>NW_027223770.1:24878714-26216170 GCF_028538775.1 Myotis yumanensis
ACGCTACCGGTCTACAATAGAGGTTGAGTATCTTTTCTACTGAGCATCAGAGCTTAGTGGGTTTGTCCTCAGGACTGGCATCCAAGGGTCTCCATTCCAGGCTTGTCTGGCTACTGACCTCCCCGGGAAAGGAGGTTCATTTTCATTCGTTGGACAGCAGGTTTTTCCCTAGACAGCGGATGAAGCTTAGTACCTACTTCCCAAGGCAGCGTAGGAGGGCAAATAAAGGAATAAATAAGTAAAATCACAAAATGTAGAATACACAGTGGATTTCCTCATACCTTAATGTGTTGAGCAGAGGTTGGTAATGGCTTGAGTCCAAATCCTACCCCCGCCCCCACACCTATTTTTGTATGGTCTGAGAGCTAAAATGGTGTTTACATTTTAAAGGGTTTTTAAAAGAGAGAAAGGAAGGATGGAAGGAAGGGAGGAAAGAAGGAAGGGAGGAAGGGAGAAAGGAAGGAAAGAATATGCCATAGAGTTATATTTGGTTTGCAAATTTTAAAATAGGTACTATCTGGCCCTTTTCAGAAAAGTTTGTTGGCCCCTGTCGTAGAGATAAAACTGAGGCTCGGAGAAAGGGAGGATGTCATATACTTGAAGTAACACAACAAGGAAATGGTCCAACTATGCGTCCATTCATCCATCCAAAATACATAGATCGGACTCGCTCTATATACAAAAACATGGCATAGTTAGTATAGTATTTCCCAAAGTGGGTTCCAAGGAGGATTCCCAGAAACAACATGTCCTTAGCTCAAATGAGTTCTGGAAACTCTAAAAACTCCATAACCTCCTCTTACAGTCACTATGTATGTCAGCATATCAAGGCTCTGAGAAGTCCTGCAGCAAAGAAAATAACCTGGTTACCCTGGTTGAATTCAGCATGCCCTAAATGTATTGAGCTGGAGAACTCTTGTGTTCTGTTTATTTTGATGACAGCTATGCAATATCATTCCTCAGAAACACATTCTGAAATCGTAGGCCAATCACTTGAAAGCTGGCCCAGCTATTTCCTTGCTTCAGGACCCTGAGCAAATAACACAGCTTCTCCGAGTCTCATTGGTGGAAAGTGAAGACTCATTTCCACCTCCATCTCTGATCCCATTTCCTGCTTTTAGAGCCAATTTTCCCCTCAGAGGCATTCTTGGCAATTTTCCATGTCATTGGGCTGTCGTGAGAGAATGTTAATGCTTTATTTATTTTCTCTCTCTGGTTGGATATAATTTTGTAATTTCCCAGAAAACCTGAGGCCTCCAGATCACACCAGCTGCACTTTGATGCCATGGATGCCCTAGTAAAGGATGAGGGTGTGGGTCAGGTTCTAGAACACTCAACCTAAAAACAAGTCAGGCATGTAGGATTCATGGAGACAGATGGAATACAGCCAATAAAAGGGTCTGTCAGCATCCAGAGACTGGCTGGAACGGGGCTGATTATTTCCTGGAGGTGCTGATGAAGGAATGTGTAATATTAGAAGAATGCAATATTATGGAATCCAGCCTATACTCTATGATGATTAACACAGCACTAAGAAACCATACAAATTCAGCAAGATTCCAGTCTTAGAATGACAAGCCTGCCCCAGAGAAAGATGCCCAAATAGATCTATACTTGCTCCAGTTGGTTGGTTCAGTGGCTAGGTTGGCTCTCTTTTGCCCGTGGGTCTTTGCATGTGCTGTTCCCCCTCCCTGAGTCGCCCCTTTTCTTACTTTTAACTTGTACACTTCCAGTTTCTGCATCAGTGTTACCTGGACCCCTATACGACTTAGGTAGGTTCCCTACCTGACTGTTGCCACACATCCTGTATCTTCGCCATCAAAGCACTTACCTGGCCTTCTGCTGACTTTGTCTTGCCAACTGGACGCTAAGTCCCAGGAGGGCAGGGACTGGCTTTGTCTTGGTCACTGTGGCCTCTGCAGAGCTTGGCGTGGTGCTAGACAAAGGGACGACTCAACAAACGTTTGCAATAAACAACGAGATTGACTACGTGAGAGCATGCACTCTCTGGACTCCCTGATTCTCAGACACATTGGGGAAATTGAGGCAGCTCAGCAGACTCCCTAGAGGTGTGGATGGAGCTGGGAATGGGGCCAAGACCCTGTGACGCCAGGTGTGAGACTCTACCTCATACCCCTTGACCACGTCTCAAATAATTTACTTCCTCCCCACCAGAGTGTCCATGGCCTCATGCTAGTCTTTCCTGTCATCCCTGTAGAGGTTAAGACTATTGCGGAGAATTCTTTTATAACAAAGGGGGTCTTGTAGAGAAAAATCTCTCTCGTTCCTAGGAGTAGGAGGAAGGTGTGCTTTTGGGCCTTGGATTTGAATGAGTCGGCAAATCCCTATTAATTCTCTTCCCTTGCTGGGTCTTGTCTGCTTCTCATTCAGCAGAGGAGAAAGCCAGCCTGTGTCACCCATGATTTATGCCCCGCTGTTTGCTCTCTTGCCCTAGAACATTAAACACCCCGAGCAGAGGGGGATGAAGAGGTAATCTCAGGATGCCTGGCTGCCGGACGGGTGTCTGGGGCGGGCTCTCTGCTCCAGTGGGAAACGAGAGGAGGTTGAAACGTGAAAAAAAAAAAAAAAAAAGGAAAAAGCAAAAGACCCATGGGGCTTCAACATAAAAGGAACAAGGGAGCCTCTGTTTGCTTCAACCTCTGCAAAAAACATTGGCCTCCGAGCTGAGAGACCTGGGTACTGGCTTTACTTGTTTACTGAGCGGCGTTGGGCAAGACTTTTCCTCTCTCGGAGTCTCAGTTTCCCCCGTTGTTAAAGGAGGGTCTGGAAGGCTTGAGCTCCCCACTGCCTCAGGGATCTGCATGAAGCTGGTTGGTGCAGAGGCCTTGTGTGGAGAGAGGAGCGTAGGGCAGTGGTTAACCGTGTGGACTCTAGCTTCACCTCCCATTGGCTGTGGCCTTGGGCAAGCTCCTTGCCTCTGAGTCTCATCTGCATGAGTGGCTGAGAACTGAAGCTCCCGTTGGTACTAGCACTGAGCCAGTCCTTTTTAAAAATATATTTTTATTGATTTCAGAGAGGAAGGCAGGGAGAGAGAGAGAGAGAGAGAGAGAGAAACATCAATGATGAGGGAGAATCATTGATTGGCTGCCTCCTGCACACCCCACACTGGGGATCGAGCCCATAACCTGGCCATAGGCCCCGACCAGGAATCCAACCGTGACCTCCTGGTTCATAGGTCGACGCTCAACCACTGAGCCACGCCGGCCTAGCTGAGCCAGGACTTAATAAGAGCCAGCCTGAGATGGTTCCTAAATGTGGCCTTGGTGCTTCTCTACCTGAGTTCCCTGCTTGGGGCCTGGCTGGTGGGGGCAGGGCATCCCTGCCAGCACTTGGAAACTCTGGGCAGAAGGGAGGAGGAGCTATTTTCAGTGGATTCTGGTTCTATTTGTGGCTGGGAGTTGGCCCGGGCTGCAGGGAAGCTTTGGGTAGAGCAAGCTGGCCGCTGAAACGGGTGTATTGTCTAACATCAAGAGGGCAGAGAGAGGAGAGGGAGGAGGAGAGGGTCCCGGGGTCCTCCTCCCTGGCCATCCCTTTCTATCTTGTTCTTGTCCATTTCATCTCCTCTGCCTTCTCTGGGGGGATTTGGAGTAGCAGGACCGGCCTTTCAAAGGTGGGTTGAGTAACACGGAGCAATCCATCAATCCATCAACGTGGTTAACACAGTGTTCCCAACCAAACAGCACTGCTTTTCTCAACCTGAAGCGGGATTCCTATTCCTAGCGGAAGTGCGGGTTAATTGGTTAAGGTGTGAGGAAGTTATTGATCCAAGTGTAGAGGAAGCACCCCCATTTCCCCACTGGACCCCGGGGCAGTACCTGGCCACAGCCCGCCTTCCCCCAAGTCCCCGCCATGTGACAAAGCAACTTGCTTGACTTGTTAACTTCTCTAGGTCCTCAGTTTCTTCATTTATTTTAATCTGGGGGGTGGGGGGTCTACCAGGGAGGCTTTGGGAGTTCTTGAGTTCTTTCCAGCTGCAATTCTGTGATGCTCTGATGCAATAATCAGACAAGGTAAGGCCGGGTCCTTTAATCAGAGGATGGTTGGCAAGACTGGGAGGCTCTGAAGAGAAGATGACATGGTACCCTGTCATTTTCCGGATGAGAAAACTGAGGCCCGAGGGCGGGGTCAGGTCAGACAATGAGTCAGCTGGGCCAGGAATCCAGGCCTCGTACAGCCCATTGCAGCAGGCCTTCCCTGACACCGGGCCGCCAGGCACCTCTCCCTGGGAGGAGAACAGGGCGGAGGCATGGCTACTGAGCACTGCTGTGCCTGTGTTAACTCATGGAACCCCCACAGTCATTCATTTTCTGGATGGAGTCACCCACATAGTAAGTTTTGGTGGCAGGTCTGCCTAATTAAAAAAAAACTCAATCACTATTTGAGTGTTTCCCCAAATCCAGTCATTTGGATACTATCCTCACTCATTTTTCTAAAAAATATATTTTTATTGATTTCAGAGAGGAAGAGAGAGGGAGGGAGAGATAGAAACATCAATGATGAGAGAGAAGAGAGACTCTGTGATCGGCTGCCTCCTGCAGGCCCCCTACTGGGGATCGAGCTGGCAACCCAGGCATGTGCCCTCGACTGGAATTGAACCCGGGACCCTTCAGTCCACAGGCTGACTGCTCTATCCACTGAGCCAAACCAGCTAGGGCTCCTCATTAATTTTTGACATAATTAGCTTTTTACTAATATTTGCTTCATGTTTTTCTTTAAATCAATTCGTCATTTTAAGTAAATTTAGCTTCATCCTAAGCCAGTGATGGCGAACCTTTTGAGCTCGGCGTGTCAGCATTTTGAAAAACCCTAACTGAACTCTGGTGCCGTGTCACATATAGAAATTTTTTGATCTTTGCAACCATAGTAAAACAAAGACTTATATTTTTGATATTTATTTGATATATTTAAATGCTATTTAACAAAGAAAAATCAACCAAAAAAATGAGTTCGCGTGTCACCTCTGACACGGGTGTCCTAGGTTCGCCATCGCTGTTCTAAGCAAAGAGATCTGTGATACTAAGCTTGATCTGTTATAATTTTCCAAATATATATATTAAACATAACTATTTAAATTGAAAAATCCATGTACCGACTAAAAGTACCTTTGGGTTTGAGACATTCCAGTGAATACTTTAATTGGTTCTCAAACTCATTGGTTTCTTTAAAATTAGTGAGGACCTTACAGAGCTCTTGTTGATGTAAGTTATCTCAGTTGATATTTACCTTGCTAGGAATTAAAACTGACAATATATTAAATGATTTATTCACATGTCAAAATGACATGATTGAAAAAACATTGTAAACCTATGACATTAGCATAAAAACATGTTTTTATGAAAAATAACTATTTCGAGAAACAAAAATTTAGTGATAATGGCATTGTTTTCTATGTATTTGCAGGACTCATTAGAGTTTGACTTAATAGAAGAATTTTGCATTCTCATCTTTGCTTCTGCATTATTTATGGCAACGTGTTTTAGTTTAAATAAATGAAGATAACCCAGCCTCATACAATTAAGATAATTGTGGTTATTTTTTATTTGGCATCACACTAAAACTTAATAAGTAGTAGTTTCTTAAAGTTTAGTTGCATAGATGGATATGAATGATTTTGTTTTCATACTCAGACTGAAACCACTGATTTATCTTGCACTTTGAATGGATCTTTTATTCAGGCATGATTTGGTAACATCACGCACTGGTCATTTGGAAAATATTGGTTCATTCGGTTATGCAGCTTTTTCAAATGTTGGCACATTTCAGATACAATATCAAAGATGGACTTTTGGCCCTAACCGGTTTGGCTCAGTGGATGGAGCGTCAACCTGTGGACTGAAGGGTCTCAGGTTCGATTCCGGTCAAGGGCATGTACTTTGGTTTTGGGCAAATCCCCAGTTGGGGGTGTGCAGGAGGCAGCTGATCGAAGTTTCTCTCTCATCGGTGTTTCTGATTCTCTATCCCTCTCCCTTCCTCTCTGTAAAAATCAATAAAATATATTTTTTAAAAAAAGATGGACTTTTGCTAATATTACCGCAAACTAAGCAGTAAAAAAATATTAGGGGTTGTCAATGTTGGAAAATTCAAGTTTTCCAAAATTTTAAGTAAGCTAGAATTGGACCATTGGCAACAAATACTATCAGCTGTTTTACTTCATGTGACAAGTTCATTTCGTACATTTTAAAGGAACTGTCTGCCAAATATCCAAGTCTGAATATGCATGTTGACCATTCTTTCAAACAAAGTAAAAATAGGGTTGATTTTTGTGCACCTTTCCCCCACCTAATGAAAGCGGCTAGTTCAGCTTGCAACTCAAACACTCACACACGTGATTTCCCTGAGACAACCACTGTACTTCCGCACGTAGCAAAAATGCTTTCTGTGTGGGGAGTAACTGACGAATGGGTACAGGCTTTTATTGTAGAGTGATGAGAGGGTTTTGGAACTGGACAGAGGTGGTGGTTGCACAATATTGTGAATGCTCCAAATGTCACTGAATTGCTCACTTTAAAATGGTTCATTTTATGCTCGTTGAATTTTACCTCAATAAAAACAGTGAAACAAAGTACTTTATGCATAATTTCCATTTAATCATAGAGACTATTAAAGACTTGTATGCAGAGGCCTAGAGTTAATAAAATTAAATTTTTTTTTTTACTGCTTTGTCGAGGACATTCTTAAGCGACACCGGCATTTTGTTGACTACCAGTGCCGGCTAGAGAAGAAGGTAATGGCTGCTAGTGCAGATGGGTACCACTGCCTGGATTTGTGCCACCGATTTTACCACCACTGCCTTTGCACCATCAGTGCAAATGTCAACATGGTTAAAAAAAAGAAAAGAAGAGGTAAATAATTTCTTAGTATTATTATTAAAATAGTTCGGACCCACCTTGGTCTCTGGAAGAGTCTCAGGACGCCCTAGGGCCCCGGGGACCCCACTTTGAAGACCCCTGCTGTATGCTGAACTTGAGTTGAGCTGACCTACCCCAGCAGTAGGGCTGCAGTGTGGATCCTTAAAAAACCTCTGGAGATTTGAGTCACATCAATGTGGGTCCAATTCTAGTTTCCATCTGACCCCAGGGCAAATGGTTTCTCGAAAGCTGAGAGTCCTGGTTACCCTGTCTGCTGGGCTGGGAGGTCAAGGAGATGATGAGGGGTTATGAGAATCCGGGGATAATCCACACAAAGCGCCCACTGAAGGGGAAGTGACTTTGGTCATTAAGCAGCAGGACCAAGTTTTGAGAAGGTTGTGTTTTGGAGGCTTGAGGGACTCCGCCTTCCAGGGGCCCTGCTTGACCTTGGGAAACCTCCATCAATCAACCTCTCCATCTGTCCTGGGCTACTTCAAAGAGTCCCTGAGCAGCTGGGGGAACATTTTCAGCTTTGAAGATAGCAGGGGGAAGAGGCTGAAAGGGAAGCAGGAGGAGGGGAGGGAGGTCAGTGGGTAGAGAGGGCCTCTCACACGAGAAATGGGGCAGCAAGAAGCCCTCTGAGCTTCGATTAGTTTTCTGTTTTGTTTTTTTTTCTTGACGCATCACACAAAGTTTAGGGCTTTGTTTTCAGCCAAAGTCCCCCCAAAGCCATCGATTGGTTTGACGTTTTGTAGGGCACAAAACGTTTTCACACTCCTGTGAGGTGAGTAATGTAGTGATCAGAATCCCACAGGGCCCACGGGAAAACGGAGGTACGGGAAAGGGAAATAAACAAAACAAGTGGAGGCACTAAGATTCAAATTTGTTTTCAGATGCAGAGCAGGCTTCCTTCCCATTGCTTCTTGTTAGACCAGTGGTTCTCAACCTTGGCTGCACATTAGAATCGCCTGGGAATCTTTTTAAAATCCTGATTTCTGGGCCTCATAGGCCCTTTCCTCGAAGCCAGGTTTCAAGGCCAGGCAGCAGTTTCTTATTCAGAGACAATCTGCAAAGATCTGCCTTAACAGCAAGCAGGTGGGCAGCAGTGGGACTGAGGTTCAGTCTGAAGTTTAAAAGCGTGCTTTGGGAATCACATCATCTGAGTTCAAATCCTGAGCCTCATATGTAAAATGAGGGAGAGTCACAGTACCTGCTAATTGGGTTGTGAAAGTGACATTAGCTCCACATGTAAGGCACTCATATAGCGTCAGCCCATCTTAAGGTTCAATCTATGTTCGTGATTATGAGAACGAGGAGGCACAAATAACGATTTTTTGGGCACAGAGAAATACCTCTTGCGTCCTATATCTTAGTTGAAGATTCATTTTAAAATTCCTTAGTCCAGATTAAAAACAAACGTGATAGTCTGTCTGCCTCAAGACAGGTTAAAGCGATATGCCAACAACCTGCCCCCTCCTGGTGGGCTCCCCTGGGGAACTGTGGGATTGGCTGAGCGGATTCCCACAGCCTATTGGCTGAATCTTTGTCCTGAGCCTCCTGATTGGGGGAGCTGCTCTGGGGTCACGTGCTGGCTTTGATCCAAGCAGAGGCCACCCAACTATAGAAACCCATCCTCCAGCCTTCGCCCCAGCAGAGGTTTGGGTAGCAGAACTTGTGCCCGGAGGAGATGGAAACCGATGGCAACCTGGAGGAACAGGTGGGAAACCATGTATTTTGTTTGACGTTCATCTATCCTGTGCACTTACTATTTTCTCTCTTGTTCCACGAAGGCTATAATCATATAACAGAGCGGGGAAATGAGGACAAGTGTAAATAAAAGTGAAAACGATAAATAAAAGTGCCAAGTTGAGATGGGAGGGGAAAAACCACCGTTAATATGTGGACTCCCTCACTCCCCACCTCCTCACCCAAAGGCCAATAGTAGGCCACCACTGAGCTTCAAATATAGCCATGGGCTTTCTGGAAGCCAAGGTGAAATGATAGGCAATCAGCTTGCATAACAGAGAGGAAGAATATCTGTTTCTGTGAGAGGAAAGCAAATCCGTTCCTAACTTTGAACTCGAATGAATGAAATTTCTTACTTGGGATTTCACTTCAGGTGACGATGCCACAAAGTGGACAGTAAGGCATGATTTTTGTTGTCAGCTGGGTTTGGACTTGAATTTTGTTTTAGTTGCAGCTATTCCGGGCTGCGGTTTGTTAATCTGTAAAATGGAGATAATGATAGTATCTATGTATTCAAGCTGTGAGGACTCAATTAGGTGAACTGTATAAATAAATATTAGCAGCGATTAGTTAACCAAGAAATTTGGTTGCCCATTACTTGTTATGTGAAGTTCTAGGTGCTGGGGATTACAAAGCAAACACAATCCTCATCTTCAGGTAGCTTTGACATTGTAACGGGTAAACATGATAAAATGGTTAAATAATTGCAGAGAGTACTGGGTGTGGGGGGGGGGGGGGGGGACAATGCACCAAATGCAAGGATATACTAGTATTTCATTTGACTGGTTTTCTCAGACACTTTTCCATAAAGTCAAGGGTATAATGTTAAAATGCAACTCTGCGGAGGTAAATCTGTTAGAGCCTGGGGTAATTCAGTCCCGGTATGTAAAAATCTGCAGGCTGTTTTGGATGGGTTACAACATATTTTTTTTGTTTGCACTCACTTCCTCCAGCTGAGCTTTAGCGGAAGCAGTTTGAAATGGTATATAAGTGGAACCTTGAGTACACTAACCTTACATGCTTCTATGAAATTAGCTTTAATACTGGCTACTATTGCTCTAGGTCCCTGGTTAAGTAGCTTGAGGCGTTGTCTCGTCTAGAGAGCTATAGAGGCAGGAAAATCTGCCTCCCCCCAAACCGGTGGGACCACCTGTTTGTCCTTCCTTCTCCAGCCGGGCTCCTCCGCCAGCCTTTCCAGCGCCACGCACACGCCCTCGCTCCGAAGCCCCGCCCACCACCAGGGGGCGTGGCCAGCGGCCAGGGCCCCGCCCCCTCCCAACCCGCGTCGCCCCGCCCTCTTTTCCCGACCGCCAGCTGAAGGCCCGAGCGTGCGCGCGCGCCCCCGCGCCCGGCCCGGCGTCGGGAGCGCGCTCTGTGTGGCCGCTGCCGCCATGTTGTTGTGGTTGTGAGGAGGAGGCGGCGACGGCGGAGGAGCACCCCGACGAGACGCTCCAGCGGCCCTGGCGCTGCCCCCCGCCGGCCCTGGCTGGGAGCCTCGTGGGGTGGCGGAGGAGGCCGAGCCGTGGCGGGCCTCACCATGTCCTGCCGCCCGGTAAGGAGCCCACCACCGCCCCCCCCTCCCGTCTCCTCCGGGGGTGAGGAGGAGCTGGAGGAGGGGCCGGCCTCGGCCGGGGAGCGGCGGCTGTCACCCTCCGGAGGAGGCGGTGGCCCGCGGGGGGCTGTGGACGGCGTGCGTGGCCCAAGAGAGGGGTGTCCTGGGCGGCGGCGGCGGCGGCCGCCAGGGGGAGGCGCGGGGAGTGGAGCCCAGTGGCCCGGCTCGGCCCGGACCCTCGGCGCCAGGGAGGCGGGCTCCCGGGGCCGGGGCGGCCTGACCGGACTCGGCGGGACGGGCCCTGGGGCTTAGGGGTGTGAAGCGCTTCCCCCCCGGAGCGTCGGGATCCAGGCCCGCGGGCCCCCGGGAGGTGAGTGTGCACCGCTCGCCCGGGCCGGGTGTTGGGGCGCCCGCTGCGGCCAGAAGCCAGGGGAGCCCCCGTGGCGAGCGGCGCGGGCCCGGGACTTGTGGGAAGGAGGAGTGGCCGCCGGGCGGTGCGGCCGGGCATCCTCCCGCCCGGGTGGTTCTCGGTGGGAACGATGGTTCGGCGGCGGCCGCGGAGAGCTCGGGGAACGCCGGTCCGGCAGCCCCGCCGACGGGGACGGTGTGACTTCCGCGGGGGACGGGCATGGCCCGGCGGTGCGGAGCCCCCGAGATCCTATTGTTGCTGGAGGACTTGGCCTCGGAGCGATGGGGTCCATGTTCTGGGTGAAGAGTGGGGCCCATCCCACTTCCACCAACTCCTCTGGGGTCTCTGACCTCACCTGTGAGTCTCCCACACGAGCCGCAAGTTGGGGATGGAGGTCGAGGTGGCTGTTGCAGAGCGAGACCTGGATTCTTGACTTTGTTTTTTAGTATCTTGACACTTCACTTTGTTATCCGATAGTATCTTATTATTTTTTTTCTTTCACAAAGAAATAAAAAGTGCGCACACTCTTCTTGTTGAGGTCCAGCGTAGTTTCTCATGCTGTGGACGGTAATTCCGTGGAGGCCCGGGTTGAATTACACGAGATGGTTTTTTTGTTTGTTTGTTTGTTTTGGTGTAAAATGCTGGTGATGGGGACCTCCCTCCCCTTTTCAGCTGCAAGGCCCTAAGCTGTAAAGTCAGGCGCGGTGGTGGGATGCAGGAGGAGGGTGGGTGGAAGGGCGCCCGGAATGACACTGTTTTGAGTCCGCCCAGCCCAGGATGTGAGATTAAACTAAAATTGGGGGGATCTGGAGTTTTGGATGGGCCGCCTAAGAAGGCCTCTGTCGGCTCCCGTGACCTCCCTGGTTTTGGGGGGGACCCAGACCCGTTCATGGGGTCAGCACCGAGGTGCAGCCCCGCTGGTCGTGAATGGCAAGCCCAGGGAGGACCCAGGTTTCTCAGCTTGTGGGCCGGGTTCTCTCGCTCAGGGCTCACCTGGTTACTAGTCAACACCTCGGCCATCCGAAGTAGGATGAACGGCCTGAAATGCGGGTCCCCGGGCCCCCCGTGGGGCCACGTGAATGACAGTCTCCGGAGGAGGGGGCCGGGCAGCCAGGTGTGTGAGGTTCTGCTTTAGGCCCCTTTGGTGTTCCAGGTGATTCTCGTTCATTTCAGTTCCGGGGAGACTGCTTTTTTGCTTGTAGATCTTTAAGAGTTTGGGCAGAAGGGGAAGCCTGAGAAACTTAAACAGAATTGAGCATCTCCTACAGTTACTTGTGCAGGTGTTTAGGACACACTTGGCGAGTGAGGTACTGCCCGACTGGGGGTGTATTCAGAGGGACGTGGAAGGATCTAGTGGACAGAAGCGGAGGGAGAGGCAGTAGGTCTGCTTCTGGCTCAGAGTGGTCCAGGGAAGGTGCTTCCCATCATCCTGATCCTGGTCGCTCCCAACCACCCGGCTCAGGTTCCAGTGAAGTGAGGGGAGGTGGGTGAGCTTTTTGAGACAAGGGTTGTGAACCAGGAAGGTTTATTGTGAAAGGTCCTTGAAGTTTGCCCAGGCCACCAGGAGTGGTCCAGGCAGTTTTTAAGTCTCCTGTAGTTCTGGTTAGCACCTCATGTGGTGAAGTGGAATGCTGAGTTATGAAGGAGGTATTCATAGTGCAGGGAGAAGGGGAGGGCACCCAGTGTGCCTTACAGGAACCATGTCTGCTTAGCCCCTTGGTTTCCCCAGTACTCGCTGGAGCTCCCGCATAATACGCCATCGGGTATCTGTTGAGTAAATGAGTAGTATTGAGATGGGAAAAAGAGCTGTTACGGTGGTTGGTAACGTTAGTTATTAAAAGCTACTTGCTATCTTTCTTACATTGGAGTGAAGAGCCAGTTTTTAGCTCAGGTAGTTTGTAACTTTGAGTTCAAGAGATTGTTTTTCTAAAGACTGTCATTGGACACTATCCTGTCCTCTAGTTTTTAGATCTTAAATGTGTCTTTAAAAAATGTGTCTTAAATGTTTTAGGTGTTAGTGACTTTTTTAAGGATCACATGTTATTAGATGCTAAGACATTTAGAATAATGGGAAACCATAGATTGGCGGAGAGTTTGTGTGTCATTATTTTTTTAAGGATATTTAAAAAATATATTTTTAAATAAATTTTTAAATATTTTTATTGATTTCAGAGAGGAAGGGAGAGGGAGAGAGGTAGAAACATAAGTGATGAGACTGCCAGTCGGGCAGTACCTCACTCACCAAGTGTGTCCTAAACACCTGCACAATCATTGATTGGACTATCCTGCACATCCCTTACTGAGGATGGAGCCTGCAACCCAGACATGTGCCCTGACCAGGAATTGACCTGGTTCATAGGTCTATGCTCAACACAGCACACTGGTGGGGCTGTATCATTATTGACTACGTGATTGCTGTTGGAAATGTCACATCTGGGCCTCAGTTTTTTCATCTGTACAATTAAGGGTTCTATTCCTTGATATCAAGTAGTTTCTTCAGCTTGGTTCTCCAAATCTTTAATAATTTGTAATTAAGTTGGTGTTCATCTCAAAGGTACATGAGCCTTTTTAACTAAAAAAGGAACATTCTGCCTTGGATTCTGCCTTTAAGCTTATGAATTTTAGATGTTGTTCAGAAGTGCTCTGGAAATTGAGTGCATGTTGCAAGTATTACGCAGAAACAACATGCTTATGCTGTTGTAATTCACTTAGTGATGAAATCAAAACGGATTTCACATAGGGAACTTGATAATTTAGTGTGAAGCCACAAGCTTAAGGATGGTTTGGGGGAAGTTTGTGCAAGTTATGTGGCCAGTTTCTTACAGACCACCCAATTCTGTAATTTTCTATGGTGAATTTATATGTAATTTTATAATCAGTGAAATGTTGACCAAAGACAAAGTATGAAACCAAATTTGTATTGACTTGAACTAGGTTTCCCAGTAAATCAAGAGGCTACTGAAATTGTTAACATTACTATTTTTAATCTTAATTTTATGATCAATATTGGTATCATACTTTCATCTTCACTTTTGTATCTAGAAATTTAACATACCTTTTAAGTTCACATTTGTATCAGATGTTCAAAATGAAAACTGTTGTAGCATGAGAGTGGCTAAATCAGTAAATCCTGGGTTCAAGCATAGGTTGTGCTCCTCATTAGCTGTGCTGTTACTGGCAAGCCAGGTAAGGCCTTTGAGCTTCAGTTCCCTCGTTAGTAAATGGAAGAATACCAACTTCTCTATCTCACTGTTGGGGAGGATCAAATGAAATGATGTATATGGAAAGCAATCTAAAAATGTAAGGGGATGATATTAGAATCCTATTGTGATAGGATCCTCTTATTTTCTTGGAAGAGTTGGTTTGTGGAGCAATGGTAAACTTGCTAGGCATTCTCAAGTGCAGATTTTACTAATGTAACTGATACGACAACAAAAGATTTCTGTTCTGTACTTTCCCTGGAGAAACCTTTCAGCACTTGTATCCCATCTGCCAATAGGAATAGTCACAGTGTTGCAGGAACTTCAGAAAGACCTGGGATGTCTCACATTTGTGCCAAGTTTTGCACTTGGAATAGACCTGCTGGATTTCACCCACTTTGTTATAATGGAGCTGTGGTGGAAGGTGGTAGTCACGGAGTTTAGTACATTCTGTGTGAAGTTGTAGTCCTATCTTTTCTAAATGGCAGGAGGCAATGCCACAGGGTAATGAAATAAATATGGTGATTTAAAAAAGCATTAAGCCCTGGCTGGTGTGGTTCAGTTGGTTGGAGTGTTGTCCCGCACACCAAGAGGTGGTGGATTTGGATCCTGGTCAGGGCACATACCCAGGTTTTGGATTCATCCCTAGTCAGGGGCCCATGCAGGAGCAACCAACAGATGTTATTTTTCCTCTCTCTCTCAGATTAATAAAAAAAATAAATAAAATAGAGCATTAAAAATATCAGCACATTGCAAGTGGTGAAAGTATGTATTGATTTGGGAAACTTGTTTATTTTTTAAATATATGATTATATATTTATGTGTTGCAAGGTAAAGTATATTTTTCTTGAGTTGTGGTAAAACTTTGAAGCAGTTGCTTAAGGGCAAGGTACCTAGACTTTATAGTTACGATGACTGTCTATAAGGCGTAAGACAAATGAAAAACTATAAGAAAATTGTGAAGTTGGGTTAAATTAAAGCTACAGTATTCTTTTAAAAGTGAAATATCTCATAACTCTTATAAATTGTTGATTTAATGAACAAAGGTAAGACATAAACTTACGCTAATGTTCTTACTCACTCTTTCCTTTAGGTATTGTCTTGGTGCTGACCACTACAAATCATCTGGATATGCCCAGGCTTGGGTCTATTATGTGCCTGTTTGTGCCTTTATCAGCGGTTCTCAACCTGTGGGTCGCGACCCCTTTGGCGGTCGAACGACCCTTTCACAGGGGTCGCCTAAGACCATCCTGCATATCAGATATTTACAATACGATTCATAACAGTAGCAACATTACAGTTATGAAGTAGCAACAAAAATAATTTTATGGTTGGGTCACAACATGAGGAACTGTATTTAAAGGGCCAGAAGGTTGAGAACCACCGCTTTACTTGATGTTTAGACTGATTTCATTATGAGAGAGAGTAGCATGTAGCACACTTTCCTGATTTCATTTCTCTGGATTCTAAATTTAATTTATTTTGTAGCTAATGCTTTTATAATTTAGTTGCAGAAGCGAAATATAAATTTATTTAGTCCTCTGAATTATCCATCGATTGATAATCTGACAAAATGTAAGGAATTATAAGTATATTGATTAATTTTACATTTGGAGAGAATTGGTATAAAGCTAAGGAAAAAGTTTTTGGAAGTGCCATAGGGCAACAGTAAGGAATTTTAACTTAATCCTATTTAAATTTCAAATTTTAGAAAGTGTTATTTTAGATTATAAAAGCTACAGAACATATTCAGTATGGAAATTAAAAAAAAAACCTACAAAAAATAAGACTTGAGATAACCCAGGAGAATTAAAAAAGTAGAGGTAATCCATAATCCCACTTAGATGTAATAACTTGGTAATTCTTTTTTTTCTCTTATATATTATCTACTGAAATACTTACACAACAACTTTCCATGTCAAATTGATGTTCCCATAATGGGTATTTAGTGTTCTGTGGTATGGATGCATCAGAGTTTATAGCAGTTCCCTGTTAATGGACATTTTCAATTTTGTTTTCTTCAAATAGTGCTGTGATGAATTGGTTTGGACTTTTTCTTATACAATTATGCTATTTCCTTAGGCTAAATATTTAAAGTGGGCTTATCTGGTCAAAGAGTGTGTATTTTAAATTTGAATATACTCAAGGTACTGTATTGATAGATGTTTATTTTAAAGATCCACCAACAGTATACTAGTGTCCAACTCCACATGTTCTTGATAGTGATTTATTATGTTTTAGCTGGTGGTGGGACCTTAAAATAGTTTGTTCTTTTGTTTGACATCAGGTTTTAGCCTTTACAGCTTAACTCAGTGGAAGGGGCAGGTAAAAATGAAAGTGACAAGGAGTACTTTAGTGGTCTCTAAACTTTTTGATTGTTCATCCCACCAATAAAAAAATTTTTTTGAGCATTAATCCTCAATCTTTAAGTACTTATTTAATTGACAAACAATAAGTATAGTAACTGGTTATTGTGTATCTTATAAAATATACCCCTCCCACCAAAAAAATTAACAAGGGTGAGAATGAAAAATAAAGCTAAAAAAAAATTTTTTTCTCCTTTACTCCAGTGGAGCTTCTTGGGTACTCCTTGAGGTATATTATACTCTGCTGTGGTTATCACAGCTTTAGACTCTTACAATATGTTGTTGGGCTTTCATGGATGATTTTTTGGGGGGCATTTCCACTAGCTCTGCAGATGGTCCAGCCTAGTGGGATTCTGATACTCTGCTTTAAAGTGTCCCATGCTGTTGAGAGTCATGTCTACAATAAGGGCCAACATATAAACCTTGCTCATAAAGGTTTGATATCTTTTGTCATTGTTGAGGTGACTGAATTTAGAAAAGGGCAAATAATAGGGTAGGAAACATTCTGAGTAAGTGTATTTCTCTTAAATGTGAAGAGCTGATATCGTGTAGAGTGTGTTTTAGTTTTTTAGAGAGAGAGGAGAGCAACATTGATATGTTGTTCCCCTTGTTGATGCATTCATTGGTTGCTTCTTGTACGTGCCCTGACCGGAGATGGAACCCGTAACCTTGGCATATTGGGATGATTTTAACCAAGGGAGAGGGATAGAAAGTTAGTAACATCGATCAGCTGCCTCCTGCACACCCCCTACTGGGGATGTGCGGCAACCAAGGTACATGCCCTTGACCAGAATCGAACCTGGGACCCTTCACTCTGCAGGCTGATGCTCTATCCACTGAGCCAAACTGATTAGGGCTAGAGTGTATTTTAAAATGCCTATGCTTTATGGAAAGCAGTTCAGTTATAACATATCCTTATTTTCTAAGAGTAAAGGGGTGAATAATTGCTACTTGCTTTCCTTTGCTTGCAAAGTACCACAATTAACCTGTCACTCTAATTCCATTTGGAAGAGCCTGAGCCTTTAACTTTTAAAAAATGCTTTCTCAGGCCAAACTTACCATGATGAATCTTAGATTAAAAGGTACCTTTTTTCTTAAGTTTGAATAAATTGCTTTTGATTTGCCCCACCATCCCCTGTAAGTTATGGATGGCATCAGGAAATGGTGCTTTTGCACTAGAAAAATGTCTCCCTTTCTTCTCCCATCTTGGGGACTCAATTCCAGTTATTTCTTATGGGTCATTGTCAGAGAAAGATGTTACTGAAAAGAGCAACTCGAATGATTATTTTTTGCCAGTTAAAGAAATGAGATACTGTAATTTATACTGAAGATGATTGCTGTATACAGTGCTTTGGAAAAAAGTCCAGGTATCCCTTTTTACTTTAAATAGCATGCTTTATAAGTTTTTTTTTCACATCTTTTTAGAACCTCATGAAGATTTGAGATGTTATGACTCCTTTGGGGGCCACATGCCTAATGTTTGACATCTTATTTAAAGAGGTAGATTGTAAACCCTGCAGAAGTAGGTACTGATGGCTGTTCTCCACTTCCCAGCACTTACTATACTGTCTAGTATAGAGTAAGCTATCAATATGGATGGACTATTTCAACTCTTACATATTTGTTTATATCAGTAAATAAGTTATAGCGTTGTAAAACCAACGCTCACCATTTTTTGTGGATTGTTTCTTCATTTGATATGCACAGGAAATGTTTTTGTGGGAGAGGTCATTAAGTTTACATTAGCCTTTCAGATATCATTTTACTTTCTGTTAATGATACTTTTAGGGTGACAAAAATTAGTCTTGATATAATAATTACTTTTACTGTGTGTGTCCCTCCTACTGGCAAGGCTGTGTATATATGTGTGTGTATTATTATTTATGTAGTAGACTGCTATTTAAAAGAAACATACTCATTAGTCTTTGGGTATATAATGATTCTTGAAACATGGACACCAGTTTGCCGTGGGGTGAATGAATGAAAAGGAGCAAGTATGATTTCTTTCACTTGTCTCATTCTCTCCAGTTCCCTGTACACATGGTTTTGGCTTACTGTGAAAATACTGAAGAGAATTAGTCTTTCAAAGAACTAGTATGTTATTTCCCTTTTGTTTTGCTGTACTTAAAATCCTGTTTAGTAAGTGAAGTAATACTTTTATACATAAGAGGGACCTTGGAAAGACAGGAATGGAAATATTAATAATGATAAATTTCTGGCTGGTGGAATAGTGTGACTATTTTCTTGCTTCATATTCCTTCCTCTGTAAAATCAATAAATAAAAATATTAAAATATACAATTGAATCCCTTTTGTACTCATCTTACTATCTCTTTGGGCAAGTTGTTTAGTTTATTTTGGTATCAGATTTTTCTGTAGAAAAGGATAATACCTAATCTTTGCAGGACGATTAGGTGCAATTCAGGTAAAAATTATAGGAACATAGAATAGTATTACTACCAGATGGGCCTTTAGGCCATTGAATTTAGGTCTTTTACCTTATAGAGCAGAATTATGATATAGAAAGGTAAAATGATTTGTCCAAAGACACACAGCTGATGATTATTAACATCATTCATTTGTATTAGCTTAAAACTTCCTGAGGCTTACATAAATATGCCAGGCACTTTTCTAAATGATTTACATGTATTAACTCATTTAATTGTCTGGGATTATTCTCAGAGGTAGCTATAATTATTCCAGTGTTACTGATGGGGAAATTTTGGCAAAATGAGGTTAAATAACTTGCCTAGGTATTTGAGTTCTTGAATCTGAACTTTAAAAATAAACACATTTTTATTGATTTCAGAGAGAGGAGGGGAGAGGGAGAGAGATTGAAACATCAGTGATGAGAGAGAATCATTGATTGGCTGCCTCCTGTACGCCCCTTACTGGGGATCAAGCCCGCAACCTGGGCATGTGCCCTTGACTGGAATCGAACCCGGGACCCTTCAGTCTGCAGGCTGACACTCTATCCATTGAGCCAAAATGAATAGGACTTGAACCTGAACTTTTATTTTAACTATTTTACTATAATGCCTAATTAAGTAAAAGCACTTAATGATTTCAGACAAATGTTAAAAAGGTTTTGTGAAGTAAAATTTTGGCTTTTTGAAGCCAGATTAGGAGAGTAACCTCATTTGTTGTGACCATCATGGTTCTGGGAAAGATTGATGTTAATATTTACTGCTTGGGTTTTATTCCCTCGACAAAGCTCTAGGTAGTTTTCTTTAAAATATATTTTTAATCCTAAGGGAATTTACGACTATTTTACAACTGTTGTTTAGATTTCTAGGCAAAATGTTAATAGAAGGGAGCAGATCTAACAAGGGTTAATGTTTCTGCTTTGGTTGCTTAAGTAGCATCTGGTCCTTGTTTTCAGACCAATAATTAAGATTCTATGGTCTAAAAATTTTTTCAAACTAAGGTATAATTTATATACAGTAAAACTCTTTGAGTACAGTTCTGAAAGTTTTAGAAACATGATTTTTTTTTTTCTGAGGGGGGGGAAGGTGGGAGGAAGAGGGAGGAAGGGGAGGGAGAGAAGGAGGGAAGGAGAGGGAGAGGGAGAAACAGAAACATAGATTTATTGTTCCATTCATCTTTGGTTAATTCTTGCATGTTCGCTGACTGGGAATCAAACTTGCAACCTTGGCTTATCAGAATGATGTTCTAACTAACTGAGCTATCCAGCCAGGGGGGAAACTGCTACGATCAAGATGTAGAATAGTTTCATCACTTCAAGAAAATTTCTCCCTGATCCTTTGGAGTCAGCCCCTTCTACTGCCCTCAGTGTCTGATAACTGCTGATCTATTTTGTTACTATAATTTTGTCTTTTCCAGAATTTCATATAAATGGAATTACGTACTATGTAGCGTTTTGACTCTGGCTTCTTTTATTTAACATAATACAATTTGAGATATCTGTATTTTGGGTGTCAGTTATTACTTTTTTTTTTATTTTTTTATTTTTTTTTATTCTTCGCTTAAAGTATTACAAAGGGTATTACATAAGTGTCCTTTTTTTCCCCCCCCGCCCTTGACAAACCCCTACCCTCCCTTACCCCCCAGTGTCTTATGTCCATTAGTTATGCTTATATGCATGCATACAAGTCCTTCGGTTGATCTCTTACTCCCCTCCCTCCTGCCCCCCAACTCTCTCTGGCCTTCCCACTGCAGTTTGACAGTCAGTTTGAGGCAGCTCTGCCTCTGTATCTATTATTGTTAAAAAGTTTGTAATGGTCTTTATTATCCATGAATGAGTGAGATCATGTGGTATTTTTCCTTCATTGACTGGCTTGTTTCACTTAGCATAATGCTCTCCAGTTCCATCCATGATGTTGCAAATGGTAGGAGTTCCTTCTTTTTAACAGCAGCATAGTATTCCATCGTGTAGATGTACCACAGTTTTCTAATCCATTCATCTACTGATGGGCACTTAGGCTGTTTCCAGATCTTAGCTATGGTGAATTGTGCTGCTATGAACGTCTGGTTACATATATCCTTTCTGATAGGTGTTTCTGGTTTCTTGGGATATATTCCTAGTAGTGGGATCACAGGGTCAAATGGGAGTTCCATTTCCAATTTTTTGAGGAACCTCCATACTGCCTTCCATAGTGGCTGCACCAGTCTGCATTCCCACCAGCAGTGCACAAGTGTTCCTTTTTCTCCACATCCTCTCCAGCACTTGTCGTTTGTTGATTTGTTGATGATGGCCATTCTGACAGGTGTGAGATGGTACCTCATTGTTGTTTTGATTTATTACTTTTTATTGCTACGTACTATTCCTATAGGATGTACCACAGTTTGTTTATTCATTCTTCAAGCTCATTTGAGTTGTTTTCCAGTTTTTGATAACTACAAATAAGGTACTATAAAAAGCGTGCATTCACACATGCACACACTTGCGTGTATGTGGCCATGTGTGTGTTTTTTGTTTTGTTTTCTTGTTTCACCCGAGGATATTTTTTTCATTGATTTTTTAAAAATGTTTTTATGATTTCAGAGGGAGGGTGGGAGAGGAAGAAATAGAAGCATCAATGATGAGAGAGAATTATCAATCATTTGCCTCCTGCATGGTCCCCATCGGGGATTGAGCTGGCAACCCAGGCATGTGACCTGACCCAGAATCAAACCATGACCTCCTAGTCCATTAATTTTTTTAAAGATAGGAGCAGTGGAAAGAGCGAGAGATAGATTGATTGCCTCCCAGACTCACCCAGACGGGGCTGGGGAATTGAACCTGCAATCCAGGTATGTTCCCTTGATCGGGAATCAAACCCCAGACCCTTAGGTGTGCTGGCCGATGCTCTGACCACTGAACCACCATTGCCAGGGCCCATGGATTTTTTTTCTTAATGGTTCTAAAAAAAAAAAAAAAAAAAAAAAAAAATACGGTGCCTTGTCCTGGAAAAGCTTGTAATTTTCACAGGTCATTGTAAATTGCTTAGTAAACTTTACCCCCCTCCCCCCAAAGCCCACTCTGGAATGGGAATAATTTGTTATGTAAATAATCTTACACTAAAGCATTAAACTTTTTAAAATTTAGGCACACATACTTAGTGGATAAATTTAGTTATAAAACATTAGTGCATAATTTCATACTATGTTTTTAGTAGCTTTTGAATTGTGAATTCTTGACTTTTGTTCCTTTAAGTAGCAGCATTAGGTTATGTAATTAGTTATGAAAAGTCTGTAAGTAAAACATGTTTATTAGCACTACAGAGTTTCCTGTTCCTCTCCTCCCCTCCCCCAAGATGCCTGGAAATATTAACATTGGTAGTCAGAGTTTCATGTGAACAAGACATAAGACATGTTTTGTGGTTTATGGTTGATTAGGTACTTGAACTAAATTATCCTCTATTCCAATGCAATGAGCTTTCTTTTTCTAGCAATATAAGGCCAAAAGAAAGAAATGGAACCTTTTTCTTTGGAAAAGAGATTGCAGGCAGTTTTTGCAAGTTAAAGTTTTGAGGTTCCAATTCTGACCCTGCAGCAAACTACAGAGACTATGGTGGTTTGACATGTTCGAGAATAGTACGTGTGTTTGTATTTCTTTGGCTTAGTCTAGAGTCTTAGTTTAAGCCCTTCAGATTTAAATGTCTTTTATGATTTAGATATTTGGTGTACAGAACATTATTTCAACAATGTACATTTCTTCCGAGTTAAAATATTCAGAAAAGTGAATATTGCTTAGAACAAAGAGATATTATACTTCAAATGTGGTGAGTGGAAATCTAATTTGTAGGCTGCTATGTGTCTAGCTATTTTACATGGAAATATTGACCTGAAGATCCCCTATTTTGATAGTAATGGGGATTGCAAATTAACACTTGGTCTTCTGTATGTGGCTATTTGAAATGGACAAGCTTTAGGCTCTTTACTTTTCCTGAGACTACAGTGTTGGTGACATAAGTCTAGAATTCCAGAATAGAGTTACCAAAATAAACCCTGGGAATATGGAGGTAGCAACTATGGGATCTGTGTTACAAATAAATTTTTAATTAGCTCTATTAGTTGCACACTTTATTTTCACTGCTACCTTGTGAAGCAGTAAGGGCAGGCCATATTATCACTCTCACTTTACAGGTGAATAAATTGTGTTTCATAGCTGCGAGCCTTGTCTGAGGTTCAACTGCTTGTGAATAGCTGAACTAGAACTTGAACCTAGATCTTCTGATGTCAAGTTTAGAAGCTCTTTCCTATTGCAGTTTAGTATGGTGATTAAGAGCTCATGCTTAGCCCAGCCAGTGTCACTCAGTGGTTGAGCATCGACCCGTAAACCAGGAGGATACGGTTTGATTCCTGGTCCGGGCACATGCCCAGATTGCGGGCTCCATTCCCAGTAGGGGGTGTGCAGGAGGCAGCTGATCGATGATTCTCTCTCATCACTGATGTTTCTCTCCCTCCCTCTCTCTGAAATAAATAAAAACTTTTTTTTTTTTTTAAAGCCCTGGTTGGTTTGGCTCAGCAGTTAGTGTGTTGGCCCTCGGACTGAAGGGTTACGGGTTCGATTCCAGTCAAGGACACGAACCTTGGTTGCAGGTTGGATCACCAGCCCTGGTTGGGGCGTGTGTGGGAGGCAACCAGTCGATGTGTCTCTCTCACATCTATCTCTCCTCCCTTCCACTCTCTCTGAAAATCAATGGGGAAAAAATGTCCTTGGGTGAGGATTAACAACAACAACAACAACAAGAGCTCAGGCTTGGGTTTGAATGGTGGCTCCCCCACTAGTACGATACCTACCTGTGATCTTAGGCAAATTGTTGAATTTCTCTGTGCCTCAGATTTCTCAGCTTTAAAATGGGGATAACAGTATCTACCTCTTGGGACTTTTGTGAGGATTCACCAAGTGCTTATTACAGTAGCTAGGCATTAGTCAACATTCCATGTACTAGTATACTAGTTGCAGTTATTGCTACTGTTACTGGAGTGATAACAACACAGTAGCAACACTTGCCTCTTCCCACAGGGGTTAGTGTTAGAGGTGAAATAAGGTAAATGCGAGGGGATCTGGATTTTGGCAGAAAGATGGCAAGTGTTTGTGTGTGCGTGCGCGTGTGTGCGTGCGCGTGTGTGTGTGTCTATTGCTTTTAAACGTGTAAGCAATTGGACATCTAAGTACAAATATGTTAGACAGTTGAAGCTTTATAGGGCAAGGCAGAGAAAGGAGGATCAGTGCTGGAGGTAAATTTTTAAATCACCATCACAGATGGTGTATGGGAGACTTACTCTGTACCAAGATTTAAACAACACCAGGTTGTTGCTATCTCTTACATATGGTTCTTAGAGCTATTTGTTACATAAGCAGTAAGAAGCTTATACATTTTCCATTTTTAGTGGTTACACAGAATAATAGAGAAACTTATCAGCGCATATCTTATAAGTAACGGAGATTCATAGATTATTGAATACTTCTTGAGCTCTTTTACCATGTGTATAACTCTTAAGAGTTGGGGAATTCTGAATTATAAATTAGAGGATTATGCCATTTGGTGCTTGGATCTTGTGTGTGGATAAGGTATTCTTGGCATTCTAAATTAAATGCAACTTGTTTGAATTTACTTGTTATGTAATACCTTGCCTTTAATATAATAGCTGCTCAGTAGAATATATATTTTATATATTCAGTGTTTTTGTATACTTACACCTTTTCCTCTTTGGATATTAAAGCAACTTTTATGGGTTTTTGGTGTATGCTTTAAATTTATACACTAAGAACATACATGAGCATATTTTAATGATGATAGATTTCTTTAACTGTAAATCTGTATGTTACCTTTTTAAGTCATTCTATATCCTTCTACTCTCCAACCTGAAACACGTTCTCAGCATCTCAAAGTCCAGATTCATCTTGAACATTTGCTCTCCTGTCAGTCTTAAAGTTTATAGGAACAACTTTGGTGTCTTCTAAAGAGAATAATACCACACATGAATACTTATTTTTACTTTGTATACCCTAAGAGCATTATTACTGTCCATTATTTTATTTTATTAAGAGCTTTTCCCCTTCCTGCTCTGTGGAACTACTTTAATTGTACTGCACATGCCCCTTCTCCATTCCCAACAGTGTTTTACCGTCTCAAAACTAAGAATTGTAAAAATTATTAGTGGGCTCCTCTAAAAAGGTACAGTAGAACATATTTTTCCCTTCAGAGATATTCCATGTAGCTTCGGAGAATTCTTGGATATCTTGTTTTTGTTAACTTCAAAATTCTTCAATTCGTTTACCTGATACAGAAAAGTAACTTTTCCTTCCTTAAGGACATAATAAAAAGCTTTTAAATGTACATATTAGCATAAACTCTACTTAAGCAAAATTATCAGAAGATTTTACCGGACGTTTTTTGGACACTTGCACATAAGAGAATCTTTTAACATGATACTACGTAAAACCCCTTCTTTCACTAAAGCATGTGAGTGGCTTTGATAAACACTTTGAGGGACTCTTTTGAAATGCAGTGTTTTGGCCATCATTTCAACTCTACAGAAAATATGGTTCCATGATAAACTCAACAAAAAGCACATTGGCAGCAGTCCAGAAGCTGACTCACCAAGGAGTAATGATAGACGCTTTGAAGGGAATGGTCTATCCCAGGGTCCTATTTCAAAGCTTCATGCTATGATTACATCAAGTGAAAGGCAGCCAAGAAATCAAGATGAGATCTTGCAGTACCTCCTGGGAATAATGGTAGGAAGACTTCCATAGTAGTATGCAACTAAGGTTGGTGGGTTTTTTTCCTAATCACTCTTGTAAAACTTGGGGATGGGAAACAAGGTGAGGGTTTAGAATAGTGGTTATTTTTGTGGGGCTGCAGTGCTGTATCCTTGTTGGGCCTGAATGAGAATAGTCTTGTAGTGACTAAGGGTTAACTCAAGAAGCTCAATGCTGTATCAGTTTTCTAGAGCTCAGGGAATATACTTAGCTCAGTAGTAAGCACAGGTATCAAGTTCATGTCAGACACTGTAGCTACTGTTTCCTACTTGAACAAACCAGAAAAACCAAAGCAAGACCAGAATCAGTTCAGTTTTGAAGAACAGACCCTTTGCCTACTCGCATTGCACATTTCAGGAGTAAAAATTATACAAAGGTGGGCCTGGCTTCAGAACTGTGAAATAAGTAGTATTAACTCTGTTTTTGTAGATTAAAGTGATTGCCGTTCCATTTCTAAATTCCATTTCATAGCCTTAAGTTTTCCTAGGTGGCAGATTAATCTTTTATAATCACTACCAAAGATCACTTAATGTTGACTCTCTGTAGAAATAGTTTGCCCTTTTCATATTGTTGAAGGTTGCCTCAGATAAGAAAACACTTGAATAATCTAAAAATATTTTTCATAGATAAAACTTAGTGAATATGCCACAGGGATGAATTGACCCATTTTTTTTTTTTTATTATTGTAGTACTTTCTATTTCTCAGTAAAAATTGTTGAACATGATAGTCCTTTCCTATTGAATATCGTGGAAGAGGCTTTTAGCTATTTGCTATATAGTCTTTCAAGCATAATATTTAGGAATGAAAAGTTAGTTTTCAAAGTGCTGTCATATAATATGAGCTTTCTCCAGAATGTGCCTCTCAAAAGTTAAAAGTGTATTTCTTTAAAAAAAATATTTTTGATTTCAGAGAGGAAGGGAGAGAGAGAAATATCAATGATGAGAGAGAATCATTGATTGGCTTACTCCTACTGGGGACTGAGCCCCAAACCTGGGCATGTGCCCTGACCAGGAATTGAACCATGACCTTCTGGTTCATAGGTCAACACTCAACCACTGAGCCTTGCCAGCTGGGGCTGTATTTAATTCTTGATAATAAATAACTATACATTTGCTACTTGTTAAGAAATAGTGTCATTTTTCTCAGATTAAGCTTGAAAGATAAGAAATTAGTAGAAAGTGAGCCTTTTTCTATGTCTTATCGGGTCCCCAGGTAGTATTAAATTTAGGTCAGTTGTTTGAATTGCATTCTGAGTGTACATGCAGTTATGTAGAACAGAAACAGCTTGCATGGGACTGGAAGTACTGAAAAGATAAAAACTAGTTGGTAGCAAACTGCATTGTTAAACTGAGTGGTGGATCAGCAAGGACTTGTGGTTGCTGGGTTTGATTTGTAATACTCAATTGTTTTGAAATGATTAGCCCTGAAACAAAGTAATTTAAAACTTAGATATGGTAGAAAATTTCAGATTCCTTTCAAAAAAAAAAAAAAAAAAAGTCTTTTAAAGAAGGACTCTTTTCTCCAGAGATATTTAGCTCCTTGAGTGCTGCATGAATCTTAGCCATTGCTATGGTGATTTTATACTCACCAAGAAGTTTCATTTTATTCTTTTGTTTCAGATTTGTGCCATTACTGAGTGAATTTTTAAAATGAGATTGCTCTGTTTGTTGCTAAACTATGATATATACAAGCCCACTAAATTGACCTATTCCTTTTTCCCCCTGTGAGTTTAGAAAAGTCCTGCAATTTTAGGTCAGTGGTCCAGTGCCAGAGGTTAGCTTTTCTTATTTTTTACATTTTGAATTATATCTGGAGGATTATTAATTTCTCATTTTATCCTTAAACCAGATCTTTTTGAATAGTAGGAACTCTCCAACACTTAATTTATAATTCTAGCGAAAGGAATAGAGTATTCACTGGGTTTTATTTGTTTTTGAGGTCCTTGCATTTAATTCATGGATTCGAAATAAATTAACTTATAGATAGTGGCAAGTAAATTGTAATTTATTCATCATGATTTCTCATTCCTCATTTTCTGGTTACTTAAGGGTTATTAAACGTGTGTACCAGGCCTGGCCAATTTTGTACCTATCCCACTTATAGTACTAATTGGCATTTGACACAAAGGGCCAATAGGTGTTCTTCTCTGATATTGGTACACAGACTACAGGAGCAAATTGCAGGGTTGTCAGTTTTCTTCTGGGTTTGTGAAGCTGGGACTGCCTCTAGCAGGAGTCAGGCGGTCTGTCTACAGTGGGAGAGAATGAGGCCAGTGAGTAAAGAGAAGCATGAGATAAAGAGATGGATCCGGTAGCATTGAGCCTTTGAGGCCCTACTGCCTGAAGTTCATTCTTTGTTTCTGTGTCCCACCTCAGTATCCTTCTGTGAGCAAGTCAGTTCTGATTTTAAGTTAGCTTGGGTTTCTTTCACTTACAATTGAGAATTCTGACATATCTAATGCTATTACCTATTATTGTTTCTACACTGACTTTCTAAGTATTTAAAGATAGCTTGAACTTTAACCTCAGGATAAACATTTAATATACATAGGTGAACTTGCTTCATATATGAATTAATCTTCAGAATCAATGGAGTGAAAATGAAGTATCTTCCATTTTCAGTGGTCTTGGCTTAAAGCAGTGGTTCTCAACCTACCTAATGCTGCGACCCTTTAATACAGTTCCTCATGTTGTGATGACCCCCAACCATAAAGTTATTTTTGTTGCTACTTCATAACTGTACTTTTGCTACTGTTATGAATCGTAATGTAAATAAATATCTGATATGCAGGATGTATTTTCATTGTTACAAATTGAACATAATTAAAGCATAGTGATTAATCACAAAAACAATATGTAATTACATATGTGTTTTCCGATGGTCTTAGGCGACCCCTGTGAAAGGGTCATTCGACCCCCAAAGGGGTCGAGACCCACAGGTTGAGAACCGCTGGCTTAAAGGGAAAAGTGTTTATGATAGGTAAAGGATAGATCAATATTCTTTTCTAACCATTTGTACCTATACAGTGTAGAAGTTTCCTTTGAAGAGATGATCACCACAAATCAGTAGAAGGGCAAAGAAATAGTCATATTGTAGTCATAATTTCACTGATTAGTCATAAATATCCTCTTTATATTCTGACAGTGAACCTGTGGTGACCTTATAAAAGGATCAGAAAGAGGGAGGAGGAAAACTGAGTGAAAAGTAGAACAGAGAAGAGGAAGTAAAGAGGTGAGATATATAGGGTAAGCTTTATTGAGCCACTAATAATTGTAGGTTCCATGAATTGCCTACATCTGGATTAGATGGACTCCTGAGAAATCAGTTAGTGATAGAGATGAAGAAAAGTCTCAATTTGTTTTCTTTAGGCTGAGGTTAAGGTTGATGTGGTGAATAAGGTATTAGGAGCAGCTTTCTTGTCTTGCTTAATTAAGCTCTTGGCATTATGTTGTCTTACAAAATCTGCTCCCTTATTATTTGACCCTAATTACTTAAGTATAACACATTAGGTGAGAATGAAAAATGAGTACTCAAACTTTCAGGATTGTTGTTTTGGAAGCCTTTGATGAATGGGATTGATGTGTACATGAATTTAAAAATATTCCAGTCCCAGCCCTAGCCTGTTTAGCTCAGTGGATAGAGCATCAGCCTACGGACTGAAAGGTCCTGGGTTCAATTCTGGTCAAGGGCATATGCCGGGGCTGCAGGCTCAATCCCAGGAGACAGCCAATCAGTGATTCTCTCTCATCATTGATGTTTCTATCATTTTCTCCCTCTACCTTCCCCTCTCAACTATCTTTTGGCAAGAAAGTTGTAAGCCAAATTTGAGATGTCTATGCTACACTACCCAACTTTTAGCCTAATCTGTTTTAGCTGGCTTTGCCCTATGTAAGTTGAAACTTCCTTTAAGGCTTTACTATGGGTTAAATGCAGTTCATGGATCTCCATTAAAAAGTGTCTTAATTATACAGATCCTCATGGTAACCTAAAGCATACATTCTGAGTTTAGATTTACAGTAAAATGGTCTATATTCCAAAACATGGTTCCACCAGAAACTAATGGTTTGATGTTGGGCAGGTCATTAACTTCGTAGCTCCCTACTCTATAAGATTTAGGAAAAATATCTTGCGTTACCCGGAGCACATGTGTATATATACCTTTACTATTTTGCTGCCAAATGGGGGAAAATATCAGCTTAATTGAGGTATAATTTGTACAAAACATAATTCACCCATTTTTAACCATAAAGTTTGAGTTTTTATAAATGTATAAAGTTGTATAACCAACTCCATTTTATCACCCCAGAAAGCCCCTCTTGTCCCTTTGTGATCACTTTCTTTCTTCCATCCCTGCCTCTGGTGGATACTGATCATGGTAACTATTATTTTGCATTTCCCCCCAGAATGTTATAAAAATGGAATCATACAGTATGTACTATTTTGTTTCTTCTCTCTTTCATTTAGTATAATGCTTTGAGATTGATTCATGTTGTTAAAAGTAGTAGTAGAGCCCTAGCCGGTTTGGCTCAGTGGATAGAGCATCAGCCTGTGGACTGAAGGGTCCTGGGTTCAATTCTGGTCAAGTGCACATGCCCGGGTTGTAGGCTCGATACCTCATAGGGGCATGCAGGAGGCAGCCGATCAATGTTTCTCTCTTATCATTGATGTTTCTCTCTCTCCCTCTCCCTTCCTCTCAGAAATTAATAAAAATACATTTTTAAAAAAGTAGTAGATTGTTCTCTTTAATTACTAGTTAGTAGCTGTTATGAACAAAGCTCCTATGAATATATACAGGTTTTTGTATGGGCATGTGTTTTCATTTCTCTTGGTTAAATACTTAGGAGTGGAAATTGCAGGGTTGCATAGTAAATGCGTGCTTGCAACTTTATGAAAAACTGCCAAAGTATTTTTCAAAGTCACTATACCATTTTACATTCCCATTAGCAATGGATGAGAATTCCAGGAGCTCCGCATACTTGTTAAACTTGGTATCATAGGTCTTTATTAATTTTAGCTATTCTTGTGGGTCTCTAGTATTATGCTAGCATGATTTTATTTTGTGATTTCCAGGTGATTAACGATGATTATCTTTTGATGTGCTTATTGCCATTCATTTATCTTTTTTGGTGAGGTGTCTTTTCACATTTTTTGCCTATCAAAAATTAGTTTTTTTGTTTACCATTGCATGAGTGCTTTTTATATTCTGGATGTGAGTTCTTTATCACAGGTTTCGTAAATCACATGTTTTACAAATATGTTTTTGTAGTTTGTGATTTGCCTTTTCATTTTCTTGATGTATCTTTCAAAGATTGATAATTGAATTTTTATGAAGTCTAAGTTACTGATTTGTTTTTTATTTTGTAGTTAATGTTTTTTATATTCTATGTAAAGAATCGTCTCTAAACCAAGCTCACTGATATCTTAACATTTTTTTGGAAGTTTCATAGTACTGTGTTTTACATTTAGGTCTGTGAAACAGTCTGTTTAATGAATGAGGTAAGGGTTGAGGTTCATCTTTTTCTGTACAGATATCTAAATTTTCCTATAAGCATTGCTTTAACTGCATCCCTCAAATTGGCACATTATGTACTACCATTAATTACAAAATATTTTCTAATTTCGATTGTCTATTTTAGCTTTGGGTTATTTAGAAGTATGTTGTTTGATTAACAAATATTTAGGGTTGTTTTCGATATCTTGTTAGTGATTTTTTTTTTTTTTTTTAAGAGAGAAAGGAAGCGGTGACGGAGAGAAGAAGGGGCAGAGAGGGAGAAAGAGAGCGACATTGATGTGAGAAACATTGATGGTTGCCTCCTGTACTTCCTCTGACCAGGGATTGAACCCAAAACCTAGGTATGTGCCCTGACTGGGAACTGAACCTGCCACCTTTTTGGTGTATAGGATGGTGCTCCAACCAACTGAGCAACCTGGCTGGGGTTTCAAATTTTTTACTTTGAGATTTCTTTTGCAGTGATGCATATCACAGTGAATATTGTATGTGTCCTTCAAAAGAATATGTATCCTGCAGGTAGATATCAATTATTGGTTGATAGGAATTATTAGAGTATCTTAATATATTTACGTATTTTTTGTTCTGAGTGCTAACATCCCTACAATTGTGGATTCAGTTCTGTCAGCTTTTGCCTCACATATGAAAGGTTCAAATCAGTGCGCAGGCAGGCTAAATAGCCATCTTAGGTGGTGATTAAAGAAAAATTTATTTAAGGAAAAGGGGATGGGAGATGGGAATATCCAAAGGGGTCCTTGGAGACAGGTTCAGGGGGTTAGCCGGGACAAGCTGTTGCTGCCCATTGTTCCCCTGGTGGGGTCCCTTAGGGGTTTGGGGATATGTGCCTGTCGGGGAAGGGAAGGGGAAAGGGAAGGGCACCAGAGTGCTCCTTGGAGGGAGAGCAGCACACTGAGCGGATGTATCTCCTTCTTGCTGGTGGAAAGCTTAGGGAAGGTCTCGGGGGAGGGTCTTAACACTTGGAGTGGGGGAAACGAGTTAAGTCGGCTCGCGTGAATTGCGCGTACTCCGCGGGAGCCGTCTTAACTCGGTTCATATAGATTTGCGGTGGAGTGCGGGAACCGTGTAAACTCGGGCCGATTGTAACTGCGTATTACCAAATATTTGTTTGTTTGCCGTTCACAAAGATACCTACCTGCGTATGCGAACCGTTTCATACCCATTGGGGTAATAGGTATCATAAAAATCCCTGATTTTGCGCCGGAAACCTAAATAATTGCCCGCGCCATCTTATATTTTGGCGGGAAATTCACCCCACACCGGAGTGTTAATAGAATATTCACGCAGAAAGAAGCCTTCTTGGCCCTAACCGGTTTGGCTCAGTGGATAGAGCGTCAGCCTGCGGACTCACAGGTCCCAGGTTCGATTCTGGTCAAGGGCATGTACCTTGGTTGCGGGCACATCCCCAGAAGGGAGTGTGCAGGAGGCAGCTGATCGATGTTTCTCTCTCATCGATGTTTCTCTCTCATCGATGTTTCTAACTCTATCCCTCTCCCTTCCTCTCTATAAAAAATCAATAAAATATATTTAAAAAAAAGAAAGAAAGAAGCCTTCTTGGAGTTTCCCTTATCTTTCAAAAAGCAAAACTTTTGGGAGTGGGGCTGCTATGAATCTCCTCTCCAGGGAAATTTCATGGCCATGAAGAAAAAATATGGATAAGATCACATCTGCATTAAAAATGTTATGAAAAACTTTCAGCCCGGCTGGTGTGGGTCAGTGGTTGAGCATTGACCTATGAACCAGGAGGTCACGGTTTGATTCCCGGTCAGGCCACATGCCCGGGTTGCAGGCTCTATCCCCAGTGTGGGGTGTGCAGGAGGCAGCTGATCAATGATTCTCTCTCCCTCTCCCTTCCTCTCTGAAATCAATAAAAATATATTTTAAACATTATGAAAAACTGTCCTGTTTATTCCCCTAGAAACCCATTTACTCCATCAGAGATGAATCTTTTAGAAATGCAAGATTTTCTATGATGCAAGTTTTGAATAAATTAATGTATTACATATTGCAGACAGCCTTTTGCAGCATCTGTCCTGATTTACATGTTCTAATGATTTATGGAGGGATTTTATGTAAATTAAGAAATGTTTAGCCTTTATAATAGGACTAGAAGCCCGATGCACGAAATTCATGCAAGGGGCTTGGCCCTCGCACTCCTGGCTTTGTCCGGAAGGTCATTCGGCTGTCTGGTCTAATTAGCATATTACACTTTTATTATAGATTGTAAACAATACCCTGGATCTACTACTTTACCAGTTGGTCTCTAATGCTTATAATTGATAGCTGGAACTGTTTCAGTGGCCACTGTAACCACAGTATTTTGAGCTTTAAGACATGATGTCACTATTTAATTATGGATTATTCTGTTCTTGTTCTATAATATCCCAACACCTTTATGAAGGATTTTGTATTGGCTTCCCCCAGCTGCTTTTCATTAGAATATAGCAACAATAGGACTAGCCTCTTAAAAATCTGTTTTAACATTAGAAGTGGAAAGGTGATGCTAAGTGACTATGTTTTTCATATGAAGGAGGTATTAAGTTTTCATATATCTGTATATTGCTTAAATAAAAAATTGTGTGGCCAAAGGTATCTCTTATAGTTGGATCATTGTTTAGGATTACAGAATTCAGTTTTCTTTTCTTAGTGATATTATTCTCTTCTCTATTCCTTGTTATTCAAGGAAAGACCCTTCATGTAATATTTTAAAAATTGTACTGGGATTTGAATTAAAAGTAGCAGCCCATACTTAGCAGACTTTATAATCATAGCATGTAATTTTTATCTAATTTTCACCTACTGAATTGGATATTTTTGTTCACCAGAACCTTTACTTCACTGGAACGAGTCTTCATGTCAAATTTGGCATTATTCAGTAGAGCTAGTATTTAAATATTGACAAAAGTTGTCAAATAATTTATTCTTATTTTATTGAATACTACTAGGTAAATGATAGAAGGTTATAAAAATACTAGAGGCTCGATGCATGAAATTCATGCAAGAGTAGGCCCTTGCAGCCCTGGCTTTGTCTCGAAGGCCGTCTGAACAGTCGTTCAGCTGTTCCGCAGTAAGGTTGATTTTCATATTACGCTTTTATTATTATAGATTATGCATTTATTTAATACCTGTTTTTTTGCTTTCCTTTTATAGCTTTATGTCTTGGTAAAAAGTCATTTTGGGTAAATTCACGTATTGTGTCCATGATATATATGGATAAGTAAGATTTTTGTGTAGTTTGAAGATTTTTATGAGTTAAACAGTATTATTTGCTAACAGATTAAATGGGAGTTGGATAACTGTCAAGGGATCATTTGATATAGGAATTTGCTTATTTATCTTGAAATTATAAAATGCGTTTTCCCATCTGAAATCATTCAGTGTCTTATGTTGCTAATGCAGAGTTTGTGTTTCAGTTAGAAAAGATTAGTAATTGATTAGTAATCGCTAGTGTTATTTGGTATGAGATGTACCTGGAAGGGAAGGAAGTGTTAGGAGCATGATGTATACTTGTGCTGTTTAGAACTTTACATATATATTTCCTTCTTAACACTAATCTCCCAATGTATGCCAGAATAAGGTTTTACTTCTTAATGTATTGAAAAATAAGTCCGTGATGTTAAGCAAGCATCGATAAATTGGTTATACATATATTTTTAAAATTAATCCTCACCTGAAGACATTTTTTATCCCATTGCTTTTTAGAGAGAGTGGAAGGGAGGGGTAGAGACAGACAAAGAGAGAAACATGGATGTGAGAGAGACACATTGATTGGTTGATTAGTTGCCTCCGGGCATCTAGCCTGCAACATAGGCATGTGCCCTTGACTGGAATCGAACCTGAGACCCTTCAGTCTGCGGGCTGACTCTCTTAACTACAGCACAACTGGCTAGGGCTAAATTGGTTATATAATTTAAAAGAACTTCTGTGTGTCCTAATTAATTTTGAATTTTAAACAGGTAGGAGCTCTTTGAAGCATGTCCTCTGCCTTGAAACATCTTCCTCTTTTATGTCTTTGCTTGTTTCTTTTATGGGACTTGGTTTAGGCTTATTAACACAATAAATATTTACCAAATGCTGCGTATTTACTAGGCACTGTTATGCCCCAGGCCTTGTGGATGGAGTGGTAAAAACAAGATTACATGGTCTCTGACCTCATTCAGTTTGTTGCCTGTCAAGGAAAAGAAATAGGCCAGTGATGGCGAACCTTTTGAGCTCGGCGTGTCAGCATTTTGAAAAACCCTAACTTAACTCTGGTGCCGTGTCACATATAGAAGTTTTTTGATATTTGCAACCATAGTAAAACAAAGACTTATATTTTTGATATTTATTTTATATATTTAAATGCCATTTAACAAAGAAAAATCAACCAAAAAAATGTCATAGGTTCGCCATCACTGATTATAGGCGTAGGAGTTGGAATTACTGATGTGTAAGTTGCTTTTTTGATTCAAGTGGGTAAAATATATTGAATGGTTAAGATAGTCTTCTGCTTTTTTTTTTTCTTTGATTCACTGGAGGTTTTACCAGAATCTGTCTGGAAATTCTGTCAACTATTAATTTAAAAATATGTCATATGTTAAGGGAAAAGGGAATTTTAACAAAAAAATGCTATTGGTTGTGGAATCTAACACGTAGATGTACACAATATTATTTGCCTTTAAGAATACAAAGAAATTATTGCCTTTTTGTATGGTTAATTGAATTGCCTTATTTCTTTCTTCCCTACAAGAGACATTTTAGTATCAGGCTCAAATCAACAATTATAACCCTTAATGTTTTGGGAAAAAACATCATATGACTGACTACATAGTTTTGCTAGTAGTCACTGGGTCATTAATTAAGTTTCCTCATTTTATGCTTCCTGTCCTTTCTGTTTTCTTCTGGAGGGAAAAATGTTTTCTCTAGGCCCCCCTCTTCTTAATTCTTTAGCAGGGCACATTTTTATTCTTTATGCCCAAAATGTACATACTTAAAAGTAATTGACATTCTGTCTTGCCTTGGATTTCTTACTGACACATTTGGTGAAGTGGTTTAAAGTGTCCAATTTGAAAGCAAAAGCTAGCCATGAAGGGAGAAAGGGAAGTTTTCTCATCAAAGGGTTAATAAAATTGTCGTAAAGCAGTGTTAATATGCCCAATAAGACATTTGGGTCTTGAAATTTATTAAGTATTTCAGGACTATTAATTATATTTATTTTTAGGCATTTTTCTAGTCTTGGTTTTAATCTGTAGGAAATATTTTTCTAGATTAAACTCAACCCCGTATAATTATGTTTATAATATGTTTCAGATATCTAACTTTACTTAGGATACTAGTTGATGACCTTATATATGCATTTTGTTTTACCTGTTCTTTTGTTATTCTTAAGGTTTAAGTGATTTGCTTTAAAATTTTAAATCAGATAACTCAGGAACTCATTTGTTATTCCTCATTAGTGAAAAACATTATTAGATCATGGCATATAGTTCTAAGTGACTTATTTCTGCTAATTAAACCATCTATAATAGGCTAGAGAAAAGAACATTTTGTTGGGGTTTTAATATGTAAGACTAAGCCCATCAGGAAATTTATGGCTAAGATTAAGATTTTAGGAATAAACAAGGTATTTAAACTGGTCTAGATATGGGACTTTACTAAACAGTATCTTACTAAAATTGTGTGTGTTCAGTTTTGGTGCCTACTTGTATTTAGAATATTTGAATGTCGTGTTATAGTCATTTGCATATTTGTCTTGCATCTAGTAACAAAATGGTTGAAAATGAAACTTTTTGAATGGTTTCACTTATTTGTATCTTAATTTCTTCAGTATCTTATAATTTTTTGAGTACAGGTCTTTTACCTCCTTGGTTAACTTTATTCCTAGGTATCTTTTTTATTTATTTTGAAATTTTTATTTTTCAATTACAGTTGACATAATATTGTGTTAGTTTCAGGTGTACACTCCAGTGATTAGACATTATGTAGCTTACTAAGTGATCATCCTGATAAACCTTGTACCCATCTGCACCATACATAGTCTTTAGAATATTGACTATATTTCCTATGGTGTACTTTATATCCCCATGACTCTCCTGTAACTACCATTTGTACTTCTTAATCCCTTCACATTTCCATCCATCCTTCATTCTTAGTTTTCTTAATATACTGTGCATTTATTTTACATTTCTTCAACAATATGTCTTAAGCAAATGTTCTCAAGTATTATATAACATTCCATAATATGAACATAATTCTTTACTGGTATTTTGACTGAAAAGCTTCTAGCATTGAGCAAGTGGTTAAGGAGTGGAAGTAGTGTGTGGAGAGTAGAGCAGGTGAGGACCAAGTCACTCTGGGAGGCACCTAGATTGGCCTCTATACAAATAACCTTTTCATTTCTCTCAGTTAAATCAATTTTAGTAATTTTTTTCTTAGCATTTGATTTTCCAGTTATTTTTAAAAGCCTAATTTTTGTGTGTATACTTTTAAAATCAACTTTAAGATATTTGTGTATGACAGAAGTAACCTAGTATAATTTGACAGATGTGTACATTTATAAAACCATTACCTCTTTCAAGATATAGAATATTTCCATTGCCCCCCAAAAAAGTTCCTAATGCTCTTTACAGTCAGTTCTCCCCTTTGCCCCAGCAAACCATGGATGTGGTCACTACAGATTAGTTTTGCTTATTACATAACTTAGTAAAAATGATAGTTCCCAGACCTTTTATGTGGACTTCTGAGCTTACGATTATATTTAATTTGTTAAGAAAGTGAACTTTAAAAGGATGAACTTTTGAGAGTTGTTGGCTAAAATATCGAATTTATTTAGAGTTGAGAGTAGTTTCTGAATGGTGACCTGCAACTTCACTATTTAATTAGAAAAAGATTTTGTTTTAAATTCTGCAGTGGAAATACTGACACAACAAGGTTAACAGTACTTGCATCTCTGAAAGGAGAGAGCCTAGTGGAATGAAGATAGCAGTAGTTGATATGCCCCTATCTATTTCCATACTTGCCTCTTAAATGTTAGTTTCATTGTCCTGCTGTATTTACCATTACATACATTGATTTTGGTTTATGTTGTCTTATACGTAAAGACATTGTTTTGATAAAGGACAATATCTCAAATGATAAGTGTTTAGTTTTTGCCAAAGCTGTATTAAAAAAAAAAAATTTTCCATTTCTGTAGTCTCATTAAAAGGGGAAAAAACCTTTCCATATTTTAATTTTTATTCTCAACTAGATTAAGACAGTAGAGGGGAGCGTATCTAATTTGATTTCTAGCCCTTTTGCAAAAACAGTTAATGTGATGGACTCATCAAGATTTTATGTTATTTGGTGGGAACTCCTGATAACCAGCTCTTCTTTCTTTGCATGTGCCTTTATCTCATTGCATTGCACACCTTCTACTCAAAGCTTTGCGATAGTTATTCTTTTTTAAAAAATACCCATCTCAGTGGTATAGTCATGTTAATCAAGATGATAGGGACTGGTTATAGATCTTGAGTGCCAGTATAATCCCTGTCAGCCTTTTGTGTTACAGGTTTTGGATTTAAATTGAGAACTTCTCTGGTCTCTGAAAGTACTCTGTTTTAACTCTTTTTCTTTAAAATTGAGAAATAATATACATATAATAGTGTAATAACTTTTAAGTTAAATCTTGATAACTTTTTACATATGTATAGACCCATGTAACTACATCCAGATTAAGATAGGACATTTATAGCTCTCCTCTACTAAGACTTCCACCCTTTCCCAGTCAGTACATACTGTAAAGAGAAAACACTATTTTGACTTCTATCACTGTAAGTACCTTTGTTTTTTAGTTTTATAGTAAAAGTTCTTTTTAAAAAGTTTTCTTTTTGTTTTGTTTATAAATTTACTAGAGCACTGGAGTGGCATACTTACCCTATTATTAAAGTTACTAGAGGCCTGATGCATGAAATTTGTGCAAGAGTAGGCCTTCCTTCCCCTGGCTGCTGGCACTGGCTTCCCTCTGGCACCTGGGACCGGGGCTTCCTTCTGGCGGCCGGCAGGCACCCGGCACCTGGGACCTGGGCTTCCCACACAGCCCCGGCTTCATCTGGAAGGTCGTCCAGTCTAATTAGCATATTACGCTTTTATTATTATAGATAACTAGAGGCCTGGTGCATGAAATTTGTGCACAGGTAGGGTCCCTAGGCCTGGCTGGCGATTAGGGCTGATCTGCAGGGTGACCAGCGGGGTGATCGGGGGGGCCCCTGCTGGCACCCGCCTTGGCCAGCCTGGCGCTGCCTGCTTGCTGGCCCTGTCTCCCTGTCGCCACCGCTGGTCGCCTCCCTCTGCAGGGCGACTGGCGGGGTGATTGGGGGTCCCCGCTGGCACCCGCCTTGGCTGGCCTGGGGCCTTGGGCTGGGGCAGCTCCTGCATTGAGCATCTGCCCCCTGGTGGTCAGTGCGTGTCATAGTGATGGGTTGTTCCACTGGTCATTCTGTTGTTCGGTTGATTTGCATATTAGGCTTTTATTATATAGGATATAATTCAGATTATTAGTAACATCATTCTTAGGTAGTGTTATGCAGCCTTCTTCATGCTTAGAATATACTTTACCTAGGACTAGAGTACAGCCTGCTTTTTTATTTGGATTTTTAAATAAGGAAAATATAGAATAATAAATTAATATAATGAATATTCATGTACTTAGAGACTAACAATATTAATCTGTCATGTTTATGCCAGATCTTATTTTATTTTATTTATTTATTTATTTATTTATTTTTTAATATATTTTATTGAATTTTTACAGAGAGGAAGGGAGAGAGATAGAGAGTTAGAAACATCGATGAGAGAGAAACATCAATCAACTGCCTCCTGCACATCTCCCACTGGGGATGTGCCGGCAACCCGGGTACATGCCCTTGACCGTATGCCAGATTTTAAAGAATAATTTTTTTGTTTTGATGTAATTTCAAATCTAATAACATAAATAATATGAGGAACTTACCAGTGTCCTTCACCAGTTGTTTACATTTTATTTCATATGTTTTATCATTCTCCATTTTTCCCCCCTGAACCATTTGAGAGTAAGTTGGAGGCACTATGACCCTTTGCTTCAGAATACTTTAGAATTTATTTCCAAGAATAAGATAAGGATATTCTCTTATGTAATCACAGAGTGATTCTGGGGTTTTATAGTTTAATTTTGAGGATAATCTTATATCTAAATTCTTAGATACACCTCAGAGTTGGCACATATTACCTCAGGTTTCTGTATGATCAGAATTTTCAGTATGCTTTTTAAGCTTCTTAATTAAATGCATATATAGTTTATCTTACCTCTTGGTCAAGACATTTTGAAATTTGAGAATTAAAATGCATTTTGCTGACTTCTGCTTATATTTCATTGGGTTGTTGTCACCAGGTATTACAGCATGTATCTTCACATAAGTTTTGAACTAAGGAGGTACTAATCAGACTTTAGTCTGTTAATGGCCTTTGTACATTGATATTGTAAAGTATCAAGATGATACTATAAACCCAATAGAATTTTTAGTTGTCTCTTATCACCACCTCCTGCAGAGATGATGTGCTTATCCAAGCCACATTTATTCTCCTATCTGTTCTCCCTGTAACAGTACACATTTTTAGGGCAATTAATTTATGCATAAAGACATTATGTATCATATCTCTGGAAGTGAGTAAATTTTTTGTGAAAATTAAACTCAGGACACTAAAATTCTTTGCACACATCTAACCAAAGGAGCAACTATCCATAGTGGAGTACTCAAAGAGGTGGTGGTTTACCACATGCCCTCTTGGATATTCTGGAGCCCAATTTTTTTCTTATACATGTAACTTCTGGAGTTTTCTTTTGTTACATTTGCGTTTTAATGTAAAATTTATATCTCTTTTCTTAATATCTAACTTCCAGAACTTTATTTTACACCGTCATATTTGTAGAAGTTGAAAAGATCCTATCATTGTTTTAGGGGAAAACTGCATTTAGGTGATCATGTCACATCATGGTAACGTGTCCATTCTACCCTAGTATTTATTTTTTTAATTTTTAGCAAACATTTATTAGAATAGACAGTACTAAGCACACTGATATTTATAGAAGTGTACTAGTTCTTTGACTTTGGACAACTTACTTAATCCTTGAGAGACTTGGAGGCATCATTGTGAAATAGGCTAAGTAGTGCCTACCTCAACAGTCATATGAAGATTAAATGATATATGAAAAGTACATAGCTCAGTGATTGGCTCTTCATTTAGTAAATTCTAGCTTTTAAATATAAAGATAATGGCATTTCTTCACAGTTTTGTTTTGTTTAACAAAGTATATACCCTTTTAGACTAGTTTTACTAAGCCTATATAGTTTTATTCTAGTATTTAAATAGAGTTCTGTATGCAGTATTTTAACTGTTATTTTCTTGTGAACTAAGTAATAGATTCTTCTATAATGAAGACCTTTTAAGAGTTTTTTAATGTATATAGTTGCTCATTGATCAACACGGGTTTGAACCACATGGGTCCACTTATACATGAATTCTTTTTCAATACATATATTGGAATTTTTTTGGAGATTTACAACAATTTGAGAAAATGCAGATAAACTTTATGATCTTAAAAATATATCCTTTTTTCTAATTTACTTTATTGTAAGAGTATAATATATAATACATATAGTATACAAAATATTTATTAATTGGCTATATAGGCTATCAGTAAAGCTTCACAATATGTATTAATTGACTATATAGGCTATCAGTAAAGCTTCTGGTCAACAGTAGGCTATTAGTAAAGTTTTGGGGGAGTCAAAAGTTATGAGTGGATTTTCAACTCTGGTGGGGGTCAGAGCCTGTAATCCTTGCATTGTTCATGGGTCAACTGTATTGGTTTATTCTCCAATAATCCTCTGAGGCTGTTTGGTCAGGGTAGATAATTATATTTCTTTTGAAAGCTCAAGAAACATACCTAGAGAGTGTGTGGTTTAATTATTGATATATGACAGGGCATTTATTAGCCAACATGTATGTGATTACTAAGTGCCGGTACACTTCCAATTGCTTCTGTGTATTAGATCACTTAATCTTTACAATAACACTATGAGATATTATTGCCATCAGAAGCATGTTAATGACAAATGACCTACTCAGGATTACAGAATAATAAATGTCTGAATTAGGTTTTGAGGCAAGGTCAGGCTGACTCTAAAGCTGTGCCAGAATGCCTAAAAACACTCTTTAAAATGCTACAGTACATTTTAAATCCATAAACAGGAATGTTCCTTTGAAGGCTTTGTTTTAAACAGCAGAAACTGAAGTGATACGGTAGAGTAAAAGCAGAAATCGTATTCTTCCACTCTGCCACGAGCTGTGGAGCATAAAATAAAGGAAGAAAAACCGGATTTAATCTTAAATTCTGACTTTTGCAAAATAATATTTACCTGTCTGATTAGGTTTACTGTCTGATAAAATAATCCCTTCTGTCCTTGTATCCTTTTCTGGGGGAAAGTTTAGAAGCTGGAGACAAAACTAGCTAGCTATTCTGAAATCCCTTAGATGGGTTTACATTTCTTTTTATTCTGTAGTTTACACTTGTAATTTGGACCAAGATTAGATTTAAGAAAAACAAAAAGATTCCTTAACTTCTCCCATTTTGTTACAGTATGACCCTTGCCCCATCTAATAATTTTTTTTCTTGAAAGTCAGATTATTTGGGTATGCTTGGAAACTTTTAGGTAGCTGTCTCATTAATATACTCATCACATGGACCAAATTGTCTCATCCGGTCAGCTTTTTGATTCCTTGCCCTTATAGTTTTTCTGTTGTGCTGGTACCCATAACAACACAAACTTAAGAGCCCAGTAATGCAGGGCAAGTAGACTTCCTTCCTACCCTGGAGTTTTTTCCTATACTAGATGCCAGCTCTGAGGATGGTGAACATGGGAGTTTAATAAAAACCTGGTTTCCTGACTTCATCCCATTACATTAGATTGTCTCAGTGCTGAAATACAGGTTTTAAGAAAGTGGGTAGAAAAGAGTGCCCAGCTTGAGGATATTTAATATATGTTCAGCTTTGTTAACATTGCAGAAAACGTCAGTGGCTGACGTTTAATAACTAGAAGCCCCGTGCATGGATTCGTGCACCGGTGGGGTCCCTCGGCCTGGCCTGCACCCTCTCACAATCCAGGACCCCTTGGGGGATGTTGGATAGCTGGTTTCGACCCGATCCCTACAGGCCCGAACCAGACAGGAGGGAGCCTGATCCTGTGGGTTGAGCATCTGTTCCCTGGTGGTCAGTGCGCATCATAGGTGTTCGATTGCTTAGGCTTTTATATATATAGATAATAATCTGTAGTAAATCTTTTGAAAAATTGGTGTCAATTAAATAGTTCATAGCCATTCATTTGCCTTGGTAAATTATTTTTTATAAGAGAAGTATCTTACGTATATATTTTTAATGTTATTGATTTCAGAGAGGAAGGGAGAGGGAAAGAGAGAAACATCAGTGATGAGAGTTGACTAGCTGCCCCTTGCATGCCCCACACTGGGAATTGAACCTGCAACCCAGGCATGTGCCCTGACTAGGAATCGAATGGTGACCTCCTGGTTCATAAGTTGATGCTCAACCACTGAGCCATGCCAGCCAGGCCTGTTTCTTTTTACATGTATCTCTCTCCCTCCCTCTTAGCCTGTCTTGGCTTTATGATAATCACTGTTTGGCTTTCATTTGTATTGTTACCTATGTATGCATTTGTAAACAGTACTTTAGTTTTGTCGGTTTTTGAATGGAATAATACTGTATATATTTTCTATTTTGCTGCTTTTGCACATTCCTATGTATTATGTTGATCTAGTTCATTTTTATTGCTATTTTGTATATTACACAGCATTTTGTTTACCAGAGAGCTTGAATATACACATTATTCCTTCTGTTTCTTTCAGACATTAGTTTCTTTGACAAACTATTTTCATTTTGGAAAATGCAAAGAAATATATGACTGGCTCAGATTGACCTTGGAGGTGTGATATTATTAATAGTTATAGTTATGTTCACATGCTTATTGTAAACTTGATCATTCCAATTACTTGTTTATGTGGATTTTTTCATGCTGAATTGAATAGTACCGAAGTTTTTAATATATAAAGGTATACTCCATAATGTAGATTTATATTAGGCTGTATGTTTGAGAACTTTTTCATCTTGTTTTAGAGAATATTTTACCAATATTTAAATACATTTAGTATGAATATAAGTAATTTAGACAGTGCTTTTTAAAAAAAGAAAACCCCTCTCCCTTTCTGATTAATGGATTAAGCAAAATGATAGTTTGAGAATTTTTTAAATGTAAGGTTTTGTTTTGTTTTTAGTGTGAACCTATGACTTGTCTGAGTTTTTCTGAGTTGTTAACTTAAGTGCAGTCATGAAATAACAAAAATAATTAGGAAGAATAATGAATTGAGCTTATTTCTTATTAGCTCCTCTTTTCCTAAGTAAAGCATGTTGATAAATTCTACCTTTTGACTTTCACTGGAAAGTTCCTTTTCTTCCTGTATTTGGAGGGCAGTCACTTGTGTCCTTCTGTTTAGGTGAGATAAACATTAGTAGTTTAAAAGGGTGGCTCAGTTTTTTTCTGGGGATCTGTTGAATTGTATGGTTTTAAAGGGATTCTTAAGATGGTGTTTTGGTCAAGGCAATTTCTGTTTTTTGTTTTTTGGCTATTTAATAATTGAGGAGAACTGCTTTGAGAGAGTAGGTATTTGAATTTACCATTTTGAACAAAGCCCACATTATAGTGTTATTGAAGATTATTTGGTGTTTTATTGGCTTGTTTTAAAAAATTAGCAACTCCCTACCTAATTGCCAGTATATAAATTTTAACTAGGTCAGGAGAAGAGTGGGCTCTTCATTGCATATAGCCTCTGCTATTTGAATTTTGTCTCTTTCCTCTGAATGTATCTATTGGCTAGCCTGAGTGGACAGTTTTTAATTATGATGACAGCAGTTTAAAATTCAAATCTGTTTCTTCTCTTCATTGTTAAATTGTATGCTTAAAGGATGAATTCGCATTTATATTCAGCTTTCTGGTCCTTGTCCTTTTTTTTTTTGGTTCTTGTCCATTTTGATGCCTGTTAACTCTGAATAAAATGAGTGGAGGGACCCAGAACTTTGAAGAGTATAGATGGAGAGAGGAACATTCAGGTTTCTAATATATAATATTAATATACTAGCCGAAACCGGTTTGGCTCAGTGGATAGAGCGTTGGCCTACGGACTGAAGGGTCCTGGGTTCGATTCCGGTCAAGGGCATGTACCTGGGTTGCGGGCACATCCCCAGTGGGGGATGTGCAGGAGGCGGCTGATCGATGTTTCTCTCTCATCGATGTTTCTAACTCTCTATCTCTCTCCCTTCCTCTCTGTAAAAAATCAATAAAATATATTAAAAAAAATATACTAGTAAGCAATGTGCAGATTAGCTAGGTTTGGGATAATACTGATAACTATTTTTTTAGTGTAGTTTACTTCCAGAAAATGCAGTTAAAATTTTGTTCTTTAATCAGTAGGAGGCAGTTACAGAGTCTGCAATCTCATGTTAAGAGATAATCATATGATACTAGAGGCCCGGTGCACAAAATTCATGCGCTTGGGGGAGAGGGGTCCCAAAGCCCGGCCTGCACCCTCTTGCAGTCTGGGAGCCCTCAGGGGATGTCTGACTGCCATGAGCCCGGCTTCTGGCTGAGTGGCGCTCCCCCAGTGGGAGCGCGCTGACCACCAGGGGGCAGCTCCTGTGTTGAGTGTCTGCACCCTGGTGGCCAGTGCACGTCATAGTGACTGGCCATTCCACCTTTTGGTTGATTTGCATATTAGCCTTTTATTATATAGGATGTTAAGAAGAGCAGAAGTCATTATAAGGTTCTCTTTTCTCTCTGTCCTGTCTCTTCAATTTATCCTATGGGGTGCAGGGGAAAACAAGTTACTTCTTTCCTGTTCACCAGAGGTAACTGAGAGCGAGTAGGACATGAATGAGTGTGCAGGAATTTGCCTTCTCTTAATTTCCTAAAGGTAGACTTCAGAACCAATCAAAGAAACAAAAGTCAGGAAACATTTTTCCTATGCTGGAGCAATAATAAATATGGAACTACCTCTGGCATTTAGATAAAATGATATTGCTTGGCTTTTATTTAAAAATTTTATTTATTGATTTTAGAGGGAGGAAGGGAAGTACGGTATTCAGAACATCTCCCACACTAAAAAAAAAGTCTATCTCCATCCCTGTCCCCCCACCCCCCCCCTTGTCAAAAAAAAAAAAAAATGAACCACTCATGGTCACAGAATTACCAAGATTGATCTTTGGTCATTATCTATTGAAATGGAGATTTTACTTGTTACATTGAATATTATCATAAGTGTTGCTGGTTCAAGAGACTTATTATCAGCAAAAGACTTTTTGATACAGAAGTGTGATTATAACATGGAGTTCAGCTAATGGTTTCTGACAACATACTGGATTTTGTTTCTCAAGTAGAAGGTTGTGGGTTTTGCTTAGGAAATGATAATATTTTAGCTGTTTATCTGTGTCCTGCAGCTGGCAGAGGAATGCAGTACACTGATGATGAGTTTGCGTTTGGATCCCTGAAAACTCGCAGACTTTACTTAGGGTTTCCAAAAGACGTAGAAAAGAGACATAGATCTTTTTCTTTTTTTAAGTCATCTTGTTTGGAGATATCACTGAATCAGGACACTGCCACAATTTCGTATTTACTGTTCCTTTTTTTACCTTCTTCAAAGCATGATCCTAATAAGTAGTGGGGGTTGGGGGCGGGGGGGGGGGGCGGGCGGTCACACTGAGCCCATTCAGCCCTGTTGAGAATATTACAGTTGACACTTAGGACTGCAGCTCCACTGCTGCATCCCTACCTAGTGCCTAAAAGTGCCTATCACCCCAAAATATTTGTCACATAAGTGAATCTCCACCACAGTGGATTTAGGATAGGTGAAGGCATCTGTTCTTTTTGAACTTTCCTTGTTTCTATTTTCATTTATAGTTCACTTCAACAAGGGTTTTAGAAAAGCTGAAGTTTGGGCTCCTGTTCAGGGAATAAGTCCAAGCCACAGTAGTTTTATTCAGCTGATAAATGCTTGGGTTTTGGTCACTGCTGCTGATTAAATCATCTTTCCATCATGGAATAAGCCTATCCAACATACCACAGAATCGTAGTTTGGGAAGGTCATGTCATCCCTCAGATATCCGAAAAGTTACTAGGCATAAATGAGGAAACTCCAGAGCTGAAAAACTTGCCCAAATTAGGGACAGTTTTGTGAAGCTACTACTTAAAAGTTAACACTTTTGACCCTGGTGGCTCAGTTGGTTGGAGCATCATCCTGTACACCAAAAAGTTGCAGGTTTGATTCCCAGTCAGAGCACATACCTAGGTTGTAGGTTTGATCCCTGGTTGGAGTGCATGCAGGAGGCAACCAATCCATGTTTCTCTCTCAGATTGATGTTTCCCCTTCCCTCTCCCTCTCTCTTAAATCAATAAAAACATATCCTCGGCGAGGATTAAAAAATAAAAGATCAATTTCAAACCTCTGAATTATTTTATATTGCCTCTGTACTCAAGTTTGCTATGAATGTTTCTTAATACGTAGTGCATGTGTAAGAAAAGCCATTTCTTTTATGCAGAAAATTTAAAAATTCCTTTATAATTATTCAGTGTTGAACTCTTTTTTAAAAAATATATATGTTTTATTGATTTTTTTATAGAGAGAAAGGGAGAGGGATAGAGAGTTAGAAACATCGATGAGAGAGAAACATTGATTAGCTGCCTCCTGCACACCCCCTACTGGGGATGTGCCCACAACCAAGGTACATGCCCTTGACCGGAATTGAACCTAGGACCCTTCAGTCCGCAGGCTGATGCTCTATCCACTGAGCCAAACCGGTTAGGGCCAGTGTTGAATTCTTAATTATCCTGCATTTGGATGGGAGACAGGTCTATGCAAAAAATATTCCAGTGTTCTTTTGAAGTTAAAATGTATCTGCTTAAACCCCCCCCCCCCCCCCAAAAATACTGCTTAACTCTCCCCCGTATTCCCCACTCCAACCCCCCACAACATTTTGTTGTTTGGAATCGTTTATTATGGAAATGGTCTAACTTGGCATGCTTCTTTGCCCTTGTTGTAGCTAATATGGTAGGTGGCATACAGATGATCAATCACATAAGCTATTCCATTCTTGGCCTCCTTAGGGCCTCCGTGCCCTTCCTCTTGGTCATTATCTCATTATCTTCAATGAAGGGTTTTTGTGTTAGGTTCTCCTGTCTAATGCAGCTGCACAGTGATATCCGATATTATAGTATTTAATATTCAAGTCTATTAATTTTTACTTTTTAGGGTTTTCTCTTATAATAGTTGAAATCCTATCCATAGTATAATATGTAACGGTAATAGTTTTTACCTTATTTCAGGTAATTTCAGATTTATTTTTTACCCCTTCAGAGATGAAACTTAACGGTGACCATAGTTAATCCCTGCCCTACCCCACTTCCCTGGCTATCTCTGTTCATCAATAGTTAATGTGTTTAAGACACTTGTGATTGGACACTTTAGGTTGCTTGGATTTAATATAACCACTTTATGTTTTACCTCTTCAAGTATACGAATATTCAAGGTCACCCAAACATAACTGCTCTTACTTTCTGAGGTATACATGACATATCATGGGATACCTGCTGGTATCATGGGAAGGTAACTTGGAGCACCAGAGACATGGCCTTTATCTGGCAATTGTCCTAAGAGGCATGGGCAGTTTTAAATTTTTGTTGGAAATGTTTCGCAATGACAGATGTTTGTGGCTTGGGGTGACAGTTATTGAGAAGAGTCATTGCAGTAGACCTGCCTGAACCTTTTTGTTGTATTGAATCAACCTGTTGTTTGGTCCGCCTCTTGGAACTTTACACCTTTGGAAACTTCACACAAACACTTCTGTATTAATGGACTTCTCATATCTTTAACAGAATAAATTATCAAATAATTTCTAGGACATATCAGGCGATTCTTACAGTAGGTATAGTAATTCTTTGAATTAAATCAAGCACTATCAATTCATTCTTACCCCTAGACATGACCTGTCTGTTGAATTTAATGACATTTCCCCCCGTATTAACTGGTGGACATACATACTTTGGTGGCTTCCTCTGCATTTTCACTATTGTTGAGTTATTAGGCTCTTAATTCATATCTGAACTACTAGTCCAGGATCATCCTATAGTATAAAGGAAAAATAAAAGGAAAAAAATTTATAATGTGTATTTCAGTATTCAAATACTCAGCAAAAATTATACTCTAGTAAGAAAAGGACCTGGAGATTTACAAATCCCTCCAACTTTCCTGCTGTTCTGTGCTGTACCTTGTTAAACAAGTTAATAAGACCAGTCTTGATTCTGGTATGGTTTATATTTGAAGTTGCATATTATGAATAGCTTTATTTCCTTTCTAATATAGTATGTGGTTAATATGGCATGAGTTACAAAATTTAAATTAAATTACTGGGATCAAAAATACTACTTATAAAATGTTTAGAACACTTTATTATTGCATGGTTAGGTCTCCCTTTTATGGTTCTTACTCAGTTTAAAAAGTTTCTGGAGGTTAGGGGAATAATGTGCTGTACTGACAGACTCCTTCATTTTAGGATTTTGATATTTTGTATAGTCTTGTTCACATATGTGAATTCATGTCATGTAATCAAACAGCCCAAAGGGATGAGTTGTCTGCAAATACTGAGAGAGCCTTACAAAGGAATCAGGTTGATTAGTCTTTTATTCCTGTAAAGGTCAGATTGTTGCCTAGTTGTGACGGTAATTCTTTGTATTGAGACTATACCCCCAACCCCACCCCACCTCCCCTGACCAATTTTTGCTTACACATAAAAGATCCCTTGGTAGAAGCTAATTCTGTGTTAAAACACCTTAAACTCTCAAGTCTAAGCCTAGATCTTTTGTAGTCATATAGTTTTTTAAAGTACTTGTTCCTGTAGTGGCAAAGGTTTGTCTGAGAAGCTATCAGAGTGATGCTTTATTGATCGAGGAAAACATTTAAATAGGAGTAGCTGTAGGTTCCTGGAAAGTTTTGTCTGTACGTATAGTTCTGCAGTTTCTAAAGGCATGCTGAGGCCTGATTGCATCCATTTTGTGGACAATTAAGCATTCTAAAATCTGCAGTTGACTAAATAGTCCACATTGTATCATTTTTAAAGACAATGTATTATCCTGGCATTCAACCTTGTAGAGAAAAGTCTTGTGGGCAGATCTAAGTGGTTTAACTTGATTCTTAGGATATTTTTCATAAAAATACTGGTTTTTCTTTTGCAGATTTTCTTGTGAAACCTTCTAGTAGAAAAAGTTCTTGGGACAAAGTTCTTGGTAAGTCTCCCCTCCCGCCTACTGTGCTGTTTTGAGGCAGGTAAAACGAATATACAGATTAACTTGGGGCATCTGTTTGTCCTTGTACACAATATGTACACAGTTATTGAGATGAGCTCTTATATTTTCATTTTAATGGTAAGTCTTGAAACGTTTTTTCACTGCTTTTTTCATATGTAATTGTGCCATAATATAATATACTGTGCCTGGAAACTTGTATTTAAGTGGAGATTGAATGAGGTGTAGCCCTACTCTTTTTTTTTTAATAGATGGTCCTCAACAACATGAAGTTCTTTTAAATTGAAACTTGGTTCTTATTTTGAATTTTCTTAAATTGTTGTTATATATCTGTATGAGAACCAAGGCCATGTTACTAGACTTAGTGGCACTAATTGGATTTTTAAATAGAAAACAAGTTCTAAAAATTTGTTAGCTCTGTCTTCAGTGTGGATATTAATTCTAGTCCTGTCCTTTTCATAGACCTGTGTGTAGCTCTTACTGCCTAAGTCTTAATGACTGCCTCTTGTTTCTGCCATCTGTTTAATCTAGGAAATTATAATCTGATATTATTGAAAAGAGAAGTTGTTGTTTTGGTTTTAAGTTTTTAGATCCAAATCATTTTCTTGTTCCAGAACCTTGAACATGGCATGTTAGGCTCTTCACAAGTGGGCTTTAAAAACATCTCCTTCATCAGTCACTGCACAAATGCACAGGCTGAAGTGTGGATTAGCACACATGGGAATGTCGGCCTGCAGGTGTTAAAACTTCTGTGGAGCCTTGCCCGTGTAACTCAGTGGTTAGAGCATCAGCCTGAGCACCAGAGAGTCGTGGGTTTGATTTTCAGTCAAGGGTACTTACCTGAGCTGCAGGTTTGATCACCGGCTCCTGTGCGTGTGGGAGGCCATCAGTCAGTCAATCGATGTGCTCTCTCGCATTGATGTTTCTCTCCCTCTCCCTCCGCTGTCCTCTTCCTTTCCTTTCCCCCTCGCCCCCCTCTTCCACTCTCTCTATAAAAACCAATGGAAAAAATATCCCGGGTGAGAATGAACAACAACAAAAAAAACCTGGTAAAGGTATTAGCACAGTTTATGTGAATTTTCAGATGAATGTAGAATATAGAGGCAATAAGGCAATTTTGCCTACTAAGCCAGTCTGGTTCCCACAGATAGGGAGATCCATTTTGAACTTACAGATAAAACATTTTATAATATAACAAGAGTATTGTTTTTGTACTTGCATGTTGGTTTAATTATTATTGCTTTACTATTTTCATCCAAAGCTTATAACATTTTTCATATTACTAGCAACATGAGGAATATGAGCCCGTGCTATTTTTTTTTGCCCAAAAATCCAGGAGGATTTTCACAAAGGCATATGGAGTTTGCATTTGACTAGTGAGAATTGGCTGGGTAATATTCAACATGTTCTTGGCTGACTCTGGTCAGGTCTTTGGGTCTGTGTATATGTAGTTCCTTTAATTGGAGTATGGCCAACTGGGGGAAAATTGCTAATTTTGTCCCTCTCCTTCCCCCCATCGCCCTTTTTAAAGATCCAGGCATAAAGGAAAGAAAAGCTTTGCCATACATTGAAGAAGGGACGGGGATCTCTCCTCCTAATCTGGGCCTCCTGTCATGGTAAGTAAATAACAAATTAGAAGAAAATTGGAATTGAACTCTATCCTGACAAGTGAACATTAATACATCATAGTTACCTATTTTTGTTGTTGTAAGAAACCATTTCACTTTTCCTATCACAGAACTCTGCTTGTCTCCTTTCTTTTTTTTGTTTACTTAATAGTAATAATTAATAGAATATTCTAGTGTATTAAAGCCGTTTCATTTCTATTAGCTTTAATTCTGTGAGTTAAATATTGTCTCCCTTCAGTCAGGTAGTAAATGGAATCAAGACTAAAACCCATGATTCTTGGACTCTAGGTTTCTTCTTCCTTTTTGAGGAAGCAAGATACGAAAACTGTGTGTGTGTGTGTGTAGGAGAATTATGATATGGTCACATATTCTTTATGAATTTACCTATCTGGATAAAAGCAATGCCCTACCTTCCCCATTTTATTTAAGGCAGTATTTTTATCCCAAAGAAGGTGGAGCAGCTCTGCACACCCCTGCCCACACCTTTGACTACAGAGAGCATGGATATTTAATGGACATTTCATTGACTTGTGGGCCATTTAGGACCCAGGCCAGTCTAGGCAGAAAAGATGCAGCAATGAGTCAGCTACATTTCTGTCAACCCTGAGAATAGGTAAATAGAGCTTTAAGGCTTAAAAAAGAACAGTCCTCTGTAATATTGTCCTGCTTCTACCTTGTGATATTTCCTAGATGCAAACTGTTTCATGCTGGTGCACAAAAAAGGAATTGAAAGGTCATATTAATTTCAAGGTTCATTAGGGACATGGATGGAAAGTGCTTTTCAAAATTAAAAACAAACTAAAGCAGAAAAACTAGTGCAGAAATTCATATTAAAAGGAGGAGAGGTAACTGCTCTCATCTCAAGCTGGGCCCATTTCTTCTTAGTTTATGGGCATAACAATGTATCTTAGACCCAAACACAGATGAACTCTTAATGTTATTTTTCTAGATCATGTTTTATTGGTTTTCCCATAGATTTTAATGAGTTGATAAAGTGTTTTCCTAATATTTATATGGCATATATGCCAGTGCTAATGAATAGCAGATGAGCTTATTAAGGCAGCTCTGTTCTGTACTAAGGTGTCCTTCATTGTATTCCATATGGCTAGCAACAATGTGGCCTTCATCCTGGTGCTGCTGGGTCTCTGCCTTGATTGTACTAAGGTGCCAGCAGTTACACCCACCAGTTCTTTTTGCATTGTTAATACAAATGTCAATACAGTGAGAAAAGGCAAATAATGTTTTAGTATTACTGTGAAGGGGATTTTGACCTCATAAGCCCCTTGAAAGGGTCTCAGAATCTATAGACCTCACTTTGAGAACCACACTAGTTAGAGTATTATGGTTTTAAGATTAGGAGTGCTCTTCAGTAAAACTTTAAATTTTATTTATAGGTAAGATTTTGTTTCCCTCTTTGAGGAGGTAGAAAGAATTGTTGGAATTGTGATAAATAGCATATGCAGAAATGTTCGAACACTAATTAGTGATTATAATTATTAGTGCCGTCAGCTGAGCATGATATGGCTTTTGATTTTACAAAGTTTGCTGTGTAAATAAATTGCATCATAATTTATACTCAGACTTTCCATTATATTGCTTTTCTCTCCTATCTTCCTATACCGTAAAGATTCATAACGTAAAGGACTATATTTTAATACAAGTTATAATTAGTTCAAGTGCCATTTAGATTAGAATTTATTGCTGCTTTTTTAAAAATTGCCTTAATAGAAATATAAATCTATTCTGTAATATAAGACATACTAAACTAGGGATAGTGTTTCACATATGCTTGCCGTTTGAGAAATTTGGTTCTTATGCTTTGCATTTTTAAAAAACTTAATATTGTGGAAATTACACATATAACCAAAGTAGACACAATGGTATAGTGAACCCCCACTTACCCAGTTTCATCAATCATCCCTCATGGACAATCCTGTTTTCATTTATGCCCCATTCATTTCCTCCTTACCTTTCCCCTTCTAATTATTTTGAAACAAATTCCAGTTATCACATCATTTCATTCTTAAATAATTCAGAATGTATCTTTCAAAAATAAGAATTTAAGGTAATAAAAAAAGAACAAAACTACTATATCTTGTTTCTCTTACAGGTAATGTCCTAACAACTTATTACTTCTTATTATAAATGCTCTTAACCTCTTTGATTTTTTTATTAAGTTTTTTGTGTGCATCAGTGTGTTTTCTAAGTAGAGGCGCCTAATATATATCAGACGGAACACTTTTGGGGATTAATATTTTTTAAAAATATATTTTATTGATTTTTTACAGAGAGGAAGGGAGAGGGATAGAGAGTTAGAAACATCGATGAGAGAGAAACATCGACCAGCTGCCTCCTGCACACCTCCTACTGGGGATGTGCCCGCAACCAAGGTACATGCCCTTCACCAGAATCAAACCTGGGACCTTTCAGTTCACAGGCCAATGCTCTATCCACTGAACCAAACTGGTTAGGCTATTTTTTTCTTGAGTTTTTTGCCTGTTAACTTTTTTTTTTAAAAAAAATATGTTTTATTGATTTTCTACAGAGAGGAAGGGAGAGGGATAGAGAGTTAGAAACATCGATCAGCTGCCTCCTGCACACCCCCCACTGGGGATGTGCCCGCAACCAAGGTACATGCCCCTGACCAGAATCGAACCCGGGACCCTTGAGTCCGCAGGCCGACGCTCTATCCACTGAGCCAAACCGGTTCTGGCGCCTGTTAACTTTGATCACCAGACTCCCATTGTGATTACACTATTAAAACATGGCAGAAAAACCAAATATGGGTGTCTGGGAGTTTTGAAATTATTTAAAGTTTCTTTTTTTTTCAGGATGAAGAGACTCGGCACAGCCTTGAGTGCATCCAGGCCAATCAGATCTTTCCCAGGAAGCAGCTGATCCGGGAGGATGAGAATCTTCAGGTAATTACAGGCCACTTTTGATTGAAAAGTATTTAGCATCGTAGTAATAATGTAGTGAGCTAATGGTTTGAAGTAATGTACTATATAATATATATCTTTTTTCCTAAGCCATGCACATAGTAGAAATGCAGCTGGAAAACATCTTTCCTTTTAGAAGACTTATTTCCTGAGAATTGACTGTTTGAGATGTTCATCTTTGTCGTTCCTTCAGAAGTCTAGAATTTGAATAACTAGGTATATTCGAATTATGTGGACATAAACCCAGTCCCTTACCCACTTATGTATTGTGTTCTAAGTTTGCGTAACAGAGGATGTTTCATCATCCATTTATCTGACCTGTGAAGACTTTGATTTACTGCTTCAGAACTTTGAAGGGTTTCTGCTTCCATTTTGAAGGTTCCTTTCCTTGAACTTCATGGAGAAAGCACGGAGTACGTGGGCCGTGCTGAGGATGCCATCATTGCCCTTTCTAATTACAGACTTCATATCAAGTTCAAGGAGTCTCTTGTTAATGTAAGTGATTACCAACTAAAGTAGATGGAGAAGGAAAGTAAAAAAACGGGTTAATGTTCTCAGTGAGAGGAGTGTTATACAGGGTTGGGTATGAAAACACTGTACTCTGCTTTTCTCTGTTTGGCACCCAGGTGACACTAGGTTAGCAAGCAGTTGTAATGCTTGATTTAAAATGATACCCGTAGTTGTCAGCTGAGGTATCCATTGTTTACTATTACTGAATTGATTTGCCCTAAGTAATGCTGTATCATTAAGTTTTATAAAGGTGCAAAGGCTGTATAGACGTTCATTCTTCAACCTTTAATAGTTAACTACTGCCTCAGTTGAGATAATTTCCTGGATCCTAATGTCAAATGATGAGATGTACTTTGAGCTCAGTGCAGACTATCATAGGATGAATTAGTCTAATGGCTGCATAGTGGTGTAAGTATAAATGTTAAGTACAATGTTCAGTTGTTTAATGGACTATGTATTCCTGAAGAAAAGGAAGGCTCTCAATCCATAGAGTGCATTTATCCGTTTTAGTTATGAGGGTACTCTGAGTGAACTGGTTCTTCCAGTCACTGCCATTATTAATAGTTTTCAATTAATGTGCCTTTCACCACAAAGGCACAAAAATTTGTGTACTCCCACCAATGAATGAATGCCTTCTTCTTTCTTCATTTGCCAGCATTGTGCCTTTCTGCACTTCGGCTCTAGCACAGAGAAGTGTATTATGACATCATTCAGATCGTGTGTTTTGAGAATCATTTGGGATTCTTTGATATCTGTCACTTAAGTTTATTTTTTTCATTGATTCAAAAGTTACCCAACTCCTTCATCACATTCTCTTTTTTTTGGTCAAAAGACTCAAATGGCTGCCATTTTCTTTGCAGTCGGCATTTATTATTTATGTAGTCTTTGTTATTATTCTTTGTAGTTAAGCGTTTATATCCAGGAGCCATTGTGGCCCGAATTCCTTCTGGCTTCTAGATTTGGTCTACTATCATAGCTGTTACTTAAGATTTCTGTTCAGAAGCTATTAATACACATTGGATTCATCAAGGAAAGAGGCATGCTGTGCTTTCATTCCATATTGCACTGTGTTCAGGAGGGTCCATTTGGAATGCATAGTTGTCACAGGAGGGGACAGGATAGAAACTTTTAAAATTCCAGCAACCAGAAATTCCCCACCAGTTACTGTGAAAGTAATGACAGTAATATAGTAGTCCCCCACCTTTTGCATTTCTGCTTTCTGCAGTTCCAGTTAGCCATGATCAACTGTGGTCTGAAAAGACTAAATGGAAAATTCCAGAAATAAACAATTCATATGTTTTGCCTGGCTGGAGTGGCTCAGTTGGTTGAGCTTCGTCCTGTGCACCAAAAGGTTGATGGTTCGATTCCCAGTCAGGGCACATACCTGAGTTTCAGGTTCCATCCCCGGTCAGGGCATGTACAAATGTACAAAAGGCAACTGATATCTATCCCTCCCCTCCCCTCTCCTCTCCTCCCTTCCCCTCCCCTCCGCTCCCCTTCCTTTCCCTCCCCTCCCTTCCCCCTTTCCTCTTCCTTCTCCCTTCTCCTCTTCTCTCTGAGCATGTCCTCCGGTAAAGATTAAAACAACAACAATTCAAAAGTTTTTAGTTGCACACCATTCTGAGCAGTGTGATAAAATCTTATGCCATCCTAGATGGCCCCAGAGTGCAAGAGTAGTGATGCTGGCAATTGGGATATGCCAAAGAGAAGCCATAAAATGCTTCCTTTAAGTGAAGAGGTATGTACAATAGTCCCCCCTTATCTATGGGGAATATAGCCAAAGGTCCCCATTGGATGCCTGAAATTTTGAATAGCACTGAACCTGGTATATATGTACTGTGTTTTTCCTATTCATACATACTTATGATAAAGTTTAATTTATAAATTAGGCACAGTAAGACATTAACAATAAAATAGAACAATTATAACAATATATGGTAATAAATTGGGGCCATTATTAAGTTAAATAAGGGTTACTCGAATACGAGCACTGCAATACTGCAACAGTTGATAACCAAGACGGCTACTAAGTGACTAATGGGCAGGTACCACACAGCATGGATATGCCGGACAAAGGGCAGCTCACGCCCTGGGTGGGATGGAACAGGATAGCACAAGATTTCATGACAATACTCAGAATGGCATGTGATTGAAAACTTATGAATTGTTTATTTCTATAATTTTTCATTTCATATTTTTGGACCACGGTTGACCCATGGGTAATTGATTTCACAGAAAGCAAAACTGCCAATAAGGAGGGAGCAGAAACTACTGTGTGTATAGGAAAAAGTCATAGTATACATAGGATTCGGTTCTATCTATAGATTCAGGTATCCAGTGGGGGGTGTTTTAGAACATATCCCCCACAGATAAGGGGAGACTACTGGAGTAAGTAGAATTGTTCAATTTAATTTTGTGTTAAATGGCTGGAATCAATGAAATTCTACTTAAATTGCATGTGGGGATGATACAGTTGCATATCATTGCGTTTTTCCATTCAGTCCCCTATTTCTCAGGTTGTTGGTTTATGGCCAAGTATTTTAGGGACTATTTTTAGATCTATTCTGGAATAGGGTCTGTTGGAGAGAGAGCATGGATTTGATCATATCGTTCACCAGCCTCAAGCCTTTCAGTATTTCTTTATTGCTTTTAAGATGGAATTACTTAGCATGATCTCAGGGCATTTGGTACTTGGTCCCTGCCAGCTTTTCTGTCTGTTTCCGTCTTTTCTCCCTTCTCCCCTTGGTGTTAATAAAACGGGCATATCCTCTTTGGACTATTCAGCCATAATCTCACACTCCGAGTTCTCTCTCTTCTCTCCTGCCCAGGGAACTCTTTTTCATCTTTCAAAACCCAAATCAGGTGATAACTTCTGTGATGTCTTTCTCAGTCCCAGTTCCTCCCTGGCAGTTTATTACACTCCTGGCTGCTCTTCTGTATCTTGACCACACCTTTACAACATTTACCGGATATGCTGAAGTTTTTTGGTTATTCATCTTTGTGTCTTCAGAATCCAGCATATCTCCTGGTACCATGATATTCAGTAAATATAGTAGTGGGCAAAAGTAGGTTTACAAATAAATAAGTAATGATATAATAATAAACTGTTCTGTGTACTGAAAACTGTAAACCTACTTTGCCCACCCCTGTATTATGTGAATTAAAGTTAATATGGGCGTGAAATGGCTATTAGACCATTTTAAAACCCTTTGTAGATTTAAAGCTCAGTTTAAAACAACGTATCTGTGTGATAGGCCCATGTCAATGTCTCTAAGGGTAGCTGTATAAGTGGGTTGTTTATTGTAAATGTTGGTCCCTCTTTGTGACTGAAAGATATGCTTAAGAAATTTACCAATGTACGTACTTTTGACCTATTTTCTCACCTAAAAGTGTTTTCTCAGATAGCATTATAACCCTCTAGGCATAGAGCCTGCATGTGACTTAAAAAGCCCAATATAATGGCTGTCTAGAAAAATGATTGTGCAGAAGTATTTTGGTATTGCAGTGACTTTAAATATTTCAGATGGAAGGAGACTATGACTTCTCCATACAAATAAATTACTTGCATCACAGCTAGTGCTAAGGTTCCTAAAACCTGTGATTACTCCAAGAAACAGTGGCTCCTCCTGCTAGGTACTGGATGGAGACTAGAGAGTTGGGGTTGCCGCACCCTCCCTCCTTTTCTTTCTCCCTCAGCAGATAAATATTTCAATAAAATATGTGAGATCAAGAGACTCCCTTTGAAGGATATTCAAACACATTTCAACCGTCAAAGCCCAAAATGTGCCAGTATATATTGTGGCAGGCCCCAGTTTGCATCATTTTGTATGTTTTTAAATCAATATATTTAGTACTTTAGAAAATAATTTACTATCAGGTTTCAAATAGCAACCTGATATTATATATTCTTAAAAAAGTGTTTTTTTGGTAAAAATTAGTATACAAGATTACATATATATCAGCTGTACAACATTATAATTTGATATTTGTATACACCACACCACTGTAAATCTAGTTACTATTCATCACATACATTCTTTCAATTTCACACATTGAGTGAAAGTCTGTAGACTTAGATGCCAAAAGTATTGTGTACTGTAATTCACACACATTCACTGGATATCAAGTTTTAAATTTCTAGGGTAAAGAACCTCTGTAGTAGAGTTCATTGGTAGCATTTAAGGTATGAATTGCCCCCATTCTGTGCTTTGCCCAAACCATATTTTTACTTATGTACAAATATATTTCTTTGATGCTCAGCTAATTTATAAACAAAAAAGTGTTCAAGTGGAATTCATGAAAGTCTAAAACAATTTTTGTGTAATTCAATAGACTGCCTCTCAATCTACTGCTTCTGAAGTCCCAGTAAGTAGCATGAGAAACCTGGGCGATTTTTGCACATGTGCCTGGAGCAAATTGGTTTTGAATGTCAGATGCTCACCTTGCAAGTCAGCAAAATGTGTCTATTCTGCATGAGTCCCTTCCCTCTTACTAGACAATGTTCTAGTGGTACCCTGTAATGAGAACAAGTTGTGGGGTGAGGAAAAAGCCCCACAGCTTATACCTGAGCTCATGGAATTGTGACTTTCAAAAAATGAAAACCGAATTTCAACTAGAAATTTTTGGAAAATCAACATTAGTATCTAAAAGGACATTAGAATTTCTGTTTCTAAGATGTCCAGTTAATGCTTCTGAGGAAAAAGGTGGAAGTGTAGCAGCTGGAAACACCTTTCTTAGCATTTTTTTCACATTTTTAATTGTCTGACTGTAGTACATCAAAAATCTTTCTTCTCCAAACATCAAGAAGAGGTTATTAACACTGAATACACTTTGGCCTTAGCATTCATTTGTCAGCAGAGGCATCTGGCACCAGTGCTGGAAGAGTAGCTTATGAATATCAAAGGAGAGCAATAAAAAGTTTATGTCTTTAGCCTGTGACAGTCTTCTTTTTAGAAGTGGTTTTTAAAGGATAAGATTTAGTGCCCAGATATTCCAGTTTATTACAGATTTTAGGTTTAGAATCATAGCTTTATTTTCACTTAGTTACTATCATTTTTACTTCAAATGTACATACAAGATTAGTACTTCCCATTCAGGCTATAAAGGGGGCATTTGTTTAAAAGGTAGGAACTATCCCGCTTTTCAATTCTGGTGCTCAAACAGTACACGTGTGCATGTGAGTGCGCACACATCCCCGAATGGGGCAGTACTGTGGGGCTTCAATACCTGTGCATGTCTATTAAGTCTTTAATTGCTGCTCTTCTGCTTTGGATTGATGCTCTTATGAGTTTTGGTGTTCATGTTGTAACTTCTGGCCTTTTGAGAAATCAATTAACAGCACTTTGTGTGTTTGATGCATTGTTTTGAGCATGAGTTTGGTGAAATTCATAAGAGGAAGAGCACTGTAAAGGGAGATAGAATTACCAAGCTAGACGATAGAGGAAAAAATAACAAAAAGAAAATTGATTGCTCTAAAACATTTGAATCAGTGAGCTAGAGAGGATTTGAATGTGACTTTAGATTTCTGACTACTCTTCCATGGGTAAAATTGCCTCTAAGGAATCTTGGTTTAGATTCTGTTTTCCTCTTGAAGACCCCTGAGGGAGAGGCCTTAATTGAGAAAGAAGGAACGAAAGTAGAGCGCATACAGAAGTGAAGTGCAGTCTTAAAGGAAGAAACGCACATCATATACATAATGAAAGGAGCCTGGACTGGGGGACTGACATGGATTACTGTCCTGAGTTGGTCACTAGCTTATAGTGTAGCGGCTAATCTTCCTGGGCTGTAAAATGGTCTGGCTCTTGAATCTGTAATTGTTTGCCTATGAGATTGGTTATTGGGTATGTTTAGTTACAGAAATGGTAAGAGATCCTCTTCATATGTGAGGAAAGTTGAGAAAGCTAAAGCAATGGCGTGGGCCTTAAAAAATGCAGAGAAACTTAGTATGTTTTGGTTGAAGAAATGAAGAGGAAAAGAAGGCCAGTTCTATCTTTTTAGAAGAAGAAGCACTCTGTGGAAGGAACAGTAAAGACGGGAATATTGAGGTAGAAGTAGAAGAGAAAAGGAAGATGTTCATTTGATATAAAATCAGGTATTTTTCTTCTGTATGTTCCTGTTCCTGCTGCATATTAAACTTCAGTGCATGTAACAACCTGCATGAGTTTTGAAATCTGCTGTTTTATAGATCTACGACTTGAGTACGTGTGGTATACACTGGTGTTTCTAGTATCTGCATATTAGCAACCAACATCTTTGTTCTTTAAATTTGTCATGTTAAAATACATGAACATTTGTATATCAAATGCATTTTAGGGAGCACAGTTTTTACATGCTCTGACATGTTTCATTCGTTTTATTCTGGAAGTCTGGGCCTAGGCCCTGTGCTCTGGTCCAGTAGGAGGGATGTAAAACTTACCTGTTCGTGGGAGCTGAGTAGCACAGGCTGGTGTCCACTCTCTCCAGCAACTGCTAAGAGCATTAATTGGTTTAATCTAAGGGGCTCTGGGGTGCAGGTAACTGCTGAGATCCCAGCCTCTGCACTTGGATGTGTAAAGCTCACTCACTGCACCCCAGGCTCTTCTCATTCCCTTCCCATTCCTGTACCTGGAATTCCTAAGTTGTGACTATCTGAGGTTCAGAAAACAGAGACTAGTGGCATATAGGAAGGGGGTAAGCTCATCTAAGGAAGTCTGGAAGCAGGCAACATTTTAGTTGGTAAAATTTTCAAAGATTGAGATTAGAACTCAGGCCTCTTCATGATCTCACTTACATTTGGAATCTAATGAACAAAATAAACTAACGAACAAAATAGATCCAGAGACATTGAAGCATGCAACAGACTAACGGATTTCAGAGGGAAGGGGGTGGGGGTGTATTTCAGAGAGCAGGTGTTGGGAAGAGATTAACCAAAGAATTTATATGCATATATGCATAACCCATGGACAGACAGACAATAGTGTGGTGAAGGCCTGGGGGAGCGGGATAGAGGGGTCAATGTGGGGGAAAAAGAGGGGACATCAGTAATATTTGAAATAACTCAGGCCTCTTAATTGTCAGTCTTGCAGCCACTTTTGTTTTTCTTTGGGGGCTGAAGGTGCTTTTCAAACAGTCGAAGGGGACCTGGGGTGCAGGTAACTGCTGAGATTGCAGCCTCTCCACTTGGATTTGTAAAGCTCACTCACTGCAAAGGGAGGAGGGAGGAGGTTACCTACAGAAAGGAAAACAATACGAGAGTCTGTTACAGAGTACTGTCCTGAGAATGAATCAGAGTTCTCCTCTTAATCTCATATTCCTCCTCCGCAGTTTATTCCTTTTTTTAAAAAAATATATTTTATTGATTTTTCACAGAGAGGAAGGGAGAGAGATAGAGAGAGTTAGAAACATCGATCAGCTGCCTCTTGCACATCCCCCACTGGGGATGTGCCCGCAACCCAGGTACATGCCCTTGACCAGAATCGAACCCGGGACCTCTCAGTCCGCAGGCTGACGCTCTATCCACTGAGCCAAACCGGTTTCGGCCGCAGTTTATTCTTACTAATACATTGTTATTATTGTTTTCCTTCTTAGATGTACAGGTCTTGAAAGAATTTTTAGCTATATCAGCTCCAGTTTCTCACAGCACCTTGGGGTTAAGGACTTAAAAAACCGAGGGCCAGTGCTGCTTTTTTTCTCAGAACAAAGGCAAGATTTCATAGTCTTTCTCTTACTCCCAGTCCTATTACAAGTGTAAGCAAAATTTGCAGATTATAGACTTAGAACTAAGCAAGAAGGCCCTGGTCTTGAGTAGATACTCCCAGCCAGTATCTGAATATTATTATTTTGCTTTGTTCTTTTTTTTTTAAAATCCCTGCCCCAGTTTCTGTTTCTTGGTCCTAGACGTCCAGCATGGGGCTTTTTTGGATCCCCACATCCTTGTTCTAAGAGTTCTCTGCTGACTTTGGCAACTGCATGGTAGGACAGGGTTTCCGAAAAGGCTCAGCTAACATGAGGGCCACCTTATGCAGCCAGCATTCCCTTGTTTCTGTCTGTGTTGGAGAAGACTGCCTCCCTCTTCTATGCTAAACACGAATTGTTTGAAGGCTACTTGCAACTCCCATGGCCATGTTTTGGCTAGCATGATACAGTGTAAGAGGCAGTGGTCTAACCTTTTCCAAGGAGCAAGAGTATCCCCTAGGCTTTATCAGGCTTTCTATAGAAGTTTTGAAAATTGCTTCTTGAAGCCAGGGATTGAGTCAGGATGAGTGGAGGGAGAGGGGGAGGAGTCTCATGTCAACTTGAGGATTTGTCACCCTGTTTATATGCTTTCCCATCCTGTATCCCTTCTTTTGCTTTTTACTGTTGTATTTACTCCTGTGTTCATTCAGTAGAGTCTGCTGACCTGATTGGCAGGAAGAAAATCATTCTAGCTTGCTCATATCTCAAGTCCCACTTGGCAACAGGGCTCCTCAACTGGTCTTTTAAAACAAATTAGACCTCGCTAGTTTTAGGACCTTTGCCCACTGTGTGGTCTGCTCCTTCCTCCTTGATAGCTATAAGCCCTTTTACTGAGCAGAAAGCCTGGCCAGCATCTACTGCCCTGTCGTCTTTTCTTTGCAACCTGCAGGCAGTTTAGACTTGTCTTTTTCAGGATGCTTCTTTGCTGACTGACACAAAGCCACAAGCTCACTTTATGATTTGGGGCAAAGGACAAGTGTAGTCCCTCCCACCAGCACTTTGATCTACAGTTCTTTTCTGTAAATAAGACAGGATTACTATTATGGTTCCCTTCAGCTTCTGTGTCATTACAAATCACAGCTGGCTATAGCTTCTCAAGAAGTACTGAGTGTTGAGCTTGCGAGATGACATATTTCCCCGTTCTTCCAGAGGTGGTGTCTCCTCTTCCTGACTTGTGTTTTTGATTTAGAGATAGAGCAGGGGGAACCCTAATTCACCCCGTAGTAAAGCACGTGAGTACTAGTGACCCATAAAAGTGTGCAGTTCTGTTTGCCCCTTTCCCTGTGGAGCTTTCTATTCACTCTTGTTGGACACATTGAAGAACTGCAGGGTCGGTCAGTGCCTTTTTACTAAGGGGACTTTATCTCTTTTAATTGCAGGTTCCATTACAGCTTATAGAAAGTGTTGAATGCCGAGATATATTTCAGCTTCATTTGACTTGCAAAGATTGCAAAGTTATCAGGTATGTGGTGTGTTTATGCTGCTGTTTATTGTGGAAAAGACGTTTTAGAGAATGGATTCATGGTTTGTTAACAGAAAAAGAGCTTTTGAGGATCAGCCTTGTGGGAATATTTTTCTGAGTAGTTACTATCTGAAATATTTTAGGTTACTTTGCTATTTGAAAGGTATTTTTAAATTTATTGGGAAATATTTTCAAATTTACAAAAAATGCAAAAATAAAAATAGTACAAAGAACACCTGTATTGTTAACATTTTACCCCATTTGCTCTATCGTTTGCAGGGGCCTTGTGTGTGTGTGTGTGTGTGTGTGTATGAGAGAGAGAGAGAGAGAGAGAGAGAGAGAGATTCTTTACTGAACAATTTGAAAGTAAGTTAATATAATCATGGCTCTTCACCTTGTAATACTTTCATGTGCTTTCCTAAGAATAGGGATTTTTTTTTATATAATCACAGTATCATTATCAACTTCACTATTTTACACTTATAATACTTTTATCCAATCTACAATTCATATTCCAAATTTGTTAGTTGACATAATAATGCCCTTTACAGCATTGCCCCTACCCCACCTAGCTCAGAACAGGATCTAGTCAAGGTCAGGTACTACATTTAGCTGGCATGATTCTATAGCCTTCTTTAACCTGGAATGTTTCTCACCACCTTTGTCTTTATGGCATTTTTTTTTCTTTATGACATTTTGAAGAATACTGTCTTTTAATAGACTGTTTCTTATTTTGTCTGTCCAGTGTTTCCTCATGATTAAATTGAGGTTGTACATTCTCAGCTGTTACACTATACCCATGAGGTTGTGTCCTTTTCAGGGTATTGTATTACGTCTGGAGGCAAACAGTATCCATCTGTCCCTTATTGGTGATGTTAATTTTGATCACTCTATTAAGGTGTCACCATAATTTCTAAACTTTCTCCCTTGCAACTAATAAATAATCTAAGGGAGGCACTGTAAGACAATGCAGATTCTTGTTTCTCACCAAATTTCTCCAAAGATTTAGCATCCAATAATATTTTTATCTGATTTAATCTTTACTATAATGGTTGCAAAATGATGCCTGAAATACCTTTTTAAATTTAGTAGCTCTGCAAGTTTTAAATTCCCCAAGTTTTTACTTTTTCTCTTTGACCTGTTCTGGAATGCCAATAAACATTGTGTGCTGGCATGTTGATGAGCCACATTGATTGGGACAAGGGAGAGGTTTAATTGACCTTTTTGGTTTTAAGGTAAATATGTATAGTTGCTTTTTCCCCATTGAGATTTGGCTTGCTTTTGATAGATACTGGCTATAACTCACAGTTTAAAAAGATTGCTTATTAGTTGCTCGATTTTAAACACTGCATCTAAAAAGGTAAAGTATGTCTACACTAATTATTTTAACCTTAGTTATATATTCTGAAAGTTGCAATTGATAATAAAATTTTGTTCCCTACATGGTAATAGCTGAATACTATAATGTAATTTATCTTATTTTGGATATAAAGTTGCTGATTTATTCTAATTGCTAAATAGACAAATTTTGAAATTATTCCCTAAGTGGCAAAAAGTATGGCTGTGATTTGAGCTCAGCCTAACATATCATAACAAAACAAAAGGACTTCTCTAAACATATTTCTTGGGAGGGACAAATATAAAGCTTTGATGGAAGAAATAGAATGAAATTCCACTCATGGAAGAGAATAACTGCCATTTTACTTTAATAATTGACAATCAGTCTCAGAAGAGATTTCATTAGTCTAACAACATAAGTTTCCCATATGTCCAGTTTTCTTCTTTTTGACATTTTACACCATTGGCTAAAATTTGTTGGCCTATTTTTATTATAAATGATAAACATGTGAATGACCACTTCTAACGATTTTTTGACTGTAGTTATCACCTCATCGTGAGTAGGCACTCTTAAAATGTGGCTTTTCTTAGGTTTTATTGTTATCTGTCTTCTGATTACATCTGTACTTGTTTCGCTTTACAAAGGTGTCAGTTTTCAACTTTTGAGCAATGTCAAGAGTGGCTTAAGAGGCTGAACAATGCAATCCGACCACCTGCTAAAATAGAAGATCTCTTCTCATTTGCATACCATGCTTGGTGCATGGAGGTTTATGCCAGTGAAAAAGAGCAACACGGAGACCTGTGCAGACCAGGTAGGCCTTTTTAAAATATGCCAATAGTGGCTTTACGAAGTGCTACTGAGGTACCCTAACATGAAATGGGACCCCTAAGCACTCATATAGTCAGTCAGTGTATATTTTATGCAGCACTTAGCATGTGCCCATCATTCTTATAAGCTGAGTAGAACACGTTTCCTGCCTTTCAGGGGAAGGAAAGAACACAAGATTTGGCATCACAATCTAGGCTTAAAAACCAACTGTATAGTAAGATTTGATGGGTGATCTGGAAGCCTAGTAGAGAGGAGCCAGGAGAATTGTATACAGGTCTGGGAAGACTTCATGTTAGTAGTGGCTTTTGAGTAGGCTTTGAAGGTCGGGTGAGAGTTCATTGATTAGAGAATGGGGAAAAGAATGATAGAGCACGTAGCATGAGCAAAGGTATAGAAATGTGAGATTAGGCCATATAATAGTGGAATATAAAAAGGTCTTTCATTATCTTTGAATTTTCAAGCCATAGGTTACTATTGTCACCCCTTTCATCCCAAGATGATGAAACAGAGGTCCAGAGGCCAGGTGACTTCCTTCAGGACAGAGAAGCTGAGTCTGTGCTGAAACCCAGACTTCCTGACTCCTCATTAAATCTTTGTCGCATTTACTATCTTTCTCCCTCAGAAATGGCTTTGACTAAGTTCATGTTATTTCTCCATATAGTTGTCTGTGAACTTTATGTTGCTATAAATATAACTTTTCTGGTCCAACATGAAGTCTTTACTGTATCCAGTTTGGGAGCAAAGTCTTGAATTCCTAAATGGTACAGAATTGTGAGCTTTCTTCCAATAAAGTTTATTCTTGGGATTTTTTTTTTCTTTAAACCTCAGTTTTTAATCCTGAATCTTCAGTCTTAACAATTCTGCCCTGGCTCATTTTAAACATTTGAGGCTAATCTAGCTATGTGCATTGTTTTGTTTTTGATTCATTCACTGGTTGAAGTTTTTGGTTTATATTCTTGTTTAAATAAAATATAATAACACACATAAGCATCATCTTATTTTTAAAGATGCTTTGATTTTTTGTTTGGCCCTTATGATCTGATCAAACAGGCAGGATAGGCTGGTGTTTTTGTTTTGGGAGCTAAAGATGAAACTCAGAGACAATGGCTGTTGCCAGGTCCCACTGGTAGGTACTGACAGCGTTAGAATTTAAACCCAATTCTCAGCTATTGAGAACTGACTATGTGGGGTGCTGTGGATACAGATGAAAAACGGGCCCTGCCCTTGTTGAGCCTAAGGGAAAGCCTCAGGAATTTAAGCTTCCCAGAAGCCTGGTCAAGGCCAGTGCAATCCAAAGTCAGTAGCAAGAGACCACACTAGCCTTGGAGGTTATGAGAACGTGCTTTTAAACTGTCTCACTTCACTCCCTCATCCGTTGCATCCCTCTTTTTCTTTTTCCTTCTTTATTGAGATACCATTGTATTATTTTTTTTGTTTTGTTTCTTTGTTTCTGGTTCTTTTCAAGTTTTTGTTAAAGGTAAAGTTTATACATAGTGAAATGCACAAATCTTATGTGTACATTTAAGACTCTTAACTCCAAAGGCATTCCCCTAGTTTTGGATTGGCAGCATTTAGTTAACAAACCTAGCTTTCTCCTTTCCTGAAACTGAAATTTTCTCATATTTTTAGATGATTTCTTATTCCCTTGATAATTTTATTCTTTTGGACTTGAGCCAACTCTTAGGACATTCCTAAGATATGCCAGGTCAGAACTAACTTCACTGTCGTCTTTTAATGATGGATGGCTCTGTCCTGAGCTGGGATGTCTTTGGTCCTCAGGTCCTTCCTTTCTGATGTTATTTCGTGTTCTTTGACCACCAGTCCTTACAGATGTCCATGGTGTCCTCTGTCTTTTATGGATTTGTGATGGATAGAGGCATTTGGTGGGTAAAGTACTAGACTTAGGAATTAGAAAAACTGATATCAAATCCGTACTCTACCATTTAATTAAAAAAAAATACTGGGTAAGCCATTTTTATCCTCTCTGTACTTTAGTTTCCTTTGTTCTTCAAACTGGGAACTTCTTGTTCTTCCTGCTCAAGCTGTTCTGGGTATCCTGAAGATCAAATTGGTTATGCTAGAGCTCAATTCAGTAAATGTTTGTGTATCTCCTATGTGCCATGCTTGTAAAAACATTTTGGAAATTATGAATATACAAGGTGATGTGGTGCTGTTGTAACTAACTGTTTTGAACTTCTCTATAAGTAAAAGGTTGTATTTTGTTTCTTCCCAGTATTATATTTTGTTTCTTCCCAGTATATACAGTCCACATGGAAGTTATAACCATTGAACTACACCGGCCAGGGCCCTTTTAGTATTCTTGATGGTCACTGTTCCATGCAATTTGTAGACAAATGGCACCCCAATTCAGATAGCTTTTTTCCTATTTGGAAGTCCATATCACTTCCAAAATAATAGATTCAGCTGATTATTTCTTCCTGCATTTCTGAGCCTGGTCTTTTTATAGCTTTCCTTCAGGAAACATATAATGCCTAGTTTAGTTTAAGCTCAAGAAAAGCAGTTTAAATAGGAAGTAGTTTTATAGAATTGTTCTTCGAGTAATTGCTGTTTCCTATTTTGAAGCTTTTCTCCGAGGGAGAGCAAAGCTTTATACTTTGATCATCAAAGCAGTCCTGTGCTTCTTTTGTGCTTTTATTATTGTAGGCTCTCCTGCTTAATGATTTTTTAATAAAATTACTGCCTTAGGACTCTGAGTTTTAAAGGAAGAAAGTTATTTCAGATTTAATGACTTTTATATTCAGTTCATTAATGCCTTTGTTTCTCACTGTCTTAAGGAAGAGAAAGCCAAATGCAGTAGGGCATGTGCAGATGGGTTACACATGTTTGGGTGGATCTTCTTACAAATGCTTAGCACTTTACTTGGTAATATGGTGTTTCCTGAGATTCCTGGGTACTGGCAGTTATAGTTCTGTTTTCTTTTATCTGTAATTCTTTAATCTATAAGGCTCTGAAAAGTGAATGATTTTTCTTATTTGGTGGCTTGAACTGATCTGAAACTATTTGTTGCTTTATATATCTCAGTATGAATTACGTATGCATTTCATTGTAGAAATACTAATGTTTGATTAAGTAGACCTTGTTTAGAGTGTTAATATTATAATATATGTGTCATTTTAAAATCCAGAAATTTCTCAAGTTCTGAAATCTGGCCCAAAGGGTTTTTTTCTTTCTTTTTTGTTTTTTAATGTTTTTATTGATTTCAGAGAGAGGAAGGGAGAGGGAGAGATAGAAACATCAATGATGAGAGATAATCATTGATCAGCTGCCTCCCACACACCCCCTACTTGGGATTGAGCCTGCAACCCGGGCATGTGCCCTTACCAGGAATAGAGCTGTGGCCTCCTGGTTCAGGGGTTGATGCTCAACTACTGAGCCACACTGGCCAGGCCTGGCCCAAAGGGTTTCTGATGAGTTGTAGATCTATGTTACTATTTTTGGTGAGCTGTTGATGTGATTTCTTATGCATACCATCTCTCTGAGTGTGGAAGTAGGTAAGCAGCCAAAATAATAAGAACATGGGTTTTGGGACCAGACGGGCCTGCCATAATAACCTCTCTGTTTCCATGTTGTCGCCTGTAAAATGAGCTCAGTGATAACTATCCTCAGACTTGATAGTAGTGATTAGATGAGATAACATACTTCTTGATCAAAATTAATTTCTTTATTCCTTAGTTCAGTCTTAACCTGACAGGGATTTTTAAAAAAACTAAAACCAAGTAGATGCTATTTTATTTATACAATACCTATCCCCTACTGAGAAGGATAGCTACGGTTTTATTCTACCTATTTTGCTAAATGGTATTCATTTCCTTTTTTCTGCTATCTTTGGTTTCTAGGGGAACATGTAACATCAAGGTTTAAAAATGAAGTGGAGCGGATGGGTTTTGATATGATCAATGCCTGGAGGATTTCCAACATCAATGAGAAGTACAAGTGAGTTGTATGGGTCCCTGTGGACTGTGTTTCACAGCCATTGTCTTTGCAAAAACCCTATTTCTCATGTGACAGAACATTTGAACTTAGACTTTTTCTTTCAAATGACGTCTATTTATTAAATTTAAATGCGTGATTTTCAGAGTACTTCTTTAGTCTTCTGTTTCCATTGCTATTACTGAAGTGGAAAGTGATCCTTACTTAATAGGATTCTGGAACCTTCCTTTCTACCCTCTCATGGTCTCTGCTTCCTGGCACAGGCATATCTAGATAACAGCGTCTATGAATAGGCAGTCAGTTCTCATCACCACTTGACATCACATTAGAGATCGGATCAATGATCTCATATGCAGTGATAAAACACTTAGGGGTAGTTTTTATGACTAATTTTACTCCACATTCTATGAAATAGACATAAGTATTCTGTACATACTCTTTGCTGCATTTGTTATCTGTAATTAGGACATCCTGTTTGGTTCATATCAAAGATTACATTAATAATCCTATGAGGTCTCTGGAAACGTGAAATTGTAGGCTCTTAACATTTTTTGTGTTTCACTTTGACGAAAGCCTGAAAGACTGCGGGGGGAGCTGTTAGAGGTAACACAGACTTTCACTTCTGTAGTCAGACGGGGATCGTGTGTGTTAGAAATGGCCTGTTTATCTATGACAACAGAGTTACAATGAGTAACTGCCTCTCAACTCCCCTTTTTTTCATTGATAGTTAAGACTGGCAGATTCCCAAAAGGCAGCATCAAGGGAAACAATCCAAGATAGTGTGTGTATATATATATATAAACACTGGAAGCAGCCCATTCTGCTGAGCAGGCCAAGACTCAAGTACTGCTCCGCACTGCCTTTTAACTGACTCGGGTAGCTTGATCAGCATCCTTCTGCTGATTCACCTAATGTCTCTCCCTCTTTCTCACCTTTCCTGTTAGGCTGTGTGGTAGCTATCCTCAGGAACTCATAGTGCCTGCCTGGATCACTGACAAAGAACTGGAAAGTGTAGCAGGCTTCAGGTCCTGGAAGCGCATCCCTGCCGTCATCTACAGGTGAGTAAGCTTGGCCTACTGCCCACTGAAGTGGTCTGCTGCCTCTGATGCCGCTCACCTGGGAAGGGAGGTGAGGCGGCTTCAGGAAACTTCGCAGGCAATTCTGTGCTTCCTTAGTGCTAAAGCAGCTCTTCAGTTACACACCGGTAATTACTGCATCCAGAACAGTAGCTGATAACATTAAATTAACACTGTTAAAAATTTAATAGAAAGGTGGCTGGTCTTGCTATTTTAAGATCCTTCTGACATTCTATGGGAAGATAATGTGCTTGCTGCATTTCGCTTCAGATGTTGGCCTTTGGAACGAGAGAGATGAGTCCTAGAAAGTGAGAATTGGGAGTAGAGTTGAGTCACTTGTGATTGTCTTTGTGGTTGAAAAACTTCAACACTTCAAAGAGCTCTACTTGGAGAGGGAGCATTTAGGGAAGAAGGCTAGATAGAAGATCTTGGCTGGCTATAAAATCTGAGAAATCAAAGGCAGGAATCCAACATGCATTTACTGAATTTAGTTGTCTGTAGATTGCAGTGATGATTCCTGCGGTTGCTAGCAGAGGGGCAAGTTCTAGTAGGGGATGGTGACATGGTGACAAGCACAGGTTTGGAGTTGTAAGTCTTTTCTCTGATACTTCTTGCTATAGCACCTTGAGTAAGTTCCTTAACGGACTAATGCCCGTTCTTAATTAGTAAAATGGGAATGCTGTTCTTTCTTTGCCTGTATGCTATGGCATCTGAATGAATCTATAAACACTGGACTTCTCTAAGCAGTATCTGGAGTAGGTTGTATTCCTGATGGCTGCTTTTATAATTCAGTGACTATCTCATTACTCACAGAATCATGTTAAAATTTTAAGAAGTCATTACCTCTTATTTTGAAACTGTTTCGGGTGTCATCTTCTTATAATATTCACATTCTCCATTTCATTTTCCCAGTTTGCAGACTTTTTGGTCTCTTCTTGAAATTAGACTAAACCAGTGAGGCTTATTTAAAACTCATGCCTAGAGACCTTCTATTGAAATTTTGAAATTGTAGAAAGGGATTTATCTCTGTAATTCCCACTGAGGTAACGGGCTTATTAATTTAGTCCACTGAAGGCAAATTCTGATGCCACCCTGAGTAATGAGATGGAAAAGTATTTTTTTCTGGCCCGGTGAAAGTTCTCAGTCTCAATTCCATCACTGTTGTTTTCAGACACCCCTAGAAAAGTAGGTCACCACATTTACCTATCACTCAAGTGGTAAGGATGACACAAGAATTAGAGAGCAGTGAAAGCTGAAAGGTTTTATGGGCCTTATCAGTAATCTGCCCAGCTCAAATGGGGAAAGCAACCAGCGGCTGCTCTGGCCAACTATGTTAGATCAGCAAACCTGGCATTTGTGTGATTTTCTGACTTTGAAAATGATAGTCCTTCCCCCTTGTGTTCAAAGCAAGGGGCTTTAGGTGAATTCTCCCTGTTGGTAGAGAACCCTAAAAGTGCAGGTTGAAGAAAAACTTCTTAGGATAAATATGGAAAGAATTTTTTCCCTTCTAAAATTTATTCTAGAGAGCATGAGCCATGGGTTTGTTTGTTTTTTTCCCCTCCAACCCTTTCTGGAGACATAGAGTATGTATAAATGAATTTTTTTTTAAAATTTGTAATTTTTCAGAGAAAATCTCTCAAAAGATTACAAATGAAAGTTCTTGGTGTAGTCCACATAAAATCAGGCTTCCAGGAACTGGCCTCTATTTCAGAACTTTTTCTTGTATCTCTGAGCTCCAGACTGGGTGGTCAGATTGAGGCAGTTGAAGAATGTTTTGGGATACTCTAGCACAAGCATGTCACACTCACGGCCAGTGGGCCGTATGCCTCGTTTAAATGAATTTGACATGCTTGCTCTAGCACTCTGCTTTGTCAGCCTGGGTGGCAGGATGCTTCTGAATCCACCTGCATTTACTGAATTTAATTGTCCATAGGCTGCAGTAATGATTCTTGAGGTTGGTAGCAGCAGTTCCTTGACAGCACTGAACCAGTGCCTGATGCATGCTTTCTCTTACTGTGATGAGAGTATTTAATTAGATTTATCATTGAAGACAGAGATTGCTCTAACACAGGAAGATGATGATAAGGGCACCCCCTCTGTAGTTCAATCCACAGCTCCCCTCTTTGTGCATTGAATGATTTAGAAAATTCTAGTCATTTTGGAAGTTTGCCTGACACCAGTTTAGGGATAGTTTAAACATTTCATTGTTTAATTTTTATATTTTTTATGGTTCTGTTTGTGAAAATGATAGAAATGCTCTTTAATGATTTTTAGCTTTAGTGTTTTAGTTCTCTTTCGTGCATCTAAAGCATTTTAGAAGACTGCAGAAACTGCCCACTGCAGTAGCTCAGTTGCAGTCTAGCTACTATAATGCCATAGCCTTTCATGGATGAAGAGTGCCATCTACTGTTCCTCCTGGGCACGTCTGGGAAGCATTGCAGAGAAAGGTGCCCAGGAAAGGTCCTGCCAAGCCTCTTTCTAGAGGTTTGGCATCCATCAGCTCATTGGTTACCCAGCACCTATTAGCATATGCTAGTAGGCATTTTAAGAATCAATGAGGTGTTTTTTTTTCAGTTTGGCTTCATTCAGGTGAGCCAGTTGATTGTGTTGGTAATACACAACTACTTGTCTCCCAATAAGGGAGGGTTTAAAAACTACAAGCAAACTGGTGGTTCCAGTGAAATTTGATTATTACCAAATTTAATGTATTGCTTGTGAGCCTTAGGATTAAAAACAAAAATCTTTTCTCACATCATTCCTTGAAGAAGACAAATGGATTCAAAAGTGTGTGTTGCTTAAATCCATATTTGCTCTACATATGTGTAATGTGTGCATCATATATGTGTTTAGAAACAATTTTTTTTAAAATATATTTTTTATTGATTTCGGAGAGGAAGGGAGAAGGAGAGAGAGAAACATCAATGATGAGAGAGAAGCATTGATTGGCTGCCTCCTGCATGCCCCCCACTGGGGGTTGAGCCTGCAAACCGGGCAGTGCCCTTGACCAGAATCGAACCCGGGACCCTTCAGTCCGCAGGCCGATACTCTATCCCCTGAGCCAAACCAGCTAGGGCTAGAATCAATTTTAACGGAGGTAAGACATTGATAGTTTCCTCTAGAATATAGAATTGAGGGACATTTAAATTTTTTGCTTACTAGCTTTTTATTCTACTAATTTGTGTTTACAGTGAACTGATTTCTTTGATAATTTTTTTAAATGGCTTTATGGAGATGTCCTATACAATTTCCCTTTTAATGTAATATGTAGTTAGTGATCTTTTCTTTTTTTCTCTTTTTTCTTTTAAGTAGATTCACAGAGTTGTGCAGCCATCCTTACAGGTAGTTTTAGTCATTTCACCATCCCAAAAAAGAAATCTCAGACCCATTAGTAGTCACTCCCCAAAGCCCCTAGTCCTGGGTTACCAGTAAACTTGTTTCTGTCTCTAGATTTGCCTGTTCTGCACATTTCATATAGATGGAATCATACAGAATGTGGCCTTTTGTGACTGATTTCTTTCAGTTAGCAGAACATACTCAAGGCTCATCCATGTTGTAGCATGTGTTAGGACTTTATTTCTCTTTATTGCCAAATAATATTACTTTATAACTTTTTCATTACTAAAATTGCCTAACTAAAATTCCTAGTTAGGAAAAGACTTGGTTTTAATAGAATCTTAAAGTAGACTACGAGTACTCTGATCTTATTTCTTGGAAAAGGATCTATGAGAGTATGGCTTATTGAGGTTTATGCTGCTCATTTCCTTCTAAGAGAGTAGCTGGCTCATTGAGCTTATTTGCCTATAATAAGAACAGTTTGTGACTCAGGAAATCTCAGGAGATTTTGTCAAGCAGTTCACTGTGGGCCAGGTAAGTGTTTCGGTCCCAAAGGTGGGATCTTGTTTTGAAAATAATCCCCAAGCCAGCCAATTGCTGCGGTGGACCTTCAGAAATCAGTGAGGAAACAAATTTTTCAGGTGCAGATAAGAAGGAGAGAACAATGCTTCATTATTGATTAGGAGAATTAGTGTAGTATCGATAGATTATTTTTTACCTGATTTTCCAAAAATAAATTTAAAGATACAGACATTTGCTTTATAAATAGTAATTTGTTTTCTCTAAGAAGATACATTTATTATTTTGTTGGTAACTCTACAAAGATCTCTAAAATGGTCTGATAATTGAGAGAGGTCTAGGTAGGATTTGTTGTTTTTGTTGCTATATAAGATTTCTGCCCTGAGAGGACTTGAAGCTAATGCATCTTTTACCTGTAGTTAGGCAGTTCATTAAGGCATTTAAAATCCACGACCTCACTGTGGTACGAGCACAGAGCATCTGGATGGGGCCTCTGGAAGGTACAGTTGTTTCTTGTTCCCTGCACAGGCACCAGAGCAATGGAGCTGTCATTGCCCGCTGCGGGCAGCCGGAGGTCAGCTGGTGGGGCTGGCGAAATGCTGATGATGAGCACCTGGTGCAGTCAGTAGCCAAAGCTTGTGCCTCCAACTCCCGATCGAGTGGCAGCAAACTATCAACTAGGAACAGTTCTCGAGACTTTCCCAATGCAGGAGACCTTTCTGATGTGGAGTTTGGTAAGGTGCTTCCTGGCAGCAATTTTTATAGCAGATGAGAACCTTTTCTTGAAACGGCCTTTTTCTTATAACACATAGAATTTGTTTTATAGAAGAGAGCAACGCTTCAATTGATGCGATTGTTTGAGGATTCATGGGTCTTGGCAATAAACGAGAAGACCCCTTATTTCAAACTTGGTTTAAGAGGACTAGAGTGGTGTTTTTGTTTTGTTTTTTTTTGTTTGTTTTGGGGGGTCTTTCTTGCCATAGTAACAGGAATATATATGTAGTAGGGGACCTGTAGTTTCTCCAGACCATGGAGGAAAATTTCACCAGGCTTCATTAAAGGACAGCTGTTGTAGAAACAAGGTATAGGAGATTATAGGCAAAATAGAAAACAAAAAGAAGTTCTGGTTAGGGATTTCACTTAATTATTTTATTTTATTTTTTTTGTACCATAATATGTGTCTGGGGTTCTTACTTTGCACAATTCTGGAAGGGACAGGTTCATTAGTTTTTCCTCCCCACTCCTGATGTTCCTAGATTCTTCTCTGTCACATGCTTCAGGAGCAGAGAGTTTAGCCATCCAACCTCAGAAGCTTTTGATTTTGGATGCACGTTCCTATGCTGCAGCTGTTGCAAACAGAGCCAAAGGAGGAGGCTGTGAATGCCCAGGTGAGATGGACAGTGCTTTGTCCCCCAACATTCTTTCCTCATGAGTCCAGCCTGTGCCCAACTGGGTCTTACTTCCTAATATGAAATGAAAGGCAAACCATGTTCCCCAACCTATCTTGAGAGAGCCAGAGCTCTTTGGATTAACGCTATGCTCTTCATGGGAGAAGTGGAGGTGGAGGTACAGTGAAACCAAATAGTCCTCCTTCCTTGTGCCAGCCTTTAGGTGATAAGGAAAGTCAGTTCTCTCCCATAATAAAGTCTGTTCTTATTTGGAAGCGGCTTCTTTAAGGCTCAGTTTCTCAGCCTTTTAGGAGCTTTGTGTTGCCTTTGACAAGTGGGTATGCTCATCACTTGTCTTACAGAAACTCCTCACATGGCTTCCACTTAGAAAACCTGGCCTGGAAATTGAAGCAGTAAATACAAAACTGTAGCAAAGTGCTTCTCTCCTAACCTCTGACGTACCTACTGTTTGAATGCTGGTTTTCTCCAAAGAAGGAACCCTTTGGTGCCAGTTGTGTGCTGATGGAGCAAGTTGAGGCACCAAACTCCTTATTCAGATGGGATCTAAGCTGAGAATTAAAAGCAGTGGTACTAAGCTGAAATTTGAATGCACGAAATGCATTGTTCTGCCAGGTTGTTTTCAGAGATTCCAGAGCTACAAGTTAGCGCAGGCCCAAGAAGTAAACCTAGGGGTGAGGGGAATATATAGATCTTTTTATTTTTTATTATTCATGTTTTTTAAAGTAACAGCTTCTATTTTATGTCAGTATCCTCACAAATCTAACCTTCTTCTTTGCAAAAACAGGTAAAATTTCAAGCACTATTTTCCGCTCATAATAGACTGAGCTAATATAGGCTTCAAAACACTGCAGTTCCATTAGCAGCTGCAGTGGGTTTTGTTTATTGCCATTTTGCTTCTTTTAAATTTGGCCATGTGGGCTTTAAATTTAACGTATTTGTGTTCTACTTATTGTTTTTCTCTCTAGAGTATTACCCCAACTGTGAAGTTGTGTTTATGGGGATGGCAAATATTCACTCAATCCGGAGGAGTTTTCAGTCTCTGCGGTTGCTGTGCACACAGATGCCAGATCCGGGAAAGTAAGACCTTGGCCTTAGCTTTAATTTTGCATTGCCTTTTCTTTTCTTTTCTTAGAGTTCAGAGGTTCCTTCTATTTCTTGGTAAGCTTTGGTTTTACTGTCAGTCTCTGTGGGTATTCTTTCAGTGTTTGGGGCACGGCAGCATAAATGAGGAGCTGGGATTAAAATGTAGCCCTTTGAAAGGTTTAAAATGTGCAGCACACGACAAACGGCAGCCCTCAGAATGGAAGTATTGCTTTCTTTTTTCTAAAAACTCCTCCTCCTTTTCTACATTTGCTTTTGGCCCAAAGTAATTTAATTTTTTGGTTTCTGACGTCCTGTAGTGACAGTTATCTGCTATGAACTGGGATGTTTTACCATGAAGAGTCAAAGTTTATTAATCGTGTTCTAAAAAGGGTTAAACTTTTAAAAACTTGCTGTTAGGTCAATTCTTTTCACATAAGCTGCTTTCTAAACCACCCTCCCTCATTTACTAAGGACAGCGCCATGGTTTTCATTGCTCATTGAAAATGAATGGCTGGCATGTGCAGTGAGGAGGGTGAAATGACATCCCCTCTTCCCAAGGGAGCTGTTTGGATACAAGATAAATTAGGAGGAATGCTCTATAAGACAAACATGGACACATAAATATTTAAAAGCCCCTGCTTTACATTTCAGGAAGCCAGAAATGGTGCTAAAGAAGAGAGAATTTTCTCTTTTCTGGTATTTGTGCTGGAGCCCATAGCTGTTTCGTTGGGTTCTATTTAGTAGACTCACGATCACATCAAGTTTTGCAGCCTTCTTTACTTGATTTATTAAATCAGATGGCTGCCTGAAGCACTTGTGCTAACTCCTGGTACCAAATGATTAAATTCATCACAATTGCAATCAGCCCAGAGGGTGAAGCACTTGTCCTTGGGGAAAAGCCTGACGGAAGAAATGAGCTTGATGTTCTGCTTTGGGGATTAGCAGCTTGCATTGCTGTACACTCACAGAACCCAGGCAGCAGCGCGCTCTTCCTTAAAGGCGGGGCATAGAAAGGAGGACTCCGGAGATCTGCCACTGTATGACTTTGGCCAAATCTGTGGGTATCAGTTTTCCTGTCTGTTAAAATGAAAGGGATAGAATCAACACTACCTGATCTCTAATCTTCCATATATTAAAATTATAAAGCTTTTTTTTTTTTACCTTCACCGGAGGGTATGTTTTTATTGATTTTTAGATTGTGAGGAAGGGAGAGAGAGAGACATTGATATGAGAGAGGAACATCAATAGGTTGCCTCCCATATGCACCCCTACTGGGAATGGAACATGCAGCCCAGCTCTGTGCCTGACGAGGAACGAAATGCACAGCCCTTGTGGTGTACATTGGTGCAAGATAGTTTTTAAACTCGGTAAAAAGGGTGTACTTAGCGCTATGTTGGTCCAGGTGAATGTCTGGGAAGGAAGGGGGTTTTTAAAGAAGGTAATGCTGCTTGGCCTGTGTCGCTCAGTGATTGAGCATCGACCTATGAACCAGGAGGTCACGGATCAATTCCCAGTCAGGGCACATGCCTGGGTTGTGGGCTCGATGCACAGGATGAGGCATGCAAGAGGCAGCCAGTCAATGATTCTCTCTCATCATTGATATTTCTCTCTCCCTCTCCTCTGAAATCAATAAAAATATTAAAAAAAAGTACAGAAGGTGATGCTTTATCTTTTTAAATTTTATTTTTCAATTACAGTTTTTACATTCAGTATTATTTTGTATGTATTTCAGGTGTACAGTATGGTGGTTAGAATACTTTACAAAGTGTTCTCCCCAACTTTTCTAGTACCCACCTGGCACCATACATAGTTATTACAATATTATTAACTCTGTTCCCTCTGCTGTACTTTACATCCCTGTGACTGTGTTGTAACTGCCGAGTTGTACTTCTTAATCCCGTCACCTTTTTCACTCAGTCCTTCAACCCCCCCCCCCCCCCCCCCCAGCTTTGTCTTTGGCAACAAGTTATATTATAATGCTGTGCTAACGCCTCCCTTGAGGAAAAATGAAGCTATGCAGTGCTGGGACCAGCTGTAAACAAGCCTCCCAGCACTGGTGACTGTGGAAGGCTGGGGCACGGTGTATTCCTACTCGTTGTAGAATAGGCACGGAGTGTGCAGTCCCTCAGCACCTCCTTGGTTGGCCACTTCTGTAGTGCAGCTTCTCTGTCAGGCATGGACAGCACCACCTGGTAAGTATGAATAGTTTAGTCAGGTCAAGAGAGCCTCACACTTGTTCTCAGTTACTGTTTCTCCAGGGGCCAGGAAATAATGCAGTATTTTCTCTCCTATGCCTTATCTTTTAGTTTCTTCAAGACTCTGTGAGGAATGAGAAGAAACAATTTATCCATTAGCAAAAAATGTGTTCGGGTCCCTCTTAGGAGATAGAATGTTTTGAGATTGAGTTTTGCTTTTTTGTTTGTTCATTTTTTTTACCCATGATTTTCAGCTATGCCTGAGATACAGTGTCCGCCCTCTGAGGATCTAGGGTTTGATTGGTAGACCAAGCTAATCCATGTGAAATCAAAGCTTATGCACTACATTCTGTAGTCTATTTACCTCCCCGCCTTGGATTATTTCAAAAAGTCACACTCATTCCCGAGGTTTAATAGTTGTTTATAGTAATCTTGGCAACAGCCCTCTCTGAGCCCCCTAGCAGAAGTACTTATTCCCTCCTCTGACTCAGTGTTTGAAGGGCTACACTGTTGTCTTAATACAAATCTGATTACATTTTGGAGAAATCAGAGAGCTTTTTTGGGGGTCGGGGGGGAGGGTGGAATTCATGACAAGAAACAAACTGTCAACAGTTAAAAGACAAGTGTGATCAGCTTGTGATTACTCTCAAGGGGCAATGCTTGTGATCTGATGCTTCCTAAAGGCCTTTTGAAAAAAGGGTCTTGTGGATCCCGGCTGAATCCAGTCTCTGTTAAACGAACTTCCTGTACTTTTTTTTGAAAACTTGTTGGATAAAGTTGCTGATCATTAAATATAAATATCTAAATATCTTCTGTTTTACATCTCAGAAGTGGCTGCATTTTCTTCAAGAGAAGATTCCAGAATTATGTTTTTTTAAACTGGGTATATACCTATCACAGACTGAACAATATTAAATATTAATTTTATGGGAAATTAGCCATAAGATTTTCGAAACAACAGGTGGTCCTACTGATGGCTGCCCTATTTCTAAGGCTCTCCTCTATTGCAGTGGTTGCCAGCTGGTGGTCCGTGAGGTCCGAAAGGTTGGCGACAGCTGCTCTATTGCATAGTAGGGTTTGGGCATCATCTCTGTACATGTTTTATAAAGACACAGAGACAGGTTTTCTGTTTGCTCTGGCAATGTTTATTTGAAGGGAAAGTCTTTGGGAATTGCTGTTTAATTTGATGGGTATTTGGCATGACACGGTGACGTAATCAGAAGAGTCAGCATTCCCTTATCCCCTTCTGTTTTTATCTTTATAGTTGGCTCTCAGCTCTTGAAAGCACAAAATGGCTCCATCACCTGTCTGTGCTTTTGAAGTCAGCACTTTTGGTAGTGCATGCTGTGGATCGTGATCAGCGACCAGTGCTAGTGCACTGCTCAGATGGCTGGGACCGCACCCCCCAGATTGTGGCATTGGCTAAGCTCTTGCTGGACCCTTATTACCGAACCATAGAGGTGGGTGCATCCCAGGAGTAGGACTTGGTACTTCAGGGTGAGTGGGGGGCACATTAGAAGGTTTTATGATCAGTTTTGGTTGTGTGGATAGGTCTAATGAAAGTGAAATTTTCTTGTTTTAAATCATTGCTCTTTTACCTTGAGCTAAATTGTAGTGGTGCCTACCACAGTTTTTGCCTCTTAAATTGCGCAGATTTCGATAATAAAGTATTGAGAATATAGCATATTTTCCTTTGTAGTCTACCTACTTGGAAAAGTTTCCCCTGCTCCACGAAAATGGGGCTTCTATAGAAGGATCTTGGAATACTTATGTCATAAATATTACCACAGTATTCTGTGGAGAAAGAGCTCTACTCTGAAATAACCTGCTGATGGCTTAAAGATGTAAGAAAAACCATAAATGTACCCTAAAATTTATATAAATCAGAGGTTAGGAAAGATTTTACAAACATTACTTTCTTTGTAGGTATAATATGAAAGACAGAAATTAAAAAGTAAAAAAGAAATTTAGGGGAAAATAGTGACTTTTTAAAAAACATATTTTTATTGATTTCAGAGAGGAAGGGAGAGAGAGATAGAAACATCAATGATGAGAGAGAATCATTGATCGGCTGCCTTCTGCACGCCCCTACTGGGGATCAAGCCCTCAACCTGGGCATGTGCCCTTGACCAGAATCGAACCTGGGACCCTTCAGTCTGCAGACTGACGCTCTATCCACTGAGCCAAACCAGTTAGGGCGAAAATAGTGACTTTCAGCCCTGACCAGTTTGGCTCAGTGGCTAGAGCATCACCCTGTGAACTGAAGGCTCCCAGGTTCGATTCCGGTCAAGGGCATGTACCTTGGTTGCAGGCACATCCCCAGTAGGGGGTGTGCAGGAGGCAGCTGATCCATGTTTCTCTCTCATGGATGTTTCTAACTCTCTATCCCTCTCGCTTCCTCTCTGTAAAAAATCAATAAAAAATATATTTTTAAAAAAAAGTGACTTTCATATAGTGAGTGAAAGAGGCTAAAAATATACATTAACTCAAGAAAGGCTTAGTACCCTTTTGATGATTATGGAACAAAGTTGAGGGAATGGGGAAATTGGCTTAAATATATCTTATCAGGGATGCAGCCTTCAGCCTCAAGGCTGGATCCAGAGCTGCTTCTGATGGGCTTAGTGAGAGGCTGTTAAAGGGTTCACTGCTAGTGACACCAGGCCCAGGACTGTCACAATCTGGACAGACAAGCACAAATGGTCTTTCTTGTGTGCTTCCCTGCAGGGTTTCCAGGTCCTCGTGGAGATGGAGTGGCTGGATTTTGGTCACAAGTTTGCTGATCGGTGTGGTCACGGGGAGAACTCTGATGATCTCAACGAGCGTTGCCCAGTGTTTCTGCAGTGGCTTGACTGTGTTCATCAGCTTCAGAGGCAATTTCCTTGCTCTTTTGAGTTCAATGAAGCATTCCTTGTGAGTTTGGGCATGTGGTTCTTCATTTTGGGGACTTTCTAAATTCGTGGGGTATCAATACAAATGGTAGTGGGCCATTTTCACTTGAGTCTGTGTATCCTTTTTAGAATTTAAGAGGAGTCATTCTTTCTCCCATTTTAAAAATTAAAACAGTAAAAAACAAGTGTTTATTCTTTGAATCTAGGTGTACTAGGTTTGTATAGTTTTGGAGTTGGTTTAAAGTGTAGTGGCTCTCATCTCATCTCATCACACTTTTCTTAGTCCTGCAGCCCCCTCTAGCTATTTCATTTCCTCACACTAGAGCTCAAGTCTTCTACATTTACTATATCAAAATCTTATTTTTCCATTTTCTCTTAAACCTACTCCAATCAGGTGTTCACCCCACTAATTTATCAGGGCCACTCTGGTTAAGGTGCCTAGTGACCTTCATGTTGCTAATCTAGTGATAAGCTCTAAGTCTTCATCTTTTAAAATACTTAATTCCCATTTATTTAAAATTCTATCAGTCTGTGTACATTCATCTCTTTTAAATTGAGGAGTAATTGATGTGTAACATAATTAGTTTCAGGTAAACAACATAATGATTTGATAGTTGTGTATATTGTGAAATGAGCACCACAATAATTCTAGTTGACATCCATCACCATAGTTATTTTTTTGTAACAAGAACTTTTCAACTTTTAAATATGCAATTCAGTATTAATTAATTATAGTCACCATGCTGTATATTACATCTCCATAACTTACTTTATAACTGGAAGTTTGTACCATTTGACTGTCTTCATCTTTGATCCATTAGTATTTGGCAGTTTAATCACTTCTTTCTTGAAACACTTGAAACAAATGACTTCCAGCATGCACTGTATCTTAGTTCTCCTCTATCTCACTGGCTGGTCCTTTCTGCCTCCTTTGCTAGTTGCTCTTTATCTGCCCAGTTCTGAATTTTGGAATGCCCCAGGCCCAGCCTGTAGGCTGCTTCTCTATCTGTATTTCCTCTCTTTCTTTTACATTCCAAATTTAGTCTGTCAGCAGATTCTGCAGCTCTGCTTTCAAAATACACCTAAAACCTGATTTACTGCTGTCTCCACTGTTTGCACACTCATCTGAACCATCACCTCCTGCCCCAATTTAAGAGAGTTAATCCAGCAGCCAAGGGGATCCTTCTAAAGCATAATATAGACCATGTTACTCCCCTGCTGAAAAACCTCCAACTTTCCATTTTACAGAGTAAAAGTCAAAGTCCTTAATGATGGCCTGCAGGTCTCCCTCAGAGGTTATCTGTGTAGCTTCATTTCCTGCCATTGTTCTTAGGCAGTGTCCTTTAGTCATTCTGGCCTCCATCTGTTCCTCAGAAATCACAGGCATACACTCACCTTAAGACCATTGTGCTTGCTGTCACCTCTGCTGAGCATTTCCCTTCCAGATACCCACATGACCTCTCTTCATTCTGGCAAGTCTTGGGCCAGGGAGGCTGTCCCACCCTGCCCTGCCCCTCTTACTCTGCCTTATTGTTGTCCATACCACTGGTCATTCCTCTTTCCCTCAGGGTAGGAGAGCTACTTATAATAAAAGCCTAATATGCTAAGTGTCCGGTTGTCCAGTTGGCTGTTCAACCAATCAAAGCGTAATATGCTAATGATATGCTAAGGCCGCTCAACCGCTCGCTATGACGTGCACTGACCACCAGGGAGCAGATGCTCCGACCAGTAGGTTAGCTTGCTGCTGGGGTCCGGCCTATGGGGACTGAGTGAGACAGGCCAGACACGCCCTGGAGCCCTCTCATGTTACCTCCCAAGCTGGCCAACTTCCCGCATCTTTCCCCGGCCCTGATCGTGCACCGGTGGGGTCCTGGGCCTGGCCTGTCCCCTCTTGCAATCCAGGACCCTTTGGGGAATGTTGGAGAGCCAGTTTCGGCCCAATCTCGCAGGCCAGGCCAAGGGACCCCACTAGTGCACAAATTCGTGCACCAGGCCTCTAGTTAATGTATATCAGCCCTATAGAAACGTCTGGAGTATGTGAGATGCTCAGTAACCACTTGTTGAATGAAAAGCCATTTAGAAGTGTGCTCCCAGTTCAGACTTGGGTTGCACATTAACCTGCTCCTGTATGCAGTTTATATGCTCTGTCACTCTTGAGAGTGACTGTTAACTTAGGACCTCAGAGACTGTCGGGGAGGTAAGAGGAGTGGATATGCCAATTATCTGTCTTTGCTCTTTTGATTTAGGAGTCATGGTGGTTGGGGTTGGCACTCTGAAATTGGTGCTGTTAGGAGGTGGCTATTGCGTGATTTTACTTGCTTCTCCCATTCTTACCGAGTGTGAACGGGAAGTGCTCTCAAGGATGTCTGGGAAGAACTTTCCCCAGAGAATATGTACCCTATTGCTTGATTTTGCCTCATTGGACTCCCATAGGTGAAACTGGTGCAACATACCTATTCCTGCCTCTTTGGAACATTCCTGTGCAACAACGCCAAGGAGAGAGGGGAAAAGCATACTCAGGAACGGACATGCTCCGTGTGGTCGCTGCTTCGGGCAGGCAACAAGGCTTTCAAAAACCTACTGTATTCCTCTCAGTCAGAAGCCGTATGTATCCTTCAGTCTTTCCTCTCTGATCAGCAGAAGGAATTTACTGGTGGGGACATTTAAGAGCCTTTTTGAGTAGTAACTGTTTTCTCAAAGGCATCTCTGCGGTCTCTGGATGGGTTGGTTCATGTTTTTCCTATCACTTTGTCCTGTGATGCTCTGACCTGCTTCTGACATTTTATTCAGGGTGGTCTGATTTCATATACATCTCTGCCACTGTAAACATGAATCTTTCCTGGCACCTCCGCCAGAGCTAACTTACTCCTAGCATGTTCTGTCCAGTGAGTGGCAGAAGCACTGGAGTTGTCCCTGGGTGCTCCTTCTGAGCTACCACCTGTCCCCCAGCACCCTTACAGTGCCATCCGGTGGTGATATCCACAGCAGCGTCTGTTCCAGAGAGCAGAAACTGTGTGACGTTAGCATGCGTGTCTTTATTTCTGTGCTTACATGGAGAACTGGCAGGCCTTCTAAGACTTTGTTCCTCAAAGGAACGCCTTCTGTTAAGCAGAGAAAAGGAGGCACTCACATCAGTGTGCTGATATACGGTAATGTGTCTTTTGTCAGAATGCATCTTAAATTCGAAAGAAGTTAAAACGAGGCTAGTCAGAGGTTTTATTGCTTTGCTGGACTATTATTGTGCTTTTCACCACATTTAAGTAGAGAGGAAAGATTTGACGTAACTGCTTCTCTCCTTCACTGTGCCTGTTGGGGAAGTAACAATACAGGAAGAAATTTCCCTCCTTTTCACATGATTAATTAAAATGATCCTATAAAATAGGTCAGTGTCTTCTGAAGCCAAGTTTTTGTACCAGAGAACGGTCACCATGTAGTGAAATGACTCGCTTATGTAGAAAAAGCAACCAGTTAAGCTGATGAGTCAGTCTTTCAGTAAAGATGACCTGAGAAATGGATTTTAAAAAAACCACTTCAAGTGTTCATGCTTACAGGAGCCTCTCAGGTGAAAAATGTTGCCAAAACTCTAATCTTATATCGGCCCTCTTGGGAAATAGACTTGTATCCACTGATGCTAACTTCCTTTGGAGATTTGCCAAAAACTGCTGGTTGTTCAAGCATGGTGCTTGTTCTTGACCTTTATTTCTAGTCATCTCTAAAGGACTTGTTGAAACCTGCGTCCTCTACTCTCTCTTCAGGTGCTGTACCCTGTGTGCCATGTGCGTAACCTGATGCTGTGGAGTGCAGTGTACCTGCCCTGCCCATCCCCGTCCACCCCTGTGGATGACAGCTGTGCACCATACCCAGCCCCTGGCAACAGCCCTGATGATCCACTCCTGAGCCGGTGAGCACAGAGTTGATGCCAAGGCCTTAAATCTTGTGTGGTGTATTCCTGTTAGGATACCCAGGGTTGGTCAGAGATCCTGACATTGGCTGGCTCCACACGTTTTCTTAGATCTCTGAAGTTTCCTCAGGAAAGGTATAAGGGTTCTGGGCCACTAGCTATATTTAAGAGCCTCACTGGGCCCTGCCACTACATCACTCTGCTGCAGGCACTGAGCAGTTTTTAGTGATGTTGTAAATCCTCTGGATTCCTTGTGACCCTCTGGCCTGAGTTTCAGCCACTGAGTTAACTTTATTGAATTCAGACTGATAAATAATAAATTTAAAATGAGAGATATTAGGAAATTAGCAGCACTCACTTTCCTTTGCCAGTAGTTGAGAAACAGTATCATAAAGGACGACTTCTTTTTTCTTTTTTTAAAAATATGAAACGCTTCACGAATTTGCGTGTCATCCTTGCGCAGGGGCCATGCTAATCTCTGTATCGTTCCAATTTTAGTATATGTGCTGCCAAAGCAAGCACAAGGACGACTTCTTAAAGTAGCATTTGCTACTAGCTTATTTGTATATTTTGGGCATGGGGTAGAGGGTGTGCAGGAGGGAGTCTGCAGACTTACAGAAGGCTTGGTCCTGGAGCTTTGCCTTTCTAGCAGTCTGAGCCTCACTTCAGAGGCCATAGCTCCTTGAGTAGCTATAATGGACCCAATTGTGAAATGACAACCTGTTAAAATCTGTTGTTTCCTACTTTCCATCTGAGCAGCCTCAGAGTCTCATCTCCCCCACATTCCTTTGTTTTAGGCTACCAAAGACTAGATCATTTGACAATCTGACCACAGCCTGCGACAACACGGTGCCTCTAGCCAGCCGGCGCAGTAGCGACCCAAGCCTGAATGAGAAGTGGCAGGAGCACCAGCACAGGCGCTCCCTGGAGTTGAGCAGCCTGGCTGGTCCTGGAGAGGAGCCTCTTGATCCCGACAGCCTGGGCAAGCCAACCAAAGTGCTGGGAGGCGCAGAACTATCTGTTGCAGCTGGAGTGGCTGAGGGGCAGATGGAGAACATTTTGCAAGAGGCCACCAAAGAGGAGAGTGGGGCAGAGGAGACTGTCCAGAGGGGGAGCGTCCTGATGCAGGAGGTCACAGAGGAGGCTCTCTTAGAAAAGGAAAGCAGGGGGAAGGCCCCTGAGGACTCAGCCATTGTCCTTCATCAAGCACCACCACTGGATCCTGCTGTTCTGAGGAGCCCTCCAGGCATCAGCCTTCCTCTCTCCTCACAGGGTCTTCCTGACCAGCAGGGTGGGCACAGTGTTCTTCCCAGCTCTCTCCAGGAGCCCCCCATGGGAGAGGCGGTACTGGAGGTCCCTGTAGAACAGCCTCAAATAGGAGATACCGCAGAGGAGAGGGAGGAAGCAATGACTACAATCCCAGTTGATGAAAAAATTGGTTATGGTACCTCACAGTCAAGTTCTCCGCTGCTCTCCCAAGTCCCATTTGAGGGCAGAGGACCAAACATAGACAGCTCTTTGGACATGTTAATGGAAGATAAAGTGAAGTCGGAAAGTGGGCCTCCTCATAGACCTTGCCTGGTAAACAGTGGCAGGCTCAGTGGCAAGGACGTGCTTCAAGCTGTGGAACCCAGGCCTCCAGAGAAGAGCCTGGCCGAGAGGCCCCAAGCGGGATCTGTGGTACAGAGGACTTCCCCTGGCAGCACCCATAGCCCAGCACGTTCTCCTTGTGCCTTGCCTGTAGCTGAATGTAAAGAGGGACTTGTGTGCAACGGTGTCCCAGAGACTGAAAATAAGGCCTCCGAGCAGCCCCCAGGGCTTGGCACCCTCCAGGAGTACCCCACCCCCAACGGGCATTGTGCCAATGGGGAGGCTGGTAGGAGCAAGGACTCACTGAGCTGCCAGCTCTCTGCTATAAGCTGCAGCTCTGCCCACTTACACTCGAGGAACTTGCACCACAAGTGGCTACACAGCCAGACAGGGAGGCCGTCTGCAACTGGCAGCCCTGACCAGCCTTCTCGCAGCCACCTGGACGATGACGGCATGCCTGTGTATACGGACACTATCCAACAGCGCCTGCGTCAGATTGAATCAGGCCACCAACAGGAAGTGGAGACCTTGAAGAAACAAGTCCAGGAACTGAGGAGTCGCCTGGAGAGCCAGTATCTGACCAGCTCTCTACGCTTCAATGGGGACTTTGGGGATGAAGTGGTGAGTATACTGTGCTTCACAGCCACCCCAGGAAGCAGGGCACACTGAGGCTGGACACCCTTTGTGACTGGTGCATGGTGATTGTACAGATTTCTCAAAGAATTGGAAAGGCAGCCATGTGAATGGCAGTCTGCCTCTTTCTTTTCTGCCTTGCTTACTTTCCACGGGGTCCTAGTTAGGCAGTTAGAATAAGGAAGAGAGTGAGCACTCATTACATGGTCAGTCAAGACTCTTTGGAGGGAGGATCATAGTTAAGGGCATAAACTCCTGGGCAGAATGACATTTGTAGGGTAATGTCAACTATTCCTATCAAATTGTAGTGCTTGTCCTATCCTGGTAGCACCACCCACCCACCTACCCACCCCACCTGGGCTGTACGGGCGCAGGTTTAGTTCTTTTTAACAGATATTCATATCTACTCTGTGGCAGGTGATGTCAGTAGAAATGGAGAAGTGATTGATTTCTAGCGCTGTGAAGTTAGCAGTGATGGGGCCTGGTAACGAAGTGGGGGTACCTGAGGGGAGATTATCAAGGAGGCTCTCTTACTGGGTGTGCTAATGTTCAAGTACTCGGTGTTGATGGACAAGTGTGAACCTGGCTCTGAGGCAGTCAGCGTACATTAAAGGCGGGCTCATCAATGACTTTCAATTAAAACTGACTTCTCGGTTTTTCCTTCACACTAATGATTTCTCATTTTCCCAAGAGTCCTTCAGAGAAAGGAGGACAGGCCCAAAGCACTCAGTTTCAACACACAGATGTAAGTGGCAGGGTTGGATTGTCAGGCCCACTGGAGCAGCTGACACTGAGTTCCCACTCCATCCTGGTCACTTCTGCCCCACTCACTTCCCGGAATCCAAGGCCCAGAATCACTGCACACAGCCTTAGACCTGTGTATCTCTCTTCCAGCTGAGCTCAACCCTGTCTCTGCACCTGCTCAACCCAGTTCTTGATGGCTGATGTACTGTACCTACAGATTCGGCAGCCCTAACACCAAGGCCCACCCAAAGTCCCCAGTGCTCCCTCCTCTTTTCCAAGCCCTTTCTTCTTCTTCAGGAAGGAGACCAGGTTCATTCTCTTCAGCTGTGTTTGTTTGCCAACAGACTTCAATCCCCGACTCGGAAAGCAATCTGGATCAGAACTCTTTGTCTCGCTGCAGCACAGAGATTTTCTCTGAAGCCAGCTGGGAGCAGGTGGATAAACAGGACACGGAGGTACAGGCTCAGCCCCTGTTCTGAGTGCCATCCATGCAACTGTTTGGCAGTTCTTCTCCACCCCCATCCCTATACCCTTCCCCTGGGCAAGGAATCACCTCATAGCACTCTTAGCCTTGAGCCTCTGTGAATCTCCGCGTCTGTGAATCCCCATGGATCCCAGAATTATTGAGCCAGGGAGACTCAACGAGCTGGCCCTATCTCCTCATTGCCTGTATGAACTGGAGCTTTGCCAGCTCTCATGGTGACCCAAGTTGCTGCTGCCTGCCGTTTTATCTCAGGGGAGTTTGGAGTCCCCTCCAGGAAAATGATTTGGACGCCTTTCTTGTACTGCTGACATCAGACCTGCTGGTCTGGTGCCCCCAGAGACAGTATGGTCTTTGTGACTCTTGCTGCCCCCAGCATGGCTCTGCTGGCAACAGCTGGATGGCTCATTTCCTGTTACTAATCTGGCCCCATCTGTTTTACAGATGACCCGTTGGCTCCCTGACCACCTGGCTGCCCACTGCTATGCGTGTGACAGCGCCTTCTGGCTCGCCAGCAGGAAACACCACTGCAGGTGCCACTTGGGGGTGTGGTGGGCCAGGGTGTGGGGTTGAGATTTGGTCCATGGAGCCTGTAGATGAGAGATGCAGGCATCTGGCTGGCTGTGTTCTGTCTTAAGACAGGCCCCCTGGTCCATAGGACTTCTAACTCATGTTTTGTGCCTCTGAAATTGGTGTTTGCAGAACTGCATTTGGTGTCTTTCTTCCAGTTCACAATGATCATGACTGAATTTTGAAATGTGCAAATTATGTCCCTTTTTGTTTTGCTTCCTGGATTGGTGGAGCAATAGCCACCTCTCAAATCACCATTTCTTATTCCTCAAATAAAACTGCTTCCCATTCAACATGGCTGCTATGAGCACAATAGTTTTCCAGTTGTGGGCAGGGAACTTCATTTTTCCTACTTCTTATCCTATTTCCTGACCCCAAACTTGGTTTCCTTTTGCTAGTGGTGAGCAAAAGTAGCTGGGGATAGTAGCTGGAGAGCGGAGGACAGTCTTTAGTCCTTTAGGCTGACTTCTTCCTTCCTTCTTGGTTGGGTAGTGAGTTGCTACTGATGCTTTGCCCCACCTGGGGTGATGACTAGAGGATGGTCAGTGTTCGTGGTATAGGAAGTTTATATGAATCGTGGTATAGCTTACACACCTGAGTGATCCCAGACAAAAAATGGAGTCACCTCTTTGTCAAGTAATGATACTTCTAGGACTATATATCTCCCTACCCTGCACCCCAAGCCCAAATGTCTTTGGTTGGCTTCTCCTCTGAGCTCTTTCTCCCCTCCTTGCAGGGACACTGACCGTGTTGATCAAACGTGGTGAGCATTTGCAACAACCTGTCTGTGATGTCTGCATATCTACAATAACTTCACACTAACGCGCCATTTCCCCCTCTCCGCACTCATTGGGATGTAACCTGGGGCTGGGAGCACAGGCAGGCAGGTGGGCTTCTGGGAGAACCAAAGCAGCCAGCTGAGCAGACCATTAGGGCCGAGTCAGGCTGCAGCCCTGCACTCCCCTCCTGACTGCACAGGTCAACTCGGCCATCTTGCTTGTGACAAGAAGCGGGGCTTCAGCAGTTCTTGTGGGATAACCTGTTGGATTTTTAGAGTTTTTTGGGGGTGGCCAATCATTCTCTGAGATGCCAGAATAATGCTAATGACTTCTAAGTCAAACAGCATCACTGCTCTTCTTTTTTTTTAAAGAGACCAGAAATGAACAGAGGTTGTCTTTCCAGAGAATTGTTTTAACATGAAAGACTTTAAGGGAAGACTCCACATAGGGTCTGTCAGGATCCCCTGAAGTCAGATTGAAAAGCTTAACTGATCAAATTTATGTCAGGGTTTTGAGCTGAACTCTAGAGGTGTGTTAAATAAATGTAAATATTCAGAAACAGATTGAGGTAATATTTCTGTGTAACCACAGGTTCTTGCTGACATGCTTTTCAGAACAGAGTTGTGAAGTACTTACTGTATTCTAGAAAAAGTTTTGTGTGTTTTAGTTTTCTGTCCTTCCATTACCCTGTGTCTAGACTTTTCCTTTTGTGGTTTTTGTCCTGAAAAGATATTCAGTATTCTCTCCTCTGTGCCTAGCTGGTCCTTAAACCAGTATTGGGTTTGCATTCTAAGGAACGTAAATGAAAAAACAGTGAGTGATGTTGACTAAGAAGAATTTCCCTTTGCTGCTTTCCCCAAATCTTTGGCGAGCTGTGTTAGGCTCCTTGGAATCTCCTGTTCTTGGCTTATTGGGATTGGTTTGTCCTGTAAGGCCCATCAAAAGTGGGTTTGTAAAGTGGGCAGAAACTCATCCTCTGCCAGTTCCTTTCCTGTTAGCTGTGAAGAGGTGTCTTGTGTGGGTGTGCAGCCCTGGGTGGGCTTTCAAGTGGAGGAGAGGGGAGGCATGAGGCCTGGGTACAAGTCAGGCCTTCAGGTAGAGTGGATAGTCCCTGGAGTTGCATGGGGGCAGGGGAGTGAGCCATAATTGACTGATACCTATCTAATAAGGGCATGTGTGTTCATCTGTGTTCTTGTCATTTCACACTGAGCATGTGTCTGTCACTGGTTGCTTGTCTTTGGCTTTGCATGCTGGGCGCAGAGCAGTCCTAGATGGCAGCAATCTATTCTCCATGTTGCTGTTGCTGCCTGGGAGCCTCTGGGGCAGTGGTCCTTTGGGCAAGGCTCCTCACTCCCCAGCTGGGCAGGGTATTTTCTCTCATCTGCAGGGCTTGTGGGAGTTCCACTGGCCTCTGGCCTCTCTGTGATCACACGCTACATAGAGGCTGTTGCCCAGGTGGGTGTGGCCACAGGATTTTCCTGGGCCAGGACTTACCCATAGTTAGCAGCTGCTTCTGCCCTGGGCTCATTTGCTTTCACAGATCTCTCATGAGCAACATCCTCCTGTCGACCTGGTAACCTTGAGCCATAGTGATGAGGCTGTGACTGATAGGGAGGGATCCCCTCTCTGCTTGGCTTTTTCTTGGCTAGACAAATGAAAATTCACTCTTAGAGGAGTCTCCAGCACATTTGAATTGCACACAACTAAGTCCTGTCTTCTGAAGTTGGTTCCCCACCCATATCTGCTACCAAAACTAATTTTGTTTTGTTTCTTCTCCTCATCTCAAGGAATTGTGGGAATGTATTCTGCTCCAGTTGTTGTAATCAGAAGGTTCCAGTTCCCAGCCAGCAGCTCTTTGAACCCAGTCGAGTATGCAAGTCTTGCTATAGCAGCCTACATCCCTCGAGCTCCAGCATTGACCTTGAACTGGATAAGCCCATTGCTGCCACTTCAAACTGAAGCTACGTGACCTGGGGCAGGCAGAGGCCAAGCTGCTGTTCCTCTGACAGGCCCACGCAGCCTGGCAGACCGAGAGGCCCGTGCACTTTGGAATGGGGGCTTGGAACCACCTGTGCAGAGTGACAGAAATTTGGGATGTACCACTGGATTGTAGATTGATTTTTCTTTCCTGTTTTTTTTTTTTTTTTTTTAAATCTCCCCTTTCCATGTTCCCCTGGTTGTCTTGAGGAAAAAAAAAAAAAGGAAAAAAAATTTAATGGAATACCAGAGATTGCCAGGCCCCATGTAACTATAGAGCCGCCTGTTGTTAGGCGATGCTGAGGGTTGGCTTGGTTTCTCAGGATGGAAGGAGGCTGGTCAGAGTCAGGAGTGGAGGCCTGAGATAATGTAGGGAGAAGAGCCAGTGCTAACATTGGTGACCATTCCTCACGCCACATCAGAGCTGGCTGGAAGCATCTTCCCCTAAGAGCATTACCCTGGGTGCCCTCTCCCCCCTGCAAGGGGCCAGTTCCACCTACAGACAGTTGAGATTGGCTTTCGGGGGAAGGAAGGTGTATGTTGTTCTGAGGCAAGTGAGAGGGGAGGGGCTGGAGATGGGTGGTCAGCGTGCTCTCCCCATGGGGTTGTGTTTAGCTTGATCTATGGCTCCCTTCGCCAGGCTGTGTAGTGCTTCCCACTCTCAGGCATAAAAGTGCAGACTGGCCAGAGTGCTATTGCTGTGGCCAAGGCCAAAGCCTGCCCTGAGCCCAGGCACCTGGTCCCCCAAACAATCTCTTGTCCTTGGCTAGCACAGGGAGATCCAGACTCAGGGTTCCCAAAATTCCCCACTCCCAAAACCAACAAATCATGGACCTCCCCCTTAAGGGGTAGAATCAGCCTTTTAGAGTTCAAGCCTCTGGAAATGGGGCATGTCCCATACAATCAGCCTTCCTCCTCCTGCACTGCTGGCAGCAGTGAGGGCCCACTAGGTGACTCTGCAGTCCTTAGAGAAGTGACACAGCCCGTAAGCAATTCAGGGCACCTCCCCTCAGTAAGCTTTGATGTGGTCCCCAAAGAGCCTTAAATCAAGAATATTTGTGGTGGAGGTGGGTATGGGGAGGGGGTGGAGAGTTTAGGTTGTGCATTGTAGTCTTGGTTGGCATCCATGTTTTGTGCCTGCCCTCCCTCTTGTGGGTAGGGCCATGCTTGGGTCTGCTAAAGCTGCTAAGTGGTCACAAGGCGATTGTGGTGAGTGGTGGGGATGAGACCAGGGAACTCTTCTGACGCTTTCTGGAAGCGGTTCCCTGTTCCAAGACAAGCTCTGTCTCAGGAAGGTGGCTCCTGTGTGTGCCTGGACATGGTTAAGATGGGGCCCAGAAGCCATCCCTGGAGCAACCAATCCAGGCAAAGCCAAGAGCATCTGAGCACGAGCCCGACTTCCCAGTGGCAGCAGGTTGCGGAGTTTGAATTTCGTGAAACAGGGTGTCGTTCTCCACACTCTGTGTGGTCTTCCCGTGCAGATAGGGAGAAGTCAGTCTAACTGAAGATTGTGCATTTCTTAGTGACAGGTGCCAAGAGGTTATGATACGGGTTTCTTGGGTCTGATGTACAGTGTGAATAAATGCTTGCAGCTCTTAGCCCTTTTTTGATCAATGAAGCACTTTTTTAATATTTTCCTTTGTATGTAAAGGAGGAGCCGTAACTCTCCGTAGCTGTACATATAACCCCTTTTTCCTAAAGAGGAGTCAGTCAGTGCTCCTATATTTTTCATTTTTTGTCAAAGCAAGAAGTAAATACTTTAGAACTGTTAAATATATAAATAAAGTGAATAAAGTTTAGTGTTCCGCATGGTAGTTTGCTAACACGTTCCGATTTTTTCCCTTCTGGTTTATCTCCTCTTTATCCCTTTTCCATCTTACACAGAAGCAGTTTGAAGTGCTGCTGGGAACCTGGACTTTGGCAAAGGAAAACTAGATTTCTTTTCAACTCTGGACCTTGGCAAGGAACTGTACCATGATGCCCAAGCACTGAAACACATTTCCATGGTGGTTTTGCCCCTAACATTAGCTTCCAAAGCTAAAAAAGAAGCAGTCAGGCTCCGTAACAATCAAGCGGTTCTTCCTCATCTGAAGAACTGAGCATCAATAGTAATTAAAACTACCTCTGGCCTCCAAGCTCCTCTTTTTTTTTTTTTTGCTGCTGCTGCTGCTCTGATTTCAGGGCACCCCTACCCAGTGGAGTGAAAGATGTTGCGGGGGAGGATGGCTAGCTGGTTTGTTCTGTGATTACAGCATCAGCCCGGGAACTGAAAGGTCACAGATTCAATTCCAGTCAAGGGTATGTACCTTGGTTGCAGGCTGGATCCCTGGCCCCAGTTGGGAAGCAACCAATCCACGTGTCTCTCTCTGTCTCTCCCCCTCCCTTCCATTCTCTAAAAATCAGTAGGGGGGAAAAATCTAGTGAGGACTAACAAAACAAAAAAAGTTAGTGCTTTTGTCTGTTCTTGAATGAGAGACTTTAGACAGAAACTGAATGGGATGTGATTGGATTATGTGCCTAACTAGGGGTCTCTTTCCTCCGTCCACAGAGGGGGGACCTGTTTCTTAGGTATGCAACCAGCCAGCAAGGCCATAGCTTCTAATCACTTCTTGGCTAGCTCTTCCTCTTCACAGAGAGGGGATTGTCTTTCCCCGTGTGTCACTGTTATGCAGTTCTTCCCTCGGGAAGGCTGGTGTTGAGTGGTGCTCAGCTCTGGGGTCCCAAGCCCACTACCTCCATGCTGTGCTGGTTGGGCCTTGTTTAAAGGGACCTGCTCGGGGGGCCTTAACTCTGAGGCAGGCTTTCCAGGGTCAATTTCTGGATAAATGTTCTCTCTGCCTAGAACACAAGCACTTAAAAGCAGCTCAGCTCAGCTGGTTCTAGTGTGAAAGCTGCAAGTGCCTTCCACCCACGTTTGAGCATTAGCCTGTCTTCTAGGAGGAGAAGCTGCTGTCTCAGCTGCCTTCAGTCCAGCACGGAGCCCATCAGTCTGTGTTCAGACCAATTTGTAAAAAATCTGTCTCATAGCCAAGATGTGTCTACACACAGCCCTTATTGTTTCTGAGGTCTAATGGCTTAATCCTCAGTGAGTTCAAACACCAACAGAACCTAGCAAGGCTGTTGATGCCACAGGTGGAGAGCTGCAGAGACCTGCACAGCGTGGGTTGAAGGCAAGGACTTGCCCCGTGAAGATGGCTGTATGTGGAGAATGGTTCAAGGACAAGGCCAGCTTTCTTCAGGCCGTCCATCATGTGGAGGGATTTGGTCTGAAGGAATAGGGTAGTACCAGCAACTCAGCTGCTCTGAGTTTTCCTATCCTGGTACTCATTCAGTATTTCCCTTCTTTCTATACTTCGGCCTCCTTATCCCAGTCCCCAAAATGATAGGGCTGCCTTAATCCACTGGGTTTTTCTAGCGAGGATGTATAGAAAATTATTTCTTCAGTAATTTTGCTAATATGCTCCCTGTTCATTCCTATGTTAGCAAAGAATATTCTAAGAATTAAAAAGGTACTGTGGCAGATTTAAAGGAGAATGAACAAAGTGGAATTTAGGGTTTGTTAAGTAATTTCTAGCTATCAAAGAATATCAAGTGGGAATTAAGATTACAGGCAGTTGTCCTTGATATACTTGGCTGCTGCACATTAAGAGTAGGAGATCCGTGCCTGCTGAAGTTGTTAACCCTATCCCTGAACTCTATTGACTCTTTAAGAATGAAAACTGATTTAAAGGTGCGTTCTCAGGATTTCATTAGCTGGCTTAGTGACCTGTCCCCAGCTGCACCACCCGATTGCATCAGCAGAGATAGGGCTGGTAGCAGGGTTAAAAAAAGGGCCTGGGCTATAATAACCAGAGGTTGCAGGGCCCTGACTCTCCACCTGAACTTTGCATAACATAGCAGGAGTCCCAGCTGCGTAGTTACATTTTCTAAGAACATGTGTTCTAAGCTGAGTTACTGACAAGATTTCTGGAAGCAGGAGTAGGAGGCAGCCCTCCTAAGCCTCTGGAGTTCCAACATGAGCCGTGCTGTCTGCTGTCTGAGCACATAACCAGCACTGACCCTTTGTTCCCCTCCTGTGTGCAGAGTTCATTCCATGCAGATACCAGCTGCCAACCCCAGTCAAACGGGCTCTTTCTAGGCTCGGACAGAGGCAGGAAAGGTATGGAAAGGGAAAGGGCACCCTCTAAAATGGGAATTAAAAGTTTTAAATGCTGCTCTTGTATTTTATTTACCACTTAGTCTTTTGATTCATACCTGAGTTCTTAGTTAACTTTCTTATAGTGCTCATAACAGTTGCATTTCAGTTGTATTTTCAGTGACACTTGTTTTATATTGGCTTTAAAATTGGCCTTTAACTGCCTCCCGATTGATTTATAAGATTAAAAGAAAACAAACATGTAACCACGGGGGCTTGGATGCTGTTACGAAATACACTGTGTTGCTTCTGACAGTAAGTGCCTGCCTATTGTAATAGCACTGATTCTGCTGTAGCCTCAGTGACCACTTAAAACTAAATAAATGTGTCATTTTCACCCACAGACAGTTGTTTAGCCCCTGGGTTCAGGTTCTCTAGTCAATGCTGTGACCAGTGTGTGGGGTATGAGGGATCAATCAGCTCAGCCCCTTAGTCTGTCTGGGCGATAGATGGCCTGGTGGGAAGGGGCAGCAGGGGGTATGGAGTACTGACTTAGAGGTGAAAGGCCTTAGATTAGTGTCATGTTTTTCCTGCTGTTCTGTCAGGCCTCATGGGGAGGGAGCCCCCAGGCCATTGAGTATTAGGCTTCCAGGTGAAATCTGACTTGAAGAAACGTTTTGGTGTTCAGAGTCACTGATTTAGTCCAACCTCCTGGTTTCTGTTGAAACTGAGGCTCAGGGCACAGCAAAGACTCATCCGGGGTTACCAATGAATAAATAGCAAAGTTTGAATGAAAAATTCTTTCCTGACCCCTCCCCCTCAGTGTTCTTGTGCTTCTAGAAGACAGCGAAGACAGCCTTAGATAAATAGTTACCTTAACCTGGTCCTCTGAGTTAGCCAAGCCAGAAATCTTGGAAAAGAGCTTAGTTGCTACTAAAATCAAAGGTTTTGATATAATCCAGTGTTTTGGGTTTTCCTTTTAACCTTTCAAATACAGAAAATGTATTACTAGCATGAACTGTTTAAATCAGTGAAGTTGCAAGGGGGGCATTTTTGACTAGTGCAAACGGGTAGTTGTGAACTATCTTAGCATCCAATTTATTTCTGAATTTGTTTGTATGATATGGAGAAAAATCCTGACTGTATATAGAAAATCGGTTGCAAATGGTAATAGTCACAGCTTGCCTGCAGTCTCTGGTTATTATTGACAAGACTAAAGTAGATGCTTGATAAAAACGGGTCAATAGAATATCCAACACCTGCTTTCAATCTTTACCCTTCACATATCAAGTAAAAATCATCCAATGGTTATAATCACTAAAATTATTTTATGGTGAAAGCCACTAGCATGGAGTTGCAGCAGGTGATGACAGCACTGAACCAGAGCCCTCTAGATCAACGACCCTGAGAAGCCCACATAAGCACAGCAACGAAGGCCTTACTGTGAGGTCTCAGGCAGCCTAAGTGAATGTCCGTTCTGCACCTGCATGTGCATATTAAAGATGATTTTTAATATTTAAAATTACATTTCAAGCAAATGTCTGCAGAGAACCCCTAAAGCACTGCCTCAAAAACACTAGTTTGGTGGAAAGAACCTGTTTCTGTCTCTCCCCCTCCTTTCCACTCTCTCTAAAAATCCATGGAAAGATATCCTCAGGTAAGTATTAACAACAACAAAAAGCTATTAAATGTCTAGGGAAAAACCAAAAACAAGGAAAAAAAATTGGCCCTACGTTAGGCATAGTCTTAGGAGAAAAACACACTAACCATTAAAAACATTGATAAATTGGTTTTCCTAAAAATTAGAGATCATCAAAAAAACACTTTCAGGAAAAGACAAGCCACAGATGCAAAACACATTTAGGATAAGAACTTATATCCAGGATATATAATCAACTCTTATAATTTCTTAAGATAAACAGCCCAATTTAAAAGTGAATGAAAGATTGAACATACACTTGACTAAAGATGTAAAAATGGCAAATAAGCATAAGAACAGATGCTCAGCATTATCAAGCACTAACAAATACAAACGAAAACGGCGAGTTACTGCAGATACCCTGTAAAGGGCTAAAACTAGAAAAGACTGGCAATACTAAGTAGTGATGAGGATGAGTAACAACTGGACACTCATACTTGCTGGTGCAAATAAAAAATGGCAAGGCCATTTGGAAAAAATCTAGGCAATTTCTTAAAAACATATTCTTACCAATGTGACACAGGATCTGCTTTTAGGTGTTTACCCAAAAGAAACAAAAACATGTCACACAAACACCTGAATATGAATATTCATAGCACTTAATTCATAACAGCCCCAAACTGGAAACAACCGAAATGTCCAATGAAAAACTAACAAAAAAACAACCAACAACCATTTAACCATGAATGGGTAAATCATGGTCCATCCATACAATGAAATATTAATGGGCAATAAAAAGGAACAAACTACATGAATCGACATGGATGAATTGCAAAAGCACTCTGATAGGTTTTAAAAAAGGCGGGAACAAAAGAATGCATAACATTCCACTTACATGACATCTGGAAAAGGCACAATTATAGGGATGAAAAAAAGATCAGCGGTTGCCAGTGACTTAGAATGGAGAGAGGATTTGACCAAAAAGAAGCATGAGAAAACTTTTCAGGGTGATTAAAAAGTTTTGATCTTGATGTGGTGGTATACATTTTTCAAAATTCACAACTGTATACTTATAAAGAGTGAATTTTATTGTATATAAATCATACTTCAATAAATCTGACTTTTAAAAATAAATTTCAAAGTTAACACAAAAATTTAGTACTTTGCAAACAAAGTATTCCCTTTAAGAACGGCCTGATACAGAATGAGATGTAGAATGATGTGTTTGGTGAAGTAAATTGTAAACAACAGGAATGAAAATATTATCTCCTATATCCATGATTTCTACCACTTAGATTTAGAACAGTGATGGCGAACCTTTTGAGCTCGGCGTGTCAGCATTTTGAAAAACCCTAACTTAACTCTGGTGCCGTGTCACATATAGAAATTTTTTGATATTTGCAACCATAGTAAAACAAAGATGTATATTTTTGATATTTATTTTATATATTTAAATGCCATTTAACAAAGAAAAATCAACCAAAAAAATGAGTTCATAGGTTCGTCATCACTGATTTAGAAGGATGAAGAGGAAGAGACCTATGCCAAGGTGTAGCCCAAGGCATGACTTCTGAGTTTTTCTGCTTTCCTATGACTCAGCAAATAAAAGGCATTCATTCAATGCTTGTGGAAATGAACTTATGCTTGGTCCTGAGGGACATGTGGCCTAATTAAAACTGTGGGCACGGTAGATTAGCTAGCTCAACATGGATGATCCCCAAGACCACCCTCAGTGCCAATAATTAAGCAGAAGCACTCGTGTAAGATGTGGAAAAACTGTTATACTCATGGTTGTGGTTTATTACAATGAAAGGATACAGATTGGAGTCAACAAAGGAAAGCCATATAGAACAAAGTCCAGGAGAAAAAGAGGCAGGCTTCAGTTGTACTCAGACCTCTCAGACATACAGAATACTCCACCAAACCGCAGCAGAATAGACCATCTCAAAAGCATATGGAACATTCTCCAGGACAGATTACAAAACAAGTCTTAAGAAATTTAAGAAGTTGAAATCATACCACGTATATTTTCTGATCACATGGATAAAACTAGAAAGCCATAGCAAAAGGAAAACTGGAAAGTTCACAAATATGTGGAAATTAAACAACACACTTGAACAATCAATGCGTCAAAGAAGAAATCTCAAGGGAAATTGAGAAATATCTTGAGACAAAAACAAGAAAGGCTAAGAATCTGGCAAATGATTCCAAGGATGATCAAGTTTAGTAAAAAGAATAGAAGATTTGTTTCCAACTCAGGTGTTTCTAGTCCAACTCTTTCCTAGAACTTTATGCTATCAGTCACTTCTTACACCATATCTGCAGTTACTCTTTGCTACAAGATTCTTCCGTTTACCAATATGGGTGTCTCTCCTCCAATGTAATCATCCTTGCATTTGGGGGAGGGAGGGAAATATTACTGGTTAGCGTGAAGACAATGATTAAGCCATATTTAGAAAGAAAAAACAGTACAGTTTAAATCAGAAAGGGGACTGCTCAGTTGGGATGTTTCTACAGTAATCAAGGTAAGAAGTAACCAGGACCTGAGATAGAGTGGTGACATGAGAATGAAATGAGGAAATAATGCCAGAAAAGTTATGTAAGTAAAACTACTAAATCTCAGCAAATGATTGCATGTGGGACAAAGGGAAAAGGAAGAATAAAAGAGAATGGGTTCACCCTAGCTGGGGGCTCAGTTAGTTGGAACACATCCCAATACACCAAAAGGTTACAGGTTCAATCCCTGTCAGGGCACAGGAATGGGTAAAAAACAAATCTCTCTCTCTTTTCCCTCCCTCTCCCTTCCTCTGTTCAAATACCAAAAAAATTAAAAAGAGAATGGTTTTCAAGCAGACTTCTATAGCCACCCATAACAAATAATACAGGCCCTAGCCAGTTTTGCTTAGTGGATAGAGCATTAGCTTGTGGACTGACGGGTCCCAGGTTCAATTCTGGTCAAGGACACATGCCCAGATTTCCGGTTCCATCCCCAGTAGGGGGCGTGCAGGAGGCAGCTGATCAATGATTCTCTCTCATTGTTGATGTTTCTCTCTCTCTCTCTCTCCCTTCCTCACTGAAATCAATAAAAAATATATTTAAAAAACACAAATAATACAGATTTTAAAAAATGTTTATTGAAAGAGAGAGAGAAAGGAAGAGGGAGAGAGAGAGCTAGAAACATCAATGACGAGAGAGAAACATCGACCAGCTCCCTCCTGCATGCCTCCTACTGGGGAGTGAGCCTGCAACCGTGGCATGTGCCCTGACCAGGAATAGATGCTCAACCACTGAGCCAAACCGGCTGTCCCAAATATACAGATTTTATAAAATTTGTTCAGGAAAGTCACTAAGCAAATAAATAGCAACAACAAGCTCTGAAAAGGCAGGGGATCTGATTTCCAGAATTGCCACATTATATTTTAAATGTCAAGTTTTCAATAAAAATTACAAGATATGCAAAGAAACAAGTATCACACACACATACACACTCACACAGTCAAGAGAAATTACTAGACAAAAACTTTAAGCTCAATATGTTCAAATAAGTAAAGGAAACCAAGGACTAAAGAATGAAAGAAAAATATGAGAATAATGGTTTCAAATAATGATAAATGGAAAAATAATATGACCAACAGAAAAAGGAAATCGGAGTGCATTTTTTCAAAAATCAACTCCACTGTGCATAATGTGAATATATCCCAGTTAATTGCTTTGAAACTATTTTGGATTCTTCCAATAACATGTGCATTTACTCAACTGTGTTGATTAAACATGTCCTAAGTCTAGGCAGGTTATTGATAAGGTCACACTTCGGATTCTCTCATTCCCTCTTACTATAATACAGTGGTTCTCAACCTTGGCTGCACATTAGAATCACCTGGGAATCTTTTTAAAATCCTGATTTCTGGGCCTCATCCTCCGGAAATTCTGTTTCTTTGTTATGGAGTGGGGCCACAACATTAGTAACAAAGAAACAGAATTTCCAGAGGATGCAGCCCAGAAATCAGGATTTTAAAAAGATTCCCAGGTGATTCTAATGTGCAGCCAAGGTTGAGAACCACTGCTATAATACATCTTTCAGTTCTGTGCACTGTGGCTCAGGTTAAGAGAGGCCCTGGCACATTGAGAATGTGGCTTTCATAGAAACCTGGCTTTCTGGGATAGTTCTTTTAGGTGCAAATTATAGTAAACCTCATGCAGTTCTTTCTCCCTTCTATTCTTAAAGCTATGTAGGTAATTCTCCTGTGATTTCTTACTTTCCAGTTGTTTAACCTTTATCTATCTAGGAAGAAAGTGGTTTTTGTTTGTTTGGTTAATGAGAAGAAATTTTAGAATAGTCTGCCTTAGATGTTTTGTATTATTTAATTCAAATCATGTGAAGATTAGTACTCTGAATCTTAAATTAGGGACCTTCCCATCAGAGGTCATTAGTACTCACACATTTATCATTAAGTTAGTATTAACCAGGGGTGGGGAACCTTTTTTCTGCCAAGGGCCATTTGGAAATTTATAACATCATTCATGGGCCATACAAAATTAAGTTAAAAATTAGCCTGCTATATTTGATCGAACATTTAATTAATTCACCCGTAATGCGTTGGTAGGGCCAGACCAAATGATTTCACAGGCCTTGTATGGCCCACAGGCCAGACATTCCCACCTCTGTTTATACTATAAACTAAGGATGAAACAAAGCCCCTCTTGTGACTGTGATACAAGTTCTAAACCATTTTTTGGTAACTGACATTTTCCAAGTATCAAATGTGTATAAAGTAAAAGGCCTCAAACTATGGGCTGTCAGTAGTGGAGTAATTTTTGAGCAATCATCTCAGATTTCTGTGCAGATGTACCAAGTAGCAATCATGAAAAGTCAGTTTAAAATCCATTTCATTTGAAACCTTTTCTATTAAATGATAAACATTAAGAGAAATAACATCATTTTACATGTCACCAAAACTTCATAGTCAGCAAAAACCAGAACCAAGTAGTCAAATAGAGCATTGCTATAATGCTTGAGAATGCAATCATGTCCTTGACATCATTTCTTAGTCGGGGCACTCATGCAGGCCTGTCACTTACATCCGCTGTCATTTCTTGTTCCAATTCATTAAACCCTAGGCTTTCCCAGAAACACACAACCCACATGGAGATTCTTCTGCCAGTCAGAAAGAGCAATCTGAAGGATGCAGACATTGATATGCAACTCCTGAGTGGGCATGAGGTCCGTAATACATTGCCACCTACACATGGAGTTATATTTTGTAGGTTGGCAGTGAGCAGGCAGGAACAGTAGGAGCTCAGATTTAGACCTTACAGTCAGGGCTTATATCATATTGATTGACTTCTCTTTGGCTGCCAAAGAATGGATCAAAATCAGACGCTAAAGCCAAGCTGGCATTCCTTTATCTTTTCCTTTCTCTTAAAAAAAAAAATACCCTAAATACATTAGGCAGTATAGCAGTTTACACACAGAGGCTTGATTCAACACTTAGTTATCTATATCATTTTGCCTCTCTTTCCTTATCAGTAATACTGAAAATTTTAGGACTCCAGAGTCACACTCATAAATACATTTATAAACATTACTGACACCGCCCCCCCCCCCCCCCCAAAAAAAAACACCTGGCTACTGCATGCCCCAATGGAGATCAGGATAAAATACCCTAATGCAGAAATGAGACGGTTTGAAATAATACAGCTGGCATGAGAGAGCCACATGTGACTTAACCTTAGTGAGGAAGAAGTCAAAGATGAAAGGGGATTCTCTCTTTTTAGATCTATTAACCATGACTGAGGCACTTGGAATTGCAAAGGCAACACGTAGCTTTCAGAAGCATGTTGCTTCCAGAAGTAAAAAGGATCTTACACCTTTTCTTTCCTAGTTTTAAAGTGGTGGGCAATGTCATTCGTTTTAGGTAGTCTAACCATTGCCCAAGAATGAGCAAAGGAAATTGTATGCATATGCTGTCCTCTTAAAATGCCAGCTCCTTCGTGAAGCTGTCCTGATTCCCTAATCAGAATGCATAGCTTCCTCTCTCCACTCTATCATACAATTTATATCTCCATTAATATTTGCAAACTACTTTCTATGTGAGTAATGTGTTTACAATGTTTCCCTCTCTTATTAAACTGTGAACTTCCACAGCTCGGGGACCGATCATTATCTCTCTGGTCCTCGCCGTGCCAAGCAGAATAAATGCTCGATGAATGAATAAATATGGTGGTGTCAGCTTTATGATGATTGGAAGTGACGATGATTTTAAGAGTTCTAATAAAAGTTGAATGCAAACAGGATAAAGCAACCACACTTTCTACTTAGCTGCTCTCTCCACACTAATCTCCTTTCTCTGTATTTGGTATCACTGCATACATTGGAGAGAGAAATGCATCTAGACATGTCCTCCTGGGAATACATTTATCTTCAATATGTCTATTTTGATAACCCTCAAGTAAACCATCTTTTGGAGAAGATTTCCAAGGTTACAGTGCAGCTGATGGGGAGAGTTTCAATCAGTCAGACAAATGGCATCTCTAATTCCCATGACAAACACAGTGTGCTGTCAGATGCCCCAGAGAAACTCCAAGATTCTGCAAGCGGACAGCATTTCTCCACGAGACGCTACTGACAATGTGCTGCCTATTTAAAATGATCAAAAGGAGGAAAGAAGGAACCTGAATTTCTTTAACTGAGAAGGAAAAACGTCTTTAATTCTCAAAACAAAGGTCTAACCAGAGACGGATTAATGAGGAGTGACAACTGTTTCAGGTACAGAGTAGAATGAAACCTGCCTAAAGAGAGAAAGGTTCACTTTAGGCAATGGAAGTCATCTCAAAAAGGTCTCTTCCCCCTGTTTTCATCTGTTTCACATTGTAGAGTTTGGCAAAACTTTTAACAACTGATTATTTGGAAATTTCTAAACAATGATCAGTTTCTACCACAATGTACATTTTTTCTTTCCAAAACAAATAAGAAACTTTGCTTTGACAGGGAAAATTTCCAATCTCTTATCATTGAAAGGTACCAAAGCAGCTGGGAAATTGTCTGAATTTCATATAGCACTTTTGAGTTCATTAGCCATTATCCCTAGGTCTGTATTGAATCAAAGATGAAAGTACAGCCCTGGCCGGTGTGGCTCGGTTGGTTGGAGCGTTGTCTGTACACGGAAAGGTCGAGAGATCCATTCCCAGTGAGGGAACATGCTAGGTTTCGGGTTCGATCCCTGGCCCAGGTCATACGAGAGGCAACCAACCGATGTTTCTGTCTCACATTGATGTTTCTCTCTAAAAATCAATGAACAGGATTTTAAAAAAGGAGGAAGAATACGAGCTCAAAAGCTTTTAGGAGACAGGAAGCAAGCCTTTGGCTCAGGATTTTTGAGTTTGAGTGAGTGATAAATCAGGTTTGCAGAGAAGTAATCAGAAATTAGACTGGCTGGAGATAAGAAAGAGCCTTGAAAGGAGAGGTGTGAGACCACGGGTTGTACTTGTGACTTGGTGCCTCTTAACCAGCTTAGGGACCTTGAGCAAATTACTTCCACTCTCACCTGTAAAGTAAGAGACTAGACTCTGATGATTTCTAAAGCCCCCTGTAGCACTGTCCATTTTTAATGGCCTAACATTTATTCCTTAAGTCATGGGTTAGGCGAGTTCATTCACCTCTCTATTTGAATACCTTCAATGAACGTAACAGAGGGCAGCCTCCTCAAGGAGTTCCTAAATCAGCGGGGAAAGTGAAGGCGCTCCCCACAGCTCCTAACACAGGTGCTCATCCATCTAAGGTCCGAGGAAACCAGCAGGCACTGAGGACAGAAAGGAGTAGGACAGTGGTTCTCAACCTTGGCTGCACATTAGAATCACCTGGGAATCTTAATAAAATCCTGCTTTCTGGGCCTCATCCTCCGGAAATTCTGTTTCTTTGTTACGAATGTTGTGCCCTCACCCCATAACAAAGATCCCCAGGTGATTCTAATGTGCAGCCAAGGTTGAGAACCCCTGGAGTAGGAGCAACTCCATCGCTCTCAGGAGGAAGAGAAGGTAATTTATTGTTTCAGTCCAGCCATGCTCATGGAGTGTGCCAGGCACTGGGGATCCCGGGTGACCCTGACCAACCAGGCCTCTAAATGAAGCCTGCTTATATATATAAGTAGGAGGTGGAGGAGAAAAAAAACACACACACAAGAAAAAAAAAAAAAAAAAAACCAACAACACAGGCTGACAAATACGTAAATAAAAAATAAAACCCAGGTTGTGTGATACGTCCTATGAAGGAAATAATGAGAGGGAATAACTGTATTTAGGGGTTAGCATAGGCCAGAGGGGGAAGGCTCTTTGGAGACCCTGGTAGTCAACTGAGCTGAGACCTACAGGCAGATGAGAAGCAAGCAGCCAGCACGGAGGGCTAGCGATTTAGCCAGAGGAAGCCGGTAAAAGCGGAGGTTGGAAAGGGCTGGAGCAGAGAGAGAGAGAGAGACTATCTGTGTGGCTGGAGCTTGGAGAGCAGTTCATTCTGGAAAGTACAGGTTTATAGCAGCAGTTCTTAACTAAGGGCGATCCTCCCCCCACGTGTGACAATATCTGGAGACGTCTGGGTTGCCACGATTTGGGAAGGGGGTGGAAGTGTCTTACTGCCGAGGTTGGGAAACCCTGCTCTAAAGGAACATTACATCCCAGCTTTGGGTGTTCGTCATTATTTTATAAACTCGTGTTTTTGCCAACTTGAATCCCCCCCCCCCCCCCGCCCCCTTTACTTTCAGAAACAAAGTGAAAAACAGACTTCACGTGGCCCACGGCTTCGTCCACTCCCTTAGGAAGTCCCGTGGCAGAGGTTCCGGGGCCTGCACGCAGCTGAGAAAGCCCACGGGGCAGGGGCACCTCCACACACCGCCCGGAAAGGGCTCTGCAGCGGGGCGCTGCTCCCGGGGGCAACCCTGCCGAAGGGACCGGGTTAGGGGCAGGGAGCGAGCACGTGTGCACGTTCTGTTTGCATAATTACAAGTCAATGTCAAAAAACAATGCAATGTTGGGCCTAAGCATAGGAAAGAAGTGGAGGTGCCATCGAGGGTTGAAACTCCCGCCGTCCGGGCTTCTAAACCCCCTTCCGCGCGGGCCCCGCCCCCGGCCCCTCCAGGTTCCAGCTTCCCCTCCCCCACGCCGCCCGGCGCTGGCCTCACGGTCTCTCTGGGACCCCGTGGCCCGGGGCCAAGGCTTGGCATTAGCCCCAAGGTCCCTCGGCCTCTAACCCAGACCCCTCCCGGCCCCCAGACCCTTCCCGGCCCCGCAAGGGCCTCCGCGCTGCCGCCTCACCTGTGGGGGAGGTAGGAGTGGGGGCGGAGGCGTCTCCCCAGGAAGCCCCGCGGCAGGCTGTCCTCGAGGTACCGGTTACCCAAGTCGAAGGCACCGTTGGGTCCCGGGTAGCCCCGCACCCCCGGTTTCCCGCGACGCCCCGTCGGGCCAGGCGTCGGAAGGGCTGGAAACGCCGAACTAGAGACTACAGGGAGCCGGCGTGAGGGCTGGTAAACTGTGCACAGGTGTCCGGCCGGGAACACGGGCCGGTGTTAAGGGGGCCTGGCGTGGAGGGGGCCGGGCCTGCCAGGGGCCTATTGGACGCCGCTCGGCCCTTATTTGCATATTCATGAAGCAGGGAGAAGGCTGGACGCCGGAGTCCGCTTGGAGAGGTGATGAATTATTCATGAGGCGTTTCGCCCCGCCCGAGAAGGCCTGGTTGATTATTCATGAGCTCGAGAGGCAGGTTTGAACCGGAACAGGCCGTTGTGGCGCCGTCGGCGGGGAGAGGTGGACAGGCGAGGGCCGCGAAGGAACAGGGCCCTGGAGGACTGTCCGTTTCTAGTCTCTGTGAACTTTTCCTTTTCTTTTCGCTGGAGAGTTTCGATCCCCGACTTGAAAGTCTGTCGCGGGGCGCCACATACTGTGAGGAGGAACGTCGGGGCCGAGGAGAAGGCCTGGGGGGAGCTTGTAGGTAACACGGCCCCCTCCCTCCACGGTGGGCGATGGCGACGGTCACGTTTCCCCGGGGGTTGTTTGGGGGAAGGGGGGTGGAGACCGTTCCCGGGGGACACCCGCACCCCCACCATCTTAGGCAGCGTTTCAGTTGAGATGTCGGTGGAAGAGGAGGAATCCGTCTCGGAGAGGAAGGTGGCGGAGGCGACCAGGACTCCGCGTGTTGCAGGGAGTCGGGCGTGGAACGTTCGGGATTGCGCTCCGCGAGCTCCGGTGTTTCCCCCGCCGCCATGGCGGTTTTCCCGCCAGGATCGATGCTCAGCGCAGACCCAGAGGGTGGGGATGGGTCCCCGCCAACCAGTGACCTGAACCGTCCTTTCACTTTATACCCGGGATTTGCCGTTTAATCTCCGTGGACTTTAGCTCCCCAAACACTACAGGGGAGAGAGTGTCTTGGAAACGCAGGATTAGCCAATCGCCAGAACGTGTGCAAGTTTTGCAGAGCACTGGACGGGGCGTGCGGTACATCATGTACTTGGCTGGTGAAAACGGGAAAAAAAAGAAAAAAAGAAGTATGGTTCTTGCTCTTCAAAGAGCGCTTAATCTAATTAGGGCGAGCATCTCATTTCTACCCCCAAGGAGCCATAAATCTTTTGAGATGTGTGAACAGTCTTTTGCATTTTTTGTAATCCTAGGGGAAGCTTAGCACATTGTAGTCGCCCAGTAATAAAATGTTGAATGAATGAATGATTAAAGTAGCGTGAAGAAGATATATATTAAAAAAAAAAAACGAGCATGAACAAATACCCAGCTCATAGAGCGGAGACCATTTCCTCTGCGTGAACCTGGAGCAGGGGAATTATCGGGGCCAATGGGATTTGTTAAAAGGGGAAGTCATCATTTAGGAAAACAGACGCAGTGAAACCTTGGGAGTCCCTGGATGACCTTTGGCAAACCAAGACCTCTTGCTGGACTTCTTCCTAGTTTTGTATCTTAAATTTAAATCCATGACCCATTTTGAATTAATATTTGTCTATGGTGTGAGATGTAGGTTGTTTCTCACCTAAATCCACCCCCTCCCCCCAAGCCTTATGGATTTCCTATTGTGCCAACACTATCCTCCTATATAAAAAAAGGCGAATATGCAAATCAACCCAATGGCGGAACAACCGGTGGCTATGATGCGCACTGACCACTAGGGGGCAGATGCTTAACGCAGGAGCTGCCCCCCTGGTGGTCAGTGTGCTAGCACCGCTCAGCCAGAAGCCGGCTCACGGCTGGTGAGTGCAGCGGTGGTGGTGGGAGCCTCCTCCACCTCTGTGGCAGCGCTAAGGATGTCTGACTGCCAGCTAGGCCCTCTCTCCCCGGAGAGTGGGCCTAAGCCGTCAGTCGGACATCCCCCGAGGGCTGCCGGACTGTGAGAGGATGCAGGCTGGGCTGAGGGACTGCCCCCTCTAAAGTGCATGAATTTCGTGCACTGGGCCTCTAGTTGGTTATAAAGACTACTCTTCCTCCACTGAATTGTTTACCCTTTTCTTTAAAAGGAAGGGACTGGCCCTAACCGGTTTGGCTCAGTGAATAGAGCGTTGGCCTGCGGACTCAAGGGTCCCAGGTTTGATTCCAGTCAAGGGCATGTACGTTGGTTGCGGGCACATACCCAGTGGGGAGTGTGCAGGAGGCAGCTGATCGATGTTTCTCTCTTATCGATGTTTCTAACTCTCTATCCCTACCCCTTCCTCTATGTAAAAAACAACCCCATAAAATATATTTAAAAATAAATAAATAAAAGGAAGGGACTGGATTAGTTATAGAGGATGTCTCTTGTCCCTTCAGTTGTAGAGCCCATTTATGTTGAGAGAGGAAAGACGGGAGGGAGAGGGAAAGAGAGGGAGAGGGGTGAGAAACATTGATCAGTTGCCTCCGCTACATGCCTGACTGGGGATCAAACCCGCAATCTTTTGGCATAGGGGACAACGCTCCAACCAACTGAGCCAGCTGGCTTGGGCCCTATTTTATTTCTTGCAGTCATTAAGGGAAACAATTGCCATGTTGAGTCAGATTTGAAGATTACACTCGGAAATGAAAGTTGTATTCTGAAGTCGACAAAGGATCCCTTGGAATCTTTAAGGACCAAAGGAGTATTAGGTGGTTTTCAGTCTCATATAAAATATTGTAAAAGTGCCCCTTAGTGCTGCTCTGAAGAAGTCATTTGAGAGGAATTATTACCTGTTTGTTATCTCTGTCACCACCTTGTGGCCTCAAATAATTCTGCCGTCTTCTATTTGCAAAATCTTCCAGAATCTTGCATTAATCTATACACAAAAACAGGTCACAGGGTGATCCAGAATGGAATTTCTTTTAACGGACTATTTTACAAATATTTTGGTCAGAACTGGATAACACCTTGAAAAGAAGCCACAGTTTGGATGAAAGCCTTTGAAAAGGGGAATTTTACTTCTTCTTTTTTTTTAATGTAGTGAAGCAATGGAAAGAAAACCGGTTTTGTTTTTTCCTAAGGAACGGCTTAAGATGGAAGAAGCAATAGGAGAGCGCCTAGGCGGGGCTGCTTTGGCTCCCTGAGAAGTCACAGAAAAGGGGGCCTTGGAGATGGGTCCAGGGGGTGGGCCTGGGATGGGCTGCTGCTGCCCATTGCTGCCCTGGTTGCCAGTCTCCTGGGTCCTTTAGAATTTAGGAGATGCAGGCCTGTGGGGGGAGGTGTGGGCGTGCTCCCGGGAGGCGGAGTGCCTAGATGTACTTTAAACAATGGTTTTTGTTGTGGTAAAATGTACACAACAAAGTTCACCACCTCAACCATTCTCTCAAGTGTACAATTCAGCGGCACCAAGCTCATTCACAGAGTTAGACAGCCGTCACCACTATCCATTTCTAGAAAATTGTCATCATCCTGAACGGAAAGTCTGTACCCATTAAACTTCCATTCTTCCTACCCGCCAACCTCTGGTAACCTCTGTGCTACTGTCTATGAATTTGACTACCTTCCTCATATGAGTCAAGTCATGCAGTATTTTTCCTTTTGTGTCTGGCTTATTTCCCTTAGCATAATATTATCCATGTTGCGGTATGTGTCAGAATTTCATTCCTTTTAAAGCTGAATAGTTTTCCATTGTATATACCACATTTTTAAAAATTCAACTGCTGATGGATAGTCCCATCTTTTGGCTATTGTAAATAATACTGCTATGACCATTGCCTGTTTGAATCCCTGCTTTCAATTGTTTTGGGTATATACTTAGAAGCAGAATTGCTGGTGATTATTTAACTTTTTGAGGAACTGCCATACTGTTTCCATAGCAGCTGCATCATTTTGCATTCCCATCAGTAGTCGTTTTAATTTTTCCACATCCTCACCAATTCTTGTTATTTTCCATTCTTTTTGAATAGCCAACCTAATGGGTGTGAAGTATAAACATTAAATTTTGAATTGGCTTTGAAAATCAATTACACACGAAGCTAATTCAAGAAATTATTTTGAGGTGCTGCTACATGCAAAGCACTGTTACATTTTGAGGGAATAACAAGGATGAAAAAATATATGATTGATGTAAATATGTTTTTTTGGGGAGAGTCAATCCTCACCAGAGGACATTTTCCCACTGATTTCTAGAGAGAGTGGAAGGGAGGAGGAGAGACAGAGAGAAACATCAATGTGAGAGAGGCACATTGATTGGTTGCCTCCCACATGGGCCCTGACCAGGGCGGGGGATCGAGCCTGCAGCCGAAGTATGTGCCCTTGACTGGAACCAATCCCGGGACCCCTCAGTCTGCAGGCCGATGCTCTATCCACTGAGGCAAACCAGCGGGGACTCATTAGGTGATTTACAATATTTTTTTCCTCCAGATGTATTTGGGAACAAGTAAGTCAACTTACATTTTCATTGGGTGGTTGGAAAAACTGATCCAGAGACTTTATGCCAAATTTTTAAAAAATTGTTTGTGGAGATCAAAATGTTTATTAAACTAATTTTCCAAACAATATAGTCAAATGCTAATTATATAATATTTCTTTGGAATATTCACAATAAGGATTATGTTGGGCAAGGTCTCTAATTGGTTTATTTTTTTCTTTTCTTTCTTTCTTTTTTTTTTTTTTTGCAGGTTAGACTTAAAAGAATCCTGATCCATTACTATAATGGCCATTGCTCAGCTCTCTCACTCCATCAGAAGTCACAAGGCATCTAAGGTATTTAGTAAGAATTAACGCTGCTCTGTCTCTGCAGTAGCCTATTCTCCATCTTACTGCTTCACTAATAAACTCTATTTCACTTAAAAATGGAATTAAAAGAAAATTGATGACTAGTCAGTTCAGAATGATGACTTTAATCTTTGGCATTTTTTTTTAACAGCAGTTTTATCAGTTAATTGGCACAAAATTTACGGCAGAGCATGTCTACATTTTAACTGCCTAATGGACTGAGGATGTTCGCAAAATTAGAATAGACTCCTACAAAATAGCTTACTGGGTGTTGTTTCATATTTATATATTTAGATTTTCTAGGGTAAAAGAAATCAGAAACAAAAAAGATGTTTAAAGAGAATGGTTCTTTGTTAGACATTCACTTCCTGAAACAATTAGGAAACTTCTGATGTACAACATGATGTAGTTATAAGAACTGAGGGAGAGAACAATGAGAAAAACTTGTATGCTGGGACTCGTGGGGGAGCATGCCAGGGCTAGGCAAACTTGTTGGTTTATCTTGGCAAGTTTATCTTGTCGCATGATATTCATTTTTAAAAAATATATTTTATTAATTTTTTACAGAGAGGAAGGGAGAGGGATAGAGAGCTAGGAACATCGATGAGAGAGAAACATCGATCAGCCGCCTCTTGCACACCTCCTACTGGGGATGTGCCTGCAACCACGGTACATGCCCTTGACCGGAATCGAACCTGGGACCTTTCAGTCCGCAGGCCGATGCTCTACCCACTGAGCCAAACCAGCTACGGCGCATGACATTCATTAATTAACCATTTATGTATTTATTGAGAGCCCAATATAATATAATATATATGTAATACTGTATTATTCTCTGAATGAATACATAAGTAAAAAACTTCACCCTGACCGGATGGCTCAGCTGGTTGGAGCATCGTCCGGTATACCAAAAGATTATGGGTTCGATTCCTGGTCAGGGCATATACCTAGGTTGCAGGTTTGATCCCCAGTTGGGGCCAGTACGGGAGGCCGAATCGATAAAAATCAATAAAAACAGATCTTCGGGTGAGGATTAAAAAAAAAAAGACTCTTCATCTTCTAGAAGTTTATAATCTGGTTAAATTAAGATTTGCAGGAGTTAAGTCAATATACAAAGTAATATATGCATTACATATATGAAAGAGTAAGGCAACACAAATTATAAGAATTTATAGATTTTTATATAGACTGGAATAGTTTATATATTCCTCATGAAGGAGATGGGACTTAAAGTGAATCTTGAATGATGAAAATGATTTTAATAGAGGAGAGAAAAGAGAATTCCAGGAGGGAAACCTATCACATGCCTTGCCTCAGAATAAAAAAATGAATGGCATGTTTCAGAGAATAACAAAGAACCATCCTGACTGAATCGGAGTGTCATCCTGCTGAACAGAAGTAGTAAGTAAAATGGAATAGGAACTCTGAGGATAAAATAATATGGATCCTAAGGCTAAGGAACTTCTACTGTATTCTGCAATCAATAGCGAGTCAGTGGGTTTGATCAGGAGAGTCAGTAAAATCATTGTTTCAGGAATATTAAGCTGTAGCAGAAATAGGAAATATTGAAGTTGAAGAATTATGGCAGAGAGAAGGCAGTCATCTTTCTTGCTCGAATTTAATGTACTCACCAGGCTCCTGATTTCATTTCGGTTTCTAAGTGTGCTTCTCTCCTGGGGCAGAGATGCTGAGCCATATATATGAATTGCAATCAACTTGACAGTTATTTTTCTCATTGAGTATTAACAAATTGACCTTTTGATATAAACCAGCGGTTCTCAACCTGTGGGTCGCGACCCCTGAAAATACATCCTGCATATCAGATATTTACATTACGATTCATAACAGTGGCAAAATCACAGTTATGAAGTAGCAACAAAAATAATTTTATGGTTGGGGGTCACCACAACATGAGGAGTTAGGAAGGTTGAGAACCATTGACAGATCTTTGTAGTTTGGACTCCATGAGCTACTTCTCCCAGTAAGTTTTAAGTGATTTTGCTATTTAATACTTTAAACAACAACAATAATAACTATAGAAGCTAACATTTATTCATCACTTGCCATGTGCTAGGCACTGTGCCAAGGGATTTACTAATATATTATTATTTCAATTAAACTTTGCAATAAGAAACGGAAGCTCAGAGAAATAAAATAACTTGCCTGAGGTCATGTAACTTGACAGCTAAGCTGTCAAACATCACATGTCATTAGCACACTATCTTATTAAAATAATTTATAATCGTGTTGTTTTACAGTATTTATAGAATTTTCATGTATTAGGCATTACAAAAACAATAGCTAAATGAACTAAGTCAGAGAAAGACACATACCATAGAGTTTACTCGTTTGGAATTTAATGAACAAATTAAACTACCAAGCAAAATAGAGACAGACTCATAGGTAGAGAGCAGGCAGACAGCTCTAGAGGGGGCAGGTGGGATTGGGGGGTGGGGGATTGAGCATAAAAGAGAGAAAAAAAGAACTATGGATATGGACAACCGTGTGGTGATTGCAGGGGAGGAGGTGGAAGAGGGCATAGAGGGGGTAAAGGGTGATGGGAGAAAAATTAAAACAAAAACATTAAAAAAGACAGCCCTGACCAGTTTGGCTCAGTGGCTAGAGCATCCACCTGTGGACTGAAGAGTCCCAGGTTCGATTCCGGTCAAGGGCATGTACCTTGGTTGCGGGCACATCTCCAGTGGGGAGTGTGCAGGAGGCAGCTGATGGATGTTTCTCTCTCATGGATGTTTCTAACTCTATCCCTCTCCCTTCCTCTCTGTAAAAAATCAATAAAATATATTTTAAAAAATAATAATAAAATAAAAAATAAAAAAGAAAGACAATGATAGCCCTTAAAGTACTAGACCAGCTGAGCTGAGAAAAATATCCCTAGAGAATAGAGAAGTGACAGAACTCTGGAAACCTTTTCTAACCATTGATCTTCGTTACTACAAATGTGTTTTTACATTCTATATTTAAAGTAAACTTCGTTATACTTTCAGGTTATTTAATTTTACAAATTATTGTTACTCAAGTATTGCCTTTTAAGTTTTGGCATGTTTTCAATAAGTTACTATATATGCATGCCATGCCAGCTATTACACAATTACCCAAAAGAACCTTAATTTTTCAGGATTCATGGATACAAAGATAAAAATACACAAAATGCACATTCACACCACATACACACCTAATTCTCCTTGAGCTTCAGTATTGCTTACTTCTACTACAGCTTAATATTCTTCAAACACTTATTTTACTCACTCACCAGATCAAATTTGCTGACTTTCCATTGATTACAAAATAAAGCATAAATTCCTTAGCCTCACTTTTACAATCCGTTTCAATTTCTCCCCGAAGTTGTTGTTATACATGCAAGAGTAATCATTTCAGCCCTGGCTGTGTTGCTGAGTGGTTAGAGTGTCGGCCCAAGCACAGAAGGATCATTGACCAGTTGCCTCCTGCAAACCAGGTTCGTGCCCTTGACCAGGAATTGAACCCCGATCCTTCAGTGCTCGGGCCAATGCTTTAACCACTGCGCACACAGGCCAGGGTGAATACTCATCTTTTTCATCATTTTTTTTCCAGGGACCAATTTTCCCATCCCAAATTTGTGATCAGGAAGAGTCACTGACAATGGTGAAGAAACTTTTTGCTACTTCTGTCTCATGTATAACATATTTAAGGGGCCTGTTTCCAGAAAGCTCTTACGGAAACCGCTATTTGGAAGGTAAAGTTGAACTAAATGGTTACTTTGGCTATTCTATCCCTTTTCTCTATTTGGCAGGAGTAAAGCTTTAATTTCTCACAGAGTGTGCTGAGTCCAAGTCATAGGCCATAAGAACAATTTGCTAATTAATTTTCCATTTTAATTTGACTATGTTTAGTGGTTTTACTTATAGGAACTATTAGTTCCTGGCCAGATACCAAATGACAGACTAAGGAGAAAAGAAATCTATATGGATAAGCCCAATAAATCTAAACTAGACCTATCAAAGCAGCAGCCAAATCAAAATCTATTTGGATGCTATGGATTTGCATCCAATTAAATTTGTTCTTTGAATTGTACTTTGGCATTGAGAGCCAGGTGAAAACTCTTCTTCCTAGTAACACATGTAAATATGCTGTAAAAATGCATATTCATGCCAAACCCATTTGTTGATTAGCATGTATATTTAAACGATTATTATTCTAATCAGCTTTGGTCCTTTCTCAATGCCAGGCCTTCAACGTGCCTTCCTCTTATTTCTTTTTTATTTGTATTTTTAAAATTTGATTTGCGAGAGAAGAAGGGAGAGAGAAAGAGAAACATTGATTTGTTCCATTTAATTATGCATTCATTGGTTGATACTTGTATGTGCCCTTATCCAACCCACAACCTTGGCATATTGGGATGACGCTCTGACCAAATGAGCTACCTGGCCAGGGCCTTTTTATTTCTGGTGTCCTCAAACTTACGATCTCCTCTTCTTACATTACAAGCTGTTTGGGGCTCCTCTTCTTCTGTTGAATTTTTAGAAAATGTACCCAGGACTCCTCAATTTTTCAAACTCTTATTATTTGTTTAAAAAGCTGGATTATGATAACAATTCAGAAAACCTTGCTGATTTGTTACTAAAGTAGGAACTATCATTTGAAAAATAAATTGTGCTGTCTTCCTCTTGGGAGCACACACACCTTTCTTCCCTCTCAGGCCTGCATCCTAAATTTTCTCTCCTGAACTCTAAGGGTCTCCATGAGACTTGCAACCAGGGGAGCAGCAGGCAGTAGCAGCTCATGCCAGCTTACCCCCTGACCCTGTCTCCGAGGCCCCTTTTCTCTGACTTTCCAGCGAGCTAACAGCAGCTCATTTCGATAACATTTCTAGAGAGCCAAAGCCACCCCCCCCTAGGCTCTCTCCTGCTGCTGCTTCTATCCTGAGTCCTTCCTTGTTAGACTGTCCCCAGCTTTAATAAACATACTCTCAAAATAAGAAATAAGTAAATAAATATGGAGAGCTACAAGTGTCCTTGTAACATTTTTTAAAAATCTAACTTTACTTTCAATTTCTCATATCTGTACTTAATTATAACCTTCGCCTCATTTCAATTTAATTTTCTTAAACATTTGACCCTCTACATGAGCATCAGTGAAATATGTATGCTATAAACACAAAAGCAAGATATTTATAATTATTATGATAGCCTCATTTGCATTAGGTCCTTTTTTGGTTTCTTGGATATAAATCTGTAATAATGAATATGTTTATAAATAGCACATAGTTATAGTTTCTCCTTTTGTTTGGGACATAGAATTGGAAAAAGACATGCTTTGGGTAGCTAATGGTTAAAAAGCAAAATTCACCCAAGTAAATTTGAGGATCTAATCGGCTCTATTTAGCAATTTATAAATTGTGCAGCATCCATCCAGCAACCAGCAGGGTCCTCTGAATAGGAAGAAGGGTAGAGCAAGGAAGCTATTAACAAACAAAATAATGGATCCTTTAGGAGAAGATAACGGGCAGGGTTTGGGTTATACAGATTGGCTCTTCTTTCTGTAAAGGAAGGAGGGGGCCATAGGGACAGATGTACCTTACTGGTGCTTGACCAGAAAACTCCATACTGGTTAAGATTATATTTCTGGGAGAGATTAAAACTTCAGTTAGATCTTGTATTCAAGCTAGGTTTGGTATCATGGGCTTTTAGCACGATTGAATGTCATTTTGGGCCCGTGTTCTTTTTTTCTTTAATATAATTAAACACTTGTGTGCTAGTTACTGCCCCTAGGCATGGGGGTCGGGGTGGGGAGTGGGTAATACCATTCCTATAGCTTTATTTTTTTGTGACAGTTTTTGTGGAAGTTATATGTCTCCCTCTCAAAGTTTGTACTTCAAGTAGCATATATCATAAAAATGCTCAATACTCCTATGTCACTCTCTTTCTTTGTAATTTTTAAATGTCTTAACATGGAATAATTTTAATATTCCTCAGTAGAGACAGAAGTGACATAATTTTTAGAATAAGAAAACAATATGAAAAGGTGAAGTGACTTATTCAAAGTCATACATGAATCAGTGATTGATTTTGGACTTATGTGAACTAAAGATTTTTAATACAATTTTCTGTCCTCTCTATGTCATAAGAAAGTACAAACCCCAAAGAAGGAGAAAAAATAAATACAAAATAAATTGTAAAAAAGAGAAAGAAAAAAGAAGTGACTTGAGATTGAAGTATATGTTTTAAATTGGCTAATGGAGACGGTCTCAATACTACCTGATTATTTAGAATTCAACAGCAAAGAAGTGACACAAATTGATTTTGCAGCCAATTCATTTGTGCAACTGTTGGAAATGAAAATTTTTTCTTCTACCCTTCTAGCTTCCTTGACTTGTCTAGTAATTAATTTGACATAAGGTTAACACAAGAAAAACAAATTTAATTTTGTATATACAGGAGCCCCGTACAAATATGAGAGCAAAGGCAGTCAGGCAATTAAGATGTATATGCCATTCTGAGCTAAGCAATGGGATAAGGGCCAGGGAGTTTCAAAGAGAAGGAGGGCAGTTCACAGGAAGATAAGAGGAGCAGGTGTTTGGTAATCAGATGTTCTCCCTGTTAATGCAGATTAGCAAGTCTATCAGATAAAATGTTATCTCTGGTAATAGCTCTCTTTCTGGGCCAGGTCCCCTATCTAAATTCTTTTAATCAGTTAATGGAAAGGTAAAAGTTTACCTTGAGTCAGCTGGGTCTTCCCTTTTTTTAAATACCAGTGTGTCTTCTTTTAAATTGATTTCAGAGAGGAAGGGAGAGGGAGAGATAGAAACATCAATGATGAGAGAGAATCATTGATCGCTTCTTCCTGCACACTCCCTATTGGGGACCGAGCCCGTAACCTGGGCACGTGCCCTGACCAGGAATCCAACCGTGATCTCCTGGTTCATAGGTCGATGCTCAACCACTAGGCCACACTGGCCGGGCGAGTCAGCTTGGTCTTGATTGCCATTCGCTTCAAATAATCCACATGCTAAAGTGGCACATTTGGGAGTAATATTCGGCTCCCTTCACTATATTGTGTAAGGATAGACTAAACTAGAATCAAAATCAGAACGAAGCTAATTATCAACATAGGACTTATTTTTAGATATTTACTAGTAGAGAGTCCAAATATTTTTATAAGCCAAAAAAACTAAGTTTTATAAATAAAATAGTTAAAGGAAATACCTGTATTTAGAATGGACAATTTTAGTCCAATGGTCATTTAGTAGATGAAAATAGACTGTGTTTCTATTTTTGTAGACCTCAATTTAAAAATCCTCCGAGAAGATGAAAATTCTCCTGGGTCAGTGCATATTATTAAATGGTAAGTAATTGAAATTTTGCAAAAGTTGAATATTATTTTTATCATGGCTGAAATCACCCATAAGACTTTATTTGGTAAAACTTTATTTTGACCACATTTCACATTTTAGATTTAAACCCTTAGGGTCACTCTCTTGCTGCCAGAGATTTTAGAGGAAATGTGATGAACAATTTGGTAGGTAGATGGTTCCAACAACAAGGATTTTGCAAATAAATTAACTTCTAGTTTTGGCAAACAGAAATTATGACTAAAAGGACAGGAAAATGCCAGCATTTACAGAAATCATACTGTACAACATTCATGGGTATTGTTTACTGAGAGTCTTCAGTGGGCCAAGTTCTAGGGCATAAGATTTTACATCATGATTTTATTTATATCTCAAAACAACTTTATGAAGTATGTATTAATTGTTTAGTTGAATAGAAAATGCTGTAGTTTGTAAATTACACAATTTATGTACCAGTAAGAAAGAAAAAAAATGTTGCTAATGAAACCAAGACACACCACCAGTTATAAGATGCATCCTGATATTAGAGATGATAAAATATGAAAGAATGTGCATCTTCACTCTGATGAGATACGTTATAATCCCCATATTACAGACGAGGAAACAGACTTCATGAGGCTCAATTGCTGAACATCACATAGGTAGCAAGTGGTACACCCAGGGCTCACATCGGGGTAGTCTGACTTGAAGCCCATGCGTGTAGCTATTTATTTCATAGACTGTGTCTCCATCTGTGTTCATGCTGCATTAAGTGAAACTAAATGTCTCTTTGTTGTTGTGGTGGTAACAGTTCTTTAAAATAATTTCTTTCTGCCTTTTAAAAATAATTTTCTACAAATTTGTAATAATCAATGTAATTTGAAGATACTGAGTGTTATTTTTGAAGTCAATAGACTTGTATAAAGAAAGAAAAATATCAATCAATGTTTGATTACTTGTGATAGCATGCCAGTGTCCTAAACAGTATGGAAACCAACATGAAAAATAAGATGTAATTCTGTACCCTAAAATTGCTTACCTATTGTTTATAAAGTTCTATTAACATATTGAAAGGTATTGGGAGTTTTAAAAATGTATTAAATGGGAAAGGTAACTAAATGATTATCAATTTAATGTACTTCAAAGCAAAACATGTAAATCATTTCTGTATTTGGAATTTTTTTGGCTTTGAATCTAGTCCGGATTGACATCAACCTTTATTTCTTGACAGGATCCGAGGTTGTTTTGACGCTTTGGAAAGGGGATACGTAAGAATGTTTTAACATTTACTCAAAGACTCATCTTTTATCCCTTAAAAAAAGAGATTAGCCTTTATTTTGTTGTGTTTAATGTTGTACCAGTGCCTACATTTGTATTCATGAACCAGTTTCTTTTATTTTAAGTTTTTGCTGTCCCATTGATGTCTCATTTACATCAATTAGAAATGAAACCCTCATTTTTCTCTTTTACATACTCATATCTTTTGACCACAGACTTTCCTCTGAAGTCACTGGAAGAGACCCACAGGATGTGGGAGAGGGGAGACAAGAATCTGGCATTCAGCACACTAAGCATGTTCAAAACAGTGGCGATTCAGTTTGCAGATATGAAAGGGGAAAATGGACTTGAACAATTCGTTTTTATTCTGTGTTGGTTATTTTGATAACTATGTTTGGTGTATATATACAATCTGTTCCCTCAAAATAAGTACTGTAGCTCAGATTTTTTAGAAATGCAGCTTAAATTTTAAGTGCATCAGATCTTTCTTGCTGCCCAAGACAGCTACAAAGGTGTAATAAGGAGAGGCTCTAGTCCTAGCTAAAGAGACAAAATATACAAAAATGAAATGTCTATTATTGCTTCCTCCCCTTTTCTCCATCTGTGTCTTCTTTTCACTCTCTCTCAGTTTGTATTTCTTGAAGAAATCTTGAAGTGATCTGCAAGGCCTGTGTGATCTAATCTACATCTGCTTTTGCAGGGCATCACTCTCACCATTGCTCTCTGTGTTCCTGCCACATAACATATCTAGAATCTGCCAAGTGCCTTTTACCTTTCTACATATGGTTCCCTTTTGCCTGGGAAATTATCTTTCCTACCCAACATCCTTTACCTGGCTAACTCCAGTACCCTTCCGGTCTCAGCCTAAATATTCACTTCCCGGGAGGCCTTTTCTGACACTCCTCTTCCTCCCCGCCCCCCGCCTACATTGTTCTCAAACATCTTGTGCTATTTCTATATAGCAAATAATACAATTGACACCTATCTGTGTGATATTTTTTGTTTAATATTTTCCTCCCTGCTGGTCTGCAAGTTCTGTGATCCGGGTCATGTCTTTTTTTTTTTTTAATCCTCACTGAGGATATTGATTTTTGGAGAGAGAGGAAGGGAGGGAGGGAGAGAGAGAGAAAGAAACATTGATGTCAAAGAGAAACATCAATCAGTTGCCTCCCATAAGTGCAGACCTGGGATCAAACCTGCAACCTAGGTATGTACCCTGACCGGAATTGAACCCACAATCTTTTGGTGTGTGGGACAATGCTCCAACCAACTGAGCCCCTGGCCAGGGCTGGGGCCATGTCTATTTTTGAATGAATAAACTTTTCATTAAATAATTAATATACAGTTGAGTTGCACTGTGTAGTCTTAAAATCAATTGTATGCAGTAACCAAAATAGCCACACAGTGTCACTAAAGTTTTAGTCCTTTGGGTGAAATAGGTGAGTAAATTTACTATGAAATTGTGGTCCTGAAATTTTGTCATTTGTATTCTAGTTTTAAAATTTTTATGATAGGCTTTATTATATCTCTATCTGTATATCTATATATTCAAGCAGAGAAAATCTGTTTATAGTAATATATAGATGTAGGGAGAGCAAAGGTTTTATAGGTTTATGTCAGGCTTAAAACTTTTTAGTTTAGTTGATTTGTTTCAAAAGGCACTTTTTTTTAAATACTTGTGGCACATTTAATTTTTAGTAATAACAAATTATTTTCATATCTTTTACCTCCCAAACTATAATATAACTTATAGAGAATAAGGATAATTATTTTCTTTTTCTTTCTTTTTTTTTTTTTAAATCCCTCCTCTTCCCAGCATAACCCTGGGTATGTAATAGGCACTCACTGAGTGAATAAATAATTAGGATCCCTTTTGTTCTGAATAATATTTTTTTCAACTCAAAACTTTGGACCTTTCTGAAATAATATTTTAATTAGCCTTTAATGAAAATAGTAGCAACATAGATGCAAGTATATAAAATATAATAACTTTTTTTTTTTCTTGAAGCTACACATGGCAATACTTACGGTAAGTATACATTTAAAGACCAAGCCTCTGCCTCTACTTCATTGTCTTTTGGCAAGTGAAACATTAAAACAGTACTTTCCTCTGCTTTCTTGAATTTCTTTATCTGTCCTATGACATTTTGGAATTTTTAAAAAATTGAATTTGTGATGTTTTAATAAAATATCACAAACTATTTCTTTGGCATATTGTAATACATGGAAAAATATAGGATTACCAACTGCTTCATCTATTGGCTATTAGGATTTTATTTTTTGAGTTTAGAGATTGAAGTTTTGTAGAGTTTTCTGAAGTTTTACCTATTTCTGGGTATAGCATGGTGAATGTTATTAAGATATAAGGAAAATGAGATATCATTGAGAGTTTTAGATATATTATTTATTTAAAAATTGTAAACCATAAAAATTATTTAGAATTTATTTGTAACTCAGTCACAAATCATAACCAGTAATCATAAATGCCTGGTTATCAATTTTCTTATAGTCAGTGTTTACAGAATACTCTAAAGGCTATATTTACAAAATGAGCTTATTCTAGCTCTAGCTTGAACTATGTATCTTAAGGTCTATCTATCTATCTATCTATCTATTTCTGTACTCAATATAGCACAAATTGAACTCTTCATATAGAACATGTATTCTGTGAGGAGTAATCTAATATCTTTCAGAAATTAAGTGCTGTTTATTTTTCCTTAAACAGCTTTACCCAAATCCCAAGGAACCTGAGGTAAGAACACACATAGAGATGGGTAGTATATGTACATTATATTTAAATATGTTTATCTACATTGAGGCCCTAGATATGTTACTGGGCTGCCATATGAGCAAAGTAACTTGTAGTGAGCTCTTTCAGTGTTTTATTGTAAATTTCACCAATTCTTTATTATGAGATTTTAAAAACTACTTAGGGGCCTTGAAAAATAAGCGTGGAGTAGAACTGAGCCTGTTCCCTAACATGTTAACATTAAGAATCTCTGCTTGTATAAACACCATATTTTATTACTTATTTTAACTGATTCTGAATCCTTTTTGTTTGTGGCCTTTTGGAAGATACGGCCTAATTGTAAACTTTTTTCCCCCAACTAAATTCTCCCCTTTTTAACCTATTCCTAGGTTTTCAGAGCTTTACCTCTTTCTTTCTTTCTCTAAATTTCTTCCCTCTGCAGACTGAGTTCTACTCATCCTTAAGGCCAACTTACCTCCAAATATTTCATGAAAGCCTCGTTGCCTCTTCTGTTCACACTAATTTCTTCCTTCTCTAAATTCCTTTTTCATCAGTACCCCACAATTTAACACTCTCAGTTGATTCATGTAGATTACTTTATCTTCCCAACCAGATTGTGAATTCTTGTTTTCTCTCTCCCAAAGGGGATATTACAGTCTTGGGCACGTAATAGTTACATGTGCTGCTTTGAATGGAAACTGGCGGTGGCATAGACATGGAGGGAGAAGCCTTTCATTCTTCTCTCTTTACTTTCTTCCTATCTTTCCTTCCGGTTCCTTTACCTTTTCTTTGCTTTCCATTTCCTTCTCTAAGCCAATGGGTTTAGCCTAATTAGTGGCATTCAAGATTAAGTTAAGCATTTTTAGTTTTTAAAATCCTTTCTTGGCAAGATCATAAATATGTGTTTGAACAAGGTGGAAGAAAACTGGTACATACAGGCGGGTAACAATTCTTTAATGCCAAAGTACCTCTGGGTCTTTGTCTCTTGTGTAACTTCAAAATGCTTTTTCCCCTTCTAGCTCTAATGGGAAGTTTCCCAAACTAAACCCTCCTGCTAAATTGTTAATAAATTGGTCACTTCCCTAGCGCGGTAAATTATTATGTTTTCTTATGCACACACAACTTCAGCTCTGAAATTGGTGGTTTTGAGGTAGTGAACTGCTAAGCAAATTGGGCTTAACTACAGAAATATCTTACAGAGAGAGGAGAGCTATTAAATGAGCTTTGCTACACGCAATATATATAACAGGGAATTAGGAAACAAAGGCTTATTATATGATAAGTTCTGAGCTATCATTTATGAGCCTGAAAAAAAAATTTGAATGCTTCCAGACTCTTCATTATTGGCATTTATCTGATATCGTGCCATGTTTCCTGACTCATATCCATAGAACTGTATCCTCCACTAAGCAAAACTGCACAAACAGTACCAATATTAATGTTTACCTGAAGTGAAAATACATTTTACCCATGGATTAAACTTTGCAGCACGCCTGTGAAGAGTCTGTCACGGTACAACTGAGAACCAGTGTCTTAAGCAAAGGATGCTTACCCAGTCCAGAGGCCAACAAGAGTTTGAGCAACACACAAAGTTGCTGTGCTTGTGCACTTGACGTTTTGAGATGAACTGACAAACGTAACTAAAGTAGAAAAAAAAAAGTAAAGTAGTAAAAAGGGGTAGTGTAGCTTTTCTGCAGACACACACTACAGAATGCGTGGGGGGTATTAATAAGTGTAAGCCAAAATGTAACTATGTTAAGGAAAGATTTATACAACTCAATGTATAATAGGCCCCTAAAGAATTACTATATGAATATTGTGAGGGTACAAATCAAATGTTTTCATTCTCAAATTATCTCAGACAATAGATAGCACAACTGAGTAAAAGTTGTATATTCTCAGTTTTGCTAAACAATCTGTTTATAGAAAGGTCATAAAGGATCTGTTCTTGGTACAATTTAAAATATGAAAGATAGCTCAGAGTATTAAAGCTGGAGTTGGCTGGGAAACATGGGCAGGCAGGAGGAATAGGCATTGTTTGCGTGACAGGGCAATTACACTCAGCGCAGCGAAGAGTCAACGACTCCATGTAACTGGCCTGTCTGAAGTGAAGCTGTGGCTGCAGGCACTCCAGTTTCACGTTCCTCTCCTACTGTCAGTCCTCCCTCAGTCATCTTGGGCGATTGGTTCCAGGACCCCGGGGGATGCCAAAATCTGCAGATGCTCAAGTTGTTATATAAAGTGTGTGGTATTTGCATATAACCTACGCACATCCTCCCGAATACTTTAAGTCATCTGTAGATTACTTGTAGTACCTAATACAATGAAGTGCTCTGTAAATAATTGTTATGCTGTATTGTTTAGGGAATAATGACAAGGAAAAAAGTCTATACATGTTCAGTACAGATACAACCCTCATAGGCCTACCTACGTCGCGCACGTCAGCAGCCACGTGGCCTATTTTTTCCAAATATTTTTTTAACTTTTTTTATTTTTAATCTTCATGCAAGGATATTTTTTTTTTTCATTTAGGGAGGGATAGAGGGAGAAAGAGAGAGAGAAATAGAGAAAGAGAGAGAGAGAGGAACATCGATGTAAGAGAGACACATTGATTGGTTGCCTTCAGGCCAGGGATCGAACCTGCAACTGAGGTACGTTCCCTTGATTGGAATCAAACCCATGACCCTTTAGTGCTCGGGCCGATGCTCTAACCACTAGCCAGGGCCTAAATATTTTTGATCCTTGCTTTGTTGAATGGGAAGATGTGGAACCCGTAGATCTGACTGTACTCACAAAGCAGCCTTCTGAACTTGGTTGGATTTTTCAACTCTTGCTAGAAAAATGTTTTTTTTCTTTTAAAATTATCTCCATTAAAAATCAGTGTTCTTCGAGTTTAAGCAGATGAGCTAATTTCTCTAGGACCTGTTCACTTGTGATTAATGGGATAGCAAATCTATGTATATAAAAGACTAAATAACCATTTGACTATCCAGCCTAGGGGTCCTCTAACTTTTTAAACAGGGGAGGCCAGTTCACTGTCCCTCAGACCATTGGAGGGCCGGACTATAGTTTAAAAAAAAACTATGAACAAATTCCTATGCACACTGCACAAATCTTATTTTGAAGTAAAAGAACAAAACAGGAACAAATACAATATTTGTATTTGCATGTGGCCCGCGGGCCATAGTTTGAGGACCCCTGATCCAGCCAATAGCTATGATGTGCACTGACCACCAGGAGGCAGATGCTCAATGCAGGAGCTGCCGAGCTGCAGTGACTTGGCAGTGGCGGTTCTTGAGTGACGCACCCTGGAACCAGAGAGGAGGGAGCCCGATTCCGGGGTGCATCACCCAAGAACTGCCCTCTTGCAACCTGGGACCCCTTGGGGGATGTCAGAGAGCCAGTTTTGGCCAGATCCCCACAGACCAGGCCGAGGGACCCCACCTACCAGAGGGACTGCGCTCACTCTGCAGATGCCGTGGCACCACCCCAGGTGCAGCTGGTCGGGAGGGATCATGGGAGGTTGGCTCCAGGGCGTGCCAGGCCGTCTCGCCCAGTCCCGCTCACTGGCCACCTTCTAATTAATTTCCTTCCAATGTGCATGAATCTGTGCACCGGGGCACTAATCCTATAATAAAGAAAAGTAACAAGAGCATTGAGACTTTTTCTGATCAACCTAACATCCTCATTCCCACATTTCCACGGAACAAATAGATAAATGAAGGGTGTATTTTATGTTCTGACTTAAACTCACATCTTTTTCCTGTCTTAAATACCTTCTCCAGCTCTGTGGACACACTATAATATATCTGGGCCAAATGTTTGCTTCAACTACTAGACAATTATTATATTTTAATTGGAGTATAGCTCTCATGAGGAAATTTGCCCTTCTTCATTTCTAGCTTTCTTAACAATGAGGGGAGAAGATAGCAATAGTACCTAGTTTTAAGTGCAGGATAAACAAAAACAAAACCTGAAATCATAGATCCTAGTTTCTTTTATATTTTTTCTAGTTTTCCTGTTGCCATTCTAGTCTTCTCTGAATTACTGCAGTAGCCTCTTACTTAAAACCCTTCAATGGACTTGTGTTCACTTATAATAAAATCTAAACCCCTTACTGTGACTGACAGGCCCCCAAACCTCTACAACCTCATCTCCTGTACTCTCCCCCTTGCTCATTCATTGTGAGCCTCTTGGCCTCCTCTCTGATCCTGGGAGAGGCTTTCTTTCTACTTCAGAGCCTTTGTATTGCTGTTCCCTCTGCCTGGAATACTCCATCGTCCCCTCTTTTTACCCAAGACTCAGCTCAAGCAGGGACCTTTTCTGTCATGTTCACCACGGTAACTCCAGTGCCTGACACAAAGTTCAGTAAATATCTGTTACATGAATAAATGGTTTCTCAACCGGTTCCACTGTCATTTACTTATGCTGGTCACGTACTTGACTCTGTGCCTTAGTTTTTCCAGCTTTAAAATGGTAACAATTGCCCTAGCCGGTTTGGCTCAGTGGATAGAGCATCAGCCCTCGAACTGAAGGGTCCTGGGTTTAATTCCATTCAAGGCCACTTACCTCAGTTGCAGGCTCAATTCCCGGCCCTGGTTGGGGCATGTGGGGGAGGCAACCAATGGATGTGTCTCTCTCACATCAATGTTTCTCTCTCTCTGTCTCTCTCCCTCCCTTCCATTCAATCTAAAAAAAAATAAATAAATAAATAAAAAATCAGGAGAAAAATCCTTATCTCTATATCTGCAAAGATTATTCCTGAATAATGTAATGTTGTGAAACAAACAGGTAAGTAGGAAGTATAGTAGATACGAAATGAAAATGTTCCTTATCTATTATCAAATAAGATTCTGGATTTCTTTTTAAATTTATTTTTCAATTACAGTTTTCATTTGATATTATTTTGTATTAGTTTGAGGTGTGTAGCATAGTGGTTAGACAATCATATTCTTTACAAAGTGTTCCCCCTGATATTTCCAGTCCCCACCTGGTACCGTACATAGTTATTACAATATTATTGACTACATTTCCTATATTGTACTTCACATCCCCTTGACTGTTTTGTAACTACCAAAGGATTTCTTTTTTAAAGTAATTTATTTCTCTGTTTCCTTTGATGTTTCTAGAAAGTGACTGAGATATACCAGTTCAAATTCAAATACACAAATGAAGGAATCACTATGGATTTTGACAGGTAGAATCTAATTGTTTAATGAACACGAGAAATAGATATGATTGGGGTAAACATAAGCCTCTTGAGGCCACAGATGGGCCTTATGCTTCCTTTCTAACTCTCCCAGGAACCCTCCAAAGAACACCAGCACTGCTATAAAGAGGGATCGTGTAATTGTTGACATTTCTGGTGGGAATAGGGGCGTCCTCTGCTTCCCTCTTTTTCTCATAGGTGGTGTTAGTAGGCTCTAAAGCAGTTATGCTTAAGTGGTTAAGAGTTCCAGTTCCCAAGGCAGAAGGCTGTAGCTTGGAACCTCAGCTCTGACTGTTCTGGTTATATAACTTTGGACAAATTACTCAACCTCCCTAAATATTAGTATGCACAGTGATAATACAGTATCTACTTCATATGGTTGTTGTGATGATTAGTTATAATGCATATATTAAGCTGTGCCCATGTCTGGCACATAATAAACATTCAGTGAATGGTACCTGGTGGTGGTGGTGGTAGTGGTGATAGTGGTCCCTGAAGGCAATGGTGGTTGGTAGACAGCACAGCAGTAGAAATTATGTTAATGAGGCCGTCTACATGGTGCTGACGGAAGAGCTCCAAAGGCTCTATCTTCCCACTAAACCAACATGTCTCCATTGCTATGCCAAGATACGGTCCTCTCTGCCTCTGAACCTGGGGTAGATGGAGCCACTGAACGATTTGCTTATAGACACATCACTGCCACCTGCTTACCGCAGTATGTCATACAAAAATAATTTTCTACGTATGTCTTAGGATGGGAAAGACTGGGAAGCACTGTATTTTCCTAGCACATCTCGAATCCCAAGTTTTTAGATATACTAACAGGTTAAATAGCAAAGACAAGGCCATTTGCTTCCGAAGGTCCTTGGTGCAGATGGAGATGTTTTAGTAAGGAGCCACGTTTATTGTCTTTACTTTCTTCCCAGGAGCTTTTGGGTTTAGAAAGAGCCAAAATTTGCTGATGAGATGGAATGAAATGGAGGGGAGGATGATGGGAAAAAGCACGCGGGACAGAGGACTCCACGCCAAGGGCACGAGTTCCCCTGAAAGGAATGACTCTGAAGAGAAATGTGGCCTCATTCTCAGTTTTCTACTATTAGCTCTGTTTCATAATTTATTGCAAGTTTGAGGATGTCTCTCCAAGATTCACTTCCTTAATTATTTTCTCATTTGTAAGACTTACAGACGGCACTAGGATGTGAAGAGGAAGTAAGTTCCAGGAATGAGAATGCGAACATAACCCTCATTAGCTAACATCTGTATAGCACTTCACAGGTTGTTCAGCACTTTTCATACATGTTCTCTCACACAGAACAGTTGCCTTTATCCTCTAAAATTCAAATGTATGAACTACTGACAACCAGAGAAATCTCTCTCTCTCTCTTTTTTAATCCTCACCCGAGGATATTTTTCCATTGATTTTTAGAGAGAGTGGGAGAGAGAGGGAAAGCAAAGAGAAATATCGTATGAGAGAAACATTGATTGGTTGCCTCCGGATCAAGTACTGGGCTGGGGAGGAGCCTGCAATTGAGGTATGTGCCCTTGACTAGAAATTGAACCCAGAACCCTTCAGTCTGCAGGCCAATGCTCTATCTACTGAGCCATACCAGCTAGGGCGAGAAATTTCTTTTGTTATGAAGGCATGTATGTCAAGAGGTGAGCAGTAAAAACAAATGGCCAAATCGTTCAGCTACTAAGAAGGAGAGACGGTAATACATATTACTGATTTCCTAGAAACCAAAGGTAGACATTTGTTTAAATAATCACCATATAAAATTACCGATCCCCTCTTCCATGGTAAAGATAATTTGCCTTTTAAAAGAGTGCAGGGGAGTCTTGAATATGATTTTATGTGAATATGACGTATACTGAAGAAACCCATGAGCTAAATGGCTATCTCTGGTTACCTATTTCAAATTGGTTAAATCCTGGTAGACAAAACTGAAGGTTATTCGGAACTGAAACAGGAACAAATGTATTTACTTAACAATGTTTGTTTTAGGAATTCTCACTGCCTCCAATAGTTCAATTACTGAGGATTATTTTTCAGTATTGAGTGCTTACTATGTGAGCGGCAGTGTGCAAATATATTACAGTCATACTTCTTCCTGGAAACTACTCAAATGTGAAACGAATTGGGGAAGAAAATTCTTAGGAAAAAGAAAATGTTAGAATTGGAAAGTAATTTTGTCCAACTTGTTCATTCATTCCTTAATTCAACAAACATTTATTGTGTACTTACTGTAGCTGGGCGCCAAACTCAGTACTGTGGAGAGGAAAGGTGTAGAATTCATAGTCTAGAGGGGGACATACACACAGCTATAAACAAGGGTGAGGTACGGGATTATCAGGGAAGACTTCCTTGACGAGGTGACACATGGCTAGGTATTCAAGAATGACTTCGGGAGAGTCAGGAAGAGAAGTGGGAAAAGCACGGGAAAGCGAAGTGCAAATGCACGTGGATAAGTAACTGGATAGTGATTGCAAATGAAGGTGGAGATGAGGGCCTGGCTGGTCATGAAAGGCGTTGTATGCCATTCTTGAATTTGGTTGAAAGGTGATGGATGTAATAGAAGAATTTTAAGCAAGTGAGCGACATCAGCAGATTTTTCTATTAGCAATATTATTCCAGCAGTGGTGTGGGAAATTTTTTCAGTATGGACAAGAAAAAAGCAGGAAAAATAGTCATTATCATAATCCATGTAAGAGTGAGGAGGGGATACCTCTGAGAGATAACAGATGATAGAAAGGCCCAGAGTTGATGACCGATTTTATACTAGAAAAGGTGTAGAAATGTGTGTAAGCTTATCTCATAAATGGGCTAACTGACCTAGCGTGTCCATGTGACTTGACTGAGGTTAATCAGCTAATAGCAGCAGAGCCAATATTAGCTGTAAGTCTCCTCATTCCAAATCCATTGTTCTCACTATTATAGCATGCGGCCATTTTTAAATCAAATTTTAAAAAATCATCCCTAACCGGTTTGGCTCTGTGGATACAGTGTCGGCCTGCGGACTGAAGGGTCCCAGGTTCGATTCCGGTCAAGGGCATGTACCTCGGTTGCAGGCACATCCCCAGTGGGGAGTGTGCGGGAGGCAGCTGATCGATGTTTCTCTCTCATCGATGTTTCTGACTCTTTCTATCCTTCTCCCTTCCTGTCTGTAAAAAATCAATAAAATATATTTTAAAAAATAAATAAATAATCAGGTCATATTTAAAATACCTTAAGGAACTTGCTATAAAGAAATCCTTTGTATATACATTGTAAAAAATACAACCTCTCCTCTAATTTACATTCTAAAGGAAGTCTCAAGAGTGTCCTGATGTTAATTTCTTTTTATTTGATCTTATAGTAAAAAGTTTTGTTCTTTTCAAAGATATTTTTGATATTGTATGTGATTGAAAAGTATGCTTTTTTTTTTAATGTGGTTATAGCAGTAATATGAGCACTGAAAGTGGGACAAAGAGGGGACATATGAAGAAAGCCAGCATTCTACTACTCCGTAAATTGTATATCCTGATGCAGAACCTTGGACCCCTTCCTAATGATGTGGTACTTACTATGAAACTCCACTACTATAGTGCAGGTAGGTGCAGACCTCTAGTCAAATTCCTTCCGAAGTGTTGAAGTAACATTTTATGTAAATAGAAGGATTTTGCAAGCATCAGAAAAGTATCTCTGTTGCTACACATGAAAGATGAACCTGGTTTGTTCTGTTGAAACTCAGTTTTCTTCACTCTTTATTTTGCAGTGACCCCCGATTATTACCAGCCCCCTGGGTTTAAACATGGGGTAAACTCACACGTCCTGCTGTTTGAGGGGGAGCCCGTAAACCTGCAAGTGGGCGTGGTCTCGTCTGGCTTTCACAGCATGAAGCTAAAAGTCATCACGGAAGCCACCAGAGTGTCTGATTTGGAGGATAACCTCTTCCAGGAGAACAGCGTCACCGAGATTGCCCATCAGGGTCTGGACGGCGATGAGGAAGAAGAGGGAAGCAACAACCAAGTAAGGCAAAGCTTTAGGGAGCCTCCATGCTTCAGTGAAACAGCTGACACAGTTACTATGCAGGTCAGATCACAGTAGCAGGGTCTAATGGAGTGCGCCAGGTATAAACACTGAAACAGTAACAGGGTCTAATGGAGTGTGCCAGGTATAAAAGCTGCGTAGTTTTGTTACAGTTTTTATACCTGGCACATCCATTAGACCCTCACCTTAAGGAGTGTTTATTCTAAAAAAAAAAAAGTGCTGTCTTCAAAAAGGTCATATACTTGGTTATATAAAATTGTCCACAACTAGGAGGAGAAAAAGACTTTCCAACATACTTCTTTTATAAAAGATACCCATGAATTTAGAAAATTTTGGATTTTCTATCTTTCATTTATAAGTAATAAACATATTCAAAAGGAGTCCAGAGGCTTTGCTAGAAGTAAATGACAGAGTTTTATTTAAGGGTCTTAGAATTTGCAAACTGAAAACAAAGCTAGGCAGAAACTCAGAAGTGTTCCAGAGAGAATCATCGATCCATTGCCTCCTGCACGCCCCCCACTGGGGATCTAGCCCATAACCTGGGCATGTACCCTGACCAGGAATCAAACCATGACCTCCTGGTTCATGGGTTGACCCTCAGCCACTGAGCCGCACCAGCCAGGCCCTTAACATTTTTTAATCCAAGTATAATATACATGCAGAAAATACGTCATCATGATATAGCTCAATAAATATTAACAAAATGAACATCAGGGCTGATGTAAAGGTGAGGCAAACAAGGTGAGAGTGAGTGACTCCTTACATTTTGCTCCCTAGGTATCCTGTTGGCCTCACCCTTGCCACAGCCCTATGGAGTAAACATGTTAAATCAGCACCTAGATTAAGAAACAAAATGCCAGTAGCCCCCCAGAAAACCCAGTCTTATTTTGTAGTCACTGTTCCACTCAACAAAAATATCTCTATCCTGACTTCTTTTTTGTTGTTGTTGTTAATCATCACCCAAGGATATTTTTCCATTGATTTTTGGTGAAAGGGAGAGGGAGAAGGAGAGAGAGAAACATCAATGTGAGAGAGACACGTTGATTGGGTGGCTCCCCAACATACCCCAACCAGGTCCAGGGATCAAGCCTGCAACTGAGGCATGTGCCCTTGGCCAGAATTGAACCCAAGACCCTTCAGTCCATGGTCCAACGCTCTATCCACTGAACCAAACCAGCTAGGGCTATCCTGACTTCTATTAGCATAGATTAGTTTCTCTTGTTTTTATTTTACAGATGTAGAATCATAGAGTATGAACCACTCAACATTATGTTGTGATATTTATCCACAGTTCTGCATATTGTTATAGGGCATTCTCACTTTCCATCTAGTTGATGGGCATTTGTGTAATTTCCTATTTTTTACTATCTATATACTATATAAAAGCCTAAGCGACCATGCAATCGGTAGCTATGATGCGCATTGACCACCAGGGGGCAGACGCTCCGCTTGGTAGGTTAACTTACTGCTGGAGTCTGGCCGATCTGGGTGACACTGGTCGAACACGCCCTGGAGCCCTCCCACGATCTCTCCCTGGCCATGATTGTGCACTGGTGGGGTCCCTCAGCCTGGCTTGTGCCCTCTCACAATCCAGGACCTTTTGGGGGATGTCCACAGGCCAGGCCGAGGGACCCCACTAGTACATGAATCCATGCACTGGGCCTCTAGTTAGGAATAGTACTTCTGAACATTCTGCACAGGTTTTTTTAGTGAAATATGTACACATTTCTGATAGGAATATAATTGCTAGGAGTAGAATTTCTGGGTCAAAGGGTACATGTACATTTAGCCTTTAATAGGTACTACAAAACAATTTCCAAAGTGGTTGTGCCAATTCACACTTCCATCAGCAATATATGAGAGTTGTGGTTGCTCTACATCCTCACCAACCCTTGGCATTTTCCATCTTTTTAATTTTAACCATTCTGGTGGGTGTGTAGTAGTATGTCATTGTGGTTTTAATGTGCATTTCCCTGCTGACTAATGAACTGAGCACCCTTTCATATGTTTATTGGCCACGTTGGATATCTTTTTTTTGTGAAGTGTCTTTTCAGGGTTTGTCATTTTTTTCTGTTGAGTTCTTTTGGGTTGTGTTGCATTCTTATTGATTTTTAGGAGGTCTGCTTATACATATCGATATATATAAAAGCCTAATATGCTAAGTGTCAGACTGTTCTACTGTTTGGTCGCTATGATGTGAACTGACCACCAGGGGGCAGATGCTCTGACCGGTAGGTTAGCTTGCTGCTAGGGTCTGGCCTATCGGAACTGGGCCGGACACGTCCTGGAGCCAACCTCCCGTGGTCCCTCCCCAGCCTCTAAAATATTTCTTCTAATTAATTTTCTTTCAATGTGCACGAATCCATGCACCGGGCCTCTAATATATATATTTTCTACATATAGATCCTTTGTCAAATGCATGTATTATAAATACCTCTTTAGTATTTCTTATAAGGCAGGTATTGAATTAATAAATTCTTTCAGGTTTTGTTAATTTGGAAATGTCTTTATTTTATCTTTGTTTTTTAAAGATAGCTTTGCTCTCCCTGGCCAGTTTGGCTCAGTGGATAGAGTGTTAGCCTTTAGACTGAAGGGTCCCGGGTTCAATTCTGATCAAGGACACCTGTCTTGGTTGCAAGCTCCATCCCTGGTCAGAGTGCATTTGGGAGGTAACCAATTAATATGTCTCTCACGTTGTTTCTCTCTCTGTTTCTCCACTTCTACTCTCTTCTAAAAGTCAATGAAAAAAAATCCTCAGGTGAGGATTAACAACAATAAAAATTGAAGATAGATTTGCTTGATACAGGATTCTTATTTGACAGTTTTTCCTTGAACACTTTGAATATGTTATCCTACTGCCTAATTGGTCTCCATTGTTTCTGCTGAGAAGTCAGTCTTATAGGGTTCCCTTGTAAGTGACGAGTTGTTTTCTCTTGTTGCTTTTAAGATTTTCATGTTGTCTTTGGCTTTTAGCATTTTTACTATGGTGTGTCTGTGTGTGGGTCTCTTTGTATTTATCTTACTTGTAGTTCATTGAGCTTCCTGGATGTAAAGGTTAATGTTTTCAATAAATTTGGATGGTTTTAGTCATTGTTTATTTAAATATTTCTTTCTCACCTTTCTCTCCTTCTGGTTCTTCCATTATGTGTGTTCCCCATTTCTTTGAGGGTCTTGTCATTTTTCTTCATTCTCTTTCTCTCTGGTTTTTGGATTGCATAATCTCTATTAATCTGTCTTCAAATTTGCTAATCTTTCTCCTGCCAATTCAAATCCACTGCTGAAGCTCTCTAATAAAATTTTCAGTTTTGCACCTTTAGTTCCAAAATTTCCACTTGGTACTTTTTATAATTTGCATCTCTTTATTGGATGTGACATTGTTGTCATACCCTCCTTTGTTTCTTTAAAGATGATTTTCCTTAAATCTTTGGTCATGTATATGATGTATACTTTGAAGCCTTTGTGTGTTAAATTTGATATCTGTTTGATCTCACAGGCATTATGTGTTACCTGCTTATTTTTATAGTGTATGGGTCATACCTTCCTATTTCTTTGCATGTCTTATAATATTTCGTTGCAAACTTGACATTTTAGATCATATAGCAACTATGGTTATGGTTCTTTTTTCACCTCTCGGACTTGTTATTGTTAATATTTCTTTGTTTATTTGTTTAGTGAGTGGCTGATTATTTTAGTGAAATATACTTTTCCCCTGTAGTATTAAGCCTCTGAAGTTGCTACTCAGGTAGTGCAGCCTTGGATATGCCCACAGTCATCTTGGGATGATGATGATTTAATCAGGACTTTCTTTGACTGTCTCTTTCCATGACCACACCCAGCTGTTAAATTAAACTAATTGCTGGTGATTATTTTCAACAGTGTTCCAGGCATAAATTTCTCCAGAGACTAGTCCAATCAAATTTGTGCTCCTTGAAGGGATGGTTCCTTAGGTTAGTGTTTGAGATTTGTTCTGTCCTCATGTGGGCTCCTCCCAGCTGCTTCTATTCCTGATTATCTCTCGCAACTAGCCAAGTTATAGTTCAGCCTATATTTCCAATGACCTCTCAAATTTTTCAACACAACCTCCATTGTATTTGAGAGTGCCCTTTGCCTTGAATTTCTTTCATGCTCTGTTGCAAATGAGTCACTTTCCTAGGGAAATGTTTAGGAGTGACCTCTTTGATGTCCCACTTCTACCCCCTGGTAAAATCTCTAAGCTATAGCCCCAGAGCTGGGGGTGGGGACAATGGCAAGCATCTCTCAGAGTAAAATTTCTGATTTAGGAACTGAGTATTAGCTAAAGAGGAACATTAGCTTCAGGTCTTCTCTGCTTGATTCTCCCAGCATGGAACCACTGTCTTATAAACCAGGGAAAGAGTGATTGGTGCCTTCGCACTCTCAGAAGTACTTCACCCAAAGTAGAGCATTAGTCTCATCTTGGGGGCTGGGTGGAAGATGGAAACCCATAATTCCTGGCCACACTGACACAGAATTTATCCTCAGCAACACATAGCTAGGGCCAGGATGAGAAATGCTGACGTCTGTCCCTCTCATAAATAGAGCCTTCTTAATGTGAGTTGGGGGAGAGGGAGCTGGGAGTTCCTGTCTACACCAGTCTGGAGTTGAGTGGAGTGGAATCTCACTGAGCCAGGAGAATGGAGGGAGTGATTTTGGTTCAAATACTACAGATTTTTGTTGTTCTTGCCAAATTTTTTTTTTTTTTTTTTTTTTTTTTTTGCATAGAGTCTTCTTCTTTTGCTGTATGTCCTTGGGACCATTTCAGAGACTTTACGTTTTTAAAAATAGTTTTCACCAGTTTTTTTCTGGGAAACAGGTCTATGAAACTCCTTAGACTGATGTGCTGTAAGTTTATCTTTTATACAACATCCTTGCAAAGCAAACTATAGTGAAAGAAAATAGATCAGTAGGTTTCAGGGCTGAGTGTGAGGTTTGACTACAAAGGGGCATAGTGGAGTTTTGGGGGTTGATGAAACGTGTGTGTGTGTGTGTGTGTGTGTGTGTACATTTGTCAGAACTGTATACTAAAATATTATTTTTTTACTGTGTGTGAGTTATACATAAGCAAAACAAATGTGATAAAGCTGTGCTCAAGGATTTAAATAAAAACATGAATAAATATAATAATGAGATAAATGGAAAGTGTTAAAAATTGGGGGGGGGTGGAGGCAAATAGACTATAGAGCTTAACATATCTGAAATTTTAAAGTATTGTTAGATGGGATTAACAGCAGATTAGAAGCTATAAAAAATAGATCACTGAACTTGTAGAGCAATAGAAAATATCCAAATTGAACTATCAGTCATTTTGACATTATTACCCTAATAAAACAATCCAAAAACTACAGAATACATATTCTTTTCAAGTGTTTGTAGAACACTCATCAAGTTAGACCATATTCTGGGTCATAAAACAAGTTTCAGTAAATCTGAAACCAAAAGGAGAATATTAAGAATACCAATAAAACTGGTCAACCTCTAGCTAGACTGGTTGAAAAATTAAGAGAGAAGACACAATTGCCAGTATCAGGCATGGGAAACAGGATATTGCCACAAATTCCACAGACATTAAGAACAAAATAAAGGACTATTGTGAAAACTGTATTCTGATAAGTTTGACAACTTAGTTGAAATAGACACTTTCCTTGAAAGACAAAAATGAGCAAACTGACATTTGTAGAAATAAACTTAATAATCCTATATTGGTTCAAGGAATTGAATTTATAACAAACCCTTCACATAAAGGAAGCTCCAGGAACGATGGTTTCACTGGTGAATTTTATCAAACAAGGAAGAAGTAAGGCTAATATTAAACGTACTCTTTAAGAATATAGAAGAGAAGACTTCACAGCTCATTTTATGAGACCAGCATTATCCTGATACTAAAGCCAGACAAAAACATTATAAGAAAACTATGGGCCAACCAATATCCCTAATAACTGTAACTGCAAATGTCCTTAATAAAATATTAGCAAATCAATCTATGGAAAGGATAATATATGGAAAGGATAATACATGACTAGATGGGGGTTATTGCTGGCATACAAGGTTGGGTTAAGATTTAAAAATCAATCAATGTAACTCATCATATTGCCAGAAGAAAGGAGGAAAAGCACACGATTACCTCCAAAGATGCAGAAAAAGTATTTGACAAAATTCAACATCCATTTGTAATTTAAAAAAAGAGACTTCTAGAAAACAAGGAATAGAAGTTCCTCAACATTATAAAAGATATTTACAAAGAACCTGAAGGGAGCATCATACTTAATGGTGAAAGACTAAACACTTATGGCTAAACAGGATGTCAGTTCTTACCACTTTGATTCAACATTATGCTAGAGGTCCTGGGCAGTGAATTAAGAATAAGAAAAATAAGGCAGACAGATTGGAAAGAAAGATGTAAAACTGTTTCTTTTGAATTGAAATGATTGTGTTATAGAAAATTCTAAGAATCTACAAGAAAGATGCTACCAGGATTAATACATAAACTTAACAAGTTCTGGGATACAGGGTCAATATATAAAAACCTATTGTATATCTCTATATGACCAATGAACAATTGGAAAATGAGATTTAAGACCGTTAATGTCATTAGTCATCAGGGAAATGCAAATTAAAACCAAAGTGAGTTACACATTTACTAGAATGACTAAAAATTAATATGACAATACCAAGAATGTTGTCAAGGATGTAAGGCTTTTGAAATTTTTAAACATTGCTAGTTGGTATGTAGAATGGTACGACCAATCTTGGAGAACATTTTATGAGTTTCCTAGCAAGTTTAACATACACTTACCGTATGGTCTAGCACTTTCTCTCTAAGTTATTTACCCAAGATATGAAAACATGTAATCACAAAAAGACATATACACAAATGTTCACAGCAGTTTTATTCATAATAGTTCCAAATTGGAAACAAGCCAATTGTGGCATCTTTGTGCAATGAATAATTATCTATAATGAATAATTATCTGTAAAAGCATAATATGCTAATTAGGCCAGATGTCCTTCTGGATGACCTTCCAGACGAAGCCGGGGCTGCAAGGGAAGCCCGGGTCCCAGGTGCCAGAGGGAAGCCAGTGCCAGCAGCCTGGGGAAGGACGACCTACCCTTGCACAAATTTCGTGCATTAGGCCTCTAGTTAGCATTAAAAAGGAACAACCAACACATGCAAAACTGAATGAATCTTTAAAAGTCCGAAAAAGCCGAAACCGGTTTGGCTCAGTGGATAGAGCGTCAGCCTGTGGACTGAAAGGTCCCAGGTTCGATTCCGGTCAAGGGCATGTACCTGGGTTGCGGGCACATCCCCAGTAGGAAATGTGCAGGAGGCAGCTGATTGATGTTTCTCTCTCATCGATGTTTCTAACTCTCTATCTCTTGATTGTGGTGGTTACAAGTATATACAGGGTGTCCCAAAAAATGTATACACATGTTAATAGCTGATAGATCTTACATTTTGAAAATGAAATGTATTTTAATAAACACTGCCTTTATAATTATTCAAAATATATATACACTTTGGAGGGCACCCTGTATATATTTATGAAAGCTTATAGAAATGTACACTTCAAATAGATGGAATAGTATGTAAATTTTGCCTCATTACAGTTGCATTTCAAAAAGCAGTGACTCACAATGTTAATTATTAAAGCTCATGTCTAATTGTCCCAAATTGGAAACAACCTAAATGTCACTCAGTGAAGGATTGGTTGAGTAAATTTTGGTAGAACAATAAAATGAAGCACTATGGAGCCATAAAATAAGCCACTTATTAGCCTCCCAGTTTATAATTTGGGTTATGTCAATAACTTGTGCTTATATTTTTATAACTCTATAATTCCGTGTAGAGCTGTGTTATGTAGTAAGCCATAACTGATTTTCCTTTCTTGCATAAGTTTTTGTTTTCCCTGTGGTTAATAATTGTTTTCATTTTCTTAGTTTTCTCTATACTTACTCCTAATTCAAATTCTGCTGACTATCTAGACTTGAACTGTCCAAAATGGTATTCACTAACCACATGTGGTTGTTAAAATTTAAATTAATTTTAATTAGATAGAATTATAAGTTTAGTTTCTCGGTCACACCAGCCACTTTTCAAGTGCTTTGACTAGTGAATGCTGTGTTGGACAGTGCAGATATAGAACATGTCTATGGTCACAGGGAGTTCTACCAGACAGTGCTGGTCTAAATCCTCTCTGAGATACTCAGAAGCAATAATTTCATCCTCAATGAGAAATTTCTCCTGGAGCTTTCCACTTTTGACTAAATCTGCATGATTGCTCTCTCTGCCTGGTGCCTGCCTCTTATCCCAGAATCTCCCCTCACCAATTTCCAGGGAATCCTTTGCCTCTCCTTGTGTTAGATCTCCTATTTCCTATTCTTGGTTTGCTCTCTCATTTCCATGTAACCCTCTGGTAACTTCCTTAGAGAGAATCTTTCCTTTGGAAGCTCTTTCCATTCTCAGGGCTTCAAGCATCACATGTGTGGTGTTCACTCCCAACTGTCATGTCTTCAGCCCTGACCCTGCCCCAGAGCTGCATGTCTGTATCTTTAACCTTCTGTTGGGCATTTCCACTTTGATGACTCTCTACTGTGTCAAGTCCAGCATGCTCACCTTTTTATTCACCATCGCCCTCCACCTTTCACACCCAGAACAAGTCTCTCTACCCAGTTTCCCTGCCTCTCAGCATCACCTTTATCCTTTCAATGCCTTAAGTTCAGAATCCTGATATCACTCTCCTTATTTAGTCAGGCATCAAAATTCCACCAAGCCTTCCCTTTCCAGCCTGTTCTTTCTGCCAAAACTCGAGTCCAGGCCTTCATCCTCTCACATTTGAATTGTTGCCACAGCCTCCAGGCTCTCCCACAACCTCCTGCTCTATCCCGCATACCACTGCCAGTCTAATCGTCTTTAATATAACTTTCGTCATATCACTTCCCTAATTAAAACATCTCATGACTCCTACTTCCTACTGCATCAAGTCTGAACACCTCTCACTGACTTTCAGGCTGCTCATGATCTGGCTCCGTGTTACCTGTCTTATTTCCCACTATTGCCCAACGTGTTCCCCTTCCTGGTTACGTCAGTTCTTTTACTGTCACGAGAACAAGCCAAGTGAATTTCTGCCCTGCATCTTCACAGACATACTTCTGCCCGGAATGCCTTTCCTCCTGCCATTGACGCCAATCACATCTGTCTTGCATGAGAAATGCCTATGTTTGCTGTGTCCACTTTCCTGCTTTCTGTTCTCTTGAACCTACTTTAATCAGGTGTTCATCCACACCACTCCACTGTCTAATACCTAATTCTCAGTATTTTCCTATCAGTAGTCACTCCCTCAGTCTTTGCAATCTCAGTAAATGACACCATCATTTCCCCGCCTCCTGGGACCAAACCCTCAGAACCACCCTTCGTTCTTCTTCCTTGTAACCCACCTCCAGCTCACCAGCAAGTCCAGTGAGCTCTCCTTGGAAAGTAGATTTCAAACCTGACCACTTCTGACTATCTCGTTGCTACCCCTTTAGCCCAAGGAAGCACTACAGCCTCGATGGTCTCTCTCTTTTCATGTTGCCCTCACCATTTATTGGACATAAAGCGCTGAGTCATCTTTAAAGATAGGAATCTGTTCATGTCTACTTTACTTTCCATGGCTTCAGTTTCTACAACAGTGGCTGTAGAATATGTATTATAATAACAGGAAAAAAGAAGAAATGGTACAGTCTTTTAAAAAGAGTATTTCTGTTTAAACTTCTTTTTTATTTGGAAACACTAACTTACAGCTGCAAGCACAGCACAAATGATGTACTTTTCTGAACCAGTTGCTTCGCCATTCGAGAACACTGCAGTCTGAGATGCCCAGAAGCACGGGCCTTCTCCTCCATAATCGCATACAGCCACGGGAGCCAGGGAACTAATTCTCATACATTGCTGCCATCTAACCCTCAGATTCCACCCAAGGCTTCCCAATTGTCCCTGTCACGTCCATTCCAGCAGAAGGATCTGGGTTAGAGCATCTGCTGCATTTACTTGTTAAATGTCTTTAGCCTCCTTTAGCTTGGAATAGTTCCTCGGTCTTTAACTTTCATGACCTTGACGTGTATTTATAGAATGGCCAGTTATTTTGTAGAAGGTCCTTCAATTTGGGCTTGTCTGGTGTTTCCTCATGATTAAATTCAGGGTTTGCATTTTTCAAGGTGCCGAGTACCAGACTCATTGCTGCCTGTCAGGTGACACATGATTTTGAGCTGCCCGTTCCTGGTGATATTTATTTTGTTCACTTGATTAAGGCGGTTTCTGTCAGGCTTCTCTACTATAAAGGTACTTTCTTCCCCTTTGTAATAAGTAGTTTGTAGGGAAGTACTTTGAAACTATGTAAATTAGCCCGTTCCTTATTAAATTTCCTATTTATTCATTATTTAATTATGGGTGCCTGTTTTATGCATTACTAATATTTATTCTGATGCTCTCACTGTCTCAGAAATTTACTAGTGGGAGACCCTTCAGGTTGTGTGTTTTTTGTTTTGTTGTTTTGGCATGTCCCACTTTCTTACACTTTGGCACAACAAGTTTGGCACGACTTTCCCCGACCCAGTTCTGGAGTCAGCCATTGCTCCAAGGTCCCCTGGTTTTTCAGTGGTTCCTTTTAGTCGCCTTGATGTGACTCTTGCAGTGGAGAGAGCTAGAGAATATATGTATAAGCGCGCGCGCACACACACACACACACACACACACCTGTATTTATGTCTCTATAGAATAGAATTCACACCTATATTGACAGTTCTGAGTCACTTCTATAGATATCATTCTAGCTTTCTCACTGTCCCTATTTGTAATTTCTCCATCCGTGAGGAACCTGGCTCCCATTATACTCAGCATATTTACTTCCTTCATCAGTCCCCTCAAGTGTAACCAAACTCCCACCCTTGCCACCTTCCCCACACACGGTAGGTGTCCACCTCAGCCCGCTCGGCTCTGACTCTCCCACCCTGGACCTCTTCCCTCTCACACCTACTGTGGGTCAGTGCTTACGAGGCCCTCCTCACTGCCTTCCGCTCTGATTGTTCATGCCAGGCCTGTTCTCCACATGGACGCCCTTCTCCCTGCTCAGGCTCTGACAGCCCTCCATGTGGATGCCTGCCTTGCTCTGCCACACCTAACTCTGGCATTAGGACTAAGCTGTTCGTCAGGGATGGGAAGAGGAAGAATGAAGGTCAATATTTTATTTAGCACACACTTCCTAGTTAGTGTAGATTTGGCACCAAGTCGAGAGGCTATAACATTTCTGTTCCCTTTCCCTTAAGAAAGCACATTAGTCAGTCTGAAATAGCATTGTAACCCATGAACAAGAAGCCAAATCAGATCTGAGAGAACCCAACCTAGATCAATGTAGAAACAAAACATCCAGATAAAAGATTCCTCACATTTTTTTTCTATCTGTTGTTCAAATATTTTGGTATTTAGACACAGCCTCAGAATCACTATTAAATGCTAATGATGATAAGTTTATGAACCTTACATTTTGAATATGGTGGTTTCTGATGCCTGAGACCCTTGGATCAAAATGAATTATATCTTTTAAAACTGAGAAATGCAAATATTTTGTCATAAAAGCATGAATGTCATTTAGTTATACCACAGGATTTTGCAAGGCAGTGTCTACACTGAATTAATTGTTCTTTGAAACTTTAGAACTAAAACCTCTGCAAGATCGCCCTTGATAAGCATTTCACAGATTGAAGCCCTGATGAGGAATCAGGATGTTGCCATCAAAGAGACAGCTCCTGGAGACGACAACTTTCCCAGGACAGCAATACCCGTTTGCCTCCAAATCCTTTAAAGATATAAACTAACCATTCCAAGAAGTAGCTTTCTCCTTCCTACTCTTACTTCAAATTTTCTTCGAGAAAAGGCAAATTTAGTCTTTCTTCTAATCAAGATGTGATATGACTGGACTTCTGTTTAATTCTAAGCCAAAACATTCCCAAACTCCCACTGCATTCCTGGGAAGCCCTGAATGCTATTGAAGTGCTATGTCTCATTCCTTTAGGGAGTCGAGCACTCTCTGTCTGTACCCTCGTGGAGACCTGGAAATGGAACACAGCCCCATGACTGCGCCAGCCAGGTGGGTCAGATTAGCTGTACAGTCCACTTGCGAGGCAGCTAACAACACTCCTTTGTGGGAATTCGAGCGCACTGTCCAAAGCTGCTGATGACCTCATGGGCCAGAGAAAGCGGGTCTCACATTGTGGACTAAGCCTAAATATTAATACTACTTTATATTTATGTAGTGTCTTTTTTCCAAGGAGCTCCAGCCTCCACAGACATGATGTCATTAATCCTCAAAGCATTGCTGTTTGGTCCATGGCAAATATTCCCCCCTCCCTTTTTTTACTGTGATGGAAACTTGAAAGTCAGTGATGGAACCCAGCCCCCTTGTTCTCAGTCTTTACACTATACCATGAAAAAAAGCCCCGATGAATAATTTTTCAGGCTTATTCATTGCTTCTTGGGTGGGATTTGAGAGGACATCTCAGTTTGTATGCATTTCAATTTTCAGTGTCTCTAGGTTCCACACTCTTTTTCTTCTTCATTTTAAGTTAAGCATTTTCAAGCATATGTAGTTCATCTTCTGCGGTTGCATTTATAGGGACACTAGAAATTTGTAGCTAATATTTGAAGTTAAAGATTTTTGTTACTGAATATGTAATCTCACTTGTCACTCAGAGATCCCTTATACTTTTTAAAAAATCCTCACCTAAGGATATGTTTTTATTGATTTTAGAGAGAGGAAGGGAGAGAGAAGGAGAAAGAGAAACATTGGTGTGAGAGAGAAATCGATCGGTTGCCTCCTATACGTGCCCAAACTGGGGATCAAACCCACAACCCAGGCATGTGCCCTGATGGGGAATCGAGCCCACAACCTTTTGGTGTACAAGATGATGCTCCAGCCAACTGAGTCACCCAGCCAGGGCTGCCTTATACTTCTTATAAACCAAGATAAATTAGATTTTTAAAAATTCCCATACCAGCTCAGAGCACATTTCACTTACTAGTAGAGCAACCACATATTCAATTTGTATTGGGTGAGAACATGTACCATATATTGTGCCAAACATTTTCAAATATATTATCTTATTTTACATAAGTAATATTTCATGAGAACCACTTAGATCAGCGGTTCTCAACCTGTGGGTCACGACCCCTTTGGGGGTCGAACGACCCTTTCACAGGGGTCGCCTAAGACCATCGGAAAACAGATATATAATTACATATTGTTTTTGTGATTAATCACTATGCTTTCATTATGTTCAATTTGTAACAATGAAAATACATCCTGCATATCAGATATTTCCATTACGATTCATAACAGTGGCAAAATTACAGTTATGAAGTAGCAACAAAAATAATTTTATGGTTGGGGGTCACCACAACATGAGGAACTGTATTAAAGGGTCGCGACATTAGGAAGGTTGAGAACCGCTGACTTAGATTAAGTCTCATGTGTAGGACAAGGAGGAAAAAGAGACACTAATAGAAATATGGCCTCTGATGTATATATATCCTGTTGAGATTCAAAAAATAAAAAAATAATAAAAAAAAAAGAAATATGGCCTCAGCTGTTATAATCCAAAAAAAAAAAAAAAAGAGCTCAATTAACTTTAATTCCCTTAGTGGAAATCCCCAGTGTAAATATTTCCATAAAAAGGGAAAATGTGGGTAAATTCGAAAACCACCAGGAATGAGCTCAGTACCCCCCCACACACAAAACTTAAGATTCCTGTAGACTCAACTATTAATTCAAAGTGGAGAAGAGAACAAAACACAGCCATATCTCCTGATGACAAATATTTCTTGATTTCACTTGGTTAGACACTTCCTAATCAGGAATATTAGAACCAGGAGTTACAAACCACAGTGGCCTAATTTTAAACACTCACAAAATCAGCTTCATGTCTCATTTTTAGATTCTTTTATTCCTACTGTATTGCTGAATGAGATAATGGCGGTGAGAAGAGATACTTGGGGGCGGGGGGGGGGGGGGGGGGCGGGGGGAGAAGATCCGAAAACTCTTCTAAAATAAGGAGAAACTTTCAACTTTTAATCATTAGATTCTGAAAGCCCCGGCGTAAAACGTGCCAGATGCCCTGCAACAATAATTCCAGTCTACTCCGCTCCCTGGCCCGGCCTGACTTGAAATGGCCCTACATTTCTAAATAAATAGTGTTTAATTTGAAACTGGGCAGCCCTATCCATCATGGAAAATCTTTATAGTTTGGAAAATATGTCCAGTAGGTCATACGTTAGGTATATAATCTAGTCATATTCTGTAGCATAGCTACACTGCAGTTTATACTCAACAACCTTGGGTTTTTAAGAAAATATATTCATAACATTCTAAATGTTTGTTTTCTCTTGTCATAGGAAATACTAGCCAAAAGGAATAGCCGGTATCCCAAGTAAGAGTTTAATGAGGGGAAATTTAGAAAGTGGTAGTAAAAAAACCTGATGTTTGCCTAGCAGCGTTGCCATGTGGGGTTGTATTATTGTAGCCTGCACAATTCAGACAGCAATGTGAGTGGCGCCCCCTGGAGGTGAGCAATGCCTGGCAGCCCCGATTTTAACTAATTCGGAAGGTTTTTGAAAATGCCCTTATTTTTTCTCTGATTCACAATTCACCAATTGTGACCTGCAGTAGGACTTTGGTTCTTATTCTTACGGGTTTTGGGGGGGTGTGTGTACGCAAAGTTCTTAGTTTTTCCTCTCCATCTTGGTTCCAGAAGACTCCCTGCTGACTGAGGTTAGCACACTGTCTGGCACACTCCCAGCTCGCGGTTCTCGTGAGTCAGGGAAAACGTGTGCAGTTGGAGAAGCAGCTCGTCAGACATGTTCAACCGGCCCGGGCTTATTCATGAAGTCCCTCCCTGCAGCTCCTCTTCCTCTGCATTCCTGCATTCCTGTGTGAAATGCTGCTTAGAGTGTTGTTTACACACCTGTGTTCTGACTCCTTGAAACACTGCTGCCCATCCCTGCTGTGACATCCGGCTGCGCCCATCGCCACCGCAGCACTTAGCATGGGACCTTGAATCTCTGCTTTCCTGACCCTCCTCCCTTACCTTCCACGCCTTGATTTTCTCTTATTTCCCTTTGTCCTGAGGAGAGCACGTGGTCTCTAGATGGGGAGGTAACGAGACAATGGGAAGAAAGCCCACCTCCACAGAATGAGCCCGGGAGTGGCCCCGCGGCTAGGAGTGTTACTTGGTCAAAACCCTCCACCTCCTCATTCATTCTTACTGGGCCAGGCCTGCTTCTGCTTTACTTACTTACTTACTTATTTATTTATTTACTTTTTTTTTTACAGAGAGTGGAAGGGAGGGGGAGAGACAGAGAGAGAAATATTGATGTGTCAGAGGCTCATCGATGGGCTGCCTCCTGAGTCAGGGCTGGGGATCGAGCCTGCAACCCTTGGGCTGATGCTCTATCCACTGAGCCAGACTGGCTAGGGCCCTACTTCCGCTTTAGTCAAACAATTTGAAGAGAATGATATTGTGAATTTTATAGCAGTTTGTTTTTAGTGGTCTAGTTGATTTTAAAATGAAAATGTGTAAGAAAGTGGTAATAGTGGTTGCTTTCTGTGGGCAGTCGAGTGGCTCCAGGGTACAGGGGAAATCTCACTGTACCTTTATTTTACCTTTTGAATTTCATTCTATGTGACTATGTAAGTAACTGAAATAAATGGAAAATGGAAGCAGGCAATTAAATAGACATGAACTAAACTGATGCCATAGAAAATTCTGTTAATTAAAGGAATGATTCAAATATATTGAAAGTAAAAGTAGATCAGAAGGAGAGGTATGGTTATTTTCATTTTGTTTTAGAAACAAAATGTTTCCTTGTTTGCTAGAAAAGTAAAATAAAAATTAAGTGTCTGCTCCTCGTGTAAAACTTATCCTCACTCTAAACACCCAACTACTTCTCGTTAGGGTTTTGTTTTCCTTTTGTCTTTTTCTCTTCAAGTGAACTTAAGGCCAATTTAAAGTGAAACTCTGACTGCTGAGTGAATGTGTCTTTGCCGCTCTGCCCCCGCCTTGTATGAAGAACTATTCAAGGATGCGAGTCCTAAGGGTCATCTGCTTGGCCCTCTTCTTCCTGCCAGCGAGAGTGGGCAGCTCCGACCCCAGGTTTGGACAGCACCCTGGCAGGGCTCTTCCACCTCAGACGGTCTTGTTTTTTGTATCTTTGATGGGACTATCTCTAGAGTCATTTCTGTACTTACAGTTATACAGTTCCTTTCAACACCTGCTAAGTAATTTATGGATACTCAGATTCAAGTAAATGACCTACATAGCAAGTCTTTGAGAAGCAGGCTATCACATTTCCAATTCTGAATCTACTATCTGTTCATCTCTTTTTTGAAGAATCAGCAAACCTATGTCAAGTTCAGTACATCCAATAACATCATCATGTCATTGCCTCAGGGTTCCTCCTACATGCCACAAACCAAGGAAAACGTTTTCATTTTCATAATTACTTCAAGTATGTGCTTGAGTATATTTTTATGTGTCTTATATGTCACCTGTTAGCTACCACTGAATTAATAGTTAATTACTTAGGCATTTGAAACTAGGAAAGAAACTGACATTTTTCCATGGGAAAGTATCTAATAATATTTTTAAATATTTTATAATTGTGAAAGGTAAGCCAAATAAGCTTTAAGGTGTTTTTATCTGCATTCATTACCTTTCAGTTTACAAATAAAAATAGTTTCATAATAAAGCTTTCATCACATTGAAATAAAGGAAAATAAAGAGTTGAAGTAATAAGATGTTGATTATAAACATATCAAGTAATAAAAGACATAATTTTAACAAAATTAATAAGCAAATTAGTGTGTAACTTTATATTTTTCATTATGCGAGTTACACATGACTACATTTTCATAGTTATTTTAATATAAATAAATATATTTTGTATCTTTGACTTTGTATTTAAAACATGGGTGCGCACGTGTGTGCACACGCACACACACACACACACACACACACACAATGTGCTGTCCAGTATGATAGCCACTAGCTACATGTGGTTATTCAGAACGTGAAATGTGGCTAATTTGAGTTGAGATATGCTATAAATATAAAATATACACTGAATTGTGAAGACGTATTAAGAAAAAAAAATATAAACTATCTCAATAATTTTTATATTGACTGCATATTGAAATGATAATATTTTTATATTGGATTAAATAAAAATAATTATTAAAATTTAATTTTATTAGTTTCCTTTCCCTTATAAAATATATCTGTAAGAAAATTTAAAATTATATATGTGGCTGGTAATTGTGTCTTACATTCTATTTCTATTTTTTAAAAATATATTTTATTGATTTTTTACAGAGAGGAAGGGAGAGGGATAGAGAGTTAGAAACATCGATCAGCTGCCTCCTGCATACTCCCCACTGGGGATGTGCCCGCAACCAAGGCACATGCCCTTGACTGGAATCGAACCTGGGACCTTTGAGTCCACAGGCTGACGCTCTATCCACTGAGCCAAACTGGTTAGAGCTTTTCTATTTCTATTATATTAATTCAGTGGTAGCTAACAGTTGACATATAAGACACATAAAAATATACTCAAGCACATACTTGAAGTAATTATAAAAATGAAAACGTTTTCCTTGGTTTGTGGCATGTAGGAGGAACCCTGAGGCAAAATTACATATGTGGCTGGTAATTGTGTCTTACATTCTATATCTATTGGATTTCTATTGAACAGATTGTCCTGTTCAGACTGTACCACCACAGGAAATATGTTTTCCATCTTTTTTATTGTGTGCCACTTTTATTTTTACCTTTTTAACACTATTAGTTGAAAAGACTTTCATTTCCCCATTGAGTGTTCTTGACACCCTTGTGGAAATCATTTGACCATATAAGTGAGGGATTATTTCTGGGCTCACTATTCTACCTATGTCTATCTTTATGCTGGGACACATGTTTTGATTACTGTAGCTTTGTAGTAAATCAGGAAGAAAGCAGGAAGGGTGAGGCCACCAATTTTGTTCTTTTTCAAGATCGTTTTGGAATTTCAGGGTCCCTTGAGATTTTATATGAATTTTAGAGTGTATTTTTCTATTTATGCAAAAAAATGTCATTAGGATTCTAACAGTAATTGTATTGAATCTATAGGTTGCTTTGGATAGTATTGACATATTAATATTAAGTCTTTCAATTTAGAAACATGGGTTGTCTTTCCATGATTTTTATATCTTGCTAAGAAGGTCTTCTCAATGCTAAAGTTATAATTTTTCTATATTTTCTTCTAAAAAGTTTAAATATTTGCTTTTTACATTTGACTCCTTAAACTAGCTGAGATTCCCCCCCACCCACCCCCGCCCCTCAATGTGAGAACATTGTGTTGGTACCACTTGAATTGTCTCCCTTTTTCCAGCTAATTTTAATGCCACTTTTATTATAAATTAAAAACCCATAGATACATAGGTTTGTTTTTAGATTGCTGTTCTATTTCACTGATCCATATGTCTACTTCTGTGTTACTGCCATCATGCTTTAATTACCGTAGCTTTATATTATAATGTATTATCTGAAAGAGTGACTCTTTCCCCTTCATAGTTCTTTTTCTTTTTCAGTATTTTAAAGAGTTTCCTGTACATTTTCTCTTCTAGGTGACTATTAGAATCAGCTTTAAAGTTTCAACAGACATATTAGTGGAATTTTTATTTGGATTGGATTGACTTAATAATCTCAGGAAAATCGACATTTTTATAATAAGTCTGTGCACTTTGAGGGGAAGAAAGTACTTCTAGTTTCTGTATTTCTATTATCACTGTGGTCCCTAGGAAACTTTATGTTTACTTGGATTTTAACCAGATTGCCTCTCTAAAGCAGTTCTTCTGTCCAACTGAACCTCCTGTGATGATGAAAGTGTTCTGTATCTGTGATGTGTAGTATGTGGTATTGAACACTTGAATTGAACATTCACATGTGCTATTGAACACTTGAAATGTGATTAATGCAACTAAGGAACTGAATTTTAAATTGTATTTAATTTTGATTAATTTAAATTTAAATGGTCACACATAGCTAATAGCTACCATAATAGAGAGTGCAACTTTCAGATATATTAATAACTTTGTAATTGAACACTTTTGTAGGTGATAAAAATAGGTAGTAAAAGAATTATCGATACCTACTCTGTGAAAGACACTGCATACGGCATTGTAGAGAGTCTAAAGATCATAATATTAAATACAAATAAATTCCTAAAGAATTTAAAACCCAGTCCCAGGTAAAGGACACATTGTTCAAAAGTATTTATGCTTTCAGAAAAACACAATTACAAAAATGTGCTGTGGGGATGAAATAGAGATTGACCTTGAAGGAATGATTCAAAATTTAAAATGAGTCAGTAACGGAGGATTTTTGTTTTCTGAAATGTGGAGGAATAAAGAAGAGGGAGAGGAATGAGGTGTGTTTGGGGAATGTAACTATATCAGTTTCCCAGGGCTTCTGTAACAAATGGCCACAAATTTGGTGGCTTGAACATCAGAAATGGACTCTCTTACCAGAGGCCAGAAGTCCAAAATCAGTGTCCCTGGGCTGCAGTCAAGATGTAGACAGAGCCATACTCCCTCTGGAGGCGCCACGGGAGAGTGAGTTCGCTGCCTCTTCCAGCTTCAGGTGGCTGCTTGCGTTCCTCTGACTTGGTGGTCACATGGAAAAATGGCGCCCCACTTTTCAGCTTCTCACAGCGATCCAGGTTGGCTGGAATTTGGGAAACCTGAGGCAGTGGGAATGGTAACAGTCATCAGTCACTGAATGACTGGCACGTGTGTGATGTTGTACCAGGCGCTCTATCTGTGCTATTCCATTTACTCATTTAAGAACTCTGTGTAGGCATTAGGGGATGAGAGAGGAATCTAAAGTGACTGTATCTTTGACCTTTGATGACTGGGAAATGGTGATTAACACAAATTGAAAAGTCAAAGGAAAAATTGGTTACAAAGGGAAAAAGAAAGAAGTTGGCTTTGGCTGTGTTTAGTTTGAGGTCCCTGTAGATTATGCCCAAAAAAGGTCAACCCCAGAGAGAAGCCTGTGAGCCCTACATAGAGTTCTGAGGCCTCGCTTGCAATTTCCTATCTTTGTCTTCCCATTTGGGTTGAAGAGGTACCTGAGGAGGAGCACTACATTTGAAATCGGGAGGTGTGGGCTCAAGACTTCCATTTGCTAAATGTGTAAAGTAGACAAATGATTTCATTTCTCTGAGCTTCAGTTTCCACATCTGTAAAAGGGGAATAAAACCCCCATCCCTGCCTTTACACTATTATTGTGAGGATGTTTTTAGCACAGTATATGGTCTGTTGTAAGCATTCAAATGTTTGTAAAAAGAAGAGCAAATTTTTAAAAAGATATTTTTATTGATTTCAGAGAGGAAGGGAGAGATAGAAACATCCATGATGAGAGAGAATCATTGATTGGCTGCCTCCTGCACATCCCACACTGGGGATCGAGCCCACCACTGGGGCATGTGCCCTTGACTGGAATTGAACCTGGGACCCTTCAGTCCGCAGGCCGATGCTCTCTCTGCTGAGCCAAACCGGCTAGCACAAGAGCAAAAATTTTAATATGTCAAACTCAAGTTTTAATTTGAAAGTATTATATCTTAAAGCTCTCTGGATCCTGGCAAGTTAACATTAATTTTAAAAGTTTATTGTTGACTCCCTTTCCTATTGTCCATAATTTTACCACATAAGTTTCTTAAGCGCCACCCAAGACCAACTCTCTTCCCGTGGCTTTCTTGATATGAAACCTGCTGGTCTTTTTCTTTCTTTCTCAGTCTCCTTTGCTGGCTCGTCTTCCACCTAATCTCTCTGTTGGCGTTCCTTGGGCTATGTCCTGGCCCCTTTCCCTTCTCACGCTCTCATCTCTCAATAAGCAAATCTTCCACACCCATGGCATTAATTAGCCTCCCTGTCCTGATGACTCTCCGATTGACATCTCCAGCCCAGACCTCTCTCCTGAGCACTGCACCTCCACACACAGCTGCCTGTTCTACCTGCTCACTGGGGTTTCACGGAATCCCAAACTCAGCAGGTTCAGAATGCCCACTGTTTTCTACCTGAGGGACCAGGACCTCCATCTATGAAGTTAGCTAAAGCAGAAACTGGAGTCCTTATTGACATACCTGCCTCTCCTTTACCGTCATATGCGATTGGCCAGTCTTCTGACGCTACCTTCTAAATACTCCCTGCTGACTTTTGTCTGCACTGCCACCCAAGTTATCACCTGACTACTCCGATGGCGGGACTCAGCACCTGCATCCACTTGATGCCTCCAATACTTCTCTGCACTGCTGGCAGAGTGCTCTTGGAAGATTCATTCATTCATTGAAAAATATTTATTGAGCCCCTACTATGTGCAGTTTGTGACCAAGACAGGCATGTCCCTGATCTCCTATAATTCTACTTAAGAGCATATGATTGGGCCCAGGCTGGTGTGGCTCAGTGGGTTGGAGCATCGTCCCGTACACTGAAGGTTGCTAGTTTAATTCCTGATCAGGGCACATACCTTGGTTGTGGGTTTGATCCCCAGTTGGAGTATGTATAGGAGACAACTGATTGATGTTTCTCTCTCTCTCTCTCTCTCTCTCTCTCTCTCTCCCCCTCTCCTTCTCTCCCTCTCTCTCTCCCTCTCCCTTTCCCTCTCCCTCTCTCTCTCTTTAAAGTCAATGAAACATATCCTCGGATGAGGATTAAAAAAGAGAGCATGGAGGTAGGAAAAATTTGAGTAAATAATTTTTCATCTGAGATCTGAAGAATGACTTAGGAATTAATTAGGCAAAGAGAGCAGGTGGAAGGGAAAGAGCATTTTAGGCAGAAGGAACATCATGTACAAAGGTCTGAAATCGGGAAGAAGCAAGATATGAGAAACTGAGGTCAGGGAGTGAGGAGTAGAGTGCAAGAGCTGAGGCTGGAACTGCTGGGCACAGCCAGGCTCTGTGGGGGTAGTGACTCTAATTGGGAGGGATTCAGGGGGCCTTGGAGCCCCCTCAAATGGCCTGCTACAGTGAAATGTATAAGAATTTCCTTCCTTCATTTCCCGCCATCCCCCCCTCCCCCATCTCTGTCTCTTTCTCTCTGAGCATTTTTCTGAGGAGAGAATGCAGAGCTTTCATCAGGGTCTTCCCCCCCCTCCAATATATTGTTATTGATTTCCGAGAAGAAGGTAGAGGGGGAGAGAGAGAGAAACATCAATGATGAGAATTCTTGATCAGCTGCCTCCTGCACACCCCCTACTGGGGATCGAGCCCTTGACCGGAATCGAATCTGGGACCCTTCAGTCTGTAGGCCAATCCTCTATCCACTGAGTCAAACCAGATAGGGCATCATCCGGGTCTTACAGCCAATCTGCGATCCTCTTCCTCTCTAGAAGTGTAAAAAGTCTTTGATGGTATGAAAGCCCAAGGTATTGACTCTGGACTTTATCCTACAAGCCACTGGAAATTATTAAGCCAAAAATGGACAGATTGTAAAATCGACAGGGCAGGGACTTTTATCTCTTTAGCCACTGATGTGCCCCAAGCACCTAAAACAGTGCCATGCACAGAACTGGCACTCAGTAAATAATTGCTGAATGAATGAGTGTCTATTGTGGCTATTGAATTATATTGTACTAGAGGCCCGGTGCACGAATTTGTGCACAGGTGGGGTCCAGCCGGCCCAACCCGATCAGCCTGATTGGGGATGGGGCTGGCCAGGGGGAGTGGCCATGGGCAGTTAGCCAGCCGGCCTCACTCCCCAGGTCAAACTCCCAGTCGAGGGGACAGTTTGCATATTAGGCTTTTATTATATAAGATTGCTTTACACTGCAATCATGTGCTTTATGCTTCTCCCTTATAAGAGTCAATTCTTGATAACGACTGTGTCTTATTCATCTTTATATTACTAGAGATATGATACTAGTGCCCAGCACAATGCCTGGCTTAAGATCAATTTCAAAATGCATTAATTAATTCAGCCAATAATTTAAGAGCACCTACCAGATGCCAGGAACCCGGGAATAAAAAGATGACTAATAGAGTATCATTAACCTCAAGGATAAACAGTAATAAGCATTCAAACCAATTTTTTAAAGTAAGTGAAGAAAGAAAGAAATGGGCTCATTTAAAAGAAAAGACGCTTTCCAGTGCTTTTTAAATGCTGCTACCAAGTCAGCTAAAGGTCCAGTTGTGCTTAAGGCAAAACCTGCTCTTTGGCTTCCCAAATGGAGAATAGTTAGCAAATCAAAACTGGGAAGGAGGGAGATACCTACACCAGAGAGCATATCTTTCGGGCTTTTTTTCAGATATGTATGTAGGCACTCTGCTCCTGAGGCTCTGTTGGTGAGTGGAGCCTAGTAGCCTCTGGTTAGTCTATAAACGGGAACACTTTAAACGCTATCTGTTTAAAATAGAATATGACATGCATTATCAATCATTTGATGATCACCGATGTTGCTCAAATCACCCAGATCGCCTGTCTAGCCTGCCTGATCGCTGGCCCTTAGCTTGCCTGGCTGGCTTTGGCATCAAATGTGCAAACTCAGTCCATTGGAATAACACTTGAAAAACGTTGTGTGGGCAAATTTGTTGGTTTATATCGTTCATGTAGGTTACTCATCTGTGTTAGGAAGTGTCCCCTGACGGATCACATACTTGCTTTTGAACCCACTAGTTTTCTGTAAATTACTGAGAGTTGCCAGGCCTCGCTGGTCTCCTTGAGCTTGTATACATTATTTAAAATATCGCCATTTACTCACTGCAATAAAATTCTAGTTCTGAAACTTATAATAAAACTCTGGTTTACTTTTGAGCAAAGAAGAAAAAGAGAACAAAACTATTAAACCATCAGGTCAGTTTGTCATTTAAGGATTTGTAGGTCCATTTTCTTTTCTTCTCAATGTACCCAGACTTGATAGAAATAAGGATAATTTCATTTGAATGAAAAGCACACCCAAGCAATATTTCTAGGAAAGCGAATCTTACCAAGTACTTTTTCTCACAACCACACTGTAACAAATAGAGAAGTTGGGTTTTGGGTTTTTATGTTGCTATTTCCCTTCCTTTAGAGCAGACCGGTTTAAACTTTTACATATCTAAGCAAAACACTTATTTGGTGAGCAGCTCTATTTATTTTCTCAGAGTTTTATTGTCAATGTCTTAGTTTAAGCCAAAGGGAATTTGTGGTTTCTGAGATCAGAATTTCAAATGCTTTCTAAAGCTAAAAGAAAAGTTAGTGATTACATTAACCATTTGTAGACCCAATCTTTGATTCTAAATGGTACTTAGATGTTTTATTGACATCCCCACTAGCTTGTAGTAATAACATATCAATAATAATAACAACCTATATCTATAACAAAAGATAAAAGGATAATGTTGGAACCTCGAGTAGATATTCTGACAAGTCTTACTTAAAAATACTTATCTTGCCCTGGCTGGCGTGGCTCGGTGGTTAGTGTATTGGCCCCACTCACTGAAGGATCATGGGTCTGATTCCGGCCAAGGGCACGTACCTGGGTCGCAGGTTCCACGCCCTAATTGGCAACCAATTGAGGATTAACAACAACAAAAAATACTTGTCTTATTCTATTTTCCTACCAAAAGAAAGAACAGAGGACATGGAAAAACCTTTCCTCCCATCTAGTGGCTAGAAAATATAAAAATATCCTCTATGTGTTTCCTGGAATTCCAGGCATCAGACATTGTCTGACAGATTATAATTCATCCAATTTTTCATTCAGTTAAGCAAAAGGAAGTTCTAAAATCTTGACCAAGGCTGAGCCCAATGGAGAACTGTATACCAGTGATGACTCACTAATCAACTTCCCTTTAATCAATAACATACACTTCGAGAAGAAAGGTGGTCTGTGGTCCTTCCCAATTCATTAGTCTGAACCCCTGCGAGGAAAGACAGGCTGTATGTTTCTGCTGCCTGAAATTGGGACTGAGATTCTATTCGCCTCTAAAGCAATCAGTGCCCTAGATCTATCCTGACCCTTAATTGCTCCTTGTTGGCCTCACACCCTAACAACTCTTCCCTCAAGAGTTAGATGTGCCGCATTCACTAAAAAGAGCCAAGAAGCTGTCCCTGAAACTGGCTGCCTCCGGGGGACCGCGGCTCCTGAAACTTGGAATAGCAGACGCTGATACTGGCAGCAGGGCCTCTGTGCAGGGCCAAACTGGCCCACAGGAAAGCAGGTTGGGATCCGTTATGCAGCTGTGAGGATTAGTGCTGGGTCTGCCTGTCTTGTATGTCCTTGTGCACATGTCAAATCCTTTGCTGAATGGGGCCTCTCTCTGGTGATTCTCACAGGTTCAGAGCACGAATATTGTGTACAGTCAGCAAAGCTCCGAGAGCACCAGGAAGAAGAGGAAGGTCAGCGAACCATTGGAACGCATCATTCCAAAGAGCAAATGAGACCGAGAGGCCTCTGCTACATTTATCCCCAAATAAGTTTGTTTTGCAACAAACTACATGAAGTGTCTTAGTCGGAGAGTAAGTTCCTATCATCAAAACCTTTTACTAAATTTGTTGTTCAGCTTCCTTAGTCAGTTTATAAATTACGAGGTAGGACCTGTGTTCGCTTTGGTCACCAGGGCTGCCTTGGGCTAGCATTGCTTCCAGAGAGATTTAGAGATGAGATACCTTCCTATTTATAAAGGAGCCACAGCGGCTACGCTGAGGAGAAATAAGCCGTTGTTCTCAAGAGAGAGAGGCTTTTCTTTGCATAATCAAACTCCCTGGGTACTTAGACGACTGTGAAATGTTCCAACTTGTTGTAACCTGTGCCCTGGAATCCCTCTAGAGCTTTACTAGAATTCCCACAGAATTGCATAGATGGATGCGTAGTGCTTACCCAGGTGTGAGTTTTGTGTTCACTTCAGTCACGAGGTTGAACAGCTAAGTGTTGGACTATCAAGTTCTTCAAATCTGGCCCTGGGCCCTGGCCTGTTGGCCAACCCGAGGCTGGGAAGAGGCTGCAGTGCAGGAGCCTGGCTCCCTGCTAAGGCCTGTGCTGAATGCTTCCCAGCAGGCCCTCCGTGTACACGTCAATCTGTAACTTGCAGATGATGTTACTAGTTCCCCCTTATTCTGGAAGAATGTTGATAGACGTAATAAATTATAAATGACTTAAAGTGTTATTTTTATTGTTATATAACATGGGGTTTAATTTAAATGGATAGAACCAAGAAGTGAAATGTATAGGTTAAATACATTTAAATAAATGTATTGGTTAAATTTAATAGTTAAATAAAAAAATGCAAGGTCTTTCTTTCTTGCTTGGCTTTTCTTCTTCGCTTAGATTAATGTTTCTCCAAGTGCAGGAAGAACACCAGCACCTGGAGCGTTGTGGAAACAGAGTTTACAAGACCCGCTTCATTTCCACGGAATCCAAATCTCCAGGGACGGGGCCCTATGGAAAACTCCCCAGATTCTAATGTGCCCACAGGATTGAAACCCTGAAACCTCTGACCCAGACTAATAGGAGCATCTCTGGGGCCAGATGTGCACTTTAGCTGGAAGAAGGCTGTGTTATCGTAAGAGGAGAATCCGAGGGAGCGCCCCTGTCCAGCTCCGCCCTTTGCCAGGCTCTCATCCATTTCTGACCTTCCATAGACGGGGGTCTTGAATTGGGCTCACACCAGGGCCTGCTATGGGGAGCATTCTCCCTCTCCCTGCTTGTGAAGTACCCTCACAAAAGCTTGCTCTGCCACTAGAAGGAGAAGGAGGGGAAAGGTATTGTGTTTATTATATCCTTGGTAGAACTGTAGCCTGAGTCACCACAATTTCTTTTAAGAGAGTCGTATAAGGAGCTTAGCTGTCTACCAGAGGGATTAGGTTCATTGTGTATCTCTCTGGAGGGTAGATCTGACACCAAACTATTGAAAGCCACAGAAGGTCCATTTGGCTCAGTATAAGGAGGCACTTTTTAAGGTTGTCAGAATTTTGCAACGGGCTGCGGCCTTGTGAGGCCTGAGTGCCCCTCCATAACAAGTGTTTGAACACAAACAAGCTTTACAAAGGCTCCGGGAGCATTTGACTCTCAAAGCAAAGCAGTTCTATGGCACAGTCAGCCTGGGTCTCAGAAGGAACCATTTTGCTTAAAAAGAGAATTTAGCTCTCAATCTGTTTACACATTTCATCAACGTAGCCTGAGGTTGACAGATCCTTTAAGTCAAAGTCTAGAATCTGAATCTCTCTAGAAAAATTCTAGAGTGATTTTAGTGTCTTTGTTAACACCCCTTTCCCAACGGAAGTCTTCTGTTGATGCCAAGAGGTGGGAAATGTATGTCTAATGCAGTGAGTGTGAGGCAACAGAGAGAAGTTGCTGGGCTATGCCCTTGGCTGGCTACACAGGGAAGGAGATCTGTTATCAGGAGGCCCTGAGAACCACGAAAATGTGAACTAGCTGATTTTACATAGCAGAGCTAATATATGCAACCTGATATCAAGATTGGAAGGTATTCAGTTTTATTTACTGAACGATTTACTACAGGGATAAAAATCTTTTCTCCAGTCTACTCATTTCTGCCCTTCATAGTAGCGAAATGAGTAAACACAAGTTTGTCAAGAAGCTGGAATTTCAGGGAAAAGAATGACATCTGGGACCCCGAGCCGGGGAAGCTGAGCTGGGCCACACTAGCCATTCCCTCGCCCTGGCTGCGCGTGGTTCGTCAGTGTCATTGTGAAGATGAGATGACGGTGGCCTAGAAACTGGGACATTGTTCAATTAAAAATTATGCAGGGGAAATTTGACTTCTGCTGCTTGGGGTTTTTCTGTCTTTACAGAAAGTTGGTCTAGCTGGAAAGAGATGGGTTAGGCTCAAAGACTGCCGCCGGCCTTTGAAGCCAGGCACCGAAACCGCACCTTCATTTCCCCTCTCGGGTCCCGCTGGTGTCTGGGTTCTTTCATTCTCCAGCTCACCTCTGCCAGGAAGAGGCTGGAAATGAAGCTGAGTGTGTCACCAGGGCCAAAGTGGCACACACACAAGGTCAACGTCGTGTGTGTGTGTGTGTGTGTGTGTGTTTTTAAAAACGAACGTTAACCGTTAGAGCCAGTTTTCATTGTCTTAAAATGTTCAATTAATTTATGGTTTCAAACCCAGCAGTCCTGGCTCCTTAGAGGTTTCCACGGATTCTGATGGCAGAGTTCATCCTTAGTTACAATAACCATCATTCAGGAGGAGGAGGAGGAGGAGGAGGAGGAGGAGGAGGAGGAGGAGATGATGATGAGGCTTAGCACACTCTGCTGTGGGAGTTAAGGTGAGGGCCTCCACTGTGTATGATTCTAGACTCTACACTCATGAGACAATCCCTATCTTTGTCCCAAATTAGAAATGATTCGTTTCTATTTTTAAGTGTGATTCTGTGTTTGCGTAATGAGGCCCTGGCTGAGGCTTGCTACGCAGCTGTCCGTGTCTGTGGAGGATGAGGGCACCATGAGGGCCTTGATGGGCCCTTCGGTAACGCATTGGAAAGCCGAGACCCTGTCCAGAAACGGAGAGACTGGAGTACTGATCCGCTCATGTAACTGCCCCTTGGATGTACTACATCTTTGCAAATGGGTGCACCTTCTGGGAATGTCAACATTGTTGAGACAGACTCTGGTAGGATGTGTTGGTCTCACAAATACTGCTCCCTGACTGTGTGCGTGTGTGCGTGTGGGCGGGGGGGGGGGGCGTGGGGGAGGCGGGTAGACTGATCTCAGTCTTACTAAACATTTTAGTCTGGTCTTAACTTTGCCATGAGATTCAGCAGTACAAGGGTTTCCCCAGAGCAGGAGAGGAGAGGCAGGCTGGTTAAGATAACCCCAAACATCTAAGGCCGACGGGGAGAGCATGGAGCCTTCCCTGGGGACTCAAAGCCGTAGGGGTAGAAACCTGGAACAAGAGGGGACTTTGCGGGGGGCCTTCAGTTGGATATTGCTGGACTCCCGAAGGCGGGAGAAGTCTGGGGGACCTAAGTTCCATTGGGATAATTACTAATCAGCTCGAGGGTGAGCAGGCAGTTAGGTTTTCACCTTCCTTTTAGCAAGGTGGTCAAGAAAAGGCCTAGGTTTCTGGCTTCAAAACCTGACTGCAATTTTCTAGACAATTTAGAAATCCTCTAGTCCTCATGTTACTCATTTGGGAACATGTGGATAATACGCCTACCTAGCAACCCTGCTGTGAGGCTTAAGCAAGGCAATTCCTACGAGCTGCCCAGCATGCATCTCGTCAATGCTCAACAGATGTTCATCATAATTGCTATTTTTTTTTTAACTTGGCCTGTCTTCTTCCTTAGTCTCAGGAGCTCGGGATCCCTGTGCTGCTTTTGCCTACCCAGAGATCCTGCGTCCACATCCTCTCCTACTCGGCCAGCACTAGAGCATGCTTCCGAGTGCCTCTGCTCTGAGCACTCTCCCCACTCCTCTCCCCAAATCCAAACTCCCTCTCCCTTGGGATGGTTCGATGGACAGAGCATCAGATTAAGCTTACGGTGCTGCCCTCCCACACGTGCATTTTTCAAACAGAAGCTTGTTAATAAGAACAATGAATCTCACCTAGGGAATGCGATACAAGGAGAGATTGAGCCTGGCCAGCGTGGCTCAGTGGTTGAGCATTGACCTATGAACCAGGAGGTCACGATTTGATTCCCGGTCAGGGCACCTGCCCATATTGCGGGCTCGATCCCCAGTGTGGGGCGTGCAGGAGGCAGCCAATCAATGATTCTCTCTCATCATTGATGTTTCTATCTCTCTCTCCCTCTCCCTTCCTCTCTGAAATCTATCTATCTATACATATATAGATAGATAGATAGATAGATAGATAAAGAAAATATTCAAATGCCAACTGAAAGATTCCAGTACTATTGAACAAGATCAAGGGAGAGAGAAAAAATCCACAGTAGGTTAAGATCAATGGGTTTGTCCAGGAGCCTGGGGGCCGGGGGGCGGGGGGCTTTGCGTGACTGGCAGCCCGTCCTCAGAGGCGTTAGTCGAGGGCAGAGTCTCATTGCCTTTCCTTCAGGGTGCACACCTGCCGCCTGCTTTCTTCTAAGAAACTGTAACATGTGGCGCTCGCTCTCTGCGTTGAAGAACTGGTGTGGTCAGGCCTTACTGAGAACAACCAGCTCTGCCTACCCATGGGTCCCAGAATGTGCATGTCATTCTGAAACCACAAGGAATGTGGTTAAGTCCCCTGGCCACATCTCTCAACAAAGCTGTGTCTGTTTCGCTCGGCCTCCGGAGAGCTTTGCTCCTGGACGAAGATGGTCATTCCTAGTGAAGTCCACTTATGGGTCTTCCCTTAAGACAGTGGTTCTCAACCTTCCTGATGCCGCGACCCTTTAATACAGTTCCTCATGTTGTGGTGACCCCCAACCATAAAATTATTTTCGTTGCTACTTCATAACTGTAATTTTGCTACTGTTATGAATCGTCATGGAAAATAGCTGATATGCAGGATGTATTTTCATTGTTACAAATTGAACATAATGAAAGCATAGTGATTAATCACAAAAACAATATGTAATTACATGTGTTTTCCGATGGTCTTAGGGGTCGCGACCCACAGGTTGGCGACCCACAGGTTGAGAACCGCTGCCTTAAGAGGAACCTCATAAAGGAATTCATTACTGCGCATGTCAGAAACTTCCTCATGAAACGGCCCCCCCAGCCATAACAGTGAGAAAGCAGCCACGGACCGAAATCATCATGGAGCGCTCTCCTGGGGGGCAGCCGTCCATCGGCTTCTAGAGAGAACGCGGAGCCGAGGAGCCAGGAGAGACGGACAGTTCTCGGGCCCCCCCTCCAGGCACTGAGATTCCTGTGGAGCAAGAGTGAGATTCGCCTGCGCCTGGACGAGGTGGTTAAATGGTTCACTGAACCCTGGGCTCCAGTCAGCATGAACTCAGCCTTCAGGAAGGGCGCGGGGGAAGTTTTACTATCATCATTAATGAAACGCATTTATGATCGCAGGACACACAGAAGAGTGATTTGCACGCCACAAACTCTGAGAGATTGGGGTGATGACACACTATGTGAAGTGACTTTGAGAACTTACAGAGGTTGCAAGATGATCAAACACCTTGCGCTGTTTCGCTCCTGCTTGAATTTCGTGTTTCTTAGAATGGACCGGCTACATGGAATCTAACCTCGCTCTAAGCCACAAGCCCAGCAGTTCCAATGGAAACTGTTAAACCAATTCGGTAACGAAAAGATAAGTAGCTTCAAGCTGCCGGGTATCAGTATTATTGTCATATTCCCTTTATCAAAAGCCGATAACTGAAATGGATAGGTAAGAGTTTACAGTAAGCGGCAGTACTTGGAAACTTGTCAGTTAAGGTTTCCCATTATAGAAGAATGTCCGCTGTAAGCTTTTTAACCCTCTAAAGTCAGAAAATTAAAAAAACACACACAACTTTCACAATTAGTTTCTAAGGAAATTTTATAAAGGTCATGGTACTAAGAGAAGAGCTTTAGATTGTTTTTGCCAATAGGACATCGACTCCCAAAGAAAAACCAACCTGTGTGTTTTTCTTGGGGGGCTGGGGAGGGGTTGTATATAAATAACAATCAAAATTTATTTTCTTGATATATTTCTAAAAGAGATAGTTAACGCAATCATTTCAAAGTGACTTCATTTCCTGCTGCTCCCCCAACCTCCTTAAAACTGAAAATACAACAAATATTTGCATAGGTTTATTATTCACATTTAATCATGAATAATTCACTTTGTACAGACAGCTGGGTAAACACGAGATTTGGAGCTTCCTTTTTCTGGCGTGTTTTCCCCTTGGCCTAAAGGAAACAGCATCATGTGGTTTTCAATGATTTTTAGTGCCACCTTGTCCTCCCTCCCCCGGGCCAGGAGGCACCCCGCCTTTGGGGCTGTTTCCTTTTTTTTTTAAAAAAAAATGTCTTTCTGTCAGTGCTTGGGCTACACCTCACCAAAACGTCTCTTATTACAAAATGACAAATGAGCTCCACCATTCGGCTCTCTCGCCGGCAAGGCGACAGGAAGTGTGCCTGTGGGTTTGCTTCCGTGTAGATTCCCTCCTAACGCTGGGAAAAGGTCTCCCTGCGCGCGTTCTGCCTCGTCATTCTATCCTTCATCGTCTCCTATCAGTCAGGAGCATTTCACAATTATTTGATTATCTACCACAAAGCCGGCTCTCACTTCCCTCTGCTCCTCCCAGGTCTACGTGAGGAAGCGAAGCACGTATCACCCAACAGGCACCTGCCCGGGGCATTCCCTCCTGGGCAAGGGGCATAATGTACCGGAGGTCAAGGGTCCTTTCAATTCTGCGAACGTCATGAATTAAATTGTGAGAGTTCAACTTGTGGTTTAGGAGAGAATCGGGCTCGTCGTAATTCAGCTATGACCAAGTCGGGGGCGGGAGGGTCATAGTACATATACCCTTGGGAAATTCCTGCTCTTTGTCATAACCTGGCAAATAACTTGAAGAATTTTAGCTACCCGTTGAATGTCATCTCTCCACCCTAATGATATTAGCTGAGGCAAACACAGGCACGGGGATATACGAGTGTGTATCCTCCCTCCAGCAACACGGATCCTAAAATAGGAATGTGACGGCCGGTAACATCCCAGAGAAAATTATTCACAATTTGACTACATTTGAAATGACTCTCTTCTTTACGTAACAAGCACATCGTGGTTACTATGTGCTAGACATCTTCTAAGCACTTCATGTGTATTGACTCTCTGATTCTCATAGCAACCCTATAGGTAGGTATAGTCCTTATCCCCACTTTACAGACGAGGAAGACAGACACAGAAAAAAGAAGCAATTTGCTGAATGCCACCACAGGAAGTGGTAGAGCAAGGATTTGAACCAGTTGACCTGGCTCCAAGCCTGTGCTTTTAACCACCAACCTCTACCATGAGTATAATGCCTGCTGTGGTAGGAAGTTTGGGCAAGTAAGAAAAGCACGAAGAAATAAAGTACCCATTGTCCCACCACCCATTTTAGCATATTTTCTGTGTGTGTGTGTGTGTAAAATATTTAACAGTAGAACCCCGGCCCCCCTCTCTCTCAGCTATATCCTGTGAACATTCTTCCATAGAAAGATATTCATTTGATTGAACATTCAAACCATTTCTTACTCTACTTTGTAAATACCAGCCCAGCCACGTTCGGAGGCACTTGCGATCGATCGGTGGGGTGGGAGGGGGTTGCTGGTGCTAGTCGATGCCTCGCTTCCCTGAAAATGGACCCAGCTCGATTTCTTTTAAGCGACCTGAAAAAAACGCGTTGTCGCCTAAAAAGGTAGCGTGACTTTCCCCTTCAAAGCAGTTCATGTTATGTCCACTTTATATGGTTCCGTTTTCTTAGGGGCAGGGCTGGGCGGGGGAGGGGCGGGGAGTGAGTCTTGGTGCAAAGAAAAATGTAGGCTAGTCAACAGGAAACCTGAAGTCCTCCATACGGCCCGGCCCGGGGGCCCTGGCTGTACCCCGGCCTGGCTGCTTTCCCTGTCTTTGATGGGTGTCGCAAAAATAATAATAAACGCGCGAAAAAACATTCACCTGGTCAAACAAAACTGTTATTATGTGCCAAGATATTCACGGGCAGTGTCTACGGCGTAGACACTGACTACGCCAAGACAGGAGTGGCCACTGCTACGGCCGGCGACAGCTCTGGCTCCGTCAGGTGCTACCCTGTCAACAGCCAGAGAGGCGCGCAGCGCAGATGTGTGCTGACCGCACCTCAGAACCTCTCCTGAGCACAAGGAAATTGGCTCTGAAAGACAACTTCTCCTTTTTCCTCCTCGTTAACTGAATGTCTAGCTCTGATTAAAGGGGCGGACGCAGAAAATTGTACACATGATCCCAATGTGTATCATGAAGTTCTGCAATTGTCTGGTGAGGTGGGTCGTGGCCATGGCCCATGGCCCAGAGGTTGTGCTGGCTGCCCCAGATCACAAGGACTGACACTGATCTGTGAAAAAAAGAGAACAAGTCGTCCAGTCATTACAAACGCGGCTGTGCCAATCTTCACTCTTCCCTTGAGCTGCTTCACCCATTTGCAGGTGAGGAAGGAGGGAGGAGGGCCAAGGGCCAACCTTCTCAAAGGGCCTGCTCTGGGAATCACTTTCGTATGCACATAAATTTCCACAGTAAGTACCTCCTGGAGTTTGCATGCAATGAATTGCTCTTCAAGCTTCCTGTCCAATGTCCTGACTTGAGTTGTGCTACCAGAAAATCAGGTGTCTCTCAATAGCGAAGTCCAACTTGGCTTTTTTTTTTTTTTGAAAGCAGAACTCACTACCTAGAGCCCCTAAGTACACCCCTCCCCCTTTATTCCCTTTAAATGACATTTTACCCAAGGTCCCTGGTCCTCGGCGCCCTCGGAGCCATGGCAGGCAGGAGCTGTTTGAAATCTAAGATGCAGAACCAGGCAGGCAAATGGACAAGATGAGCTTTTCCTTTGACCCTAAAACGAAGGTCAAATCTGTGTTCTCTGTCTCTGTGCCGCGAGTGTTTTGGAAACTAGTTCTACTTCTTTCTGTCTGAGTCTCCTCGTCCTGGGGGAACGACAAGGCACAGGGACGGGCGACGAGCCCCCTCTTCCAACCAACAGCCTGTTGGCTCTGTTCCGGGGCAGCACTTCTCTCCGAGTCCATCGGGAGCCTTCCAGGCAGGGTTTGAAGATCTGGCCGGAGTGAGCGGTGAGGCCCAGCCCCACAGGCTGCGGCTCAGGACAACAGAGAGTCACCTCTACCGAGGATTTGCCACCTGCGTCCGATGCGGATCAGGCCACTGAAGCTCTGCAGTTGTCTGGTGAGGTGGGTCGTGGCCCTGGTCCACGGCCCAGAGGCGGTGCTGGCTGCCCCAGATCACACAGTGTCCGTAGGATCTGGTCCGAGTGCTGTGTCCCGTGCACTGAGGCTCCCAGGGTCCCCGGGCCACACCTGGTCCATCTCCAATGGAGCGTCCTGCACGCCAGTCAAAGGCCTGCTGTCTCCAAGGCCTCCTGGCCAGTCAGTTCGATGATTCTGTTAACCAGCCAACGTCTGGGCTGGTGCCCCTCCACCTGGTCCTGCAGGCTCCTCTCCTGACAGCCCTGCTGCCTGCTGTCCCCATACCTCCCAGGATGCTCCCAGGACGCCCGGGGCAACATCGCACCAGGCCTGGTGGTAGCTCCCGGATGACCACTCCCGCGTTGAACCTAGACCTTTCCTCCCACAGTTACACTCACTCTGTGCCCCATCTCTCCAGGGCCTCCCAAGGAGCCAATTGGTACCCAGAGACGAAGAGCAATGGCATAAGCACAAAAGGCTCACACCCCCAGCCCCTCGGGACTACCTACTAGCTGTGTGGGCTCCCCGAAGCTTTCCGTGTATGATGGACATGATTCTTTGCCCATGAGGAGCCCAGTCAGCATGTTGTATATGTTTCTCTCCCCATAAACCCTTCTCTCTCTCCTAAAGCAGAGGTAGGGCACCATCCCCTCTCTCCCAGGCTACTACAGGCCTGGCGCCACCTCACATCCTCCAACCCCGGGCCAAAGGGATCTTCCCAGAGTCTAAGTGCGATCAGATTTACCCCCTAGAAAACCTCCAGGGCCTCAGAGTCCAGTCCAGACGCCCTGGCACGGCCCATGAACCCTGCACGCTCTGCTCTTGCTCACGCCACCAGTGTCCCCCGCGCTCACGCCTGGTGTGTACCACGCTCTCCTTCACCTGCACACACACAACTATTCTCTCTTCATAGGGGCTCTTTCTGCTGTTCACTTTACTTATTAAGAAATATATTTTCATTGATGTCAGAGAGGGAGAGAGAGAGAGAGAAACATCAATGAGGAGAGAGAATCATGGACAGGCTGCCTCCTGCATGCCTCCTACTGGGGATTGAGCCTACAACCCGGGCCTGTGCCCTGACCTGGAATCTAAGCGTGACCTCCTGGTTCATAGGTCAACACTGAGCCACACCGGTCGGGCTCTGGTACCCACTTTATTGACAAGGAGAGGGGCTGGGAGGGTTGGGACGTTCCCGGAGAAAAGGGGTCTCCTGTGGAGAGGGTAAGGGACTTGTTTGAGATCAAACAAGGCCCAGGTGGAGCCAAGATGAGAGTAGGAGTCAGACACTAGCTTTGCCCAAAGGTCTGCAATCATATGTTAGAATCAAGAATGAGAATGATTGCGATGAGGCAGAGTTACGACATAGGGACTCAAACATGCATTCTCCAGGGCCGGCGTAGGACTGGATGTACGTACTAGATGAGCGTTCACAGAGAGGGCCTGTTGGCAGTTTGGCAGAAGAACATCCAAAGCCCTATAAGAACCTCTGGCCAGAGCTTAACATTAAATTAAAACAACCTTCCAGTGAGTCCCAAACAAGAGCATTCAAAACCCACTAAGTTTATAAAATAATCATGTTGGAAACACAACAATAGTCTCAAAAAATTTTTTCTTAATTTTGAAATTCCTTTGATTTCAGTAGAAGTGCCTTTTAATAGGATCCTACCGGTTTTAAATTTGCTTTTAAGAATTCTGTAGACTCTTAGAGGCAAGAGAGAGAAAGCAAATAGGGGCAGGGAGACCAAGCCCTGCCCCTGAACTTCCCCTCTGCTCCGGGCCTCGCACCTGTCTCCCCGGGAGTCCCCGTCGTCCCTCTAGGAAACCCTGGCGTCTTCTGAGCACACGCAGCCCCATGGGGAACATCTCTGGTGTAGAAAGTCTCCCAGGGGAAGAAGGAGGCCCAGAGCAGGGGCTCTGGAACTTGAATCTACACAATAACCTGGGAGCTGTGTAGACATATGGACTCTCAGAGACCAGGCCCGGAGTCTGTGACCCTCCCACGGAGCCCAGCTGGCCTGAAGCAGGGGCTCCGCCAGGACTTTGGTGGGAGCCATGGGTCCAAGGTCACCTGCTGCAGAGCTGGACCTGAGTGAGACCCAGGTCTCCTGCCCGGCTGGTGTGGCTCAGTGGTTGAGCGTTGATCTATGGACTAGAAGGTCACGGTTCCATTCCTGGTCGGGGCACAGTCTCAGATTTGGGGCTTGAATCCCCAGTGTGGGACTTGCAGAAGGCAGCCAATCAATAGTTCTCTCTCATCACTAATGTTTCTCTCTCTCTCTCTCCCTCCCCCTTCCTCTCTGAAATCAATAAAAATATATACATTTTTAAAAGACCCAGGTTTCCTAGCACCTGGTTCAGTGCTATTCTCACACTACTCCACTGACTCTTCAACTCCCTGATTGTTCAAATCCAAACGTCACTCTTTTGAAACACCAGAATCCATCAACAATAAATGGGTAAATGAATGCATACAAAAAGAATATTATGCAGCCTTAAAAAAGGAAGGACATTCTGACAGCCGCCACAACAGGGATGAAACTTGAGGACACGATACTAAGTGAACTAAGCCAGTCACAAAAAGACAAATTCTGCATTCTTCCCTGGACACGCAGGACTTAGGGTCATGGAAATGATCGATGGAAGATAGAACGGCATTGCTATGAGCTGGGGGAGAGGGAAGAATGGGGAGTTAGTGTTCAATGGGGACAGTTTCATTTGGGGAGATGGGTGATGGTGATGATTGCACAAGGACAGGCATGCACTTGCTGCCACAGAATGGCCCCCTTCCAAATGGTTAAAATAGTAAAACTGTATGTGCATTGTAACACACGCGCGCGCGCAAAAGGAATCCGTTTCTCTCTGTGCTGACTGCATGTGCCGTTCTACAGATGGGAAGACGCATTTACAGATCCGCTGGAAAGAGAGCAGATGAAGGCTGGAAAGAGAGCAACTAGGGGCCCACTTTTCCTGGGTTGCGTGCAGAAGGAGTTTGAGGTCTTCCTGGGACTGAAAGACCAATGAGGTGTGTCCATATTCATGCCCACCAACATCCATTCTCCCAGCTGCTGTGGTGTGCGGGTACTACATTTCCCAGCTTCCCTTGCGGTTGTACTACATTTCCCAGCCTCCCTTGCAGGTTGAATACAGCCATGGGACTGCGTTCTCACTAGTGGGATGCTAACAAATGGTCTGTATTGGGAACCGGGACCCTTAAGAGGCAGGCTCACCCCCTCCTCACACTCTGTTCTTTTCTTGCTGGCTGCCTCCGGGACTTGGCAGCAACCCGGCTGGGACAGGAATACCCTATGGGATATCGAAACCCCAGTTAGGAGGAGCCCGGGTCCCCGAATGACTGCAGAGAGCAGGGGTCACCTGCTAACCTGTTCATCTCGGGCAGTTACTTAAAGAGAAAAAACATTCTACATTCTTTAAGCCACTGAACTATTGTCACATCTCTTACCTAACCTGTTATAGAAGCAAAGGAGATGCTAGCTCTACCAACTGGTCCACATTTAAAACATTGCATTTAGTTCCAAGGGCCACTTTAGAGAATATATTTTTATTGATTTCAGAGAGGGAGAGAGAGATAGAAACATCACCCCTAACTGGTTTGGCTCGGTGGATAGAGCATCGGCCTGCTGACTCAAGGGTCCCAGGTTCGATTCCGGTCAAGGGCATGTACCTTGGCTGCGGGCACATCCCCAGTAGGGGGCGTGCAGGAGGCAGCTGATCGATGTTTCTTGCTCATCGATGTTTCTAACTCTCTATCCCTCTCCCTTCCTCTCTGTAAAAACTCAATAAAATATATTTAAAAATAAAAAAAAAAAAGAAACATCAATGATAAGAGAGAATCATTGATTGGCTCCCTCCTGCACACCCACCCACTGGTGATCGAGTCTGAAACCCGGGCATGTGCCCTGACCAGGAATCGAACTTCGACCCCCTGGTTCACAGGTTGACACCCAACCACTGAGCCACACCAGCCAGGCTAAAGGGTCACTTTTTTTCAAAGAGATGGTGAAGCATGTTCAGGCAGAGGGAAGGGCAGCAACATTTAGCCAATGAAAATCGGTTAAGGACACTGCAGTTGTTGAGTCTGGAAAAGAGATTTCTCAGGGGTGGCATGATGGCTTCTTCAGACACTGAGGAGGCTGAAGAGCTGCATTGGAGCGGCTCCTACAGGACCTGTGGGTAGTTGGGGTTTATGATGAGGCAGGTTCTGATCCAACACAGGGGAGACGTCTCCAATAATTAGGGGTGATTTGAAAAGTATCAGAGGCTTCTCCCCATCACTGTGTCTACAGAGACCTGCTGCCCACTTGTAAGGTGACCCTTATGGGGTGAGTGTGGCACCATTGTGTAGGGCCTAGCGAGTTCTACGATTTTAGGCAGGAGGGTAGATCATGCAGGTTGGAGTCAGATCGTCACAGGAATTACATGTCAGTTTGGATTGGACCTCAGATGTCAGGGGAATCTTGACGGTTTCTTTTTTTTTTTTTTTAATATATTTTATTGATTTTTTACAGAGAGGAAGGGAGAGAGATAGATAGTTAGAAACATCGATGAGAGAGAAACATCGATCAGCTGCCTCCTGCACATCTCCCACTGGGGATGTGCCCGCAACCCAGGTACATGCCCTTGACCGGAATCGAACCTGGGACCTTTCAGTCCGCAGGCTGACGCTCTATCCACTGAGCCAAACCGGTTTTGGCAGCACGTTTAAATCTTATCTTCCAAGAGGAATAACCATTTTAGTCCTAGAGACACAAAGTACTTTTCACCCTCGTCATTCAGGCTGGTCGCATATCTAAGCTGCTATGTCAGGGGCCAGACCGCCGAACCTCGTCTCTCCGATAAGAAGGACTCACAAAGGGGGCCAGTGAGTAGTTCAAGGCCACGGTGGGTGAGTCAGTGCACGGGCAGGCTGCTTGATTGAAATCTCCGCTGCTGCCCCCAGCCCGTGCTACCAGCGTGCCCTCAACCAGGAACATCTCCCGCATACCAGCACAACCAACCCGAACCAGCGGCCTTTCCAGACCTGGAAACCCCCCGAGACATGTCCAACTCAACCACCTTCATTTTGCAAACGAGGAGAGCGAGGTTTAGGGAGGAGGTCACACAGGCAAGGGCCTAGCTATGACTCGAACCCGGTTCCCCGGATCCCTGGCCCTGGATCTTACCACCCGACCTACCCAGACGATGGGAGGCCCGGGAACGCCGCACACGCATCAGTAATTGCCTGGAAGCGCCCGGGCCATCACCATGAGCTCCGCTGTCTGGAAAGACAAAGGCTCGTGTTGGCTTTGGCCACCAAAGAGAGGAAACATTCTGCAATCCTTGCAAAGGCTCAGCTGAGGGGGCGGGGAGGCCTGTGTGAGGCTTGCACCGCACAGGCGAGAGGGGAAACATGTGTTTTGCATTTGTCTCGGGATGGGAAAGAAAAACTTTTCCTTTCACTTAATCTCCGTTTAAACAAACAGAGAAACTGCCCTTTCTGTCAACTCACCGAATGTCAGATATTGTTCACCAGCATGGCATCGGCTTACTAAGCCACGGCCGGGCCACCTTCCTCACGTAATGGCCCCCCTGGATGAGCAGGCACTTGGGCCTGGAGCGGGAGGGGTGGCTAAAACAATACCCGCTTCCTCTGATGAGTTGGACGGGAGTCAGCTGATGGGAGTCAGATTTCCAAATCTGTAACCTCTGGTTTCAGCCAGAGACCCGAGGCCATGCAGCCCCAGTCATGACTCAGGACTTGGGGAGTGAAAGCAGGCACGTCAAGTGATGTAAGAAAATTTCCCCGTTCCCCCATCCCACTGGTGTCGTCCTCCCTCGGGAATTCAGTGTGGGGGGAGGGGGAGGGGGAGGGGGGAGGGGTTGCCTTGTCACCCAGGCGCACCCGGGCGCTCGCTCGGGCGCCTGGCACAAATCCTACTGCCATCACAGTGACCAGTGTCACAAAGAAAGTGCTTCGTTACAATTGCTTTCCTGTTGGCCTGCGCGTGCTCAGATCGTGTGTGTGCGTGTGTGTGTGTGTGTGTGTGTGAACCTCACAAAAGTAAACTAGGAGACAGGAGGGCCAGGTCTGGGCTGAAGGGAAGTCGGTGCGAGTGGGGGAGGCCAGTGATGCAAGCCTACCTTTGAAGTCACTTTGTTTGTCAAGAGTCTGCGGGGCTCTCTCTCCGAAGGAAACTCCGCTGGAATGAGGTTTCTGTGCCTGTGGGGTCAGGGCTATTGTTCTTGGCTCCGGGCTTCGCCTCGAGCCCTCGCTAGGACATGTATAAATCCCATAACAACAGCCCGACATGCGATGGCTCACCCGCGCATTACATCAGGGACTTTTACTCGGCGATGTTGAATGCCTCATTGTTTAATGGGGCAGGAAGTTTACTCTTGGTGTAAGTGAGGAATCTTTTTTTTTTTTTTTCTTTTTCCTCCTTACCTCCTTGGGAGATGTGGACAGAGGCCTGCCTTGTCAGCCCTGGTCTCGCTCCTCCGCGAGAGCAGCTGCAGCCACAGGGCTGCCCAGCTCCCCTCTCAGGACGGGAGGTTTTCTGAGGACCAGAGGGCCAGGCAGGCTTCTCCGGGAGGAGGTGCTGGGTGATGGGCGAAGGGCCACCCAGGGGCAGGGAGGGGCTGGATCTTCTGCAAAGGGCTGGGTTTTCTCTTCTCAGTTTCTTCCATTCTGATCCAGACCTCGGTTTGGTTCTCACACACACACAGGGGGAAGCCCCAGCCCCAAACCTGATGATGCCTTTTTTTTTTTAACCCCCTTGGTGACCAGCTCACGCTGGGAACCTCGGGCTACAGCTCTGAAGTCAGAATGTGTCCGACCAACCGGCCTAATTCAGATCCACGACCCTCCCCTCCATTGGAGCAAATCCCTGAGAAGAATAGAAACGTCTAGAAAAAGCCTTGCAGACTCCCAGATCTCATGATATACCCTGTAAGCAAACTCTCTCTCTCGTTTGTTTGTTTGTTAATCCTCACCTGAGGGTATTTTCCCGCTGATTTTTAGAGAGAGTGGAAAGGAGGGGGAGAGACACAGAGAGAGAAACATCCATGTGAGAGAGAGAGAGAGGTTAGAGAGAGAGACATCCATTGGTTGCCTCCTGCACACACCTGACCAGGGGCCAAGCATCTAGCCCACAACTGATGTACTGGTATGTGTCCTTGATGGGAATCGAACCTGGGACCTTTCAGTCCGCGGGCCGACGCTCTATCCACTGAGCCAAACCGGCCAGAGCTGTAAGCAAACTTTTTAAGACATAAGAAGAGCCCTTTCAGCCTTTTGCTGATGGTTGGCCGAGAGAGACGCCCGGACAAAGGAAGCGTCCACAAATGCAACTCCTTTCCGTCAGAGGAAATCGGCGGGCGGTGAAGATGGCAATGACAGGGACACTTACCTCGTAGGACGAGGAACCCTAGTGCTTTCTTTGTTTCTGTATCTCCAGAATCTTTTATTCCTCACGCATCCGCACAGACACCCATAATGGCCTGAAGAGAAAAAATTAAAAAGCTGGGCACCACGCCTGGGTCCGAGAGACGAGGCCTACGTGGAAAGACGGCTGCCATCGCCTCCTGCACACGGCTCCGTCCACACGCCCCCACGCCGCGCGGGGACCCCTGGCCACACGGACGCTCAGTACGTCTGTCTGTTTGCAATGGCAACCTTGCAATTGGCCGGGACTTTCAGTGTGTGTGAGCGCGAGCTTTCGTCTGCACCAACCAGGCACGTCCAGGGAGCCGGACGCAGCCCCCACTCCCCGTGCTGAGCGCTGCTCTCAGGCCTGAGCTCCACGAGAGGCATGCAGAGCCGCAGTCACGAGCCGTGCCTGCGCGCCGCCCCCCACCCTGAGGTTCTGATTTAGTTGGGCTGCGTCGGGATCCGGGCACAGGTTTTTCTTCTTAAGCTCCCAGGCCATTGCAATGGGCCTCCAGAGTCCCCGTCCACTGCACGAGGCCAGCCCCCCCCACCGCTGGCCCGCAAGAGGAGCCACACCCGCAGGCTCCTTGCACAACAGCCCTGTCCTCTGGCACTTGTCCCCTCTCCCTGGTCCTCCCCAGGCTTCCCTCCAGGCGCCAGCATTTGGGATCCGGCCTCCCCTGTGACTCTCGCCCCCGGGGGAAAGACCTCCCGAAGATGCCCCCGGGTATAACCAAGGGTTGTAAGTCACAATAACAATGACTGTGTGTAACGCACTCCGTCATTCTTTCGCAACGAAGTGAGCAACACCACGCTGTGTTCCGTGGCGCTCGGCTGCCTGGCGGGACCCTTCCTTGGCACGTCTGGGTCCCCGCCTCACGAGGGGCCGGTGCCAATCCATCCGGTGCAAGGCGTGAAGGCATCGCCACATGGCACGAGCTTCCTGTGCCCGGGGCCTGGCGCACAGTGCTGGGTACACACATCCTCGATGCTCAGCAAACTTCTGATGAAACTGAGAACGTGAAATCTGCAAATTCAGGGTGTTTCCCTAACCTCATTTGGTTCTGGAAACTCAAACCACCGGATTGAGAAAAATAGGTCCCGGTGATTACAAAACCCCCTCCGAGCGAGAACACCGTGAGCAGCAGAACTAGCCAAGGAAACGCGGCCGCTATCAGCAGATATGCATGCGCACCGAACCCTCCCGCCCCTCCCGCCCCCAGCTCTTCCTGGGGAACCGCGTCCAGGTCCCTGCAGGAACGGGCGCAGCTCCGAGCACCCTTCCTTCTGAGAAAGCAGTTCAGTGGATGGGGCTGCGAGCCCCCCAGGGTGGGGGCCGGGCCCCAGGCTGCTGGTTGGAAGTGGGGGTTTCCTTCCATCTGTAGGTGCCCAAGTGCCCCACAGGCTCAGCTTGGCCATTTCGTCTGCTTCGGGCCGCGTCCTGCCTGTCACACGTCGCTGGGAGGTGGTTCCTGGAAGGGGGTGACAGCGCGGAGCCAGCGTCCGTTGATTAATGGGACTATTTTGTATCATACGCTTGAGTATGTTTAGTCAATAATATGTTCTTTTATATATAGATATCTATATATTTTATTGATTTCAGAGAGGAAGGGAGAGGGGGAGAGATAGAAACATCAGGGATGAGAGAGAATCACTGATCGGCCACCTCCTGCACGCACCACACCAGGGAACTGAGCCCAGAACCCAGGCATGTGCCCCGACCCGGAACCAAACCGTGACCTCCTGGTTTATAGGTCAACGCTCAACCACTGAGCCACACCGGCCGGGCAATAATTTGTTCTACTGGCTGGACTCTCCCAACCTCACCTCACCCTCTTTTTCCAGAGTTGTCTTTGCCACTTTCTCTCACGTATTCAATGTAAAATTGTTTCTTTAAAAAAAAAAAAATCAGTGAATCCTCTGGGGGTTTGATGGAATCATCTATACATAAAAGACCAAGTGACCGACTGTCCCTCCATCTGTCCGACCGGCCAGTACATATGACATGCACTGGCAATCCTATATGATAAAAGCATAGTATGCAAACTGTCCCATGGACCGGGAGGTGTCTGGGAATTTGACCAGGGGATGGGGCCTGCTGGGGGACGGGGGGGGGGGGGGGGCGGGGAGGGAGGGGGGGAGGGAAGGGAGGGAGGCCCCAGCTGGCAGCCAGCAGCGGCTAAAAAAATTTCCTAAATGGAATTTTTCCATTTAGCAACACCTATTTTATTAGAATCTCTTACATTTTCCCAATACAATTGTGTAGTGTTCTTACTCAGCGTGGCACACAGGTTTAAGGGAAGTGGCTGATGCCTCAGGTGCCAGCGTGAATGGAATATCATGATTAGGATGCTCAGCTACTTGGCATACAAAAACGCCTTTACGGAGCGGCGGGGGGGGGGGGGGGGGGTGTTTTGTAGCGACGTACAAGTCAAGGGGAGCGTGGTCCCGTGCACCAGTGTCCTGCAGCCGCCATAACCAAGCACCACAGACCGAACAGGCCACGTCTAGGATTCTGGGTCCACTCACGGACCGTATGACACGACGTCCATTGAAAAAATCGCTCCCGCCCAGCCCGTGTGGCTCGGTGGTTGAGCCTCGACCAGGCGCCAAGAGTTCGCCGGTTTCCTTGCCGGTCAAGACACGTGCCCAGGTAGTGGGCTCGATCCCCAGTAGGGGGCGTGCGGGAGGCGGCCGAAGGATGTCTCTCCCGTTAATGTTTCTCTCTCTCTGCCTCTCCCTTCCCCTCTCTTTAAAATCAATAAAAACACATTTTTATAAAAGAAAAAAAAACAACAAAAAATGCCGCTCCTCTGAGTTTGCTCTGAGGAATGGTGTGGGAACTGCATCCAGCTTGGATCCGGGGGGCACTGCGGGGAGTGTAACATCTGCTTAGTTACGGGGCTCCCGTGGTCCAGCTAATCCGAGTTCCCGCGGGTGACATTCAGAAGGAAGCAAATTTGGGCTCAACTTAATTGGACTCCGAGATCCCGGGGAGTCTTTGGATTAAGCCCGTCTCCCCGGGGCCGTCTACCTGCAGCAGGAGCCAGTCACCTCATCCTGTCTCCACGGGCGAATCCGTACCGAGGCCTGTGCGTGCCGGGCGGCAGGCGCCCGGCCAGACGCTGGGGCCCTGCGGGCTCAGCGAGATCCCCGTCTTCCCCTCCGGAAGCTGACGTGCCGGTGGCCCCGAAAGAGTCTAGGCAGGTGGGTGGGCGCGATGCCCAGCGTCATGGAAAAGATTCTCTCTGCAGAGGGTGCGGCCAGGTGACCGCCGTGCCCCTCGGAGCCAAGGCGCTGTGGCCTTTAAGGTCCCCGAGAGGGGCCATGTAGGGGAACGTGGGGACTTGGGAGTGGAGCGCATTTAAGAGGAAGTTAGAAAGGGTTTCAATGGGCACGGAGGCACTCTCCCCAGAAAAGCAGGCTCCCCCTGCACACGCCTGAGCGTCCCGCACCTGCTTCCCATTGCCCTGTTTGCAGCCTCACCCCTCCCACCCCCCAACCCTGGAACAGACGCTCAGCAAGCAAACCGCCCAGGCCCACTGGGCTGCTGGGGCCAGCGCCGCCACCTCCGTGGGGAAACCAGATCCCTCCCATCTCAGCAGGCCACACGGCCTGGGCCCGAGGTGTTTCCCCTCCTGCCGGGGCTCCCGGCCAGGGCGTGCAAAGCGAGCAGCTCTCCATCCATGTTTTCAGCTGAACCAGGCCCGGGGCGGAAGGGAGAGGCCTCTGCTCTCGCTCTGCTCATGGTGGCTGCTGCTCCTCCTCCATGAGCCCAAACAAAGCCGGTGCCAGGGAAGGTGATCGGCCCCGAGGTTGGCGGAGCCACACCTTGAAGCGGAGAGGGAGCCTGGCCAGGGCGCTGTGGGCCCAGGAAGCTGGTCCTTCGGTGCCCACTCAGGGCCACAGTGACCTGAGCCGCGCTGCCCGGCGGGGAGCAGGCCCAGGCCTCCGGGAGAAGAAACCCTCTCTCTCTCTCTCTCTCTGCTCGCGTGCTGCCCTGTGACCACGCGAGAAGGTAAACACACGCTTAAAAAGCCCTGTCGTCGGTGCTGGGTGACGCCTGGTACTCAGCACCAAGGAGGTCTCTGGCAACAAAGATCACAGTGTCCCCACCCCCGCCATCACGCGCCCCGCTGCCTGACGCACGCGCACACATCCTTACATGTGGGTGCACGCACACACACACGTGTATGCACACCCGGGCACACACACCAGGGTGCATGCATTCACCCTATATTTCTCCATTCTGTACATACACCCCAACATGTGTCCTGTACACATACACACATGCACAGCCCCGCACACACATGCATACACATATTCTTACACAAACGCATCCTCACACAAACATCCACACACATCAACACTCTGCACACACATCCATACACAAACACAGACACGCAGTCCTCATGCATGTACGAGTATGCACCTATGTGTATGCACATGAGGAGATAAATAACACTTTTTTAAAAGATCTGTAATATGGCCTGACCGGTTTGGCTCAGTGGATAGAGCGTCGGCCTGCGGGCCTGCGGACTGAAGGGTCCCGGGCTCGATTCCGGTCAAGGGCATGTACCTTGGTTGTAGGCGTATCCCCAGTAAGGGGTGTGCAGGAGGCAGCGGATCGATGTTTCTCTCTCATCGATGTTTCTAACTCTCTATCCCTCTCCCTTCCTATCTGTAAAAAAATCAATAAAATATATTTTAAAATAAATAAATAAAAAGATCTGTAATATGAAGGGATTAAGCAAGAACAACAGCAACCCATATATATAAGACACATAGACATGGACAACGGTGTGGCGATAGCCAGCAGGAAAGGGGGTGGGGAGGGAGGTGGAGGTGGGCAAAGGGAGAGGAGTGGGGATAGAGACTGGATTTGGGGTGACGGGCGCACGATGCAGCATGCAGATGAGGTTTCCTTGAGTTGTGCACTTGAAACCTGTATGATTTTGTGAACCAATGTCACCCCCAATAAATTCCATTAAAAAATAAACTTTAAAAAATGAACAAAAATAAAAAAGATCTGTAACAGATGCCAGAAAGGCCTGGTACTCAACACCCAGGAGGTCTCTCTAAATGGAGAATTCTCGTGCATGAGCACACACATCCTCGCACATAAGTGCACCTTCACAGACAAACACACATGCGAGTCCACATTCTCATAGCACAACATGTCCTCGCACACGTGGACACATAGGTTCACATGCTTATGTGCATCCTTAGACACAAACACACACACACACGCACATACGCGCACACACACACGCGCGCACATGCACACGCACGCACGCGCACACACACACACACACACACCCCTTTTGCTGCGGATGCTTCCCCGGGAGTGGATTGGACGCTCTCCTCCTGGGTGAGGAAGGCCGGTGACTTGCGTACCGGGCCAGGTTTCACCTGGAGCTCATGGCCTGGGACCAGGTTGGTAGATGCTGGTAGCAAAGGCCCAGAGCCCAGGCCGTGCCAGGCTGGGCAGGCGAGCCCCCGACATCCGTCATGGAGAGAGCCGGCCGCGCTGGGCCAAAACACTCATCTCAGTAGCTCGGTGACCTTGGGCAAGTTACACAGCTTCTCTGAGTCTTCGTTTCTCGTCCAAAAAAGGGAGGCTGATATCAGAGACTTCGTGGTGATGCCAGGGCGAAGCGGGCACCCAGAGTGGGTGTTCAGGAGAGAGCGCCTCCCATGTTGCTGCCCTTGGTCCCCAGAGCTCCCCAGGCCACCGTTTCCCGGGGCCCCGGGCGCGTGCGGGGACAGAAGTAAAGAAAGTGAGTGTGCGGTACGCAGGCAGTTGTCGGTGTGAGCGGTGAAGGAGCGTTTGATCGGGTCTCCAGCGGCCCCGCCCCTCCTCTGTGACCGACGGGCCAGACACTTCCAGGGGGCTCTGAGACAGGGCCTGTGGCCGGGGGGGTTCCGACGGGGATGGGAAAGAGGTCCTTTGTTTTGTCTGTGAAGCTCTGATGGCTCTTTGGGGGAAAGCAACGAGAGAGCGAAGCTACAGGAAAGGAGAGACCAAGAAACAGAACCTGCCAACACTCCCGGCTGCTGCCTGGACCATCTGGAGCAGCTAAGCGCACGGAGGAGAGAGCACGGCGCCCAGCCATCGCCCCGCAGGAGCTGAGAGAGCCGCCCGAGGGGCTGGAGCGGACGCCGTGGGCCTTGTCCCCGGGGTGACGGCAGCTCCCTCCCGAAGCCAGCCCGGTGTGGCCACGGAAACATGGAAACACGGCCTGACCTCCCCCCCGACCGCCCCCGCCAGCTGCCAGCGGGCCCCGGAGCCTCACTCTCGAAGGCCAGCGGTTCAGTGGAGACGAGCAGGCCCGTGCATGTACCTGCGGAAAAATGAAACGATCGGGTCCCGGGTGCCAAGACGCCAGGCCCAGCTCTGCCCCAGCATCTGTCATCTCGCCTAATCCTGACAACTCCGGAGGTGGCAGCTGGCATGTTCACTTTACAGATAGTGTCCCTGCTCAGAGAGGGTGTGAGCCCGGCCCGAGGTCACACAGCTGGCAGGGGGGGGGGGGGGGGGTGGGGGAGGATCGGAACCCAGAGCTTAGCCGCTTGTCTCCCGATCTCTGTGCTCCCCTAACAAAGAGGGACGAGTGTCAGGAGACAGATCTGCCGGCCTCTCCCCCGCCCTCAGTAGCCAGAACCCCCGGGGCCCGACGGCCGGAAACAAATGACCTCAACCAGCCGCCTCCTTTCACAGACGCCGGGAAAGTGAAGGAGGCCAGCGCGCGGCCCAGGGTCACGTCCGCCCTGTGTCCGCATCCTCATTCCCGGACTTCGCTCTCCCCGCAGCCCCCGGACGGAGCTGGGGGAAAACCTTCCTTCCGAGCCGTCCCCGGGGAGGACAGCTGGACGCCGCGGCCCGGGAGCCGGTGACGAGCTGATGACGACAGGCCTGTGTTTCCCCCTTTTGAGAAATGCTTTGGCAAGGCGAGGCCCGGGGGGCGGTCGGCGCATTTGGCAGACGCGGTTCCAGGCCATCTGGAAGCCCGTGTGAGGACCAGCAAGCTGCTGCCTGTTCGGTGCCGAGTCATTCCCTGAGTGTGGTCCTGGCAGGGCCAGCTGCGATGGGATATTCAGAGAGAGGGTGGCTCTACCCAGAACCCCCAAACAGAGCCGGGGCACCCCCACCGTGCTGCTCTGCAGCCTGAGTCCTGGGGGCCCCCCGCGAGGGCCCATGACACAGTGGCCGGCCCGCCCGGAAGAGATGCTGACGTCCTTGCAGCCAAAGGGTGACATTCGAGCACAGATCACCCTCGTGAAGCATCGCCCGTGGCCCAGGGACCGTGCCCCTGTCTTACCCACGTCTCCTGCTCCGTCCTCACCACGAGGCGTGAAGCCGGAACCAGGACCCGCCCCTGTCTCCCGTCGAGGACACCGAGGCCCAGACAGGTGCGATGAGGTTGCAAAGGCAATGAGGGTGGAGCCAGAACTCGAATCCGGGCGTCCGAGGGCCTGGCCGAGGCTCCCACCCAGGGCACCGGGCTGCCCCTGTCACCGCTTCCTGGGACCTCCGGTGATGCCAGAGCATCCCTGAAGCAGGAAGAGCCGCATCCCGGCCATTCCCACGACCCCGCCCCACTGTCCCCTCCGAATCGGGGACCTGGACAGAGGCCGGGCTCCAGGAGACCCTCCCATCCCGTGGTCGTGGCCTTCTCACCCACGGATGAGTCAGCTGGAATGTTTGGACACCCCGGGCTCCCAGCCGTGGTACCAGGAGCTGTCAGGAGGCAGGAATGCGCGGAATGCCGCTCCCTGCGCTCCTGCCGGCACCCCCTCCCCGCCCCCCCAGGCCAAATCCACCGAGAGGTTGGGAAGGTGAATGACACAATGTTTGTCAAGGGTTTGGGGCGACAGGTGCACCCGCAGATGAGGACAAAGACCGATCCTGTTCCCAGGGCTGCGGCACAGTTTCGCATCCCTCCCCCGCACGCCCGCCTTCCAGGCCTGGACGCTCCTCTCCGGCCCAGGGTTCTGGCCCAGGGTTCCGGCGAAGGGCAAGAAACCACAGATTGGGAAGCAGGAGGGAAAAAGTGTCCCGGGCTCTCCAAAGACCTCTTTGGCCAACTGTGGCCTCGCCTGTCCACTCCGCCATCCTCTCACATGGCTTTGATTTTGTCCTGTGCCTGCTCCATCGGCTTTACACACGCCGCCTCGGGAGCTTTTCTGGCACTTTCTCTGCGCAGGGCTCGGCCCGGGCACTTGAGCATCAACCTGTGAACCAGGAGGTCACGGTTCGATTCCTAGTCAGGGCACGTGCCCGGGTTTCAGACACCATCCCCAGTAGGGGGCGTGCTGGAGGCAGACGATCAATGATTCTCCCTCATCATTGATGTTTCTATTTCTCTCTCCCTCTCCCTTCCTCTCTGAAATCAAATATAATTTTTTTTTTTTTTAACGATGATGATGCAGACAAACCAGGTCTGGAGATGGAAATGAAACCCAACCCTCAGAGCTGCGCGCTGCCTACATGTGCCCTCTGCCTGGCTGCCTCAGCTCATGTCATTCCCCGTCCGTCCGGGCTTCCTTCCCGCCCTCCTTTCCAGGGGGGCAGCGGGTGGGCTGCTCCCCCACCCTGAGCCCTTCCTCACCCACTTGCTGATTTGTCCTGTGGATATTGGCTCACCTCTCCTCCCCGCTCCCTCCCCCCTTCACCCCCCCACCCCCCACCCCTGTCCCTCTGGAGCACGAAGCATAGCTCCCTCATACACCAGTGCCTCGTGCGAATTCCCTCCGGCACACGTGGCCCCAGGCACTGGGGAGACACATAGAAACACTTCCGTAGTGAATGGGCCGCCCGGGCTGACGTGGGAGGTGGGAAGGATGTGGGGGTCTGAGCACAGAAGCCCTTTGTAGGAAATGCTTGCTTTGGGAGCCCACCTGGAGCCCCAGGGAGCCAGAGGGTCCACACCACTGCAGGCCGCGGGGGAAGGAGGCAGGGCTGAGGGTGGAAGTGGCTCGATCAGCCCCTTTTCCGGAAGCCGGGCCGCAGATGCTGCCTTGATAGCCCATCGAAATGAGCCAGAATCATCCCAGGCCGTGCTGACGCAGGGCGCTGGAGGGGGAGAAGCCGCTGGCTGATGATCTTGGCTTCATCCGCCACATCTGGTTCAGCTCAGCATCTCTGGTTCTCATCTTTAAAGAGATGGCCGCCGGCGTCGGGAGTCTCCGAGCCGGGAAGGGCCCGCAAAGACCTCCCGTCGCACCTCCTCCCTCTGCAGCTCAGGGCCCTGTCCCCCGGGGAGGCTGGGACTCAGCCACGGTCACACGGTCACACGGTCACGGGGCTGGTGGGAGGCTCCGCGGGGACGGCGCTGCGGCTCTGGCCTCCGGGCGGGAGCTCTTCCCGGTTTTCCAAGCCGCCCCTCGGGTGCTGCCAAGGCCTTTCCACATTCGCTTGTGTTGGGCCTCGTCGGCGAGTGGAGCTGGCGTGGCCCCTTCTCCCACAAAGGCAAGCGAGTCCATTCCAGAACCAAAAACAGGGATCGTTTTTCCTGTCGCCTGACGCCTTGCGCTGCCCAGGCCAGGCTCCCCTCCAGGGTGCAGGCCCCTGTGCTCACGTGGTGTCCGGAAGGAATGCCATTCACCCTCCGCCAGCCCTGAGAACAGAGGCTAGCGCTCCGCTGCTGGATGGAGCTGCCCTGCGTGCCGGCGTCGGGGGCACTCAACTGGTCCCTCGCTGGCCGCACATTCCCTGGCCGATGCCTCCCCTTGGAAGGCAAGGTCTCCCCAAGGCCTCCTCACCCCATTTTCTTTTTTAAAATAGGTTTTTATTGATTTCAGAGAGGAAAGGAGAGGGAGAGAGAGGGAGGGAGAGATAAGAATATCAATGATGAGAGAGAATCATGGGTGGGCTGCCTCCTGCACACTCCACACTGGGGATCGAGCTCGCACCCCGGGCCTGTGCCCTGACCTCCTGGTTCATAGGTAAATGCTCAACCACTGAGCCGCGCCAGCCTGGCCCAACCCCGTTTTCTAGTCCCTCTGTTGGGACTGTCCCCTGAGCGGACAGCCTCTCTGGGAGGTGCTCTGTTCCCATCCATGAGGGCAGGGAGGGTCCCTTATCCCCATGCCCATCCCACTGCTTCAAACAGGTGTGGAAATTGAGGCTCAGAGAGGCTGAGTTACCTGCCCATGGCCACCCAGCTAGTAAGAGTCAGAATTTGAACTCAGGTCCGACTCCAAAGCCCGTCTCTTTCTACGACACCTCTCCATGTGCCCTGAAGGAGTCGGGGGGCATCTCAGGACACCTCTGCACACATGCTCAGCAAGAGCTCCCCTGACCACCTGCCCAAGCGCCCCACCTCCCGGCGGCCCCATCTCTAGGACAGGCCAGGGATGGGCAGGAGGAGGGTGTACAAGAAGGCCCTCCGCCAAGGTTGGATTATGGCAGGACCCACCTGAGGCTTGACAGCAAGGCCCAGGGGTAAGGGCTTGGGAGGGCTCATGAATGACAGGTGGAAGGAGGAGGAAAGGAAAACTCGCCTGGAGAGAGGGGGCTGACCAGCAGAGCCCAGAGGTTGGGGGCGGGGGGTGGACAGGGCATGAGGGCAGCCCCAGGGGGAAGAGGGAGCCTCCCTCAAATCCCTGCAGGGCCAGCTCGGGGGCAGGGACTGGTTCTGGGGGGACGGGCGGCGTGACTGGGAGTCATTAGTCAGCAGCGGAGGCTTATGAAAGGAAGGATTGTCCGAGGCCTCCTTACTCACCGGCTCATTGGGTCGTCCCCAGAGCCCGGAGCAGGGCCGGTATCGGACGGGGACCGGGAACGCCGTGCGGCTCACTGCTCAGGTTGAATGGCCGGGGCATCGGGGGCGAGCGTGGGGGCTCTGTCCGGCCTCGTGGCCCGTGAGTCACAGCCCTCGGCCGGCAGGCTGAGTGTCTTCATTGTCCACTTGGCCGTGGGGCAGTGAGGCCGGAGCCCGGACGGGGGGCCCAACGCTCTCCTTTTATGACAGAAGTGGCCGGGGCTGATTCATGGGGCGCCTGCCCAAAGCGATCGCCCTGTTGACCTGCTGCTGCCCCCCGTCCAAAATTCACGGAGTTGGACTCAGTCCTGGGAGGCCCCCAGCATTCACCCCCCCGCCCGTTCCTTCTTCAATCATTCACATTGTCACCCTTAATTTGTTGGTCCCCCCCCAATCTTTCTTTTTTTTCCATTTGCAAAAGTGATCTATTGAGCATTATCCAGCCTTAGAAAGGGATGGAATTCTGCCACATGGATGAACCTTGAAGACACTGTGCCCAGTGAACTACGCCAGGACAAGAGCTGTGTGAGTCCCCCTCACATGGGGGACCAAGCGTCGTCAGAGTCAGAGGGACAGGAAGGACAGTAGCGCTTCCCAGGGACTGGGGGGGGGGGGGGGGAGGGGAGGAGGCAGGGGGGTTAGTGCTTCATGGCGCAGGGTTTGAGTTGGGGAACATGAGATGGTGAATGTATTTAATACCACTGAACTGTAAGCCCTAAAAATGGTGAGAACGTGAAATTTCATGTTATCTATATTTTATCACAATAAAGAAACACAAACCACACAAAGTAATCTATTGTTCAAACAATCATAGCAAATAAGAGATCTTTGGTAGATGTCCCCACCCACCCTCTGTCATGAACAGGCTGGAATATGTCCACCCTTTTCATGTCCCCATACAATCACGTATGTGTGTGTGTGTGAGACCCAAGTCGGCCCCTGATGTGGGAAGGGAGGGTGGTCCCCGGGTGCCAGCCACCCTCCTGGTCTCTCTCTCTCTCTTTGTTTTGTTTTTCTTAAAGAAATATTTTTTTATTGATTTCAGAGAGGATGGGAGAGGGAGAGAGAGAAACATCCATGATGAAAGAGAATCATTGATCAGCCGCTTCCTACACGCTTCTATTGGGGATCAAGCCCACAACCCAGGCAAGGTTTGATGCCCTGACCGGGAATCGAACCTTGACCTCCTGGTTCATAGGTCGATGCTCAGCCACTGAACCACGCCGGCTGGGGTCTCTCCCTTTGGAAGACAATGTCGTATCTGCATTGCACTCATAAACCCCAGGTGCCCGTTCAGGGCCGGGCAACAAGGTCATGACAAGGTCACTCCAAGTTCATGGCGTTGGCCATAAGCACCACCCAGTGAGAGATGAGCCAGCTCTCACGCATGCACTCACTTCGTCCTCACCCCGGTGTGGCGAGGAAGGGATCGTCCACGCCCCACCTCGAAGCCTGCCTCACGCATGAAGACTTTGAGGCTGTGAGAGGGAGGGAGTTGCCCTGATCACATCACTAAAAGGAAGCAGGAGGGGAGGTACCCCTCCCCAGAACCGTTAGCTTGTCCCTGGGACTTACAGAGATGCCTCGGCCACCAGAAGGGTGGTGTACGGGGCACTTACTCACCCTGTAGAAACCTCTTCACTTCTGGCTTCCCAGGGGCTGGGCTCCTGCGGTCTTGCTCCCTGGTCCTCTTTGAGCCCGGGAGCATAGTAGGTGTTCAACAAACATTTGCAGGGACAATAGGTCTCATTCACGTCTCTATGGGATCTTCCCCCACACCCCCCGGGGGGTAGCAAGTTAGGAAATGTGATGGTTGCTCTTATTAGTCATCTGGCTAGCGGGCAAGATGGTGTGACATCCTCCCGGTCACACGACCGACTCACCGTGCCACTGAGCTGGAGGCCCTGGATTCTGGCTCTCTTTCCAGGCCTTTCCGACTCCATGGTCATGACCTGGGCCCCTGCTATTATGGGAGGATGATCATAACTGGGAGAAGGAATCCTCTGAGTCATTTCCAGAAATAATAATTGCAGTCCCACTCGTTGACATCTGTGCTTCACATAAGCCTTCTATCATCAGCACCAACGAGGTGCCATCTCAGTTGCATAGTTAGGCCCAGAGAGATTGAGCAACTTCCTCAACATGACACAGCTCAGAGCTGGGATCCAGACTCCATCGGACTCCGGAGCCCATAGGCCACACGCCTCTAACATGCCAGGATCCCTCAGCAGCCTTGGCCGGACCCAGGGAGGCTCACAGCACAGCCAGGCTGAGCCCTGGCGAGGGATGAGGCTGAATGGAATGTCCACTTATCCCCTCCTCATTCATTCTGTTGTCAGAGAGCCTTCGCTGAGCCCCACCTGCTCCGCCGAGGGGCCCTGGGACACGGCCCGGACAGGACGGGCCCTTCCTGCCCCCATAGTGCCTGTGCCTGGCAAGAGAGACCAGTGTCATAATGATGCAGTTAATTGTTTCATTAGAGCAAAGAGAAGGGCCACCGGGGAGGGTTAGGGCTCTGCCAGTCTCTCATGGGCACAGAGCAGGGCTGGGAGCTGGGCAGGGCTGCCTCCTGGGGCCGACATCTCAGAGGAGCCAGGCGAGCAGAGGGCATGGCCTGGGCAGCTTGGCTCTGACGGGGGTGGGGAGACAGCTCGCGAGGCTGGAGCTGGCGCGGGAGGAGGAATGGAGTTGGGGGAGGAATGCCGAGGTCCGTGGGTCAGCGCCAACCTGCCCAGCACCCCCCCCCCCCCCCGCCGCCATAAAGAACTAGGGTTACTGGAATCATCTTGACTTTCTCTATTATCCTTGGAGAGCAAGTGGGAAAGGGAATGTTAATTATCCCCATTCCAGCCCTAGCTGGTTTGGCTCAGTAGATAGAGCGTCGGCCTGCAGACTGAAGGGTCCTGGGTTCAATGCCGGTCAAGGAAAGATGGCCAGGTTGCTGGACTCGATCCCCAGTAGGGGGCGTGCAGGGGGCAGCCAATCGATGATTCTCTCTCATCGTTGATGTTTCCCTCTCTCTCTTCCTTCCTCTCTGAAATCAATATAAAAATCTATTTTTTAAAAAAATCCCCATTCCTTCCCAGCTACCGGGTTTGGGTAGCTCCTCCAATAAGCATTTCCCCCACCTGCCACGAGATGGGCAGCGTCTGCACTTGACACTGGGCTCGCTGTGCCGTGTGACGCCTGCAACCACCTGGAGGGAAGAAGGGAGAGCAGGTCTCAGGCCCCGGGCTCCAGGGGACACGGGCCTTCCCAAAACCAGGCCTCGGGCACAGCCTGAGGTTCAGGCCTTCCTCTCAGTGTGACCTTTCCTCCTCCTTAAAATGCAATTAGTAGCGACGGCATCTCCGGGTTGCCAGGGCGTTACGTAACATCCAGGTCCACAGCTGAGCAGGTGAGAAGGCTCAAGGTCAGGGTGCGGGGCACAGTGGCTGCCATCATTATCAACATAATCATCACGGCTTTGCTCTGCGCTCCTGGCACGGTGCCAGGTGGTGGGAGGCAGGGTGTGTGTGTGTGTGTGTGTGTGTGTGTGTAGGACGCACCCCTTGTTCCCAAGGAACTTACGGTCTTGTGGCCGGAGGCAGCGAAGGAGGAGTCAGGCTCAGGGCAGGGGTGGCAGGGGGAGCCCAGAGGAGATAGAATCTGAGAGGCACTTTTAAACATATATTTTTGTTGATTTCAGAGAGGAAGGGAAAGAGAGAGAGAGAAACATCAATGATGAGAGAGAATCATGAATCAGCTGCCTCCTCCATGCTCCCCGCTGGGGATCAAGCCCACAACCCGGGCCTGTGCCCTGACTGGGAATCGAACCGTGACCTCCTGGTTCATAGGTCTCGACGCTCAACCACTGAGCCATGCTGGCCGGGCTGAGAGCCCCTTAGATGGCAGCTTTGAGCCTTAGAAATGGGAGCATGAGCGAGGGACACCTCAGGTGGTTAGTGGTGGTGTCCCGGGGGCTGGAGTGGACCGACCCAGGGGGTGCCATCGGCCCTGGTGAGGAGGGACAGGGGCGTCAGGAGCCGGGCAGCCCGGGCGGAGGGAGGGACACGAGGGGACCTCCCATCTGTCTGGTCCCGAGCGCCGCGGCCTTATCAGGGCCCTGCAGATCTCCACAATCTCTCTGCCCATCGGAACACGAGCCTGGCCCCCGAGGAGATAACGCAGCCCCCGCCATGTGGCTGTAACTGTCGGTGACCAGGCGGAAGCCACAGCAGCACCCATGCCAGCTCTCAGGGAGGCCCAGAAACCCCTCTGCCCACCTCCCCGGGGCGGCTCTGGGTCGGGGAGGTGGGCAGGCGGAGGGCGGATCTGGAGGAGGAAAAAGCAGGAAGAATGATCGTCAAAGCCCCTCGCGTGTGTGCTGTGCTTTCGGGTTTGCAAAGCACTTTTATTCCCCTTCCTGGCACGGAAAGGGGAAGGTGGGGCCTGTCTTCAGGCCACCCCTCGCCGGCACTGTGGCCACGGGCAGGTGACATCGCCTCTCTGGGCCTCAGTTTCCTCCTCTGTCCAGCGAAAGCAGGAACGCCGGCTTTCTCTTGCGGAGCTCGGGGTCCAGCCAGCCCGATGCCACCTTCCTCCGGGCCCTGGTTCCCCGGAGGGCACCACCAGACGCCAGGCCTCTGCCAGGCTGGGCGCGGAGTCAGACCTCCGTCCACCAAATGCCTCTGGGGTGGATGGGCCCAGACAGCCTGGGATTCTTGTCCCGACTCTCATCCAACACCCAGTGTTTGCCAGGCCCACGGAGGCTGGATGGGGGGGTGGGGATGGGGGGGCTGCCATCCAGGAGGCTCCGGCTCTGCCAGCAAAAGCTTTTGTGCTCTGGATGCCAGGCCAGGGCAGCCAGCCGTGCCAAGGAGAGGACTGGCCTCCAACAATAATGTTTTTCCCTGGGTTTTCCAGAGGCTCCCTCTGCTTTCTAACTCAAACCGCCCGGAGCGAGTGTGCATGTGCCGAGTCTCCAGACGCCCCTAGAAAGACAGCTGTCCTGCCTGCAGACAAGAGCCGGCCCGGGCAGGGCTGTGGCCCGGAGGCCCCCCGTCGCCCAGGCCGGGGCCTCCGCTGGCACCCTCCCTCCCTCCCCGCAGGGCACACTTGCTGCTGGCCACTCTTCCCACGCCCACGGGGGTTCACCGGGCGCCAGAAACTTCGAGGCTTTTCGCGTGATCATCACAGCTGTTACTGCAGTTCACAGGGACTGGGCACGTGTCCTGTGCCGGCAGCTCTGCTCAGCACTTGACAATCATTCTCTCTCGGGCACCCACCACCATTCCGTTCCCCAGGAGAGAACGGTGCGGCTCAGCGAGGGGAGGGGGGCTTGCTGAAGTCCCCCTGGGCCTGCCTCCAGGGCTCCAAGGTGTGAGGCTCGCCCTGGCCGGCTTGGCTCAGTGGACAGAGCGTTGGCCTGCGGACTGAAGGGTCCCGGGTTGGATTCCGGTCAAGGGCATGTACCTCAGTTGCAGGCTCAGTCCCCGGCCCTGGTTAGAATAGGGAAATGCATAGAGACAGACGAGAGATTTGAGGTTGCTCTGGGTTGAGGGAGGGTGATAGCGAAAGGGTATGATCTTTTTTTTTTTTGAGGTGATGACAATATTCTAAAGTTGACTGTGGTGATCAGTGCACACATTTGTGAATATGCTAAAAATTATTTAAAGGAGGGCCTTGTATGGTGAATAAATTCTATCTTAGTAAAACTGTCTTAAGAAGAAAAGACTTAAGATACAGCCTTTAGGGAGCTCCCAGGTGAGGGAGGCAGAGAAGCGCTTTCATTCACAGCACCGGAAAACGCAGGCCGGGATGAGAGTAAGTGGGGCTGGCTGGGGACAGGGGTTGGAGCCCTGGTGTGAAAGTTTAACATATTTTGCACATGAAGCCATGTTGGTATGGTGCTATGGAAAGAACGAAAAATCCCTCTCAGCCCGGGGAACTGGGGGCGGGGGGGGGGGGGCAATCCAGGAGGGCTTCCTGGAGTAAGCAGTACTGGGCTAAGTCCTAAGAAAATGAGTTGGGCAAGAAAGCGAGGGGAAGAAAAAGATAACACAGGTGGAGGGGCCAGAAGCACATTCAGAGAATGTTCTGAGGGGCTAGGGAGGAGTGGGGAAGAGGCTGAGAACGGATTTCTGCCTGGCATCGTGGGAAAGCCCGTCCGCCCACACTGGGCTGTGTTCCCTCTCGCACGCCCCTGCCCCTCCCCGGGCCTGGATTTCCACAGCAACCCACCCCTCTCTGAAGCTGGGAGTCTCCGGGGCTGAGATTGGAGTGAAAAGGACAAACTGGTGACAGAAGGAGGGGGCCGGTTGGCGGGTGTCAGGGCCTGGAAACAGAAGGCCCGGGGCCTCGCAGACACCAGCTTCCCAGCCCGGGGGAGCCGGATGCTGACCTGCTGCCCACGGCCCCGTCTCCGCCCTGACCTTCCCAGGAAACGCGAGCGGCTGAGCAGAAATTGAAACAGAAACGCAGGTGTCCCTCCCTGGGCAGATTCCAAGAAAGAAAAGAAAGTGGCTTCTGAAGGGGAGAAGCCACGCGCTTTGAAGGGAGGAAGGAAACGCAGGCCAAGAGGGGAAACGAAAGCGAAGGGGCGGAGTGAGAGAGGGGCAGGGCCCCGGGCGGGGGCCACGGCCACCCTCCAGGTGTGCCCGGGTGAACCCAGCCACGGGCAGCTTCAAAGCCACAAAAGCAGTGCGTGTGGAGAGGAAGCGGCCCCCCGGGTGCTTCCCGTCCGTGGCGCCCGCCCCCTTTCTCGTTCTCCTCGCCGTGGCCTGAATGTGGAACCAGAGGACTGAGTTCGGTGTTTGGTCCCGCCATGTGTCTTAACGGCAGGCTCTGCCCCTCAGTTTGCGCATCTGTAAAATGGGCTCACGGCTGCTGCTCGGCCTCTGCTGTCAACGAATAGGGAGGAAGAGAGTCCCGGACGGCGGGATCCCTGGCCAATGATGCAGAAAGATCATTGGTGCGCCGTGGGCACGGGTCGTGTTCTGGGCGGGGTTTTCACCTTTCAAAGCATCTTCCCATCGGTTGCCTCCTCTGAGCATCGCAGCTCTGAGCAAGGAAGGCCAGGCAGGTGGCCTACCCATTTGACAGATGGTAAAACTGAGGCTCGGAGCGGCCGTATGACTGAGAGCACCATGCAGCAGGCAGGATGCCAGGGGCCTGGACGTGTAGGGGTGGTGACATCCAGGCAGGAAGGAGTCACACACAGATGCTCAGCTATTTGAAGGCCTCTCGTGAAGGCGCTGAATTGGGCTATTCCAGGGCCCGGTCTGGGACACAGGCTTAGGAAGTCATAGGAACGTGAAAGGGATTTCCACTCGTTGTGAAAAGAAGAACCTTGTGACAACACTGAACTTCCAGAGGGACCCGCTGCCTGAGGGGTGGTGAGGTCCCCATCCCTGGCGGGGGCTCAAGGGAAGGCCTGACAACCAGCTGCCGGAGCTGACCCTGAGGGGAATGGATTCTGAGGGAGGGGAGCCGAGAGCGGGGCTTCTCAAGCTCAGAGCCACTGCCCTGTGCGCCTCCAGGAGCTCTCAGCAACCTCTCTGGTCTGTACCTACCAGCAACGTGCCCCTCCTCCCCTCCCCCCCTCCAACGTGTGTGGCAATCAGACACGTTTCCAGACATTACCAAGTGCCTCCGGAGGCAAAGTCACCCCTGGCTGGGAACCGCTGGCTTTGATGCCCTTTCAGATCCCTGATCCTGTCATTCTAGACAAGGAACCACAAGAATTGCTGTCATAGTTTGAGCCCCTTGTGGCCTGTATGATGCGAAGAATCTTACTAGTAGATGCATCATCTCATTTAGTGTCGCAATCTGCCTTGGTCAGTCTGTCTTCTTTCTTATTTTACTGTTTTCCCATATATTTTTATTGATTTCAGAGAGGAAGGGAGAGGGGGAGAGAGATAGAAACATCCATGATGAGAGGAGAATCATTGATCAGCTGCCATCTGCACGCCCCGCCACTGGGGATGGAGCCCGAAACCTGGGCATGTGCCCTTGACCGGAATCGAAACCAGGACCCTTCAGTCCGCAGGCTGATGCTCTATCCGCTGAGCCAAACCGGCTAGGGCTGTCTTCTTTTTTATTTAGATTTTTATTTAACGTAATGACTTTTAGAGAGAGAGAAAGGAGAGAGAGAAAGAGAAACATCAACTTGTTGTTCCACCTACCCATGCACCTATGGGTTAACTCTTGTACGTGCCCTGACCAGGGATCGAACTCGCAACCCTGGCGTATCGGCACGACGGCCCAACCCACTGAGCAACCCTATCTTCTCACACCATTTCCCCCGCCTCCTCTGCCTGGCTTTCCCCAATTCCCACCTCCAGTGTCACTCCACCTGCCACTGCTCCCCTAAATAATCTGAGTGCCTCCCTATCTGTCCTCCTCCAGGACGGCCCCCTGAGTATTGCTCACCCCTGGGCCCCACACAGCAGGGACTCTATACCTGCCTGAGGGAGGGAGGCCGAGATGTCACCTCAGTGCGTGGCTGGCCCACCCTGGCGAGCAGGGCTGCCGTGTCTGCGGCCTGAGCTGACCCTGACCTGTGCTGCCCTCCAGAGCCCCACCTGTCCCTTGAAAGGCCACCCCTGCCCGCTGCTCCCCAGCGGCTCCAGCACAGGTGTCTGACCCTGAGGTCAGCTGGTGTCCGCACAGGAAGGACGCTGGGTGGGCTGCGTGGCAGAGCCCTCTCTCCCTGCGGAAGGAGGAAGCCTGCTGCGGAGTGACCCGGACCAGTTAGCAAACTCAGGAACCCTGGGTCCCCGGGCAGGAGGGTCCCCTTCTGCGAAGCTGGCAGGAGGTCACTCTGGGATAAAGGAGGGAGGCCCAGGCAAGCTCTGGCCGGGAGGGGGGGGCGGGGCGTCAGGGAAGAGGGTGTCCTGATGGGGTGGGAGTCCTGGCCCAGGGTGGCAGGAAGCCGCTACCCTTCGTGGCCTGGGATCCAGCCCCCGGGGTTTGCAAGGCCCTGCAGTGCTCGGCTCGGGATCCGAGAGGTCTCTTTGTAAAGTGAGAAGGGTTTGAACTACACCTGCGGTTTCCCAGCTTTGGTGGGTGTTTTTATTTTGTTTTGAGAGAGAGAGAGACTAAAAACACAAACCCTTCTGAAAGAAAGCTCTCGTGTGCTATCCCAACATGTCAAACCCTGAACGCTGTCTTCTATCGTCTTAGGCCCCTGGGTCACCTCCTCACCCCACAGGGATCCCGGGGCCCAGTTTGAAGCCCACGGGGGCCCGGCTGGCGTGGCTCAGTGGTTGAGCGTCGACCGATGAACCAGTTCGATTCCCGGTCAGGGCACATGCCCGGGGTTCGGGCTCGATCCCCAGTGTGGGGCGTGCAGGAGGCAGCCGATCAATGATTTTCTCTCATTGTTAATGTTTCTCTCTCTCTCCCTCTCCCTTCCTCTCTGGAATCAATAAAAAATATATATATTTAAAAAACCCCACGGGGGACTCTCTGAGGCCCTTCTAGCTCCAGCGGTCGGCACTCCCATAACTGACCCCACCAAATGGTGCAATGCAACCAACCGTCATAGGGGCTGGGGGCGGGTGGGGGTGCCTATGGGGGGGCCCTCGGGGTCTTGCCAGGCCCAGGGGACAGCTGCGACTCAGGCTATCCTGAAACACGCGGCGATGGAAAATTCCGGTCATGCGAGCGTTCTGTTTACTCCTGTGGGCGCCTGGATAAACAGGGATTCACAGTACCCGGCAAAGATAAACTTAGGGGACTCATCACCCTGGCGAGGGTTCCAGGCCACAGCCTGCGCACCCCCGGGGAGAGGGGGGCCCCCCACGGTGCTTGGATGACAGAGACCAGAGAGGAGACACCCGGGTCCCAGGCAGCCCACGGCCGTGGGAGGAGCTGTCACGCGGCCGTCACGCTAGAACGCCGCACAAGCACTTTCGCGTCCCCCTGAGGTTTGCGGTAAACTCTTCCCTTTCTTACTGAATAAGAAACTGAGGCTCAGCAAGGTGCGGTCACGGGCACGTGGCTGAAGCAGGAGTCTCAACTCCACCACCCGGGGCCTCCCACACCATCCGCCCCACGGCCCCGAGCAAACCGGGTCTGGTCCCCCCCCGCTTGGAAACTGGGGGTGTCGGGCTGCAGGGCGCCTTTCCATCAACGCACGTGGGTTTCGAGCGCTTGCTCCGGGCTGGGGGCTGAGTGAGATGCTGATTGGAGGGAAATGAATCAAGACAGGGCCGCTGCTCCCTCAGAGGTCGCAGGGTCCGAGAGTTAACGCTGCCGGGCGGCTGGTGGCTGAGCTTTTGGAAAAGGTTTCATCAGGAGGGGAGGTCTGGCCCGGCTGGTGGGGCTCAGTGGTGGAGCTTTGACCTCAGAACTAGGAGGTCATGGTTCCATTCCCGGTCAGGGGGCACCTGCCCGGGGTTGTGGGCTTGATCCCCAGTGGGGGGCGTGCAGGAGGCAGCTGATGGATGATTCTCTCTCATCACTGATGTTTCTACCTCTCTCTCCCTCTCCCTTCCTCTCTGAATATATATATAAAGAAGGGGGTGTCTGAGTCCACTTGGAGGCTGAGTAGCCAAGTGGCAGATGGAGGCAGCAGGGAACAGCACTCCCCTCAGAGGGAACAGCCTGTGCTAAGGCGCAGAGACAGGAGGGAGAATTTCAAAGGCTTCCTCCAGCCCTCACGGCCTCAGGTATTGGTGGGTCATTAAGGGCTGATGAGGGAGGAAGGATGGGGGTCCTGGGATCAATACTTTAGAGAAAGAATAAGGTTTCTCCTTCTAGAGCAGCGGTTCTCAACCTGTGGGTCGAGACCCCTTTGGGGGTCAAACGACCCTTTCACAGGGGTCGCCTAAATACATCCTGCCTATCAGATATTTCCATGACGATTCATAACAGTAGCAAAATCAGTTATGAAGTAGCAATGAAATAATGTTATGGTTGGGGGGTCACCACAACATGAGGAACTGTATTAAAGGGTCGCGGCATTAGTAAGGTTGAGAGCCACTGTTCTCGAGTCAGAGTCTCAGGCTTCCAGGAGCCTGGGGCCGCCCTGGGAGCGTGCCCGATCATCGTGCGGCTCTCTGAGTCAGTCCTGGTTGGAATGGGGAGAGCCCTGTACGGAGCGTATTAGTTTCCCACGGCTGCCGTAACAGATGACCACAAACCGGGTGACTAAAAACACAGACGCTTACCCTCCCGCGGGCTGGAGGCCAGCGTCTGAAATCAAGGTGCTGGCCGGGTCAGGTTCCCTCTGCAGGCTCGAGGGAAGCATTCTTCTGATCTAGAAAGTGAGGCCGGGCATTCCCGGGTTCGATTCCGGTCAAGGGCACGTACCTCGGTTGCAGGCTCCTCCCCGGCCCCAGCCCTTTTCGGGGCTCGTGCAGGAGGCAACTCGACTCACTCCGCTCTCTGCTTCCGCCTTCTCTCCCGTGAGTCCCAAGCCCCCCTCGGCCTTCCTCCCGCAAGGACGCGTGTCCTCGGATGCAGGGCCCACGTGGGTCATCTCACCTGGAGGCCTTTGACCTCCTGACCTCTGCAAGGACCCTTTTTCCAGATGAGGCCGCGGTGACATATTCCCGGACGTGGATGTACCTTTGGGGAGAGGAAGCTACCATTCACGCCCCCCGCACCTGGATCCACCATCCCACAGCCCCATGCACTTATCTGTGTTAATCCTCACCCCAGGATATCTCCCCATTGATTTTTTTTTTTAAGAGAGATTGGAAGAGAGAGGGAAAGACAGAGAGAAACATCGATGTGAGAGAAACACATCGATCGGGTTGCCTCCTGCACGAGCCCCGACCAGGGCTGGGGCCGGGGAGGAGCCGGCAACCGAGGTACGTGCCCTTGACCAGAATCGAACCCGGGACCCTGTGGTCTGCAGGCCGACGCTCTATCCACTGAGCCACACTGGCTGGGCCCACGGCCTCATCATTTTGAGGTTGGGGACTGGAGGCGCAGCTGGGGAAAAGCTCTTGGCCACGGCTAGCCAGCGAGTGGCAGAGCGGGCACGGGGACCGGGTGCTGAGGCCACCGTTGCCATCCTAGCATGACACGCACAGCGCTTCCCACAGGCCAGACACTGGTGTACGTTGTACATCTACAAACTCGGAGAGACTCCGCTCTGCAGGGGAGGAGCAGGCACAGAGAGGTCCGGGAACTCGCCCCAGGCCACACAGCCCGTGCGTGGGCCTGCGCTCTCCCCTGCGATACCCCATGTGTCTCCTGATACGCAGGAGCCGGTACCCATTTGTAGGTGTCAGCAAGGAAGCAGTGCTCTGTGCAGCCCTGAGGCCGCGGCGGGGGAGGGACAGGAGTCTGCGGTCTAGCCGGGGAGATAAACTCAGACTAGATTATTTTCTAGAATGTGGGGGAGAGGCCAGCCCGGGAGACGGGGAGGCTTCTCACAGCAGAAGAGGCTCCCACTGATCCTCTCAGGAGGGTTGAAGTCATTTAGGGAGACGAGAGGAGGGTGGATGTTCCAGGCCGGGGGCACAGGAGCCGGGAGGCAGGGATGCGCGTGGCCTGTCCTGCGGACCACAAACAGTTTGATTTTGCTGGAGCTTAAAGCAGGAAGTGATAGGGCTGAAGGGTGGGCCGAGCAGAGGCCGAGGCTTTGGACTTGATCTTGAGGGAACTGGGGAGCCACGGAGGGTTTTAAACAGGAGCTGGCGCAAGGCCTGGTGTGGCTGGGAGTGGAGGGGGCCTCTCTGTGGGGACCCCTCCTATAGATGCCATGTGCCCTGCACCTGGAGTTCAGCTGAGATATTGAGGGGGCGGGGGACCAGGGCAAATGGGGGCTCAGTAGGCTCTCCCCCCTCCCCTTCTGTTCAAGAAACGCCGGTCACGCTGGGAGTCTGGGGGCCTGGAAGAGAAACGGCCTGTGGACAGACTTAGCCCTGCGCCAGCCTCTGTGTGGGCCAGGCAGGGGGTGGCCTTGGGGAAAGGTGCCTAACTGGACAGTAAAGGAAGCGGATGGATCGGGATTTCCCACACTGTCTAGGGAATGCCGCCCTGGGAGATCCGTGTGCACACGCATGCTCCACCCACCCAACTGCCCTAAAGGCTCTGAGAAGTCCTGCAACCAAAACATCTTTTTAAAAAATTTTGTGTAACCCAGTGTTTCCCCAATTTTTTGGATACAAAGTTGTGTGTGTGTGTGTGTGTGTGTGTGTGTGTGTGTATGTGTGTGTTTAATTCTCTGACCACCCACGAACTTCCCTGGGGAATGGAGAGCAGTAGAACCCACAGTAGGTCTAGAGCAGTGGTCGGCAAACTCATTAGTCAACAGAGCCAAATATCAACAGTACAACGATGGAAATTTCCTTTGAGAGCCAAATTTTTTCAACTTAAACTATATAGGTAGGTACATTGTTATTCACTTAATTAGGGTACTCCTAAGGCTTAGGAAGAGCCACACTCAAGGGGCCAAAGAGCCGCACGTGGCTCTCGAGCCGCAGTTTGCCGACCACTGGTCTAGAGGAAGGAGCACCAGACGCAGGACAGGGGCTGGGTTGGGTCGGTCCTGCAGGGACAGACACCCACTCTCTGAGGCTCGCTTCGGCAGATGGCGCCCGGGTTCCCGCGACCACACGGCCTCGCCGTGAAAAGGGTCTTGTGTGTTCGCTCTGGCGTTGGAGGAGCCGGCGCAGGGCCAGGCGCGGACTGAACACACGAAGGAGCGTCTACGGCAAGGCCTGCCTCCCCTGTGGGGCTCGTGCGAAATTAAATGAGCGCATGCCGACGGGGTGAGTTCCTCGTTAGTAAACTTTACGGCCCTGCCCGCCGAGGGGGGACTGTTTTTGTTATCCGCACCCGACCCCCCACGACTCGCCACGGGCCCAGAATTCCACCCTGCGTCACTCATTGGCCCGAGGGCGCCGAAGGCCCCAATTAAAACGTAAGTGTGTGACCTGGAGGTGCCTCCAGGGGCCAGCGGGCACCTCTGCATCATGCCCTCATCGCTGGCAATGTGCTCATCAGGTTACCCGCCAGGAAACTGGTGCAGATGAAAAAAATATAGTCTTGGGAGACTCCCACGTGGAAGAGGGAGTGGGGGCATAAAGCGAGGCTGCTGGGGGTCCTCGGGGTTCGGGAGCGCGGGTGAGGCTGTAAACCAGTCTTGACGGCTGTCGCACCGCCGCCCCCCACCGCCACTCCCATCCAGATGGCCTGGGCCATGTTCCTTACCTCCCTGGCCGTCCGACCATCCGACCGTCCGGGGCAGGTGGCTGGGAGGGAGCTGCCAGCCCATTTGTCCAGGGCGGTCCAGCCCGGGGCTGGCTGTGCTAAGCAGGAAGTCCACACAGCACGGCCCTCCCGGTTCCCCGGCCTGGCCACCGGGGTCAGGCCAGCTTGGCCAGCTGTGGCTCCGGACAGTACACTCCTGGGAACGGGACAGAAAACAGGAAGGGAGGCAGCTGCTGGCAGGGTCAGGGTTAGGCCGTCCACCCTTCTCCCCTCCCCACCCCTGACTCCCCACACCCCCACCTGCACCTTCCACCCGATGGCAGCCCTTTCAGTGGCCCCGTCCTCTCTACCCCAAAGGGTGAGGTGGCCCTGGCTGGTGTGGCTCAGCGGATAGAGCGTCGGCCTGCGGACGGGAGGGTCCCGGGTTTGATTCCGGTCAAGGGCACGTACCGGTTGCAGGCTTGATCCCTGGCCCTGGTCAGGGCTCCTGCAGGAGGCAACCGATCGATGTGTCTCTCTCACATCGATGTTTCTCTCTGTCTCTTCCCCTCCTTTCCATTCTCTCTAAAAAATCAACGGGAAATATCTTTGAGTATTAACAGAACAAAAAAACAAGGGGTGAAGTGAAGGGAACCTCTCTAGGGGGTCTCAAGCAAAGGGGTGCAGGAGACGCGCTGCCTCTTGGCCAGAGCTGGCCCGTTCCTGCCCGAGCAGCCCAGGCTGCCCGGAGGGGGTAGCAGATGGAGAAACTGAGGCTCCTCCTCATGTCGGGTCTCTGCTGAAGGTCACCCCCCCCCGCCCCCAGGCGCCCCGCTCTGCCTCTGCACCCTCGGCATTTCCTCCGGACGTTCCCCACCTGCTGACACCGCGGTGCAGTGTGGACGCTGCAGCATCTCCCCACAACTTGAAACCACAGGAGAGGGGGCCTGTGTCCAGCGGCATCTAGGAGCACATAGTAGGCACTTCATAGATATTTGTTGAACACATGAAGGGAGTAAGGATCAGGCCCAAGGAGGGGAAAGGACGTGGCCAAGTTCACTCGAAAATCGGTGGAAGGCCAAGTCCACACCCCAGGCCCCTGCTTCCCCGGACCAGGGCCCTTTCTCAGAGAAAGGCCAGGAGGCCTTCATCTGGGGCTGGACAGGCCCACAGCCATGGGGAGAGGCCTGTCCAGCCCGCATGAAGGCCTCCTGGCTCCCCGTCCTCTGAGGTTCCCAGGGGCTGCCCAGCACTTCTGGGCATGAACTTGTGTTGCTGTTGACCTTTTGGGTTCCTGTGTGTGTGTGTGTGTGTGTGTGTGTGTGTGAGTGTGTGTGTGTGTGTGTGTGTACATGTGTGTACACGTGTGTATACATGTTTGCACACACGGGTGCCCAGATAAGACCCAAAGGCGTAGACCTCGCCGTTTCTGGGGAGGAGGGTCTTGTCTGGGAGCAGATTGGGTGCTGAGAGGGGAGGGGTTGATTGATGGGTTCGTTGGGATCGGGGCTTCTCAATCCCAGCACCAGCGACATGTGGGCCAATGACTGTTGGGGGGGGCATCCCCTGCATTGCAGCGTGTTTAGCAGCACCCCTGGCCCCACCCACGATAGGCCGGTAAGTAGCACAGGCAGCAGTTGTATGTGACGAGCAACCACGTCACCGTGTCCTGGGGTGGGGGGAGGGGAAGGAGGGGACGCAATCACGCCCAGCTGGGAACTACGGACTCTGACGAAAGCGGAGGTTTGCGCCCACAAAGGGTAAGAGGGGACCCATGCTCACCCCTGATCCTCCCAGGCTTTCCGCAACAGCATCCTGGGCAGCCAGGAGGGACCATGGGGAAGCCCTCACAGCAGAGGAAAGGGCTCGTCTAGCCAAGCGGGGACAGTCGCTGTGGACACTGTGCAGGCCGCACAGGCTGTGTTCTGGGGGCGATGCCTGGACCCCGAGGTGCGGGGTCTGCCTGTGCACCAGGCGCCCCTGCCCCCGCTCAGAGGCCCACGCGGACTCCGCAGGGTGGTCAGGGAACCTGTCCTCCCATTTCCGCTCCGCCCCCCGCCTCCGCTCCGTTCCCTCAACAGGTGTTTGGGGCCCACCCGAGGGCCCCCAGGAGGGAATGAAGGGGAGAGAATTGGGGGCCCAGGGCTGCTGCTGGGGAAGAGGTTTGAGCAGGAGACTTGGGGGTGCGGGAGCCCTGCATGTGGGTGGCTGGCTTCTCGCATCAGGCTGGTCTGGTGGAGAGAATGACCTCACCTGCTTGGAGAAGCCCTTGGCTGGTGCTGGGATCTGGGGTCGGGGAGGGGTCCCCAGGGCCAAACAGAGAGGAGCTTGGGGGTTGGGATCCCTCCCCCCGGCCTGGCTGCAGCCCAGCAGAGGCTGCCTGTGGTCTGGCCCCAGAGCAGGGGACAGACCTCCCCCGTGGCTGGCACCAGCTCAGGGGCCTCTTCCCAGCCGCGGCTCGGAAAGTGAGAGGGGCTGACGTGGGACTGACCTCACACCCGCCCCCCCTCCTCCAGCGCCTCTCCTGGGGGTTCGCTGCTGCTGGGAACAGGACCTCCCGGGGGTCCCGGGGGGAGAGGAGGCTCCTAGAAGATGAGGCAGGCTGAACCGAGTGGGGGGTCCTGGAGTCCCCAGCCAGGGCCAGGGGCAGGTGTGGAGGAGACAGAAAGGCCTCCTTGAACCCCAAACCTCCTCTGCTGCCTCTGGGAGATCTGAGGTTTCCCTTAGAAGAGTCACCATGGGGAGGGGGGGTTGCTTTAGAAAGTTCTAGAGGGCAGAGGGGACTTGGACACTCATATGCTACCTGTCCCACTCACCCTCTGCCCAGGCGTCATCACACCTACTTCTCTCAAGGGCCATGGGCGTTCATGTGACAGAGGAGGAAACCGAGGCACGGAGGATTGAAGAAACTTGCCCAAGCTGGAAAGGAGAGGGTCGGTATGCAAATCCAGGCGTGCCAGAGCCCTAGCCCCGTGCTGGGGGCTGGGGGTCAGCCCTTCCCAGCCTGGGATGTACAGAAGCCCCTGAAAACCGCACTGCAATGCAGCATTTCATTTGGCCTGAGGTGGGGTCTGGGTCCCGCATTTCTCAGCTCCCGGGGCTGGGGACATGGCTGGTCTGTGCTCTGCTTCCTTGACGTCAGGTAAAACGGTCAAGTGCCTGGCATAGGCCTTCAGTAAACGGACGCATGCTCTCTATTTCCTGTGAAAGTCCCTAAAACACGCTGTGTGCATAGTAGGTGCTCGATAAACAGGGGGGGGTCATGGTCCCCTGTGAAACACGACCGTAGTGAGGAGGAGCTTGGTGGATTCTAGGGCCTTGTGCCCACGGGTCATCGGAACTGAAGTGGACTTAGAGTTAAGGTGGGCATCAAGGAGGACTTCCTGGAAGAGGTGGCATTTGAGATGGGACTTGAAGGACCAGAAAGAGTTCTCCGTGGAGCCAAGGAGGCCGGGCGTTGGAGACAAAGGGGAGAGCAGAGCCCAGGTGTGGAGAGGCGAAAAAATCGGACAGGTCACAGACCCCCCAGCCACGTGGTGGCCGGAGGAAGGGGGTGTGGGGCAGGTGACCCGAAAAGGTTACGTGGGGCAGGACCAGCTCTGTGATTTGCAAAATGGAAATGCAGGGCCCCTTGGAGGGGGATGGGTGCTTGGGTCCGTGTCCTCCGGCTGCTGCATCCCATTGTCACAAACTGGGTGGCTTAAAACAGCAGCCATTGGTCCTCTCACGAGTACGGAGGCCGGAAGCCCCAGTGCCCAGGGGTCAGGGAGGCTGAGCCCCCTCCGAAGGCTCTGGGGAGGGTCCTCGCTGCCTCGTCCAGCTCCCGAGGCCCCGGCACTCCTTGCCTGCGGCGGCATCACGCCAATGCCTGCCTCCGCCTTCACGGGGCCTCCTCTCCTTCCCTCCGTCACTCTCCTAAGGACACTTGGAATAACCCGCATGATCTCACCTCGAGATCCTCGACTTCATGACATCTGCAAGGATTCTTTTTCCAAATAAGGCCACACGCACAGGTTCCCTGGGCGAGCACGTGGACAGAGCCTTTCGGGGGCCACGATTCATTCATTCGGGCCATGGCCGCGGCGGGCGCAGGGCAGGCGAAGGAAAATGCCTCGAGTTCTGCCCGTGTCTGGCCTTGGCCTGCGACACATTCCTCTTCAAAGAACCGTCCTCCTGGGGATGGGGCGGCCTCCAGCGTGGCCTGCGGTGGCCAGAGGGCTGGGGCCTGGGGGAGCGGGGCCAGAGGAGGCCCGCTGACAGGTAGAGCCCTTCCCGGCTTTGATTCATTGACCGTCTGGGCAAGGGCTGGCCCGAGCCTCCAGGAATTACAAAAATGCCTCACACATACTTTCCCCCGGCGGGCGGTTTTATGCTCGGTCTGCAGAGAAGGCCTGTCTGCCCGGCCAGCCCCGCAGCCCCCGTCCCCTCTCCCGTCTGCACACCGCCCACCTCTTCCCCCGGAGACACCCTCTCTCTTCACGGCCTGGTCAGGGAGGCCGCAGTGGGCAGGGCTTGACCGCGTCCTCATAATTGAAATAGTTGGCCCCTGCATCTAGGCCAGAGCAGGGTGGTGCTTCCCCCAAGTCAAAGGGAGGGGTTCGGGCTGGGCTCCGCTCAAGGCGGGAGGGGGCGCGGGGAGCGGCCTGGGATGCTGAAGCCAGCAGCCCAGCGACAGGCTCTCCCCCGGGCCCCAGAGGACCCAAGTGGCCTGGGAGTGAGGCCGGGATGGAGGCCCGAGGCCCGCTGACCCCCACGTCCCTGCCTCTGTCCCGGTGCCGTCCTTCCCAGCCCTCCCCCCGCACCCCCCCGCCGTGCACCACCGGGCCTCACTCCAGCCTCACAGAATCTTCCATGTTGTAGGAAGAACATATGTTGCTTAAAAGGTGTTTCAAAATCCGGGGGCAGGGGGAGCTTGAGGCCCCTGTTTTGCATCCTCGGGACTCAGAAGTCCACATGTGGGTCAGGCCAAGGCCCCAGTTGGTGTCTGTGTCATCCTGGGTCCTTCTAGAAACCCCCTTGCTGGGTTGCATTGGATGCTGGGCATTCGCTTTTGCAAAGGCCGCTGCCAAAGGAACAGGTGGAAGCTGGCTCGTCAACCACCACCCTCCGGGGGTCTCCAGGGAGAAATCCCTGCCCCCCACCCAACCCCCAACCCACTCCGTTTTTCCAGAGGCTTAAGAAAGCCTCCCCCTTTCTGACTGTGAGAACTGCTTGAGTTCAGGTCACATTTCCCTTTTCCTTTTGGTTGCCAGGAATCTCAAAGCCACGGCAATTCTGTGGCCCTTCGTGACCTGAAACATTTGCCTTCTTCCTGTGGCTTCGCTTTCTCTCCCTGCTGCTATCTCCCCTGATGCTGATACGCTTTATCTGTTGTATCAGTATTTTTATGATGTGCCTTCTGTTGTAAGCTGCTTTCCGTGCTGTTTGGAACAAAGAGAACCCTAAGTAAGGACAGTGGTTCCATTGTGACGTTAGATTTATTGCTGAAAATGTGGGTTTTTTAGCGTGATCAGTGAATTCCCCTTCCGCATAGTCTGAATTTAGGGCAGGGGTGACGTGAGAAGTTCTCTCTCTTCTACCTCTGAGCCTCAGCACCTTGGCTCATAGAAGCCCTCAGGGTCCCGACCAGGTGAGTGACAGGTGATAAACATGAAGATAAGCAAATATCGAGGCCGGGTGTGATTGAGCGATTGAGCGGCGACCCTGGAACCAAGAGGTCACCGTGCGAGAGGTCAGGGCACATGCCCGGGTTGCGGGCTCGATCCCCAGTGTGGGGCCTGCAGGAGGCAGCCGATCCATGATTCTCTCTCCTCATTGATGTTTCTATCTCTCTCTCCCCCTCCCTTCTTCTCTGAAATCAATAAAAATATTTTTTAAAAAATAAGATAAGCAAATACCTCCCAAACTGAATGAGGTCAAGATGGTCCCTTCGCCTGCCGGGCCTCAGCCTGTGAAATGGGGAGTCACGGGTCCGACCCTCAGAACGGCTGGGGAGAAAACGCTTCGTAAACGGCGAGGGACAGAACCATCACCGAGCCACGGGCTTGTGCACCCAGTGGCACGGCTGTTGGCCATCCTCCTCCTGGGGTGGGGGTCCTCCTGTCCTTTGAACCACCCCCCCAAAAAAGCCAGGGTGGGAGGAGGCTCGACTGGGCCTCTGGGCTGCCCTGACTCCAGCACCTCCCTGGGGTAAGGGAGCCTCTCCGTGCAGGGCTCCTCGGAACTGGAGCTCCGGGGCCTCAGAGACGCCATCCGCTGCAGGTCTGTCAGCTAAAGGCCGCTGGACAGACGTGAGCAGAGCCCGGACGGTGGGCAGGCACAGGAGGTCCCCGGGCGGAGAGCCCGGTGCCGAGCCATGGACCATCCACTTCGGGGGACCTCGCCCCCGGGGTGACCCTCCGCCCCCAGCACATGGCTGGTCCTGCGCTCCGGACCTCCTGACCGCTCCTCCCTGAGATGACACCTAGGCCTCCGTGTGTCTCAGCTCCAGGCCCAGAGAAGCAATTAGCAGCCACGGCCGAGGTCAGGACCAGCTGCTTTGAATAATGACCCGCCCTGGTGCCGGCCAATCCATCCATCAGCAGAGACCACAGCCCTGAGAGGACACACCTGGGGAGCTGCCGAATGTTCTGTTAAGACCTTTCCCTGGGATCTCCCCTAAAGTCGCCACCCTAAACCCCCTTAGGACCAGTGGTTCTCAACCTTCTGGCCCTTTCAATACAGCCCCTCATGTTGTGACCCAATCATAACATCATTTTCGTGGCTACTTCATAACTGTCATGTCGCTACTGTTATGAATCGTCATGTAAATATCTGATATGCAGGATGGTCTTAGGCGACCCCTGTGAAAGGGTCGTTCGACCGCCAAAGGGGTCGCGACCCACAGGCTGAGAACCGCTGCCTTAGGACGGAGGACCCAGTGCCCGCCCAGGCCTCCCCCTTCCCTCTCCATTCCCTTTCCCTCCTCCCCCCACCCCCCCAGCACCTTACCCCTAGGTCACCCTGAGCTCCCTCCCTCCCAAGCTCCAAGGGCCCTTCCTTTGCCCCAAGAACTTGTTGGCTCAGCCCATTTCTTCCAGGAGTTGCTTTTCCTGCCTCTGCGATTTACCCAAGAAACGTTCTCTTACCCTTTGGGTCTTGGCTCTGAATTCCTTCCTCACCCGAACTCACAGACCGAGGCTGGTCTGACCCCCACCCGTCAGACACAGTGCCTTTCCCCCGGCCCCCAGCGGGCGGGCCCACCCTGCGCACCCCCTTCCCTGCCCGCCTGGACCCCTGGCCTGGGACTCAGAGCCGGCAGGCCCTCCCTTCCGCACTCACAGGGGGAGAGGACCCCCTTGGCCCTGCAGGGAGGGCGTCCCTGCCTGGGATTCATTCTCTCCCATCTGCACCTGTGGATGGGCCGGCCGGTCCTGCTCACACAGCATTTCGGCCTCATGGGCTCCTCTCCGCAGCCCTCCCTTCATCGCCGACTCCTGTGGCAATGTCACAGGCAAGGGGAGGGGGGGGGGTCACAGGACCTGAGTCTCCTGGGGCAGGAGGGGGGCTTCCCAGCAGAGCAGGGGACCTCCCTCCCCGCCACCAATAACCGAGGAGCAGTCCCTTGTTCTCTTGGCCGGGCCAGGGCCAAGCGAGCACCTGCCCTCCACGCGGCCAGAGAGCCCCCCAGGCAGAGGCAGCAGAACCTGCGGCCCCAGTGGCCCCCAGCCCCGCAGCACAGCCGGGAGGCCCTGCTCCCCGTAACTTCCCTCGCTTTTGCGATTTGGCGTTTGTTTTGTTTTCCCCTCGTTTCCTAGGAAAGGGTTCTTTTGAAAAAGCCTCCTGCCCGGCTCCCATGCTCGAAGGGGAAGGGAGCGGACGGGGCGGGTGTGGCCTGGCGCGGGATGGAGCCTGCAGGGCGGGGAGGGGCCGGGGCTGCGGGAGGAAGAGGCTAGAACAGCTGTGCGCCTGGCAGCTCGCACTTGGGATCTCAGTAAACTCGGGAGGAGCGAGCGATGGGAGGAGCGCAGGGTGGCCTTTCTCAGACGATAGTGGGCGCAGGGACTGTCTGGGACCTTGTGAACAGGCGGGTTCTGACCAGCAGGCCTGGGGTGGGGTTGGGGGGGAGAGGGGGCAGGATGCCGCGCTTCTGATCAGCTCCTCACTGCACAGGAAGCAGGGGGTCCTGCGAGTGGTCTCCCCACGGTCACCTGGGACCTTTGGGAGCCTGTCCCCTCACTCCCAGCATCCAGGTGGCTCCCCCACTGTCCCCATCGGCCTGCGAGCTCCCGACCTGACACTTACAGACATCGTGAACAAGCCGGGGGGGGGGGGGGGGGGGACCATCAGGAAAACGTCCCAGGTCCCCAGATGGATCTCAGCTGGGGGAGCCCAGACCCAAGCCCTAGCGCCAAGCACAGGGAAGAGGCTCGGGGCTCCCCGGGGCCCCTGCGTCTGTGGTCAGGTGGTTTCAGACTCTCTCCTTCCCCAAGGACGGGGTCCCCGGAGGCTGGGGAGGAGGGTGCAGCCGCCCCAGGGACGAGGCAGGAGGAGGGACGGCAGTGTCCGCCGCGGAGGGCTGCTCAGGCCCAGGAGAGCCGGCGCAAAGGCCCCGGTTCTGGCCCCCGCATCCTGCCTGAGTCCGGACAGGAACCTTGAACTTCCTGCTGCGGTCGGTCATTCATTCATGCCCGCTGCTCTCCTGTCCCCGTGGATGGTCATGGTCCCTTCCTTGAGGCCAGAGGCCTGGGCAGCTGGTATCGTCCAGGTCCCTGAGGTTCCGTGGAGGGGAGACAGCCTGAGGGGAGGTAGAGGGTGGCCCTAACCAGGCGTGATCCTGGGCAAGTGGCTTCGTCGCTCTGAGCCTCAGTTTCCCCCTCTGTTTAATGGGGACGATGACTCAGGGGGCTCATGGGACGACAGAAAGAGAGGAGTGAAGGGCTGGGAGTGAAGGAGTGAAGACATGGACCAATACCCCGCCCCTCTTTGGAGCGGCCCATCCCTTCCCTCGCCCTCGCCGGCACCTTTAGTGGGTGGAGGTGCCCCCTTTGCCCCCCCCCCCCCCCCGCCCTGAGCGGAACAGAGCCCCACCTGACGGCGTGTGCGGGACAGAGACACCCCCACCCCCCGACCCCTCCAGCCCCATCTCCCACATCAAGACACTCTGGAGAGCTTGCCAAGAGCAGATTCTTTATTAATTTCTTTTTTTTCTTTTTCTTTAAAAAAAAAAGGATTCCTTCAGTATAAAAAAATAAATATTTTAAATATGACATTGAATAAATAAAAATAATTCTGTCAGTATGAAACATTCCCACAGGGTACATTCATCACAGAGGAATTTGTCCCCAAGGCCGAGTCCTCTCCAGTGGAAAGGACGGCGGGAAATCCGGGAGGACGCACGGAGCACGGAGCTGGCGGGGTGGGTGGGAGGGACGCCCAGGTATTGGGGTTTGGGGGGACGGGCGGGGGGGGGGGGGGGCGTGATCCGAAGGTAAAAACATCTGTACCATCTGAAAGGAGATGAACTTCTCGCCCGATTCCCAGCTCCAACCCCACACACTGTCTATTCTGAAGAGCCCTCCGGGCAGAGCCAGGCTGCTTCTGTCGGGGGGACGTCCCCACGGAGGGGACAAGAAGGGGGGGGATGACAACAAGGAGGAGAAACAAATAAACTAACGGTGCTTTGTTGTTTAACAATTTAAATAATAAATAAGGTCCCCAATACTCCTCTCTCAATAAAATACAACATCATGGCCCTCTCCCTCCTCCTGGGCCCAGCGGGCGACCAGGGCTGCACACAGGGGTCCACCCCCGCCCAGGAACAACAGGGGACAGGACAGCGGCTGCCCTGCAGGGGCGGAGCCTGGGCGCCAGGGGCTGTGCTGGCCCCTGAGCCTCAGAGGCGGCCCAGGTTGGCCTGGAATGGGGGGGGGGGGGGTTGTTCGTGTTCATGGGGTGATGACATGATGTGCGACCCACCAGCCAAGCCTTTTGAGCCAGAGAGATGAGGTGGGCAGCAGGCCGAGATTCGAACCCATTGACCAATTGACCCATCGGAGAACATGGGATCTCCATGGTCCCTGCCACCCCCCTTACATCCACTCCAACTCCACCCCTACCCCCACCCCGGGCCCAGGGCCGGCCTGCTGCCTGCTCACCTGCCCTCGGTGGGGGTGGGGTGAGGGTGGGGTGGGAGGGGGGAGCACTCAGAGAGGACAGAGAGGTGCAGAGAGAGTGCAAAGTACCGTCACTGCATTGGCTGAGCTGCTCGGACGGCTGCTCAGCGCGCTCAGCGTTTGAGAAGCAGCCAGAGGCTGCTCTCCTCTCTGCAGCTGCCCGAGCTCTGAGCCCAGAGGGCGTTTCTCCACTAGCCTGGCCCCAGCACAAAGGAAAAGATCGGGTTCCCTGCCTGGGAGCCCAGACATGGGTGGGGGCGTGGGGGGAGGGACCACAGCTTCCTGGTCCACATCCCAGGGCCTCCCTGGCCTCCGGAGCAGGGGCCTCCTCCCAGCCCTGCCCGCTTCCTGAGGTCCAGCCCGGCCCTCGCGCTCGCCCGCCCGCTCGCCCGCCCTCTGTGGGTGTTCGGGCCACCAGAGAAGGCGCCTCCCGCTGTGTGCGAGCCTGCTGGGTGCTGGGTGCTGGGTGCTGCGGCGTCGGGGCTGCTCCGGCGCCCCCCTCGACTGCTAGTCTAGAGGAGGCAGCGTGGGGACCAGGAAGCAGGAACAGGCAGGTCACCGGGCTGCCTGGCCCGCTGCCCCCCTCTCTGCACAATTCCAGGGGCCCCCCAGAGAACAGCGTCGAATGACCCCTTGGAGCCAAGCAGCGTGCGGCCCTGGGAAAAGGCCCCCCCTCTAACTACTCCACAGAATGCCACCAGCCTGCCTTGCAGCCAGGACCCTGACACCCCAAAGCACAGCTGGGGTGGAGGGATGGCTGACCGGTTCCCTCGGATTCCGAGCCTTCTCTGAGCTTCGCCCAGAAGGCTCATCCCACTTGTAACATCTTCAGTTTCCAGAGCAGCCCTGCGAAGGCCTGGCCCTGGCCCTGGCCCCCCGGGAAGGGGCCACCCTACTATTTCTATTGGGTAGAGAACAGGGAAAGGGGGGAATTCATTTTGCCATGGAAAGCACCAATAAGTTAATATAAATAGGGCATCATAATAAATAGACGATTGTGCCGGGTCCGACACACAGCACTCTGGGGTCTCAGGTGCTTCCCTGAGACCCTGACCTCAAGTTCTGCTGTCCCCTTGCTCTGGGGACCAGAGACGGCCTCTGTCCCCTCAAGTACCTTTGCGTGACCCCACGGGGCCTCCAGAGGCCTCGGATGTGAGCTGCCACTCCGAACGACTCCGCCCCTCCCCTCCACAACAGATCCTCCCCCAGAAGGAAGGCCTGGGTCCCCTCTCCACCGCCTCACCTGTCTGTGCCACCTGCCCGCCTCCACATACCCCACCCGCCGGGTCCAGCCGCCAGAGCCCGCCCGTCCTGGGCCGCAGGAAGATGCGGGCAAGAGGAAGGAGAGCCCGTCCGGACTCTCAGGGCCTCTCTTCCTTCCAGCGTCTTCCCTCCCAGGCCTGCAGGCGGCTTCTCTGCCTCCCCAGGGGCCTGAACCCCAGAAACCTCCTTCCGGGACCCTCGGCCTAGCAGCTCCGAGGCCTGAGCTCCCCCACCGTGTCCAAGAGGAGGCAACATCTCCCTCCAGAGCTCCTTTCTCCGACTTCCACTCCCCACTCGCACAGAGGCCCAGGGGTCCTGGGATCCCGGCCCCTGTGGCTGCCCTATCCAGACCTTCCGAAGTCTACCCCAGGGGCAGCGAAGGCACGGACGCTGGTCATTCCGCTGGGGGTCCCCAGCCCTGCTGCCTCGTCCTGTGGCCAGAATCGCCGGAGATCACGGGTTCGGTTTGGTCACCGAGGCCCTGGCCGCGGGGTCACGTGGGGCAGAAGTCCAGCCCACACGCCCCTCACAGCCTCACACCCCAGGGCCCGGCTGGATCTCCCCAAAGAGGCAGGATCCAGGCCTCGCCGACGGGAGTTCTGACTCTGCTGGGTTTCGGCATAGTCCTCCCCGGAGGGGAGCGGGCCGGCCAGGAGGGCCTCGGGGTCCGCCGGCCGATGGCACTTGCGTTTGGTGAGGCTTCGGCCGGGGCCTCGGTCTGAGATCCCCCTGAGTCCGAGACCGTGGGCCGCCGCGCGCCCCGAGGCCGCCCGCCTAGAAGGCCTGGGCCAGCAGCGCGATGACCTGCTTGTACTTCCCCAGGAGCTGGCAGCCCATCTTCTTCTTCTGGAAGACGTCCTTGTCCGAGGTGTCGGGGCCGTAGGCCACCTCCACGCGGGCCACGTGGTACTTGCTGCACAGGCGGCAGTGCACGTTGCTCAGGAGGCCGCGCAGCGTGTCCGCCGTGGCGTTCAGCTTGCCGTGGAGGCCGACGGCGTGGGGGTTGAGGGTCCTCTGGTCCCGCGTGATGTTGCCGAGGGAGGCGCCAAGGTAGGCGACGACGCGGTACAGCTCCACCAGCCGGGCCTTCTCCGTGCCGTTGGGGTGGAAGGGGGGGAAGTCCGTCACGTTGGGGGCGCACAGCTTGTCCAGGTTGCTGGGGAACGGCTCCCCCTGGGCCGTGTACTGAGGAGCAGAGGGGTGGAGGGGAGGTGACGAGAGAGCCGGGGGCCTGCATCCCAGCCCTCTGGGCGAGCTCTCAGGACTCAGCTCCCCGCCTATGGCGCAGGGACCCCACTACTGTCCTGTAGGCATCTCAGCGGTGTGGATGCCCTTGGGAAAGGGTCAAGGCCGGAACCAGGAAAGGTATAGCATCATCATCATCATCATCATCATCATCATCGTCATCACGGCGAGGACCATGGAGGGGCCAGGTGCCCACACACTTGCCCTTTCACCCACTGCACTCCCCGTCTTCCTGGGAGGCTCTGCACCCCCTGACAGCCACTGTCACTCCCAGCTGCACCCCCCCCACTTACCCTCCCCCACTTCTGTCCCCTTTGTCCCTCATCGGCCTCTGGCTCCATGTGGGGGAGAACTCCCGTCTCCCCCCTCCTCTGCCCACCTAACTGGGCACCTGGGAAAGTGATTTCCAGTCTCCGGGCCTGGGCTGGGGGGGCGGGGCGGGAGATGGGGGGGCGGTCTGGGGTGGTTGAACCAAGTCCCCTCCCCATTCTCTCCCTCCAGCCACAAACACCTCTCCCCTCCCCCTCCTTCCTCGGGGCCTGGGGGAGCGGGGGGGGGGGGGGGGGGCTTACATAGAGAATGAAGAGGGCGTTGGCACTGCTGTTGAGTTGCACCAGTTGGTTCCTGATCTGGCTCATGAGGTTGCTGTGACATGGGTGGCGCGTGACACAGGTGGCATTGACAGGGGTGATGGGCAGGGGGCTCCCCGCCCCGTGTTTCCAGTGCAGAACCAGCAGCAGGGGCACGACTCCTGGGGACAGGCGAGAGGGGTCATGAGCAGGCAGGTGGGGGTGCGCAAGGGGGCTCCGGGCAGAGGGTGGCCCTCGTCCCCCTGGGGCACCACGTCCCCTCTCAGCCTCCGGCTCTAGCTTCGTGGGGCCTGGCCTCACCGCGTCTGTGCGCCTCCCTCCCCAGGCGGCTAACTGTCTGTCTCTGCGTCTCTCCACCCTCTGATCTCTCTCTGCTTTTTCCTGAGAACAGGAGGGAAGGGGCAGGACCTGAGCTGTTCTCACCCGTTGGGAGCTGGGCCCAGGATGACACCAACTACCCAGCCCCGAGCCTCCTGGCCCTCTGGCTGGGCGGCCCCGTGGCCCAGGCCCAGGGGGTCTAAACACACACACGAAACACAAGAACAACCCCTCTAGTCCCATCTCCCAGGACGGACAGATTCCTACGTGTGGTTTTATAGGTTTTCCACGGACCCACTTATCCCTCCCGAATCTGTCACGTGCCGTGGGCTCCCTGGGTCATGGGTCCCCTAATTCTGTCCCCCTCCCCTCCCCGTTTCTTCTCTCTCTGTCCTCCTCCCCATGCGGCCACTCCCCATCCAGAACTCTGAACTCCATCCAGTTCTGTGGCCCTGCTCCCCCATCCATCCCCAAATCCTCATTCAAAACTCTCTGTCCCCCAGCCCTGCCCAGCACTTCACCTCCATGCCCCCCTCACCACCACCCCCCCTCCCCCCACTCTCCTACTCCTTGACCCAGGCCCTGGGTCGGGGTGAGGACAATCCAGGGGTCCCACAGGCCCCCGGAGCCTCGGGGAAGAAGAGGAAATGGTGCAACCAGAAAAGGGAAAAGGTCGCAGGCAGACAGGTGGGCGGGGGAGGAAAGAAAGTGAAAGGTGACAGGAGAGTTGGGAGCTGTTGGGGCCCGTCCCCCGATCGCCCCTCCCCTAGGTGCCCGCTTCCCCCCCTTCACTCCTGAGTCCCCTCCGAGGGGCCGTCCCAGGTGGTTCCGTGCAGGGGCCGGGGTCAGCAGACCAGTGAGGCTGGGGAACCCCTGAGGCGGGGGTGGGGTGGGGTGGGGTGGGGTGGGGTGCAGGAGCTTGGTGCTCCGGTCCCCCCAGCTGGGACAGTGGCCGCCTCAAGTTCACTCTCCGGAGTGATCCCGCTCTGCCCAGCATCCCCAGGCCACGCTGAGCCCCGGGGTAACCGGGGGGGGGGGGTCCCCTCCCCGGGCCCAGCTCACCTAGCACAGCCCGCAGCTTTTCAGGCTCTAGCAGATGGAGGCGGCACCTGCTCGCGTCCCAGCCAGAGTTTGCAAGCGGCTCGGCGGCCGGCGCCCCTCCCAGGGAGCAGCCCGGGACGCAGTTGGAAAAGAGAAAGCGGAAAGACAGAAAGAAAAGAAAGGAGGGAGGGTGAATCCGGAGGCAGCGCCGCGGCAGCAGGGGAGCTGGCAGGACCGAGGAGGAGGAGCAGGAGCAGGAGCAGGAGCTGGAGCTGGAGGAAGGCTGCGGCGCCCCCTCCTCGGCCCGCCAACCTGCGGGCCCCCCGGCGGGAGGGCTAGGCGCGCGGTGCCGGGACCATGTGCCTGCGCCCGCCCGGGCCGGCCGGCGGGCACCCAGCGCCTCCAGCGGCCGGGCCGGCTGCGCGGGCGCCCCAAGCGTCCATGTGTCGGCGGCGGCGGGTGGGTGTCCCGTCCGAGATCGCCCGCCCGCCCGGTGCTGGCTCACAGCGGGGCGCGGAAGCCGGCGCGGGGCGGGTGGATTTACCTGCTGCCAAGACCTTCATTATGGGCTGCACTCCAGCGGGCCTCGGAGGAGACCTTAGATGCCGGCAGTTTTCAGAGGCTCATGCTCAAAGGGGGAATTTGCCTGATTTATATACTGGAACCTGTGTTGTAAGACAGAGAAACAGCTATATTTAGCAGGGATCCCCGTCCAGGAAGTTGATTGAGGTGCATCATAGGAAATTATGAATGGAAGAAAGTGAGAGTGAAAGGGGGGGGGAGCGAGGGGGGAGGGTGGGGACACCAGACTTTTTCCCTCTTCTAAGAATTTGATTGATAAAATTATAATGAACTCTTCTTCGACAAAACGCGCTGTGGTTTTCCTGAGTGGCTTGCCCTGAAGATGGGGAAGGTGTCGGGGGGGGGGGGGGGGGTCCCCAGGCCGAGTCATCAGGGTCCCCAGGTAGTGGGCGCCCCAGACAGCCCTGACTCACCTGGGTTTGGGGAGGTGGCTTAAGACTAAGCAAGCAGATGGAGGCTGGCACCTGTGGCCCCCTCCCCCTGATTGAGGGTTTTGGGGGACAGTGGGCAGGAGGCAGGCTGGGGTTTGGCTGAGAAGGAGATTCCAGGAAGAGGGGCTGGGACCCGGCCTGGACTTTAGACAGTAATAAAGCGGAACTGTACGTGGGCGCTGGGAGCCACCTCATAGGAACCTGCCCGTTGCCACTGGGCAAAGGGGAGCTCCCTAGGGAACAGTTGTCCGGGGTCCCCGCCGACCCCATCAGCATGCCTGCGTGGCTGGGGAGGGGGCTGGGAGGATGGGGGTGGGAGGATGGGGGTGGGAGGTTGCTGTGACTGGGTCATTTGGGGACAGACAGCTCCTGGGAAGGTGTTTGGGGTCTGGGTTTTACCTAAACTCTTTTCAGCTCCCCCCCCCCGCCCCCCATGGTAGGTAGGCCAGCGTTCCCGCGGGGAAGGACCCTGAAGCAGAGACCTCGAGGGGCTTAGCAAGTGGGACCTGGGGTCCGTCCTGGGGCTGCAGAGGGATGGCTGGGGAGGACGGAGCCGTGTGCCCCCCCACACCTGCCCTGGAAGCCCCGTGGCAGCCTCAGAGAATGGTGGGGGCCCCCCCAGGTGCTTCCCGAGTCTCGAAGGCAGGGTCACCCATCCTATTTGGGGGGACCAGGGCGAAATGAGCACAGGGGCTCCTCCCCTAGGAAAGGCATTTATTGAACATGAGGTGGGGGGTGCTGGTCAGAGAGCAGGAACTCGGGACCCCCTGAGCTTATTCTCCTGGGACACCCCCCCCCCCAGCAGCCCTCCCACCCGGCCCTGAGCAGAAACGAGGGCGGGAGAGTTGGGTTTCCAAGGTCGGGGAGCCCCACGGCCTTCCCCCGGCCCCCAGTGCTCCCTCCCACCCCTCCCCCATCCTCCATGCGTGCCCCCCACTCCTGCTCCTCGCCACATCCCAGACCTGCCCAGCCAGGCGCCCCTCCCTCCTCGTGCCAGGACGGCCCTAGTGCCTGCTGCGCCCCCCCACACACACCTGCCCCCCGCAGGCTTGCGTACCCCATGTTCGGGGGACCTGGGCTGTGGGGCGATCAAATTGCCTATGCTGCCTGCGCTTCCCAGCAGGAAGGAGGCTAGGAGAGCCCAGGCCAGCTCTCCTTCCTTTCCCCTGCCCCCCAATACCTTGTGTCTTCCTGGGGGAGGCATAGAAGGCCCCACCTGGCACTTGCCCCCCCATACACCTGCTCTGTGGTCAGCATACACCCCCCGGATGCCCACCCACCCAGCCTGGCTCAGACAACCCCACAGCCCAGAGCAATGCAGCTCCCCTCCCCCCCCCCCCCCCCCCCCCGCAGCCTCTCTTGCACAAGAGCCTGGACACTGGGGGCACGTGAACTCCCTGGATCAGCCCCCAGTCCCACCCCCACAGCTCTCGGACCTGTCACCTGACGCAGCTTGGATTTCAGACATGGACCCCAAATCCATGGGACACGGGGCCCCCAGGTTTCCCTGCCCGAGTCTCACTAGATGTCCTGATTCTCCGGGGGCCGCCCTCCCCCGCTCCCCTGGCCCAGCCTCGCCCCAGCATCCTTCTGCACGACTTCTAGGGCCTTGCACCGCCCTCTGCCCCCCCCCAGCCCCCATCAACCCTATAGTCACCCCCAATCGCTGTAGAACCTCAGCCCCACCCCACAGGAAACAGGAAGTCGGGGCAGAGCCTAGGAGAGACGAAACCCCGATCCCGACTGGCCCCTTCCGTGCCTCGGTTTCCCCTCTGGTGGTACCTGACGTGGTCCGTGCTCCCCACGCGCCGCGGGCCCCTCGGCGCCCCGGGCCCAGCCTCCTGCTCCTGTCCATGTCCAGCACCACGTGCGCTGGGCCCCGGGGGCCAAGGCCGGGCAGGGTCGCGGGGACGCCAGGAGGTGAGCCGCCTGCAACGTGGAGCCGGGCCCCGGGAAAGGCAGCCGGCGAGCCCCGGGCCAGCTGCGGCCTCGAGTCTGTTTTCCTCCCTCCCGCCCCAAACGGCTGCGTGTGTGTGTTTTCCCGGCTTCCTCACAGAAGGGAAGGCATCCTCCCTTCTTGGCTGCCGGCTCCCAGGGTCGTGACCCCGGCCCCACCCTGGAGTGGCAGCCCCAGCCCGGCCCCTTCCAGCCGTGACCTCATCCCCAGCCTGTCCTCTCCTGCGCTCGGGGCCTGCTGGGGATTGGACCGGCCTCGGGGTGAGGGGGACAGTCGGGGCCCACGGGGGGCACCCTCCGCCTGGGACAGGGGCTGCTGAGGGGGGCCCTGGGGACCCTCTCCAGGTGGCCGTGCCACCCGCTGGCTCCTCTCTCCTCTCCAGAGAGCCAGCCCAGGCGCCAGCCGCCGGCCTTCCCAGGGCCCCTCGAGGCTCTTTCTCCTACACACGTCGGTGTGTGCCTCCGCCTGCCCCGCGTTTTCTGCTCATTTCCCGCCACAAGCCTCTCCGAGAATGTCACAGATGTTTTATTTCCCAGGTGGGGAAACCGAGGCGAAGCCCTTGCCCGGGGCCGCAGAGAGAGTTTACAGGAGAGTGGGGTCTGGGACCCAGGCCTCTGGCTTGCAGGCCGCAGCGGTGCCAGCAGCACCTCACGCTACGAGGGCATCGGGGTCACCAAGGCCACTTCTTCCAGGCAGCCCTCCAGGGCCCAGACGGGCTGCGTCTGCCTCGTCCCTCGGTGGGGACGGGTCTTATTCCCCACCCTTCGAGGACCTGGGTGGGGTCTGACACTCATTTGTACAGCACCTGGCTCAGGGTTGCAGCAGAGAAGATGCTAAGTGTGTTTTGTGTTGTTTTCACTGAAGAGAGAGAGGAAGGGGGGAGAGAGAGAAAGAGAGACATCGATTTGTTGTTCCACCTATTTGTGCATTCATCGGCCGATGCTTGTATTGCCCGGACCAGGGATCAAACCCGCACGCAACCTTGGGGTATCGGGACGAGGCGCTGACCAAGTGAGCTGCCTGCCTGGTCAGGGCAGGCTAAGGGCTTTTTCGACGCACTCTGTCATTCCCAAAAGCCGTCCGTGCCAAAGCTAGCGAAGGCAGAGAAGGTGTAGCGCCTGGAGGTTTGAAGCGTGGACTTCAGCCTCGGTCGGAGCCGCGTTGGAGGTTTGGCTCTGCCCGTTGTGAGCTGGGTGTGACCCTGGGGAAGTTCTCACCTCCTGGCCTCAGTCTCTTCATCTGTAAAATGGGAATTAGGGGGCCGACACCAGGGGTTTGCTGTGAGGGCTCAGGGCTCAGCGTAGTTCTGGGCGCCCTGCGAGCCCTCTACCCGTCGGCATGGGTCCTCACCCCCTCCCTGTGACACAGGGGCTCCCTGTTCCCATTGAACAGATGATGAGACGTGGGAGCACTCCAGGGTCGAGGGGGGACAGCTGGGCAGGAGAGAGACCTGTCCACCCTCTTGAGGGACAATGGAGGCAAGACACCCCAACAGCCTCCAGCCTCGGGGGGGGCCTCAGAAAAAATGAGATGGGTCGTGGGGGGGGGGGGCTGGCATGGCAGTGTGTCCATCCCCCACCATGTGCCATCCTGGCCCCTGACCACCGCCTCCCCGGCCTGAGCTGAGGTCCGTGGCTGAGCCGACCTCGCCGCCCCCAGCCGCTGATTCACCCCCAGGCCCCCTCTGACAAGGAAGGAGACGGAGCTCAGCTCAGAGGGGCTTGAATCACCAGCCGCCCCCTGTGGAGCCCCAGGGGGTGCGGGGGCGGGGGCCAGCCCCCTGCCTGTCTGTCTGTCTCTTTCCTGAACCCCCGGGGCACTCAGGGTAGAGGGCAGCCTGTCCGTGGCCATGGGCAGAAGGTGGCAGGGAGGCACCCTGACAGCCAGGCATCCTGTGTGGGCAGCCAGCCGCGGTTAGTCACCAGGTGAGCAGCTTTTTGGGCATCGGGGAATTCCCCACGACCAGTGACCCAGAAACTGAGCACTCGGGCGAGCCCCGCTGCCCAGGCGGCCCCCCTCCCGTCCTCGGCGTCTCCCTCCCCTGTGCCCAGCTCAGGTCTCAGTTCTCTGAAAGCCCAGCCGGCCGCCCGCGGCTCTCAGCCACCAGCTCAACCCCAGCCCCTACCTTGCTGTCCCCGCCTGGGAAATGAGTAAGGAAATCAGAAGGTGGCCCCGGGGGAGGCTGGGGGGCCGGAGAGACAGCCAGGAGCTCAGTCATGCCTGGCACAGTCCTGGAAGTTGGGTGTCTTATCCCAAGAGGCAGAAGCACCTCCCTCTTCAGCACTCAGAAATGAGGGCGTAACTACACCGGTGGCCCCTCACCTCTCCGCCACGGCACCATGGAACCCTCCACGCACCCTCGTGGACTTCCCTGGGGCCCTGGCTCAGTTCTGCAGGTCAGCTTTGGGGCGAGGCTGGTGATGGTGCCCGTGGGGGAGGGTGTGGCTTGGAGCCAGTAAACGTGGGTTCAAGTCCCTGTCCACACCATTTCCGAGCAGCGAGGCCTGGAGCAACGGGCTTTCTCTCTCTAAGCCTCCACGGGGGATTGTCGTAGGGACAAACTCACAGGCTGTCGTGAGGATGTTAAATGGGAAAGACAGATAAAGTGCCTAACACGTGATAGCCACTCTAACACCTGATAGCCATTCTAACACGTGATAGCCCCTCTAACACGTGATAGCCCCTCTAACACGTGATAGCCACTCTAACACGTGATAGCCATCCTAACACGTGATAGCCCCTCTAACACGTGATAGCCATCCTAACACGTGATAGCCATCCTAACACGTGATAGCCATCCTAACACGTGATAGCCCCTCTAACACGTGATAGCCATCCTAACACGTGATAGCCATCCTAACACGTGATAGCCATTCTAACACGTGATAGCCCCTCTAACACGTGATAGCCCCTCTAACACGTGATAGCCATCCTAACACGTGATAGCCATTCTAACACGTGATAGCCCCTCTAACACGTGATAGCCCCTCTAACACGTGATAGCCCCTCTAACACGTGATAGCCATTCTAACACGTGATAGCCATTCTAACATGTGAAAGCCCCTCTAACACGTGATAGCCCCTCTAACACGTGATAGCCCCTCTAACACGTGATAGCCATCCTAACATGTGAAAGCCACTCTAACATGTGAAAGCCACTCTAACACGTGACAGCCACTCTAACCAGGGTTTGGGTGGCCACGGGAAGGACTTGAGCTGGGCGGGCGTCCAGGGGCCAGGGCACCACCTGAGGTCTGAGAGTTTGGCCAGGGAGGCCTCCTGGTCCTCTCGGTGCAGAGCATGGGGGGCGGGGCGTGAGGGCGCAGGCAGCCCCTCAGAGCCTCAGCCAGGGGATAAGCAATGTTTCCCCCCCTCGGGGCCCTGGAGAGCCCGCTGTCTTTGGGGTTCTTCAGGCCCAGGCTCGGGACCTATTGTTCACCCCGTCTCAGCCTCACTCCATCAAATCTCTGGCAGGGACCAGTTACAACCCCTGAGGCCAAGGAAGTTCCAGAAGCTGCCCTGGTCTCCTGCCAGCTGCCCCCAGCATTTCCCGGCTGGTTCTGCACTAGGGATCAGCCCGGAAGGTGAATCAGAGCGGCTGCCTTCTCTCTCCTTCAATTCTGATAGAAACGGCGAGGGAAGCAGCAGCCCGGGGGGCTTCCATCACTGGCGGAGCCGGAGGCCTGGCTCCAGGGCCATGCTCTGTCCTCAGTGTCCCCATCTGTAGAATGGGTCGCTCTCCTGACCGTTCACCCATCAGCACTTAGCGGATGGGGCCTGTCTGCCTCTGCCAGCACTTTGACCCCCTCCGGGCTCTCCCTGAGCCTCACACTAGCCCGAGGCTGCAGGAGGCCAAGGTGGAGAGTGGCCTTTTCACACCATGTTGAGGGTTGCCGCCAGAGATTTTGAGAAGGAGATGGAATCACAAAATCAGCCGGCATTGCCTGGGGCGAGGGCCAGCTCTGCCTCCCGACGCTTTTCTTTCCGCTGCTGCCCGGATGTGTCAGCGTGTGCATCATCCTCGGGTTGCAAGGTGCAATGTGTTTCTAACTGTGGGTCGTGGTCAAACTGTGTGTGAGCCGCCCGGTATCGATGATGACAGCCAGGCCCCGAGGGACCGAGGAGCGACTTGCCTAAGGTCACTCGGCAGCGGGCAGTGTGGGGCTCCTGGCTCGCATCTCTGCTGCCACCCCTCGCAGCTGCGGCATGAATGGGCCTGAGGTTCTGTGGGTGGGGTGTGGCGGACAGGTGCTCCTGGGGGCGGGGCTGGCACCACCTTATGCGGGGACAGAGGCCCTCCCAGGGCCCAGCCCCTCACTGTCCACTCCCTTTTGTAGCCTCAGACCCCCCCCACCCCCGCTCCCCTCCCTGCCCGGCCCTACCCGGGTGAAGCACAGGGTAGTCACAGACTTTCCTCCCCAGGGGCCTGTCCGTCTGGGCCCAAGCGGCCATTCCCATGTATGTGCGTGTGTGGCGAGGGCCTTTGTGTGTCTGCACGTCTGGGTTCAGAGGTGTCTGGCCTTGCGTGTGTGCATACGTGTGTCTGTGTGTGCATACGTGTGCCTGTGCTGTCTGTCGGCCTGTGTGCGGCTGGGAGAGAGCTGGAGCGTGCAGGCCTCTGGCCGACTCTCGAGCCCTCTCTGGGACCGCGGGACGGAGTGCGTGGATCCTGTATGGGTGTCTGACCCCGTGTCTGCGAGTCCCGCACGGCGGGAGTTTCTGGGAATGAGCGGGGACACGTGACCCTGTGCGCACGCGCGTGCCTGCGCCCCTGCATGTGTGTCCGATGATCCCTGCTCTCCGCCCGCCAGCCCCCGCCCCTGGGAACCGTGTGGCAGCCTCACGTCACAGGGGCCACCAGCAGCTGGTTTCCTCCCCACCCCTCCCGCCCCGCTCCCCTCCACCCCGGCCACCCTGACTCCTGGCCCAGGGCCAAGGCTGATGTCAGAGCTGAGCTGACAGCTTCCTTCTCCCACTGGATTTTCCAAAAGAGCGAGCCCACAGCTCGGCTCCCGTTAAAGAATCTCGAGGGGGGCGGGCGGGGGGGGGGGGAGGGTTCACGCAGTGATTTCCTGAGCTCAGAGGCAATAAACAGAACAGGAAGCAGACCCAGGACCCACTCAGCCTGCAGCCGGCGGCACCCCCACCCCCACCCCCCACCTCAAGTCAAGTTTTGTGGGGCCACCCGGACTCTCCCCCAGAGGTGATGTCAGGGAGGCAGCAGGCCCGCTCCCCACACTGTCCCTCGGTGCCGCAGACACTGAGGCGTTTGGGGATGTTGGAGGGGAGGGTGCAGTGGTCCTGGCCTGGTGGGTGGGGGAGCCTGGCTGAGGGCGGACCATCCTCTCCCCTGGGAAGAGAATAAAGGCTGAGCTCCCTGAAATCAGGGGAGGGGGCGGGGATGGGACCAGGTAAAAGAGCAGCTCCTGCCCCCGCCCCCCCCGCCACATCCACCCGGCAACCTGGGTATGATGCCCGTCTCCTCCACCCTCGGGCCACTTTAGCCGCTTCCCGCCTTTTCTGCGGCCTGTGGCTGGCAGGCCGCCAACCCCAAAGGCCTTCATGAGCCTCTCTCGCACCCACACCCCCCCAACAAGCCACTCCAAAGCGCGTGCTAAAGCCCCCTGTGATCTCAGTCCTCGCCCCCGTCCCCAGGGCGGCGTTTTCATCCAGGCTGTACAGACGTGGAAACCGAGGCAGGGCGAGCGAGGCGCGATTTGTCATCGGTCTCGGGGGTGCAACGGAGCCAGCCCTCCACCCACGCTTCGCAGCCTCCCACAGTTCGGAGCCGGGAGGCCTGGGGGGGGGGGGGGGGGGCGGTCCGGGCAGCCTGGCAGGGCTCATGGGCAGCAGGGGGCACCGGGGGCCGAGGTGACTCCCCCCCAGGGGCCCCCCTCCTGCCCGGGCCGGCCGCGGGGTTGCTTATCAGCCACGGGCTCCATGACACCATCCTGCTCTGATCCCCTGCCCAGCCGGCCCCTCCGCCCGGCCCCACCCGGGCCCGTTTCCTCTTCCTCCCTTTCTGGGTGGGACCGGCCTGCCCTGGGATCGCAGGGGCCGTCATGAGAGCCCACGGCCCAGACAAGCCCCTCCGTGGCCGTGTCCCCCCCAAGCCTACTCTGGCCGGACAGCTTCATGAGGGAGGACAGTGGCCTGCAGTTCCGGGAACCCACCCACCCGCTGAAGTCACGTCGGCCTGGGGCAGCTCGCAGACCAGCCTGGCCTCTGCTGGCCTCGTCGGGGTCCCCACTTACAAAGGGAAAAGGCTGGGAAGATGAGGCGGGGGGAGGGGGAGGGGGTGCCAGGTGGGCTCTGCAGTCAGCCAGGCCCTAGGTCCAGACCTCGTTCGGCCACTGATCAGCTCTGGGCCTCAGACAGCGGACGTCACCCCTCAGGCCTCAGGCCCGGCCGCTACACAAGGGGACCCCATGTTATCAACCCGTGAGGTTGGCAACGCTTGGGGAGGCAGGCACTGGCTGCCCCTGAGTTACTGACGTGATCATCTTCGTTCTTGACAGCGGGGGCCCAGAGAGGGAAAGTCACTTTCCCAAGGCCACACAGCTCGTTAGCAGCACATCCCGAACAGCGTGGGAGCCGCCTGCCTCCCGTGGACCCCCAGACAGGGAGTCAGCGACGCTGGGTTTCGGCCCTGATTGGCTGTGAGGGTTCCCGAAAGGAGCCTCTTGGAGTCTCAGTTTCCCCATCGGTAAGACCGGCCTGGGGCCAGGGGGCACCAGTCTGGAAGGAGCTAGAAAAGGCTCTTCAAGGAGTGGACTGGGGAAGCGGGGCATTGTGGGGGGTAGAGGAAGCCTTGCGGGCCGGCAGGCACCCTGGAAAGCGGGGCCTGGAGGGAGGGGGCTGGCCAGGGCCAGGGCTCAGGGCCCTGCCCGCTCCCATGCCCAGCCCTCAGCTCAGCTCCAAGCTGCGGACTGCAGCGCCCCCCGCTGCCCAGCAGCCGGGACACCGCCAGCTCAGAGGTGGTTTGGCCAGTGCCTCTTCCAGAGCCTCGCGGGGCGGATCTGGGGATGGAGGGAGTGGGCAGGGATGCCCGAGGCTCGGAGGGGAGGGTGGGCAGGGGCCATCGGCCAAGGCAGGGAAAGGGGACACGACTGAGAGGTCCTGGCGGGGTCTCTGCGCGGCCCGGCACCTCCTGGGAGGAGGAGGGGGTGGAAAGCGTAATAACTGGCCACCAGGGGGCGCCAGGACCACGCCCACGGGGCTGGGGTTGGGGGCAGCTGCCTTGGTCCAGCTGGAGGTCTGGGAGGAGGAAGAGGGAGGGAGGGACGCTGCTGCCCTTTCCCACCCCCCTCAGCCCCCCTCCCCTCCAGGACAGACCCTGGGGACAGTGCCCCCGCCCTCCCGGAAGCCTGCCCTCAGGTTCCAAGCTCCAGGCAGACTTTGCTTTTCCTTCCTCCTTACCATGGCCCCTGAGGCCGTGTCTCCACGGCTGGGCCTACCTCACAGAATAAGCAAAGAAGACGCCGCGTAGTTGAGTCCCAGGCTGGCCCAAGGTCAAACACGAAGGGGCCATGACCTTGACGGACCACACTGCCCACAGCCTCCCGTGGGGAACTTCACTTTGACAAACGCCATCCCAAAGCACAGGCAGGCAGGGGCCACCCCGGGACCCTCCGCGGCCCCTCCTGGAGGGACAGGGACCCTCGGCCTCGTCTTCATCGGAAAAGGGAACAGGAAGGTCCCCTGGGAATCCGGGGATCCGGGAGTCGCTATCCCCAGAGCGGTGACTTGGGGATCACAGGAAGCCAGGACTCTGTCCTCCCCATCCCGCGCTCTCTCCTCTGCCCTTTAACCCCAAGACGATCTTTAACCCCTCACGTGGCCACCTGACACTTCCACATCTGGTCTGTCCTCTTTGCCTCAACATCCTCCGAGAGACGTGCAGGGCACGGCTGACCGTACCCATTACACAGATGGAGCGACTGAGGCCCGGAGAACCGTGCGGGCCACCAGGGGCCTCCCAGACGCACGAGGGAGAAGGGAATGTGTGCCCGGCCGAGGATACATTTGGGGGCTGGCATCTACCCCCCCCACCCGAGCCCTGCCCCACCAGGGAGCCTACCGTGGTCTGTGCACGCACGGGACCCTCCGGCGTCTTGCGGGGTGAGTGCTGGATCTTTCGTGGGACGCTGTCGGCTTCAGGGCCAGGGCCCCCTCTGCTTCCCTCTCCTGCTGAATCTTCTCTGGAGCCGGCTCCTCACCCCACCCCCCACTTGACTTCCCGTCGAGGGCCGGGTGGCTCGGAGGCTCCCCCCACTTCGACCCCACCCCCCGATGAAGGGCTGGGGGCAACAGGGGCAGAGAGCCCCAGGTTCCTGGCCAGACGGCCCCCGGCACAGGTGGGGCAGGGGCTTCAGGGTGGCCGAGGGGAAAAGTGGGGCCCCGCGGGGGGAGGGGGGTGTGTCCCCGTGTCTCAAGCCCCTGGCCGTGCTGCGTGGCAGGGCTGCTGGGACCTGAGTCACAGCTGACGGGGCGGTGCCCGGCCCTTCTGAGTGGCCCAGGCATAAGGCGATGACTGAGCAGCCCTCCGCATGACCGGCCAGGGTCGGCCTTAGGCGTTTTGACTCAGACCTGCCACGGGCCGTGTGCACCGGGGCCACGCTCCCCGTCCCCATCCCGGTCCCCAGGAGCCACCGGCCGCACTACCCCCTGGACACGGCGCCTGGGCCGCCGCCACTCCCCGTCCGGCACCCACCTCGGGACCTGGAGCCACCTGCCCGCGGGCTGCCCGCCTCCACACACTCCCGGGCCCCACCTGCCAACCCTCCCTCAGGGACCTTCGCCCCTCCCCTCCCCGCCCAGCCCTCGGGCCGCCCCAGGAAGTGAGGCCGGCCCTGCCCTGGACTGTGACCTTCCCTCCGGGGGGGAAAGGGAGCTGTGGGCACCCGGGCCGGGGCCTGAGGGTGGAGAGACGGGGACAGAGCCAGGAGGGAAACCAAGGAAACGGGAAAAGGGGAGAGAGAAGAAAGGGACCGTGGGTGGTGCACCTGCTCGGTGAAGCTGGTGGCTGGCGGGTATAGCGCTGCGTGCGTGTGCGTGTGTGTGTGCATGCGTGCGTGTGTGCGTGCGTGTGTGCGTGCGTGTGTGTGTGCGTGCGTGTGCGCGTGTGTGTGTGTGTGTGCGTGTTGTCTCCCAGAAAATCTGCCCCAGAGGCAGGCGGGCCAGGCTGGCCCACTGTGCAGAGGGGAAAGTTGAGGCCCAGCCTGGGATTACACGGCTTCAGGGCAGGCGGCTGGGGTTTCCATTCATTTTAACTCTCATCCCACAAGAAAAGGGGGAATCACATTGGAACTGGTGGCTCCGTGGTTGAGCATCGACCTAGGAACCAGGAGGTCACGGTTCGATTCCCAGTCAGGGCACAGGCCTGGGGTGTGGGCTCGACCCCCAGTGTGGGGCGTGCAGGAGGCAGCTGATCCATGATTCTCTCTCATCATGGATGTTCCTATCTCTCTCTCCCTCTCCCCTCCTCTCTGAAATCAATAAAGATATGTGTGTTTTTTAAATATATTTTATTGATTTTTTACAGACAGGAAGGGAGAGGGATAGAGAGTTAGAAACATCGATGGGTGAGAAACATCGATCAGCTGCCTCCTGCATACCCCCCACTGGGGATGTGCCCGCAACCAAGGTACATGCCCTTGACCGGAATCGAACCCGGGACCCTTGAGTCCGCAGGCCGATGCTCTATCCACTGAGCCAAACTGGTCAGGGCAAGATATGTTTTTTAAAAAAAAAAAAAGGAGGAGACATGTAAGCTGACCCTCTGGGTGGCGGTGGGAGGAGCGGGGAGGGGAAATGCAGGCCTTGGGGAGGCGGGGAGGCTGGGGGTGTGGGGGCCGCTGAGTGTGCTGAGGTGAGCTGGCAGCGGTGGCTGGACCTGAGCAGGGGGCTGGCTGCTGTGAGGAGGAATCGGAGATTGATGCACAGACCGTCCGAAGGGGGCGTCAGCAAAGGTCTGTGAGCAGAAGACAGGATGGGGAGGCCAGACCGTGTGCAGGGAGCCAGGGCCTGGCTGGCGGGAGGGGCAGGAGAAGGCATGTGCCCGAGATGGGGTGCAGGTCTCTGTGATCAATGCGGGGAGGGGAGAGGCTGAGGGAAGAGAAGGGGGTGGGGTGGGGTTCTGGGGCTTCAGTTGGGGCAATGAGAAGCAGAAAGGTGAGAGGTCGGGGGTGCGTTTGGCCTTGAGGCGCCCACGGGTGCTCCTGGCCGCGGGCTGTGGGTGTGGGCTTGGGAAGAATGAGACGGGGATGACGGCTTGGGCAATTGAGGTTGTGGTCTCCTCAGGAGACAGTGGGGAGGTGACAGATCCTCACGGTGGGGGGCGGCGGTGGCTGGGACCCCTGCCCCCGAGCCTGGAGACCCTGGATCTGCGTCCTGGGGAGTGGGTGCCAGCTCAGGTCCTGCTCCTGGGGCTGATCCACAGAGCTGGGGGCTGGCCAGGGGCCCAGGCAGAGGGGGGGTGCAGCACCCCGGGCTCCCCAGCTCTTCCTCCGCAGCGTGGGCAACCGCACGGCCGCGGCAGCGCCAGTCCCCTTCCGCTCCGAGCACCTGAGCGAGCCCGGCGTTTGGTGCCTGCCACCTGCCACCCACAGCTTCCCAGCAGCCAGCGAGGCACCCCCACCCCCACCCCACGCTGGGGTGGGCAGAAAGGAGGCCTCCTGCTGCTGCCAGCGCCCGGGCACCTGTCCGGGCCCCGCTGCCTGCCTGGCACACTCCTCGGGGCTGTGACTCCCTCCAGGCCTCCCCTGCCCTGCGCCTCGCTGAGCGCCTACTGCACACAGGCACGGGGCTGGGTGCTGGGGCTGAGCAGGGGAGGCGGAGGTGGTCTCCATCCTTGGCAGCTCCAGTAGTGAGGGGAGTGGATGGTGCGGACCCGATGGGGCGGGTTTTTAATGTATTTTTTATTGTCGATAGTATTACAGATATCTCCCGTTTTCCCCCCTTGCCCCCCTCCTCCCAGCCCCTAACCCACCCCCCAGGTCTTCCTACCTATCGCCCGTATCCGTGAGCTATGCATGTCAGTATATGCGTTCTTTGATTTGTCTCTTCTCGTCTGATGGGGCGGTTTTGAGAGAACAAACAACCAACTTGCTGAACCCAGCCCATGGGTGCTGGGGAAGACTTGTTAAAGGTACACTCCCAAATAGAACAGGGAACAGCATAGGCGAAGGCGTTGTAGGAGGAGAGAGCCTGGGCGAAGTTTCGGCAGCCCAGAGGCGCCCAGTGTGGCAGGAACCCGAGTGAAGGGAGGGGGGGCCCAGTGGCGGGCAGCGGGGGGCCCTGACTAGCTGCCTGGTGAATAGCCTGGAGCCAGGGGCTGAGAGGCCTCGCCTGAGCCCTGCACTGTGACCTTGAACAAGACGCTTCTGCTCCCCAGGCCGTTTGGGTAACCCTGACCCTTGAGTGCTCAGGGCCTTTGCCCTCACGATGCCTGTGTCCTTTAGGCTGAGGAGTGGATGGCACCTCTTCCAGATGCCACCCCGACCGCCCACATCACCTGGCCCTCTCACTCTCTGCTACCGCCCCTGCTTCTGGCTGCCGAGCTGACACTGCGATCTCAGACGCTCCTGGGAGCACTTTCGCTCGACTGTTGTCTGTCTGCCCCTCACCTGGGAGTTCCGTGCCCTCAGGGGCTCAGGGAGCTGTCAGCAGAGTGACGGAGGCTGGAGGGTAACAGGAAGATGCTCCCGCCCTGGCATCGAAGGGACCCGAATTCAGAATGTGCTCCCCCGCAGTAAAGTGCTCTGAGGACGCGGCCAGGTGACTCGAACTCTCTGAGCCTCAGTCTTCTCATCTGCCAAGAGGGTCCTATCTATTGGAGAGAGCCCCGCGTGGGACTGTTCCCACCTTCAGCCCCCACCCCAGGAAGTGGGAGTAGCCAGGGCCTGATCCAGGTCAAGTTCACCGGCTTCCGCTAGCCTTCCCTTGGTAGCTTCTGCCTTAGCACATCATCCACCCGCCTACAGGTGCCTCTTCTGAGGTGGGGCCGTGAGCACCGAGAGGCAGCCCCGTTTTCTGGGGGACAGAAGGGATCCCCACACCCCCAGGGCCCTTCAGGGAGCAGTTCCCAGCACACACCAGGCCACGGGCCACGTCTGAGGCAGGATCCGTCATTATCTTGTTCGTTTCACGCAACGCACATCGGCACCCAGACCCCAGCCGCACACCCACATGGGCCAGAGCGAGCCAGACACCCCATGCAGCCTGCATCCCTGCCCACGTGCCCCCCAACCCCGACAGCCCTGGGCCCCAGCGTCTCAAGGGAGGCCCGTCAGACACAACAAATGCTCTGTCTGCGTGGGAGACGCCCCCACAGTCAGGCTGGCGCGGGAGACTTCCCTTCCTGGACGGGCAGGGAGCCCAGTCTGGTCCTCCGTGGTGGGCGCTGGTGACCGTGCCAGCTAGGGGCACCCCCTCTCCAAGGGGCCAGCCTCCCCCACACCTCTCCCCCAAGGCAACACACAGAGACTCAGGGGCTTAGAAACCAGACACGTTTTAAATATACGTTGGCACAATATTAACATTAAATACACATCATAAATAAGCCTCATAAATAAAAATGTTTAAAAACACAGATACAAACTGATAAAAAAAAAAAATACCGATAAATTAATCACATTCCTCCAAGGAACTGGCCCAGAACCCGCAGAAGGACAATTGGTTTCAGCTTGAGAGAAATTCCACGACCCACCACCAGGGGGAGCAGCCGGCAGCCAGAACCCAAGACCAGGCGCTGCCTGTCCCCACACAGAACTCAATCTGCACCCCTGTCCGTCTGCACCCGGACCCCAGTTTATGGAAAGAACTTGAAACCCAACCTGTGTCAGTGAGTCCCAGCAGCTGACAGGCACGGCTTCCCCCGGTCCCCACCCCCTTCCATTCACAAAGACAAAACCGAGGGCCGGGGAGGTCACGTGGCCAGCCTGGGGCCACACAGTGAGCGAGGGGCCACGCTGGGCCCTGAACCCCTTTCCTGGGACCGTCCCATCAGGGCTTCCTGCAGGACACTCGGCCCGGTCACAGCTGCCTGCAGTGAGGTCACCAGACGCCCAGGTGTCTGGCAATGAGGCATCCGAGGCCAGCTCAGGCCCTGACCACCGCCCCCCCTCCCCCTTGAACCAGCCGCCACTAAAAGGAGGAAGTCTGGGGGCCATGGCTCTGCAAGTCATGAGAGGGAAGGGCCGGCGGACCTCCGGGCCGCGGAGTGGGGGGTGGCGGTCAGTCTGGCCATGAGTCAGCCTGTGTCATCAGACCCCTGAATCAATGGAAAGTTGGCCCCGCGTGCCCTGACCCAGCCACCCCACGGGGACTGAGGAAGTCGGGGCTAGGGGGGGCACAATGGTGGGGTCCTGTCCCCCAGTCCGGGAGGAGGTAGAGGAGCCGGCCCGGCTCTCACCCCTTAAAGTGCACTTGGGAGAGATGGGAAGCAGGTGTGGAGGCCCAGGCACCATCCTGAGGAGCACCTGCTGGTCCTCCCCCTGCCGTGGGGGGGGGGGGGGGGGCTACCGGGGCAGCTGCCCCCTGGGCACGAGTCTCCTGCCCCTCCTAGAGGGTTGCATCCCGCGCACCCCCCTCTGCCGGGCCTGGCGGGGGCTTTGTCTCCGGCTCCTCCGGCGCAGGGTCTCCCTCCACTCGCCAAAAACCTGCTTCGCCGAGTGCATGAAGCGGTGGAAGCCGCGGAGGAACCGGCAGCCCTTCAACTTGAGCTGGAAGGCGTCCGGGGTGCGGGTGGGCGGTGGTGAGGTCCCCGGGCCCGCCTGCGGGGGTCCAGCCGTTTCCGGGGAGCCCTGGAGCAGCTCTTCCATGCAGTGGATGTTGTTCCTGATCCCGTGGATGTACCGGGTGGCCATCCCCCAGGCCTGGACGTCGGGCATGTCCTGCTGGAACGCGTGCAGTCTGTGCAGCACCTGGCCCAGCTGGGTGCGGAGCGTCCGCAGGAAGTCCGTCCTGCTGAGCCCCTGCAGGGCCTGCTTGCTGGGGAAGACCCCGGGGCGCTCCTGGCAGCCCTGTTTCAGTCCAGACATGTCAAGGCCTTGGATGCGGATCTGGGGGGGAGGAGAAACCAGGGGGTGAGTGCTGGAGCCCCCACTGTGCGCATGTGTGCGCACACACACACACACACACACACACATAAGTCTTCTCTGGTCAGCCTTGACATGCTCGACCTCGTCCACCCCCTAGCTAACCTGCCCATTGTACAGATCCAGAAACTGAGGCCCAAGAGGGGAGAGGACTCCCCGGCCACTGCAGGCAGGGTCGGAGGGATGCAGGGGGCCTATTGGGGGTGACCGCACAGGCAGTGACTGTGGTGGGGGGCGTGTCCGTGGTGGGAAGGTGACCATGAGCCCCAGGAGAGCAGGACTGTTTTGTTCGCTGCTGCATCTCGGGGGCCGAGGACAAGGCATGTGGGGCGGGGGGGGGGGGTGCAGTAAGTGTGCTGGACAGATGGAAGGTTGAAGTGGTGCGGCCAGGGTCACACCCCAGGCCCCCTGAGCTAGGGAAGCTGTACTGTCTTGGGAATAGGCCTCGGGTGGGTGTCTGACGCGGTTCTGGGGTAACACGGGGACTCGGTTTCCCCACCCCCATCCCCATCCTCTCTGCGGCTCACTCCTGCCCTAAGCCCGACGTTCTCCGAGACTCAGATGCCCCCGGGGTGGGCGCTCACATAGGGGTCCAGGAGCAAGCTGGTGTCCTGCAGGAGGTTCGCCTGGTTCCACAGCTGCTCGAGGAGCTTTTGGCCATCGCCCGGGCAGGTGCCCGTGGACACGGGGTTCAGGAACAGGAGTCTGAGGATCAGACCTGGGGCAGAAAGAGGGGGTGTCACCTGACTTGGCAAGGAAGCCATGGGGGGGCCAGCTTTCAGGGGTGGGGGAGGGCGCTCAGAGGGCGCAGCCCGTCCTCCCGGCTCTGTGCCGCGGAGGGGGCACTGGGCGCACCTGCTGGGGCCACGGACACCTGCCCAGGGAGGCACTGCCCAGCACCTGGAACAGGGGCTGCGATTCACCAAGGAGGCCGTGGAGAGGAGGCAGTGGGACCTGGAGCCGACAGGGGTGGACCAGGTGGGATTGCTCTCGGCAAGACCTCCAGGCTAAGGGACGGCTATTGCCCCAGGGCCGTGCACCCCCTGTGGCCGACCCATTTTACTGACGGGAAAACCAAGGAGCTGAAGAAGGGGTGCCCAAGTCACACAGGGCCAGCCTGTCCCCCAACCTTGAGCCTTCCTCCTCTCTCCACTCCTGTCTGCCAGGCCCACAGGGGTGCTGGGAGCCTGTGGGAATGTTTGGGGAGGGGGGGGGCCGGCACAGTGACCGCTCGCCCTCCTCCCCCCACTCACCAGCAGCCACGAGGTCGGAAGGGGCCTGTGGTGCAATGGCCGGAAGGCAGTGACACCACGTTCCCTTCCTAATAATCGCCCGGCCCCCGGGGAAGATGCTGCTTGGGGGGGTGGGGGGGGCGGCGGGTGGAGGGGCCGGGGCCTCAGGCACAGCCACCACTGGGCCCCCTCCCCGCCTCCCCAGGTGTCTGCTGAGTGCGCACGTGGGGCCAGGTGTGTGCCTGCTGTGGGTGCAGGTCTGTGTAAGGTTGAAGAGATCAGACGGGCCCCATCCACCGTGGGGCCCAGGGCTGCATGCGGGGGTTCCCGGGTTGGTGAGATTGAGGGTTCCGGATGATGTCACGTCGCTCGGCGTGTGTCACCCTGTGGGTGTGGCTATGTGGCTGTGTGATTGTGTGGGCTCCAGGGCCCCTGTGCCTGGCTGACTGTGACCCTGCAAATCAAGGCCAGAAGGAGGCCCCTCCAGACCGTGTGCCCCGTTTTACCGCTCAGCTTCTATAGCTTCCTCTCCACAGCACAACTCCCACCTCCCTCCTGCTGCCCCAGCCTCTCACCCCATCGGTCCCCTCCCCTGGCTCCCTGAGCTGTCTCTGCATTGCCTCCCCCTGGAAGCCCTCCTGGGTTACCCCTTCTCCACCCTGTGAAGATGCCATGTTCTCAGTGGACCCCTGTCTTTGCCTGACCTCCCTGCTCTCTTTTCGTCTCAGCATCCTTCTGCCCGGGGCCCGGTCTCCCCAGCTCCCAGGGGACAGAGGGTACCCCGCTCCCCGCAGACACCCGTGGTTCACAGCCAGCTGGTGCTGGTGGGGAGGAAGGAAGTACTTACTGAGCAGCGTCCTCCTCATAGGCTGTGCCCACATGCTGGGTGTCCACGCTCCGGCCTGTGGCTGTTGGGGATGACACCTCCGGGCTGGGAGCCCTGCGGGCTGACAGCCACTTTATTGCCTGCCAGAGCGATTGGCCAACACCTCGTGAGGTGGGTGGGGAGGGGGAGGGGGCAGGGCAGGCCTTCTGGGAACATGACCCCAAAAACCAAAGTTTCCACGGGCGACCAATGGGCGCCGGGCACCGCGCATGCTGCTCCTCCTCCTGTTTTCTTCGAATTCGTTCTTCGAGGTCAGCTCCACGCCCAAGGATGATGCAAAGTGCGGCCTCAGCCTTCCTGGGGTGACGGGCAGCCGGGGGTCCGTGCCATCGGCCAGGCGCCGGGCGGGGGACGGAGGGGCAGGTCGGCCGGCCGGGCCCCTTGCTGGCCCACGGGCCGGTCTCTGCCCAGGAGCCGCGGCCTCACAGGCCACTGTGGTTTGGGGCTGAGGGGAGCAAGACATCTTCCTTTTTGGGTGCCCTTCCCGCCCTCGCGGGGCTGTTGGGACATCTGTGAGCGGAAACCCTGGGCCCCGGGCACAGAGCCAGCCCCGGGCTGGCAGCCCCGAGATTGTGGTTCAGCCCCAGGACCGGCGTCCCCCACCAGCGGGGCTCCTGGCGTCGCCTGTACCCACCCAGCACCCCGCACCCCAGCAGCCGGGCCCCTTCCCTACAGACAGGATCCTCCGGGGAGAAGCCAGCCCTTGGTTCCCCCCAGAGAAGCGGGTCCAAGCCCGCGGACACGCTCTGTGGCCTGAGGCAAATTGCCTAACCTCTCTGGGCCTCGGGGCCCCACCTGCAAAAGAGGATTTGAAAAGCATTTCCCGGCCCACCTCACAGGGCCGCGAGCGAGCGTCATGGACATAAAAGGCAAAGGTTCTCTGAAGGAAAAACGAAAGATGAAAGCCTAATTCCAAGTACTAGCTGGGGGGCGGGGGGAGGCAGAGAGGAGGGCATTGTGGGAAGGGGAGCGGAGGAGAGGGGGAAGCTGTGAGCTCAGAGGGGAAACCAGCGGGGAGGGGAGTCGCCCTGGTGACGGTTGGCACCAGGTTTCACTTTCTCTGAAAGATAGCGATCGTGGGCTGGTCCTGAGTCTCAGACTTCTGAGCATCAGAGGGAAGGGGCCTGGAGACGGCGCCTCCCGGGGCAACCAGCTCCCTCACCATGGGGTAAACGGAGGCCCAGGTGGGGGCAAAAGAGGCAGAGGGGCTGCCCGGGCCTCCGGGCCCTGCCTGGGAGTCCAGCACGTTGGCCAGGCCTGGGAGAAGGTTTCTCGCTGGCCCGAGGCCTCCGGAGTCTGGCAGGAAGGGGGGGGTGTCCGAGGCTGGGGAGCCAGGGCAGGGCCTCTGCGGGCTGCCAGGGAGGCCTGGGCTGCTCCAGCTGGGCCTCTGGAGCCTGGACGGGCAAAGCCCAGGTGCCAGGGCTGATGCGCTCCTGTCCGTCCCCACTCCTGGCACCGGTCACGGCCACCGACGCTGTGCCCACCGGCTGTCCCCTCTGCAGAGATGACCAATCAAGCCTTCATTCATTCAACAAATGTCCCCCTGCCACCTCTGTGCCAGCCACCCCAGGTGCTGTAGCTCCACAGTGGGCACCACCAGACGCACCCCCATGCCCAGGAGGTGGCTCCTCAGCCCCACCCACTCCCTGGCACCCCAACATGGCGCTCGCTGCGCCATGCGCAATCACCCCACCATGCCCAATCACCCCACCATGCCCAATCACCCCACCGTGCCCAATCACCCCACTGTGCCCAATCACCCCACTGTGCCCAATCACCCCACCATCGCCACCCCACGGGCCAGTTCTGGATTCTCCTCTGAGCGTGTTGCTTCCGCTAAATTCCTCATTTCGGTGCCCACCCCCGCAAGGCTGCTTCCTGCGCCCATGCCTCGCCGCTCCTTCTTCATTTCACATCCCTGCTCTCATTTTGCAACAGCCCCGTGAGGGGGAGTGGCCGGCAGGGGGGTGTTGGCTCCTTTAACGAGGAAACTGAAATTCAGAGAAGCTCGGGGCCTGGCTCCAGGGCCAGGTCTGGGGGGCAGCTCCTGGCCCCTCTCAGCTCCTGCTGATCGGTCTCCACCCTTGGGGGACAGCCATGTGCATCCTCCTCTCCCCGAGGTCCAGGGGGGCCGACTGTCTCCGTGGCTTAAAAAGGCCTCTGAGCCCGGCTGCCGTGGCTCAGTGATTGAGTGTCGACCTGTGAACTAGCAGGTCACGGTTCAATTCCCAGTCAAGGGCACATGCCTGGGTTGTGGGCTCCATCCCCAGTAGGGGCGTGCAGGAGGCAGCTGATCCATGATTCTCTCTCATCATTGATGTTTCTCTCTCTCATTCTCTCTCCCTTTCTCTCTGAAATCAATTAAATATATAAATATATATATATAATAATAAAAGCATAATATGCTAATTAGACCGGACAGCCGAACGACCTTCCGGATGACCTTCCGGACGAAGCTGGGGCTGCGAGGGCCAAGCCCCTTGCACGAAATTCGTGCACTGGGCCTCTAGTATATATATGCCTCTGAGGCCCAGAGACATGACGTCACCTGCCTGAGGTCACGATGCGTGGTGACATTTCAGAGGCGGGGCGTTCATTCCAGGGCTGTGCAATGTGAAAGCCCATGGTCTGAGCACGGGGCTCACGGAGGTGCCTGCGCAGGCCCCGGGACCAGGGCTACCAAAGGCAAAAAAGGCTGATCTGTCGTCTTGCTCGGGATGCCAGACCAAAATACCACAGCCCGGGCGGCTGATACACTAGGAATGTGTTTTCTCTCAGTCCTGGACCTGGAAGTCAGGGGTCGTCAAGGTGTCAGCAAGGCCGATGGCATCCTGCAGCCTCTCTCCTGGATTTGCAGACGGCCGCCTTCTCGTTGCCTCCTCACGTGGTCCTCCCTCGGCCTGTGTGTGTGTATCTGAGTCCTCATCTCCTCTTCTCATAAGGACGACAGTCCTATTCGATTAGGGCCCATCCCATGACTCATTGTACCTCCATCGCCTCTTTCCAGGCCCCATCTCCAAATGCATTCACATGCTGAGGCTCTGGAGGCTTGGACGGAGCAACACCATCCAGCCCATCACAGTTTACAAAAAGGGGACGTGGTTGGGGGGCCACAGGAAGTCGGGACCCTGGGTGAGACGCCAGAGCTGGGTGGGAGGGGCAGCGGTGGGCAGGAGGACCCCGAGTGGCCCCCCAGGTGAGGAGGCCCGGCCGCCCATTTGAGCGGAGCGTGAAGGGGAGATGCGTCAGCGTTTCTGGTGAGGTCAGCGCCCAGTGACGTCCCTGTCGCCAGCAGGAAGAGCTTGCAACACGGCGCAGTCAGTATAAATAGGCTCCCTGACCACAGCACCCGGGCTGTCCCCTCTTCCCGGGCCACGTCAGCCAGTTCCGCGTGATTTGGAGGGGAAGAGAGGGCCGGCTGGTTCCTCAGAACTGCTGCGTCCTCGCTCCCTGGCCCACCCTCCGCAAGGACAGAGCCTGGGGCGGCCCGGGGGACGGGCCACGGTGGCAGGCCACGCCGCTGGTCCCCTGGGTGGAGAGACGCTGGCCCCTGACCAGCGGGGTGGGAGTCCGAGACCAAGCCACTTGGGAGCCCAGTGTTCTTTTTTAAATATGAGTTTATTGATTTCGGAGAGGAATGGAGAGGGAGAGAGAGAAACATCCATGATGAGAGAATCATGGATCAGCTGCCTCCTGCACGCCCCACATTGGGAATCGAGCCCACAACCCGGGCCTGTGCCCTGACCGGGAATGGAACCGTGACCTCCTGGTTCACAGGTCGACGCTCAGCCACCGAGCCACGCCGGCCGGGCTGCGCCGTGCTCTCGATCCAGTCACAGCGCCTTTCTGAGCCTCCGCGTCCACTCTGTAGATGGCAGCGGCACAGCTTATCAAGAGACAAGCAACCCAGTTCAAAAGTGGGCCACGGGGCCTCTTCTTGGGTCCTCGCTGCCAAGACGACCAGGAGAGGAAGGAACAACGGCCGTGCGGAGAAGGCCTGTTAGCGGCACCAGCTGCGCCCGACGCGAGCCCGAGGACAAGGCCATTAGGAACCTCGTCCTTTGAAACACAGAAGAGGCCGCAGCCATTAGGGACATTTGCAAAGCGAGTGTCTTCGATGCCTGCGTGCTTCCCAAGCTGCGCGTGAACGTAACACGGCTGTGTGGGCTGGGCCTTCGCAGAGAGGTGGTCAGGAGTCCTTCTCGTGAGGCCCGGAAGGACCACCCCCCAAAAGCTCTTAGGGGAGGATTATATTGAACAAACAAACAAAAATGGTCCGGCCAGTGTGGCTCAGTGGTTGCGGGTTGGCCTATGATCCAGGAGGTCACACGGTTTGATTCCTGATCAGGGCAGGAGCCCAGGTTGCAGGCTCGATCCCCAGTAGAGCCCACGCAGGAGGCAGCTGATCGATGATTCTCTCTCATCATTGATGTTTCTCTCCCTCTCCCTTCCTCTCTCTAAAATCAATAAAAAATGTACATATATACATTTTTTAAAAATGGACAGAGCATTTGATTAGACATTTCTCCAAAAGAGAAAGACGAATGCCCAGTAAGTACAAGCATTGATAGTCAAGATCACTAGCCGTCAGGGAGATGCAAATCAAAACCTCAGTGAGGTACCGTTTCACACCCACGAGTGGCTATAATCACAGGCAGACGGGGCACGTGCTGGAGAGGATGTGGAGGAGCCCGAGCCCCGGGGAGACAGGCTGTTAGTGCCTCACAGGGTTAAACATAGAGGTGTCAGACCCCTCACTGTCTCACACCTAGACAAGCCCGAGAGAACTGAGAACGGACATGCACACACATGCTCAGAGCAGCATTTATCCACAACAGCCCCAGCGTGGACGCAGCCCCAGTGACCACCAACAGAAATGGATTTAAAAACTGCGGTCTCTCCATACAATGGAATATCGCTCAGCCATGGAGAGGAACTGCGGGCGAGCCCTGAAGACATTATGCCACGTGAGCGTGGCCAGTCACAAAGGCCACGGATTGTAGGGTTCTCTCTCTATGAACCGTCCATAGAGACAGACGTGGTTCCCCAGGGCTGGGGTTGGGGGGGCCTGGGATGAGGGGTGGTGGCCGACGGACAGGGTTTCTTTGGGGTGATGAAATGTGTTTGAATGAGGTCGCGGCGATGGTTGCACAATCCTGTGAATACATAAAACAACAACACTGAGTGTGCACTTTAAAACGCCACATGTGGTGGTATGAGAGCTGGACCTCCGTTTCTTAAGATGTCGTGGCAAGTGCTCCTGACGGGACGGTCAGCGTGATTCAGTGAGATCGCGCTCGGGAGACCCGGGCCCTTAGTAGGCACTTTTTTGAACTCTTACCCGTCAGCCACTGGGCAATGAAGGCTCACGTCTGCTTATGTCACAGGGTGACTGTGAGGACGGTTGGGAAAGATGTCGTTACATAAACCCCAGGGTGAGCAAGATTCTACCAGGAGGTCAGTGAGGTCAGGCTGGGCTGGGGGACGCTTCGGCTTGAGAACCGCCACCCAGCTCTTCTGGGACCTGGCGTGTCCCCCTGCTCCCCGTGGCTCCCCCAAATTGGATAACTGATCCCCCTTCCAAGTGGCCCAAACACGTATTCCGGGGAAGTACAGCAGAGGAGCGAGAGAGAGAGAGAGGGGGGGGGGGGGAGAGGGAGAGAGAGAGAGAGAGAGAGAGAGAGAGAGAGAGAGAGAGAACTCATTTCTGTGCCGGAACCTTTCTGTCCGGCTCACCCTAGAGCAGTGATGGCGAACCTTTTGAGCTCAGCGTGTCAGCGTTTTGAAAAACCCTAACTTAACTCTGGTGCCGTGTCACATAGAGAAATTTTTTGATCTTTGCAACCATAGTAAAACAAAGACTTATATTTTTGATATTTATTTTATTATATTTAAATGCCATTTAACAAAGAAAAATCCACCCAAAAAATGAGTTCGCGTGTCACCTCTGACCCGCGTGTCACAGGTTCGCCATCACTGCCCTCGACCTAGCCCGGGCCCCTCTGCAGGGAACCCCCAAGCCAAAAGGCAGGTGGGGGCCAGGGATGAGGGGCTGCCCTGCTGTCCACTCTCTGGCCCGGAAGCCCCACTTCCACCCCCACCCCCACCTGGCCACCCTCTCTGAGCCCGGGCCTCTGTGAGGTGAGGGGACAGGCGAGGTGACCACAACCCCACAGAGCCCCTTGGGGTCCCTCCACGGCCCTGAGCCCTGAGCAGCCATGGAGGTAAAACAACCCCAACCATGAGCCGAGGACCAGGAAGTCCAAGGAGCCCTGTCTTTCCTCACGATGACAACACACAACGCCTGTTTTGAAACATCACATTCTTGCCAAAAACTGTTTGGTGCCCAGGCGTGCGCCCAGCGGTGACAGTGGGCACGTTTCCGGACTCTTCTGTGCGAGGGCCCGGCGCCGAGCGTTTCCCACGGGCGAGCTCATTGAACCTCACAACCACCGCAGGAGGCAGAAATCGTCTTTATCCTGTAGGTGGGGAAACTGAGGCCGGAACGGGGGTGGGGGCGGTGGGGGGGCTCCTGGCAGAAGGGCACACAGCTGGGAGGGAGCAAAGGCTCAACCGAAAGGAATACGAAGGGGTCTCCTGGGGGGAACAGGAGATCCTCTCCTGGAGTGGGGGAGGGGGGGCTGCCAGAGGCAAGGAGGGGGCGTGGGCCCGGAGGCCGCCGTCTCTGCAGGTCTAAAGATAGCGCTTTCATTGAATTCAGAACCCGGGAAAAGATGCTGTACATTCCACTTCCAGGTAACTGCACGAGGCCACATGCAGGCAAGACCCCACAGGCCCAGTTCAGAGAACAGCAGGTGTGGCAGGAAGTGACCAGAGAGAGAGAGAGAGAGGGAGGCGAGGAGGGAGGGGGACACGGAGCCACTTGCAAAATCCTTTGCTGGCATTGCAGCCCCTCTGGACCGACCTGTAGCACACAGCCCCGTCCCACTCCCCTGGTGCCCCATTGCCATTCCGGGAAGGCCAAAGTCATGACCACAGCCACCAGGACCTGCCCCTCCCAGCCTCACTCACACCTCTGCAGCCTGCGGTCCTCCTGGTCCTCCTCAGTCCCTCGGGGAGCTGAATCCTCTCACCCCAGGGCCTTTGCACATGCTGTTCCCAGCACTCCACCTGCTCATCTGCCTGGACATCAAGGTCCAGGCCGAGCTTCACCTCTTCGGGGAAGCCCTCCCCAACCTGCCTGCACCCCAGGCTGGCTCGTGCCCCTGCTCCCTGGGTCCTCCCAAAGCACTATGGTACCCCTCGATGGAGCACTCTTCAGAGTTGTCAATTTTTACAACTGTGGGGTTGTCTCCGCAGCCGGACTGTAAATTCCAAGGATGTGCACTGCGGGTGACTTGCCATCGCCCCTCTTGGGAGCACATCACGAGCCCTGAATGTAGTAGGTGCTCACTAAATCCTCAGTGAACAGACGCATGCACGGCCGTACAGAAGCCCCAGGAAAGGAGTCTGTGGCCTTCGGGGTGCAGGACCCGGACATGTCCCCATCCCACGTCCTCTAGAAGGGCAGGCCCACCGCGCTGCCAGGCGGGGACAGGCCCGCTCGGAGCCTTTGCCCCGCCCTCTCCGGTCACTTCTCCCCAAGGAAATCAGAATCCTGTCACTCACGATATCCCGAAGCACATGACCGCTTTTTGGGGAAGCCTCGGTGTCAAAGACGCTGACGTCTTCCTTTATGGTGATTGTTCGGAAGCTCAAAGCTGGTCTTCCGCTCACTGCAGATGTTCACAGTTTCCTGGAAAACGAACTGAAAAAGAAAGAGACGAGGCATTTCCCCTGCTTCCTTTAAAGCGTCCACTTCACAGATGCTACCTCCGTGGCACCCGACAGCCTCAGAGGAAGGGGCCAGTCTTGCCCGGCTGGTGTGGCTCAGTGGTTCAGGTTGACCTATGAACCAGGAGGTCACGGTTCGATTCCCGGTCAGGGCACAGGCCGGGTGGTGGGCTCGATCCCCAGTGTGGGGCGTGCAGGAGGCAGCCAATCGATTCTCATCATGGATGTTTCTCTCTCCCTCCCTCTCCTTTCTTCTCTGAAATCAATAAAAATACATATTTTTAAAAATAAAATGAAAAAGGGGCCAGTCTTCATGTGAAGGGACAACCCTAACATGTTGAAAAACAGACAAATCAGGGGCTTTTTAGTCCCTCGTCCAACCTGTACTTAAGTGACTCACTGTGTGTGTCAGGCCCCAGCCCTGGTGCAGGGGATCCGTGTCAGCAAGAGAGACAAGCCCCGGGGGCGAGTGAAGTCACTCTGAAGGCCTTTCCGTCCCAGGCCTGCAGGGCGAACAGACGCACACGCCGGCGTCCAGCACGCGGAGGGGCCTGGAAGGCCCGTTTGTCAAGCTGCCCGTTCCTGGTGCCCGGCCGTGGTGGTAGCCGGGGGTCTAGCAATGCGCCTGCGTCCTGAGCAGGACCACCAGAACCCTTTCCCAGGACTGACGTCAGACCCAGGAGACATGCCTCCCTCGCGTGCCTGGGTTTCTGAGCCAGGATCTCACGGGTCTGTCCCGTGGAAAGCTACCTTCCAATCCCACGGGGCAGGGTGGGGTCCTGCCAATGGGGCGGGGCAGCCAGGAAGGCGGGGTGACTTCCCTGAGCCTCTGGTCCCTGCCTGAAGCCCAGGCCAGCACGCGTGTCCCGGCCGCACGGGACGTGATGGCTCTCTCTCTTCTGCCGGCTGGACTGGTTCCCCGGCACTTGAAGAGGGGAGTCCTTAGTCCAGCCACAGCGTGAGGACGGGGGCAGGAGGGGCGGAGGGCATGGGGGGCGGGGAGTGGATGGGCTCGGAGCCTTTTTTTCTTTTTTTTAATCCTCACCCAAGGATAGTCCCTCCATTGATTTTGAGAGAGAGAGGGCGGGGGAGAGAGGGAGAGGAACATCAATGAGGAGAGAACCGTTGATTGGCTGCCTCCTGCACGCTGGACAGTAGGGTACACATGGGCACGTGTGTGACCGTGAAAACACAAAAAATGCAGATGCATGTGTGCTCTCTCTCTCACACACACACACACACACACACACAAACTTCCCCAGCCACAGTCAAAAGCACACAGAAATATGTACCACGTACACTCACCTGTACACACAGCCACATATGCACACTCCAGCCACACACACACACACACACAGACACACACACACAGACAAACAGACACACACAGGACACATGCAGAGATGGAGCCAGGCACACAGCTGACGCCATACACAACCGGATGCACGTACGGACACACAGACCTACAACAGACACACAGGCACATAGCGGGATACACTGACACTTGGACACGTGTAGATGGACATACACACACTTCCTGCCAAAGGAGTTATCTATCCTGATGCACATACACGAAGGCCTGTGAGTGGAGTGCGGCTCATGCATCCACTTGGCCGTGACCATGCCCCTGCGAGGGGAGCTCCCCGCAGCCCCAACGGAGGCAGCCCTGGCTCTGAAGCCCCAGCACCGGGCTGGCCTGGGAAAGTGACACACATCACAGCCATTGCCCAACACACCCATCCGGCGGGCCCAGGGTCAGGGAGGAGCCAGGGCCAGGCCTCGCGTGCCTGCCCACGCACGCGTTGCCACCGGCAGCAGACACCCAGCCACCAACGCAGACAGCTGGGATTGCGAGGGAGCTTGCAAAATCACCCGATCCCTCAGGGTTCAGCTAAAGTGCCCCGGCCCCCGGGAACTCCCCAGGCTCCTTCTTTTTTGAGTTCCGGTTCTGCCGCGCCCAGCTGTGTGGCCTGGGGCAGGTGGCCTCACCTCTCTGTGCTTCATTTCCCCGTGTGCTAAGGGGGATACAGAGCATGTGTTGAAGCCACGAGTGGATGGAGTCCCCCACATGGGGACGGGGACGCAGCGCCCCAGGCTCAGTCAGTGACGGGCAGACCGCGCTCCCCCTCCTGGTCCCTTCCCACCCAGGGGAGCCCTGGGGCCGGTGCTGCATCAACAAGGTGTGCAGTTCACTCTCCCCTCCACGAAGGACCAAGAACCCAGCTTTGGAGCAACTTGGCAAGCATGGGACCACACAGCCCTGACCGGCAGGGGTGGGGGCGAGGACTAGAAACCCCGAGTTTCTGCTTAAATATCTTTGAGGAGGACTGAAGAGGTCACTTCCTCTGTACGGGCATGAACATCAGAGAGGATGGAAATGAGCCGCCGACTCTCCCTGCCTGGGGTTTCCTCATCTCCGTCCCCACCCACCCAGGAGCCCCCCACTCAGGCTCACATCCTCCCTGCTGATGCCGGACACCAGGCTGGCGGTCGGCTGGAGGCTGAGCACCTTCCCACTCCCCGAGGCACCGTGGGCAGGGCCCGCCCAGGCCGAGGCTGCCACCCTGATGACAAGCACGGACTCCACAGTCTGGGCCTTGAGCCTCGCCCGGCAGAGGCTGTGCTGACGGGACAGGTGCACTGGGGCTCCCGGGGCTGGGAGGACAAGGACGTGGGCTACAGGCCAGCAGGAGCCCCCAAACCCGATCATGAATGACCCCAGCTGAGCCCAACCCCAGGCCTGGGCTGACCAGACTCACTTCTTTGCCCTAAAATCCTCCAGGGCCGGGTGGGACAAGGACATGGTTCTGTGAGCCCCCACCTCAGCCTGGGACAACTCCAGGCGTGTCTGATGGCAACATCCGGGCACCAGCAGTGGGTGAGGTCCAGGGTCAGATCCGAGTGTCCCCGGGCACCTCCGAGGCCCGTGTGCCCGCCCCAGTGGGTCTCCGTCTCCAAGGGCAGATGCCCCTTTTCGTAACTCACTGAAGGCCGAGAGCTGGGAGCTGAAAACCCTCCATCCAGACACCCACACGAAGAGACACGTGGGCACGCCGATCTGAAGGCCTGGGTCCGAGGCAGGCCAGCCCGTGGCATGCCTGGCCCCCTCACCCAGCTGCCTCCCGGGGGCAGCTCCAAGAACTAACTGACATTGGGTTCGAGGCAATGGGTGAGGCCCGAGGCACTTGGAAAGCCAGGACGATAGAAACACTGAAACCAAGCAGGGACTCGGGGAGACAGACCGATGGATGGACCCCAGAGCTGACTGTGGGGCCAGGAACTCTGCGGCTGCACATCAAGGAGCCCTAATAATTTTGGCTCTAAAACCCCCACCTCAGCCCAGGACATCGCTCGAGCCCGGCAAGGTCTCGGACGGGCCTCACAAGGAGAAATGGGACCCACTTACCCCCCACGAAAGACAAACTATAGAGAAACACCCCCTGCCCAGGGCTATGGGGCACAGGGTCCTGAGGGAGCCGACTCCTGTCTCCATGCACTTGGGGAAACCGAGGCCCAGGGCAAATGCCTGGCCCAGGGCCCCTGACTGCCCACTCACCAGGCCTGGATGCGTCTCAGCTCCTCTGATCTGCAGGCCCCCAGGTCCCCAGGGCCAGGGCGGGCGCACTGCCAGAGGCTGGGCCCCCGTTCTGACTTTTCTGGGGAGCCACCGCAAGCTGAGTACGACGAAGTCACACCCTTCTTCCCTTCCTGAGCGAGGGCGGGCCTGGGCTGAGGGCACCTGATAACCCCCCACCGCATCTGTGGGGCCCCATCAGGCCCCAGTGGAATCCCAGCTCGCAGAGCGGGAGGTGGCCCCTCCGTGACAGGAAGCGTGGGGCCAGATGTGCTGACTGAGCCTCTGGCCCAGGCGTGCAGCCATCAAGAGCGGAGTGGGCCCTGGCTGGTGTGGCTCAGTGGATAGAGCCCTGGCTGGTGTGGCTCAGTGGATAGAGGGGTCCCAGGTTTGATTCCAGTCAAGGACACATGCCCAGGTGGCGGGCTTGATCCTCAGTAGGGTGCATGCAGGAGGCAGCCGATCAATGATTCTCTCTCATCACTGATGTTTCTCTCTCTCTCTCCCTTCCTCTCTGAAATCAATAAAAAAGATATTAAAAAAAAAAAAAGAACAGAGTGGGCTCCAGATGCCCCCCCACACACACAGGCATCCTGCCTGCCTGGACAGGGAGTGCGGATTCGCAAGTTCCTGCTGGGGCTGGCCTCCTCCCCGCACGGTGCCAGGAGAGCCCTGGGGGCAGGAACTGAGGATCGCCTGGCCAGAGGGCCTCCTGTAAAGGACAGGCAGACGCGGGCATGGTCCAACAGCAAGCAGGCAGCGGCCCGGAGGAAAAGGGGTTCCTGGGCCCTCCGTGGGGTGTCACCACCCGTCAGCCCTGCCCATGGTGGAGGGAAAGCTGGGGGTCCCCAGGCAAAAGGTCTTGGAGTTTCTACCCGTGTTCAGGACCTTCTGGGCTATTCTGGGAGCAGCAAGGAATGAAGAAAGAGCCCAGACTTCGGGGCCAGGCGGCCCTGGGTGGGAATCGTGTGACCGTGGCTAAGTCACTTCACTTCCTGAAGCTCCGGTTCCGCATCGACAATGGGATGGTACACGGGGAACCAGCGCCGCAGGCAGTGGGGCCCAAGGTGGGGTCAGACAACCCCAAAGACCACAGCCCAGCCTGGACACTACAAGCCCTTTATTAACAAGTTGGTAAAAAAAAAAAAAAAAGAGCAGAGAGACGTAAAAATACTTTTCTCAAAGGCCCCCTGAGGGGAAGGCACTGACTGCCAGGACCCACCTGGTCAGGGAAGGCAACCCAACCAGACGCAGAACGGAGACCAGGGCCCTGTCCAGGGAGCAGCCGGCCCGGGTGCTGAGGGGTGTGGCTCAGCCTCAGGCAGGGAATGTGCAAACGCCGAGGCTGGGTGGGGAGTGATGGGTTGAGGGCTTCCCGGTGGAAGCCCAGAGCACCGTGTTCCCTGTGTGGGCAGACACGCGCATCCACTCGAGAGCCGGTGCCTGCACGCAGCTTATACAGAGAGGAGGGGGTCCCCCTGCATGAGTGGGGGAGGGAGGAGAGGGAAGTGGGCTCACCCCAGAGCTTGGGGAAATAGCTTAGAGAAGTCTCTGGAAGCCTGGGGGTGAGGGGCGAGGGCAGAGGCTGCGGCTCCCCCGTGGCCTCAGGAGCCCAGGCCCTCCTGCCGCCGCTGGAGGACTTCGATGACGCTGTCGATGCCGTCCTCGGGCACCTGTGGGCAGGTCGGGGGAGGAAGGGGTCACCGCTGGTCCCTCTACCCTCCTGGGCCTCAGCATCCCCTCGGGAGCCCCTTCCCCCACCCGGGGTGCTCACCAGGGCGTGGTCGAAGTTGAAGGTGCTGATGTAGTAGGCAGAGATGTCGGCCGCGGCCAGGGGACCCGCGATCTGGGCCACGATCCCACATTCATCTGCGGGTGGAGGAGGGGTCCATGTGGATCATGCTGGCCGCTCCACAGGCCCTTCCCCAGCCCCCCACGCACAGGGGCGGCCCTCACCAAAGCCCAGGGGCTGTCCTCCGATGCGCACCATCCTCCACAGCTCCCCCGAGGAGCTGGTCAGCAGCAGGTCACTGGGGAACCTGGGGAGGCAGGCGCGACCGGTGACTTCAGAGTCTGACGCTCCGCCTCCTTCCTCCCTGGGCCTGGCTTAGCAGCGGCGGCCCACCCTCGGTCAGGGGTCACGTACTTTTTCTGTGTCTCCGCATCCATGACGATGGAGATGTAGCCCTCGATGAGGGAGAAGGCAAAGAACGTGATGGAGCTGGGTCCCGGCTCGCCAGGGGCTGCCTCTTTGGGGGCACTGGTGATGGACAGGAGGCTCAGGTACTCTGCTGGGTCCCAGGCCCACTCCATCTCCCTCCAGTCGGCCCCGAGGCCCCTGAGCAGCCCCCCCCCCCGCCCCCGCCCCCCGTCTCTGGGCTACTTTCCTTCCCTGTCCTAGGACCCCGATCTTCTGATGGTGCCAGGTAGGGGAGGGGCTGGGGGAGGACGATGAACCCTGTCTGTTCCAAAGGACCCCATGGCCTGAGGGCCTGACCAGGGCCTGGCTCCAGGGTGGCTCTGCCCACACCACAGGTGAGGGCTCCCACTGCGGCACTGGGGCCGTCCCCAAACACCAGTGAAGGGCACCGAGGTGCTGAACCAACGGAGGGGCGGAGGGTGGTGGGACAGAGCACAGAGAACAAGGCTGTGAGGAGGAGAGACTAGATGTGAGAGGCCCACCTGTGGGAGTAGAAGAGGACGTCGATGAGGGTGGTGGCGATGGCGGGCAGTGTTTCAGGGTCCAGCGTGAGGACACAAAAGCGGTTCTGTGGACTCTGGATAGGATGCACCGTGGGGTTGGGCCCTGCTGGGGGGAACCAGGAGGTGGAGAGTGAGAGAAGGCCCATGGGCTGGGGCGCCCCCTGGTGGCTGGCCAGGGAGGGGCCTGGGTTGAGTGTAGCCTCCTGTTCTACTTTGGTTTCCCCAGCCCCGGGCCCCTCTCTTGCGAGGCGGTCGATCAGTGGCAGCGAGTCTTTCCGCACACAAGCAATGGGCCTCAGTGGGAAGAGGTGCCCCCCCCCCCCCATCCAGGTCTGGGTGCCAGAGGGTGCCCTCACCATGCTGAGCACGGGGACAGCCATTGCTGGAATCGTCCCTGGCAACAGGCACGGGCTCCCCGCCCACCTCTCGGTAAATGTCGAACTCCTGGGCCAGTGTGTGGATCACCACGGACAGGTCCTGCTCCCGCACCTGGGCCACGGGAAGATGGCAGATCACGCGGGTCCCCCGGCAGCCAGACCCACCCTTCCCGACACAGCACCCGCGGGAAGCTCACCAGGATGAAGTCCGTCTGGTAGGTGGACAGCATCAGCACAGACACGTGGTGCTCGGCCAGCGGCGCGATGACCGAGCGGGCAATCTTCGTGACCCCCGCAGCTTGCACCGCGGCTCCGCTGTGCGATGACACGTTCAGCACCAGCCAGGTGGCCTCAGCCACTTGCAGGAACTCCGAGGGGGGCAGCTCTGCGGGCAGAGGGCGCGTGACCGGTCAGGGCCTGCAGGGCCGACCCCTCGTTTCCCGTCTGTGCCTTGGCTCCGCCATTTACTTGCTGTTGACCTGGTGCAAGTGGTTTACCTTCTCTGAGTCTCAGTTTCCTCGCCTGTAAAAGGGGGTGACGTATGGACTTCCTGACAGTGTTCTGTGGGCTAACGGGGGCCTTATACCGTGTGGTGCCAGGAGGGGGCGCCAGTAGATCAGGTTGGCCGAGGGATGCCCTTCCCTCTTAACAGACCCAAACTTGGTTGCAGAACAAACAGGGAAACTAAGGCCTGAGGCAGTGCAGTGGGAGACGGGTCAAGCCCCATTTGGCTGGCCCGAGACTCCAGGCCTGCGAGGACAGGCCAGGCTGACAGGAGTAGGAGCCAGACGTCAGCTCCAGAAGCCAGGGAGGGCCCAGGCTGGCGTCCAGTCCAGACTAGGGGCTGGGGCCAGGGTGGCTGCTCATTGCCCAAGCACAGCGAAGCTGTCCCTTTCCCCCACTCCCCACCCGCCCCCAGGACCCTGCCCTGGGCTGGTTGCCTGCTCCCTGCCTCCAGTCTCTCCCCAGCCCTCAGACGCCTGGAGTTCCCAGAGAGTCAGGGAGGGGATGGCCAGCACCAGGGAGAGAAGTCCAGGGAAAAATAATGGCCAGGGGGATGGAACAGCCGCATAACCGAAGCCCTGCTGCCAGGCTGGCGCTGCCAAGTGCCTGTCACACGCAGCCTGTTTATAAAACCCTCGGGGGACCCCATTAGATCAGAGCCATTCACGACACCCCCTTTTAAATAAGAGGAAACAAACAGCTCGGAGAGGGGAAATGACTTGCTCAAGGGCGCCCAGCCAATGCGCCCGCCCGCCCTGGAGTCCAAGCCTCAGCCCTGAGTCACTCACTGGACCCCAGCATCAGTGAGAACCCGCGGAGAGGGAAGCACGGCCTCCCTCCCCGGCCCCGCCCCACCTTTGAAGCCCTCCTCGTCCACCATGAGCGTGTAATCCTCGGGAGTCTCCGTCAGGCTGAAGAACTTGCACCTGGATGGGGGAGACATCTTCAGGCTGGGCTGGGAGGAGGAGTGTGCAGACCGCTCCGTCCGCCCGTAGAGACCCCTTGGCCGGGCGCTCCCTGCCCCTTCAAGCCTCAGTTTCCTCCCAGTGGGGAATGCGCCCCATCTCGGGAACCGGGAGCTGTTTCCCGCCTCCCCCTCTGTAGGAGCTCCCCCACCCCCACCCCCACCCCCCCGGCACCCAACCCCTCCATTCCCGGAGGAGGAGAGCTGGCCCGCGCGCGGCGACAGCCCCGGGGCGTGGGACCTGGCATCGCCTAGACTTGCCCCTCTTCCCCGAGGGGAGGCGCCTGGGAGGGATCCCTTCCCCGCAGTCCCGGGAAGGGACACCCGCATGTGACTCCACCCGGAGTTAAGCATCGCCCACCTGAGGCTGTTTGCGCTAAACTGGCCCGGATAGGCGGCGGTCCCGGGGAGGGTGAAGCCAGGCCGGATGGCGGCCACGGTGGGGGCGCGGGAGGGGGATGGGCCCTCCCCGCCCGTCCCCGCAGGCCCCGCGGCGTCCCTACCCTCCCGACCCCGTCCCGGGGCGCTAGTGGAGCCCACCCTCATCTGTGGCCCCGAACTCGCGCGCGCACCGGCTTCGGCGGGGCAGGAAGAGCAGCTTGATGAGCGGGTGGGTGTAGAGCCAGAGGCCGGAGCGGGCGAGGCTCAGCACCCGCACGCGGTGCTCTAGGATGTGCAGCTCCATCGAGGTCCCGCAGACCCGACCCCTCCGCGGCCAGACCCGGGCCACGCTGAGGACGGGGCGGGGGGCGGGGCCGGGGGCTTAAAGGAGCCGCTGCTCACGCCAGTCCACGCCGGCCACCAGGCCTAGACCCGCCCATCCCCGCGCCGCGCCGGCTACGCCCTGCGAGGAGCGCTGCCTATCAGAGGAGGCCACGCCCCCTTCTACCAACAGAGCCCCGCCTCCACCCCGTTAACATTGGCTTGGGATCGCCATCTGACCCCGCCCCGTCGTCCTTCAGACCCCGCCCAGGCCGCGCCTCTTCTCGGAGCTCCACCCTTTCTGCAAGACGCGGGTGGATCCTGGTTGCGAAGCTTGCAGGAAACGTGGGGTCCTTTCTGCCCTTCAGGCCCTCATGCGGGTCTTATGATTGAGGTCATTGAGGCGCTGCCTCCAGAACCCTAAAGCGTGGAGGGGTAGGGGTCCACTCTGCAGCCCCAGGAACCCTACGATTCTCTCCCAACAAAGTATCCTGGCACCTTTCTTCCTCCTTCCTGTCGTGGGAGCCGTCTCCCCACCAGGGTCGCAGAGATAGTAAGGGCCCCACCCACCTCTGTCCTACTGCTGGGTAGGGTGCTGAAGGCAGCCAGGGGTAAGGAGGCCCCTCAAGACCGAGGCCAGTAATGCCCAAGGCTCAGACTTCCAAGGATGGGCCCCGGCATCTGGGGCTCCCTGGGTAGTGTTCTCAGACCTGAGGCTTGAGCCTTGCTGAGCCTCCCTAAGCCAGCAGCCATTAGACGAACCCCCCCGAGCCTGAGCATATCTAAACTTGCTTTGTGCCCAAGGAGGCCCCAGCACTGGCAGATGCCCCAGATCTGAGGCTTGTTAGGACCCACTTGGGCTCATTTTGACATTAGGACTGGGTTCTGCTTAGGCCTCCCCGGGTCTAAGAAGACCCCCAGGCTGAGCAGGCATCAGCCCACCCAGGCTGGCCCAGCAGCAGGACTAAGCATGCTCTGGGGGGCCCTTGTCTGGCTCAAGCATCTTCAGGCCTCAGATCTGAGGCTTTGAACCAAGCAGGTTAAAGCAGGCCTCAGGCCTGACTGGGACCCAGCAGGCCTACACAGGCCTCCTGCCTGCTTGGGAGCCTCCACTGTAGGCGGATGGAAGTGGCGCAGTGCCTCCCCTCCCTGGACTCTCTGGCTCAGTGGGTTCCTGTGGAACACTGTGCAGCCACCACATCCTGGCCTGTCCCCTAGAGGGTCAGGGGGAGGGGACTGTCCTCAAAGGCTGAACCCCTCTTCTCACCAATGGTGCAGAGCCGGTGGGAAAACCACAGGTGTGAGGGTTGGGAAGCAGGAAGTGATGGCCTGCCCCGACAGGCTCATGTGACCCTTGACCTCCCCAGGCCTCAGTATACCCAGCTGTACCAGAACAAGATGTTCCAGACTAAAGCCCCGAGGTGCCTGAAAGCTCTGAGGGAGGCTCTACTCCTGCCTCTTGAGCCTCCTCCCTCCATAGCCCAGCCTCGCCTGGTGGCCTGCCAAGAACAACCGCTATTGTTTGACTGGAAAAGCTGCTTCCTCAGCAGAAGGGGGGCCTCTCCCAGGGACACCCTGTCCGTAACCTCAACAGTCATCAGGTTGTGACCATAGAGCCTGCCTGGGCCCTCAGTGGCAGTCAGGTCCTCTGGCACCCTGGCCAGGAGAAGTAGCTAAGGGGCTCTGGGTGCAAACTGGGACCAGCTTACCTCTCACTCAGCTCTGTTGCCTCATCTGTCAAATGGAGATAATAGAGCTACCCGACGATCAGCTGGTGACGCAACCAACCCAGCGTGGACCATGCTAAGTGCTCAGTAAGCGACAGGTGGCCTGTTATCAAAGACCCAGCCTTCCCCCCTCCTATCAATGGAAACCTGGGTGGTAATGTAAGGGCATTCATGGTCTCCCACCTATGGTGCCAGCAGCCAACCCAGAATGAACACTCAACCTTTCTCGGTTGGTTAGAGCGTCGCCAATACACCAAGGTTGTGGTTTCCATCCCCAGTTGGGCACATACAACAATCAACCAATTAATGCATAAATAAGTGGAACAACAAAATACTTCTCTCTCTTCCAAATCAATAAAAAAAAAAGAAGAACCTTATTCAGGTCAAAAAGTAGCAATCCAGGCCAGGCCTTAAGGAGAACACCCTAAAAGGATCTTAGGAACTCCACCCCATCAGTGATGAGCAGGAATCAAGGCCTGGGGAGTATGCCCGCTCTGCCCTAGCACTGGGCTCCAGCCCTGTTGACTCTCACCCATGGTAGATGGTGGACAAGGGATTGAGGGATGGAGTAAGAGAAATCGGGACCCAGAACAGGGGCTGGCCCTGGTCTTGGCATTCCCTCTCACAAGGTACTTCTCAGAGAGGCTCTGGTGGTTGGCTGAGGCCAAGATGTGGGCTCTGTAGGAAGTGGAAGAGATGCTGAGCACCAGGGGTGGTGGCACCCCCTTGCCCAGCCCTTAGCTGCACACCAGCTCTCTATACAAACCTGTTTATTTCTGTACAAAACCATGTTTCTATTTTACACAAAGAGTACCCCACCCTGCACCCCACTCTCTCCCCTCATCAGTGCCCTAGCCCTGGGGAGCATCCCCCCAGAAGGAGAAGCCTGAGTGAGGCCCTCACTTCTGCCTGCCCCAGCTGGATCGGCCCGAGCTCCACTCTGGAGAAAATAAATAAGGAGGCTTGGGCAGAACCTGTACTGGGCCAGCCAGACTCTCCGCACCCAGTAGCCAGGCAGCCAGACCCTCAGAGGGTGGGCAGGCCCTGGAGTGTGTCAGTCCGTGAACCATGTAGGTGTGTGGAGACCCCGCCCTGGAGGCCTGAGATGCCAGGGTTACAAGTAGGTGTCCTCACTCTCCTGGGACACCAGGCTCTCCTGGGAGCAGTGGTGAGCTGAAACCTGGGGAGCTGAGTCCTGAGGGGATGGGTCCTGGGGGACTGGGTCCTTCGGGGGCACATCCTGTGGAGGACATGCATCTCCGCTGGCGATCGCCATCTTGGCTTGATCTGGCGTTGGGGTCTTGTCCAGCTGCCCACTCGCCTTCTCCTGCTTCTGCTGCTCCTTCGGAATCTGCTTGGGTGGCTTGGACTTGCTTTTGGAGCCAGGGAGTGGGGCATCTGGGGGCAGACGGATGGACGGTGATGGTTGCAGGGTGGGCCGGGGGCCTGGTTCTGCCTCCAGGATGGCCTTGGCACCATGCAGCCTGGGTGGCGAGCAGCACTGCAGTTCACCGCGGGTCTCCTGCCAGCGCCGTAGTTGGATGAGGTGCTCACGCTCAATCTGGCGCTCTGTCACTGGCAACTCGATCACCTGTGGGAGCAGTGACAGGCAGGTGGGCACCAGGAAGAACCTTCCCCTCGGCCTTCCAGCCTGGGTCCCGGCTCTGCCTTGGAGTCCCCCAGTCTGGTCACTACAGGCTGACCACAGGAAGAATGAAGGTCTGGCCCCTGTGGTGGTCACAAGTCCCCTAGTGGTGGTGAGCCAGGCACTTGAGACCCGCTGCCCACAACTCATGACTCCACTCACCTAATTATGTGTCAGCTAATTATAGCCCCTGAGAGAGAAAAATCCACAAAAGAAAGAAAAAAGGGAAATTAAAGCCAAGTTGTGGGTGTGGTACCAGAGGAAGAGAGGTGAGGGGTTGCAGCTCTTCTCATTCCCAAGAGGTCCAGAACGGGAAGGCCCCCAGACTGAGGCCTCGCTGTGCCCCTCTTCTCACTCAGATAGAAGGATGGGCTCTACCGCACCACGCTGGACTGCTGGGCACTGAGCTTGGTACCAATGACCCACCCTCGGGGGCAGAGGGCCCGCACAACTCCCCCTCCAAGTGGTGAGGGGAAGGTGTGGCCCGCACCTCCTGGACCAGAAAGGCCTCCTGCATGATCTTGGGGCTGAGGCTGCGCAGCCGCTCGATAGTCTCGTACTGGCCCTGGCAGGCCTTGAGCTTCTCCGGGGATCCCAGCGCATGCTTCAGCAGCACCAGGCCCACCCGGAAGATGATCTTGACTCCTGTAAGGGGGAGCAGGCAGTGAGCGCAAGAGGGCCTTTAGGGAGTTTCTGAAAATAGAGATCCCCTGTGGGCTGGGCTGGGGGCAGGAGTGCTCCCCAGAGCTCAACCTGGTACCTTCGCAGAAAAACATGTCCCAGACGCGCAGCACAGAGCTCCAGGGCAGGGTGCGGGCGAAGGCACACATGAACCACTCTGTCATGTAGAGCAGCGGGTCGATCTTCTGCCGGCTGAGGTGCTTATGGGCCACAGGTGACACCTTCTGCAGCAGAGAGAAGAGGATCTCCCCATCCAGCTGGATTGCCTCCTGGGGGAGCAGTGAGACCATGAGCATGGACCAGCATCAGCCCGGGCAGGGACTACAGCCAGGCCCCAGCACCAGGCAAGCACTCATTCATTCCTCAGGTGGCTACTCCTACAGGGGCCAGCCTCATGCTGGATTCTGGGATACAATGATGAACCAACAGCCAGCCAGTCCCCCTTGTGAGCGTGTAGTGAAGACATGAGTCACAGGAGCAAACAGACGAGGGGAGTGGGAGGGGGACTGAGTACCTAGAATATGGCAGGAACAGGAACCCTGGGTGAGCATGTGCCACAGTCCCACTTGTAAGGGTCAAGGAAAGCTCCCGAGGGCAGAAAGGAGTTGTTGTCAGAAGAAGGCAGGGAAGGAAAGGGATAGGGGTGAAGCCTGTGCCAAGGCCAAGGCAGGGAGGCACATGGCGCACTGGAGGAACCATGAGTCTGCAGTGGCCAGATAGCTGAAGGCTGGGATGCAAACAAGTACGGAACCGATGATGCTGGCGCCTGGGAGGCCTGGCCCTTGCAGGCCCGGGGACTTAGCTTGAAAGCAAGAGAAGGCTGAGAAGGGGCAGGAGTGCCTGCGGAGAGAAAGGCTTGGAGACAGGTCCTGGGCCCAGCAAGCACTCACCAGTTTCTCGCTGTAGTAGCCGGGCAGGTACTTCTCACAGATCTGCACCAGGCACCAGAATGCTTGCTGTGGGTGAGAGAGACATAAGGCCTTGCTGCTGGGTGTTCCCTGCCCGCCCGCGTGCCTGCCCAGGGCCTGGCGGTACCTCAGCAGGCATGTGCATGAGCAGAACAGCGGCGATGGGTGCCTGGGCCTGGCAGTAGCCCTCCTCAGGTCGGTACAGCGTGTAGGCCTTCAGCACACGGAACAGGTCCTGCTGGCTGGAGAAATGCCAAGCGTGGCAGGATGGCAGGTGTGACTCTGCCACCACTGCCCTCATCTGTGCCGCCCTAGACCAGACCTGGCTCAGAATTTGTACTTCTCTGGAGAGGGGACGTGACCTGGTTGTGGTCACGAAGGGCTCAGTCTCCCATTGCAGCACACAGACTCTCACGTGGCCAGAGGATGGAGGAAGAAAGGGGCTTCCCCACTTGACAGGTGAGAGCAGAGCCTCAAGGAGAAAGCAGGGGCACCTCAGCCAGCCCACCTTTATCCCAGGGATCTGTCTCGGTCCCCTGGCCTGCCACCTCTCTCCCTACAGACCCCTGTTCACCCCACTGTCTCTCACACCCTTTCTCCCCACTGAAACCTGTTTCCAGGGGATGATCAGGCCGGGCAAGTTCTAACACTCTGAGGAGTAAATGATGAAAATTGCCCCAGAGGTAAGAGATGCTAAGAGGACCATCAGACTCAAACCAAAGAAGGAAAACTCTATAGTTTTAGCTCCTGGGCCCCACAATACCCCCAAACTCATTTGACCTCCTCTGGCTCCTGAGGGACAGGGCCTAAAGCCGCTACCAGACCACCACACCCAGCCTGCTCACCCGTGCCCGCCCCGGGACACAAACATCTCGTGGAAAGGGAACTGCCGGTGCAGGTCACGCTCGATCACGTCCAGCCACTTGGAGTCCCCCGGGGCCATATCCAGCTCCTGGAAGCAAGGTCAAGGGGATACATTAGGAGTTAGGATGGCCAGGGTGACACAACGGCCCTAAATATTGGAGGAGCCCCGCGCCAGGAGCAAGGCCACCCAATCCCATCATGGACTGGGCCTTCCTAAGGGTAGGTCAGGAAGCCCAAATGAAAAAGCCTGGGAGGGGCAAAGAGGCAGGGTGGGGAAGGACCTGGAAACCTGAGGGGTGATTCTGGCTCCAGGAAGACCTTGTGGGTAAGAATGTCCATCATAGCTGCAGCTGGAAGCAACGCCTAGGAATTTCATTCAGGACTCACGTTACGTCACATCCTTAAGATGGAAGGCTACCATAAAGGTCCTAGCATCAGACTGTTCACAGATGAGGCCCAGAGAACAGCCACCTGCCCAGGCTTTGTGATTAGAAAAATGGTGGAGTTGCGTTGGGCCTGGAAGCTAGGTTGACTCAGAGCTGTCAATCCCAACTCTTCTGCTACCGGTCTCCCTGTAGGGAAGGTGTGGAGTGTGTGTGTGTGTATGTGCACGCGCGCGTGTGTGTGTATGTGTGTGTGTGTGAGAGAGAGAGAGAGAGAGAGAGAGAGAGAGAGAGAGAGAGAGAGAGAGAGTGAGAAGAGGAAGATCGGAGCTGATCAAAATGGCTTCCTCTTTGTTTTGGTCAAGAATCTCCGTCTCTTCTGCTCTCCCTAACTCTGAGCTCCCACAATCAGGAGCCTGCGGCAGAGGCAGGCGTGCTCATAAGCCACTGTTCCAGCCCCTAGGACTGCCTCAGGGACCCAGCACTCTGCTTCAGGACATCTTGAAGAGCTTTCTTAGCAAATCTACCTTCTTCCACAAGCAACCTTGAAGACCCCATAGGGGTGGCCCTTCCCTCTCCAGATACACCACTCAACACACACACAACGCACACACAGCTCTGTGCTCTGCTGCTCACACAAGATGCACTCACAGCTGCTAACAGGAGGTTGGCCAGGATGCCCCAGCTCTCAGATCTCATTCTGCACCTCTGACGGTCAGAAGTAAGCTACAGATTTAGGTGGGGCTCCCACCCTGAGCCTCCCACTCTGTCCAGGATGCAGTTCCCTGAAACTGAAGGTATGTAGCCACACTGGGAGTAAGACTCTGAAATGGAGAGGCTGCTTGAGTGGGGCCAGGTATTGGCAACCAGTCCAACTGCCCTAATTCAGAGCTGCCCCCAGGCAGACACTCCACCAGATTTCCTGACCTCCAGTGCCAAGTTCTGCCTGCAAACAGCTCTCACCCTCTCCCAGTAAACAGCAGAAACTCTAGGCTGCCCTGCTCTGCCCACCGTTCCTGGGAACAGTGTTCACTGAAGCATGAAGTATGTTAGCAGCTTTCTCATGGTCTTTCTGTCACCCGTCCCAAGAGCCGGGGAGAAACCCTAATGGGTTTCTGGTAGGTAAACTGGGGCAACGCCAGGAAAGCCAACTGCCTCCCACAGTTGGGAGCAGGCTGGAGGAGCTGCCCAGCCCAGGCAAGCCCAAGAAGCCCCATGAATGAAGGGGTGTTCTTATCCTGGCCACTAAACGGCTTCTGACCCCTGATGTTAATTTCTCTCTGCCATCCCCAGGCTGATAACCCCACAAGCAACAGAGGTGAACCATGTCTTGCTGGGTTGGAGGAGACAAGAGAAAGAGTAGAAGCTGGGAGGCCCGGAAGTGTTCGGGGTTCTGTAGTCCTACTGGGCAGGCGCCCAAAGGCCCTAAGCACAGGGCCCACGGCAGTCAGGGCACTGGTCTAAGTGCCCCTTCCTGATGGACAAGAGCTGGGAGGTGGCCCACTGAGCCAAAGAAAGCGAACCTGAGTGACTGTCAAGAGAAAAGGCTGGAATGGGCAGTCAAGTACTTGGCGGGTGGTTCTAGCCATTGCTCACAGCGCTGAGGTCCGGGTGACGCATGGAGGATCACTGCCGTGGGGAATAGCCAAGAGACGAGGAAGGAAGGACAGGGTGGAGGAAAGGCAACTCACGTCAAACTTTCCAGGGTTCTGCTGTAGCTTCACCTTGCCCCCCGACAGGTACTGCCAAGCTCGGCCCCGCAGAGAAGGTGGGATGCCCTTCTGGCACCGCAGACGGATCTGAAAGCGAAAAAGAGGCATGTGCCAATGCATCCACCAGCAGCTCCGCCAGGGGCTTCGTGCCAGCCCAGCCCCTCTGCTGGGGCATGGCAGGCCCTCCGTGAGCACATTCGCAAGGGGAGAAAAGAGGACTTTCCTACTATTGCTACAACGCAGAGCCTGTGATTAGGGGGAGGGGGTGGCTGCAATTAACTGTGCTGCCACCAGGTGATGGCAGAGTCCTCACATCCCCCAGTCCAGTGACAGTGCAGGCATTCCTGAGGGCTACCGCAAATTCTGAATCCTTATCACTATTTTGGAATCAAAATGGAACAATACAAGTTGGAGGCGCCCCATAGGACGTCACCAGGAAGGATCTGCACAGTGCGGTGCACAGCTATAGTCACATGGAGGGTAGCTCATGAAATGCCCAAGAATGTGGCTGGGACACTTTCATGGGGGGAGTGTAAGTAGCCGTGTAGCAGGACACAGCCAGCCTAGAGAGGAGAGATCTCAGCACAACTTAGAAGGAAGATCAGAGCTGATCATAATGGTTTCCTCTTTGTTTTGGTCAAGAGTCCCTGCCTCTCTTCTGCTCTCCCCAGCCCCAAGCTCCCTCGGTCAGAGGCAGCTCGCCTGGGTGCTAAAATGGCACAGGTCCTCCCCACCACTCAAGGCCCGGAGAGGGGAGAGAAGAAGTGCTTGGGTGGCACATGACTCAGACCTAGTGCTCAATTCATATCCTAGCTATTCTTTATCAGGAAAAAAAAGGCCTCCCTGCCCAAACCCACTCTGAAAAACCATCGTATCTTTCACAAATGGGGAAAATGAGGCAAAGAGTGGGAAGAATATCAAGGTCATACTGTCAGAGGCGACCACACCACAGAGGACCCCACCAGCTCCGAGCTACACTCCCAGGCTAGAGGGGTCCAGTCCCATGCACCTTTGACCTCACTGGCCTCTCAGAGCCAGACAGGAGGCAAGCTCACCCTGGGCTTGGGACTGAATGAGGCTCTGAGGCAGCTTCCCTGATCGAAGTATCAGAATGACAATACCTAGGATTCTATCAGAATGGGGTGAGGGGATCTTTTGGGTTAGGCTTGGGAAGCAAGGTCAGCCGCTGGAAACTAGCTCCGGCTCTTCAGGACTCGGCTGGACTCTTTGAGGCTAGGCTCTTAGGAGCTAGGCTCTGCCCTTCAAGACTAGGGTCAGCTCTTCAGGTTTAGACTCGGCTCTTGGGGGGTAGGCTCCCCCCTGCAGCACTGGGTTCGGCTGTTCGAGTCTGGGTTTGGCTCTTCGTAAAAAAAAAAAAGAAAGAAAAAGAAAGAAAGAATGGGGGTGTGAGGGACCATGCCTAGTAGTCTGTCTTCAGTAAACGGAGGGGTGTCCTCTCCACCCCTCCCATCCCAGGAGGATGCCTGACACAGGAGCTCCAGGGCCTTGGAATCACACCTACCTTCCCCTCACCTGGAAACCCCCTCAAACAATCCCACTGAAACCCTCAGAGGAGGGAGCACAGAAAGCCGGGCCTTCCTGATGACCAGCACAAACAAGAGAAAACTTTCCAAGGGTCAGAGAGAGTCAAGAACCAGGAAGGAGGCAGAGGCTGAGGGCAGTGGGGGAAGGCAGAGTCACTGGTCACAGGAGCCAAACTGAAGCTCTGGGACTGCCTGCAAAGTGGGGGGGAGAAAGGGAGCGGAAGGGAACTGCCCCAGACTCTGGGAACAGTTTCCTGCTGCTGTGGGACAAGGGTCTCCTTAAGGAAGCCACTTGGTCTGGGCAGGTTTTGACAAAGGGATGTAGTGTGGCCCAGAGTCACAGGCCTTTAGGCTCTCCTCAGGGTCATCAGCCAAACCAGCCCCCGCCTCATCACAGCCCTGTCATATGTGGTCTGCCCCAGAAGCCCCTGGAACACCCTCAGTCCACTAAGGTTCTCGCTCAGGCTCAGGGCTGGGGAGCGAGATTCAGCATTCAGCTAGCCTTTCCCGTTCTGGCCTCTGGAATCCTCCTCAGCACAGAGGGGATCTCCACGTGCCTGCCTTAGGGAAGAAGGCAATGATGGGGATCAGCAAGGGTAAAGCAGCAGAGAGTGCTCGGGTGAACAGAAAGCATAAGGGGCTATCATTCTCCAAGGCAACGCCTGGGGAAAGGAGGCCGCTGTGACTGCAGCTGAGCTCACTGCTCCAGCAGAGCCATGGGGGCAGACAGCATTCTAGCCACAGGGCTGGGTCCCCTCCTGGGGACTCTGGATAAGTCCAGGAGAAGTGCTGGGTCTGAACACACTTCCTGAAACAGGTATCGTCCTTCCTGTGCCATGACTTCTTCACCACAGGGAGAGCCCAAGCCTGCACAGTCAGGCAGGCAAACCTCCCAGGGCCAGTGTGGCCACAGCCGAGGGGGCAGGCGTAGAGCAGAAGGTTAGGGCCTCTGGGTAGGGGCGGGGGTGAGGCCTCCTGTGGTGGCCCCTGCTGGGCAGGGGTAGCCCTCAGCCTCTAACCACAGTGTCAGGGAAGCAAAGGGGAAGAGGAAGTGCTGCTGGATGCTCTGCTGAGAGGAACTCCCCAAGGCACCCTTCTGGAATCCCCGTTTGCAAGGGAGACTGCGGCAAGAGGTGAGAGCCACTAGTCGCCACAACAGACAGTGGAGGAGCTGAAGCTCAGATACGAGCCTGAGGGGTGAGGAGGCAGGAAAACAGACTCCAGAGTCAGACTGGAGGCAGCTGAGGAGCAGCTGCCTTAAACAATAAAAATAAATTAAAAAAGAAGAGAAAGAGAGAAAGACATTCTAATAAGCAGCAAAAAATGAGTGCCCTAACGCCCACATAGAACAGCAGGAAAGAGCCCAGGCCTCGCTGCACCTCTCTTCCCTGGGCACAGGGCTTTACAGTCACACCTCCTAGGAGAGCCTGGCAATACTTGTCATTCCCACGTGACAAGTGAAACTGAGGCTGTAAGGGCAAAGTTACCCAGCTAACCCTGGGCATGAAGAGAGGAAGGCAGTGGGGCTGGGCCCCAGCTAGGCCCTGCAGCTAGCTGTGCCAGCCTAGACCACACCCGTGTGCCAGCTGATGACAGTGAGCCAGGGGTTCACTCTCTGCACTAGGAGCTTATGCAGAGACCCCAGCTGTGAGGCTCTGGACAGACCTCCAGTAGGCCAGGGAGCAACCAGAACCTGCCAATGGGGCCAGAGTACCAATACACACACATCTAAGACATTCCTACCAGACAATAGAGTTGGTGCCTAAAGATAGCCTGACTAGACAAGGCCCACTCGCATTTTCGTTTTCATGACTATTAAACTGCGAGGTACTTTTCTTTCTTTTTGCTTTGGCCAGGAGGCAAAAGGAAACTCATCAAATTCATCTAGAGGGTGAAGAAATCCCCTTAGTGTGGTGATAAAGAGCATAGGCACTAACATTATTTGATACTGGGTTCAAATTCTAATTCTGCAGGTCATCTGTAAAGTGGGAGTATCACTGCTACCTCACTGGGCTGTTGTAAGGATTATCCAAGCCAACTGTCCAGCACGCGGCCAATGCTCGACACGTTAGCTGTTATCAGCATCATAAAGTCCTCCCCAGACGTAAGCAGCAGTAAGGACACCCCCAGGAGGCGGTGGAGGAAAGCTGCCTGTAAGGGCTTTTAGCTGAGAGTGGCTTTGAAGTTTGATTCCAGGACAAACTCTGCATGTGTCTGAAGTCACGTGGGAGGACCAAGTGAAGGCTGGGCGCGCCCTCCACACAGCTTCTGTTCCCACTGCAGAGCTTAGATGGGGCACACCTAAGGCAACTGGCACCTGGAGAAGCCCCTGCTCCTCTAAGCTAATACAGTTTCTCCCTCCTCCTCCCCCGGCTACCAACTCCCAGCCCAAGGCCCAGGGCTGGGCCCCTCACCTTTTTGTGCTTCTTGGCCATCCACTTGTCCCAGTTGTTGAGCATGTCCAGCCACTTGGACTCCCTCTGCCTCAGCACCTCCAGAGGGACCTCCTCCAGCCTGTGGAGCAGAGGGCAGGGCCGATCAGAGGTGCCAAGAGAAGCAAAGGCCTTGGCGTAGGCCCCGGCCAGCAGTCGTCAGTCCTCTTTCTCCCCCTGCCCTCCATCCCCGCCGTTCCCTTTGGGGCTGCTAACTCATGAATGCCCTGAAAGAGATGGGAGGAAACTCTGCCCCCTCCCTGAAAGGCACAGTCCAGAGAGACATCAGGTTCAAGTGCCTACTCCCCCAATGTGTCAAGGGGCCAAGAGTCACCATGTCTTTCTGAGGCAGAGGCCAGAGTGCCTGCATTTGTGCACCAGAGCAAAACATTCCTGTTCTAGATCTGTCTTGATAAATCAGCCTCTTCAGAGGGCCTGCTTGCAAAGCTCAGAGGTGGATGAAAAAACTAGTCTAACGAGTACAGAAATAACATGCTCACCTCTTCACTCCAGCAAAACTAGTTACTCATAGTTTCCCCAATTACACCCTGGCCCTTTCCCACCTTCCAAACTTTGCTCATGCCAGTCCTTTTGCTGGAACGCTCTCCAAGTTGTCTCTACCAATCAAAATCCTACACACACATCAAAGCCCCAACAAATACCACCTGTATTTGTACATCCATCTACCAACTGAGCAGCTATCACAGCTGTGTGGGCATTGTTCTAGGGCCAGGGCATCTGGGCAGGCTGTGGGGAAGCAGTCATGTGACCAGACCAAAGTCCTGGACCTCATGGCATTAACTTTCTACTGGCACTGAATGCTCAGTGGGGAAAAGACCTTAGCATGGAGATCCGCCCCATGCAGGCAGACATGCCCCAAAGCAGCTGAGGCAGGCTGGGGTAGGAATCCCTGGCTTTGCCAGAAGGTACTTCGAGTGAGTGGGTTTCCTCTAAGGAGTTCGTCTCCAGGAGGGCCAATGAGAAAGAGGAGACTAGCATTTGCAGTCTGAGTATTTACATATGTTTTACTACTCAATCTATAGAGCAATATCAGTAAAACAACAACAAAATGTATATGTGTACCTCTCTATACACACTCTCTCTTATTAAAGTTATTTTTTAAAGTGGTGGATTATGGAGCTTGTAAATTTCCTTTTTGTGCTTCCTTTTTTTTTTTTTTCCAATTTAAAAAGTACTTGACAACAGTGAGAGGTAAGATATCCAGAGAGGGCGTCTTGCTCAGAGTGAAACAGCAAATCAGTGGAAAAACCCAGACTCAAACCCAAGTCAGCTCCTAGCCAAGAGCCTGCACTCGGTCCTGCCTGACCTCCCAGAAAGGAGGGGCGAAGGCATGGAGGCGCCTGGGAGGAGGCTCTCAGGAACAGGACATGGTGAGGCCAGGGCTTGGCCAGGCCTCAATTCTGATTCTCTCTCTGCCGGAAGGAAACGCACTGCTGACTTTTACTGGTTAGAAGAGCAGAGGGAGGAGCCCTGGCACAGCCGAGGCCTCTGAGACACAAAAGGGCAGGTCCTCTACTTCAGTGCAGGTTTTCTGGGGAACTGCACACGCCTGAGAATAGCCTTAGCACCGAACAGCCGAGGAAGGACGGCAAGCGGCGGCCAACCCGGCCACCCTGGGCACACGGACACTGGTCATCCCGGTCTTAAACGTCTGACCCTCTCACTGCCTAGAGGCAAAATCAAGGCCTGAGGACACTCCCCTCTCTCCTTGAGAAGAGAAAAGCAGAGACCACGCCTTCAGATCAGGTCCTGCAACCCCCAAACACCGAGGAAGCGAAAACCCCAAAGAACCGTGCATCACAAGCCATCCTGCCTTTCACCACCTACAAACACTCAACTACACGAGTCAGAGGAGGAGCCTTCTAGTTCCCTGAATGAAAGGGAGTCAGTCAGCGAGAAGCTTTGGCGGTCACGGATGTGGAGCATATCTGGTCAAGTCCCCCCAGTTAGCAAATGAGGGAACTAAGGCTCAGAGAGGGCCAGGCTTTCACCTGAGATGACCAGTTTTCAAAGAATTCCCACGTAACACATGCCTATTTGACACCTCGGGTCTGTCTTTGTTGATAAGCTCTGATTGCAGGGCCTCAGAAATATCCACTTTTCCCAAGTGCAGACTCACAGGGGAACTGCAGACACACAGGGGAACACATTCAAGTTCTGTGCTTTTTTCTGTAACTGATGACAGATAACAGCTTTGGCAGTTTCAAAGCCCGAACATCAGACCGCAAACCGGAATTTCAATCGGGTACAAAACAAGCGACCGTATTTCCTGGATGCCAAGACACTACTGATTTTCAGCTACACCATTGATTTGGCAAGACTTTCTCAGGAATATACAAAAAAAACCCACCACTTCTTTAAATGTACATGTCAATGGGAAGCTTCTGTTTTGATTTTTAAAAGCTTAAACTGAAAAAATGCTGAGAAAATGTGGTCATTTGAATGCCTTCTCCTCCAACAGCAGAGGAGTGTAACCCTCCTGGAGGTGGTGAGAAGGAAGACACTGAGGTCTGGTTGTACCCAGCACTCAGCACATCGCACGCTCTCTAAGTGCAGGTAGACTTCCCTTTATGCACAGGATGTACCCTGACGAGTTGTAGGCTACCTACTTATTGGAAGTCAGAAGAGTCATGTATCTTTTAGTCTAATCAGTGAGGACCTCAAAAGGCATCTGATCAAACTGCTGTCTGATATAGGAATCCCTTCCACAGCAGGCAAGTCCCTTGCCCTCTCTGAGCCTCAGTTTCCCGATATGACTAGGTGGTCTGCATTGTGAACTGACCCTTGAAAGATGCCCAGAAAGGAGCCATGAGATGAAGTTGAGGCTAGGCTGTCCCTGAAAACAGCATGATGGGATAGAGGCCTTGAGGTGGCTTCTCCCGATAGTGGGAGGAGAACATGAGCCAATTTCTAGTGACCGGGAAGCTGACCGTGTGGCCAGTTTAAGGGACCAAATGGTCCATGGGGATGCTTCAGGTCTGAGGGCCTCACTCACCCTTCAAAAAACCCCTCTTACCCTGAAGGAGTCTGCAACCAAAAGAACTTAATGAGAACAGTTTCTAGCAGCCCAGGTTAAAAACGGGCCCTAGCCGGTTTGGCTCAGTGGATAGAGCATCCGCCTGTGGACCAAAGGGTCCAAGGTTCGATTCCGGTCAAGGGCACGTATCTCAGTTGCAGGCTCCTTCCCCAGCCTGGGCCCTGGTCCAGGCTCGTGCAGGAGGCAACCAACCAATCAATGTGTTTCTCTCCATCGATATTTCTCTCTGTCTTTCCCTCTCTCTTCTACTCTCTAAAAATCAATGGAAGAATATCCTCGGGAGAGTATTAAGAAATAATAATAAAATAAAATGAGCAACTCATTACCGGAATTTGCTCATCTTGCTCTGCACTATCCCTCCCTAACAGGACTGGGTCTTAACTTCCCTAACTCGCACCACGCACCTCACAGGTGTTCAGATGTCTGCCTGGTTTTCACCATGACATCATTACTTCCATCTGCATTGCATTCGGGGCTACAAGCCACTGCTGCCTATAGAAATTTTATTTGTGCCCCTAATAGTTCAGTGAGGTGGATCCCTCCTGGATTAATTACTATTTCCATTTGGCCCAGGAGAAACTTGACCCAATCAGAGAGGTTGTATGACTTGGGCAAAGTCACAAAGCTAATAAATGGCAGGAACCAGGACTTCCCCTCTGTCACAGTGACTCGTGTGCTGTTTCTGACTCCCTGGGGAAGGCTGTCGGGAAAGGAGGCTGTTCTAAAGACTCGGCCGTAGAGCTCTATCTCTGGGGCTCAAGTCCCTAGAGACAGCCTAACCCCCTCCTCCTGACCGCCCCAGGGAGTGCTGTGCCCATATCTAGCAATGCTCCGTGAGCTCGATATGATGAATGGGTGCAGCTTTCAACCAGAACCTCCGTTGGAGACAGCAAGCCTGGGCAATGTTCCATTTGCCAGCCACCCCCTCCTGAGGGAGAGCGGCCCGGAGGAGGCAAAGGAGGGCCGCCAGGAAGCCCCTGGTCCCAGATTCTGTTGGGCTCTTGGGCTGAGCTAGGCTTAGCTGTGCTGTGCTACGCCATGGTCCAACGTGTCAGTGGCACACCACTGGCTCCATATGCTCTGCAGGCTCTCAGTTCCCTAGCCTTCTCCCCAAACCCAGAGGTTGGGGGCTTCTAGGAGCTCAGAGGGACAAGACTGTTTCCCAAGGCTACTGAGACCGCAGGTTGGGGTTCCTGCTCCCCTGGTCCTTCTAGCTGTCTGCTTTCTGCCCAGGCATACCACAGCCCTTCTGGTTGGCAGGCTCAGTCAGGTATGGTCCCTGTGCCCATGACCCCTTTGACGGTGGAAGATAAACCTTGGTTCCAAGGAAGCAATCTAAGCCCCTTCTCCAAGCTTTACTCTGCAAACCAGCCCGAAGGAAGAAAAACATAGCCCATCAGAAAGCCGAGGTCACAGGCCAAAAGGATTGATCCTCCTCATCACAGCCACTGGGGAGGCCAAATGGGGTGTGGGGGAGAGTGAAGCCTACCAACCTAGGTTTCCATTGCAGATCCTCCACCTGAGACCATGGGCAAAATACTTGCCCTCCTTAAGTCTTACCTTTATCTTTAAGTGGGACCATTACACACACCTCACAGTTTATAGGGCTTCAATGAGGAATAAATATATAAGGGCCCAGCCTGGTGGGTGGCCAGCAAATAGTATTTGCAGCTTACCTCACACCTGCACATCCCTTTCTCATCTGACTGGTCACAGGCACATACACATGCGGCAGGGCAGGATTCTCCTCATTTTACACAAAAGCAATTGAGGCCCCAAGAGATTAAGGAATTTATTTAATGACACACACGCTATAATTCCTGGCTTCTGACCCCAGCTCTACCACTTTATGGCTGTGTAACGGGGCAGACAGCGCCACTCTCAGAGACTCGGTTCCCCTTCTGTAATACGGAGACATGCCGCCTTCTCGAAGGGCAGTGGTAGAGACAGTAGAGCTGACACATTTCCAGCACTGGCTGTCTCCTGGCTCTGCCAACCACTACACAGGCACACAATTCCCCAAGGAAGTAGCTTCCATTATCGCCATGTAACAGACAAGAACACTAAAGCTCAGCATGGCTGAGTAATGTGCCCGAGGTTACACAACCTAGAAGCGAAAGCTGCCACTTGGTCACTAAACTGTCCAATAAAGACAGAGTGCCCACATACAACACCGCTTCAATGCCTGTCACATCTCCTTCCCTTCTTCTGTCCCACCTAGTAGAGAGCCGCTTCCCTCTGTGCAGAGAAAGGCAGGAGTGAGCAACATGAAAATGTGGAAAACTGAGAGAGAACACGGACAATCACAGATCCAGGGACAACAGGGTCCCCTCTCCCACCAGGAGCTAGAAGAAGAAGGAGGATAAACAAAGAGCTGACCTACTTTGCACACTGGGCAACAGCTTCTGGAGTTCATTAACCTAAGAGCTGGTAATGACTGAAGTATAAACGGCTTTTATGCCAGGGCCATAATAACCGATTACAGGAAACTGGAATGCAAGAGAGGGTGTGTTGGTGGTGTGCAAACGGCCACAGTGAGGGCTGAGGCCTGTAGCCCAGAGGATAAGTGATCTGCCCGAGGCCACACTGTGAGTCAGTATGGAGAAGGAAGATGGTGGGTAGCAGCCTGGTGCTCCCTTCTGTGGTCTGGCAGCCCCTGACTTGGAGGCAGGGCAGTGTCCAGGCTCCCTGTCTGGGTGAGAGAGTCTGCCTTGCTTCTTCCCGCCCCCCCCCCCCAATACTCCCAATGCAAAGTAGTTCTGGGCCTGCCTCCCGTTCCCATACGGAATTCCCTGGCTTTGCTCTTTCCAGCCGTGGGTCAGTGCACAATGGTAAACAGGTTCTCTTGACCCTTCACTGGCCTCGGTGCCTTGGGCCTCTGCCCAGCTCTCCACTCTGCTCAGCTTCAACACCCTCACCCCCACCCTGAGATTCAGATGGAAGAAATGGTTCCTTTAGGCACCCGCCCTGCTGGCTCAAAAAGCAAGGACGCCCCCCTCCCCCACAGCTAGGGAAAGGCACTGACCAAAACAGAAACCCCCACAACAGCTCTCTCCGACAACTACAGAAAAGTGTGGAGACTATTTACAACTGAAGACACCCTTTCCCCAAGCCCCACCCCTACCCGGGAAGAAGAGTGCTTGAAATTCCCCATCCGACAACTGGGTCCTCAGACTGCAATCTCACTGTGGGCACCTGCAGCCACCCTGAGTGACGTAAGGTCCCCTTACACATCCTTACCAAATTGCTAGATCTTACTGATACTCCTTACCAAATCTGTCTTGACTCACTACTTACATAAGGTCCCTCTTCAAGGCCCCCTGCTGCCTTCCTTGTCCCACAGAAATCTCAGGCTACTCCTATTCCCTCTAAACATCCCTCTTTCCCCCAGTCCTATCTCTAGGTAGCCCTCCCTGAGCTGCCCTCCCTCACCCCTACCCCCACTTTTATTCAGTCCCACTCATCTTCTGAGGCTTCATGCAGAACTTCCTCTCATCTCCACAAAGCCTTTCCTAACTACACTCCAGGAATAAGTCATCATCAGCACCTCACTATATTCCATACACATCTCTCTAGGGACTGTGTTCCAGGCCCTGAATCTACAAAAATGAAAAGATACATTCCTTGTCCTTGAGGAGGTCAATCTGGCAGAGGAGACACATGTGTGAGTAAATAGCACACATACAAGCCACAGCAGCACGCAGAAGGTGTCAGGGGACTGCAAGAAGCCCCCAGGGTGGGAGCAGGATGTTAAGGGGACGCTTTAAAGGGAAGCTGACTTTTGAGATGGTCCTTGAAGGGTGACAGGACATAGCCAGATGGAGAAAGGGGGAAGGGCACTCCAGGTGGAAAACCCAGTGTGAGCAAGCAGTTAACAGAACAGGGCCCGGCTTGTTTGGAGAATGTGAGCAGTCCAGTAGAGCAGGCGAGGCTTGTCCACCCAACTGTCCACTCCGCTGAGGCAGCATTCCACAAAGTCGTCCCTGGAGGGCAGGGGCTCTGCCTGTCTCCTTCTCTGCCCTGTGTCCGGGGCCTAGACCAGAGCCTAGCTGCTCTGTGTTGACAGATTCATTAGCTTTGTGACCTCGGGCACTCAGTTTGTTTTCTCCTCAGGGAGCTAGGAATTGTCCTCCACCTTAAGATCAGGTGGGTAAAGCAGACAGTGCTTGATAAAGAGCACTCCCTCTCTGGCCTGACACCAGCTCTGGATGTTCCTGGAAGCCCAGCACAGGACTGAGCACAGATGTACTTGATGATGGCCTTTTACAACATAATTCTAATATCCAATTAACATAACTGAATGTCTGCTGTAACACTTACCAGGCACTTGCTATGCAGCAGACATGGTGCTCAGCACTTAACTCACCCTATTCCATTTAATCCTGATAAGCCCCTGGGAAGGTCCTGTAATGATCATTCTCCTTCTGCAGATGAAGAAACTCGGGGTTCAGCCAGCCAGTCCGTAACTATCCAAGGCCCAAGGTGAGCAGAGGACACCCTAGGACAGTGATGGCGAACCTATGACACGCGTGTCAGAGGTGACACGCAAACTCATTTTTTTTGGTTGATTTTTCTTTGTTAAATGGCATTTAAATATATAAAATAAATATCAAAAATATAAGTCTTTGTCTTACTATGGTTGCAAACATCAAAAAATTTCTCTATGTGACACGGCACCAGAGTTAAGTTAGGATTTTTCAAAATGCTGACACGCCGAGTCAAAAGGTTCGCCATCACTGCCCTAGGAGGTGATCCAGCCGCTCCTGCTCTATCACTCAACTCCAGAACTGAGTGCTGTCCACCCGCTGAGTGCACACCAGCTCTGCTCCCAGGGAGTTTGGATCTTAGTGGATTCAGAGCCATAAACTGTGTGATGCTTGACAACTCATTCTGACTTTCTGGAGTTTGGTGCCTGCCTCTGTAAAATGGGGATTACAATGATAAGTACGTCTCGGAATTAAACGAATTAAATGAGGTGGTGTCAGGGAAGGCCTGGTCCACCAGGCAGGCTTTCGTATGAAATGGCAATACCATGTGACTATGCTGGGAGGATGGACGGGGTCACTCAGAGGCAGGCCAGGAAGGCCGGGATGAAAGTCTATAAAAAACACAGGAGGGTGGTGGTAATTATGAAATAAACTCGGGCTCCTTCCACAAGTGACTGCCACTGCCCAGGAGGGCACAGGCCCCAGGCAGCCTGTGGCTGCACGCTTTGAGTGACTCTTTCAAGAGACCCACCTCTGTTCTCACTTCTGCTTTGCCTTTACAGGCCAAGGAGAAAATTAGGGCCTTCGGAGTCAGGGTCACCTGAAGACTCTGTTCCAAATGACTCACTGAGGAACTGATGGGGGATTTCCAACCTGCCCTGGCAGGCCAGAAAGCACCAGACTACAAGCTGAGTGCTATCAGCTCCTGCCTCACCCCCAACGCCCAAGGGTGAGCAGGCAGCACAGCACACGAGACAATGTGGATCTTCACTTCACACCCATGCTTCCTTGCTCCCTCACCATTCTGCCAAGACCTGAAGTGAACCTCTGAGTAAAATTCATACTCAAATTTTAAGAGTCCCTATGTGTCCTGGATTCCTTACTTTGTGGCAGAGACTATGCTTTACTAAGGTTGCCTCCTAGATCCTCATGACACCCCTTCCCCCAATGCTACCACCTGGCCCATGTACAGACTCAGAGCGGTGACATGGCAAGAAAGCAACAGAGCCAGGTCTTGAAGCCAGATCTGCTGGTGTTCTGAACCCAGGCTCTCCCAGGCCCAAATCTGGGTTCTTTTTTGTGAAACCAAGACAGAGAGGGAAGGGAAAGCAGCAGCATCCTCCAAAAGTCGCTAGCCGGGAATGATCACTTCTGGACACAGACTCCAGAGCCCAGAGCGCACTGAGGAGGAACAACCGTTCTCTGCACTGTGTTCCTAGGCCCCCTCCCTACCCACCTGTTTCTGCCTTGTCTTGGGCTGTGTGAGCAGCTGTGTGTGAAGAAATGGGACAGGAAACATGTCATCCACTATAATAACTAAACCAAAAAAAAAAAACACGACTTGAGAAACCTAGTAGAAGAATAGATACTGAGAGTGAGCTGAAGTCTTAAGGTTGGACAGGGAGGGGGAGGAGAAGCCACAGGTGGCCACTGGCTTTGGGAAAATGAAAAATTGGAAAGGAGGAGTCCTTGGTTCCAGGCCCAGTTCCATCACTTGCTCAGTCTGTTTCCTTGTCTACAAACAGGGTCACATAATACTCACCCTACCGATTTCCCGTTGCTTCTGCAAGGATTACACAATGGGCCTGAAAGCACTTTGCAGACCAAAGAACTAGACAAATCAAAGCATCTTTTGATTTGATTATACTCCCAAAAATATGAGGGCCACTGGTCCTACATACAAAGAGAGATCCTTTCACAAGAGGAGCAGAGCAGGCCAGGAGCACTGGCCTCGGTAGGCTGTGCCGTGCCAACTCCTTGCATGTGTGTGGTGCCTCATAAAAAACTTCTCAAAGCAGTTTTCGTATATTCCAAGGTCAGTTTCAGAATGTTAGAGGCAGAGGAACTATTCAACATCACCCCATTAAAACTGCCTCAGTTTATATCTAGGGGAAACTGAAGCTTAGAAAGCTTAAGCAATTTTCTCAAGGTCACATAGCAAGTTGGGGGCCCTAGGAGGCCCTGGATTCAGGTCTGCTGACCGCCTGTTCAGCAGTCTTTTTTACACTTACTCCTAACCCAGTTATCTCATTTGATCCTCACAATCCTTCTATACATAGGCCGTGCCTTTAACTATGTGTTGAACGTCTGACATCCTGCTAGGATCTAAGTTCTGGGAGGGCAGGACCAGGTCTGTATCCCCTAAGCCTAGCACATGGCTGCACATACAGTAAGTGCTGAATGAAAAACAGGGAGCATTAACCCCATGGTCAGGTGAGGGGACCTGCCTAAGTTGCACACCTACAAAGGTCAATGGTGGAGCCGGCAGAGCCCTTTCCCACTACGAGCCTAAGTCCACATTTACAGCCAGAATCTCTCAACTCTGAGAAATGGCTGGTTGTGCTCCTAAGGGCTGAGGTGTTCGCCTTCTTATAGGCGCTGGCCTTGCTTCCACCCATCCCAGCTGAGGCACCAGCTCCAGGAAAACAATAATGACTCGAGGTGAGGTCAAGCCAGCCCTCAGCTATCATCTGCCTCCCCTTGATCAGCTAATACTGTGCCTAAACCCCAAACCTACCCTGCCTAGCTGCACACCTCCCTAAGGTAGGTTTTCCATGCCCTTCGACCTTACTCCTCTCTCCTTGCAGCCTTCCTTGCCATCCAATATGTTTACTGGGCAGAGACCACAAAGCTCAGTACCATTCACCCACCCCCTCCCAACCAGGCCAGCTAACCCGCTCTCCTACTGGAGAGAGACAAAGAACCCCTTGATGTGCCCTGGGCATGCCAGCCATGCCAGGCATCTTGGGGAGCCCAGGGCTGTGACAAAGCAGAGTCCACAGCAGCTTGCTGTCCACTCCAGAGGAAGATCACAGTCATCCTTCCCTCCCAGTGGCCAGACAGCCCCCAGATGGGTTCTGTGAGAGTCCAGAGCACTTCAGCCTGTCCCAAGCCTGCCCAGATCCCTATCAGTCCACACAGCCAGTCAGGCACTGGGCCCTGCTGATTTGCTGGCCTCTTCATCCTCATAGCTCCGGACCTCTCCCAGGCCTCTCCATAGCCCCTCCGGGCTTCCCAAACTCTCCCAACTAGTCTCAATACCACCTTGCACGCCAGCACCAGACTGACCTGATGAAACGCAGGAGACCTCAGTCTGCTATTCAACGCTAGGCCTGGTCAGCCCAACCTACTTTCCTAGCCTTCTCTTGCTTCACATGATCCTCCTGCTTCCTGCTCTTCTTGTCATCTCTGCACACATTTCTCAAACTTTGTACACGATTCCCTCCCATCCAATGGAATGCTTTCCCTTGCTCCTTCTGAGCTCTGGATCAAATGCCACTTCTTTTTTCTGGGCTCCTATAGGTGGAGCTGGCTGCTCCTTCCTCTATATTCCCAGAGCAACCACATACCTCAAGTATAGCCTGTACTGCTCAACATTAGAATGACTTGTGTGTGGTTCATTTTCCAACAAGTCCGTGAACCTCTTGAGGGCAACAAGGCACAGATATCTTGTTCAGTTCTGTACCCCTGGTCCCTATCACAGGGGCTGGCAGAGTAGGTGCTCAATCGATGTTTTGTAAATAAGCCCGCTGCTAAGATGGATAAACTAGCAAAAGTAACCTTGGCTTTCTCTCCCAGGCTCCTGAGTCTGCTTCCATTTCCCTACCTGAAGCACAGTGAAGAGCTAAACTGTGAGAGCCTCTGAGGGCATAGAATGGAGCACGGCGGGGCGAGAAGAAGGGAAAGAGAAAGATGAAGTAAAGGAAGCTAACGCTGGCAGCTGCCCTGAAAGCCTGGAAGGGGGCGTCTTCAGGAGCATTGGTTTGCCAGTGGAGCAGGCAGGACTCCAGAGCTTGACTGGGGAAGGAGCACTGAGCACCTTCTTTCCCCACCTTAGTGTAAACAGATTGGGTGACTGGACCAGAGCCAGGCCTCCCTGGCCCCCTGGAGGTCCTGTTTCAGACACAGATGCTCGGAGGACAAAACATCAAGCAGGCCCCACCACCTTATCTCTTTCCCACAGCTTAGGGTTTCCTAACAGGCGGACACACAGGCACCTTCCCAGGGTAGCAGCTGCTGCGCTGGCCCCCTCCTTCATCAAGTCAAGTCTTGTCTGAGGCTCAGAACACCCACAGGGCCACCAAACCGGATTTTCCTTTGAAGCTGGAGGATGAGAAGGAGGAGAGAAAATGGAGGGCCTGTGGTCTAGTCACAGACCAGGGCCCACATGTGCAATTGCCTCTTTCCAGATGGGCCACCCAGGGACCACTCTATTGCCAGCTCCATGCTCTCTTGGGAACTACACTAGTTCAAGAAAATAGGATGCTCTGAGCTTGTAAAGTGGAGAAGGTGGTGGGAAGGCAGGGAGGCAGGCTCTGGTCTGCCAAGAGGGCCTGGCCATAGCCCAACAAAAACCTGGCACAGATCAAACTATCAGGATGCCAATTAGCCAATGCTATGATTTACAGTCATAGGGCTGCCATAATTGGCTAGGGGTAGTGGGGGACCCAAGGGACAGCAGAAGTGAATCCGCAGAAGACAATACTGCTGTTCCAGATGTTTCTCCCCTGGGCCCAATTCCGATCCTTCTCTCCCCTAACAGGAAGCCAACACCCACGGGATCCCAGAGAACACAGCTCCTCACCTCATCTGGCCTGTTGCACTGAGCAGACTGAAGCTGGGTGGGAAGCTCCAGCCTCAGGCCAGTCCTGGCGATCACATGGGAAAAGCAGAGGGAGGTCAGGGTACCTCCCTGAGGCCAGGTGAGCTAGGATCTGTCTCTTCCCTTCCCTTCCTGACTACCTCCTCTATACTACAGAATGGACACCCCCCGCCCCCCAAGTAAACAGGTCTGCTCTTCCCACCCCCAACGCCATGGGAATAGAAATGACTCCTCCCACCTTCCCTGCGGAGGACACTTTTCCTCCCCTTCTGGTCCTTCCTGGGCTTCAACGGCCAGCTCCGTTCCCAGCCAAGCCAAAAGCACTAAGGCTGCCAGCACCCTGTCTGTCCATGCCACCCACAGGCCCTGCGCTGGCTGGCTGCTTTCTTTCCTTTCCCCACTTACTGGCTTCTGCTCAAAAGCGGGTAGTGATCATCTCAGTCCCACCAAAGGTTCCCTGCAGCGTAAGCTCAAAAGACAGAGAAGGTAAAGAAGTAGAAAGGCCTAGGACTAGGAATCAGGATGGGGTTCAATTCCTGATGTTGCTCCTAATAGACTGAAGAGATAAGGCTGCTAATCACTGCTCTCAGGACTCAGTTTATCAATCTGTATGATGACAGCCATCTCTAAGGTCACTTCCAGCTTTCTGACTTGAAATGCCTGTCAGTAAATGTCATTCTGTAAATAAGTATTAACTGAGCGTTTACTGTGCTGCAGGCCTGCGGAGACAAGGTAAGTCTGGTGCCAGCCCTATAGCTGATGGGTCTAATGAACTGGTCATGACCAAACACCCCACCTGCTGAGGGAGTCAGCAGTGCTGAGCTGAGCCAGGGAAGGTGCCGGTAGGTGGGTTCCTGCTAGGAACCTTATGTTCTACCTGCCCAGCACCTGATTTTCCGCTGGGACCACAGACCATATTAACGGATGGTGAAGGCAGCGGAAACTGTCCTGACCTGGGAGTCAGAAACCCTGGCTTCAAGTCCTGGGTCTGCTAATATGCTGTGTAATATGAAGTAAGTTATGTTCCTCTCCGGGCCGCAGTTTCTTCATGTGTATAATGCGTAAGGGTTAAGTTGATCAATCTTAAGATCCCTTCCAGCTCAAACAGTCTATGATTTTAAGATGCTCTCATGCCGGGCACCTAATAGCCACCTGAGTGGGATAGCCTCTGGCCTCCTTTTCTTCCCATCCTCCCAGCCCCCAACAACTGTCAAAACTGACGGTTCTGAGACAACCTTTGGCCCGGGATGCCTGAAATGGACCTTTAATCTGGTGTCAGAGTCCCGCCATCTCCACTGTAGCCATCAGTGCTAATGTTTCACTTCTCTGGAATAGCACATGGACTCCTAGCCCTCAACCACGAGACTGGGTTCAGGGCGGTCACCCTGAAACTTCGCATAACTTCCCCTCTCCAGCCATGGGCAGGGACTTAACTTTTGGCTTTTCTGGAACCACAACATAAACAATGCAGGGAACATCAAAGCTTTCAGACACCAGAGATTTTAGGGTGACCTACAGGGTCAAGAAAGTGAGGCAGGGAGAGAGGAGGGGACCTGGGACCCCACCTCAGCCCAGGCCTACAGACACCAGCGGTGCAGAGGCGTCTGCAAAGCCTGGGTCTGTGGTTAGAGGGTGGGGGAGACAGATGTCTGGCGGCCTGGTTGGGGACGACAGCCAAAGGGAGGTGCTCCCACTGGGGCCTCTCTCTGCCTCTGTCTACAAATACCAGAGGTACGCCCTCATTTTTCTCCTCAATTTTCAGACCCTTAGAAGGAAAAGAAAGAAAACTAGCATTTTCTGGGCCACTCCTGCGCCAGGTGCTGTGCTAACCCCGTCACATACCTGATCGCCTTTCACCCCCAGTCAGGCTGGAAGGAGGCGTCATTGTTGCCCTTTGCAGAGAGCAAACAGGCTCAGAGAGCGGGGATCTGCCCAAGGTCACACAGCGGGAAGTGGGGTGCTTCCTCTCCGCCTTCCCCACTGCAGCACGGCCCTTACCCTGCCGTCTGGTTAACCCTGTAAACGTGCGGTGGGCTTTCCCATCTCCCAGAATTCACCAGCAGGTCCCAGCTCTCCCTTCCAAGAACCCACAGATGCAACTGGAAACCCCTTCCCACTTCCCAAGACCCCACCCCTCCCGGGGCCCTGAGCTGCTGCCTGCCCCTCAATTGGAAATACACCTCCATCCCCTTTGGGGTCTCCCGGGCTCATCCCCAGGGAACTGTGACAACCGGCTGAGGCCTAGGGTCCGAGTGAGGGGCTGGCTCAGCCTGGGGTGAGCAGCTAGTGGGGAGGGGAGAGCCTCCTTAGGGGAGGGGCCTCCGCGTCTCCAGGGAAGCACCCCGGAAGTGACCTTGACGGGGCTGCCCGTGGGGGGTGGAGCTCTCACACTTCCAGCAGCCGCCAGGGAGGCTGCAGGGGCCCTGGGTGGTCCCAAGCGGTGGGAGCGGGGCAGAAGGGCCCCGGGAGTAGGGTCCCGGCCCCCGCAGCGCTGCAGGCCCCCAGGTGACTTTAGGGGGCTGTCTCTGTTGCAGGGGAGGCCCGGCCCCAGGGAGGCCTGTCAGTTCTCTGCAGAACGCTGGTCTCCGCGACAGGACAGCTGGGGGCGGGGGGGGGGGGGGGGGGGGGGGCGCTGGGGGTCCAGATCCATCTTCGCTCAGGGGCCCGTCGGCCTGTGCATCCATCTCTCTGAGGCCTGGGCCCTGGGGGTTCTCCCCAGCTCCCCGGCCCCCCACTTCCCTGCCTGGCGGCTGAGGGCCTGGGTGCTCTGGGGTCGGGGACGGGATGCTGCTGGCTCCCCGCCTGCACCCCTTCCCCAGGCGCCCATTTGCAGGGGATGCACAGAACCGGCCGGCCGGCAGCCCCACTGGAGGGGAGGCACTGACCCCTGTGGGCGCGGGAAGGGGGCGGTCTGCCCACCTGCCGGCCCCCCTGGCCCCTGGGACAGGGAGACACTGGGACCCTCCTGCCAGGGGAGGGACTGACTGTCCAGGGGTCTTTGTTTCTGTTCTGGAGCGAGAAGGGGGCAGGACAGTCTGTCCCTCTGACCTCTGCCTAAGATGCCCCCTGGGGAGGGGCAGCCAGGAGGTGAGGCACGGGCGCCTGTGGGTCCTGGGGTGCGGGAGGGTTGTTGGGGGAGGGGCCGCCATCTGGGAGCCTGGGGGGGGGGGGGGTGGCAGTGATGCCGGGACAAGTGTCTGTCCTGAGTTTGGGAGCAGGACCCTGTCGGCCCTTCCCGGGGGGCAGGGGGGAGAAGGGGGGTGGGATTAGCCTGTGGGTCACCGGTCGGAAGTGGGTTCGTGGCGGGGACGGGTCGGTCTGCCCGGGGCATCTGGGGGCGGGGCGGGGGGAGAGGGGTCGGCAGTTCCCGGTTGGGAGAGGGACGCGTCGGTCGGTGCTGAGGGCGCTCGGTCCGCGTCGAGGCCACCCCCCGCCTCCCCCCGCGGGTCCCGCGCCCGGCCCGGCCCCCGGCCCCCGGCCCCCGGCGCTACTCACGCGCCCTCGGCGCCCTGCGCGCCCACGATGAAGCCGAACTTGTCGATGCGGCGCTCAGCGAAGCCGTTGGCCTCCGAGTCGGAGCCGAGAGAGCTGAGCTCGTCGGTGGCTGCCGCGTCGGGGCCCGGGGCCAGGTTTTCGCGGGTCCCCGACAGGCTTCCCCCGGCCGCGGGCGATCGCGGCCCGTTCTCGCCAGGGCTCTTCGCCATCACGGCCGCGCCCGCAGCCTCAGCCTCAGCGGACACCTCGCCACCTCAGCCGCCCCAGCCGCCCAGCCGCCGCCGAGGCCGCCGCCGCCCCGCCCACGCACCGCACCCATTGGTCGCGGCAAGGCCAGAGGCGGGCTCTCCTCCCATACCCAATGGGCGACGCGGACCCCGGGGTCCGCCCACCTCCCCCAGGACGGCGCCAACAGGCCCGACGTGAGGAGGCGGGGCAGTCCCACTTCCCCTCGGGGCTGCCAATCACGGGAGCTCACCTGAAAGCGTTCCTCTGGCCTTTCCGGGTTGGCCGGAGCCGGGTCGGTCGCCTGTAAGGCCGTGCGGGACGGGGCGGCGGGCGTCCGCTGAGGATTCCGCATCTTCCTCCCGGCTCTTCGCGAGACCCCCAGGACGTGGGTGAGGATGATTTCATCTGCTCATTTATGAGGGGCTCGGAGGAGATTCAGGATGCGTTCGGGGACTAGCAGCCCCTTCCCCCTGCTCACTGCTTCTGGGGCTTTAAGTGAGCTCGTGGGAGACCTTTGACAACAACCAGCCCCGGCCCGTTTGGCTCAGTGGATAGAGCGTCGCCCACGGACTGAAGGGTCCCGGGTTCGTTTCGGGTCAAGGGCAGGGACCTCGGTTGCAGGCTCAATCCCCGGCCCCAGGTGCAGGGGAGCTTGGGGGAAGGCAACCAGATCATATGACTCTCTCACATGGATGTTTCTCTCTGTCTCTCCCCCTCCCTTCCATTCTCTCTAAAAAAATCAATGGAAAAATATCTGGTGAGGATTAACCAACAAACAAACAAGGATAATAACCAGAGGGACATCTGTAACGGTGTCAACAATAAAAAATTAAATTAAAATAAATTAACTAATTAATTAATTAAATTTAAAAAAGGAATAACCGATGTTTATTGAGCCATGCACTGCCGACTTTCTCTTACAATCTTCACACACACACACACACACACACACACACATAACTTTGAGATATAACCAACATTCTGTAAAAATTACCCGTTTAAAGTGTATAATTCAGTGGTTTTAAGCCTATAGAGTTGTGCAACCATCACCATCATCTAATTTTAAAACATTTTCCTCACTCCAAAAGAAATTCCTATCCACTAGCAGTCACTCCCCAGCCTTCCCCAGCCCCTGGCAACCATGAATCTGCTTACTGTCTCCATAGATTTGCCATTTCCTGGATATTTCATATAAATGGGACTATATGTGCCCTTTGCGTGTCTGGCTTATTTCATTTAGCATATAGTGTTTTCAATTTCCATTCATGTTGTAGCCTATACCACTACTTTATTCTTTTTTTATGGCTGAATAATATTCCATTGAATGGATAGACCTCATTTTGTTTATCCATTTGTCAGTGATGGTCATTCTGGTTGTTTCTACTTTGGGGGCTATTTTGAATAATGCTGCTATGAACATTGAGGTACAAACTTTTGTGGGAAAATATTTTTGTTTCTCTTGGCTAAATATCCAGGAGTGGGAATTTCTGGCCCCCCTGGTAACTCTGTTTAAACCTTTTGAGGAACTGGCAAGCTGTTTTCCAAATTGTTCAACCATCCATCTATATATATAAAAGCCTAATATGCAAAGTATCCCCTGAGGAGTTCAACCAACTGGGAGTTCGATCACTCGCTATGACATGTGCTGACCACCGGGGATGGCGTGGAACAGAGGAATGCCCCAGCCACAGCCAGCAGCCGCTAGGGAACCTACCTGTGCACAAATTTCATGCACTGAGCCTCTAGTCTCTTATAATCTTTTAGCAACAAGATAGATACTATTATTAGTCCCCTTTTACAGTCAAGAAAACAGGTGCAGGGAAGTGACGTCATCGGCTAGGGTCCCAGAACTAGCTGTGGCAGAGCCAGGATTTGAACCTAGCTCTTACCAACTGCTTATATTGGGAGGCATGAGCCCATTGTATCAATGCAGACTTAGCTCCCAGCAGCCTACTTCTGACCCCAGGGATTGTCAGCACTTGGAGCCATAATGCTAGCTTCTCACTTAAGTCCAGTACCATGTTGTCATCTGACAATCTATAGAGCTGTAAGGGAGACAAGCCAGAGCCGGGAAGGGACGGAAAGAGGCAGACCTGAGCGGCAGGGCCTGGAACAGGCTGGCTGGCTCAGGGGCCCGAAGCGAGCCCCAAGAGGCGGGTCTTAAGACTTCGGTGATCTCACCAGTCATTTCCTTGTTGCCGTGTGGCCCAGACATTCTTGAAGACTTTGCTGTACAGTCTTCACATTCCATAGGCTTCTGGTTTTCCATAAACAGGGCAATAGCAGACATGGGAGTGGGCACAGGCTATTTTGGTCTTAAATTCTCAGTCTGGGAGGATGTTCTTCCTCTCCAGTGGCTCCAGACAGAGTGGTGGGCTCTCAGTCCCAGCTCCCAGGAGGGGCAGAGTGGGCCTCACATCAGGATGTGGGCCTATCCCAAGAAAGGGAGAGGAGCCATACACCTGGAGCAGATATGAAGCCCCAAGGCTGGCAAAGTATCTACGGCCCTTTGACTCCATAATTCTGGTCCTGCATTTTAGTGGGTGCCATAATGGGTGCATCTGAATGGGTCTTTAGAAAATTCAAAGGTGAGGAAGCTTCAGGAGCAGTCTGATTCAGAGGTTGCCACCAGGGCTATCAGCCTTTTTTCTTTTTTCTCCTTTTCGTTCTTCCTATGGTTGCTTCACCCTCAAGTTAGAGCCCCTCCTGGCAGCAGCTCTGGGCTCACCTCTCTTTTTCACGCATCCACACAATGAATGACTCTTCTGATAGCTTCTGCTCAATGGTGAATCCTGGGTGGTCTTATGTAAGAAAATTAGGCGGCCTTTACTTGAGAAACATCTATCCTTTTTTTTTGGTTAATCCTCACCCGGAGATATTTTTCCCCATTGATTTTACAGTGGAAGAGGGGGAGGAAGGGGGAAGAGAGAAACATTGATGTGAGAGAGACACACTGATTGGTTGCCTCCTGCACATGCCCCAGTTGGGGCCAGGGTTCAAACCTACAACCCAGGTGCATGCCCTTGACCAGGAATCAAACCTACAACCTGACCATTTGGTGCAAGGGCCAACACTCTAACCACTGAGCAACTCCGGCCAGGGCGGTAGCATTCTTTTTCTTTTCTAAACAGTGGATAGAGCGTTGGCCCTCGGACTGAAGAGTCCCAGTTCAATTCCAATCAAGGGCACATATGTGGGTTGAAGGCTCAATCCCTGGCCCTGGTCAGGGTGCGTGCGGGAGGCAACCAATTGATGTGTCTCTCCCCCTCCCTTCCACTCTCTCTAAAAATCAATGGAAAATATCCTCGGGTAAGGATTAACAACAAAAAATCTTATATACCAGTGTGTATACTCTTAATTATAAGCTATATTGTACTTCTTTTGTTTTTTAAATTATAGGCATAAATGAAATATTACATAAGGATTGTTATAATTATACTACACCACAGATTTCCATTCAAGTATATATCCTAACATAACTTAATATAACCTTTATGTATATTCTCTAATGCAATGCTGTCATTTTAAAAAGTGAAATGGGTCTAATCATTAGTGGCCTCCTCTGGGCTAAAGAAGTGCTCATTTTGAGCAGCTACTGCAACTGAAAGTGAAATTCCTGAACGGCTACTACTCCTGAAGCAACTCTAAAATCATGGTGACTCTGAAAGCATCAAGTTGTGCTTAGTTTTCCTAGCAGTGCCACACCAGGAACATCTGTCCCCAACTCACAGTCCCGCCGTGAAGCCGTGAGGGCAGTGTGGTCACCAGGAATGGAACAGCTGCTTTGGCTTTCCAGAGCCCTCACTGGCTGCTTGACCGCGGGTCTACCTCATCCCAACAGTGGGGCAGAGAATGCTCAGAAGATGGAGATGAGAAAAGCTGTGCAAGCAAGGAGCTGCCTACATGCTGCAGGCCCTAGACAAGAAATGCAGTGCTGGGCCACACGCTGGGCCTGTGGCCTCTGAGGGTCACAAGGCTGCCTTGTGGTCAATGGGCCTTCTGCGGCTGAGCCAGGACAGATGCCCATTCAGGAGCTCTGGGAAGCTGGGTTTGGGCCCCAGAGGGCTACTCAAAGGTCCCGTTCACTCACATTCCTCCCAGCAGCATTCCAGCCTTGTCACAGCCTCAGTCCCGGAGGGCCTGTGGGACCTGCCAATCTGTGGAGGCGTGTCCATCGCAAGAGCCAATCGCGGGAAGAAAGGAGAGCTTGGAGTGTGGGACTCCCCAGGTCTCCAGATCCTTCCCTCTTGGAGTGAGTCAGATGGTGTTCAGGGGATTTTTGGTGTTGGCCGTGGAGAAGCAACTAGCAGTGGGCTCAAACTACAAAGCCTTCAGAAAGCCAAATTTTAGCCTTGGCTCCTGGAGAAAACTTCCAGCAACCAGGCAGGAGGCAAATGTCAAAAAGGGTGAGGAATAACATCCCACAGAGAATAACATCTCTGAGGCCTAGAGATGACCTCATGGGGCAGTTAGGAGGATCAAATACAGGGACTGCAAAGAAAAGGCTTTGGGAACTCTTGGGGAAAACACACATGCGATGTTCAGAATGAAATCAGCTTTATATTTAAATCCAGGTTATCAACAGGATCGCCTTCCTCCCTCACATCACCTACAGCAGCACCTATCTCCCTGTGATCGCAAATAACAGCCTGCATCTGGCCCTTACTCGGGGGCAAGGACTGTGACAAGTATTTTGCACACCTTTTCTTTTCATCTCTTTATCATGTGACTGTGGGTATACGACTTACCCTCCCTGTGCCTCAGTTTACTCAAAGGTAAAAGCAGGAATACTCAGTAGTCAGAGATTCGGGACGTGAGAAGGATTCAATGTGCCACTGCTGACTCTGAAGATCGAGAGGGCCAAGTCCCGAGAAATGCAGGTGGCCTCAGAGCTGAGCGTGCCCCCCAGCCGACAGACAGCAAGGAGACAGGGACTTCATCCTACAACCACAGGAACTGGACTCCTCCAGGAAAAAGGAGCTAAGGAGCTTGGAGCAGGTTCTTCACCCAGCCTCCGGAGGAATGCAGCCCAGCCAATATCTTGATCTCAGCCTTGTGAGACCCAAAGCAGAGAACCCAGTCACACTTGGACTTGTGACTTACAGACTGTGAGCTAATAGGTAAGTGCTGTTTAAAAAAACAAACAGGAATACTCACCTCAGTATTACATGAGTTAACATTGATAAAGTGTTTATGATAATAGGGGGTGAACTGGTTAAACTTTATAGTCCTTGGAATAGTTCATGGCCTCAGCACAATTAAATACATTTTTTTTAAAAAACCTCATGTCCCTGTGCTCACTCAGCATAAGCCACCGGCCCAAGGTCAGGAGCCAATGAGGTGATGGGTGATTCCAGGCCTGCAGGGAACCGCTACCCTCGAGTCTCATCTGCATGTGTCTCACGCTGTCCCCTGACCCGGGAACTGCATCTCACCCATCCTTGTGCTTCTGTGAAGACATCTGTATTAGTCTCTTAAACACACAGGGCTATGCCTTTAGAGAGTCCGAATGCTTTAAAAGGACAATAAAAATTTATCTTTCCATGATTCATGAAAGACTTGATGGTGTCAATAAGTTAGTTAAAAGCCCAGCATTCCTCAGAGCAGAAGAGCCATAAGGCACCGTGCCATGCTCCCCCCTCGTGTCCTCCCCCTCCCCGCCTTGAGTCTGGACAGGGTGCAAGTGGCCAAGAGACAAGTCTTATGACACTGATTTCACAAGAAGGGTCCAAGAGGTTTATTAGACAGCCTGTGGCAAAACACAAAATGATTAATGACGATAACAAGCATATTCTATCAGCCAAGAGCCAATCGGCACGATGACACTATCCCCAGAACATTCCTGGGTTCACATTTCCTAGTGGGCTGCCAGAAGAAACGAATCCCTTCAAATCAAGACTCGAACACAAAGGAATTCCAGAGACACTGGAGAGGAGAGCAGGTAGGCAACCCTCTCACCAGTGTGGGAAGGGGGAGGGGAGGAAACGCAGGACAATTTAAATTTCCAAACTGAGGGAAACACGTACAAGGCGGGGTCTCCGGGACCTGGGGCAGGGGGTGAGGGACCGGAGAGGCGGAACAGCAATATCGGACCTGACAGGTTTCCTCCTCTACTTCTTTCTCCCGCCTCTCTCCTTGAGGGCCAGGTGGATGACAGCGCCATTGGCCATGTTGTAGTAAGCCAGTGAGTTGGAATCCTTGATGAAGATGCCCTGGAAAACAGACGATGTGCTTAGCACGGGCAATCTGGCCTTGAGCACACGGCGCAGCCTCACTCCCAGTGTCTGCTCACGTTCTGAACTGAGTGAACACAGGAGCCTGAAGGAAGGCCGGGGACAAGGGGGGGATGCAGGCACAGGGCAGGTCTCTGGTTCCTCCCAGAATGCTTTGCTTTTCCTTCCTTCCTTCCTACCAAGCCATGTTCTTCCCTTTTGTCAACTCTCCAAGAAGCTGGCCCTGACCAACCCCACAGAATTTTAAACCACAAGACCTTTAGAGATCAACTAGTCCAACAGCCACATAATGCAGAGCAGGAAACTGAGGCCCAGCGTGGAGATTTGTCAAAGTCCAAAGTGGGACAACATAGCAGCCTTGTGAGACCTGGTGGGCACAGGCCTAGCTGGACTGTCACCTCTGTCCGCGCACAAAGCCAGGCTACTTGGAACCACACTGACTGGGTGGCTCCACCCCTGGACCAGAAACCCACTAGAGCACCCCAAGGACCTGTCCCCAGGTGTCCACCCTTATCATTGAGGCAGAGGGTTTTTGGACCCCACACAAGATTGTATTGTGACCCACTACAGCCTCACCTGTCAGGCTAACCTGCCCCAGCGCTCTCCCCCACCAGCATCATTACTTCCTGGATGGACTCAGACGGCCACATCCAGGCATCTCCCCCCTCCTTTGGTTCCACAGGGGACTTAGCTTCTGGGACGACAGAAGCATTGTGACCCAAGGGCTAGGACCAGACACCTGACTCACCTCATACTGCAGCTTCTGTTTCCCTGCGGGCATGCCCGTGGCTTCGTGAATTTTCACCTTGATAACAGAGACCTGGGGGACCAAGGAGAGGACATTTACCCCTTTGCTAAGGCCAGCTGAAGGAAGCTGCCCCTTGACCCCTGGGTTCCCCGGCAGCAACTCATACCTGGTCAGTGAGTGGGAGGGTGAAGACCAGCACCTGTCCGTTCAGTTTCCATTCCGTCTTATCCTGCATGTTGGGCACTTGGACCTTGATGGACACTGGACCCTGCAAAACAGAAGGTGGCCATTATGCCTGGGACCCCTGATCCGATCAGGAACGATGCTCTCCTATTCCTGGGCCAGTCTAGACGGTGTCACCTCTCCATCTGGGCTCGTGGACATGGTCCCTGATGCCACTGGGGACATGCACAAGATTTGGTTTCTCTTCTTGAAAATGATCTCTACCCTGCCTCCTGGTGAGTCTGGAGCTGAAGAAGTGACATGAAAATGCTCTACAAATCCCAAGAATCACCATGGGGGGTAAGAATATGAACTGTGAAATCAGAAGACCTGGGTTTCCAACTCAGCCTCCCCGCTAACTAGTAACTAGGTCTCTCTGAACCTCAATGCCATGTCTATTAGGCAGCTAATCACAACCACTGCACGGTACTGTTGTGAGCACTAAATGGACAAGTGCACGTACAGTAGGTCGCTTTACCCTGGCACTTGGGCCCTCAAGAGATGGGAAACACTATTGGGAAAAAAATGAAAGAAAAACAGATTTGTCAAATGCACTGGGGGAATGAGGCTGGGACTGTTCCTGCCTCCTCATGGAGCCTAACAACTTTCCTAGGGACTGAAGTGCCAAGATCCCCACCTCCCCTTATTGCTAGCACCCCAACAGGATGCCCACAACAGGCAGCCCTCCTAAGGGCTGAAACTGAGGAAGGCCACAAAGTAAGACCTGCACCCAGGATTTCCTATAGGGCAGCAATTTTCAACTGGTGTGCTGCTAGAATTTTTAAAACATGCAATATCTGACATCTTTGCCCTTGGATTGTCTAATAAGAAAATGACAACAACAGCTGTCTGTTGTGAATGAATCAAAATTATACCTATTTTTTTGGTCGGGTTGGCAAAAAATACACATTTTTGGTGTGCAGAGGAATGTTAGTAATTGATTGTGTGTGTGCCATGAGATGAAAAAGGTTAAAAATCACTGCTCTGGGGTTGAGGGTCTCTTCCACACTCAAGTCCTGCTGCCTGTGCAGCCTGGTCTCCTTCCGGCCTCTACAACAATAGTTCACACCGGGGAACCAATGCTGTCTGCTCCTCCAGCTGCTGACCCACGTCAAGTATGTGCTCAGAAGCCCTCAGGGGCCACACTGGCTGACCCAGGCCCTGGAAGCCAAAACCACGGGAGCAGAATGGGGTGGGCCAGGCAGTGTGTGATGGGGCGGGACTGGACTCCCAGCTAGATGCTCGCGGCCACGGGCAGCGCTCCGGGATCACATACCTTGTTTCTGCGAAGGAACTCCTCCTCGGGCATGAGGCTATCCTCTGTCTTCAGTTTCTTGGAGGCAGGTTCATCCTCCATGGGAGGCGGAGGGTGGACAGGGGGCATTGGGGCTGGAGCTGGGACAGGGGCCACAGGTGGAGCGGGCACAAAGGCTAGAAGGACAGGAATAAGCAGCTGTGTGAGAGGGGGAAGAGCCCAGGAATCAGGGCCGGTGAGAACTTAGAGGGGAGACTGCAAAGGTTTCCTGTTTCTCCCAGTGAGAGGTGTGAAGGGCCACTCCTTGCCGAGTCTGGCAGCCAGCCGGTTTCCTGGCACGGGGACCGGGGATGCTGCCCAGATTGGGCAGCCGGGCACTGGAAAAGGGGCAGGACTGATGGATGGAGGGGATGCCTGCCAGCAGTCATCACTGTCGGGCCTTTGCGCCTGCCTCGGCTGCACAAACCCCAGCTGTCACATCAGACCATCTCCCCCAAGAGTCGTGGCTCCCAGCTCCTGGCTCAGGGAACTCACACGGGGAAGCCATGGCTTTCTTCTGGGCTAGACCCCGGGCTGGACCAGCTAGCACCACCACCAGCCACTGCTCTGCTCACAGTGCTTGGCCTGCAGTCCTGACCAAATGGCCTGGAAAGCAACATGAGACACTGACCTGTTGGCACAATCATAGGAGGTGGGCGGGGTGCCATGATCGGGGGGGCTGAGGGAGGCATGGGCACCACGTTGATCCTGGGCGCGTGGATAATAGGCGGCATGGGAGCGATCACCGAGCCTGGGGGCAGTCGGACCACGGAAGCCATCGGGGGCCGGGGCATGACGGGCACTGCGGACACAACTGTGGTGCGGACAGGAGGCGGCATCTGCGGGGAGAGGGGCCCCAAGGTCACAGGAAGCCCAGGCGGGACTCACAGCTGGCAACTAGTCACCTGCAGCCTTTGAGGAGGGGGGCTCCAACTCAGCCCCGGGGCTGAGAGACTGCAGCCTCACCCGAGGCTCTGACGGAACTTCGCCGAGAGGGGCCCAGGGGCAGCACTCTTTCCACTTGGACTCAGCCAGCCACTCATGGCAGACACTGAGAGCCAAAGAGGCTGACCTTGACTGACCTCCTGGAGAGGAGCCAGTGCTCCTCAAAGGCCCATTAAGCCCTGCAGCCCCTCTCTGCCCCCAGCCTGCTTTGCATCTGCCACTTGCCTCCCTCCCTGCTCAATCCTCCCACACAGAGAGGAGGTCAGGCTAGAGGTTCTGACTCCCAATTAAAGGGTTCTCTGTATCTGACCCACTCAGCACTCAGGCCCTGCAATCAGGCAGTTGCCCTTCTCAGCCAATAGCATCCAACCCCAAGAACCACGCTCTACAAGACCAGTGACAAGGTGGCTGCTGACTTACTGCCGGTGGCCGGGGCACGGAGGTGATGGGCGGGGCTGAGCTGGGTATATTGGTGGCTGAGGATGGAGGGGGTGGCTGCTGGGGGATTTCATTGGGCTTGCTGGGCCCGATCTTCTCTTTGGTATCATCTTCGGGCACCAGGCCCTTCGCCTTGTGGATGGCCTCGATCTGCTCCTGGAGGGTGATATTGGCCTGCGCAGCCTGCTGGGTTCGAGCCATGCTGCCTGAGTGGCCATCCCAGGTCACCTGCAAGGGAAAGGGACGCCGCAGCTTGTCAGGATGCCGAGAACAGAGCCCCATGGGGGAGCCTGAGGGCAGGGAAGGCTCTAGGACAGTCCAAACTGCACCTTTTCCTCCGGCTTCTGGATCTCCTCCTCACCGATCTTCTTACCAATGGCTGTCTCTTCTACACCGAAGATGTCGGTACGTCGCTCGGCCAACTGTTTCAAGCTGCTCTCGATATCCAGACCTGGAGAGAGACAGGACAGAAAGCGACTCTAAACCACGTGTCCTTCTGACAAGGCAGCAGCTCTCCTGGTGCAGGGTGGGGGCTGGGCCCATGGGACAAGGCTGACTCCGAGTCCCAGCCCCGCATGCCTGTCCTCTGAGCCGGGGGAAGGCTGCCCCGTCAGCTCTAAAGAAGCCTATAAACCAGAGCTTGTCCAACTACTTGACAAACGAAAGGCAACTGAGAGGACAGGGTCACATGAGTCACAAGTAGCAGAGTCAAGACTGAAAGCTTGATCTCCTCCCTGTTGCTGCTTCTCACACAGCAGTCACAGGAGTGCCGTGTCGAGTTTCATTCTAAGCCGCAGAATGAGCACCCCTCCCAGCCAGCCAGATCTGGCTCTGGGAAGTCAATGGGCACATGCCATCCCTGTCAGGTGCCTGTCTTTGGAGGCGTCCTATCGATAGTCATTCTGCAAAATGGGGGGTCCTTTTGTAGTACCACAGGCTGTACATAACCTTGAAAGCTTTTGTGGAGCTCAACTGCTGCTTTCTATGTTTGCTTAAGGCAAGTTAACTGTAGTTTAGAGATTCCCATGGGTCAAAGCGAGTCAGGGCTGAGTCAGAGAAGGGGTGTGGACTGGGTGGGGGCACCCCCACCTCACCTGGAGCGTACACCTCGTCGTCGCTCTGCTTCTCGCGGATGGAGCGATCTCGCTGCTCCAGCCAGCGGGGGTCGAGCAGCCCGATGCGCATGTGTTCCTGCATTTTGCTGGCAGGGATCTTCTCCCCCGTGATGGGGGACACGAGGTACTCATCTGGGGCAGGGGCTGGAGGCAGGGGCTTGGAAGCTAGAAGGGAAGAGATGCCTGAGTGAGAACCCCGGGCGGCAGCCGGGGTGAAGAGGGTGTTTCACTCGTGCATCACTCATCCGTGACACACCAGTCAGTGCCACACGGTACCTGGCGCTGGGTCAACTGTCAGGGCGCCAGAGATGGCTACTCCCTGTGACCCACGGTGAGGCCTGGGAGGGAGGGGCTACCGATGCCTTTAACAAGCCACCTCGAGCCATTCTAGAAACGGGCAGGTCTGAGGCACATATGGGGGCAGGAAAGCAGGTTCTACCTTTGGGGTCGTAGTCCTTCCTGACAATGACCTGGTCTGGAGTCGGGGGCAGAGGCGGAGGCATGGGGGTCTCTGGGGGTGGGGGCACTTTCTGCCCTTCTTCTTCATCATCCGAACCCTGAAAAGCAAAGCCGTGGCGGGATTTCAAGAGGGGCCGAGAAGCCGCCTCTCTACAGCCGAGCCCTGAGGCTCCCAGGGCGGCAAGGTGCCTAGGCCTGCAGCCAGGGTCCATGTGCTAAGCCTCCCGGGCAGCGAGGCCAGCCGGCAGCCAGCCAAGCTGCTTCCTCGCAGCATGAATGGGAGTGCTGGGGGCCGTGGTGCTAGCATTCTGCCCAGGCATTTCCAGCAGCTGGCACCAGGCAGTCCCAGGAGGCCAAGGGCACTTAACATGCCAGGGAGGGGTGCGGGGAGCAAGTCAGCGCTCGAGGGTTGCTGCTCAGAGCAATGCTGGGAGGGAGAGAAAACGTCCATTCCCACAGACACAGGGGCCTTTCTTCTCAGGCTGCACGCAGATTCCTTCTGAGGGAAGGAGAACGGCTTGGCCTGGAGCCTCGATGCCTGCCCGGAAGGCCTGGCTCCAAGAGGGTGGGAGGTGGCCGAAAGGAAGCACAGGCCGCACTTAGAAAAGCTCGGGATCTGCTGACCATTTGGGCCGAAGCTGAGGTGTAGAGGGTTCCCGGGCTGAGGGCTGGCCTGGGTGGTGAGGAACGGGCCCTGAGCAGAGGGGGAAGGTGACAGAACAGGCCGGCACAGCGTTCAGATCCTTGCTTGTGAATGAACCTGTGTTGCCCGAGCTGGAAAGGGGCTCTGTGCTGCTGGGTTCGGGCAGCTGCCTTATTCAGGACCCACGCCTCCCTTCGAGGTTCACAAGGGGCCTGATCTCGGACTGTGGTGGAAAGCACCCCCCTCTCCTTGGGCTCCAGGGACAAGGTCATCCTCAGGCCTGTCCAGGCCCAGGGACACACCTCGTCCATGTCTTGCACTTGAGTGTCCTGGTCCAGCTGGGAAGGAGGCTCCTCTGTCTTCTCCTGCTTCTCGTCCTCTTCATCAGACTCAACCTCCATCTCCACCTCCTCACTCTCCCCAAACTTCTCATAGCGTTCCTGAATGAGGATCCGCGCCCCCAGCTCCTCCGGGGTCGTAGGGGGAGGGAAGTTCCCTGGGCGGGGGGGGGGGGGGACGGAGTCAAAGGGAGGCCTATAAAGGCCCATCTATCCTCTCTGCACGCTTGAGCTCTCCGAGGGCTGGGGCTGATTTCTCTCCCATCTCCAGAGCCCACCCGGAGTCTGACACTGTGAGTATTCGTTGGACTAGGTTGAGCTGGGACAGTGTGGGAGAACTGAAGTCCTCCAGGAGCAGAGGGGAAAGGGACACTGACACAGCCTCCGAGGAAGTCTGCTGTCCTCTGGGAACACCCGCACGAGCTCTCCCGGGGTGGCTCTCAACTCCTGGCTTCCCATCGGGCCGCAGGCCTACCTCCTCGCAGACCTACCTTGCTCATTGGGCTGGAAGTCCACCGTTTCCACCACGACAAAGTCATGCCAGTCGATCTGCGCGTAGGCCACCCGCTCCTTCTCCTTCTCCTCCTCCTCCTTCTTCCTCTCACGCTCCTGGAACTTGGCCCACTCCACGCGGTAACACACCTGGAGCCAGGACACAGCAAGGAGCTGAGCGGACGGGGTCTGCTCCTGATGGAGGTGTCACCCAGGGCCTGTAACAAGCCAGCACCTCCTGCAGAACAGGGAGGAGGCTGCCCTGCTACAAAGGGGGACGTTGTGGAGCAAACTATGGCATCTGTGTCTAGTCTCAGCCAGGCCCAGAGTTCGGACAGGATGACAACTCTAAAGCCACAGAAACCTGCCAAGGCCCCAAGGCCAGCCATGTGTCCTAACCTCGGAGTTTTTTGCTCGAGTGAGCGAGGAGCTGTGTTCAGAGGAAGTCTGCATGACAACCAAGTGCCCACAAGAGAAGCGACAATCTGAGAGCCTGAGAAACAAGACTTCATGCGACCATCCAAAACAGCCTATTTGTTGAAATATGTACAACATTTCTCTAAAAATTAAACAAACGTTTACTATCTCCTCTCATGAGCAGCAGCAGCAGGAGATGGCAAATGTCATAAGTCTCCTCGATCCATGTCATTCTGATGACTCCCGGAAGGAAGGACTTGAACCTGTCCAGGTGCTTGATGACATGAAGCTGAAGATACTTACATGAAGGTGTCTCAAAACGTGTAGGCACAGAGCACTACAGTACATAATCATATCAAATGATTCTAGAAATGACCATTGCTACCCACAGAACATATTCGTCTACAAAATTATTAAGCTACTGGTCTAAATATAAAAAGACCTGGGCCCTAGCTGGTTTGGCTCAGTGGACAGAGCGTTGACCTGCGGACTGAGGGGTCCTGGGTTTGATTCCAGTCAAGGGTACATGCCCGGGTTGCATGTGGGGCTTACAGGAGGCAGCCGATCAATAGTTCTCTCTCATCATTGATGTTTCTATCTCTCCCTCTCCCTTCCTCTCTGAAATCAATAAAAATATATTAAAAATTTTTTTTAAAAGACCTGGACCACAAAAGGCAGTGTCTTGAAGACATGCCTTCTGTCCTCAACTCTGAAAACCTGGGCTACAACAGGCACCTGCTCAGGAGTTGGCTTCTCTGAGGATAGGAAAGAGGGAGGCCTAGTGACGCTGAGAGCAGAGCAGAGAGTTGGGGCACAGAATCCAGGTTCCCTGGCCTTCGTAGCGGAAGGCCTCTCTCTCCACCACTCCTGTGCCCAGAACATAACAAGGCACTGCCTCAGAGATTATTCAAAACGTGAAACACAACCCAACAATGTAACTCCCACATCAGTAACTGGTCATAAAAAATGAGTTTACCTGGTCCAAAACTTCTCGGGGGTTCTCGGCCTCTTTCTTGAGCTTTGTAAATAAGCCTTTGGGCGGAATCAAGATCTGAAACACAGAAGTTATTAAAGCCACGGTCAGCGCAGCACAACCCGGGACAGAGGGGGCCTTCCCTGGCTGTGGAGAGGTGCGGAGGGAGAGCGTCGGAGTCTGGGTCCCAATCCCAGAAGTTATTTAACTTCTGCAGCTTCGTTTCCTTCTACAAAATGGTGACACCACTTAAGTTGGCATCATCAACTTCAAAGGCTGCTGTAAGATCAGCAGGCAAGTATGCAAAACCATGGCAGGTCACCCAGCACACAGGCAGTATGTAGCTACTTATTAGCATGAGTTAGTGACTTCAGCTCTTTGAGCCTATTCCTGCTTTTATAAAAGGGGAGAAAACACTTAGCTCACGGGTTCTTGTGAGAGTTAAATTAGGTAATAGGAGACAATTACTACGGGCTTGCTTCTTTCTCAGGCCCTATGCAAGGTGCCTAAAAATGTAAATGTACTAAAAAGCAGCTAGCATGCCCGGCATGCATGGCTCAGTGGTTGAGCGTTGACCTATGAACCAGGAGGTCACAGTTCGACTTCCAGTCAGTCAGGACACATGCCTGGGTTGCAGGCTCCATCCCCAGTAGGGGGCGTGCAGGAGCCCATCAGTGATTCTCTCTCATCATTGATGTTTCTATCTCTCTCTCCCTCTCCCTTCTCTGAAATCACTAAAAATATGTATGTTTTTTTAAAAAAGCAGCTAATACCACGTGGCCTTGTCACATAGCAAGCACTCACCTAATGCAGTTATCAATCATGCATTTCAATTTTCTTTAGAAACAGCAGTCAATGTTGCATTTAAGAGGGAAACCCGAATATAAATCAAGATTTCACACGGAAATAAAGTGTTAACGTCCACCCAGGGGCCCCACAGAGGAACACTGTCCTTGTAGACAGTGAGTGGACAGCATGCTTTCTGGCCCAGCAGCCCAGCCTGCACCCTAACCAGGCACCTTGGTATACTGTTCCACCAGCTTCGTGAAGTAGTTGAAGAGGCTGTGCTGTGGGCGGAGAAAGTCAAATTGGTAGTTGCGCTGCTCTTTCTGCATCAGCTGGGTCAGAAACTGGCGCCCATTCCTGGCCACAAACTGAGCCGTCAGCTTCACCACGTCCAGGTCAAAGGCTGAGATGGAGGGGGGGTCTGCGATGAACTCGAACTCAGGAGGGGGCTCTTTGGGCACGATGGTCTCCTGGATCACCTGGGCTTGGACCTAAGATGCAGAAGACGTGTGACAAGACGCACAGGAGCGGCCTGGCTCCAGAGGGGGCTCTATGCCTGTTCATGGTGCGGATACCACTGGCACCTGCTGAGAGTCCTCACTCACAAGAGCAGCAATTTCTTGGCCAACGGTGGCCTCAACAACCCAAAGGCTTCCAGTGAGATCCATGCCCCGCTTTATCTCTGCTGCTGCCCTCAAATCAAAGACTAAAACTGGGGAGCAGGAGACCTGATAGGAGCAGGGCTCATAAATCCCAACCGAGGGCGAGAGAGGATGCAGGAGGCCCTCTGTGTGTGCAGAGGACCCCAGTGGAGGAAGGATTTCCACATTTGTTACCTCATCTGGTCTCCACAGGAACCATGAGGTGGAGAGAATGGGTACTGGGAATCCTCTTTATAGAGGAAGGAACTGAGATAAGTAGCCTGAGGCCCTAAGGGTAGTAAATTGCAACGCAAGGCCTCAGAGCCTACATCAGTCTTTCCCTCCCTTCCCTGTAAAACGAGGCAGCACCTTTGCCAGAGCAAAGGAGCAGAGAAGGAAAAGGGACCAGTCTAGGCCTACAAAGGAAGCAAAATGTGCCAGCCCTTCCTGTCCCCAGTGACAACCCTAATCACCCCTAGTTCTGGGCCTAGTGCTGAGGGGGATTAGGGCAGGCCAGATTGGGGGCGGGGGGGGGGGGGGGGGCGCGCCTCGGAAAGTGAGATAGAATGATGGTGTAAGAAAGGGCTCCAAAGCCTTCAACAAGGCAAAGTGAAGAGGCTGAAAACACACACTTTTCAGTCCTGACTCTGTGGTCTTGGGTAAATCACACTTCCCTGAGCCTCAGCTCTTTCAATCGTAAAATGATCACCTCGCTGGCCTCCTCATGCAGCCCCCGGGGGTGCCAATGAGCAAGACCCCTGAAGCACTGAGCACAGAGCTTGATGAGCAGTGCTAAAGAAATGCCAGCTGTCAGCAGGACTTTGCTCTCTCAGCCTGTGTCTGCCTCTGGAGGATTGGCGGGGGGGGGGGGGGGGCCTGTGCGGTTTGGATAGCAGAGTTCATTACTCTCCTCTCCCTCCCGATCCTGGCCTCCCTCTCAGGCCTGGGGAAGTGAGGGGAGGGGTTGGCTCCAACCTTCTGGGGCAGCTGCTGCTGGGTGGCTTGCTGCTGCTGCTGCATGACCTTGGGGATGGCGGCTGAGGGCTCCTGAGCCTTCCCCTCCTTGAACTCGCTGACCTTGTGGCGGTAGTAAGCATGGTAAGGGTCATTGGGGTTCAGAAAGTTGAACTTGGGATTGTTGATCTCGTTCTGTCGGATCCTAGCTTCAAATTCAGGTCCATTTCTAGAAGGAGGGAAAAAGAATTAATACCACCACCATTGCAACTGCTGAGACCCAGAACACGGCCCATTCAAGCCACCTTCCTGCCCCACCCATCACTCCAACTGGTCCGTCTCTCAGCACCGCAGAGGTCTTCCTCGAGACCCCTGCCATCAGCACCAGGGCCATCTGCCTCCTTAGGCCTGATGCAGGCTTCCTCTACCACAGGGCCTCCCAGCTCATCACTCCTGCAGCTCCTCTGTCAGTCTCGCCATTTCCAAAACCCATCTGGACTATTGCCTTTTTTTTTTGGTAAGATTTATTTACTTTAAAAAAAAATGTACTTACAAGGGAAGGCATATATTACTACTTCACATAAAAATCAATATGACTTCACTAATAAAAGACAGGCTTAAAATTAAACACAAGGAAAACAAACTATTAGCCTGTTAAAGTTTAGCTCCAAGTTTGCTGGGCCAGAGGCCAGTGCTCTTAGTTAAAAAGTGGATTAAAGATGCTGCAAAGGTGTTCAAGTTATCCTAGCACCAAGCTGAGACTTTGTCCTTTGGGTAACAAGAAGGATTAAAACAGCCATGCAAATGTGGACAATGAGACTTATGCCCTGTCCAAGCACCGCCTAAAATCACCTCACTCACTACTGGGTGAGGCCCAGCCAGGAAACACTCCGAGGGTGCGAACCTGTGCTGCTGGGTGAGGCACACTCAGATGCAGGGAAGCAGTGAGGTGGCGGGAGGCCTCCCATCTCTCTGTACCTGGGCCAGTTTCCTATCTACACCTCATGTCCCCAATTTGCCTGCCTTTAAAAACCTCAAAATAATGAAAAAGACTCTCTCAGAATGTTTAGGGAACGCTGGTTTTTTAGAGTCCCAACAGTAATATTTCAAGGTGCCATACATACATGGTGGGGCAAAGTAGGTTTACAATGGCTCATATGGAAGGTAATACAATAATTACTAATAATACAAAAATAAACTGTTTTGCATACTCACAATTGTAAACCTACTTTTGCCCCACCCTGTATGTAACACCCGTGTCGGTCAGAAACTGCACTAACCTTAAAGACACAAGATATGGACATGTTCAAGTTTTGGGTTCACTACTGACGCAACAAGCTACTACACTTCTCTTTGACTCAATTTCCCATGTGTGGAATGTCGCTCAGGCCACCGTCTCTATCTCGAACTAGTAAGATCAAATGTATTAAGGAGATACCAGTCTTCTTGAAGCACAGAGTGGCCTGCAAATGCCAGTGTTGTCACTTCTATAAAAGTTAGAAGAGCTGTTCCATTAACAGTAGAGATGACTGGGTATTAGATGACGGGACTTCCTCCATCGCTCCTCCAGCAGAGCCCAGCTCTCAGATGCCCCCAACGCACCAGGGGGCAGCTTTCACACCCTGGTCCTGTCGGCGGGCGATGCTGTGCTCCCGATGAGCCACCATAACCACGTGCCAGTGTCGGGGCAACACCCAGGCCAGCTCCTCCACAAGTTCTGGTCACACTCCGTCGCCTGACTGACACCATGAGGTCTAATCTGACAGTGAATTAGTACAACTAGAACCTCCCGCTTGAGGAGAAGCTTCTGTCCCTCTCCTTACACAAGGCAAACCACACACGAGGAGGAGAGTGAATGCAAACACTGCCACAACAAGGCCACCACCCCCAGCGGATGCCGGGCAGATAAGGGGCGGCTGGACATGGGGTTCCGATTGTCTCCTCTATCGCGGCCTCTGAAGCCATAACCTCGCCACATCTGGGAACAATTGACAGATTAAAACAGTGGAAAGGCAGCCATGTTTATTCTCAGCTCTTCTGTTGCTTTAGATTAGTTTAATGTTAAAATTGTATTCTCTCACAAAAGAAATAGATTTCAACAGAAGACAGGATTCTGACTCAACCCAGCTGGTGTGAGTTTTAAAGGTACTTTCCACTTCAGTTCCTTGAAAGGAAAACACAGAGAAGGGGAGACCTAACCTACAAAAAAACACACACAACTTCGTTTGGAAAACCATATAGGTTAGTGATCTTTACGGTATGCTCTGCTCCATCCATCAGTACGCGTGAAATGAAGGGTCCTGCATGTTTGCTGTATTCCAGACTGAAATGCTAGTCGTCCCTTCATTGCAACGTCAACAAAAGCATGTGCAGAGATTTCAGAAATGCCTACAAGGCAACATCTAGCCAACAACAGATCTAGAGATGTGGGTGTATAGGTTTATTATTTTTAAGGGAACTTGGACACACTCCGACTTCTGTGGCAGAAGAGGTTGACACAAAATTACTGGAAAGCTACTTGGCAAGTGTTTAAGAAATCTTTAAAATCCTCCTTCAGCCACACTATTTCCTTCTAAAGAAACAATCTAAACAGGAAAGTAAATGCTCGGAGACTTCCCCGCAGCTTCACATGCCAAACTGAAATGTTGGAAACAACGTCGAAGGAAAAGATAGAGACGGCGAGTCAAGGAAGGCCCATTGCCTCAACTCGGTGCAGCGTCTCCCGAGCGGCCCACGCAACACCAGACCACGAAGCAACATGGGAAACGCTTATAACAAGCACTAGGGGAAAAGCAGGATGTGAAAGTACCTCTGCTGCTATTACAAGGATCTAAAAAAGGACCCGAGGGCCAGAAGGAAACAGGAAAAAGTGAAAACGGCTGGCAGAAACGACCTGGTAGCGAGGTTGTGTCGATTTTTCTTCCAACACCCCTTTCCCATTTGGGTTTAAAATATGAGGGGAGAAGGGGAAGCAGGCGTGTTGCTCGGAGACATTATAAACATTTATTACGGATACACCGCCTGCTGTCCTAAACCTGACAGGGGCTGATGATGTTCAATCCAGCACAGAACAGCTTTAACCCAATACCCAGGTTCATCAAAGCCCCTGGAATGTGATGAGACCAAGCTGCACGGCACCGGCCACACAGAGACTCCCTCCCATTTCCCTAGCAGGGTGGGAAAGGAATACATCTATGAAGTAGATATTGTATCCAGCAAATGCCCTGACTGAGGGCAGCAGTCTGCTCAGGACCAGCTGAGCTTCCATGCAAGGTGCTGTCCAGATTTATTGTGCCATCTCATTTTTAAGTAACTTGAGTACAAAAAAAATTGCAAAGACAAACAAAAGCTCTGTAGGCTGGATGGGGCCTGCTGGCTGCTGAAGGAATACTTTGAAGATCCTAAACCTCTGGGGTCACGTGGCCATCAAGAGGATTCCATCGGAGGACGTGTGAGTGTGTGTACGATGGGGAGGGACTCGAGGAACTCGGACTGCCTTCCACGCCACCTAAGACAGCTGACACCTGCATGAGGCACCCGAACAGTTTCGTCCCCCTAACTATCTCACGCCACCCTCACAACAACCCTGAGGGGCGTCTCATTCCCTTCCCTTCTGCAGATGGGTCATCGGAGGCTCTCGGGAATGCGGTCCTCGCACAATGACAATGATCAACCCCTTTTTGTCTTCCTCAGGCCAGTGGCTTAGACAGAGACACACTTACTATGGGTGAAAAAGCGGCTTTCCAGACATGTCCTCCGGCCTGTTGTGGAAACACAGGTTCCTGGTGACTCTGGGGCCTGTGTGACCCACACTCCACCACCGCCACGCTGTGTCAGAGGCCAGTCCTGACCGCTACCCACCTCACCGCCACGCTGTGCTTTTAGACGAGCCAATGGGCCTACACTGAGAGCGCCTCTCTATGCGGATCAACCTGTGGCCTGTGTCCCTGGCCGGTGAACTAATTGCTCAGATGACTTGTGCTTTCAAAGGTGCACTGACCATTAATGTCAGTGGAGTCCCACCTGACAACACCTCTCTAGAACCTAGTGTTAACCTGTGTGGACTCAAGAGCTCTTGGCGCTAAAAATCCACCTGTAAGCCAGGGAGCAGAAGAGCTAGGTTACCTGGCCACGAAGCTGGCGGTCTTGTCCACGATATTCCTGACCTCTGGAGGCGGGTAAATGATCCCCACCACGGGCTTGGAAGGGGTGGAGTCCTCCTTTGAAGACGCGTCCTCTTCTGTGGGCTGTGAGAAAAGGAAATAAAGTCTTCAAGATCCTGGTTTGGGGGGGGACATACCTGAGCCCCAGGCTCTCCCTCGGACTTCCTTCGGGTCAGAACCCTCTGCTCCAGAAGAGGGTTCCTTTACCTGCACTATGCTTGCAAGGGACCCTCCTGGGGAATCAGGAAAAGCAGCTGCAGCTTTTCTGGCTCCACCAGCTAGACCAGCGGTCGCCAACCTTTCGGACCTCGCGGACCACCGGTTGGTGACCGCTGAGCTAGACTGTGTCCATGACACCAGGGGTCTGCATTTCTGCTAAGTGCCCAGGTGACTCAGATGCAGGTCTCGGACCACATTCTGAGAAGCCACGTTCCAGAATCAGAACATGGGTCCATGTTCCAGAGCAAGCGATGTGCCCGGCTTGGGATATTCAGTGACTGTGTGCTGAATAAATAAATACAAAGGGAACTCCTTCGGGGCAGCTCCTTCTGCCTTAAAGCCTTTTCTCTCTGCATCCACTCCACAGCCTTAACTACCAGTCAACGCTCAAATGTGCTGTGAAACTGCACTGGACACTCAGCATTAACTCTCCGTCAGTTCCAATAGTCTTTCCTCGCTGGTCTTTCTTTAGTAAACAAAGGGTCAAGTCTCTCATCTCAGAAAAATAAAGACTCTCCCCTGCCCTCATGTTCCTTCCTCCTACTGCCTTCTCCCCCACCCCTCTTCCTCTGCCAAACATCCTGAGTTCTCCCAGCCTTGGTCCCCACTTCCTCACCCCGCCTTGGTCCCCATCCATTTCAAGTGTTTTTGCCAAAGTCAAAACCTCTGCCTACGGCCAAGTGCAGCGGCCGTCTGGCTGTGTGACCAATGCCCACTCCTTCACAAAGCTCTCCGCCCAACTCCCAGGCCCCATTTTCACCCGTCTTCCCTTCTTGCTCACCGTGCCCCGCAAGAAACCTTCCAGGTTTCTGTTTCACCTCCTGCTCTATCATGTTGAGCACCCCCAAAATCCTGTTCTCGGTTCTCTTCACAGTCTTCACTCCGTCCTCAGGCACCCACAGCCACCTCCAGCCTGAACAATCCCACCCACATGGATACCCCGATCACTCTTCAGATCGATTGATTCCCGGGCACTTTTGTCATCTGTAATGGCTTTTCTCGTGAATGGCCAGACAGGCACCTGGTCAACCAGGCCAGAAACATGGTTCTCCTCCTCCTCCTCCTCCTTCAGCCTCCAAATTCAGTGACGACAGAGGAGGTGCCATACACTTTACATACATTAACTTGTATCACCCTTACGAGAGCCCTATGAGGTAGGTAACTTGATTATCCCCATTTCACAGATGAGAAAACTGAGGACTAGAGAGCTTAACTGGCCCTCTGAGCAATACACACTTGTAGAATATTCACGAGTACCCGGCTCCTTACTAGCTTACGAGCAAGCTCTCCAAGGCAGCTGCTGCGCCTCATCCATCCCAGTAACGTGGGACCCAGGCTCTGTGTCTGGCTTAGACTGAGTACTTAGTGGCTGCAAGAGCATTAACATTCAAAGCTGTAACCCTGCAGGCTGGGAAATTAGAAATAACTGGGCAAATTACTGGGGGCCGGGGGGCCCAATTGCCACAGCAGATGCACGGGATCGGTGTTTTTCCCAAACTTCAATGAATCACCTTGGGATCTTGTTAAAAATGCAGATTTCTATTAGAAGAGCTGAGGTGTATTTCTTCCTTTTTTTGTTTATTCACATTTTAATTTTTTTAATTTAGTGTTTCAATTACAGTCTGCATTCAATATTATTTTGTATTAGTTTCAGGTGTATAACATAGCGGCTAGATACTCATATACTTTACAAAGTGTTTCCCCCCCCCCCCCCATATTCCCCCCTGGCATCATACATATTACAACATCACTAACTATATTTCCTATGCTGCGCTTTACAGAGTCTCGCATTTCTAATAAACTCCCAGCGGACGCTGAAGCTGCCGGTCCGCGGACCTCACTTTGAGAACCACGGGTCCAGCGCGCTGCCTCCTGGGACTTGTAGTCCTTCCAAGGCCTCCTAAGCGGCCGCTACTTCCAGCAAAAGTGAGGCGCGCCTAGGCCTAGGCCCGGGCTGCCGGTCCCGGGGAGGGGGGCGCGATACCTGTTTGGGCTCGGTGGCCACGGGAGGCGGCGGAGGCACCGCCTGCACGGGTCCCGCCGGCATGATTGCGACGCTCAGGGCTGCCAGGCCGCCTCGATGTGGGTGAGCGGTGCGGCCTCAGAGCGGTTCCCCCGCAGCAGCGCTACCACAAGTCCGCAAGATGGCGGCAGCCGAGCGAGCCGTCAACCGGGAGGCCAGGCTGACGCACTTCCAGGCCCGCCCCCTTTACGTGACGTCATTTCCGGTACGCCCCCACCGGAGTGGCGCGTGCCCGACGCCGTTGCCATGGCAGCGGTCGGGGCGCCGGGTTAGAGTTGGCTGGGGTTCCCCGAAGCTGCGGGCGCGCCGGGGGCAGTTCCATGAGCCGATCCGACGCAGGGGCCGAGGCTGCGACACCAGAGACCGGTAAGAAGTTCTACATCACCCGCCGGACGCCCCCCCACACGCACCCCACGGCCCTCGTCCCCCTCTCCTCTACTCCAAGCCGGTCCCTCGCTCCCTCCAACCCCGCCTTCCTAGTCCCCAGCTCCCTTCCATCGGCCTCTCACTTTGGAGAGCCGCTCCCCTCGGTTCTTTCTCCTCAAAGCCCCCCATCTTACCCCCTCAGCCCCCTCTTTCGCTTCAGACCCGCCTCCTCCACACCCCCTTCCCGAGTCCCAGGCTCTAAGGACCGCTGGACCCTTTCCCCGCGGGCCTGCCTTGTGTAGGTTCCACCCCCTGCCTCCCATCGTCCCGCCTGCAAGCCCCAGGGGCCATCTCAAGCAGGGGCTGCTGCTTTTATTTTATGTTTCATTTGTCTTTATTGTTGAAAGTATTACAGATGTCCCCTTTGTCCCCGCCCCTCACCATGGGGCTGCTTCTTGGGGCTCCACCCCTCACTCCCACAGGTGCCTCCCTGCAGGCCACTCTCCTGCTTCCCAGGAATCCCTGCGATCCTCCCCTCCCCGTCTGTCCCCTCTCCTGCCCAACCCCCGAATGCGAATGCGGACAGGGTCTGAGCGCTTGCCTGGACTTTGGCTTCCTCATCTGTGAAATGGGGCTGTGATAGGAAGGGGTGCCTTCCCGAGTCTTCCCTTACACACACCCCATAACTAGTTCATGTCGGTGTCATTCATGTAGAATAATAACCATAGCTGGGATTTCTTGAGCATGACCACGAGCCAGGCCCTGTGCCAAACATCACCGGCATCATGTCACTTATTTCTTATAGCAACTTATGGGGTGGAGCGGGCACCCCAACCCAGGCCACTCTCGGTCCTCTCCTCGAGCAGTTACTTATTCCTTGGTTGTCACTCCAGTTCTTCGCTGTCCCCAGGGATCCAGGCAATTAGCAATCCCGAGTCAGAGACTAACAACCTCCAGAGATGGGGTTTGAGAGTTTCGAAAGGGCGTTTTTACCGCGGTGACCTCGGATCTCGGTGGGAGGCAGGCGTGATCTTTACCTGAGTCCTAGGACTCAGAGGGGGAAGGGGCCTGAATGTGGAATGGGAGTGGAGAGAAGGTTCCCTCTGGTGTCTGGGGGTCGGACGTCCACCTGGGAGCTGACCCTCCTGCCTCAGGGCAGCGTTGACCCAGAAATTGGAAAGCCTGTGTCGAATGCTCCTTCCCCCGACACATACCTACCGAGGTTTTCAAACCACGCTCCTATCTGCACGTCTCCCTTGTTGCTAGTGATCGACACGGGTACACGGAGCTGTTTTTCCTTGTTCTTTGACATTTGTGCTGCTTATCAGAAGCGACATCTAACAAGAGTTGGTATCTCGGCTAGCTCCCGAATTCCAGGGCCTCCTCCCAGTGTGGCATCGCTGGCTCGCTTTATGTCCTCCCTTTTCGGGAAGGAGAACCAGGATGTGTGTCTGTGTTTTTTCTGTTGGTTTCTGCCTCGTTCTTTGGGGACATACAATCCCATGAGCGGCAATATCTCACGAGAGGCAATCACCGAAGCAACATACGTGTGAGGCCCGTGGGCCTGTGTGTGTTTGTGTGCGGACGTGAGTGTTGGGGGGTGGATACTCTTTGCCCTGTGGGGGGGACTGACACAGCTGATACACCCAGGACTTGCCCCCGGCAGAGACCCCTCTTGACATAGATCGTGGTTCCTCTCAGACGAGGTTCCCTGTACCCCGTGCCCAGCACATAGTAGGCCCTCAGCCATCGAGTGCTGAATAAACACACAGAAGCTGGCCCTCCACACCTACCCTGTCCAAGACGGTAGTCGCCAGCCCCTGTGGGGGTGCACTTGAAAACAGTGGTTGGTCCAATTGGATATGTACTTTTAAGTGTCAAATGGATATTGGATTTTGAGACTTGATGCAAAAAAAACCCCACAACACCATCAAAAAAACCCTTAATTTTATATTTCATGCTTGAGTGATACTATTTTGAGCATACTGGGTTACATATATTGTTAAATTTGATTCACCTGTCTCACTTTACTCTTTTTCATGCGGCCGGTAAGAAATGGAAAATTTCATCTGTGACTTGCATCCTATTTCCTCTGCACAGAGTTGCTCCAGACGAAGCCTGGCAATGCTCTTTTTTTGTCACGAAATTCGACATTTTTAAGAGTAAAAATATCTATGATGTTAACACCTTCAGAAAATTTAACATATCAAGTTTTGAAGCTTGTTGTCAATACAACAAAATCACATACAGATCAAATCGCATATATATCAGCATATGTGTAACTCCATCTATTGAAAAAAATCCTCAATAGTAACCGGTGCACCTGGTAGGTCGGAGGAAGACAGGTTTCCCAGCTAGTGTCCGGACTTTCTGCTGCTGAGAAATCCACAAAGACAGCCCCCCCCCCCCCCCGCCTTACAGGGTGGGGAAGAGCCAGGGCTCAGCATCCATGGGGCTGCCCAGCTCTGAGCAGAGCGCTGGCTCTGACAGCACCTGCCGGGGGCACTCGAGGAGCCACGAGAGGGCCGAGAACAGTGTCACTTGCCCACCTTCTGAGTCGCGGGCCATGAACACAGTTCACCCAGATCACAGGTCCACAGACTCTGAAGATGGACAGGCAGCGTTCTGTGTGGGCCGCAGGGACAGAGGGGAGATGTTCCAGGCAGACAGCTGCCCCAGACAAGGATGGCCTTTGCTGTTGTTGCGCTAACAATGTAATCACCATAGTCATAACTACTGTTGATGGGGAACTTTTATTGGTGTCTTATCTGAACCAAGCGCTTTACTTGTTAGACACCTGTAAAGGCCTCCAAGGGTCTGGGCCCGGAGCCTCTGGGCAGGTAGAGGCTTGAGGAAGGTTCCTCTAGCAGCAGCCACATGGCTCTGGCTAATGGGGCTCCTCTCTGCCCATCCCAGGAGCCCTGAGGATGGCTCACCTGCTGGGCAGCCAGGCCTGCATGGACAGCCTGCGCAAGGACCTCACCGACCTGCAGGGCACCATCGTAGACGTCTTTTCCCGAGCTGGACCCGTGCGCTTCCCCTCCTGGAAGTTTCCGGACCATGTGGCCTGTGACCTGGACATGGTGGCCCTGCTAGAGCACTATGACCACGTGCCGGGGGACCCGGAGTTCACACAGCTGTCTCACGCCGTGCTCTTGGAGCTGGTCATTGACAGGTGAGGGCCCTGACCAACCTGGTGTTCCTGGGGTGCTGATACCCGCCCCTTAAGCCAGTAGCAGCCATGGGATCCCCCTGGTAGCAACCATCACCTCTGAGTACCGCTGGGGGCCAGGTTAGCTCAGGGCCCTCACGTGGTCCCACCTGTGCCGTGGGCTGTGCTGTCCTCTCCCGCCCACCCTCGGGGAGTTGCTGGCTGCCCTGCTGGGCTCTGTGCTCCCGGCTCTGACCACGGCCTCTCTGGCTGCTTCCAGCTGCCTCCTTGGGGTTTCTGTGCGTCGGGGACACCACAGCTGCCGCTCAGAGTTTCTATCCCAGCATCTGTGGGCTGTGCTGTTCCCACTTGTGGGCTGTGTCATGGGGCCAGACATGGGTGTGTTTTTCCAGACCCTGGCCCTGCTGGGAGGAGGCCAGTGGATTCCTCCACACACAAACACACCTGCCACTTCGATGCTATTACAGTGGGGCCTTGACTTACGAGTTTAATTCGTTCAGAGACCGAGCTCGTTAAGGAGCTCGTTAACTCAAATTACTCTGTCAACTCAAAGCAAAAAATCGGCTGAGAGACAGCTGGTATCTCAAAAAACTCATTAGTCGGGACACTCGTAAGTCAAGGCCCCACTGTACTAACATTAACATGGTCCTTAGCTTTCCCTTCCTGTTCCCCCTGCTCCGGAACCCTGCACGCTAATGAAGTCACGGGGGCCCGTCAAGCAGGGACCCCAGCAGCTGGGGGATGGCAGGCCTGGGACCAAGAAGCCCGGGTACCACCCAGAGGCCTGGGGGAGCCCTTGGTGTCCAAGCACCATCTGGAGCCCGTGAGGGGCTGAATGTGTAAGCACAGAGCACCCCTTCCTTCTGCCGCGGCTGTGCACACGCTGTGCCCTCTTTCAGGACTGCTCTGCCCACTCCTCGCTGGTCTGCTCAGCTCCCCTCGTCCATCCAGCTCCTGTGTATGCGTCCCCCGCTGTGACGCTGCTGCGGACAGACATGTCTTCCCACCCCGTTCCTCCTCCCTCTGCCCACCTCCTGCTGAGTTAGCCAGAGCCTCCCTGGCTCCCTGGCAGAGCATGTTCTGAGACGCGCCAGGCCCTGATGCCTGGGCCAGTTCCCCAGAGCCAGAGGCTGCCGACTGGATGGCAGGAGGGCGCACTGGCACTGGGCGCTGCCCCCGTTGACCCTGCTGTCCCTGCCCACAGGCTCCTGCTGCTGCTTCAGAGCTGTGCCAGCTACTTGGAGACCCTCAGTTCGGAGCAGACAGTGCCCCCTGCCAGGGCTGTGGGGCCCTGCATGTCCGTGGGGCTCACGGTACGGCGCTTCTGGAACAGCCTGCTGAAGCTGGGCATGCTCTACCAGCAGATGCTCCCCCAGGTGGGTCAGCTACCCCCATTCCCCAACCGTGGTCACCCTCACACCAGCCCACCTGCCCCAGCTTCCTGGCCTGGCACACCGCACGTGCCCCGTGCCCACTCCTGGCTCCACCCTGCTGAGGGAGGGTGTCAACTCCAGAGCCGCCTAGTCAAGACCTTGTGTTACCGCACAGGCCTAGGGGATACGTCTGGGCTACTGGGCTCTGCTCTTGACCCTGCGGGACTTTGGAAAAACGCTGCCTCCGCTGAACCTCAGTGTGTTCACCTGTACAATGGGAGCAACGGCGGTCCCCACCTCTCAGGGCATTGTTGGGTGACAGTGTTCGTATGGGCACCGTTTGTGATGGGTTATCCCGTCATCCTCACAACCACCCAGGGGGAAGGACCACTGTCGCCCCGATGGGAGAGGAACGAAACCGAGGGGCTGAGGTGGCACGAGAGCAGTCACGTCCACTAGGAAAGAGCCCAGCACCTGGCCCTGTGCCTGTCACTGTCCCTCTCCCAGTGTCATGAGCCGGGGGTCGGGGAGCAGCAAGGAGGCGGCCTGGGCTTAGTGACTCGCGGCAGCGGGAAGACAGAAGAAGGTGCTTTCGTTCACGTGGGTGTTCAGCAACATCTGAGGGTTTGAGCCTCAGGCGACGCTATCACAGAAACCCCCAGGGAAGCGGTCCCCTCCCAGGCCTGTCCCCCCCCCCCCCTTACCTGCTTTCCCTTTCTTTTCCTGAACACAGAAAAGGGCAGCCCAAGGGGAGACCCCCATCTGCAAGCCCACAGCCAAGGGCGAGCCCACCAGGAGCCCCGAGTTTGTGACCGCCAAGTTCATCAAGCCCCCCTCCCCAATTCCAGGCCTGCCCCAGACCTGCAAAGAACCCGGCAGCCTCTCCGTGCGCGTCTCCCTGCACTCTCCCGCCAGGACCACGGAGAGCACCCGGAGCGTCCCCTCGCAGACGGTGGAGACCGCCCTGGTGCCCTGCGACGCGTGCGCCAGCGTGCAGGGCAGCCTGCGGGAGGTGGGCAGGGCGCTCATCGGCCTGTGTCAGAGCCAGAACCTGCCCTCGTCCTTAGGCCACTTTCAGCAGCTGGTGCAGGACACCATGGGGCTCAAGCCACTGCCGGCTGCCACTGTGGGCCACTGGGCGGCAGAACAGAGCAGAGACCTGGCCCGGCTCAGCAAGCATGTGGGCGCCCTCACGCAGCTGGTGGGGCCTCTCCGGGCCCAGCTGGAGGAGGCCGAGGAGCAGAAGGGCGGGCTGCGGGAGCAGGTGGGCCAGCTGGAGCAGGCGCTGCAGCAGGAGCAGAGGCAGCGGCGGTGGCAGGCGAACGAGGCCCAGCAGCAGCTGGCCCAGTGGGAGCAGGACAAGCAGCAACTGCTCGCAGGTCTGTGCCCCAGAGGCCGGGCCCTCGTGCCACTTCCTCCGGGGAGCCCTCCCTGCGGCTCTGCTGCGCCTTAGCGTGGGCTCTTCCCGTAGCAGACCCTGCATCGGGGCTGCTGGACAAGTAGTTGGGGTGGAAGGAACCCTGGCTGGGGAGTGAGCCCTCAGCAGGGCAGGAAGGCAGCCAAAAAAGTACAGTCATCAGGCCGGTTCCACCCAGGCAGCTGGAGCATAAGCCCGCTGGGAACACTGGAGCCAGGGCAGAGCACGTATCCCAGAGCTGTCCGCTCCGAGGGGCGAGGGAGCGGGGCATTCACCCACCGCTCCTGCTGGTCCCCGAAGGTGACTCCTGGGGAGTTTGCCCCCTGGCACCTCTAGCCAGCAGGGTGGCCTCTGGCTTTGGCAAAAGCCATTAGGCAAAGAGATGCGGCCGCTGGAAGTCGGCCAGAGCCCGCCAACGGGAGGCCGGAGGGCGGTGGGCAAGTCCCCGGTCTCTCTGAGCCCCGCGTTGCCCCCGTGGAGGACACAGGCCCAGGGAGGTAGAGATGGGGCAGCCAGCCAGCGGGAAGCAGGGCGGACGGGGACCAGGCTTCCCGACCTCCCGGAGCTCACCCTCCAGCCCAGGAGGCGCCTCCGCAGGGCGATGGCTGCCACCACTCTCTAGGGGGCACTGGGCATGCCGGCCACCAGCCAGCATCTGAACGGACCTCTGAGGGGACTCTCTTGGCTGCACAGAAACAAGTGAGCTCAAGAGGAAGGTGGCCGCCCTGGAGGGGGAGCTGAAGCAGCAGCAGGAGTCCACACAGGCCATGGGTGAGGAGCCCTGACGTGTGCCCCGTGCCCCGTGCTCGGTGGTGCAGCATGCGCGCCCTCCATCTCTGTCCCCTGGGCTCCTAGGGCCAAGGTGAAGGGAACAGCAGAGGCAGGCGGGCCTGAGCGACCACACTGCCGGGTAGAGACCCAGACTGGGGTGCCACTTCTGTTTTCAGAACCCACCTCAGGTGGGGTTCAAGCACCATGTTGTGGCCAATGATACAGACCCCATTCACCCCCGGTCCTATCCTGGGTCTGAGGCAGGGCTGGGACTCGCACCCAGGACTCGCCTGCCCTGTCCTTTCCTGCGCCCGCTCCATCCTGCAGAGGCCAAGGCCCAGCAGCTGCAGGAGGAGGCCGAGCGCAGGCTGGAGGCCGAGAGGCAGGTGCAGCAGCTGGAGGAGCAGGTGCAGCTGCTGGCCGGGAGGCTGGACGGGGCCAGCCAGCAGATCCGCTGGGCCAGCACAGAGCTGGACAAGGAGAAGGCCCGCGTCGACAGCATGGTCCGCCACCAGGAGGTGAGGCCGGGGGCTTCGCCAGCGCCCTGGGTGCCTGCGATGTAGGTTTCAGGGAGAGGGCTCCACTGGTGGAGGTGGGGGTCTAGCTGTGTAAGGTACCTGCTCCCCGACATATAGCCAGGTTTTGGTTTGACTCACCTCTATGGAGGGTCTGAGCCTCCCTTGAGCCAGGCACTGGGGGAAAGGTGACCCAGGGCAGATACGGCCAAATGAGCCAAGTGGTTGTGCCACCACAGCTCTCCTGCCAGGTGGCTGAGGGGCAGGAAACGTGCTGCAGGGATCCAGGGACGGATAGTCACATCTGTGGTAGTCCAGGATGGCTTCTGGAAGGAGGTGGCCTTTGCACTGTACTCCAATTGCTGGTGGTTATTTCATCTGCAACAGGAAGGATAGGGAGGACAGAGGATGAACCGGAGCACAGGATACAGTTGTGCCCTGGGCAATGGGGTCTTGCAGGAGTCCTCACTGGGGTGCTTTTCTCAGTGCCCTGCAAGAACAGTCACCGTCGCCACGCATCAGGTGGCTTCTGTGAGCCAGGTGCTGGGCCCAGCCTCTGCAGCCCCCTCGTCCTTCCTCCTCCCACGACAGTGGGTGGCAGGTGCTCATCACCCCCCTTTTATGGGGGAAGAAACTGAGACTCGGTGAGATGAAGGAAATTGACCAAGGCTACACAGTTAGCCATCGCTCAACCCAGGACTCAGAAGGGACCGGGGCTGGTTCTTTTTGCTTTGCACTCAGCGGGTGTCAGGAAATGTGGGTTCCAAGTGACATGGGCTGAAGATCTAAGGAAAAGAAGAAAACATTTCCTAAAATTCCTGGGGGGAGGGTGATAGTCAGCCAACTGCTTTCTGGCGGGGCAGGGTCTCACCAGGCTGGGATGTGTGTCACCCCTGCCCTCTTCCCTCTGCCCCTTGCCTTCCACACGTGTGCACACGTGTGCACAGGCGCGGCTCCCCCCCATACACACACACACACTGACTCAGTTCAAAAGGGAGGGCTGGGGGCAGAGGTCATGGACACTGTAGCCTCCTTAGTCCCACGTGGCTCAGCCGAGCCCCATGGGCCTCACGGCCTCCCTGCCTGCCCACCCGGCTCAGTCCCTGCAGGCCAAGCAGCGAGCCCTGCTGCAGCAGCTGGACAGCCTGGACCAGGAGCGCGAGGAGCTGCGGGGCAGCCTGGATGAGGCCGAGGCCCAGCGGGCCCACATGGAGGAGCAGCTGCGGAGCGTGCAGAGCGAGAGGGAGCAGGGCCAGTGCCAGCTCCAGGCCCAGCAGGTGGGGGCGGGAGGGGGAGGAGCCCCCAGGTAGCTGGGTGCCTGCAGGCCTGTCCCGTGTCTAGGGAGTAGAAGGGGTGGGTGTCCCCAAGGGAGCCAGGAAGTGTTCCTCGGGCCAGGCCTGAGCCTCCCTCTGTCCCAGGAGCTGCTGCAGAGCCTGAACGGGGAGAAGCAAGGCCTGGAGCAGGCGGCGACAGATCTGCAGCTGACCATCTCGGGGCTGGAACGGGAGCTCGAGGCGCTGCGGGAGCGGGAGCGGCTGCTGGTGGCCTTCCCAGACCTGCACAGGCCTGTCGAGACCCAGATCCAAAGTAAGGGCCCAGGGATGGTGCACGGGGCACGCTGGGACCCAGGGCAGCGGGACACGGGGGTCTGCAACTCCCCAGCTTGTGTGGACAGGGACAGGGAAGCCCAGAGGTGAGGTAACTGCCCAGGGTCACACTGTTCTGGCTGCCCGTGTAGACTGCTCATCCCCACATGTCAGATGCCAGTCCTCGCTCGACTTCCCTGGGCCCCTGTCCAAACATCTCCCAAACCACACCATGCGGCCTGCATCAGGGGCACAGCCCCAACTGTCCAGGGTCCCGGACCCCATGGCCCAGGGGTGCTAGGGACCCGTTTCAGCAGAGGACCTGGGTCCTGGTCCAGCCCCTCCAGCCCCTCCCTCTAAGCTCCAGGGGTGAATCCATTCACAGAGCCGCCAGGAAGATCCATGCAGTCTAACTGGCCACGATAAGTCGTCATCCTGAGCGCTGACCTACACGCCAGACCCTCTGTTGCCCTCTCCACTGCCCTGGCAGGCCGGGAACAGCCGCTTTACAAACCCAGGACCAAAGAGGGCAGGGGCTTGCCCCGGAAATTTCAGCCCCAAGGAAGCATGACTCCCCAAGCGATGGGGAAGCGCATCCTTGCGAATCCCTGGCTCATGCCCAAGAGCGGCCGCATGGCCTTGGGCAATTCGTTGTCTCTCTGGCCTTCCAGAAACGGGCTTGTCTATTTGCTAGGTCTGCACCCAGCTCTCAGCTTCTATAATGTAGTCTCCTAGCAGGTGGGGGTGGGGAGGGAGGCCAGGCTTCAGGAGAGGATGATGGGAGGCCCGTGCACGACCCTGCCCGGCTCCCCTGTGCCTGCGGGCCACCGCCCACGCCTGCCCTCCGAGGCCCTGTCCTGGCGAGGGAGGTCCTAGGTAACCTGTCCCACAGGCTCCGGCAATGTCATGGACGACATGGAGAGGCAGGTGCAGGCCAACGACATCCGCATCCGGGTCCTGCAGGAGGAGAATGGGCGGCTCCAGGCCATGCTGTCCAAGATTCAGGAGGTGGCCCAGCAGGGAGGCCTCAAGGTGGGCAGCCTGGGCCCTCACCCGCGAGCCCACCCTGGGAACCTGTTGAGAGCCCCCTGACGCAGGCGGCTTTAGGCTCCTGCTGGGAACATCCTGTGTGTGTGAAAATGGGAGGCTGTCACAGGGCCTCTAGCTCCAAGTCCTCCCTGCCGGCCCTTCATACTCTTATTCCCAGTGCAGCCAGGAGCCTAATCAGAAAGCAAACCTTCCCACCCTTCCTGCCGCCGAGCCGGCTCTGGAGGCTTCCCAAGCCCTGCCCCTCAGAGGAAACCACCATGGGCACAGGCCCGGGCCCTCCCTCGCCCTCTCTGGCTGTGCCACCCTCTGAGCAGGGGAGGGGGCCTGGTCTTTCCGAGCTTGGCTCTCTTTGCAGCTAATCCCGCAGGACCAGCTCTGGGCCCGTTCCAGCCAGGGAATCCAGGGAGCAGCACCCGCCGTCCAGGCCCAGAGAGTGTCCTCAGGGTGAGCAAGGCTTTGCCAGAGGTGGGGCTGATGGGCAGGGTGGGGCTGGGCCCTCTTGTTCACAGGGGCTCGTGCCATCTGGTCCTCCTCAGGCTGCTGGGCAGGTGGCACTCACCTGGCAGCAGGGCAGCCAGTGCGGGCAGGATCCTGCCGGGCCCGCGCCGGGCATCGCCATCTCCGCAGTCCTGTGGCCGATCCAGCAAGTCCCCCCTGGAGGATGTGACCTACTCGACCACCTGTGCCCAGAACCCCATCCAGGTCTTGGCCAGGCTGAGGAGGAGAATGTCACCAAGCCGGGGTCCGGCCAGCCCTGCACACCAGTTCCAGGAGCCGCCCATGTAGCCTGCAGTGGGTGGGGCTAAGGGACGGGTAGCTGGCAACCCACCCAACGTAATAAAGCCACACCATCTACCCACAGCGACCTGGGGCTCACAGCACTGTCTGAGCCGGGGCAGAGCCTTCCTTCCCCGTCCTGGGCAGGGACCACCGAGGCCCCCGCCATGGAGATCACCACCAGCAGAGGCCTGGTGCATCGTGGGCCCGGCCGGGGTGGCGGGGTTCTCTGCTCAGGGTCTTCGAAGCTGAGATCAAAGTGTCTGCCAGGCTGTGTTCCGTCCGACGGCTCCGGGGAAGCATGCAGGCTCCTCCGGTCCTGGCAGAATGCTGCCCCTGCAGCTGTGCAGCCGACGGCTGTTCACGGGGCTGCACAGCTCAGAGGCGTCGGCCCTCCTTGCCGCGTGGCCCTCCACCTCCAAGTCAGCAGCAGAGAATTCCTCCCGTGGTTGGGTGAAGCCCGCTTGGATGTGCTCCCTCTCGGGGACACTTCATCACGGAGTCAAAGCCATTCGAGCCCTAGTTCCCGGATTGTCAGGCGTGTTCATGGGGCTGTCTGACAACCCTCCTCCCTTAGGCAGCGGAGCCCGAGGTTTGCTTGTTTAATCTTAAAACATCCACGCACATTTTATTTCTTACGTTAAAATATATCCTTGTTTATTTTAATATTAAACCACCTCCCCCACCCCAAGTCTTCTAAAAAACGGACGCCCCTGGAAGATGCACCACATTTATCCGGGGCTTCAAGTGTCCTGGGCAGTGACCGTCGCCCCACCGAGCAGCACAGAACTGGACGGTTTCTGCGGTCTCTGGTCTCCCCAGGCAGGAGGGGCCCCCCTGGACAGCCGGGAGCCCTTGGCTCCCAGTGCCCAAGGCCCGCGGGCAGGAGGCCCCTGGGTTTCACATCCAGCCTTGACCAAGATGTGTCCTGAAAGATGGTCTGGCCAGGGTGCCCCGAGGCCAGACAGCTGCTCCCCGACCCACCCCCCAATAAATAAGCACAAAAGTGGCCACTGCAGCCTTGGCCCCGGGGTGTCCTGACGGGCAGGCAGAGCTCCCACCGCCCTCACCTCTCCCCAGGCCCGGGGACTGCCTGCAAGAAGGCCGACACCCCAGGACTGTACACAAAGGCCCCAAAGGGGCCTCTCTCCCTCACTCCCCAGCAGGTCTGGGCCCCGCTCCCTTGGCCTGGGGGCGGTAGATGTGGGGGGGTGCCTTGCTCAGCAGGGAAGGCCCCATCTTTCCTCCCACCCTCAGGGTTTCCTGTCCTGCCCAGGCCGAGGGCCAGAGTGCAGGTGGGGGCGGGGGTCCCATCTCCCCGTGCAGAGCGCCAGCTGGGGCAGCTAATCCTCTGAGTAGCGGTTTCCTGCAGGGAGGAGGGGAGAGAACAGGGAGGGCAGCGTCAGGTGGGGGCCAGGTGGAGCCGGCCAAGGGCCCCACCCGTGATGCTCACCCAGGACGTTGAACTTGCACAGTGGGCAGGTCTGCTGGAGCATCAGCCAGGGGTCCACGCAGTCCCGGTGAAACTCATGCTTACAGGGCAGCACCCGGAGCCACTGAGGGGAGGGGAGGAAGGGCTCAGGCCACAGCTGCGGGCCTCCCGGGGGTGCCCGCCCCTGTCCTCACCCAGGCTGGGGAACTGAAACCCCAGGCCCTGCCACCCCCATCCTGCTTTCCGCGGTGCTGGTGGGGGTGGTTCCCAGGTCTCGGGTGGAGTGGGGGAGTCACGGGTCAGCGGATGGCGGGCCTCTGCCGGGGCCTCACCTGCTTGTTGCAGAAATAGTCCAAGCACACGGCGCAGGTCTCCGCGCCCGGCTCCGGGGGGCCCTGCGCCGCCCTGCCCAGCCTGCAGCGCCGCGTCTTGAGGGATGCCAGCCTGCGCACCACGCGGCGCTTGAGCAGGTCCACCTGGGGGGAAGGACGTGCACCGTTGGGCAAGGCCGAGGGCTGGGGGCCCGGGGCTCCCTGGGCTGGCTCCCACCTGGCCTCCGGGCTCCTGCTGGCTGTGCCGGGACGCCTGCCGCTGGGCCTGCACCACGAGGCCTGTGCACAGGAGCATGGCCACCAGCAGGATGGCGTTCCACAGCTGCTGCAGGGGCTTCTGGGGAGGGAGCAGGGTGTCAGGGACACGGGGGGGGGGGGGGGGGGGGGGGAGGGGCGGCGCCCTCTTCCCCCAGTAAATCCACCCAAGGATCAGGCTGGTGCAGTCCCTCAGCACCGGCTCCTGGCTCCCTCTCCGGAAGCCTCCGTCCCAGGGTCTGCCCGGCTGTCTGCTCCGTCCCACACGAGGGACCCTCACTGTCCCCAGCCCAGGCCCCTCCTGAGCAGCTAACCCGTGCAAGTGTCTGCCTGGCCAGGACTCCCCACCCCACCCCCAACCTGCACTGCTGCTCTGCTTTCTGGCGCCATCACCACCCACGTCAGTCCGGGCTGAGCGTTCACACCCCTCGACAGGGCGCCAGTCCCCAGGGCTGTGGCCTCCCTCTCCTTGGGTTCCATGTCCCTCCTCTCCAGCCCACCCCTCTACTGCTCCAGCCTCCCCCACCGTTTCCTGCCACAACCACAGCCACAGACCCGGTCACCCCACTCCCCTCCTGGACACCCTCCCCCAGGCCCGTCCCTGCGTCCAGGAGAAACCCAAACCCCTAGGCCTGCCTCTGGGCCCTCAACTCCACAGCCCCTCCCCCGGCTCTGTCCCTAGCTCGCCGCCTCCTCCTCTTGTGCCTTCCACACACTGCTCCCCTCTGGGGAGCCCCATCCTCCTTGCCCCGTCCCTGGGCCACTGTCTCTGGACGCCCCTTGCTCTGGAAGCTCTGCCTGACCAGGATGGGGCCGGTGCCCCCCCTCGCCTCGCCTGCCCAGCTCCCCGCGCACCTACTCTGCACGTGTGCTTCCTGGCTGCTGCGGACAGAGGAAGGAAACCCTGTGTGACCCGCCTCACTGAGTCTCTGAGCAGCTCCTGGGGTGGGGGAGCTCAGAGTTCCCGGAGAGGGGAGGGGGGGATCTTCATGCCCTGCTACTCCCACCATATGCAGTGTGGCAGCCAGGCTCTGACTACTAAGCAGCGGGCTCAGGAAATGAGGTGACATCGCACACCAAACCCAGCCTGCTCCCCAGGCGGGCACACCTCACCCACGCGGGCACCGTCTCACAGGGCCTGTGGGTGTGTGATGACTAATAATAAACACGGTCACTGAAAAGCTCTCTGCCACCACGTTCTTCCCCAGCCAATGCTGAAGTTCAACGACCATCATGGGGGGAAAGGGGCCTTTGTGCCCAAACTTCTTCCCGGCCTCTCACTGACAGCCCCTCCCCCCAATACCTGCCTCCCCCGCCCAGACCTGTGTAGGCTGCCCTCCAGGGGAGACCCAGGGGGCTCCCTCCTCTTCCAGAAAGCCCTTCCATCCCCCGCATCAGGGCCTGCTTCCTCCGCAGAAGTGCGCTTCTTCGCGTTGCTCAAACGTGATTAGTCTGGGCTGCCACGGCTGCCTCTGGGTCAGAGTCCCCTCCCCGCTTGTCTTTGAGCCCTTCGAGGGCCGAGCCCAGGCCTCACAGCCTTTTGTACCCGCCACAGCCCTTTGCATAGAGCCCCAAGTGCCCTAGGATCTCAAAAGCTACTTGGTGACTCTTGACTCGAACCCTGGTAACAATAAAGATATTCCCAGTGGCAGCAGCAACCCGTTCGCTCCACGCCCACCACGCACTTCATACACACAGTGCCCTGCCGATCCCGTGGCCCCGTGTCGTGGCCTCGTTTGTGGCCTCCCTCTCCTTGGGTTCCATGTCCCTCGTTTGAGGGAGGCCACAAACGAGGAGCGCGAGGCCAGAGAGGTTAAGCACGCAGCCCGCGGCCACTCAGCTAAGATTTCAGAGCCGGGACCTGAACCTACGTCTGCCCGACTAGAAGCTGCCTCGCACGGCCCACGTCCTCAGACACCTGCTGGAGGCTGCATCCCACGAGACAGGGGCCTGCCCTGCGCAGACAGGGACCTGAGAAAGGCCTGCAGGCGGAACCCCTCGGAACCCTCTCGATGCTGAGCACTGGGGAATCCAGAGAAAATCAGACCCAGCCCGGCCTCCAGGAGACACGGCCTGGGTGTGGTCCTACCCGGCCTCCTCGCGCCCGCACTCACCTGCTCCTGGGCCCGGCTACCTCCCAGGCACACCAGGTCCTGCCATCCTCCGTAGCCATCCTTGGAGAGGCCGCAGGTGGTCCACAGGGTCAGCTTCCACTCGATGTTGGCCGACAGGGACGCTCCACTCGTGATCTCAGCTGTGGCCTGGGTCCTCCTGGGAGGGGAAACCAAGAGCTCGACAGGAGGGCTCTGGGGAGGTGAGCCACCCCCCTATCCCGCTCTCCCCCCATCCCCTCCTCCCCCAGTTATCATTCTGCAGCCCTTCTGCTTCGGCCCCCAGGCCTTTCCCAGTTCTCATACCAGCCAGACGAGGGCGGCCCACGAGCTGAGGGAGGAGCCTGTCAATCAGGTGCCAGGCTTCCTCCTTACGAGAGCCAGTGCCCTCTACCCCCAGAGCGGCCGCCTCCCTGCAGCCCTACCACCTCCTTCAGGTCTCCTCACCCATCTTCTAGCTCAGCCGTAAGGATAATAGGAAAGGGCCTGTTCCCAACCCCCCCTTCCCCCTCTCCCTGCCCCAAGCCCATGGCCAAGCCGGGCATCCTCAACACCCAGGCTCCCAGCCCTGCCCTTTGCAGCTCAAACCCCGACTCACTGCAGCAGGGCCTCCAGCAGTTTGGTGACGTTGGAAGAATAATGGAGGACGATCACGGGCCTGAGCAGAAGCTGGGATATGTCTAGCTGTGGGGGGCACAGGGAGGTCAGAGGCCTTGGTCCCCCCGCCATCCCGTGCACCCCGAAGCCTCCTCCGGCTTACCTCTCGGACCACGTTGTGGTTCAGGATGAGGAGGAGCAGGGCCGAGGCCCCCAGGAAGAGCGCCCTCCGCATCTGCAGGACAGAGACGAGGCTGGCCCACGCCCAGCGGCCCTGCCCACACACCTGTCGCCAGTTACTCTCAGCCCCTAGCGTGGGAGGCACCCTTTCCTCTGGGCAGACCGCTATACCCTCCTTGAGGTCAAGGGCAGAAACCCTTATTCTTCCTGCCTTTCCTCCAGATGCTCTGTGAGACCCAGACAATGCTGTGCCCTCCCTCCTCCGCCCACCGCGGGAACTCCCCATTGGATATTCCCAGAGCCTGGGGAGCATCCTGACTCTCTGACTACCCCCACCCCCCAACACCTGTTTCTACACCACACCGCCTCCATTGTCCAAACCGGGGTCCCTGGCCCCACCCAGGCCTAGGGGTTTCCTGGAAGCTCCTTAGGGTCCCAGTTGGCAGTCTGGCTCTATCTAGCAAGTGCCTTGACGCCCCTTCCTCCCACCCCCTCCCCCACATACATCCCCTGCACCTGCTGGACCAGCGCCTTGGGATAGGCCCGCGGGCCACCGCTCGGACTCTCCTGCGGGAACTGGGCCGCCTGCTCCTTGCCCACGTAGGCCACTGCGATCCAGCCTCCCCCTGGCACCTCCTTCTCAGCGTCCACGTTGTCCATCTGGGCGGCAACGGGCCATGGGCAGAGGGAGGAGAGGACATTAGGAGGGTCAGACACACGGAGGATGCAAGGCCAGGGTTTGGGAACCAGCTTGGATCTCAGGTTTTAGAAGCCCGAACGCTGGGGGCCTGGGCGGGCTGGGGAGGGGGCGCCGGGCTGTTGGGGATGTGGGTGCGGGGTCCGGATCTGGGTGCGGGGTCCGCGCCGCGGGGCCGGGCCAGGTGGCTGGGCGGCGCTCACCAGCAGCAGACGGCCGCGCAGCGGGGGCGCCGGGTCGGCCTCGGGGCCGATCCTGACGCCCTCCAGGACCAGGGCGTCCTGCCGCGGCAGCCGCACGTCCACCCGCACGGCGCGGGCTCCTCCCCGCCCCGCCCGGGCCGCGGGTTCACCGCCGTCGGCCGCGGCGCCCGGCCCGGCCAGGCCCAGCCAGAGCGGCAGCAGGGGCAGCAGCAGCAGCAGCGGCGACGGCGGCGGCGGCGGAGGGGGGTGGCGGCGGCGGCCTCAGCGCGGGGCGGGCGGCGGGGCCCATGGTGGGGCCCAGCAAACAGCTGAGACCGGGGCACCGGAGGTCCTGGGCGCCGGGGCAGCAGAGCGAGCGAGGCCCTGGCCGGCCGGGGAGGGGCGAGCGCCGGGAGGGGGCGGGGCCGCGGCCGGACGGGGCGGGGCGTCGGAAGGGGGCGGGGCCGAGGACGGAATGGGGCGGGGCGCAGGGAGCGGGGCGGACTCTCGGCGGCTCGGGCGCCCCCTGGTGGCCGCGGAGAACTCTGGCGCAGGCGGCCCGGGAGACGAGCAGAGCAGAGCCCAGGTCACCCGGGCAGAAGCGGGCAGTCAGAGAGGCGGCGCTCACAGCCTGTTGGATTGTCAAGAAGCCAAGACAGGACAGAGGAAAGCAAGAGAGATCGTTGGAAGGGGTGACCTGTGTGTGTTGTGTGTGGGGGGCGGTGTAGCAGAGACTGATCAGGGCTGCAGAAGGGTAGGAAGGAGGGATGTCTAGGGGCCTGGAGGCTGGAGTGGCCTGATGGTCCCACCGTGTGGCCGTGGTCAAATGGTAGCCCTCTCTTCCCTGGGCCTCTATCTCTCCCCCAGACCAAATCCGGGAGGCAGAGAACCAGAGACTGACATGGGAGGCAGGCGGGGGAGACTGAGGCCAGGGACCTGGAGCGGCGGCGGAGAGAGGGGCTGGGGATGCTGACCAGACGAAGCGCCTCCGTGGGGTGGAGAGGCTGGGGCCTCAGGGAAGTCGCTTTCCTGGGCTGTGAAGTGGACACGGCGTGAGACCAGCACTGTCTCTCCCCGGACAAGTGACTTCTGATGCCTGTGCTGAATGTGAACGTCCCACCGCCCATCCTAAGGCTCGTCCTTTCCTCCAAGGGCTGCAGCTGCTGAGAGCCGGCGCAGCCTGAAAGCCTTTTAAAAAGTGAACGGTGATAGAGGGCAAAGGCCAGCTGAGCCTGGGCCCTCTTTCCCCTAACAGTCCATTGTGAAAAGTATCAAACGTACAGGAAGAGCGAAGGTGAACTCCGGTATAACCACCGATGCTGAATCCTCAAGATGCTCCAGAAGAAGAAGAAGATGGAGAGAATAAGACAGCCTGATATTATTGCCCTGGCTGGTTTGGCTCAGTGGTTGGAGCGTCGGCCCGTGGACTGAAGGGTCCCGGGTTTGAATTCTGTCAAGGGCATGTATCTCAGTTGCACGCTGGGTTCCTAGCTCTGGGGCAAGCAATGTGTCTCTCACATCGATGTTTCTCTCTCTCCCACCCCCTCCCGCTCTGCCTGAACATCAATGGGAAAAATATCTTCGGGTGAGGATTAACAACAACAAAAGACAGTTTGATATTATGATATTAGCCTCAAGACAGATTCCAGCAGGCATGGCTCAGTGGTTGAGCGTCGACCTGTGAACCAGGAGGTCAGGGTTTGATTCCCGGTCGGGGCACATGCCCGGGTTGCGGGCTCGATCCCCAGTGTGGGGGGTGCTGGAGGCAGCCGATCCATGATTCTCTCCCATCATTGATGTTTCTATCTCCCTCTTGCTCTCTCTTCCTATCTGAAATCAATTAAAAAATATTTTTTAAAAAAAAAATAGACAGACAGCCGAAACCGGTTTGGCTCAGTGGATAGAGCGTCGGCCTGCGGACTGAAGGGTCCCAGGTTCGATTCCGGTCAGGGGCATGTACCTGGGTTGCGGGCACATCCCCAGTGGGAGATGTGCAGGAGGCAGCTGATCGATGTTTCTAACTCTCTATCTCTCTCCCTTCCTCTCTGTGAAAAATCAATAAAACATATTTAAAATATATATATATATATATATATATAAGTATATATATATTTTTAAAAAAAAAGAAAATACTTGACTGAATCACTATATTGGTGTATGGTGATTTAAAAAAATAAAATAGACAGACAAATGGGGCATCAAACAGAAACCAGAACCAGACTCACACGCATAAACATGGATGTGTCAGAGGCAGCAACACATTGGGAGGAAGGAGAGAAGGAAGTATGATGGACTCTTGGATAAATTGTGCCAAGAAAATGGGTTAACCATAAGAGAAGACATAACATTGGACCCCTGCTGCATTTCACACACAAGATATCAGGTTCACGTGGATTGGAGACCTAAATAGGAAACGTCATACTTTAAACATTTTTAGAAAGAAACACAGGAGAATATCTTGATTCCTTTAAGGTCAGGAGAGATTTCTTAATCCAGAAAAGCAGATTGTAAAGGAAAAGGTTGAAAAAGTTCGTTAACAATAAAATAAAAAACTGTCAGTCAAAACCCGCAACCTTTTGGCGCATGGGACGATGCTCTAATCAACTGAGTCACCCGGCCAGGGCGCGTGACTATTTTTATAACCGGCAATTTGTACTTCTTCATCTTTCAACTTTTCCGCCCATCCCCCCCACCTCCCTCCCATCTGGAAAACATCAATTTGCTCTCTGTATCTCTGAGTTTATTTCGGTTTTGTTTGTTCATTTATTTTGTTTTCTTGGATTCCACATGTAAGTGGAAATCATACGGTATTTGTCTTTCTCACCATGGATATTGAGCACAAAAAAAATAGCAAGTTTCAAAATAAGACACGCTCTGTAAGCTCAAAACCACCAGGACTTATAAGACTAACGCACAAAAATCCGCTGTGTCGTATACACCAGCAATAAACAATCCAAAAGGAAATTCAGACAGCAATTCCATTTACAGTAATATCCCAAAAAATTAAATACCTGGGAAGAGATTGAAACAAGGAGGTGAAAGACTTGTGCACTGAAAACTACAGAACGTTGCTGAAATAAATGAAAGAAGACCCAAATAAGTGGAAAGACATCCCTCTTAATGAACTGATAGATTTAGTTTTGTGAAAACGGCAGTACTACCCAAGCAACGTACAGATTCAATACAATTCCTATCAAAATTCTAATGACCTTTTTTAAAATATATATATATATATTTTTTAAATATATTTTATTGATTTTTTACAGAGAGGAAGGGAGAGAGATAGAGAGTTAGAAACATCGATGAGAGAGAAACATCAATCAGCTGCTTCCTGCACACCCCCTACTGGGGATGTGCCCGCAACCCAGGTGCCCTTGACCGGAATCGAACCTGGGACCTTTCAGTCCGCAGGCCGACGCTCTATCCACTGAGCCAAACCGGTTTCGGCAAAAAATATATTTTTTAATTTATTTCAGAGAGGAAGGGAGAGAGAGCTAGAAGCATCAATGAGAGTGGGGTGGGAACTGGGTGGAGGGGAGCTATGGGGGTAAAAAAAAAAAGGAACAACTGTAATAATCTGAACAATAAAGATTTAATTAAAAAATAAAAAATAAACATCAATGATGAGAGAGACTCATGGAGCAGCTGCCTCCTGCACGCCCCACACCGGGGACCGAGCTGGCAACCTGGGCATGTGCCCTTGACTGGAATCGAACTTGGGACCCTCCAGTCTGCAGGCTGACGCTCTATCCACCGAGCCAAGCCGGCTGGGGCCCTATGTGATCCTCTATTCTTTGTGTGAGGTCCTCACATTCGTTAAGAAATCACTCCTCAGGCGTTGGAGGCCCCTTGGTGTCCATGGAGAGTCTTGCTTCTCCGACTCTGTGAATGTCCCAGCCCATCTGTCAGCCCGGAGGTCAAGGCTGCCAGGACACACGCTGTAATTAGCCAGTCTGTGGCTTCCCCAGCTGCCTACGCTCACTACTTGTCCCCTTCCTCCCACCCCCCCACCCAGGCAGGGGGTCCACACACACACACACACACACACACAACAACCAGACGAGGATCCTTGCCAACCTCTGTTCCCGCGGACCTAGAATGTGCTTCTGTTTCCCCACAAACATACACATCCTAGCCCCCATCAGCGGCAGCTGGGAGCCCTTGTGAAGTTGGTGAGTAACCAGAGCTCTGACCCTGTGGTCAGCCTGGAAGAGACACGTTCTTGAGAATGTAGTCTCCACGTGGGGGGGTGTAGCCCAGCCCGGCCTTCTGCTTGGGGTTGAGGTGGGGTGAGGTGGGGTGGGGTGGGGTGGAGGTTGGCGGAGGAGCCAGAAGTCGCTGCTGGAGGGAGTGTAAGCTCGGGAACAGGGCAGCAAGGCACCAGAGCTTGGCTGCAGGGAGATGAGTGCCGGGCAAGGTCCTGCTTGGGAGCAGGGCACCTGAGGCCGGGGAGCCTGGAGGACCCCAGGGGGAAGGAAGGGATCCCAGCTGGAGAAGAGGGGGGCCCCCGGGCCTGGTGCTGACCCCCAGGCCCCCAGGTTCCCAGACGGACAGACAGGATGCTCAGCCAGAGGAGCCAGGACTGCAGGTGGGTTCCAGCTTGCTTCGCTTCTGAGGCTGGGCGGGGAGCTGGCAGGGGGCAGGGGGCAGGGGGCCAGCCAGCTCCCTTTGCCTGGCCTGTGCCCATCTGTGAAGTGGGAGACTCTAGGATTTAGGGGGGGGGGCCTTCCCATAGACATGCTGTGGCTCCTATCTTGGAGTCCAGGCTCTGGGCCAGGCCGTGAGCTGTTTGGAGGTCCCCACTGCCCCCCTCTCTCCCGTAGGAGGACCCAGAAAGAAATGAAACTGTTAATGAAAGCGCGAGGCGTGGGGGGGTGTTGCCCCAAATGGGAACAGGGTAGGGGCGATGAAATGTTTTAGACTCAATGCCAGGAACAGGGGGTGTGAGGGGGCCGTGGGCTCCCTGGGCATGAGATGGGCTCTCCAGAGTGGTACCCGGCTGTGCTGAACAGAGAAGGCATCCGTGAGCCCTCGGACGGTGGTGCAGGCAGGAGGAGGAGGGCAGGGAACTGGAGAGCAGGTGCCTGCGGCCGGCCCTGAGCTTGAACCTTGGCCTCCTGAGCTGCCAGGGGCCCATGCAGTTAAGTGGCCACCAGGTGGCAGGCTAGTCCTCAGGGAAGGGGCCACATTGGGGCCCGTAGCGTTGGTTTCTGCTCTTTGTACAGAGACGTGAGGGAGGCCATGCCTAGCTCACAGCAATGTACCCGCCGTGGGGACTTCAGGCCCCGTGACAACAGGAGAGGGCTGGGCTGGGCTAGGCTAGGGGCTATATTACAGAACCTTGTGGGTTGCTGACATCCCTTCACTGTGGGCATGAGCCCCAGGACATAGAACAAATTGTCTTAGAGAAATCTTAGCCCGGCCGGGCGTGGCTCAGTGGTTGAGCGTCCAGCTAGGAACCAGGAGGTACCGGTTTGATTCCCCGTCAGGGCGCACGCCCAGGTTGCGGACTTGATCCTCTGTGGGGGGCGTGCAGGAGGCAGCTGATCCATGATCCTCTCTCATCCTGGACGTTTCTATCTCTCTCTCCCTCTCCCTTCCTCTCTCTGAAATCAATACAAATATTTTTTAAAAGAATAAATCTGGATTATATCTTGAATGCAGGGAGTTGGGGTAGAAAGGACCCCACTCTTCTGGAGGGAGGGCTTGAACCAGCTGGTGTCAGAGCTGGGGCAGGGCTCCAGCCCCTCTCCCTGCCCCTCCCCTCCCTTCCCTCCCCTCCCTAGCTCTCTGGGGGAGTTCTTTAAATTTTTTTGTTTCAATGACAGCTTACAGTCAATATTATTTTGCATTGGTTTCAAGTGTACAGCATAGTAGTTAGAATTTACAAAGTGTTCCGCCCCCCTCCCCCGACCCCCCTGATATTTCCACTGCCCACCTGACACCATGCAGAATCATTACAGCACTATTGACTGTATTTCCCAGGCCAGTGATGGCGAACCTATGAACTCATTTTTTTTTGGTTGATTTTTCTTTGTTAAATGGCATTTAAATATATAAAATAAATATCAAAAATATAAGTCTCTGTTTTACTATGGTTGCAAATATCAAAATATTTCTATCTGTGACAGGGCACCAGAGTTAAGTTAGGGTTTTTCAAAATGCTGGCACCCCGAGCTCAAAAGGTTCGCCACCACTGGCCTAGGCTGTCCTTTACATCCCATGCCTATTTTGCAATTACCAACCTGTGCTTCTCGGTCCCTCCGCCCGTTTCCACCCAGCCCCCCAGTCCCCTGGGGGAGTTTGCAAGTCCCAGCTCCCTGCCCCCTGCCTCTGCGGCCTCTGCGCTCACAGGTAACTGGGCCACCTCATTCTAGAGGGATTTGACCCCAGGAGATAACTGGAGACGGGTGAGAAAGGGCTTAGGGATTAGACCAGGATATCTGGGAGGGGAAGGGACTTAATGAGGGGCTCGGCTGTGGGAAGCGGGCGGGGAGAGGATTTCTGTCCTCACAAAGCCAGGTGGACTGCGGCAGGAGGAGGAAGGGGCCCCTGGGAGGAGCCCAGGAGGCTCAGTTTCTCCGCTTCTGTTGTGTCTTCAGAAACAACACGTAATAGTGTTAACAACCCCGCACAGGTGTGGGCCCATCACCTTCCCAGCCATTATTCCCCTCGGAATTCTCACAGGGGCCTTGGGAAAGAGCCAGGGATTACATTTCCCCCCAGATGACCAGCCTGTTCAACAGGAGGCCCCAGAGGGAGGCCCAGAAGGAGGAAGACCTGCCACCATCCCTGTTCCCCGCTCAGTTCCTGGGGTGCCCCCAGCTCAGGGATCCCAGGATAGCCTCTCCCCTCGGCTCAAAGATCCTTCTAGACGCCTCCTGCACCCCATACCCCCGAGCTCCGATTCTTTATCTGGCCCCCACCACCCAATCTCAATCTGGGCATGCTCCCCACCCCCAATACTCTAAGTTCCACGGAGGCAGTTTTATTTTATTTCTATATTTTTTAAAAAATACATTTTATTGATTTTTTACAGAGAGGAAGGGATAGGGACAGAGAGTTAGAAACATCGGATCAGCTGCCTCCTGCACACACCGCCACTGGGGATGTGACTGCAACCCAGGTACATGCCCTTGACGGGAATCGAACCCGGGACCCTTCAGTCCGCAGGCCGTCGCTCTACCCACTGAGCCAGTTAGGGCAATTTTATTTCTATATTTTAAATTTTTATTTATAGATTAGAGGGGGCGGGGAGAGTGAAACTTTGATGTGTTGTTCCACTTATTGATGCATTCATTCGTTGCTTCTTGTATGTGCCCTGACTGGGGTTCAAACCTGGAACCTTGGCGTATGGGGACTGAGCTCTAACCAGCTGAGCTCCCCGGCCAGGGCGACATGAGGAGAGTCTTTTACTCCGTGATCAGCATAGTGCTCTGGTAAACATGTGCTGAATGAATGGGTGGATGAATAAATGAATGAAAAGGGCTCCTGCCCCCTCTAATCTGGCTGACTCCTGCTCAGCCGTCTGATCTCTGGGGAACCTGGGATGCCCCCAGCCTCTAACTGGGTGGCGCCCCTCCAGTCTGCACTGTACTGGGGGGTGGGGACAGGTGTAGGCGCTGCCTGGCCCGTAGTCCCTCTAACCAGGAAGTCCTTGAGGGCAGGGCCTACTTGGCTTCATCCTCGGAGGCGTCCCCATGCCTGGCGCCATGAACACTGCAAAACAGTACCAACCGGAGCAAATGAATGAAAGCTGCTCTGTCTCCCAGGTCTGGTCAGGGCGGGGTGGGGGGTGTGGGGGCGGGGGAAGGAGGGAGAGTGGGGGTGGGCAGGGACAGGAGGGAGCCCATCGCGTCCTCATTCTACTGTCCAGGCCCCGCCGTGCAGTTCCAGGTAGTTCTGATTTCTTCCTTCCTCCCGCACTTTGTGGGGAAAGGCCTGGGGGCACCTGCAGCCCCACATGGCGGGGCGGGGAGGAGGCAGGGAGGCAAGGAGGTTCAAGGCAGGGCTTTTCTGCCCGGCCGCCTGCTGGCACAGGGCTGCCCTGGCCTCGTGGCGGTAGAGTGTTCCACAAATATTTGCGGAAGGGTTTGAAAGTCTGCTCCCTCCAACTCGCCATCCCCCGTGCCAACCTCCGCACCAGCCCGTTCCCGCTGACACCGCAGAATCGGAGGCCAGGGCCCCCGGCAGCCTTTGATCGCCAGGTCAACACCCTTGTCGTAGAGGGGAGATGGCCCAGGCTGGAGGTCAAGGGCAAACAGGCCTGAGGAGGCCCCACGTGCCCATGGCGGATTGGTCACTGAAGTGCTTTCACTCGAGAACTGGGCCGAGCACCCAGGCTCTGGACTCCCCGTCCAGTGCTCCTGTCTGTGTCTGGAGCTGCTTCCCGGATGAATCCCAACCCCAGGGCGCTGACTCCCACGACTGGAACCGTGAGCCTCTGTTCCTCGAGATCTCGGCTCTGGCACCCTACTTTCAGCTGTTCACACCTCCTCGCCCGGCCAGGTGCACTCGGAACAGCACACCAATCCCCGAGCTGCCAGGTGGATGGTGTTTGATAGACACAACTATAACCCACAGTGTCAGTGTCAAGGTCAGGAGACACAGGCTACTGGGGGGCAGAGGTCACGCTGGGTTGGGTAGATCAGGGGGAGGTTCCTGGAAATGGCATTGGATCAGGGCTTTGCGGGCCAGGGAGAATCTAGCACAGTGGTTCTCAACCTTCTGGCCCTTTAAATACAGTGCCTCATGTTGTGACCCCCAACCATAAAATTATTTTTGTTGCTACTTCATAACTGTCATGTTGCTACTGTGATGAACCGTCATGTAAATATCTGGTATGCAGGATGGTCTTAGCCGACCCCTGTGAAAGGGTCGTCCGACCGTCAAAGGGGTCACGACCCACAGGTTGAGAACCGCTGAGGGGGAAATGGGTGAGGGGCAGCAGGGCGCTTCTCGCACTGAAATGAACGTGTGTGTGTGAAGGGAGATGGGTGGCAGCTGAGGATGCGGGTAGGTCCTGAATGTGAGTCAAGGAACTAGGGAGCCATGGCAGATTCTTGAGCAGGGGGGCAACATACCTAGCAGGGAGGCCGAGTTGCTGGGCAGGGGTTGGGGGGGATAAAGAAAGGGTGAGGCCGGAGAGGAGGGACTCTCTCTCTTAGTAACCAGCCGGGAGGAGTTTACCAGATGATTACTCCGGGATTTATATGATCAGATTAAGTAGCTGCTCCCTAGTGGGCGGGCGAGAGATAAATTTCAGTGGAGGAAGGAGAAGGGAGCCAGGGCACCTGGGGAGGGGAGACAGGAGGAAGGGTAACTTGGGCCTTTATCAGGGTAACTCCAGACTCCCGGGGGGGTGGAGGGGGTGAAGGGGGAGGTTGGAGGTGAATGTTTTCCCTGTGCATTCCTTCCCGAGCAGCCTCTGCAGGCAGCTCCCAGGTGAGTACGTCCCCTGGCCCACGGGCACCTGGTAACCTATGGACTAGAAACCTGTAACTTGGATTCCCAACTCTGCACGCCCTCTTTCCCGCAGGTTCCTCAATAGATCGCCTGACCCTCCTAACTTGGGGGGGGGGTCCCCGGGGGTTTAAATGAACAGCTAGACCGGAAAAGGCCTTGGAAACTGTGAAGTGCTGAAACCACGTACGGGTCGTTCTTCTATTTCCCTTTGACACTGAAATGAACATGTTGCCCCTGGAAGGGTGGTAGGCACAGGTCCCGGCCACATATCCAGCCAGGAAGGCAGCCAGGCCCTGCCCTAAGCCAGAAGCTGAGGGTTCCTTTATTTATTTATATATAATTTTTTTTAAATTGATTTCAGGGAGGAAGGGAGAGGGAGAGAGAGCAAGAGAGAAACATCCATGATGAGAGAGAACCATCGATCGGCTGCCTCCTGCACGCCCCACACTGGGGATCGAGCCTGCAACCTGGGCATGTGCCCTTGACCGGGAATGGAACCGTGACCTGCTGGTTCATAGGCCGATGCCCAACCACTGAGCCACACCAGCCGGGCCAGCATACATTTATTTAACAGCTGAGATGTGTGCTAGATGCTCTGCCGGGGGTAGCGGGCTTGTGGGGGTTCAGAGGTGAGTAGAACAGGGCCCGAGGCCCCCGGGACCTGATGGCCTAGCAGGGTGAAGGCCGTAAGCAGGGCCACCTGGAGGTTCTGCCGGTCCCCCCTGCCACCTCCTCTCCCCGCCTCTCTGATTCTGGCCACGTTTCCCACCAACCACCACAACGTTGCTCACGCCTTTGTGTCCCCATGGAATGAACGGAACTTTCTATTTTCTTCCCGCCCCACATTTTCAGTCTCGGCTCCAATGCCACTCCTTCCCGAAGCTCCCCAGGGTTCTTCCAATCCCAAACGAATGGTCCCTCTCTTAGGCTCCGTCCCAGTCACTTGCCACCTCCTCTCCTTGGAACATCGATCTGGCCCTGGCATTGTAGGTGATGGTGCTTGTGTGTCTTATCTCTGGAAGGGCAGGCTGGTATCTGGTTCATTCATTGACCCCAGAACAATGCCTCGGGCCTGGTACACAGTGTGAGGAAAGAAGGGCCCAAGGTATGTGGCGTAGGTAGGTAGGAGGGGAGCGCTGTGGGTTCCGAGAGGAGGAAACGGGCTCATTCTCTGGGGGAAGGGGCTGTGACTGGGGTACAGCAGGACAGTCGGGCCTGTAGCTACACACAAGAACCCCCAGCTCCGACCCCTGGGTGTAAGGAGGGAAGGGGGTGAGGCAGCAGATAAGCTGGCAGCAAGCCTAATTTCACTGGGCCATGACTTACACTTTTTTAAATTTATTTTAAATTGATTTCAGAGAGGAAGGGAGAGGGAGAGAGAGATAGAAACATCAATGATGAGACAGAATCATGGATCGGCTGCCTCCTGCACACCCCGCACTGGAGATCGAGCCTGCAACCCAGGCCTGTGCCCCCACCAGGAATCGAGCCCTGACCTCCTGGGCCAGAGGTCAACGCTCAGCCACTGAGCCACAAGGGCGGGCCGGGCGGCCCATGACTTTCTTCCTTCTTCTCCACCCTGCACCCCCACCCGGAGGTGGAAACCTGGCCAGGCAGGCAGCAGGGCAGCCCAGGGAGTGGTCCCAGGGGGGAGCCCCGTGCTGGGCCCTGCCCTTACCTCCCTTTACCCTCTCCTGCCGACCGGAAGCCCAGATCATCTGCCTCCACTGAGCGAATGGAGAAGCTTGGATTCAGAGGTGACGCGGCTAGCTGACTAAGTAAGCCTCATCGACGTGGAGGATTTAGAACTCAGACTCGGCCTTGGCAGCGTTCTCATGCTGGCGGAGGGTGCGAGCAACCTAGGAACAGCTCTCAACATGCCGGGAAGGTCAGATCCCAAAGGACAGGGCCCTGGGTGGGAAGAGCAACCAAGACCAGGGACTTCCTCACGCCCTCGGCCTGTCTGACCCGCAGGAGGAGTCAGGCTGTCCGTCCCCACAGGCCCTAAGCTGGGTTGGCCCTCGTTGTCCAAAACCCAGGGCAGAACAGAAGAGGGCGAGGGCCCTAGAGAGGCGGCCCATGAATACCACTGTTCCCAGAGTCGGGGTGATGGCCAGGCTTAGGGGACCTGATCCCCCGCCCACCCCCTCCCCAAGTGGCACCCCAGGCAAGCTCCCTGCGTCTGGGGGAGAGAGGTCCTGTGCTATGGGGGTCTGATCTTAGGAGAGCCCATTAGACAGGACTCAGGTGGGGACACTGAGGCCCGGGGAGCTCAGGTGTCTCTCGCACGGCCACATTGTGAGCTTGAGATAAATCTGGGGCTGCAATCCAGACTTCCTGCTCTTCCAATGCCCTCTGGCCGGGCGGGGCGGGCAGCTCCTGCTGGTCTCCGACCTCAACAAGCGAAGAGGAGTCCCAGCATCCCCCCCTCCCCCACCCCTAGAAATCCAATAAAAGGCGGGGCTTGGCGGGGCGGCCACTGCCCAGGCTAACGGCTGGGACGTTAGTTGCTCCAACAGCAGACAGCCAGTCCGAGCTCCATCAGCCGCTGCAGCCGCCCCCCGCCCGAGCCCGAGCCGGAGCCCGAGCCAAGATGAGCGGAAGAGTCGGCGACCTGAGCCCCAAGCAGGAGGAGGCTCTGGCCAAGGTGAGCCCCGTCCTGGCCGGGCCCCGTCCGGGTGGTGGCCCCTTCCCTCCGGCGACGAGCCCGGGAGGTCTGGGCGCGGGGGACGAGCGACCGTCCGGGTCCCAGGCGGCCGGGCGGCGGCGGGAGCAGCAGCCGGAGACACCTGGGCCCGCCGGTCCCCGCGCCCCCCGCGCGCCCCGCGCGCCCCCCTGCCCCCGCGCGCGCCCGCCGAGGCGCCCGGGGAAGTTTGCGCACCCGGCCGGCGCCAGCCCCGAGAGAGGCCCCGAGGTCCCACCTGGGAAGACGTGGGGGCTCGGACGCCCTTGGAGGCAGCTCGGGGCACAAAGGCGACATTCATCTCGGGGCTGGCAGCCGGGCCCTGGCAGCCGGGCCCCAGGTTTCCTTCCATTTCCGGGAGGATTTCCTGCGCCAGGGCAGGGGCACGGATGGGAAGGGCCCTGGACAGCTCCCGGGGTGGCCCCTGCCCGGGGTCCAAGGCCCCCCCGGCGGCCGTGGGCAAGCCCGTCCTGCGCCCGTCTGCCCCCTGATGAGCTGAGAGGCGGTTGCACCAGATTCGGTGCAGGGAGGTCTGGGTCCCCGGCGGTGGCGGTGACTCAGGGGGTTGGGGTTCGTGGGAGCGGAGGCCGGTTGCACTGAGCTGGGCGGCCATCCCGCCCCTCTCCCGCCTAGGACTCGGCCTGAGGCTCTCTCTCCAGGCCAGGAGGTCAGCCTGGCTTTGCCTGGGCACCTGGGCACCTGGGCACCCGGGCAGAGGAGGAGGCGACAGTTCGAGGGCTGCCCCCACCTCCCCACTCCCTGACTCTCCACTTCCCTGCCTGTTGCCCATGGGAAGAGGGGAGGTTGGCTGGTTTTTTTTGTTTGTTTGTTTGTTTTTTTAAATATATTTTTATTGATGTCAGAGAGGAAGGGAGAGGGAGAGAAGATAGAAACATCAGTGATGAGAGAGAATCATGGACCGGCTGCCTCCTGCACGCCCCACACTGGGGATCGAGCCTGCAACCCCTGGGCATGTGCCCCTAACCGGAATCAAACCCGGGACCCTTCAGTCCACAGGCCGACGCTCTACCCACTGAGCCAAACAGGCTAGGGCAGCCGTGGCCAAACTACGGCCCGTGGGCCGGATCCGGCCCGTTTGAAATGAATAAAACTAAAAAAAAAAAAAAGACCCTACCCTTTTATGTAATGATGTTTACTTTGAATTTATATTAGTTCACACAAACACTCCATCCATGCTTTTGTTCCGGCCCTCCGGTCCAGTTTAAGAACCCATTGTGGCCCTCGAGTCAAAAAGTTTGCCCACCCCTGGGCTAGGGCGAGGTTGGCTGTTCGGGGAGCCAGGGCCGATTTGGTCCGGTCTCCAGGTTTGCAGGCTCCATGGCTGGGAACGGTGAGGGGAACAGACGGCTCCTGCTATGGCAGAGGTCGAGGCACGCGTGGGCCAGGACGGCTTCGCACAGGCCTGGCCGCCCCTTCCCAGGGAGGCTGCAAAGGAAGGTTTCGGGTTGTACTGCTGACCTGCAGGGGAAGCCAGGCAGATAAGGGATTCGATTGGGTGGTGGTTTCACGGGAAACGGGGGGCTGGGGAGGGTCCTTGGTCAGTGGTGGCTTCATGCCCGAGCCCTGGCTGAGCGGTGTGCCTGGGCTTCTGGCAGTTGTTGGGGGATGGATGGTCCGAGTCCTTGGCTGACCTGGGCCAGGGGCAGAGGTGGCCGGTCCTCATTGGCCCCTTCTGCGGCCGCCCTGTGGGTCAGTGACAGGGAGGGGTGAGTGGCTGGGAGCGTTGGGCCCGGGGAGGGCCTGGCAGCAGGTGCGCTGGCCTACGGGGTGGTGAACCGTTGGAAGTAGGTGTGGCCAGCCCTCGGGGTCACTGTCCACTTTCCCTGTGTGACACTCCCTGCGCCTTCCCACCGTCATGGCTTCCCACTGGACTGTTCCCTCCACCTGGATAGCCCTCCTTCCTCCTCCCACGGCCTTTGATGCCCTTTAAGACCAGATGAAATGCCATTTTTTTAAAATATTTTTTATTGATTTCAGAGAGGAAGGGAGAGGGAGAGACAGAAACATCAATGTTGAGAGACAATCACTGATCGGCTACCTCCTGCACACACACACACACACACACACACTGCCACCCCCCATGGGAAATCAAGCCCCAAAACCTGGGCATGTACCCTGACCAGGACTCGAACCTCGACCTTCTGGTTCATAGGTCAGCACTCAACCACTGAGCCACACCGGCCAGGCTCAAATGCCATTAAAAAAAAAAAATGAAGTCATGTAAGACCACCCTGTTCCTGGCCCCGGTCAGAATCAAACTCTTCCTTCACTCTGCTCTGCCAAGAACATTGTTCTCCTTTCCATTACTGAGTAGGGTTTTGCGGGGGCTGGGGTGGGGGGTGGGGGTGGAAAACCATGAAAGAGCGTATGCTCTGGCCTCCGACAGACCCGGGTTTGCGCCCAGCTCTGCTGTTTAACCTCGGGCATGTTACTTAACCTCTCTGAGCTCCTAGTTCCTCATCTGTAAAATGGGGACAGTAATGCCTCTAGGGACTCTGAGTGAGGCAGGAATAAGACAAGTGCCAGGTTCAGCGCTGGGCACTGGTAAATGATTGCGGCAGGTCCCACAGTGTCTACTATCTCAGTTATCTGCGATGATGCCCACCGGCCCACCACAGGGAGTGGAGCGGGCACGCAGCCAGGCGGGGGCAGTGTCTTACTCCCTTCCCACCCCCTCCTGCTACCCAGCTCCCACTCGCATGACAGACAGAGTGCCCCTCGCAGCCCCAGTGCTCAGCCAGCGTCTGCAGAGTTGGCTTGTGGTGAATGGTGAAGGGGGGGGGGGCGGGGGCAGCAAAGCCCCAGTGGAGAGTCCTGGGCAGAGGGCAGCTGGTGGGACCTGTCACTCACCCCGCCGCCTCTCTCTACAGTTCCGGGAGAATGTCCGGGATGTGCTGCCCACCCTGCCGAACCCAGACGACCATTTCCTGCTGTGCTGGCTCCGAGGTGAGGGGAGAGGGGCTGCGGGAGGCTGGGGTAGGGCAGGGCTCCTTCTGGGCCACAGAATAGCAACCTCTGGAAACCCTGGGCCTGGCCATCTGAGAACCTGGAGTCGTCAACCCCGAGGGGCAAAAGGGCCCCTGGCGATTACGTAACCTCACCTCCTACTGCATAGATAACACTGAGGCTGAGAGGTGAAGTAACTCGCCCCAAACCACACCGTGCTTGAGCTGCAGGCAAAGAGTGGGGACGGGAGAGAGCCCGGGTTGGCTGAGTCCCAGCCCAGTGTGCTCCCCATCCACTCTGCTGATGGGCTTGGGGAAACAGGCGGAGGAAAACGCCGAGAAAGGCCCCAGGCATGTAGGACGACGGAGGCAGAGGCAGGTTTAGAACCAGGGTCCCGGCTTCTGGGAGAGGCTGGGCCCCTCTGTGGCCTCCTGCAGTGCAGGCAGCTTGAAGGTGGGGAACATGGGGGGCTCGGCCGGAACTAGGTGGACAAGACCCTCCTCAAGCCGCCGCCAGGCTCCAGAGTCCCGAGTTCCACTTCTACTCCTGCTCCGGCCGGGCTGTGGCACCTGGGCCAGGGGTGAGCATCTGCCCTCGGCCCCTCTCTGGGACAGCAGGACGGGACAGGGCTACCTGCCTGTTGTAAGATGTCACGTGGCAGAGCTCTGAGCATGGGATCCACGTTTCTATTAGCATCGGGGGTCAAACTCAACCCCTACCCAAACTCCTGGGATCCTTCTGTCCTTGACCCTCTCTCCTCTTCTGTGATTCCAGTCACGTGGCTCCCTCTCTGGTTCTTGTAACACTTTCCCCCGCCCCCTTTTTTTAAAATATATTTTTATTGATTTCAGAGAGGAAAGGAAAGAGAGAGAGAGATAGAAACATCACGGATGAGAGAGAATCATGGATCGGCTGCCTCCTGTTCGCCCGAAACCTGGGCATGTGCCCTGACCGGGAATCGAACCGGGACCTCCTGGTTCATAGGTCAATGCTCAATCACTGAGCCACACCGGCTTGGCACGCTTTTTTTTTCCTTCTTTATAGAAACTTTATTACTAGACATAAAAATAATAGAGAATAAATTCCACTTTCTTAGATTAGCAGAGATTAAGCTGTGATGTGGAACCATAGTTCAAAAATTAAAGTACAAATCATCCCTGATTGTTTATCTATAGATACATGACAATCAGAGTGCCCCATGCACCCCAAATGCTCAGCCAGTGTCTGCAGAGTTCACACACGCACGCACACATACACACACGCACACACATGCACAGAGTCTCGGGGCAGATGAAGAGCTGGGTTCCCCTTTTCTGTGCAGACATGGAACAGACTGGCATATGCTCAGACAGGGGTCCTCAAACTACGGCCCGCGGGCCACATGCAAATGCAAATATTGTATTTGTTCCCGTTTTGTTTTTTTACTTCAATATAAGATATGTGCAGTGTGCATAGGAATTTGTTCATAGTTTTTTTTTTCAAACTGTAGTCCGGCCCTCCAACGGTCTGAGGGACAGTGAACTGGCCCCCTGTTTAAAAAGTTTGAGGACCCCTGTGCAGGCGCCCCAGGGCAGGTGCAGCCAGGAGAGCCACACGGGGCTCTGCACCTCTGGAAGTGCCACTTGCTCTTTCCCCCCAAAAATCTACAACCCCACAACCCCGGCCCGCCCAGCCAGAGGGCTGGAGGGTATTTTGGCCCCGCAGTTTACTGAAGGGCTGTAGCTACAAGTGGGTGGGTGGAGAGAGTGAGAAGCCAGATCATCAAACCCACTACCCAACTGCTGTTAGGTGAGAAGTGTGGTTTCAGAGAGCTGTGAACAGCAAGGCAGCTCTCTCTTTTTCTCTCTCTCTCTCTAAAATATATTTTTATTGATTTCAGAGAGAGGAAGGGAGAGAGAGATAGAAACATCAGTGATGAGAGAGAATCATTGATTGGCTGCCTCCTGTTTGCCTAAAACCTGGGCATGTGCCCTGACCGGGAATCAAACCGGGACCTCCTGGTTCATAGGTCAATGCTCAATCACTGAGCCACACCGGCTTGGCACGCTTTTTTCCCCCCTTCTTTATAGAAACTTTATTACTAGACATAAAAATAATAGAGAATAAATTCCACTTTCTTAGATTAGCAGAGATTAAGTTGTGATGTGGACCCATAGTTCAAAAATTAAAGTACAAATCATCCCTGATTGTTTATCTATAGATACATGACAATCAGAGTGCCCTATGCACTGCCTCCTGCACGCCCCCCACTGGGAATCAAGCCTGCAACCCAGGCATGTGCCCTTGACTGGAATCGAACCTGGGCCCTTCAGTCCACAGTCTGATGCTCTATCCACTGAGCCACACCGGCTAGGGCTCTCTCTTTGATCTAAGACAGTGATTCTCAACCTTGGCTGCACATTAGAATCACCTGGGAATCTTTTTGGAATGAGGCCCAGAAATCAGGATTTTAAAAAGATTCCCAGGTGATTCTAATGTGCAGCCAAGGTTGAGAACCACTGATCTAAGAGGCGGTCAGCCTGGGTTCCTGCCACTGGTCTCCCAGGCACCCCCAGCTCCCTAGGCCTGGGGTCACCTCTCTCTTTGCAGGATCATTGCAGAGTGTGGTCACCCTCATGTGCCAGATGAGAACACTGAGGCTCAGAGAGGGCAGGACACTTACCTGAAGGCACACAGCTAATGTGAAGCAGAATCAGGGCAGAAACCAGTGTCCTCCCCGGGAAGCCACGGCTGCCCCGAACGCCAAGCCGCGCCTCTGCAGACGGAGGAGCAGGAGCTCAGGCTGGTCAGACTCTGCTATGAATCTCAATTAGGGTTTTGTTGCCTCCCTCTTTTTTATTTTTTTAGAAACCTTTCCTTTTTCCCCTTGGTTCTAAAGGAAGCATCTGTAAGGTGCATGCCCTCGAATGGCTTCTTCTAACCCAGGTGTGAGCTGGGGCTCCATTCTCCCCGCTCCCACTAGGCAGACTCAGGGTTCTCCTGGCTGCGGGCCCTGAGAGCGGACCCACGGGTCTCCACGGCCTCTCCCCGCTGGCGCTGGCGCTGGGCTCGGGCACTCCAGCTAGGAGAGTCAGGTGACAAGATAAACACAAGGAAGTGGTGGAACCCTGGGAAGTGGCAGAGCAGGTCTGTCACCTCCTTTTCCAGGCCTAGGCGGTGATCACATGAGAGACTGCGATGGCCGCTCCTAGGTGGGCTTCTCGGGCCATGCCCTGAGCCACGCTTTTTAAATTTCTTCCTTTATTTTTATTACCTTTTAAAAATTTGTTTGTTTTATTTTTTGGTTAATCCTCACCCGAGGATACTTTTCCATTGGTTTTTTGTAGCGAGTGGGAGGGAGAGGGAGAGACACAGAGAGAGAAACATCGATGTGAGAGAGACGCATCAATTGGTTACCTCCCACATGCCCCCCGACCAGGGCGGGGAATCGAGCCCTGCAACCGAGGTACATGCCCTTGACTGGAATCGAACCCGGGACCCTGCAGGCCTCGGGCCGACGCTCTATCCACTGAGCCACACCGGCCAGGGCCCAAGCCACGCTTCGAGCTGCCCCTGACCAGGGCAGCAGGAGCCCCCGAGGGGCCTGACTCAGCAGGTGTGGGAAGAGATCAGGCCAGGTGCTGCAGGAGGCAAGTGGCGGCTGAGGGAGGGCCCTGGAAGCCCCTGGATGTTGGACCCTGGCAGATAAGGGTTAACTGGAGAGCCACCCTGAGATAAGGGGGCTCACAGTCCACCGCCAATCCTGTTTGCTGGGAGATAAGGTTTCTTCTCACAGCTAGGGGTGTCCCTCCTCCAGAAGATCCCCACTTTCACATGCTCCCCATCATGAGAGCAGGCTGCCTTGCACCTTCCACGTGTTTCTAGCTCATTAGATGATTCTGTCAGAGAAGTGCGGCATCTTGTTCAAGGTCAGGCAGGGATGGGGAGTGGCTGAGATGCAAACCTAGATTCTGTTCCTCTAAGAGCTGCCCCTGCTGCCACGCTGGCACATGATGGGCCGTCCACAGTGAGGACTGGTCAGTTCTGCACATGTGTGTCCAGCAGCGATGAAAGGTGGGGCGCTGGTCAGGCCTCTCGGGGCAGCCTTTGGACACATCCTGAGTGCCCTGAATTTCACGCTAACAGGGAATATGCTTGGGCACCTCTGGGAGCAGCGCTTAAAGGACCAGAGAGCAGCCCGGCTGGTGTGGCTCAGTGGTTGAGCGTCGACCTATGAACCAGGAGGTCATGGTTAGATTCCCGGTCAGGGCACATGCCCCGGTTGTGGGCTCGATCCCCAGTGTGGGGTGTGCAGGAGGCAGCCCGTCAATGATTCTCTTTCATCATTGAAGTTTCTATCTCTCTCTCCCTCTCTCTTACTCTCTGAAACCAATAAAAAAAAATATTTTTAAAGAAAAGGACCAGCCCTGGTCAGTTTGGCTCAGTGGATAGAGCAGCAGCCTGCATATTGAAGGGCCCTGGGTTCGATTCTGCTCAAGGGCACACGCCGGGGTTGCAGGCTTGATCCCAGTGGGAGGGGTGCAGGAGGCAGCCAATCAATGATTCTCTCTCATTGATGTTTCTCTCTCCCTCTCTCTTCCTCTCTGAAATCAATAAAAATATATTTTTTATTAAAAAGGCCAGAGGACAGCCTCTCTGGTCCAGGCTCCGGGGCCGATCTTGGGGTTGGTCAGACCCACAGAGGACACACAGCTGGGAGGGACCACTCATAGGTCAGATGACAGAATTGGCCAGAATCTGTATCTCACAGACCCTTTAAACTAAGGATGAAATTAAGCTGACGGCAACAAGATGAAATCGGATCGGGGTGGAGCCAGAAAACCACCTCGCCACATCGGGGTGAAGGCTTAGCGGCAGGCCAGCTGAGATGGACTTGGGGGTTCCACTGACTCTGAGTCCCCCTGAGTGAAGGGGGTGACCATTGCCAAGAAGGTCCTTGGGCTTTCCTGGAGAAGGGCAGGCAGCACCTGGTGCCGTGCTCAGCTCTGGGCCACACGAAGGAAGAGGGGCTCTGGAGACTGGAAAGCGTCCAAGAGGAAGTAATGTGGGTGCACTTGAACCTGAGCTGTGAGGAATGGCGGAAGGACCCACGGAGGGGCAGCACTGGGCAGAGGAGGGGACTGGGGGGCGGGGGGCACAGTGGTTGCCAGTGTTTTTAGCGGGACAACTTTTGGGGGTTCATGCATGAGATAAAGTTGGCCTCGGTGAGCTTTAGTGTGAAATGTTCCAGGAATCCTGGCAGGAGGGTCCCCTGGGTCCCACTGAGGGATGCGTCTGTCCTTGCAAGACATGGCCAGGTTGACTGGGACTTTACCAACCCCTCCATCCTACTGGGATGTTCTGTCAGCTCTACCCCAGAGGATGGGGCAGCTATGTTCATCTTTTTTAAAGATATATATATATTTTTTATTGGTTTCGGAGAGGAAGACATCCATGATGAGAGAGAACCATGGATCCGCTGCCTCCTGCACGCCCCGCACTGGGGATCGAGCCCGCAGCCTGGGCATGTGCCCTGACCAGCAATCGAACCGTGACCTCCTGGTTCATAGGTCAACGCTCAACCACTGAGCCACGCCGGCCGGCCAGTTCACCTTTGAACTGTGTATCAGGTTCTCAGGTTTGGGTGTTAGGCTGTGGGAGAGATTAGGTTTGTGTCAGGGGAAGGCTAGGTGATAAGGGAGTCCAGGGTCCACTTTCCCCGGGCGGAGATAAGACCCTTCGCCTGACTGCACCCATTGGGGCCAAACTCTTTCGACCCTGAAGTTGCAATGCTGCTCCCACGTGCCCGAACCTTGACCTGCTCTCCAGGGTCTGTGGTTCTCTAGACCAGTGGTCGGCAAACTCATTAGTCAGCAGAGCCAAATATCAACAGTACAACGATTGAAATTTCTTTTGAGAGCCAAATTTTTAAACTTAAACTATATAGGTAGGTACATTGTTATTAACTTAATTAGGGTACTCCTAAGGCTTAGGAAGAGCCACACTCAAGGGGCCAAAGAGCCGCATGTGGCTCGCGAGCCGCAGTTTGCCGACCACGGCTCTAGACGCCTCCAGTGAAGGTCCTCACATTAGCTTCTACCTGGGGGGTGATCTGAGAGCCAGCTGGGGTGTGGACGGAGAGGAGCCGGTCCTAGAATGGGAACAGGGAAGATCTCTGTGTCCCTGGACGCCCGGTCTGCTGGCCTAACCCTGACCACGTTTTCCTGTTACAGCAAGAAGCTTCGACCTGCAGAAGTCCGAGGCCATGCTACGGAAGGTGAGGTCCATTTTGCCTCCGGATCCCGGGGCGGCCTCCGTTTCTACCCCTCAGAGGACCCCCGTCTTCCGCCCCTCCCGCCCACCTCCATCACAGCCTGTGGCCTGCTGTGACATCTCTGCGTGTTAGCCAACCACGACCGCCTGATCCCTCTGGAAAAAGTGCATCCCCTCCCCGGGGTACAGAGCCTGCTGGGGTCTGGGCCGGCCGAGGAGGCGTGTTCTGCCGAGACCTCTGAAAGAGGCAGGGCCTTGCCAAGACTGGTTTGGCTCAGTGGATAGAGCGTCGGCCTGCGGACTGAAAGGTCCCGGGTTCGATTCCGGTCAGGGGCATGTGCCTGGGTTGCGGGCACATCCCCATTGGGAGGTGTGCAGGAGGCAGCTGATCGATGTTTCTCTCCCCCATTGATGTTTCTGGCTATCTATCTCTTTCCCTTCCTCTCTGTGAAAAATCAATAAAATATATTTAAAAATAAAAAAATAAAATAAAATAAAAGAGGGCCTTGCTTCACATTCCTGCCAGTCGCTTTCTCATGACGCACCCCTTCATGCCGTCACCTAAGCCTAGATGTCTGTTAAGAGGTCCCCCTACCCTGATTTCCCTTTTTTTAAAAAAAAAGAAATATTTTTATTGATTTCAGAGAGGAAGGGAGAGGGAGAGAGAGATCAATGATGAAAGAGAACCATTGATCGGCTGCCTCCTGCATGTCCCATACTGGGGATCGAGCCTGCAACCCACAACCCGGGCATGTGCCCTGACCGGGAATCGAACTGGTGACCTCTCGATGCCGGGGTCGACGCGCCACCCGCTGAGCCACACGGGGCTGGGCTCCCTTTTCTAAAGCCCTGATTGTGTGTTTGCAGCACGTGGAGTTCCGAAAGCAGAAGGACGTCGACAACGTCCTAAACTGGCAGCCGCCAGAGGTGAGGACAGAGGGGTCCTGGCCCACCCCCCGGTGAGGTCATGAGGCCCACAACCTGTGTGCTGGGTCTGTGGGCCTGGAACCCCAGAAGAAAGCTCTGACCATGCCAAGGGGGCCCTCGTGGTCCCCCGGACGGGTGCCCATTGGCCCCCGGGGGACGGCTGTGGAGGGAGAGCCTGGGGAACCCAGAGGGAGACCCTGGGATACGGGGAAGGTGCCCGACCCGCCTGCTGACCAGGCGCCTTCTCCGTGTCTTGGCCCAGGTGGTCCGGCTGTACCTGACGGGGGGCATGTGTGGCTACGACAAGGAGGGCTCTCCCATCTGGTACGACATCGTGGGGCCCCTGGATGCCAAGGGTCTGCTCCTCTCAGCCACCAAACAGGACCTGCTGAAGACCAAGATGCGGGACTGCGAGCTGCTGACGCAGGAGTGTCACCGCCAGACGGAAAAGGCGAGTGACGGGCCGATGGCGGGAGAGGCGGTCCCGCGGCAGCAGGGACGTCCCACGGGGGACTTACCCACGGCTTCGGGGCTGAGGCCTGGGCCTCAGATGGCACAGGACAGTGACATATCAAACTCTTAGGGACTGACATATGTTGCCAAATTTTTATTTTTCCCGGGAAGGACTTTAAAAAAATTTTTTGCCAGCAACCATGACCATCATTAACCCCCAAAACCATAGGAACGGCCAAATCTCCGAATAAAGGGCAGCCCTTTAAACAGGGTAGATTTAGCTTCCCAAAGAGCTTAACGACATTCCTGGTATTCTTCTCGTGTATCTGGGCCCCGGTGAGATCTCTGTCCTCAGACAAGTGTTTGGGTGTCGCGGGTGCGGATGAGCGAAGGGAGAGTCCGTGTTGCCCTAACTCTGTGTTTTAAAAAGCACACGGCTATCTGATTTCCTCGCTGAGAAAGTGCTGGAGAGCAGGCTGGAGCTGCTACCGTGATCTCTCCTCCTTCCTTCCTTCCTTCCTTCCTTCCTTCCTTCCTTCCTTCCCCTTCAGCGACTGTAAAGATCCAAGGACCTGGTGCAATCAGCGGGGGGGGCCGTTTCAACACCGTCACCCACACACACTCACTGAAGGCTAGTGTGTGCAGGGACCCCGTGAGCTGGGGAGGCGAAGAGGCATGCGATTGGAATGCACCCTGGAGGGCTTAGGTTGGACAGAGAGCACCTCTGTGCACAGAGAACCGGCCGCGCAAAGCCTCACGGGCCGAGCGCTCCGTGGTGCTGCCCACGGAGGAGCAGGGCAGACTGCAGAACAAGGGGCCCTCAGACGCTAGCTGGATGCTCCCAGGGGGTCACTGGATGAGAACACGGACAACCAGGCGGGCAGGGTGGCCTGCCTGGGTCACAGTGAGATCCTGGGACACTTATCTCCGTTGGGGACACCGTGACCAGGTGCCAACGCTGCCAAGGTGGATTCGACCAGGTCCCTTGAAGAGCTCTAGGCCTTTTTGTTTTGTTTTGTTTTGTTTTGAAATATATATTTTTACTGATTGCAGAGAGGTAGGGAGAGGGAGAGAGAGAAACATCCATGATGAGGGAGAACCATGATTCGGCTGCCTCCTGCACGCCCCACCCTGGGGATTGAGCCACAACTTGGGCCTGTGCCCCGTCCGGGAATGGAACCGTGACCTCCTGGTTCACAGGTCGACGCTCAGCCACGCAGGCCGGGCAAGAGCTCTAGGCCTTTTGGGAAGGGAGACACCAAGACCTCTTGATCTAGGGAAGAGGTGAGGCCTCCCTCAGCCCAGCGCCATGGATGAGAGTAGCCCGAGGAAGCAAGGCAGCACCGTTTCAGGCGGAGGAACCGCGTTGAGCAAAGGCCTTGCACGCCATGGCACAGGCAGCTGTAGAGTGCACGGCAGGGGATGAGGCTGAAGAGGGAGCCGGGAGCAGCTGGGTAGGGCCCGGCCCATATCCCCATATCCGGCTGCAATATGCGCACGTGATGCGATCAGCATCTGCCCTGAACCCGGTGGGCTCCTGCGGCGAGAGCCTGTGGTGACTCTCTGCCCCTCTGTGCCCTGCAGCTGGGGAAGAGGGTAGACAGCATCACCATGATTTACGACTGCGAGGGCCTTGGCCTCAGGCATCTCTGGAAGCCCGCTGTGGAGACCTACATAGAGGTGCGGGGCAGGGGGCAGGCCTGGGGAGGCGGGCGGAGGGGGAGGTGGGGCAGAGAGTAGGGCAGGGGGCCCCTCTGCCGGGATGCCCTGTGGGTGGGCGAGGCGATGGGGGCACAGGCCGTCCTGGAGGAGGTCTGCGCCCACCGACTCGGTGCTGTGTTCCCACAGTTTCTGTGCATGGTGGAGGACAACTATCCCGAAAAACTGAAGCGTCTCTTTGTCATTAAAGGTAAGTGGAGACCTCCGTGAGGACGCCACGGACAGGTTTGGGAGAGGGACACGTCGGGAGCCGGAGCAGGGAAGCTGAGGGCCCTCAACGTGCGCGGACGGCTTTAGGGTCCACACAGCGTTTAGGATGCACCAGTGCCTCCCGGCCGGCCGGCCGGGGGAGACCCACTTGACTCTGTCCGCTGTGCAGAGGGTGAAGCTGGAAATGAAAGAGGTGCCCGTGCTGAGCCTCACCCCCTGGGCTGCCACGTGGGCCCCAGGGCGCTCGGGCAGGTGCGGCTGACATAGGGCGCCCAGGGCGATGCCGTTGGGGACAGAGTGGGCGCTGCGTCCAGCCTCGCGCTGTCGGCCTCTGTTCCAGCCCCCAAGCTGTTTCCTGTGGCCTACAATCTGGTCAAACCTTTCCTGAGCGAGGAAACGCGCAAGAAGATCATGGTCCTCGGGGGTGAGTAGCCGGGGCCCTTCTCAGCTGCGCAGGGGGGCTGTGGCCCCGCCTGGGATGGCTTTAGAGGGAGGGCCACAGCCACAGGCACAGGGTGGGCGGACGGTCCCTCTGCTGCTCTGGTGGCAGTGGCGCCTGGGAGCAGGCTGGGGCTGGGTTGGGGTCTTCATATCTGTTTTCTTTCTGTAAGTGTATTTTATTTAGTTATTGTTATTCCTCACCCGAGGACATTTTCCCGTTGACTTTTAGAGAAAGGGGAAGAGAGGGGGAGAGAGAGAGAGAGAGAGAAACATCAATGGGCTGCCTCCAGCACAGGCCCCAACCAAAGCCGAGGGACATGCCCTTGACGGGAATCGAACCCGGGACCCTTGAGTCCGTGGGCAGACACTATCCACTGGGCCAAACCGGCGAGGGCTTCATATCTGTTTCCCTAAGAGCCCCTGCTCTCAGACAATCTAGAAGGAAGTACTGAGCCCAGCGTCGTAGATTCAAAGATGAATGAAACGCCAGGCACTGCCATCAGGGAGCTTACAGAGCCGCAGGAGAGAGAGGACCTGCAGGGAGGAAGCGGGGCTACAGACTAGAAAAGGCGCTAGCGATGGCCCAGAGAGGGTGCCACGCGGGTCACGGGAGCGGAGGGTGCCCTCAGCTGGGGGGCAACTCGCTGAGAGCACTTACCAGGTGCCAGGCCCTGGACGAGGTGCCAAGGCTACAAAGGCGAATTGGACCCAGTGCCTTGCAGCCTCTGGGCCTCTTGGGGAAGGGAGACACCAGGCCCACTCGATCTAGGGAGGAGGTGAGGCCTCCCTTGGCCGAGCGAGCGCTGTGGGGAAGAGCAGCCAGATGAAGCAAGGCAGCGCGCTTCCCGGCAGAGGGAACAGCATCGAGCAAAGGCCTCGCGCCCCATCGCACAGGCAGCTGTAGAGTGCGGGGCAGGGGGTGAGGCTGAAGAGGGAGCCGGGAGCAGGTCACGGAGGACCCGGGGCCGAGGGGCTGGGCCGTGACTCTGCAGGCCCTGGGAGCCAGCGGGGAGTTCTGAGCAGGGGAGCACCAGGGTCAGATCGTACATGGAGACACAGCCCACTGGGGAGATGGTGAAGGGCAGATAAAAGTGGCCTCTGTGGGCAGGAGGTGTTGCAAGCCGGGGCGGGGGGCGGGGGCAGCGGGGGCAGCGAGGAGAGGAGGACTGCCAAGGACTTCTTTGGGAAGTAAAGCAGCAGAACTCGAACGCTGGGACGTAGGAAAGGAGGAAGAGGAACCGAGAATGACGTCCTCATGTCTGGCATGAGTTGTCTGCGCAGGGCAGTCACTCTGACGCAACAGCGAGGTCAATGGAGGAAGACAAGGGAAGAATGAGCTTGAGGCTGAGTTTCAAGGGTGTGTGAGAGCCCGGCCGGTGGGGCTCAGTGGGTGAGCGTTAACCTAGGAACCAGGAGGTCACGGTTCGCATCCCGGTCAAGGGCACGTGCCCGGGTTGTGGGCTCGATCCCCAGTGGGGGGCGTGCAGGAGGCAGGCGATCCATGATTCCCTCTCATCATGGATGTTTATCTCTCTCTCTCTCTCTCTCTCTCTCCCCCTTCCTCTCTGAGATCAATAAAAAAAAGAGTGTGAGATATACAGATATTGGGGATACTTGAGCCTGAAGCTGAGAGGAGGACTCCAGCCTGGGCATGTGGGAGCCATCAGATGCCAGTCAGGGCCCAGCCAGGAGCCCGTTTGCTGGAGCAGGAAGTGGCGTGTGTGGTGGGAGAAGGGGCTAGAAGGGTAGCTCGGGACTAGGGAGATCGTGGGTGACTCGAGGCCACCTCTGGGCTTGAGCGTGGGCATGGGGAACGGGGATGCGGGAGGTTTCTCAACGTTCACCTTCAGGCCACACGTGGCAAGTGGAGAATTTCCAAGTGTGTGCCGGCGAGTCCTGGGAGCGGAGCGAGGCAGGCTGGAAAGCCCGGGGCTTCTCGGTTCTGGTCTCGGTTCTGCCTCTCGTCACCTCAGTGACTCTCCCTGTAAGATGGGGAGAATTCCCCCGCCCCGACCCCAGCTCTGCCGCTGCGCTGTGGGGAGACGTACAGAATCCCGCAAAGGCTCGGGTGGTGCTGGCTTCTCGGCTGCTGCCACCCTCCCTGAGCATGAGAGACAGGCTTCCGGGCAGCATGGCCGTGGAGGAGGTGCAGCCTGTTCTCCCACCCACACCTAAAACCCTCCCAACCTAACCCGCCTCGGGCCAAGACCCAGCCTCTCCACCAGCGGAGGGAGGAAAGGCGCTGGGGAGGGAGGACAGGCGCTCGGGCCGGCTACTGGAGCTTAGCAGCACAGATTACATCGCCCCGAGACCACAGGGGTTGCCTGGACTCGGCCCCTGCCGTCCCGGGTCTGGGAGGCCCCGGACGGCCTCTGTGGGTTTCCAGCCGGGGTCGGCGGCAGAGTCCACCGGGTTGCATCCCGTGACTTGGAGCTGCTGCATTTGTGCGGCTTCTAGCGTCAGCGTGGAAAGGTTTCCACTATCAAAATATTGTTCTTGGCTGGTATTCGTTGCGGACTTTGGGGTGGCGGACACGTGGTTCGCAGCATCGGTTGCACTAGAGTCAAACTCTCCTAGTCAGGAAAGGGCTTGGTTACCAGAGAGAGAGAGAGAGAGAGAGAGAGAGAAATCTTGGCCGCTGAATGGTCTAAAAAAACCCCCCAAAAACAGAAAACAGGAGCAGATGTGAAATCCTGGCTGGAGTTGAGCCAAGAGAACCCGTGTGAAGGGGCCGCCCTACAGCGATGCGTGCATTCATTCGGTCACAATTGAGCGCCCTATGTGTAGCGGAAGCTGGGGGCGGGGCGGCGGGTGTTGCTTGGTTGTGCCGCACGTGCTGTTCCCTCTGCAGGGCGTGCCCTTCCCTCCCTGCTGTGTTCCCTCCTGGTCACCCTGCAGATGTGTGCCTCACCTGGCTGGGGGCGGTGACCCACTCTCCCACGTGCAGGGCGCTTTACCTGCTCTCTCAGGTGCTTCGGTCACTTCACTCCCACCAGAACCTGCCAGAGGCAATGGGGACCCAGGTCCCCTGACTGCAGGGCGGGGCAGGGCAATCCTCGCGGCGAAGGCCGCCCCCAAACAGGGGAATGTGCTGTGGGGCGTCGGTGCTCCGAATGCCTGTGTTTGGGGGGAGAGAGAGAGGCCGGATGGTTGTTCTCCTGCCTCTTCTGCGTAGACAGTGGTGACCCCTCTTTCTCCTTCCTTACCTCCCCTGCCAGCAAACTGGAAGGAAGTGCTGCTGAAATACATCAGCGCCGACCAGGTGCCTGTGGAGTATGGGGGCACCATGACCGATCCCGACGGAAACCCCAAGTGCAAATCCAAGGTACGGGCCCCGGGGGCTGGAGGTGACCCGGAGGCCGGACCCCGGCTCACCGCACGCTCCGTCTCTAGCTCAACTGGGGGGGCGACATCCCCAAGACCTACTACGTGCGCGACCAGCTGAAGCAGCAGTACGAGCACAATGTGCAGATCTCCCGCGCCTCCTCCCACCAAGTGGAGTACGAGATCCTCTTCCCCGGCTGCGTCCTCAGGTAGGGAGGTTCCAGATCCTTCCAGGAGCCTCGAGCCCTGCAGCCCCAGGCGCTGGCGGGACCCCCGGGATCCCCCAATCGCGCGCCGGAAAGGGCGGCTGTCCCGCGCAGGTGGCAGTTCTCGTCAGAAGGCTCGGACATCGGTTTTGGAATTTTCCTGAAGACCAAGATGGGGGAGCGGCAGAAGGCGGGGGAGATGACGGAGGTGCTGCCCAACCAGAGGTACAATGCGCACCTGGTGCCCGAGGACGGGAGCCTCACCTGCAGCACCCCTGGCATCTGTAAGTGTCCCTGTCTTGGCTTGAAACCCCTGCCCTTGACGCCTGCCGGGGAGGCCCCTCTCCCCCCAGAAACGCCGGCTCTCAGGCTGTTAGAACCGCAAGCGGAAGGCCCATCCGCGCAGGTGGGGAGACGTAAGACTCGGGCAGGTGGCCTGACTTGCTCAATAGCGTGGGTTAATAGCTGGTTATTATAATGCAGGGTAGGACTCTCACCCGGTCCTAACGGTAGCAGCGAGTCACAGAGCTGGGTGATGACAGGGGACTGTATCCGCTCTGGTCCAGGTGTAACTGGGTTGTGACTGCGATCAGACACCTCTTGGGAATTCTTCCCCACGCGTCAGAGAGGCAGGACGGGCTGGCGGGGTGTAGGGGGTCACCGGGTGAGCAGTGCTCGCGAAAGCCCAGCCTTGAGCCCTCGGGGCGTCACTCATCTCCAGGTGGCACGTGAACAGGAAGTTTTAACTCAAGAGGAGTAAGAATGGCAGATGGGCATTTGAAAAGCTATTACACCTCACTGCGCTTGGCAGTATCAATCAAAACTCCCTTGGACTCAGCAATTCTACGTCTAGAAATTTAAGCCTACAGAGCTGTCTGCACAAAGACACAAAGACGTAGGATGTGCTTAGCAACCTGGAGGCTGGCAACACATTACATGGCCTCAGTAGGGTCTTGTTAACTTAATTATGGTCCATCCACACAGTGCAGTAGAATATACCCGTTAATGAGACTAAGTTGACGGGCTATTCATCTTTCTTGAATGTGTGTATAGCTCATATTTATTTCAATGTTTGTGTAATATTAGAAGTGGCTGGGGTATTTATTTTGGAACGTCGGTGTGGTTTTTTGTGTGACCAGAAACATGCCGGAGAATCTATATCAATGCGTCTATGGTAGAACTGGTTTCCTTATACGTTGTGTCAGAGCTCAGGGGTTAGGCGTGGAAAATCAGTGAGTTAAAGCTGACAGCTAACTAGTCCTCAAGCAAGTGACTCAACCTTCCCGAGCTTCAGTTTCCTGATGGCCAGGGTGGGGATGCAGTTCTCTGCCTCAGAGGGGCCCATGGTGGTTACATGTGATGAGGTCATGGTAGCACTTAGCGTGATACCTGGCACACACCAAGCCCTCAACACACTTCAGCCACCGTGGTCGTTATCTGGGCAAGACCTGGGGGAGAAGGGCCGTCCTGGAGACGGTGCCGCAGGTGGGAGGAGCCCTGGGCTCCATCTCCATAGCAGCGCCACCAGGATCTCCGCCTGCAGCTATCCTGGCCTCTATGCTTGGCTACACCAGCACCCCAACCTCAGATTCTGTATCCTCGCCCCCATCCCAGGCAACTTCCAGTCTCTGCCGCCACCTCCTCACAGCTGCTCTGTGATACGGCTCCCCGGGGAGGAGAGTATTCTTGTTAGTGAGCAGCTGGGTCCCGGGGGAGAAGGCATAGACTGTACGTGCGCTTCAGCAAGAACAAGCTTAGCACCGAAATGGATACGGCCATCCGCAGAGCATACGTCATTGTATACATACACGCTTGACTTTCTTTTAAAAAACAAACAAACACACGTTTTTATTGATTTTATTTTTAAAATATTTTTATTGATTTCAGAGAGGAAGGGATGGGGGGGAGAGATAGAAACATCAATGATAAGAGAGAATCACTGATCGGCTGCCTCCTGCACGCCCCACACTGGGGATCGAGCCTGCAACCCGGGCATGTGCCCTGACCGGGAATCGAACTGTGACCTCCTGGTTCATAGGCCAGTGCTCAACCACTGAGCCACATCAGCTGGGCTGTTTTTATTGATTTTAGAGAGAGGAAGGGAGAGGGAGAGGGAGAGAAACATTGATGAGAGACAAACATCAATGGGCCACCTCCTGGTTCATAGGTCGATGCTCAACCCCTGAGCCACGCATGCCGGATGGGCTCTCTGAATGCTTTTGAGCAAGTGCCCCTAAATAGTTAAGTTTTCCTCTTCTCCTTAAAACTCGGGAGTGAGCCAGAGCAAGAAATCTTAATTTGGGGTTCAGGGACTCCCCAGAGCAGTCATTATACACTGAGTGGCCAGATTATTATGACCACCCCATCAGTACAATGAAGTGAATTAGTTATGCAAATCCTATCTAATAATAGACGAAGATGCAAATTGACCGTACTTTCACTATGCCCACCATTGGCTAATCAGAGCGATATGCAAATTAACCACCAACAAAGATGGCGACTAATTTGCATATACCGGCTGGGATCGAAGACGGGGTAGGAGCGGCAGAGACGGGAGCGAAGCCCTATTCTTGCAGGAATCTTCCTGCAATGGGCCTCTAGTAATAATAATAAAACCTTGAGAGTATTTGCTTAAGAAGTTTCCAATATTCAGTATTTTTGGAAGTGTCAATGAAGTACTGATGGGGTGGTCATAATAATCTGGCCACTCAATGTAAATCTTAAAGAACAAACACCTCCCCCTTTATAATAATAGTGTCTTATTGTCCCCTTGACTATCCTGAAATATAACAACTCACACAGATAATTTTTAAAAGTCAATATCATCTCCTTAGTTGGAGAAATTAAAAGAAGCTACTTTAGAATACAGGGTGTCCCCCAAAATGTATACACACCCTTGGAATAATTATTAATTCCAATGGGTTCAATCTGTAAAGAAAGAAACAGTCATTGAACTCTCGGTGGTTAAGTGTGTATACATTTTTGGGGGAGATGCCCTATATCTATTTCTCAGTACAGACATGAGAGGGCATGCTTATAGCCAGTCTCTTCAGATTGGCACCTTTCCCAGTGGGGACCTCTGCCCTGGAGGGTCCATGATGGGCCCCAGAGGATCTGAGATGGTGTGCAAATTTCATCTCCAGATGAAAGCATCAGATTCTCAAAGGGGTCAGTTCCCCAGCAAAAGTTGAGGAGCCCTCGCTCGCCTGGAGGATCTCTGGGGGCTCTCCGAGTCTGTGATACAAGATTAGTGTCCAAACGAGCCATGCAATTCAGGAACTCCACTACCCTTGGGCCTGGGCCTCCTAACAGCCCCTCCCTGCTTCTGAGGGCAGAATATGACTCGAGGCAGAGCCATCTCGATGGTGCTTGGTCCGAGAGCGAGAAGACTCCTCTAGTACCACGGACCCTGGTTGCTAAGGCTTTGTCATCCAGGGCCGAGAGCAAGCGCCCCTCTTTCCAGAAGGATCAGGGCTCCTGAGAGGCCTCTGGCAAAGAGAGAATCAGTGACTAATTTTCACCTCAGACCACGAAGATGGAGGGTGGTGTATCTACCGTCGTTCTAAACTACGCACCTGATCTAGGGGCAGGGAAGGGGCCAGGGGAAGTATCAGGATTAAATGCACAGTTTGTTTGTTCGTTTGTGCTGGGCAAAGTGAGAGAAGACCAGGATGGAGAAGGACCAGAGCTAGCTGTTTTGTTCTCATACTCTGTTCTCTCAAAGGGGTTATTGGACCAAAATGGAACAGACTCTCCAAAAAAGGGGGTTGGATTAAACACGGTCGGCCCCGTTTCCTCTCCGCAGAGGGAACCACCTAACAGGTCTCATCTATTCACTTATCAGAGTCCTGTCCCTTTACAAGCATCACGTGTTGCCCTAATACACAGGATGTGCGCGCACACGTATCCATTCACGTCTGTCATTAGGTGTATGTTGGCAGGAACTTTGAAATTGTAACACTTGTCACAGGGTTTGAGAAACGTTCCTTGCAGACAAGATCAGGCGTGTTCAGGGTGGTATGGCCCCATGTGAAAACCTCCCTTTAGGAACAGGCACCCGAGTAGTGTCACCCAAGAGAACTGGGAGTGCAGGTAGACAGAGCAGCAAAGCCCACAGTTATTGTCATATCTCTATGAACCCAAACATTACAAACTACTCATCATGTTCTGCAACTTTTTTTTTTTTTTTTGGCCAAAGGATAACTGTGGCCATTTCCCCCAGGCACTTCTTAGGAGGCTAACTCCTTTCTTTTACCATCAGAACAGTATTTCATCATATGGATTGCAGCATAAACTTTGTAAGCAATTCTCCTTAGAACACTGGCGTTTTCCCAAGCGTTCAGTCCCCCAAACAGGGGTGCAATGAACGTCTTTGCCCGTGTATCTTCCTGCGGGATACAGTCCTGCTTCAAAAAGTCTGCACAGTTTACCTTTTCTCAGAAACGGGACAGGACAGGGCTTTCCAGGGCCCGCGTCAGGCAGCAGTTCGGACCAGAGGGAAATTCTAGTTCTGTCACTTCCTCTCTGTGTGACCCAGTGACTTCCTTTTTTAATAGGACATAAAACAGGACTCATGCTGAACTCATAGTTATTTTGAGAAATAGTGAAATAACACGTATAGATTACCAACCCAGTGCTGACTCACAGAATGAGCAATCGTTACCATTACTCTTATTGTTGTAACGACGACCGATCGCTGCTATGAATTCTACTCCTCACTTTTATGGATTTCAGAGAGGAAGGGAGAGGGAGACCAAGATAGAAACATCAATAATGTGCCGAAACCGGTTTGGCTCAGTGGATAGAGCGTCGGCCTGCGGACTGAAAGGTCCCGGGTTCGATTCCGGTCAAGGGCATGTACCTTGGTTGTGGGCACATCCCCAGTAGGAGGTGTGCAGGAGGCAGCTGATCGATGTTTCTCTCTCATCGATGTTTCTAACTCTCTATCCCTCTCCCTTCCTCTCTGTAAAAAAATAAAAAAAATTTAAAAAAAAAAAATGAGAGAAAATCATCGATAGGCTGCCTCCTGCACAACCTCGCAACCCAGGCATGTGCCCCGTCCGGGAATCGAACCGAGACCTCCAGGTTCCTAGGTCGATGCTCAAACCACTGGGCCGTGCCAACGGAGCTCTACTCCTCACATTCAAGGCCCAGTTCAAGCTCTAACTCCTCTAAGAGGCCTTTCACATAATTTCACCCTACAGGGTGCTCTCTTTCCAAGCTTTACAGGAGTGGTTCTCTCTCACTCATCTGGCACTTGGCATGTTCTAGGGAACCCTTTGTCCATCCAGCTAACCTCATTTGCAGAAGGTGAAGGACCCCTGCTTAATGCTACCATCATCCTCAGTACCTACCACCTGGCCTTGCTCAGTCAACAAACACCGCTGTCCCCAAGCCCTTTGGTGGAACCGCCTGAACGCCCTGTTTTCTGCCTCCCCTCAGATGTCCTGCGGTTTGACAACACCTACAGCTTCATTCATGCCAAGAAGGTCAGCTTCACGGTGGAGGTCCTGCTTCCAGACAAAGCTTCAGAAGAGAAGATCGAACAGCTGGGGCCGGTCACCCCAATGTAATGCCTCCTCCCACCGCAGGCCTGGCTCCCTCAGTGTCTCCCCGTCAGTTTCTGTCCCCTGTCGCAGTCATTTTTCCAGCACCCTGATGGCCAAAGGAACTGGGGCTAGAAGGAAGACCTCAGCTTGAATCTGGGGAGTTTTCATTTCAGAATTAGGAAGAGGGAGCAGAGCAGGAGGGGGTCTCCCGGTCTTTCAAGCTACGGAGGAGTCCCCAGGGGCTGGGCACTGTGAAGGGGTCTGTATGTCCTGAAAACTGTGCCTACAGCACCCACCCGTGACAGCTGAGACAGGAAGGGGGTCCCATGGGGTGGCAGCAGGGAAGAAACTGGAAAAAAGGGGAGAGACTGAAACGTAACATTTCAGCGAAGCCAGCAGCAGGGGAGAGGAACTTGCAACCAAATGAATACGTAAGCCCTAGATCATAATGAGCAGCAGGAGGAGTTGCTAGAGTTACGCTGGGGGTCAGAGGCGCTTCTAAACCCTCTATCACTGAGGCTGGGGTCCTGTGGCCTCCCCCCGCCCCCCGTCTCAGGAGGTGGCACACAGGTGGCATAGAGCTTCCCACTCAGGGGTACCACAGGCAGGTCTTACCCTCACCTTGAGAACTTTAGCAACTCCGGGGTCCCAACGGCTGCCGATTTAATTACTGATGATTGTCATTGATTCAGAGCTTCCTGGGACAGTGAGCTTCGGTACCGGCCACTGTCCTCCGACGCAAACAAAGCACAGGGAAATTACCTCCAGGGATCCCAGCTCTGGGGAGGGAAGGGAGGCTCCGGGTGCGTGTGAGCCTGAGGTTTCCAGCCTCCCATGTGAGCACCCCACACAAAAATGACAGGTGGGATCCAGATGGTAGAACTCAATGAGGGCATTTGCCAGTCTGAGCCGTCCACGGTGCTCGCCGACCCGCTCCCTGTCGGCCCGAGCAAAGCCTGGGCAGTTCCCATCTCTGGGAGAGGCGTACCGTGGGCGCCATGGGTTCCTAGTGCCTGGCCTGGCGGGGAGGCTGCCCGGCAGGGGGCCAAAGGCAGGGCCAGCATCTGGGAGAGCCCGGGGCTGGGGGCCGCCACAAACAGCCTCGCAGGCCCCCGGCCCCTCCACCCACGGTGACAAGCAGGGATGGCCCTGGGCTCGCTCAGCGACCAGGAGCTGGAGGGCAAGGACCCTTCGAGCCACCATCGCGCTTATCCCAATCCCACGTCCTGCAAACGCACACCAGGTCCTGGGCTGCACAAAGGCAAGAACACGAGAAGGCAGCCCAGCCTGGGGAGCTGGCCTGGCGGAGCGGACGGGAGCAGGAGGAGGGGGGGCCCCCTGAGCCCGCATGGGTCCCAGCCAGAACACTCAGGAGGACATCCCGACCTTGGTTTACAACGCTCTGTTAGGAAAATTAACCAATGAATAAAGCAACGGTCAATGCACAGAAAGTGGAAGTCCATACCGACCGCCCCGCCCCGTTCTTCGCTGCTCACGCGTCACCCAGAGAACCCGGAGCTTAGCGACCTCTATCCGCCAATAGTAGGTGGGGCGCATGCGCAGAAACCACTCCCTGCTCTTTGGCGTGCGCTTTCTGGCGCCTCCTGATTGGCCTACCCGGTGGGCTGTCTTCCGCCATCTTTGCTAAGGGCACTAAGGGTGCTCTGGTCGCCTTCACGGTCAGGGGGGAAGCCCCGCCCCGCTCGGGTTTCTAAGGGTGCGCAGGACGCCAGGCGGTTCTTGCGCGCTGACACACGTGGGTCTGGCTAGCGCGCGGTGCCCGCGGTGGGCCCGAGTAGGGAGGGAGGCGGGGAGGAACGATCACGTGGTGTTAGGGACCGTCTCCTAATTCTGCGCCGGCGCTGCCCCGAGCCCGGCTTCTCGAGAGGTCACCGCTGACCAGGCTGTCGAACCCGATCCTAGGGAGACAGCGACGCCCAGGGCTGAAAAGAGGACCCTCAGGAGGGAGTCAGACGTCTTCATTTTTTCCAACGTCATTTAATGATAATAAAAGCTAATTCTTTAATGAACCTCTGCTGGGTACCACACACCTCTGTACTTACAAAGAAATAATATGTGCAAAGCGCTTGGAAGAGAGCCTGGTACACGTGAGCACGCAGTAAATATTAGATAGTCTCTCTCTCTCTCTCTCTTTTTTTTTTTACAGCGGTGGCCAGCAGGTAATAGGTGGCACAACTGGGACTGGAACCCAGGACTGCCTGTCTTTAATGGCTGTGTCTTTGCTTGCCTTACCCCTCAAAAGATTCACGAAGCTGCACTCATGGCTCACATGGGTAAACTGAGGTTCAGCGGGGGAAGAGCTCCCTCCTTAGTCATCACTCCCCGCCCAAGCCCCCTCATTCTGTTCTGCTCATTTCCCTGAAGTCTTACATCACAATCCTGTTTCCCTGGCCTCATGATGCATTCATTCATTCATTCATTCATTCATTCAAGGTCTTGTCCCCAAGAGGTTCTGCCCAGTATTCATACTGATCCAGTTTAGATGTCAGTGCTGACCGATAACCGTGGCACGTGTCGGGAAGGGACTTTAGAGCCCAAGTATCCGTCTCACCAGGTGCTCACCACTCACTCTCCCAGCCTCGCTGACTGAGGTCTAAGAGCACGGGATCTGGGGCCAATGCCAGCGTCACAGCGTAGCAGCTGTATGACCTGGGAACGTGCCCCATCTTTTCTGAGCCTCTATTTCCTCGTCTGAAAAATGGGGGTCACAGGTTGATGGGAGGGTTTAAGGAAGTCCTCTGTCTATAGAGTCTTTTCCTGGTGAAGTCTTCAGCTGTTCGTCTTTGGCCAACGGTCTGGCCGGTAATAAACACAGTCACAGATGACTTGTCATTCACCCTCGTCCCAGGAGTGAACGCCGGGGTGCACCCCGTTTAAGAAACTGAGGCTCAAAGAAGCACAGAAGCGTGAGGTCACACGGCTCTGACGTGCAGCTGGGAAGGACAGGATCTTCCATTCGAACCACAGCCAGTCCTGGGAGAGGATCGTGCCAACCCTCGAAAGCCCTAGAAAACGTGAAGAAAAACTGTAAGATCCAAGCCCGGGAGAGGGGCTTTGGTGCTCGGGGGAATTTACAGACGCTCCCTGCTTTCGGTGACAGCGCGCGACCTGCCTGTCCTTCAGTCCGGGACCTTCAGTCCGTCCGGCCACCTTGGACCGGAGGAGGGCTTGGGGGCGCTGAAGCGGCAGTGGTGGCTGGGACCGGCTGCAGTGGCCAGGGCTTCCGCGGAAGGGCCATGTCCGAGTCGTCCCCGCAGGGTGCTGAGCGCGACCTTTTCCGGGACACGTGGGTGCGATACCTGGGTGAGAGCGGGGCCAGGGGCACGGCGACTCCCCGACCCTGTAGCTGGGGAGGCAGGGGTCACGGTTTGCCAGTTCTGGGTCCTGGAGAAGGTGGGAGGATTCCTCTTAGTTATTCTGCCCAGACCAGAGATTGGGCTCAGAGAGGGTTAGGGGCTTGCCCAAGGTCACACAGCTCTGGTTGGTCCAGCCCTGCCTATGTGTGTGTGGTGGTGATGGGGGGAGGGGAGGGTCGGGAAGGGGAGAGGGGCAGGTCTCTGCTGGTCCAGTCTCCCAGATTGAAGCTCGGACCCTACTGGGAGAAATGGGAATGGGGTGCGCAGGTTGCCTTCTCTGCCATGCCGGAGCTCTGACTGGAGCCCGAGTACCTGGAGCTCAGTCTGTGGCTGCCTGTTCCCCCATTAGCACAGAAGCTTCCAGAATCCAGACTGGAAAGGCAGGCGAGTGACTGATCACGGTGACTGCACTCAGCTCTCCCACAGTGGCCCTAGCGTTGAGGTAGGCATCGTGGGTGGCCGTTTTACAGGTTCAGAGAGATCCAATCCCTGGTCTAAGGTCATCCAGCTTCTGTGTTGCAGGCTGGGGCTAGAGCCAGCAAGCTGGAGCGCCCCCTGGTGGAACAGTCGCTGCTCCCCGGAATTAAATGTCCCCTTCTGTCCAGGCTACGCCAATGAGGTGGGGGAGGCCTTCCGCTCCATGGTGCCGGCGGCGGTGGTGTGGCTGAGCTATGGGGTGTCCAGCTCCTACGTGCTGGCTGACGCCATTGACAAGGGCAAGAAGGCAGGAGAGGTGAGTGCGAGCCTGCCCCTCGACACGCACCCCCCCCAGGCCATTCCCCTGCTGGGTTAGTCCACAGCCTTGCATGTGATACCATCACTGTGGCATAAAGCATGTGGACAGTCCCTAACTCCGTCCTGTTTGTAGGATAGTGCACCCCCCGCCCCCAGCCTTGCGTGTGACATTTGTTGATACCCCAGTCCTGCATGTGGACAAGTCTACCCTCAGCACTAAATGTGGTAGAGTCCAGAGCCGAATACAGTGGGGCCTTGACTTACAAGTTTAATGCGTTCCGTGACGGAGCTCGTAACTCAAATTACTCGTATGTCAAATCAAAAAGTGAATGAGTGAGACACGTGATGCTGGGCTGATGTTGTGGCGTGCACTGTGACGTTCGCTGCGCCAACTAGCGGTGGGGTATCTGAAGCTGGCTCATAACCCGAATTTTAGCTCGCAACTCAAAGCAAAAAATCGGCCGAGAGACGGCTCGTATCTCGAAAAACTCGTTAGTCGGGACACTCGTAACTCAAGGCCCCATTGTACTAGCAAGGTTTGTCCCAGCTCCCTCTCCCCTCCCCCCGCCCCACCCCTCACTCCTCCTCTGCCTACTTCTCTCTCCCTGGTTCAGCCTCATGCCACAGGGTTTCCTGACTCTGCTACTGCTGAATTCCATTTCTCTTGTGCCCACCAGGTGCCAGGCCCTGAAGCGACCCGCCGCACCAGGGTGACCGTGGCCGTGGTGGACACCTTCGTGTGGCAGGCTCTGGCCTCCGTGGCCATCCCAGGCTTCACCATCAACCGTGTGTGTGCGGCCTCTCTCTACATCCTGGGCACTGCCACCCGCTGGCCTCTGGCTGCCCGCAAGTGGACCACCACGGCCCTGGGACTGCTGGTCATCCCCATCATCATCCACCCCATCGACAGGTGGGCGTGGCTTCCAGCCTCAGGGTCCTTCTCTCTGCAGATGGAGAGAAGCCCTGGGAGGCAGGGGGTGCACCCACTTTGCACAGAACAATCGCAGCAAAGGCAGGGCTGGCACTCGGGGCTCCAGAGGTAGAAAGGACAGTCTTTGCCCTTGGCATATGATCTGGCAGATATTTTGGCAGTAAAGGCAGAGGCCGGGGATGCCTGGAGGCTATAGGACACAGGACTAGTAAATTCCCAGAAAAAAAAAAAAAAAAGTAGTGTTACAAAACAACCAGAGGCAGGCGGGAGCAGGTGCACCTGGAGGGTGTTAGTGACAGAAGTAGGAATTGTTTTGTGAAACTGAAAAGTCATTAAGCTGCTGTCAGGCATGGCTGGATCTAGGCACCCAAATGATGTCATTAGGGGGTCTGGGTCTCCCCATCTTGCTGTCCTTTCCTCCACCACCTCCCCATGTTGGCTTCACTCACACTTTTCCCTCATGGGAGCAGAGATGGCCCCCAGCAGCTCCCAGCTTCCATCCCACCAGCTTAGCAAGCCCCATGGGAATCTTCTTAATAGTGACAGCAAAAATCCCAAGGAAGGCTGTCATTGGTCCATTATAAACTGGGTATCCACCCCTAAGCCATTGCCCTTCTCTGATTGGCCAGGCTTGGGTCATGTGCTTGCACTTAGAACCAGACATGGGGCCAGACCAACATGGAGTGGGAGGAGTCTTTCTCCAATGGAACACAGCTGACCCTGAGGCTATGAGTGAGTCTTGTACCCTCTCTGTGCCTCAGTTGTCCTAACGGAATAAAGAAGAGGGTGAAGGCTGCCACTTGGATGGCACTTGTGCCCTGCATCCAGAGAGTCCCTTCCCCTAGCCCTGACCTCCTGCCTCCCATTCCCCCATTGGTCACTTGTTCATCACCCTCCCTCGCCCCACAGGTCAGTGGACTTCCTCCTGGACTCCAGCCTGCGCAAGATCTACCCCTCAGTGGAGAAGCCCAGCTCCTCCTGACCACAGCCTGGCGCCTGGCCCGGGGGTTGGCACACTCCCTGCTTTCCAACCTCCTCCTCCTGTCTGGGGATTCAGTGCTTGGCTCCTTGGGGTCGTAAGGCTCTGGCACCTGAGTGGGTGTGAACTGGATGAAAACAATGACAAAGGCCTCAAGGAGCAGCCGCCGCAGCGACTCAGAGGCAAGCCCCGAACCCCGGAGTTCGTGATACCGAGTGGCAGCACGACTGGGTGGGCCCTGCCTTGTCTTTTTGACAGTAACATCCTCCCATGGAGGAGAAGGGGACTGAGCCCAGAGAGGGCGAGGAATATGGCCACGATCACTTGGCAAGCTGGGGACCCAGGACTCCCAGAGGCTCAGCCAAGTCACCCCATGGCAGCGTGGCTGGACAGAGGAGCAGCAGGCACTGGGGGTGCCACGGTGGGGGACCCTGAGGCCTGAGTCTCTGGCCAGCCCATTCCCGGGGCACTAGGAGGCAAGACAGCCCTGGTCTAATAAATCCTCGAGAAGTTTCGTTTTCTTCTTTTCTGTTGGGGATGAGCAGGGATGTGGTGGTGGAGAGCAGGGCTGGGGGCCCTCTGAGGCGGAGGCTGACTGCTCGGGCCAGGTGGCACTCTCCATGGCCAGCGCTGGGCCTTTCTGGTCCCTCCCCGCCCACCAGCGCCCCCTGCAGATGCCTGGACGTCCACTTGGTGCTGCAGCCTCCTGCACCCACGCCTCTGGGAGGGGAGGCCTCCCAGCCTGTAGGGTCACAGATCAGACCCAGCCCCGGTCTGCTCTCCCCTCTCCAGAGGCAGCTGGGTAGGGAGAAGGGAAGGGCCTGGGAGGCAGCCCCTGCTTGTCCGGAGCCCTTGCTCTAGGTTGGGCGCCCACCTGTGGCTGCTGCCCCAGCACCTGATGTTCGGGCTCAGGCCCTTGTCTCTCTTCCCTGGCTGCTCCCTCTCCCTCCATTCGCATCTGTCCCCAGTGCTCTACCCCCACATCTCCTATGTCTCCCCTCCAGGCCAGCATGAGGGCAGCGGCCTCTGGCGTGCCTCCCTCCAAGCTTCTCTATTTGCCAACTGCTTCTGAAACCGTCCAGAACCGAGCCCGGGCTTCTGCATCAGGATCTGCACAACCTCACCCTCAATTTTTACTCCAGCTATTCTGTCCTTTCTGGTTCCTTGGATCTGGAGGTTCTTTCTCTTTTTAAAAAAATATATTTTATTCATTTCAGAGAGGAAGGGAGAGGGAAAGAGAGATAGAAACACCAATGATGAGTGAGAACCATTGGGTTCTCAACCTGTGGGTGGCGACCCTTGGCCATGGGTTCTCAACCTGTGGGTCGCGACCCCCTTGGGCATTGGGTTCTCAACCTGTGGGTCGCGACCCCCTTGGGCATTGGGTTCTCAACCTGTGGGTCGCGACCCCATTGACCATGGGTTCTCCACCTGTGGGTCTCGACCCCCTTGGGCATTGGGTTCTCAACCTGTGGGTCGCGACCCCCTTGACCATGGGTTCTCCACCTGTGGGTCTCGACCCCCTTGGGCATTGGGTTCTCAACCTGTGGGTCGCGACCCCTTTAAGCTCTGCCTGTTTCCCATCTAGTTAGTCAGAGAGGCCCTTCAGGACCAGAGAATCCAGAAACTCAGGCTGCCTCTCTGCCACTGGCTGGCCGCACGGCCTTAGGAAGCTCCCAGCTTCTCTGTAGGCCAGCGGCTCTCAACCTGTGGGTCGCGACCCCTTGGCCATGGGTTCTCAACCTGTGGGTCGCGACCCCTTTGAGCTCTGCCTGTTTCCTATCTAGTTAGTCAGAGGCAAGAATCCAGAAACTCAGGCTGCCTCTCTGCCACTGGCCCTCCGCACGGTCTTGGACAGCTCCCAGCTTCTCTGTAGGCCAGCGGTTCTCAACCTGTGGGTTCACAGATTGAGAATCCATGCCCAAGGGGTCGCGACCCACAGGTTGAGAACCCATGCCCAAAGGGGGCGCGACCCACAGGTTGAGAACCGCCGCCCTAGAGCATGCTGGGAGCCAGGTCCTTCCGTGTCCACTTTCACGCAATGCTCAGCATCACCACCAGGAGGCAGCATCTCCCAAGGTGCCCATGTCAGCTGGTTCAAAGTGCTCCCAGGGTTAGTGAACTGCTCCTAGAATGTGCCAGGCCCTGTGCTAAGTGCTTCCTGTGATGTGTGTGGCTCACTTACTCCAGCAAACACATCCATCCTGGTTAGGTCCCTGTTTCCTGGAGTCTGAGTCACTGGCCCAAACTCACACAGAGCATCCACAGCCTTTGACCTTCCCACTGCCTCACCTCACCTTTCCCCCCGCCCAGTACTGATCCCCTGACTATTGCCTTCCAGCCCACAGCTCTCTGCATCGTCGGGGGCAGATCCGACTCGCAGGCTGAGCGTTGGTCTCCTCACGTACAACTCTACGTAATGATCTCCCGAAGTGAGGATTATGGGAAAAATGGCTCCCGAAGGCACTCAGCCAGGGCAGGGGCTCGCAGGGCGAGCTCCACAAACATTGGCTGTCCTTTTTTCTTTCTTTTAATTAATTTTTATTGATTTCAGAGAGGAAGGGACTGGAAGAGAGAGAGAAACATCAGTGATGAGAGAGAATCATGGATTGGCTGCCTCCTGCCTGCCCCACACTGGGGATCAAGCCCGCAACCCGGGCATGTGCCCTGCCCAGGAATCAAACTGTGACCTCCTGGTTCATAGGTCGACGCTCAGGACCTGGGGCTCAAGCCAGCATGTCTGTGTCCCTGACTCGCAGCACAGAGTTCAGGTGGGCGTCAGGGGGCTGTGCTTCCCAGAGGCCGTGCCAAGGAGGGGCAGGATGCTGGGCTTCGGGGCACAAGCCCTGCCTGGCCTTCTGCGAGTTTCCTTGGACGGGTGGCTTAAGCATTGTGTGTCTCCATTGCTCCAGCTGCCCGATGGGCATAACACCTCCTCTGCCCACAGACGTGGGTTGGAGATGGTGACCTCCAGGCCACGTCTACTAGAAGGTCTAGAACAAACAAGCCACTCCTTCTCTCCTTCTTTGTACACGAAGGGCCTTAGAGAAGTGGTAGTATGGGGCAATTAAGAGCAATGTCTTTGGAGTAAAGAAAAAGCAAACCAAACAAAAAAAAAAACACCCCACCTTGGGTTTTGGAACCGCTACGGAACAGCTGTGTGATGTTGGGTGAGTGACTTCACCTCTCTGAGCCTTCGTTCCCTTGTCCATCAGGTGGCCGCGATGAACGGCCCCGGGGGAGGCACGAGAGTGAAACAAGCTAAATTCATAAAGCACTTGGCAGTCTGTGTGGTGCACAGAGAGCACTCGCTGAATGATAGCTCTGATATTATTATTATTAATATTATTATTATTATCGCCAGACAGCTGCTAGGGTCAGATAGGACTTCCTTTGTTCCCAGGAAAGTCCCTTTGTTTAAAACACAAGCTGTAAGTTCCAAGGGAAAGAAATGAGGGTGGGAGTGATGGACAGGGGAGCTCTGCACCCTGAATCAGATAGAGTCTTCATGGGAGCATCGCCTACCGACCCCAAGGGGGCAGCCACTGCCAGAAATCTGGGGGCTGATTGCCTGAGTGTCCAGGATAGTCAGTCCAACCCCCTCTGGGGCTCTGCTCCTGTCCAAGGTGCTGAAATCTGCCCGGGTAGGCAGGCGCCTTCCCCTCATGCCCATCCATGATCACCTACTCCCTATCTCCGTTCAACCTCACAAGGACACACTGTGAAGTTGTACTCCTTACACACATCTGCTATACAGGGAGTATAAGTAAAAAAAAAAATTAGATACATCTCCAACCCAAATTGCTCAGAGTTCTTTTTTTTTAAATATATTTTTATTGATTTCAGAGAGGAAGGGAGAGGGAGAGAGAGATAAAAATATCAATGCTGAGAGAGAATCATGGATTGGCTGCCTCCTGTCTGTCCCCCACTGGGGATCGAGTCTACACCCTAGCCCTGTGCCCTGACCCGGAATTGAACCGTGACCTCCTGGTTCATAGGTCGACGCTCAACCACTGAGCCACGCTGGCCAGGCTCCTAGTTCTTAGGAAAGAAATTCAAGCAACTTAGGAGATGTGGGGGCAAAGGGTAGGAGATTGACTTTTCTACTTCTTGGGTTTCAGTGACCTCTACATCTTGCTTTGACCCTTGCTTCTTTCTCTTCTGCAACATTGGCCTCCTCCAAGGCTGTGTCTCTCATACCTTCCCTGATGTGACCACAGCATCTGAACCTTCCCCCAAAGCGGCTCCTTCTCTACTCATTACTGTCAGGCTCAGGAGAACTAATGATCAGTTTCTGGCGGGAGGACAGGAGATATATAGGCAAAGCAGGGGGCCAGAGATCTCTGCGCAGCGACGCAGCACCTAGATGGGGGTGAGCTCCTCGTCGTATTTCTGCATGCCTTTGTCTGGGAGCAGTACCTCCACCGTGAAGCTGATCTTCTTGGTGTGGACAAAGCTGTAGGTGTTGTCAAAGCGCAGGACGTCTGGGGGGACAGAGGGACACACAGGTGGTTGGCCCTGGCTTGACACTCCTGTGTCCCTGCCCCAGCCACGGGGGAGGACTGGCTGTGTTCCCCCTTCCTGTGTTTGCCGAGCGGAGCCAAGTTCTCACCACGACTGTTTCCTTCCCCATGGGAACGGCCACCCCTGAGCAGGGCCTGTAAACAGACACTGACCTCCTGCTGGCCCGTGTCCAGCCTGGCTTTGGTTGCACAGACTGGCAACCAGAACAATGGCCACGGCAGCCCATTGTCTTCACACCTGGACGCTTGCATAATGGGGGCTGGCGGGGGGCCATCAGAGGCCTCCCGGCCCCTGGGGTTCTGGGCCAGGCCTGCACATGCCCTCTGCCTCCCCCACGGGCAACCCAAGAAGCAGGGCTTGTAATCTCTGCTTCACAGGTGAGTGCAAGCCAAGGGTCCAGACAGGAAAGACTTTCGCCCAAGGTTACACGGCAAGCACGAGGCTGAGGTGGCATCCTGGCCCCGCACGCGGCTGTGCGGCTCTGGACAAGCTGACTGACTTCTCTGAGCCCAGCTTCCTCCTGGGGAGAGTTGCACCTGTCCCATCAGCCCTGGCCTGTGTGCCGGGAACCAAGGTTTCTCAACCCCTGTAGGGTCCGTGGGTCCCTGGCTCTTGGTGCACACAGGTGTGGACCAAATGAGCAGCTTCAAACCCTGGCCAGTTTGGCTCAGTGGATAGAGCGTCGGCCTGTGGACCAAAGGGTCCTGGGTTCGATTCCGGTCAAGGAAGGGCACATACCTTGGTTGCAGGCTCCTCCCAGGCCCGGGCCCTGGTAGGGTCCGTGCAGGAGGCAACCAATCAACCAATCAACCAATGGATGTGTTTCTCTCACATCCGTGTTTCTCTCTAAATGATCAATGGAAAAATATCCTCGGGTGAGGATGAACCAACTGAGCAGTTTTGTGAATGAATGGCGCTGACCTCAGCTGTGTGTGCCTGGGGCGGGGGGGGGGGGCAGCGCCCCTGTTTCCTTCTCTACACCCTGGGACAGATGACGGCAGCTTCCAGAAGCTGGGTCCCGGCTGGGGTGCACTTACAGACGCCAGCTTCCGAGCAGGTGAGGCTCCCGTCCTCCGGTACCATGTGGGCGTTGTAGCGCTGGGTGGGCAGCACCTCCGTCATCTCCCCCGCCTTCTGCCGCTCCCCCATCTTGGTCTTCAGGAAAATCCCGAAGCCGATGTCCGCCCCATCCGAATAGAACTGCCACCTGGATATGGGTGGGGGACGACGGACAAGTTACCTACCGCTCAGTCTGAAGGGTCCCCGAGGGACTAGTCCCCAGCCAGGGGTGGGTCAGTGGCCTGTCCCTACCTGAGGACACAGCCCGGGAACAGGATCTCATACTCCACCTGGTGCGAGGAGCTGCGGCTGATCTGCACGGAGTGCTCGTATTGAGTCTTTACCTGGTCCCTCACGTACATGGACTTGGGGACCTCCCCACCGTAGTTGATCTGCGGACATAGGATGGGATGGGCTGGCTCCCAGCTTCCAGCCCTTGCATTGTTCATGCTGCTGCATCTGCCTGAGATGCTTTCACCATTTCCTGGAAGTATTCTGCTCATCCTGTCCTCCCCGCGCCCCACCCCTGACCCTCCAGGCTGGGTCAGGGCCTCCTCTGAGAACTTCCTTTTCCAGCTCATCCCTCCGGGCCGAGCTGGAAAAATGTCCTCATTCCTTGTTCGCCTGCACAGCTGCTGAAAGGCAGGGCTGGGCCTGTGTGGCTCCACACCTTGCTCACAGGGGTCTCTCCATAAACATTTGTGGAATGAATGAGTGGGTGAGAAAGCAACTCAGCTCTACTCCCCTCCCCTCCCTGTCTTAGGGGGTCTCTGTACCTTAGTTAAACATTTAGGGTTCCCATCTGGGTCAGTCATGGTCCCCCCATACTGGACAGGCAGTTCCTCAGGACTGATGAATTTCAGCAAACGTTCTTTCCAGTTGTCTGGGGTCAGAGGCGTTGAAGGACAGTTATTGGGCATGAAGGGAACCTGCCCCCGCCCCCCCCGGCCCCCCCCCCCCCGGCCTCCTACCAGGAGGACCTGAGCTCAGGGAGAAACCACACAGAAGCTCGGCTGCCAGGGCCACTCCCCAGCCTCCCAGGCCTCAGGCTGCAGGAAGAGTCTCCCAGCATCGTGTTGCTATGGGAACATGTTTCCCCTTGGCTGATGGTTTGCACATTTTTGAGTCTCCAGTCCTTGAATAAGAGTTCTTTAATTGTCTCACAGAAATGTATCTTCTAGAAATGTACCTTGTTTTTAACTATTCACACCTCTTTATAATCAACTTTTTAAAAAGCTTAACGACCTTTCCCATGACAGCAAATCATTTTTCATGGCTGCCCAATCATTTACCAAGTGCATGCATTATTTACTTATCCAGCCCCTTCTGGCGGAGCCTCCCTTCTCTGAATCACGTCTCCTTTTCCTGCTCTTTTTCCTCATCTTCCTAAGCCCAAATTGCCGTTAAAAGTACTGAGATGATGAGAGTTGAAAGGACACTGACGCCTGTAGCCCAGAGGTTGACTAGCAACCAACTGAAACCAATAAGGAGGAAGGGGTGAAAGCCTTAGTCACCAATAACAGGGAATGAGGCAGGGGTCACTGGGGAGACTCCACAGTGTAAGACCCGCCTCGCCCTTGAGAAACAGGAGTCTCTGCCTCGAGGTGATGTGTGGATCTCTGGGTGGAGTGATGGACCCACCTCACGCCAAAGCTCATGGGGATGCAACTAGGACTACTTACTTCCCAACACTATGATTTTCCTGCGAGTGTCTTCACTTAAGAAGGGCTTCATGAGGTTGTAGCCCACAGGGAACAGTTTGGTGGCTGGAGAGATACAAGCAAAGATAATGGGGAGAAAAGAGTTCCATCGACCCACCCTCTCCATAGCAGTCATAGCCAACAATATGGCGGAATCGTGAATTACCTCAGCAAACTTCAATGCCCTGCACCTGACAAACCATCCAGCCAACTGGTCAACCAACCAACAAGCAACAACTAACCAGCCATTCAATCAGTCATCCAGTCTATCAACCAACCAATCAACAAAGTTCCAATAAATTCACTGTCTAACCAGCCCACCAACCAATCAGCCAACCTATCTAATAGTCGAACAACCAATTAACACACCAGCTAATCAGCAAACCAACAAGCCAATTAAACAACCAGTTAACTGGCTAGCCAACTAGACAACCAACTAACCAACCAACCAACTAACCAATCAACAACCAATTAACCAGCCAACCATCAAACATACATCCATCCTTCCCTCCTTCCACCCACTCAAATGACAACCACCCAAATACCCAGGGATCATCCACCTGGCCCCAGGCTTCAAGGAGTGGAAAACCCAGCAAGGAAAACAGGATGAATACACGCAGGACAACTGGTGGTCCCAGAAGGCAGCAGACAAGAAAGGCCAGAGGCAGTTTAGGAAGGGAGAGATCAATGAGGCAGGAGAGCTGGGGGGAGGGGGTCCTGAAAGAGCTGGGGCTGGAGCTGCCTCCTTGTGCGGTGAGGCCGACCACAGAAGCTTCCATGTAGGGAGTGCTTGCTCTGTGCCAGGCATTCTAAGTGATTTGCACGCAGCCAAGCAACCCACCTGTCTCCCTGAAACCCAGGGAAGAAGGCGCTATTCTCATCCCCAGGGTACAGATGAGGAAAAGGAAAAGTCACTTGCCGCACACCTTTCAAAATGAACAGGGACTTCAGCGTCTCCGGATAATTCTCTTCAAGGAGGCTAAAGAACTGTGGGACCAAGAAAGACCCCCTCAGAGCCCGTACCTCATCTCTCTCTACCCCCACCGCCTTTGCAACCCAGAGAGCTGGGGGGCGTTCCCCTCCTTTCCATCACCTCACCTGGCCCTTGGAGGGGAACTTCTCACCTCAGACAATTGCAACCATATCATAATAGTCATTTGAAGTAAGATTACAGTAATGATAGTATCGTAATAATAATGACTACTATTTATTACTAGTAAATGTTCAGTATTTGCAAGCGCAGTGTATACACTTTACATATTAACTCACCGGAGTTTCCGTGTATCCCTCCAAAATGTAGACTATCTTTATCCCCAATAACTTGCTCAATTCACAGAGCTGGGGGTGACAGGGCTGGGGAGGCCATGGAGGAAACTGGCCCCTCTGGTCTCCATACAGTGTTGTCCCCGAGGCCTGTCCTGTGGGGCCTTCTAGGAAGCATGTCTCTGGGTCCTGAGTCGCATGCTGGGGCCCCGGGAGGCTACCACCTTTGACCAGATCTTGGCTGTGAGTGAGCAGCCAGATCGCAGCAAGCCGAGCTGGTCCTTAAACCACGGGGGGGACGGGGGGGGGGGGCCGTGGGGCTTTCTCCTCACCTCCTGGTACACTTCCACCAGAGGTTTCCAGAAGTGCTTCAGCCCCAGGCCCTCGCAGTCGAATATCATCACAATGGTATCAATCCTCTTCCCCAGCTGCAAGGATGAGAGCAAGGACCAGTTCCCAGGCTCAGGGTGCAGGCTCAGGTCTTGGGGCACGGTGACGCTAGCATATGACACCTCAGGGTTTCTCCCAGCCCCCTACTCTGTCCTCAGATGAATGAATGAACAAGACAGTGCATATATTTATCCATCCATCCATCCATCCATTCTTCATCTATCCATCCATCCATCCATCCACCCATTAACTCATCCATCCATCCATCCATCCACCCATCCATTAACTGATCCATCCATCCATCCATCCATCCATCCATTAATTGACCCATCCACCCATCCATTCATACTGCCATTCATTCATTCATTCATTCATTCCTCCATTTGTCCAAATGATATTTACTGAGCACCTATTGTGTGCCAGATACTGAGAGCATAACACAAAATGCTCAATAACCCACACTGTTGTCTTCAAAGAGTTCACAATCTGGTTGGGGAGATGGACAAGCCACCAGGTCATCCTGGTCCTGAGATGCGTGCTGGGGTGGGACAGCGTGGGAGCTGTGGGAACACACGTTAGCCCAGACGAGGGCCTCAGAGAAGGTGACATCTAAGGTTGAGACCTGAAGCTTAGAAAGGAGAGAGCCGGGGGAAGCATGGCAGGCAGGTGTGTGTGCTGGGGGTAGTCTGATCCAGATACACGAAACAGCAGGGGCCACGAGTCAGCAGGAGTAACAATAACCGGCATGGTTGAGAAAGATGTTAGGCCCTGTGTGCTAGGCCGTATACTTGCATTATCTCACCGAATCTCTGCAACCGTTATTTATGATGAACCATTTTCTAGGTGAGGAAACCGACTCAAGAGGTGAAGTGACTATTCGAGGCTGCACAGCTGGGAAGTAGCAGAGCTGGGGTTTGGCCCCCGAGCCCTTCGACCATAATAGTAGTACAGGTGGGTGCTACTCCTGGGACCATATGCCCTGGCAGCCTCACCCGCCCCAGCTGCCCGCCCCCCTCAGCCCAGGCCTCACCCGCTCCGTCTGCAGCTCACACTGTTGCAGGATGCGCTCACGGTCCCTCATCTTGGCCTTGAGCAGGTCCTGCTTGGTGACTGAGAAGAGCAGGCCTTTGGGGTCCAGGGGCCCAGCGATGTCATACCACACGGGGCAGCCATCGCGGTCATAGCCACACAAGCCCCCGGGCATGTATTTCTGGACCACCTGGGGTCACACGGAGAGAGACACGAAAGTTGGCATGATACACATCGCCGGGGACCCCCAGGCTAGGTGGCCCTGCGTGCCCCAAGTCTGTACACACTCCAGGTGAGAAAACCAAGGGCCTGCAGGGGAGGGCCTTGCTCAGCAGGTACACAGCAAAGCCTGGGCCTGGCCCGAGGCCTCTGGGCTCCTTAGTTCTGCCCCTGACATCTCCCACGTCCCTTTTCATGGAGGGACAAGTCATAGGAAACATGGATCCTGAAGGTCAACCGGCCTGCTTCAAATACAGACACCACTGCTGCCCTGCTGTGCATCCCTGAGCAAGTGGTCCCCCTATCCTCCTCTGAGCACCATTCCACCTCCTCTGCTGCCAAATGGTTTGGATAGTTCCTCCCTCATGGGATTGTTGGGGACCGTCCCCAAGATCATGTCGGCAAAGCGCAGCGGCTGGTCTAGAGCTCCTACTCCATCCAGGAAGCCATGGCCATTGCTTTACTAGGATGTCAGCGGTGGGGCTGTCCTCCTGATGCCTTGGGAAGCTCACTGTCCTTCCCACCCGGACAGGATGCTCTGAGCGAGGCCCCAGGGGTGAGGGCGCAGGGGCACAGGCTCATTGTGGTGGTCCAGGGACTCACAGGCCTGAGCTCAAATCCCAGCCCCACCTCGGGGTGGTGGGCCTTTGGGTAAGCTGCTTAATCTTGGCTGGGCCTCAGTGTGCTCGTCTGTAAAATGGGACAATAGGACCACCCCATAGAGTTGTGATGATCCAATGATCTCACGCAGGTAAAGGCTTGACCCCCAGGCCTGGACCTCATAAGCCCCCAGGAGAGGTACCTGCAGGCCCAGGAGGTTCCACAGACTCCCCGCCCTTCACTCACGTCCCCAGTGACCCCCAAGGTGGCTTCCCGGGATGTTTGGGAAAGACCAGGGTGTGAGCGGAGGTGCCACTCACCTCTGGAGGCTGCCAGTCGAGGATGTGGTCAATGTCCATGGCCTTCCGGAACTCCATGTGCTGAAAGGGAGAGCAGTGGTCAGGCTCCCAGCACCCCGTGGGAGGGGCAGCAGGGGCCGGAGGCGTGCCTGGCCTCCCATGAAGCCCCTCCCCAAATGCCCAGCGGTGGCCGTGGGTCCCACCTTGCGGAGCATGGCCTCTGCTTTCTCCAGGTTGAAATTCCGAGCTGTGGGGAGATGGAGGAAGGAGTGAGTGGGGGAAAGACTGTCCGGCAGGTGCCTTGTCCTGGTCCTGGCCAGGGGGAGCTGCAGGGGGCCCTGGGTGGGGCCTTCTTCCCTGCCCCCTGCCCTCTCCTGAACCTGGACGTGTGGAGCAGGGGGTGTGCTTGGAGCCTGAGGGCCGTGCACCGTCCTGGAGCCTCTGGGACCAGCACCCTCTTGCTGCCCCCCTCACCTCTCGCTTTCCCGCCTCTGCCCTCACCTCGGAGCCAGCGCAGAAGGAAATGGTCATCAGGGTTGGGCAGGGCAGGCAACACGTCCTGGACATTCTCTCGGAACTGGGAAGGGAGAAGGGGGTTAAGGTGGTTTTCACGATGAGCCTGGGCCCCCTAGACTCAGCGATGGTTTTCCTTAACCCGTCCCACAATGACGGAAGGGTGGGCGGGCAGACGAATGGAAGGGACATAGATCACTGGATGGGTGGTTGGACGGATGGGTAGGTGAACAGAAGGAAGGCTTTATGGGTGGGTAGATGGATAGAAAGAAGGATGGATGGATGGATGGATGGATGGATGGATGGATGGATGGTGGGTGGGTGAATGGGAAAAAAGGAAGGAGAAATCAGTGAATGAGTAGGTGGAGAAAAGGAGAGGTAGGTGGGTGAGTAGAAGGAAGGAGAGTTTGGTGGGTGAATGGATGGAAGGAGGGATGGACAAACGGGTGGTGGGGTGGGAGGATGGGTGGAAGAAAGGATAAATGGGTGGGTAAGTGGACTGGAGTATGGATATACAGTAGTCGTCCCTTATCCACGGGGGATACGTTCTAAGACCCTCAGTGGACACCGAAGCCACAGAGAGTGCTAAGTGCTATATATGCTATGTTTTTTCCTATTCATACATGCCTATGATAAAGTGTAATTTATAAATTAGGCACCGTAAGAGACCACCAACAATAACTAATACAAAAACAGAACAATGATAACAATACTAGAGGCCCGGTGCACGAATTCATGCACAGGTGGGATCATAGGCCTGGCCGGTGATGGAGGCTGATCAGGGCTGTCTCGCAGGGGGAGGGGGGGAAGGAACCACGGGAGGTTGGCTGTGGGAGCACACTGACCACCAGGGGTTGGCAGTGGGTAACTAAAACATGGAAAGCGATATGGTGGATAAGGACAGACTCCTGTATTCTTCGTTCCTTCTGTGTCAGCCCACCCAGACTCCTGCCTTTTTGTTGTTGTTAGTTTGTGAATCTTCACCAGAGGATATAGTTCCCTTGAATTTTTTTTTTAGAGAGAGTGGAAGGGAGAGGTAGAGAGAGAGAGAAACATCGATGTGAGAGAGATACGTTGACTGGTTGCCTCCCACGTGAGGATTGAGCCTGCAACTGAGGTATGTGCCCTTGACCGGAATCGAACCTGGGACCCTTCAGTCCAACGGCCAATGCTCTGTCCACTGAGCCAAACCGGCTAGAGCTCTCCTGCCTTTTTAAAAAGTCCTGTCTTCTACCAAACCATGGTTAAGGATCATGTACCCTCCTTCCCCCTGGCTCTCACACACCGGCCACCTCTCAGGGTCCTGGGAGGGGTGGGAACCGTAGGAGGGCACCACCAGCACCCTTCAGCTCCCACCTGAGGGGCCTGGAGGGTGGGGAAGGGGGCGGCTTTCAGAGAAAGCTCTGGGTCTGGCTCCTGAACGAGAAGAGGTCAGGCTTGAGCTGGTCCCCCCACTACTGACCGGGCGTGGTGCTGGTCCCTTAACCCCTTCCCCGGAAAGGTCTGATGTCACTGTCAGACCTGACCTTGGGAGAGGTGACAGCGGAGAGACAATGTCAAGGACATGCTGGGCCAACAGAGTAAGGCAGGGTGGCAGCCACCGCCCCTCCTCTGCTCCCCAGCCCTTCTCCCTGGGGCTGCAGGGCGAGGGACTCTCACCTTGGCCAGGGTCTCTGCCTGCTTGGGGCTCAGGTCTCCGACTCGGCCGCTCATGGTGCTGGGCGAGCTGGAGGAGGAGGGACCACTGTAGGCAGCGTCCAAGCCTGGTCTGGGGCCCTGAGCCAGCAGGCCTTTTGCCCCTTTGCTGGGTGTGGCTCCAGGCACCTCCTCCCAGGACAACTGTCGAGTGGCACCTTACATAATTGGGATTAAGTGAGGTCCCGTGTTTGGCTCTGGGCCAGGTCTGAGGGGCAGGCAGGCACGGAGGCTGGGAGGGAACGAGGCCGGCCTCCCGGGGCCTGGGATTCGAGGCTGGGCCCTACAGAACCCCCTTCCGTGTTCCCAGGCCTCCAGGGGCCACTGTCCCGGAGAAAGAGGGGGACTTCAGGGAGAGGGGGACCCGCACGCTTTCTCTTCCTGCCTCAGTTTCCCCGTGTCACTGATGAAGGGACTCCACACACAGGGTCCTGCAGGTCGCCACCAGCCCAGCTCTGGCAGGTAGGGGTCAGGGACGTGGTCAGTTTAGTAGGCGGTTCATTCCCTTTGTCTGGGTAGGAAGCTCATGTCCTTTTGCAACAAGAAGAGACAGGCTCGCCCTGACCGGTTTGGCTCAGTGGATAGAGCATCGGCCTGTGGACTCAAGGGTCCCGGGTTCGATTCCAGTCAAAGGCATGTACCTTGGTTGTGGGCACATACCCAGTAGGGGGTGTGCAGGAGGCAGCTGATGGATGTTTCTCTCTCATCGATGTTTCTAACTCTCTATCCCTCTCCCTTCCTCTCTGTAAAAAAAATCTATAAAATAAATTTAAAAAAACGAAAAAGAAAAAGAGACAGGCTGGGACAGAATTCAAGTGTCCTTGCTAAAGGCTTGTTCTCTCCAAAGGGCCGATGCTATGGTTCCTGGTGTCTTTCAAACTCCATCGTGCCATGCTGGCCCTGCGCCTCAATGAGGGGAGGGGCTGAGCGCTCCCCACCCTGCAGCCCTCTCTTCTCTTCCCTGAGGCCTCGCCCAGAATCCCACATCCTGGGCCCTAACGCAGAGGTGGGGCAGGTGGGTGGCCCTGGGGGGAGGGGGGGGCAGGTGTTTCTTGGGATTTTAAACCGAGGGTGCAGCTCCCGCTCGCCCTGACCCGTGAGGGGTGCCCACCATCTGTGCGAGGTGATGGAAAAGCCCAGAGGGTCCCTGTCCTTTGATTTCTGTCGCGCTGCCTGATCTTCTACCATCACACGTGCCCACAAGGCCTGGCCCTGCTCCCCACTCGCCCATAAGACGTTCCTTTAAAAAAAATGTTTTTATTGATGTTTTAGAGAGAGAGGGAGAGAAGATAAAAACATCAATGAGAGAGAAGCAGTAATCAGCTGCCTCCTGCACACCCGCTCCTGGGGATCGAGCCCACAACCTGGGCAGATGCTCTGACCAGGAATTGAACCAGGAACCTTCCTGGTGCCTGAGGCGACGCTCAATCCACTGAGCCCCGCCGGCCGGGCTAGTGGCCTCCCTTTTATGATGACATCTCAGAGGGTCCCTGCCTCATTTATAGAATAGGCGGGGGGGTGGGGGGGTCAACGCTTGCCCTGCCCTCCTTACGTGGTTGGAGGGAAGAGCTAACGAGCCGTGTAGACTGTCCAGGGTTGTACCCGTCTCAGGGATCACTCGCCTTCAGCCGTCAGAAGCAGAGGCCACATTGTCAACGACTGCCTGTCAGGAAGGCATCAGCTTGAGCCCTGGCTGGTGTGGCTCAGCGGACAGAGCATCGGCCTGTGGACTGAAGGATCCCAGGTTCGCTTCTGGGTCAGGGCACATGCCTGGGTTTCGGGCTCCATCCCCAGTGTGGGGCCCATCAATGATTCTCTCTTATCATTGATGTTTCTATCTCTCCCTCTCCCTTCCTCTCTGAGATCAATAAAAAAAATATTTAAAAAAAATAATGCATCAGCCTGAGACCACAGCACATCCCTGTGGCCACATCCTCCAGGCCTTGAGGCTGCCACATGGGCTGAAACCACCCCTGGGCTGGCCTCGGCCCCAATAGCTGGGCTCGCCCAGGTCCCCTACCCCTCGGGCATCTTGGGGCGCCCCTCCCCACCTCTGGGCTCTCTCGGTCCCTTTAGGCTGGCGAATGTGAGTGGTGCTGGACACCTCCCTTGCTCTGGGCCCTGATAGAGGGGGTCGAGAGGAGGAGGGGCCCGCGGTGGCATCTCCATCTGTGTGGGGTGCCTGCCCCACACACTCAGGGGCGGTTAGATAACCCTCCACACCCCGTCCCTCCCCACTTCACATTCCAGCCTCTTTCTGCACGGCCTCGGCTGCCCTCCACACCCACTTCCTGCCGGTGGCAGTGGCAGAGATTGGGTTCCCCGCTGCCCTCTCCCAGCCTAATCCTGGCCGTTTCTCACCCGTCTCCTTTCTCGCCCTAATCCCTCTCATGGGACGTGCCCCAGCTACTCCTGGGAACCTCAGAGGCTGGGCAGGGAGAGCCAGGGGGTCTCAGAAGCTGTGGCCTTTCAGAGTCACCCCTACAAAGTGCTTTTCCTGGTTCATAGGTTGATGCTCAACCACTGAGCCACGCCAGGGAATGCGGCGGGGAGAGCTCAGAAAAGTTTCTCCCTCTCTCGGACCTTCCACTTCTTCGATTCTCTGACTCTGAACCCATAGCCACGCCCTGCCTGCCCTGGGAGGGCTCACCCTTGTAACACGGGCCAAACAAATGAGGCATGAGGCCCGTGGGCCACGAGTTTGACATGCTTGGTCTAAATCATGGTGGTGGGGCCCCCGGGCTGCAGGGTGTCTCGAGGCCGCGGAATTAATCTCCCTCCCCCGAAGCAAAGCCCTTGGCAGGGGAGAACCCCCACCCCCACCCCCACCCATGGGACACATCTTCTCCCGTAAGTCCCCAGATTGTGTTTAGCTCCTCTTTGCCAAGCTCTCAGGGGGCCATGGCGACAACCAGGACATAAGCAAACAGCTGCAGGAGGTAGACAGGGCTGCCCACGGCGCACCCTGGAACCGCTCTTTCCGGGAGGTCACTAGGACAAGTTTCTGTGGAAACATAACCTTTTCTGTTCTCGTGTGCACACCCTGGTCGTACAGTCACTCTATGCGTACCCTTTTGAGGAGCAGCCAAACTGTTTCCCAGAGCGGCCGCGCCATGTGTTACACCCCCCCCCCCCCCCACCCCAGCAACGGGCGAGGGTTCTGATTTCTTCACTCCCTCACCTACATTTATTGTCTGTTTTCTTTTTTAAATAAGTCTTTATTGATTTCAGAGCGGACGGGAGAGGGAAAGAGAGATAGAAGCATCAATGATGAGAGAGAATCATGGATTGGCTGCCTCCTGCACATCCCCCACTGGGGATCAAGCCCGCAACCCGGGCATGTGCCCTGACCGGGAATCGAACCTGGGACCCTTCAGTCTGCAGGCCGACGCTCTATCCACTGAGCCACACCAGCCAGGACTTGTCTATTTTCTTGACAGGTGAGGCCAGGTATTTCCCAACGCCTCATCCTGTAAGTACCGCCACTGGAGCTCCATCAACACCTCATCTTGAGTGAGAGTTTTGACCTGCGGCCTCTTGCCAAGATCTTGCCATTCTTTCCTGACAAACAACAGACTCTGTTGCATAACCTGCATCATAACAGGGTTGTATTAGCAACTAAGCGTCCCCAGTCGCTCGCAAGTAACACACATCAGTCAGCTGTCACCCAAGTGTCACCCAAGAGCCCTCCTGGCTCTCCTCCAGCCTCAGACCCCACAGCCTCCCCCACCCCATGCCTGTCTGGGAGGGCCCCCCCCCCCCCCCCACACACACGCTTCAGCTCTCTCTTCAGGGGTCCCTCCCATCGGCAAAGCACATCCGATCCCCCATCGGGTTTCTTTGCTGGATGCTCCCCCAGAATTTGGCTCCTGCCCCTCCCAGCGCACCCGTGATGACATGCTCACTCGTGATGGACCATCAGTCACTGCTGCCTCTTCTAACACAAGGCACCTTCCTTGCCAGTGGGGTCCGGCCAGCCCAGTAGCCTGGTGCCCCCGGGGCCTGCAGTGCCTGGCGCTGGACGGACGCTCCATAAACATTGATGAATAAATGGATGAACAGAAACAAACCTGGGCCAGCCAGTGCCCCTCAGAGATATTTCCTTTTTTGAAAAAATATATCTTTATTGATTTCAGAGAGGAAGGGAGAAGGAGAGAGAGAGAGAGACATCAATGATGAGAGAGAGTCATGGGTCGGCTGCCTCCTGCATGCCCCACACTGAGGATCGAGCCCGCAACCCAGGCCTGTGCCCTGATCGGGAATCGAACCGTGACCTCCTGGTTTATAGGTCGACGCTCAACCACTGAGCCACCGTGGCCGGGCTAAACCGCTTGATTTTCGGCAGGGGATTGTGAAGGTGGGAGTCACCTATTGTGAGCCTCTGTCATAGCAACAGGTGGGCCCAGCAAAACCTGGCAAAGGGTCCCCCCAACCCCGGCCAGGGGGCCCTCTCTAGCCTGCCAAGGGCAGCGGGAATGGCTCTGGGATGCCCGAGTGCCCCGGGGTTCTCCAGATGTGGCTGCATCTGGGAGGCTGCACGGAGGGTGACCGTGTAGGGCCACCAGGTGGTGGGAAAGCCCGCTCTGAGATGGGGGAGCAGCCCTGGACACCATGTCCCGTGGTTTCTGCCTGACCCCAGCCCCGGGCCATCTCCCCGACGCAGGCACAGCAGTCTCTCTTCTTGCCAAACCACTCACACGCCCTGGCAGACGAGGAGCGCCTCACGCACGGGCGCTGGTGTTTTGTTTCATTTATCTGGCTTGCTCCTCATGGCGTCGGAGCTCCTGTGCAGACGCTCAAGCCTCCAGCTGGCCCTGCCAGTCCCCCTGAGCCGTTCCCGGCAGAGAACGCGGCCTCCCTGCTCTTAGGGCCTGAAGCTGTGCTCCCTGCGAGGCCTGGGGCTCAGGCCGCCAAGCCCGGGCGCCGGGTGTGGGGAGTCCTGGGACAGGTGGGCGTTGTCAGGAGGGACTCGGGGCAGCTCTGCGGGCGGAATCCTTCCTCAGTGGATGCTGGTTCATCCCCAGCCTTTGCGGACAGGTAATCAGATGCCCGTCGGGATCCTCGGGGTGGTCTACGCGCTGGGTGTCCCCCTCCTGCTTGGCCCCTGGGCCAGGTGTGCCAGGAGGAGCTGAGATGGTGAGGGGAGGTGAGTGCCCTCTGGGTGGCCTCCAGCAGCACCCTGCCTGGGGGGGCCGGGGACAGGGAGTGGGTGCTGAGGGGGGTGGAGAACCCAGGCGCAGAGGCAGCAGGGTCTTCATTGTGCTGGGGATGGTTTTGTCGCCTCGAGACCCTGGATTTTCTCCTGGGAGGCCCTGTCAGGGAGCAGCACCTCCACGGTGTAGCTGACCTTCTTGGCGTGAATCAGGCTGTAGGTGTTGTCGAAGCGCAGGACGTCTGCCCGGACGGAGAAGGAAGTCATCAGGCAGCTGCAGCCCGACCTCTCTGCAGACCCGGTGCCCTGGGGCACTGGCCGCCCAGGACTATGGATGGGGCTGGAGGGTCAGCCACTGCCCAGCCCCTAGCCCATGGCTCACAGCCATCCATCGCTTTGGATGAGGCTTGTGCTCATTAAAGAATTAGGAATAGCCTGGCCAGCGTGGCTCAGTGGTTGAGTGGCGACCTATGGACCAGAAGGTCACGGTTCGATTCCCAGTCAGGGCACATGCCCAGGTTGCAGGCTCGATCCCCAGTAGGGGGCATGCAAGAGGCAGCCGATCAATGATTCTCTCTTATTCATTGATGTTTTCACCTCTCTCTCCCTCTCCTTTCCTTCCTGAAATATTTATTTTATTTTATTTTATTTTAAATATATTTTATTGATTTTTTACAGAGAGGAAGGGAGAAGGATAGAGAGTTAGAAACATCGATCAGCTGCCTCCTGCACACCCACTACTGGGGATGTGCCCGCAACCCAGGTACATGCCCTTGACGGGAATCGAACCCGGGACCCTTCAGTCCGCAGGCCGACGCTCTATCCACTGAGCCAAACCGGTTAGGGCTGAAATATTTTTTTAAAAAAAAAGGCAGAGAGAGAGAAGCCAGACTGGCCACCCACGTCAGCCCATCCCTTTGCCAGGAGGAAGAAAACGGCCCTGGTGGACCCTACGGCTCTTACAGACGCCGGCCTGGAGGCAGGTGAGGCTCCCGTCCTCGGGCACCAGGTGGGCGTTGTAGCGCTCGCTGGGCAGCACCTCCGTCATCTCCCGCACCCGCTGCCGCTCCCCCTTCTTGGTCTTCAGGAAAACGCCGAAGCCGATGTCCGCCCCCTCCGATTCAAACTGCCACCTGCAGGGGACAGGGCGCCGCTGATGGCCACCTGATGCCCGGGCTCCAGGCTCCTCCCAGCTGTGCCCAGGTGTCAGTGGCCAGCGTCCGTCCCTACCTGAGCACACAGCCCGGGAACAGAATCTCAAACTCCACCTGCAGGGAGGAGCCGCGGCCCACGGTCGCCGTGTGCTCATACTGCACCTTCACCTGGTTGTGCAGGTAGTAGCTCTTGGGCACTTCGCCTCCGTAGTTGATCTGTGGGTGAGGGTGGGTGAGTGGCATCACCACCCTCACTCCCCATCCTCTGGGCACCCCCATACCTTGGTCAGGCACTTGGGGTTGCCATCGGGGTCGGTCAAGGTCCCCCCAAATTCCACAGGTAGCTGGTCGGGGCTGATGAACTTTGGCAGCTCTTGCTTCCAGTTGCCTGAGGGAGCAAGAGGGGGGGCTTGACAGAAGGCAGAGGGGGCCAAGCCCTGGGAGGGACCCTGGTGTGCCCTTGGCTCGCTCCCCTGGGTGCCTACTCATGAGAGCACCCGAGAGCGTGGCATGGCCACCCAGGCTGGCGACCAGGCCCAAAGCCTCGTCTGAGTGTGCAAAGGCCAGTGGAGTCAGGCTGAGGTCGATGCCTGGGTGAAGAGGATGAGCCAGAGAGAAATGGGGGCGTGAGCACTGATCTCTGCTCCCTGGGCAGATGGGGAGATGGGCACAGCCAGGGGGCCACGTCACTCACCTCCCAGAATCACTATCTTCCGTCGAGTCTCCTCACTCATGAACGACGTGACCAAGTTGAAGGCCACAGGGAACAGCTTGGGGGCTGAAACACAGGAAACTCCCTTGGGAAACTGACCCAGCGAGGACTTGGGATTAGATGTAAAGTCCCCCTCGAGGGCGTGGGCCGGACAGGAATTAGATCTAGATTCTGACTCTTCGTGCTGTGTGACCTTCAGCTAGTTACTCACCCTCTCTGAGCTTTAGTGCTATTAACTGTAACTACGTAAAATGGAGATTCCACTTAGCAGCGTGTGCATAACACTTGGCACCGTGCCTGGCTCGCGATACGTGGCTGGCTTCCCTGTTCAGCTGTAGGGCTTCAGGAGTGTTGATTCCCCAGTGGCCGCCTCTTCTTTTTCACACTCAAGGTTTTCCCAGGTTGCCTTGGACTCCTCTTGGGTGCAAGTAGGTGGGGCATCTGCCTTAGGCCTCACGTCCCATCTGCATCACTCACACTTACTAGGACCTTTCTGTGGGTCAGGCTCTGTACTATGCCTTCTCCACAGACTGTCTCACTTCACCTCACAGCTGTCTGATGGGGAAGGTGCCATCACATCCCCATTTTACAGAATGGGAAAACTGAGGCTCAGGAGGCTCCTCAGGCTTGCTCAAAGTCACAGAGCTAGCTAGACTGGAAGCCAAATCATCTGACCCAGAGCACATACGATGACCCCCCCCCCCCCCCCCGTCACTATGTGGCTGTCACAGACAGGGACCATTCTTGCCCAAAGTGTGTCCACCAATCCGTGTGGCCCATAGACCACCTGTTACCAGTGCACACACCCAGATAAGTAAAGAAAATAACAGCAAACATTTAGAAACTTACGATGTATTTGACATTGCTGCACAGGCTTTTGTATATCCCCAAAATATCAGCCTGGGAAGCACTGAGTTAAAACACCCACACATCAAAAAAAACCAACAAGCCAACAACAACAAAAAACACCCATTCTTGCCGAAGCCGGTTTGGCTCAGTGGATAGAGCGTCGGCCTTCGGACTGGAGGGTCCCGGGTTCGATTCCGGTCAAGGGCATGTGCCTGGGTTGTGGGCGCATCTCCAGTGGGAGGTGTGCAGGAGGCAGCTGATCGATGTTTCTCTCTCTCATCGATGTTTCTAACTTTCTATCTCTCTCCCTTCCTCTCTGTAGAAAATCAATAAAATATATTAAAAAACAAACAAACAAACAAACAAAAAACACCCATTCTTCACAAAGGATGGTTTCAGAAGCCCTGAACGTGGTGGCTGACCCATGGCCCACCCCCCATTCTCTACTCCTTCCCTGCTGCCCCATGAACCCTCACCTCGAACAACAAGTAGATTCTTCAGTGTCTCAGGATAATTTGCTTCCATGATGGCGAAAAACTGTGAAGTCAAGAAGAGTCGGGTTGAGGCCACACTCCAACATTCCTGCCTGGATGGGTGGCCTCTGAGGCTGCGGAGGCGAGAGCCCCCCTCCCCCTGTCCCCTGTGGCCCACCCCGCCTTCCCATGAGCACCCACCCCGTCCTCTGTGAGACTCCTGCTCCTCTTTCTTCCTGCAGGAGGTACCTCAGGTCGGCGTCACTGACTGCTCGGTGGGACCCCTGGGGGCGGGGGGTGCCCCTCCTCCATGGACTGAAGCTGCTGTGGGCAGTGGCTCCCTATTGGCCTCGAGCCAGCTGCTTACCTTACCTGCTGGTAGACCTCCACAGCTGGCTTCCACAGGTGTTGCAGGCCCAGCCCCTCCATGTCAAACACCATCAGCACCGTCTCGATCTTCCTGCCCAGCTGCGTGGGACGGAGCAGGTACATCGGTCGGACGGGAGATGCAGGCCACAGAGACCTGGGCGCGGCTCCTACCTTCCTGCCACCCCCACCCCTGGCTGCCCGCAGTGTTTGCCAAGCAGATGCACCTGCCTAGGCTCTGAGAAGATGCTGCAGCTAACTCCCTGCGATGAGTTCGCTGTGCGATTAACAATCTCCGTTCCTTATTCACTGGGCACCTTTAGATACAGTAGTAGATACTACGTTGACCAGCGTCTGCAGCGCTATGCTGTTGGCAGGCTGTGTGGCCTTGAGTTCATAGGTCGACCCTCAACCACTGAGCCACACCGGCTGGGCCCGGTGCCACCTTTTAGACAGAGTGGGCCAAACGTGACCCCCTTCCCCGCCCCTTACCCACCCCCAACACTCCCCCACCCCCGGCCCGGGTCACTCACCTTCTGACTCTGCAGCTCACACTCCCGCAAAAGCCGCTCACAGACCTTGATGCGTTTCCGGATCAGCTCCTGCTTGGAGGCTGACAGGAGGAGGCCCTTGGGGTCCAGGTTCCCGATGATGTCGAACCACACGGGGCAGCCTTCATAGTCGTAGCCGCACAGACCGCCCGAGTCGTACCGCTGGATCACCTGGGGAAGGTCCTCCCTCAGATCGGCCCCCCCACCCCCCGGCCATGGCCCTGCTCCATCAGGCAGCTGGGCATGGGCGGGCGGGGAGCGGGGAGTGAGGTGGGGGTGGTGTGGGGCTCACCTCTGACGGCTGCCACGTGAGGATGTTGTCCAGGTCCTGTTGCTTCCGGAACTCGAGGTGCTGTGGAGACAGGGCAGGGCCTGGAGGCTGTGTGCCCCGAAGGTCCCTCTGCTCGAAGGCACCGAGGCCCGGCCACAGCATCCCCGGGCTCTGCCCACACTGAAGCGGGGCGGGGGGACACCGGGAGCAGGACCGTGGGGGGCCTGGGTCCAATGCAGAAAGGGGTCCAAGGAGGCGGGAAGAAGAAACGTGACAAAAGGACAGGGCGAGGCCCCCAGCCTTTGTGGCTGATCCCTGGGGTGCAGCGTGAGGTGGGGGTGGCCTCACCTTCCGGAGCATGTCCTCGGATTTCTTCAGGTCGAACTTCTGAGCTGCGGGAAGAGTCGAGGTAAGAGGAGGCTCGAGGCCGGATCTAGAACAAGCTATTCTCTGAAAAACTCATGAGGACATTGCGGGGGGGGGGGGGGGGGGGCTGTCTGTTCCCGACACCCCAAGGATCCACTGGGGGTCTGGCAAGTCTGTGAAAATGGGAGGGTCTTTAATTCTCTAGAAGGCTTTGGAGGAAGTCTTGATTTCGGTTTGCAGGGCTTTTTAAACTCTTCATTCTAAAGGTTGACCTGACCCTAAACCGGTAGCTCAGTTGGTTAGAGCGTCATCCCACTGTGCCAGGGCTGTGGGTTCGATCCCCTGCTGAACAGCTTGGGTTTTGGAGTCAGGAATGATTTGGGCTTGAAGTCTAGTTTTGTCCTTTTATTTGCTGTGCAACCTTAAGCAAATCACTTAACTTCTCTGAGCCTTAGTTTTTCAATCTGTTAAATGGGAATGATATCTTTGTTGTTGTTAATCCTCACCCGAAGGTATTTTTTCCATTGCTTTTTTAGAGAATGGAAGGCAGGGAGGGGAGAGAGAGAGGGAGAGAGAGAGAGAGAGAGAGAGAGAGAGAGAGAGAGATACACCACGAAGCTTTCTCTGCCCTGACCAGGACCCACCTCCAGAGAAAACCCACCAAGGCCACCAGCTCTGTCTTGATGATCAAGTTCAAAACCCGTCCCCTGGGGTGCGCTGAGTCGAAATCACGGTTCCCCTAAGCCCTGGAGTGGTGTCTGTTATTCTAATCATTTTACCCTGGCTCAGCCATTCCTGGAAGAAACTCCCCCACCTTTCATTACAGCCACTTCCTGGCGTGTTCGCGGGGCATCTGCTTGGTGCCAGGTTCTCTACGGGGACACACAGCCTTGTCTTCAGGGACCTGGAGACAGGCCCAGAGGCAGGTGCCCCGAGACCGTGTTCAGCGACATCTGACTCAAGGCCGGGCCAGGCCAGTCATCCCGAGAACTCCCGAGGGAGGTGCCAACTGTGAGCTCGCCTCGACCCCGTGCCCAGCCGGTGCCAGGCTCCACACCCTCTCGTTTAACACTCACAACCGCCAGTGGGCGGCGGCCTCATCCCACATTTGCAGATGAAGAAACAGGCTCAGTGGGGTTTTGGGTGCCAGGCCAGTCTGAAGGGGAGCTCAGATTCTAGCCCAAAGTGGGCTGGTTCCAGAGCACCGGTTCTTTTTTTTCTTTTTAAAATATATTTTTGATTGATTTTAGAGAAGAAGGGAGAGGGAGAGAGAGATAGAAACAGCAATGATGAGGGAGAATCATGGACCGGCTGCCTCCTGCACGCCCCCCACTGGAGATCGATCCCGCAACCCGGGTACGTGCCCTGACCGGGAATCCAACCCTCACCTCCTGGTTCATAGGCCGATGCTCAACCACGGAGCCACGCCGGCCGGGCTCAGAGCTCTGTCCCCCAAAGTCTCCCACACCCTCTCCTGAGGCCCTCACCTCGCAGCCAGCGCAGGAGGAAGTGGTCATCAGCTTTGGGCATGGTGGGCAGCAGGTCCTGGAGGTTGTCCTGGAACTGAGGGGGCGGGGGATATGATTGTCAGAGGGGCTGCCATGATCCCCAGGGCCCCCAACCCCGTCCCCATCCCCGACCCTGCCCACCCTCAGTCAGCCGGTCAGCCCTGCCCAGGGACCCTGCCCAGGGACTGCGCAGTCGGCGGCGGCTCCCTGTATCATTCTGCATCTGGGAATGGAGCATGCCCACCGCTCCGGCCCACCATGGCAGGAAGAGTTGTGTCCTCAAACCTTGGGGGATCTCTGTCCCCCAAGACCCTCACTCTATAAGTCTGAGGTGGGGCCCTGCCATCCTTATTTCTGCAAAGATCCCTGGGGAATTTGATGCAGGCCAACATTTAGGAATGTTGCCCCTGATACTGCATCTATGATTTGAAATATGTTTCCATTGATTTCAGAGAGGAAGGGAGAGGGAGAGAGAGAGAATCATCCATGATGAGAGAGAACCGTGGATCGGCTGCCTCCTGCACGCCCAACACTGGGGATGGAGTCCGCAACCCAGGCCTGTGCCCTGACCGAGAATCGAACCCTGACCTCCTGGTTCACAGGTCGACGCTCAACCACCGAGCCCACCAGTTGGGCTCTTTCCCCCTAATTTTAAAAGCACCCGTTTCTTTCAAATAACGATAAAAACTAAGACTAAACCCTCTTTACGTTGCTTAAAGCATCGCCCCCGGAATTCACCCCCAAAGGCCAGGTGTCCAGTCCCTGCTAGGGGCCTAGTGCCTGGCTTCTCTGAGGCCATTGCCAATGGGGGAGGGGGAGGGGGAGGGTTCACCAGGGACCCGCTCTCTTTCACCTGAGGACCCTGCCTTCATCTGGGACCCTCTGCTCCTGGGACCTCCTCCTTTACCTGGGGATCCCCCCAAGGCCCCCATCATTCCCCTGGGACCCATCTCTCCTCCAGTAGGAATTCACCCAGGGCCCCTCCTTCACCAGAGGCTCCCATTGGGCTCTGCGGGGGCCCTCAGGGCCTCCGAGGGGAGGAGCCTCAACAGAAACCCTTCCCACAAGCCCCAGGCTGCCCTTTAGTGCCCAAGTGCCAGCCAGGGCTGGGCCCCCCCTTCCCCCACCCTGAGGTCATAGCTCCAGCCCCTGGCCACCTGCAAACCCCATTCATGCTGTGGCACCTAAGACTTGGACTTGCTCCCCCTTTCCGCACGGCCAGGACCCCCGCGGACTCTCTTGAGATCACCCCAATCCCTCCCTTCCCCTTTAATGAAAACATTGGCGATCTGGAGACAGCGTAGGCCCTGGTGAGTCAGAACGCCACCCAGAGAAGCCAAACAAATGTTGCAATCTGGGCGGGAGATCTGGGAGTCTGTTTGCCCCTAAACTGTCCAGAAGCAGGACAGGCAGAGGGGGGAGGGAGCCCCTCCCCTTCCCACCCCTTCCCACTCCCCACCCCCAGCAGGGGACAGGCGCCAGGGGGCTCTGTGGACAGGAGCGGGCAGGAGTGGGGAGCTGGATCGGGCCCCAGTGTGGCCCAGAGAAGGGCTCCTGTCCCTCGTCCTGTCCACAGCGGCCCAGCAACTGGGCACAGGTGCCCACGGCTGGGCAGGGGCGCTCTCCAGGGTCCCCTTTCCCCTCCGTACAATAGGGGCTCCAGCATCAGGCCGCTGGGGTGGGAGCAAGCCAAGCCTCCCGGCCCTGCCCCCCCACTCCCGAAGAACCTCACCCTGGCCAGGGCCTCCTGCTGCTGGGGGCTCAGGTCCCCGACTCGGCCGCTCATGGTGCCTGAGGGCGCCCGCTTTTGCCGCTCAGGGTGCTCCCTGGGCCTGGTTTTGCCCCTGAGGTCAGATGCTGGTCCCGCCCCCGACGACGGGAGAGCCCCGTCTGCCCCGCCCCGTCCCGCCACTGGTTTCCCCTCCCCTCTGGGATGTTTGCCACCATCTGTCCCCAAGATGCACCCTAGCAGGGCCAGGAGGTAACACGCCCCCAAAGAGGCCCCAGAGCAGACTTCAGTGAGGGCAGCAAGCACCCCCCCTTCCGGCCTCCTCTTCCCAGGGGCTCCCACAGGCTCCCACAGGGCAGGGGGAGGGCACCAAGGGCACGGGCAAGTTTCAGGGATCCCCTTCCAGCAAAACGGGGGCGCTTCTATGAACGTGGTTCAGCCCTCGGGGTGGCCCCCAGGCCTTTCTTCCCAAGGGGCCCCCCACCCCTTCCCCTGACCTGGAACTCAGGCTACACCCTGGCCGTGCTCACCCGCTGATAGGACAGCCCTTGGGTGCAGCGTGGTTCCAGCCTCAAGATGGTCCGGAGGATTAACGGGGACGGCCCGCCAGGGGCTTGCCTGGCCTCGCACACCCAGCGCGTGTTGGCTGGTAGGAGTATTGCTTCATCCTAAGGAGGCCAAGGCTGTCAGCAGAGCAGTGAGCTGCAGGGGTGAGGTGTGGGGGAGGGTCTGAGGCGGGGGGGGGGGGGGGGGGGGGTCTTGGGAGGCCAGAGGGTGGGAGGCTGTTGACACAGGTGTCTGGGATGGCACCTGAGAGCCAAGCAAAGGTCACTGGGGAAGGTGAGAAAGTTCAAGTTGGCTGAGCAGACATTTCCCAGAGAGAGAAGCAGGTGGGAGGTGGAGGTAAAGGCGTGGGAAACCAGGCTACCAGACCTTTGCCCGCTGCACGTCTCGGGCTTTCGTCCACCAATCTGGGCTTCCCAGCCACGGGTGGCAGTTGAGGTTGGAGAATGTGGCTTGCCATTAGTGGGAATGGAGGTGTCAGTGAAAAATATACACCACGTTTCGGAGACCTAGTATCCAAAAACTTTAATGTTTCATTATTTAATGTCTTCTATTGATAAAAAATGGATTTTACCTGTTTCTTTTACATTTTTGTAATTTAGAAGTTTATAAATTAATAAACTTTATTTTGCCCTAGCCAGGCTCAGCGGATAGAGCGTGGGCCTGTGGACTGAAGGGTCCTGGGTTCGACTCCAGTTGAGGGCACGTGCCCAGGTTGTGTGCTCGATCCCCAGTAGGGGGCGTGCAGGAGGCCGCCAGTCCATGATTTTCTCTCATCATGATGCTTCTATCTCTCCCTCCCTCTCCCTTCCTCTCTGAAAAGCAATGGCAAAGAAATCCTCTGGAGGATTAACAGCACAAAGTTGGTGAAGCGGAGACATTCCTACGTTGCTGGCAGGACTGGAAATTGGTTCCGTTTTTCTAAAAAACCACCTGACAATACGCATTAGGGTCCTTCGATAGTTTGCCGGCGAATAGCCCTCAGTAACGGAAAACATTTTCAGTTTAAAGTTGTTTGTGCCTTGTTAGTAGGAAAATTGGAAGCAATTTCTTAGGAGACCCTGGTGCTTACTGTGGCTGACGGGGAGCTTATAACGACATGGAAAAAACCCACGCCCACAGGACAATTGGGGAGAGACGGGATCACGTTATAGATGCCTTATGCTTTGGGGATGCAAAACCAAGTCCACGGATCCAAGGAGGGCCCGACAAGAAAAGGAATATCTCCCCAACGTCCCCCAGTTCCTGAGGCGTAGGAAGCCGTGTTTCTAAAATGCCACAGGTAGCAGGTCACCTGCAAAGAGAAGTCCTTCTTGGCCAGGCCCTGTTCTAAGGGCTTTGTCAATATTAGCTCAGGTCATGGGAGTCACACAGGAAACTTTGCTATTTTTTTTTACAATTTTATTTTTCCATTGCAGTTTATGCGCAATATCACCGTGCATTAGCTTCAGGCGCACAGCACAGTGGTTGGCAGTCATACACTTTGCAAGGTGTCCCCCACCAGCTCCCCGATATCTCCAGTACCTGGCTCCTTACGTAGTTTCTACCACATTCTTGACTCTGTTCCCTACGCTATACTTTATTGACACACCCTGTGACTACGTTGCAACTGCCAATTTGCACCTCTTAATGCCTTCGCCTTTTTTTTGTTATATTTTTATTTATTTATTTTTAAAATATTTTTTATTGATTTTTTTACAGAGAGGAAGGGAGAGGGATAGAGAGTCAGAAACATGGATCAGTTTGCCTCCTGCACACCCTCTACTGGGGATGTGCCCACAACCATGGTACATGCCCTTGACCGGAATCGAACCTGGGACCCTTCAGTCCGCAGGCCGACGCTCTATCCACTGAGCCAAACAAGTCAGGGCTGTTATATTTTTATTGATTTCAGAGAGGAAGAGAGAGGGAGAGAGAGAGAGAGAGAGGAAGAGAGAGGGAGAGAGAGAGAGAAACCTCAGTGATGAGAGAGAATCATGGATCCGCTGCCTTCTGCACGCTCCACATTGGGGATCGGGCCTGCAACCCGGGCATGTGTCCTGACGGAGAATCGAGCCTGGTTCATAGGTCGATGCTCAACCACTGAGCCACGCTGGCCGGGCGAGATAAGCACCATTAAAGGTCTCACACCAGCCAGCAGCAAAGCCAGGACTGGGACCAGGCAGGTTAGTACAGGGCCAGGTGCCCACCTTGCCATGGGACTCCAGGCCCCTCCAGTCCCTGTTCTTCCAGCACAGCTCTTGCTGGGCGTGGAGGACTTTTGCTCTCACCATCTGGGTGCCCGTGTTTTGGGAGACGGACAACCCCCCGTCTTCCGTGGTGTGTGGGCTGAGAAGTCGGACTGCAATGAGGGTGTTGTCATGGGGTGCAACCCTGACGTCACACCTGCCCCCACACAGCAGTCCCTCCTCCTCCCACCTTCCAGAGGCTCGGAAAACAGCTGGCATGTCTCGCTGGCCGCAGGTGCCCTCCCTGCAGTCCTCATTCAAGCCTGGAACCTGCCAGCGGAAGCAACGCCTGCTGGGTGAATGGCATCCCCATTTTTGGGGTGCGATCAGGCGTGGCAGGAGTCCTGCCTGCTGTGCCCCACATCGTGGCTAAATGGCTCCCACCCTGTGGACATCTAGCTGGACAGATGCCACTGGACGCTCCTCAGAATACGTAGGCCTGGGCTTGGGTGACCTTGGGAGGAAGGATCGGGAGGGAGGGTCTGCCTGGGCCCGCCGGGGCGGTGGAGATTAGGCTCAGGGCGGCTGTGGGAGGGTTTCCTTGGCTCCCCACTCACTCAGGGTGACTCCAGGGAAAGACGGGGTCTGATATGACCACATCCCCACAGACTCTTTGCTCCCACAAGGGCCTGGGAGAGAGAGAGGGGGGCCAGGGGAGCCTGACCCAAACACCTGACGCACAAGGGGGAAGGGTGGGTGAGGGATCTGGGGCCACAGTGGGTCTCTTTCCCTACAAAATCCGGGAGGTCCCGGCCTTCCCAAGCCACGGAACAACAGGTGGGCAGTGTGCGGGACTCTCTCTCTCCCTGGGCTGCTCCTCTGTTTGGGGGAGGGGAGGGTGAGCCCGGCGTGGGTGCTTTGAGTGGGACAACAGTGTCAGAGGGAGCAGGTGTGACCAGCTGTGGACACCACCACTATCGGGCCAGTGGCTCTGGCCTTTGACCCGTTCCCAGGGAGATTGTGTCAAAGACAGATGTGAGCGTGGATGGGGTAGTATACCACAGAGCAGCGGGGTCCTCCATTGCAGCTGGGTTTTGGGGCCGAGTGCCCTTGAACACAGAAACCATCCTGTCTGCAGAGTGGCAGCCCCTGGCACAGGCTCCAGGCTGGAGAGGAGACCCCGAGCTGCTCACTCTCCTCTCAGAATCACCACCCCCCTGCGTGCCTCCTCACCCACGCATGACTGGGCCAGGGGACGGCTTGGGGGCTGAAACAGGCACTGTCGCAGGGTTTCTTGGGGTCTCACTTCCCCACCGGCCCCCCCACCCGTGCATATCCTAGGGCTGGTTCACCCACCTTTCACAACAATTGAATTCTTCAGCCCGGCTGGTGTGACGCAGTGGTTGAGCGTCAACCTATGAACCAGAGGGGGTGGCAGTTCAATTCCCAGCCAGGGCACATGCCCGGGTTGTGGGCTCAATCCCCAGTGGGGGGCATGCAGGAGGCAGCTGGTCCATGATTTTCTCTCATCATTGATGTTTCTCTCTCTCCCTCTCCCTTCCTCTCTGAAATCAATAAAAATATATTCAAAAATAAACAAATAAAAAACACCAACCATATTGGATTAGGGCCCACCTTCATGACCTCATCTTTTTTTTTTTTGAACTGCTTTTATTTTTTTTTTCTTAATAATATTTTTTTGTTGAAAGTATTACATATATGACCTCATCTTGATGACATGTACAAAAACTGTATTTCCAAATAAAGTCAGTTATAGGGAACTGGGGAGGTTAGCAATGCAACCTCTCTCTCTTTTTTTAATGTTTTTATTAATTTGAGAGAGAGAAGAGAGAGGGAGAGAGAGAGAGAGAAGCATCACTATGAAAGAGAAACATCGATCAGTGGCACCCTGACCAAGGATGGAGTGTGCACCTCAGTTATGAGCCCTGACTGAACCCGGGACCTTTCGGCACACAGGCCGATGCTCAACCCACTGAGCCGTACCAGCCAGGGCCAACATCTCCTTTTAGGGGATACAATTCAACTCACAGTGGAGAGGAACAGGTGGTTCCACTGAATTTCTCCCCGGGGACAGCCATGACTCCCGCTCTGGCTTTCACATGTCAGGCCTACAGATGACTGGTCATCGTGGCGCCCCCATCTGGACAGAAATAGCAGGACTGACCAAGACCAAATTCGGCACCATGGCGCCCCCTGCTGCCTCGCTGTGGCAAGAGCAGCCTGGCTCCTGCAAGCTGCAAGCAGTGGCAGAGACCCTTGGGGATCACTTTTATTTATTTATTTTAAGAATCTTCTCTTTTATTTTATTTTATTTTATTTTATTTTATATTTTTATTGATTTCAGAGAGGAAGGGAGAGGGAGAGAGAGAGGGAGAAACATCTGATGACAGAGAATCATTGATTGACTGCCTCCTGCATGCCCCCTACTGGGGATTGAGCCCACAACCCGGGCGTGTGCCCTGGACTGGAATCGAACCCTGGACCCCTCAGTCCGCAGGGAGACGCTCTAACCACTGAGCGAACCAGCTAGGGCTCCTCATTGATGTCTCTATCTCTCTCCCTCTCCCTTCCTCTCTGAAATCAATAAAAATCTATTTAAAAATAACAATAAAATAACCTGTGTTCTTAAAAAAAAAAAAAAAAGAAAGAAAGAAAGAAATGGAGTCCAGGATGGAAGGGGAACCCAGGGCCTAGGTAAGGATGGAGCACCAGCAGAGGGGGGACAGCTGGAGTGGTCGGGGGGTAGAGGGAGGGGGGGGAGACAGACAGAGTCGGGGTAAACAGGCTCTGGAGATGCGAGGGCCCCAGGACCCCAGGACCCCAGGGAGATGGTTTAGTTCTTGGTTTGAGATGTGACCGTGGGCAAGTCCCTTCTCTCAGAATGTCAGTCCCCACGTCTGCAAAACAGGACTTACTGTGCCTGCCGCAAGCGTTATTGTGAGATGAATGAGCTTCTGCTAGAACCTTAGAAACCTGTAGCCTGGGCCCAGCGCCACCGCTCAATGTCCCCCCCTGAGTGCTCCCCAGCTCGCTCTCTCTCTCTCTCACACACACTTACACACACACACACACACACACACACACACACCATCTTCCTCATCTTGGTAGCTCATGGGAGTCCTTCAACCACACGGGACTGCAGCATGTAACACACCAAGCCCTTGCCACCCCCTGGGGCTCCGTCCCACAGACACCGTCACACAGGCGCCCACCGTGCTCCCCTGGGGTCCCCAGTCCCTACCAGTTCCCCCCACCTGAGCCCTGGCAGTCACCACCACGGAGGCTGAGTAACAAAACATGAAATGCCTTTACTTCTGAGGTCTCCCCTTTACGGGGAGGCAGGAAGTAGAACAGAACAGGGGATTTAATTTTTTTTTTTAAAAAAAAGGAATAATTAGTCAAATACTGATGCTGCGGGCACAGACCGGGCTGGCGGCATCCCCACGGCAGCCCCGCCTTCCCCCGGGGACCGAGGTGGCACCAGGAGGGGCTGGGGGGAGGCCGGCAGGTCCCTGCCCGGCGGGCGGGCGGGGGGCCCGTCACCACTGCAGAAAGTCCCGCACGAACTTCCAGAGCTTGGTGACCCACAGGTTGACGCCGAGGTCCATCAGGTACTGGATCTCGGGCGTGAGCATGCGGCGGCAGAGCTGGGCGTGCCGCTGCCCGATGCTCTTCTTGAGGTTGTAGCCCAGGATGGACTTGGCGCCCAGCGGCTGCCAGGGCTGCATGGCCGCGTCCTGGATGGCGGCGGCGTCGACGGCGCGGCCCCCGTCGATGCAGATGCGCCGCATGCGCTCGTTGGCCCGGCGCAGGGCGGCCACCTCGCGGGCCATGCGCTCGCGCCCGAACGCCTCCACCTTGCGCCAGAAGCTGGCGTTGAAGTGGCGGTAGAGGCGGGCGTCCAGCACGTTCCAGGCCGTGGCGCGGCGGTACAGCTCCCCCGACAGGCGGGGCACGGCCGAGGCGCGCCGGGCGTTGAGCTTGAAGTACAGCACGTCCTCCAGCTCCCAGCACAGCAGGTCCTTGAGCAGCACCAGGGACTCGTCGAAGTATTCCTGCAGCAGCACCAGGTGGAAGCGGCGCTCCACCTCCAGGATGTGCTCCTGCACCCGCGGGCTGCCGGGGTCCAGGCCGCTGTCGTAGCCCAGGTCGAAGAAGAGCAGGTTGCGGAGGTAGTGGGCGTTGTAGCCGCGGGGGTCGTAGTAGCGGTCGGGGTCTTGCAGGAACTCGGCCAGCTTGTCCCGGCCCGAGAGCTTCCAGGTGAAGGGCACCACGGAGCCGAAGTAGTGGAAGGAGGACTCGAAGAGGCGGGCGGGGTCCCGCAGCACCGTGATGAAGGTGGCGTTGGGCCGCACCAGGCCCCGCACCTCGTCGTAGTGGAAGCGCATGTGGTTGCAGATGATGTTGAAGCAGGCGCCCGGCCGGTAGTCCTGCACCAGGCTGCGCGCGAAGAAGGCGGGGTAGTCGAAGTCGTTGCGGCCGTTGGGGAAGGCGAACTTGAGCCCGTGCTTCTGGCCGAAGCGGAACAGGATGTTGAGCAGCGTGCTGCTGGCCGTCTTGTGCGTCTTCATAAACACGATGTCGCGGCGGGGCCGGCACCCTGACGACGACGACGACGAGGAGCCGTTGGCGGGGCTCGCCGTCTCCGACTCGCCCGGGGCCGGGGAGCAGGACGCGGTGCCCTCCGGGGTCCTGCAGGGCACAGAGGGGTGGGGAGAGCCTCAGGGGTGGCCGGGGCCCCCAGATGTCGGGACCTCAGGCCCTGGTGTCCAGGCAGCAGGGCTGTGGGGGACGGTGGTGGCGGGGGAGCCAGGACGGGGGGGGGGGGGCGGGGGGGGGGGGGGCAGGCGGGCCTTCCTCCAGGCTGCAGTGCCTGGGCCACTGCTTTGGCCCCTCCGGCCTCACGTTGCTCAGGCGTAAAATGGGGAAAAAACATCCTCTTTTCGTGGTGTTGGCGTGAGGGCAGAGCGAGACCAGCATGCTGGGTCTTGTCTCCTTTGTGGCCACTGCATCCTGGTACATTTATCATGAACTGGCATTAGGTTGAACCACGTGAAATTCTGTAGGCCAGAAATGGTCCATTTTTGACCCAAAAATGATCAATTATCAGGAATTTCCTCTAGTTCAACTTAATACCACCCAACTAAGGGCAGGGGCTGTGCCAGGACTTGGCTGAGCAGCCCCGTGGGGAGGTGGGATGGCCTCATGGTTAGGAGCCAGGCTTGGAGGCCAACAGACCCCAGTTTGAATCCAGGCCCTGTGCCAGCCGAGTGCTCATGGACAAGTCACCCCGCCCCCCCCCCCCCCGGCCCCCCGCACCTCTCTCAGCCCCGTTGGAGCCTCGGTCGATAAAAATCCAAGTCCTATACACAGATGGTGTTACCTGATTCCCTTGCTGCATAAGGCAGGCTCTGAAATCATACCCATTTCACAGATGCGGACACTGAGACCCAGGCTTACACAGTGAGTTCTGCCCTCAGCATAGCATGGTTCAGGTGCCCCCTCAGGCCCACCCCCTCCCCTCGGTCACCCAGGAGGGCCACTCACGTAGACGGCAGGCCAGCGTGCAGTGGGGGGACTGCGTATGAGTACAGCAGCAGCAGGAAGCTGGTGAAGAGTGCTCCCAGCACCAGCCCCTTGGCCATGGACTCCCAGCGCTTCTTCTGAGGCAGCGGCATCTCAGACACCTGCCGGGGGGCGGGGGGTGGGGGGGAGACACAGCAGGGCAAGTGTCAGGAGGCCGGCCCCAGGGAGCGCCGACCACTGCCCCAGGCCTGGCTGGGTTGAGGGGCAGCCCTGGACATTGAGCCCTGCCTTCACCAGCTCAGCCCCCCAGCAGAATGCGGACAGAGAGACGCACACGTGGAGAAACGCGGTGACAGGGTTGCACACGGAGACGGCTGGCAACGCCAACACTGAGAGAAGTTGGGGGGGCGGGGGGGGGGGAAGGAGACATTTCGACTGCTCGGTTCCATTTTTGTTTGTTGTTTTTTTGTTAATCCTCGCCTGAGGACATTCCCCCCCGCCCCATGATTTTAGAAAGAGTAGAAGAGAGAGGGAAAGACAGAGAGAAACATCAATATGGGAGAAACACATCGATGGGCTGCCTCCTGCACGAGCCCCGACCAGGGCCCGGGCTGGGGACTCGGCCTGCAACTGAGGCACGTGCCCTTGACCGGAATCGAACCGGGGACCCTTTGGTCCACAGGCCGACGCTCTATCCGCTGAGCCAGACCGGCCAGGGCGCCGGGTTCAGTTTTAATTTTGAAGCTGAGTGAGTACATGGATGTTTACTTTTTACACCCTTTTCGGCTTCATAAAGAAATCGTTTCCGAAGAAGGAAAAGAAGACCCTGTCCCATCGCCCGACCCCCAGGCCCGGGACCGGGGCTGACGACAGGGAGAGGCCACGACCCGCCTCCTTTCCAAAGCCCAGCCGGTCCCACCGTCTCGGGCGGCACTCCCCCCCCCCCGCCCCCCCCCGCCCCCCAGCTGCCCAGCGAGGGGCCCAGGCACAAAACTTTCCACTCCCGTCCTGGCGCCTGGCACGGGGCCCTCGGTCCCTGAGGCCACTAGAGGTCACGCATGCTGCCCGGTAACTCCACGCATTGGCACGTCACCACGGTCCCTGGGGGCAGAGGCCAAGTAACCCGCCTGGAAAAGAACCCCACGTCCTTCCCCTGGAAAAGTTACACGAGGGACCCACCGGGGATCGAACCCACAACTGAGGTGTGTGCCCCGACTCGGTGTCAAACCCGCAGCCTCTTGGTGTCTGAGAAGACACCCCAACCCCCTGGACCCTGGACCTCCCGGCCAGGCCTGCAACGGCTGCTTTTTCTTTCTTCTTCTTTTTTTTAATCCTCACCCAAAGATATTTTTTTTTTGTTTGATTTTTAGAGAGAGTGGAAGGGAGAGGGAGAGAGAGAGAAAGAGAGAGAGAGAGAAACATTGATGTGAGAGAGACACATCGATTGGTTGCCTCCCGCATGCCCTCGACCAGGGCCGGGAGCCCGCAACCGAGGTCCGTGCCCCTGACCAGAATCGAACCCGGGACCCTTCAGTCCGCAGGCTGACGCTCTATCCACTGAGCCAAGCTGGCCAGGGCAATGGCTGCATTTTATGACCTTTTTAATCAGAAAAAGGCAATAAAATAGATTTAAATACTAGATGAGAAGGCTTGTGAGGGAGGATGGGGGTACCGGCTAGGACGGCCTGGTCATGGAGGGGCCCCAGGAAGGAGAGGCATGGCCTCGGGCCCTGGAAACCCCAGTCCTGGGGTTCAGTCGCAGGAGCCCCTGGCCGCCCCTCCTGAGCCCCGGGGACCCCCGGGCTGTACCTCCTGAACAAGGAGCGGCCATTGCACCCCCCCAACACAGACCTGCACCAGGCCTCCAGCGCCCCCTGGGGCCTCCACTCCCTGGGGTCCTGGGCCAGGCCAGCGCCTGACTCCGGCCCAAACCCCGAGCGGGACCAGGGGCCTCGGCTTCCCTGACTTCGGAATAACGAGGGCTCAGGAGTCCTGCCCTCGGAAAACCCCAGCCCCGTCCCCACCCGCAGCCCCACTCACCGGGGCACCTTCTGGAAGGAACTCAGAGAGGCTGAGAAGAAGCTCCAGCAGAAGGCCAGGCAGCAGGGGGCAGACCGGCTCCCAGAGCCGTCAATCAGGCTCCATCTGGCCCCGCCCAGGTGTTCCCAGCCCCCACACGGCTTCACTCACTCACTCACTCATTCATTCATTCATTCATTCACTCTCCCACTGGGGCTCCCTCCAACCCAGCGGGAGGGGGGCGGGGGACCTGGGCCGTCCCACCTTGTGGGTTCAGCGGCTTCTCCAGAACATCTCACTGCCTCCGCTCGGCTACCCTGGGGGGCAGACCCCACTGTCACCTGCATTCTGCAGACGGGGAAACCGAGGCTCCCAGAGGTGATGTTACTGGCCCAGGGTCACTCGACAGACAAGGCAGGGTTCGGGGCGGGAAGGATTAGCAGCAGCACAGCAGGGTCTGGCCTCCGTGGGCTGGGCCGGGGCAGCCAGGGAGAAGGGTGGGGAAGCAGAGGGGGCCCTGGTGGCTGGTCCCTCCGGTCTCAGCAGCCGGAGGCACCCAAGACGGGAGGTTCCCTTCCGGCCTGGCCTCTGTGAACTTGGGCACAGCACACAGCCTCCCCAAGCCTCAGTCCCCCGTGCACAATGGGCACAACAGCAAGATCAGGGCAGACAGCACCCTAGTGACCCCAGGCAGAGCCCCTGGGTAGACTGAGGCCCAGCGACGGGCGCACGAGCAGCCAGGAGCTGGTCTGGGGGTGGGAGGGGGGGGGGAGAGAAATAGTTATGAGGCTGCGAGATTTCAATGGGAGAATGCATGTACACAGGCAGAAATCAATACATATTAATTATTATTATCACTATCGACCTGGGCCCAGGTGTGTGGGAGGAGGGATCCCCTCCGTGCCCAGCCCCAGGCAAACCTGATGGTGATTCAGCCCCGAGCGCTCCGAGCCTGGCACCCGGTGAATGTTTGACAAATGGACCCTCACGCATGTGAAAGTCACATGGCGCCAGCACTTGGGGGCCGGGGGCCTGGGTTTGAGGCCCAGCTCTGCTGTTTCCTTGCTGGATGCCCGAGGCAAGTCTGTGGCCCTCTCTGGGCCTTAAATCTCCTCCAAAATGATGATGCCAACCCTCCCTCCATCCCAGGGTGGTGTGCAAACCCTCTGCACCCCCCAAAGCTGACCATCGCACCTCCGTGCGGGGTAGCGGAAGACACACTTGCTGTGGGCCTGGGGCACAGAGGTGTGAGTTGAGGCTGGAGGAGCAGCTGGAGTCACCAGGGAAAGACTGAGGAAGGAGAAGGACCTGCAATTGTGGGAGCAGGACGGGGAAGATCCCCCCCTCGGAGATCAAGATCAAGGGTCTCCAGAGCCATCGGCTGCAGAACGTGCTGAGGAACCACGTTCCCCACGAATCGCCCCCTGACTAATGGGCCTCGGTGCCGTGTGCTCAGCGTGCCCGCAGGAACAGGGCCCTGGCAGGAAAGTGGGGGGGTGAGTGTCCTGGGGCTGTTTCCTGTGGCTGGAGAGACTCTCACGGGGACGCTGGGAGAGACATTAAGAGTAAAGCAACAGCCAGGCCGGGTGTAGCTCAGTGGTTGAGCATCGACCCAGGAACCAAGAGGTCACCGTTCGATTCCCCGTTGGGGCATATACCTGGCTTGTGGGCTCAGTCCGCAGTGTGGGGTGTGCGGGAGGCAGCCAATCGATGATTCTCTCTCCCATCATTGATGTTTCTCTCTCCCTCTCCCTTCTTCTCTGAAATCAATAAAAATATATTAAAAAGAGAAAAGAGCAGAGCAAGAGGACTCTCCCTCCAGTGCTCAGAGTGCATAACTGACAGCAGCTACTACAGTCTCAAGTGCCCGTCCTCAGACCCAGGGGTCGCACAGAGCAGACACGTGCTGAGCATGGGCTGCCACCATGGTCATGGTCATCATTACTATTACCCTCCCGGGATCCCAGGCACGGTCCCTTCGAGGTACACGCCGACTTGCCCACCCACGATGGAGGATTGCAGGCAACTGACAGCCCTGGGTCCTAGTCCATGAGATACTGAGGACAACTTCAGTGTGGCCCGAGCCTCAGAGAGGGCAGGGCCACCCTCAAGGTCACACAGCACAGCAGCAGCAGAGACGGGACTAGAACCGGATCCCCTCCTTCCCCTGCCTGTGGTGGTGACAGTCCCAGGGACGCGGGGCAGACGGTGCCCCTTTCCTAGCCCATCCCATCTGTTCCTGCCCTTGTGTGTGACCCCAGCCACGCTGCCCTCCATCTGTGCCAGTGGCTGGCTCCAGGCCAGGCCTAGCAATCCTCCAGCTTGGCTGGACGAGCACCTTTCATGGAACGAAGGAGAAACAGGACTCATCCCCCACCGCGTGCGCACAAGGAGCCCAGGCCAGGGTGGCCAGAGCATCACCACCAGGCAGCTCTTGGCCCCGGGGACGTCAGGGCTGGGACAGGGGCAGACACACTTACCTCGGGCCTTGACGGGCCGGCTACCCCTTTGCTCTCCCTGCCTGAGCCACATCCGACTCCCAGGCTGCCTCTGCGGTCACTGGGAAATAGGAACGCTCCAATGACACCCAGTAATAAGCTGGCTGGCTCCCTCCCGCTCCGGGCTGTGAATATTCATGAGCTCCCTCCCTGGGGACAGCAGGTGGTAGGTCCCTGTACCCTGCCGGTGCACCCTCTGCCCCTTGGGTGGCCCCCGACCCTCCCTGGACCTCAGCGGCTGGGCAGCTCCTTCATGTAAGGGCTCAGCAAGGTCCCTGGTGTCCTTGGGCCAAGGACACAAGTAGCCGCAGAGCCCTGCAGAGAGCCTGGGGCAGGCTCAGAGGCCACGGGAGGGACAAGGAAGCCCCTGGGGTGGGGAGGCTGATTGCTCCTTGAATCACATCTCATTTAACACTGTCCTGTGCCTCAAACACCCCCATTTCCCCACTCCCTGGGGGAAGCAACTAAGGCTCAGAGAGGGGAATTCACCTGTCCAAGGTGTCACAGTCAGCAGAGGGCAGACAGCCAGACAGAGTCCAAACTCGGACTTGCCAAACACCAGGGCTCAAAGAGACACGACCAGAGAAACATTTGTCTGAAACCTGGGGGAGCCCAGAGAGTGAGCAGGTCATCCCACAAGGCCTTCTGGAGGGGAGCACCTGGCCGAGGCTGGGAGGGTGGGTCTGACGAGATTTCACGAGCTCCGAGTCCTCCATCAAAGAGTACAGTCCCGAATCCCGCCTCCACCCCTGTGTGACGGATGGTGGCCCAGGTCCGCCTGGACTAGCCTTGAGGGGTTGGGGCCACTCCAGATGCTATTGGTTTTTCCCAAGGTCTAGACAGGACGGGGGAATCCCCCGAGGAGATCAAGATCAAGGGCCTCCAGAGCCATCGGCTGCAGAACGTGCTGACGAGCCACAGTTCCCCACGAATCGCTCCCTGACTAATGGGCCTCGGTGCCGTGTGCTCAGCGTGCCCGCAGGAACAGGGCCCTGGCAGGGAAAGTGGTGGGGTGAGTGCCCAGGGCTGTTTCCTGTGGCTGCAGAGATGTTCACGGGGCAGTTGGAGGAGACTAAGTAGAGCAATAGCCCGGCTGGCGTGGCTCAGTGGTTGAGCATCGACCTATGAACCAGGAGGTCAGGGTTCCATTCCCGGTCAGGGCACAGGCCCGGGTTGTGGGCTCGATCCCCAGTGGGGGCGTGCAGGAGCCAATCAGTGGTTCTCTCTCATCACTGATGTTTCTATTTCTCTCACTCTCTCCCTTCCTCTCTCAAATCAATAAAAATATTTGTTTAAAAGAGCCTGGCCAAACCGGTTTGGCTCGGTGGATAGAGCGTCGGCCTGTGGAATGAAGGGTCCCGGGTTCGATTCCGGGCAAGGGCATGTGCCTTGGTTGCGGGCACATCCCCGGTGGGAGGTGTGCAGGAGGCAGCTGGTCGATGTTTCTCTCTCATTGATGTTTCTAGCTCTCTATCCCTCTCCCTTCATCTCTGTAAAAAATCAATAAAATATATTTAAAAAGAAAAAAAAAAGAGCCTGCTGCTGCCATGCCTGGAATTCCACCATCTGGGCCTCATTCTCCCAGTTAATGGCCTCTCCCACCGGGTGGCACACTCAGTCCCTTAGACCCCAGACAGAGGGAGGGACCACAGGGGACAAACTCCTCCCTCACTGGGTGGCACAAGGGCATCAGACCCAAGCTCTCAACCATCAGACCGGGGCCATCGGATGAGGGGATGCGCGGGAGGCAGGCAAGCTGCTCTGTCCGCAGGGCATTTCCTGCAGGCCAGCATCTGCTCGAGGTGGCAGCTGGGAACAGGGCTCTCTTGTCTCTGCTCCCTGTGTTGCAGCCTGCTCATGCCCAAGTGTCAGGCAGAGCTGGGAGCCAGGGGGTGAGGCAAGGGGGCGGGGGTGGGGGGCAGCCCTGACAGCTTCAAGAGGCTCAGACCCCAGAGGGGCCCCACTTTGCAGCCACCTTTGAACGGTGTGACTTCGGGCAAGTCTTGGGATCTCCCTGAGCCTCATTTTCCCCTCTGGATCACGGGGATAGTAGCCACGTCTCCTTTGCAGGGCAAGGCACAGTGCGGCTGCATCGGGGTTGCTCTGGCCCAGGCCTGCTCACAGCCTCACCCTCTCTGGGCCTCGGGTTACTCCCTTCGTAAAGGAAGAGGCTGGATTCTCCCAACTGGACTGTCCTTCTGAGGATTTCCATGGCCCCTGTCACCTCGGCAACCCAGGCGATCGGGTGTCAGGCCTGTCACCCTCCCTCCCACCCTCCCACCCTCTCACCGGTGTGGGTATGGCTGCCAGATGTGCACCCATCACCTCTCCGGTTCGAGGCAGGTGGGGAGAGGGTTCCCATTGGGAAGGAACCACAGTCTCGCTCCAAGCTGTTACCACAGCTGGCTTGGCACCAAGCTGGTCCCCCTTCCTGGGCGCTGGTCCGGGAAACAGGGGAACTGTTGGATTTCCCAGGGGACCCCTCCTGGAGACCAGCGTTAGTCCCATCCCCACAAGCCTCTCCTTGGTGGCCCTGCCTCTCTGTGGCACAGGGCAGGGCCTTCTCCAAGCAGAGGGGATCCCTCCCTGATCCAGGTCCCCAGCCCCTGCTCTGACAGCCCCCCTTCTGGGGGAAGGCTGGGGGGCGGAGGGGAGATTCCTGCCTCTCCTCCCAGCACAGGCTGCTGGGCCAAAGATTAATCATTAATGGACTTCCAGCTCCAGCCCAGTTCCAGCCCAGCTCCAGCCCCACCCATCCCCTGTGCTCTGACTGGGGAAACTCTGGAAACGGGGGACCCTGGGAAGAAACCCAGGACAGGGTGAGCACCCACCTGCGCCCTCCCTCCCTGGCCCCAGCCCAGCCACCGGCCCGAAGCTGTAGTTTAGCGCGCTCCTAAACCACTCGGGGCCGAGAGTCCGGTCTGACTTGCAATTTGGAGGTTGGGGCGATGAGGCAGGGTGCACCCCAGTACGTACCTGTCCCCTCCTGGGGCTTGGGCTTGATGGCTCGGCCCGGGCCGCGCCGCCCGGGCGCTTACTAGGCGGCGGGGCGTACCCACCGGAGCCCCCTGCTCCGCCAGGCCTGGGCCATGCTCCCGCCCCGCCCCCCGCCGCCGCCGCCGCCGCCGCACTCGCCCGCCCGCCCGTTCGCGTTCGCTCGGCCAGGTGCGGCCGGCAGCCTCGCCCAGCCCCCGGCTCTGCAGCCAATGGGCACCCGGACCCCGGGCCCCTCCCGGGCCCTCGGCGCGCGCCCAGGGCGCACAGAAGCCGCATTCAGCATCGCGCCCCCGCCAGTGGCCCAACAAGGCGCATTTGTCTCGGATGCGCAACGGGGCCATTGTCCCACCGCCGGACCCTGAGGCTCGGCTGAGCTCCTAGCCCGAGGGGATTCGAGGGTGCCCAGGAAACGGGGTGGCGTGGTAGTGGTGCGGGCAGCCCAGCTCTGGGAAGAAGGAGGCGGCTAGACTGGCTGCTTAACTTCTATGGGGAGTTCTGGAGCCCCGAGGGCTCAATGGGAGGTTTGGTCCCCTGCTCAGAGTCAGTGCAGGCTGGGTTACACTTGTTTGCTTCTGAGATGTAGACGAATGCGGGGGACGGGGCGGGGGTGGTGCCAGAATTCCCGAAGGAAGCTCAGGCAAGGGACCCATCTCCCACTGCTCAGACACTTGGAGGTCTGACCCCAGCTCTCCACAGGCCCATCAGAGCTGAGCACAGTGCCCGGGGCATGCACCAGAGGGCCAAGGAAAGGGACAACGATTGCCCACCCACAGCGAGAATGCTCAGCTCTAGCTGCAGGCAGCACCAAAGTAGCTGGACGCCCAGTGGGGCACCGGCCGCGTCACAGCCCCACTGCCCCCGCCGTCACCGGGCGACTCTGGAATGGGGAAAATTCCACATCGCGGCTGCCAGATTTTTCCGTATCTGATGGGCCTGCCCTCCAGCCTTGCCCTGGCACTCCGTGCCATGGCCCCGGGATGCACCCAGGCAGGTCCCGGCCTCCCCCCAGGACACTGGGTGCTGCCTCCAGGGGCCTGGCCCTGCCTGTGGAAGCACCGCCCACCGCCATGAGCATCCGAGATGGAACACTGCCTCCCCTACAGCCACAGACAGGGACCCTGGGCTCTGCTCCCTCAGCCAGAGCCGCCCAAGCTCCCGCCTTTCCCCTCCACAGGCTGGGCCTGGAGCCACTGCCCAGAAAACGTCTAGAGTCTGAGCAGCGAGGGGCCAAGGGCCAAGGCTCTCCAAGTGCCTCAATGTGGGGAAGGAGAACAGGTCCAAACCCACACTTTTGTCCTGGCCCTTGCTCCTGACAGCACGCAGCCCGCTGGGCCAGCCTGGGGTGGGGGTTGCGGGGCCTAGTTAGAAACTCCCTGCCCGACCCAGGAGGGTCTGGGCCTAGTTTCTAGCCCTGATTCTTCCATGAGGCACTGGCAGTCCCAGGCAAGGGCTTGTCCCCCTGGGCCTCAGCAAGGGCATTGCCAAGGTCGGGTGGGAAGCTGTAGGGATGGCCCAGCGAGGGTAACAAGTCGGGCCGCTGTTACATCCACATGGGGTTACTCGGCCGTCTGCCCAAGAGCCCAGGCCCCACAGGTCCTCGGGCGCGGACGCCTACCTGCTGGACTGACTCAAGCAGGAAGTAAAGACAACCACAGCTGGTTTACCGAGCATTTTATTAGCCATCCAACACCACGGAGCCTGCCTGTCATGGAATCCTTCCGCACGCCCCCGGGAAGCAGGCCCCAGAATTTCTACTCCTGATTCACATGCGGAAGCAGGGTCAGACTGAAAGGGGCTGGACTGGGAACTGAGGGCAGACTGCCTTCAGAGTCCGAACCCAGAACCCGAGCACCCACCTTCCGGCATCCTCGGACCCAAAGGGGCCCTTGGGATCCAGGGAGCTCGGAGCAGCGGCCAGGCCCTTCTCTGTGAACATCCGGGTGTGCAGCCTGGAGCACAGGGCACTCACTAGGTGGCTCTTCTCCAACCTCAGGAAGGCTCATGAACACAGAGTTCAATTGGCTGCAAGACTCCAGCCGTTTAATAACAAATGCTTTCCCATCCTCCATCACAGCACCCGGAGAATCACGTGTGTGTGTGTGTGTGTGGAGGGGGGGTGCAGGGGGAGGGCTGCAGAAAGCCAGGGTGAATGGGAGCCCCTGGTGAAGGGCTGGTGGGGCCCTGCTCCCTGTGTTGCTGATTCCTAGGAGATAGTGGGGCGCAGGCGCCTCTTCTCTGTCAGAATTCCATCCAGTGGAGCCGGGGCTGCCCAAGGCCCAGCCGGAAGCGTGAGAGGCGGCCAGGCCGGCAGGGGGAGGAGGGGATGGAAACAGCAGAGACTCCGGGACTCCGCCCGGCGGGGTCCTCGCCTGCCTGTGCCAGCCCAGCTGGCCCGCGCTGGCACGGCCCACCAACAGGCCGCCGCCACTCACACCGGCCTTGCCTTCTTGGCCTTCTTCTCGGCCCTCACGGCCTCGTCGTGGGCTTTCCGCTTCTCTGCCAGCTTGTTGGCCTGTGAGGACAAAGGGGCAGATCCAGCTGTGATGGGGGGAAGCGAGCAGAGGAGTCGCGGGGCCACCTGGGATGTCTTTACAGAACAGGGAGGCCTTCCAACCCGGCAATCACATTCCTAAGGTGAACCCTACAGAGACTCGGGGAGGGGGGCAGGGACAGTCCAGGGTTTTCTAAGAATGCCCACAAACGGAAGAATCTAATCCCAGCAGCAGGGCACAGCTGGCGTGCTGTATGAAGTTCATGCTCTGGTTAAGTCATCACTGCCAGCCAATGCACGCAGGGTACGGGCCAAAGGAGGGTTACCGCAGTTTGTAGGGAAAACAGTAACACCACAAGAATGAGCTCTGAGTTTCCTGTACTCCCAGCTATAAGCCCACTTTTGCCCCACGCTGTACGTAGCTCGATGCCTCCCAAGTAATATCTGTGTTATTTCATGCACAAAGGACCCGGGGGCTGCTACTAGAGGTCACCCCGAGGGCAGGACGGCGAGCCATTCCCAAGCACAGAACTGTGATTTTTGTTTACCCGCAGCCACCCTGGCTTCAGGCACTTCTGTTCAATGGTCCTTCATAAAAGCAGGCTGAGTCCCGGGACAGATCTGTCCCCAGACCCCAGCAGACTCCCCAACAGCCAGGGGCAGGCGGGAGGCTGAAGCCATGCCCACACAGGCTGGGGGAGGGCCTCAGAAGGTGGGCCGGGCCAGGCGGAACCTCGCAGGAGAGGCCCACAGACTGCCCAGCGAGCCGGCTGGCCTCAGAGTTCACCTGCGGGGCCACAGCCTGCAGGTGGCAGGGACTCACCTCCCGGATTTTGCGCCTCTTGCCAAACATGATCTTGTTGTAGAGGTATTTCTCCCGCTTCTTCATCATCATGATGGCCAGGCGCTTGGCCTCACTCTCCTCCTCCTGGGCCAGCCGCTGCTTGTCCTCCAGCTTCACGGTGCCCGCCATCACCCTGGGCTTCTGAGAACACAGGTGGGAGCTTGTGGGTGCAGGTCCCCACCCACCCCCGCAGCCCCGGGCTCCTGCCCTCTGGGCACAGCTGCTCCCCTCCCCCCAGTACCTTCCCCTCCATCCTCTGCTCCTCCAGAGCTGTCAGCTGGGCCTCTTCCTCCTTTTCTGAGCCAGCCTCCACATCTTCCTCCTCTTCCTCTTCATTCTCTCCTTCTTCTTCACCATCACCATCCTCCTCCTCCTCCTCCTCCTCCTCCTCTTCAGATTCATTCAAATTTCCTATAAACAGCCGATGGCTGCTGAACGCCCTGGGAGCCTGCTCTTTACCTGGCTGCACCAGCGCCCCCCCTCGCCCCCCCTTCAGCCCCGGGGACCTTCCATGGCAGCGCAGGGCCGTCCCCACCACGCCCCCTCTGGCACCTCCCCTCGCAGCCCAGCTGCCTTCAGAGGAAACCCCAGGCCCCCCACCCGAGCTCTGCCGCCTCCTGTGTGAACAGTGACAACTCCCAGACCACATTCTGTGCCCAGTTACTCTGACACCACCACCAGGCTGTAGAACAGACGTCCCCGCCCCCTAAACCTCACTCCAAGCGGGGTTTGTGCCCTGCTGCCCTGTCCTCTGGAGCTTGCCGCCTTGTAGCCAAGAAGGGAAACAGCCAGCGGAGGCCCAGGGGCCCGCCCGCCCGGCCCAGCCCGGCCCCCTCACCTGGGTGCTCGCCCCGCTGCAGGGCCAGCAGCTTCATCTTCTCAGGGGGCACGTAGTCTCCTTCCTTCTCGGACACAAAGGGGGAGAGGTGTGGGGGCAGCGGCACCCCGGGGAAGTAGTCGGCCACGGGGAGCAGGAGCCGGGCGTTCACGGAGTCAAACACCCACTGGGGCTGCACGTAGCACCTGGCAGCGGCAGCGGAGACGGGTCAGGGGCCACCGCGGCCCCACTCCACCCGCAGACGCCCGGAGACAGACCTCTGCACTCAGGACCCCAAAAGGCGAGGGAGGCGAGGGCCCTGGGGGCCTACCTGCCGATGACGGGGGTCTGCTGCCCGGGCCGGTCGACAATCTGGTGGGTAATGCAGGAGTCTGTGACGTCATAGGTGGCCCCGATGCACAGAGACTTGTCCCAGGACACGTCCCCCCCAAAACTCCTACAGGTACAAGGAAGCCCATGAAAGTACTCAGGCATGAGGTGCTGCCCTGGGACCCGCTGGCCCCCAAGATTACCCTCCTAGGACACAACTGTCCCCTCCCCACCCCAGGACCCCCCATGCTGGCCAGCAGAGACCTGCCCTCAGCTGGTGAGAAAGTGATGGCCGCTGCCCGCCCATGGGCACTTCCTGTGCGCCCGGGGTACGCTGCGCACTTCCCAGCACCGTGTTTGTTGAATCCCCACACAGCCTTCAGTGGATCCTGACACCACCCCGAAGTTACCGGGGGGCACCCAGGCTGCCCTGGGCAGGAGGACCCAGCCCGGAGAGTGGCAGGGCCAGTGCTGTGGGCCTTCCCACCTGATGATGAAAGCCAGGGCCTCACGGGGCACCTCCCGGTTCAGGAAGAACTTGAGGCCCTCGAACAGCTTCTTCTGCTGCTCCTGCGCCTGCAGCTCCTTCCTTCGCTCCTCCTCGTGTGCCGCCGTCTCCTGCAGAGCAAGGGCACCGCCACCGTCAGGCCTGCCCACACCCCGTGCAGCTTCCTCTAGACCCCTCAGGCCCCCGTCCCGCCCCCTCCTCCTGGGAGGCAGCACGGTCCTCACCCCGTCGGCAGGAAACTCGTCCAACTCAGCATCCTCCTCTGCAGGCACCACCACCCGGGCCAGACTGGCGCTGAGGGCGGCCAGTTTCTACAGAAAAGAAGCAGGACTGCAGGGTGGCTGCTTGGGGAGGCTAGGGGGGGGCTTATCTGAGGGTGTGGCCTGGGTGGGGAAGGGGAGGCAGTGATAGTTCCTGGACATCAGTGGGTTTGGCTCTGAGGGAAGTCCCGAGACCACACATGTAGCCACAACCACTCCAGGGCCAGGGCCCACCCTCCTGGGGGATGCAGGGCCCACCCTCCTGGGGGATGCAGGGCCCACCCCCCTGGGGATGCAGGGCCCACCCCCCTGGGGATGCAGGGCCCACCCCCCTGGGGATGCAGGGCCCGTGCTCACCTCCATGGAGCTCTCAGAGTCCAGTGCATAGCTGTCCTCACGGGTCTTCACCTCTGGGTGGGCCTGACCCTCGAGCTGGGAGGCAGGGGAAGGTCAGGGGAAACGCCTGCCACGGTCCAGCCCTGCCTCCACGTGGGGACTGCCAGGCTGTGGCCCCTGCGCAGTGAGGCGGGGGCTGGGCTGGCGGGCCCTACCTTGGGGGGGTAGTGCAGGTTGAGGGACTGGTAGAGGCGGAAGTTGACGAAGCCCAGCAGGGTGGTGTAGAACTCGGTGAAGGTGGCCATGACCCTGTAGTCCACGTCTGTCGGGTGCTGGGGGTCACAGGAGGCACGTCAGCAAGATGGACGCAAAGATGACACTGACAACCCATGCGAGCTGAGGAACCCTCCAGGGCAGCCCTGCCGTGGGACTCTGCCCCCCAGAAAGAGACTGTGGGACGTGTCCCCACCCAGGGGCATTCTGGGAACCAGTGAGGCACTGGACAGGGGTCCCAAGGGTTAGGGGTGTCCTGGAGGCCAGTGCCAGAACCCCAAGCCATGGAGGGGGAGCTAGGAGGAAGCAAAGGGAAGTCTTCGTCACGCTATTCCCAGGACTGACAGGCAACCCCCGACCCCTCGCTTGGACTTGGGTCCTTGCAGAGGCTGGTCAGGGCTCACGCCTTCCTCATTGCCCACCCCACAGCCTCAGTTCAATGTCTTCTCGGGGCCTCGCCCATGAGTGCCCGGGGGACAATATTCCCAGAGCCTGGCACCATCGCAGGCTCAGGTGGGGGCAGCGGGTGGACAGCACTCAGCAACTCCAAGCCCTGGCAGGAGCCTTGGGACAGACACTCAGAAATGAGCGACCGGCCTCGGACCCAGCCAGAAACAAAGGCAAGACCGGAAGATGCAGGACAGATCGGGGCAGCGGCCTCACAGCCCGGGGAGCCCTGGAGAAATGGTGGCAGGAAGCTGCCTGCTTCCAACAAAGGCACAGAGCCACCCTCATGAGCTGCCCACCCAGCGAGCAGGGGGCAGGGGGCAGGGAAGGGCTCACCCTGGCCCTGGAGGAGAGGATAAAGCAAAACGGGGCAAGGATCTGGAAGCCAAACCAAAGTACCTCGACCCCTGAGCACCACAGCACTGTCCCCCTCAACCAGGGAGGCTGGCCCCGCCCTGCTGGCCCCCGGGACCCGGGCAGGAGGATGTGCCAAGCAATGTCAAAGGCGGTGATGATCACACATCTTTTGTGCCGGGCGTGCCTGTGACCTTGAGCTGTTTCTCCATCCTGCCAGCAGGCAGTGACCTGGCTGTGGGGGCGCGGGGGCCAGAGGTACCCCACCTGCGCCCACACTCACACCCCCGTCCTTCCGAAAGCATCTGCAGGACCCCTGATGGGCCTGGCAAGCATCTGAGCAGCAGCCCCATTTCCTACAGCACAGTGTGCAGTGGGGTCCCCACCTGCCTGGGTCTACCTGGAGGACCCAGCACCGGCCGCTTACAGGAAGGGGCACATCAGGGCCTCACCTACAACCCAGTACCGTCCTCCATCCTCCTGCTGAGAGGAAGCAGCGGCAGTGGGCTGCCCGGGGAGGGAGGAGGGGCAGGGAGGAAGGAGGGATCAGTGGCTGTTCCCTTCCCCCAGGCCAGCTGGGCGGAGGCTGCCTCCACAGGGCCCTATTCACCTCTGGGCGACATACAAAGCCCAGTCTGAGCAGCACGGGGGTGGGACATCAGAGAGGAGGAAGGAGCAGGGGGGCCAGAGAGGAAGGAGGGAAGGCAGAGTGGAGAAGGCAGGAAGGAGGAGGAGAGGAGGGGCACAACAGGGGAGAGGAGAGACCCACGGTTCAGACCCCAGCAGCCACTGACTATTCATTCATCCCAAAGGGCACTTTGAAAAATTCTTTTCTGAAATCTCACAACAATGCGTAGGAAGTGGAAGCACATCATAAACTGAGCACAGAGCGCTGAAGGAGCATGTTCAAGGCCAACCGGCTGGGGGTGCTGCGGCCAGGCTGGCTCGAGTTCTTATTACAACGCTGCGTTGCACCTTCCCTACCTGACCCCACACCCCAGCCAATACCTAGGAACCCAGCACGTGCTGGACTCCGCAGGACAGCAAAAGCCCCTCTTTGCTCGTGCCCTCATGTCTGGGAGAAACCGCCCAGCACAAGCCCCTCCCCACGGGCACACTCACGTCGTGGGAGAAGGCATAGGGCGTGATCCACACGATGGGCTGCCCGAGCACCTCGGCCTGGTAGTAAATGCCTTTGATGGACAGGAAGACCTGGGAGGAGAGAGGGGGCAGCTTGGTGAAAACTAAGGGGACGGCGAGGGAGAGCAGGGGGGGCCCGGCCAGGTGGCCCTGCGCTCACCTTGCGCAGGGCCCGGGCGGCGATGACGTAGTGCAGGAACTCCACCGTGAGCCTGCGGCACAGCTGAATGGTCTGCACGTGGCACTTGCCGGTCCGGGGGAACGTAGAGAAGAGGAAGCACATGGAGAGGGCGTCGTCCAGGTCCCGAAGGGCGTCGATGAAGGTGGGGTACCTGCGTGGCCGGGCAGACGCTCGGGCTTGGATACGTGCCACCCTGGAGGCTCCACCCCCAAGCGAGGCCTTGCCACGAAGGGGCCTGGCAGCACCAGCCTCCCACGGCCTTGGGAGGAACCAGGGAACCCAAACATGCCCACTTAGCTCTGAGGATCCGAGAAATCCTGATGGGGTCCCCCAGAACCCACTGCAAACCGAGGACTTGGACCACTTTCATATGTTGTGGTCAAAGAGGGCAGGCCAAGCCAATGGCTCTCTTTCTCAAGGTGGAAACTTCGGGTCAAAGGAAATCTATCTAGAGGTCCGGGACAGGAAGTAGAAAAATGTGGCGCTGCCCGAGTGGGCCACGGCGGAGGGTGGGGCCACCCAGCTCGTGGGTGGCGGGGCTGCGGCGAGAATACCAGCTGTTGTGCTCCTAGCACGGCTCTTCCTGCACTAGCCCTTGGCTGGGCTGACTCAATGAAGGCAAGTCCATCGAGCCTGAGCTAAATGTTCCCGGGCAATTAGCCCCCGAGAGAGGATGGTCGCTCATTGAGCCCAAGGTTTCTGAATCTTACCACCATTAGCATTCAGGGCCAGGCTGTTATGTGTCACGAGACTGTCCTGTGCACCGTGAGGTGTTTAGCAGCATCCCTGGCATCTACCCATTAAAAACTCGTAGACCCTCCCATCCAAGTCGTTCTTAAACCTGGTTAAGAACCACTGAGTTAGACAGTGTGTGGGACTAGTGAGAAGGCTGGAGAAGGGGCGGTTAAGATCCAGCCATCCCCTCCAGGTCTGACCATGTACATGATGTGCACTCCCCAGAACTCAGGCTCTCTCTTACCCCAGGGCCTTTGCACATGCTGTTGCCTCTGCTTGGACTGAGCTTCCCCTGGCTGGCTTGAACTTCTCTCCTCAGAGATACCTCCTCACATGAGCCTGCAACTAACATGTGTCCCCCAGTTCCCTGCACACAGTGAGCATCCCTCCTGGCACTCATTATGACTTGCAATCATTACAGCAATTGGGCAGTTTGATTGTTGGTCTGCTTCCTCCAATAGGATGCTCGCAGCTTGGGCAGGGAATTGGTCTTGTTCCCCACTGTACCCCCAGTTCGAAGACTGAGCCCCCAGCTCACCGCTCCTTGACGATGTGGTCAAGCTTGTAGTTGGGCTTATTGTCCTTGAGACGCTCTACAGTGTTCCACTCACTCTTCCCATAGGCCTTCCGGAGCTTCCGGACAAACACCTAGAAGGGAGGAAGAGCCAGCTGATGCTGGGGCAGGGGCTCCTGGAGACCCCTCATCTGTGGAGGAGGGGTGCGTGGGGCGGGAGGATTCTCAAAGCCCCTGAAGCTGTGTGGCTGTGCCACCTGCTCCCTCAGCCGAAGATTTGCAAAACGGCCAACTCTAAGGAATATCAAAACTGACCCCCGCTGATGAGCAGAGCCCGAGTGATGACATTCCAGTCGATGCAGAGCCCACATATACAACAGCGATCCCATAAGATTATAACAGAGCTGAAAAATTCCTATCACCTGGTTGACGTCATAGCCATGGTACCGTCGGAGCACAATGCATTACTCGTGTGTTTGTGGTGATGCTGGTGTAAACACATCTACTGCACTGCCAGTGGTATGAAAGTACACACACTATGTACAGGACATATGACTTGGTAATGGTAATAGGACTGTTACTGGTTTATGCATTTACTGTACTATACTTTTTATTGTTATTTTAAAGTGCACCGTTTCTACTCATAAAAATAAAAAAAGTTTGCCGTATAACCACATGCTGTGTTACGCTGGCAGCGGCCTCATACATCTCGCTTGATTTAACCTCGGGTTGTTTTGTGTCGGTGCTGTTATGGATCTGTAGCCACAGAGCGAGAGGCTATCCCATAGAGCCTAGGTGTGGAGTAGGCTGTACCGTCTAGGTGTGTGTAAGTACACACTATGATGAAATCACCTAACGATGGGGATATGTCTGAGAAATGCACCGTTAGGTGATCATGACTGTCGTTTTAAAACCCAGCAGTAGCCCAGCTGGTGTGGCCCAGTGATTGAGCGTTGACCTATGAACCAGGAGGTCACGGTTCGATTCCCAGTCAGGGCACATACCCGGGTTGCAGGCTCGATCCCCAGTGTGGGGAGTGCAGGAGGCAGCCAATCAATGATTCTCATCATTGATGTTTCTATCTCTCTCTCCCTCTCCCTTCCTCTCCGAAATCAATTAAAAATGAATATGTTAAACAACAACAAAACAGCAGCAAAACAGGGCCAGCCACCCACCTCGGTGGACTTGGCTGGACAGGTGGGCCAGCAGCTAGCTGTGGCCACCAGGTGGCGCCCCACCCCTCCCACGGAGGGCCTCAGCCTGGCCCTGCTTGCTTGGCAAAGGCTTCAGTTTCAGCTGTCTACTTTCGATTATTTGCATTTGGCATAAACAGGTTTCTACTTTGCCTGCGGTATTTCAGCACTTAATGGTTTCTACTTGTGGAATGAAAAGCTTGGTCTCCTGGGAGCAATTCCAGAAAGAGTCTGAGTAACAGTGGTATCTCTGGGCAGAAAACATACTGAGAGCCCTGAGATAGCGCGATCCTTGCCTCAGAGGCAGTAAATTCACTCTTTTCCCAAAGAACCAAGGGAACAGTACAACAGGCAAAGCATTAACCACTTGCCAGGTTCTGTGCAAATGATTTCCACACGAGATCTCAGTCAATCCTCACACACTCCTCCCACAGGCTTACTCAGAGACCGACCAATCGGCCGAGGTCACAGCCGGCGGGTCCTAACCTGCGACGGACCCATCCAGACAGACCCCCGAGCCCGTGCTTCACCTTGTATTCCCGGAACTTGTTGACGATGGGCTCATGGAGGAGGAACTTGATGTCCTTGATCAGGTAGAAAGTCCGGGCTGCCGTGGAGCCCTTGTTCACCTTCTTCTTGTGTTTGGGCTCGTGGGGATAGATGCCCTTCAGGATGCACAGCCGCCTGGAAGACAAAGGCCATTCCTTCCATCAGTAAACGTGCTGAGCACCCGCCATGCGGGGCCTGGGAAACAGCACCAAACGGGTAGCACGGGGCTGCCCTTGCAGAACTCCCATCCTAGGGAGGAGACGGGCAGTCGCATGATGCAGACTGTCACAAGCCCCAGGGAGGAAACGATCAGGATGGTGAGAGGGGCCAGGCGGCAGGTACCGCTTTTGGGAAGAGGAGTCAGGAAAGGCCTTGCTGAGAAGCCAACCTTGCAGCCATACACAGTGGGAAGAGCATCCTGAGAAGGACGAAGGCTGTGAGGGTGGGAAATGCTGGGCACACCTGAAGGACTAGAAGGGGGCCAGGTGGCAGGGCCTACGAGCTGTGCAGGAGTCTGGAGCTGACTCCACAAGGAGCTGAGAACCCCTCGCTGTAGGGCCAGGGGTCTCTTCTGCCAGAAGGAAGGAGATGGGTGACAGACCCAGACAGAGAGCAGCGGTGTGTTGTATCATTGGGCCCATCCTGATGACTCAGCGCAGCGTAACCCGGGTCTCCTCCGGCTTCCCCCACAGATCACACCTGGCAAAGCGTAGCTTACTAAAGCGAGGCCAGGTGAGAAAGAGGAGGGATATCAGAATGCCAGATGGAGTTTGTGGCAGCGCAGGGAAGGCAGGGATGCAGCTGCGTTTTTTTGTGTAACTCACTCCCCAAGACACACACATCCCCCCGCCCCGTTCCTCGCCTTTCCAACCTCACCTGAAGTCGGGCAGGCTCAGCTGCAGCTTCTTCCGGGCCTTGTTTCGGGTGATGTAGTTAGTGGCAGAGCCTCGTTCATACTTGGGGAGAAAAAAAAAAAATTTCCATTAGCAATGACTGAAGTGACTGACATCGATCTTGGGCATGCCTGGTGCCGGAGGCAAGCATCTCTGAACAAGAGGCCCCTGGGATAGGAAAGGCTGTAGGGAGGGACCCCGCCTGCCTGAACGAGCTCCCCTGCACCGTCTCTGCAGTGGTCAGCATAAAGGACACACACCTCTGCATGGTGCTGGCGATCTCGAGGCTGCCACGGGATCAGGTGCTGTGCCAAGTGCTTAGTAGTAGCTCCAAGTGTTGGCCGTTATGATGAGCGACTTCCACACATTATCTCATGGAATCCCCACAACACTGGGAGGTGGGTGCCGTTAAACTCCCATTTCACGGGGGAGGAGGCGTCTGAGTGGAAATACTTGCCCAGCTCACAGAGCTTTTCAAGAGCTGGGGCGGGGGCACACCTAGGTCTAAGTCCAGAACCTCAGTGCCTACTCCACGAAGCCAGTGTTCCCAACTTTTTTCTTTATAATCACCCACCCCCACCAGCAACAGCCTTTTTAGACCTTTCCCCCCTTAAGTGCCCCCTCTCACAGCTGCCCCATAAAATGTTAATACCACAGATACACTGTAGATCTGTTTGCATCATGTGGTCCTTTAGAGGGCCAGAAACCATTGTAATATCTAAGACACCCCCCCCCCCCCGCCCCCCGAATCCCACCAACCAATGTTTGTTCCCTTGGGGGTGATATCATCTGGTTGCGAATAGAGGCTCTAAGCCACAAAGCCTCTCCCCTTCCCCACTCATTCATTCAACCGACAATAACAGGACCTCTACTACGTTCCAAGCATTAAGCTAGACGCCAGGAGGGCAATCAAAACAAAAGGCCTGGTCCAACCGAGCAACCATCTGGATGCCTACAGCGCCAAGATGCTTCCTGGCACTCAGATCTCTCCTCTCCCTGGTAAAGAGGGGCAGTGCACGGTACCGAGCTCCGTGCAAGGCTCGCCCAGCACGTCCTTTCTGAACACCATCTCTCCCGGGGGACAGGGGCCTCCATGGCCAAGTGCAGCCCCAAAGGTAACCCTGCAGCCTCTCTTGGGGGGTATGTTTACGGATCGCCCACCGTCACACAACACACACACCCCTCGTTTGCTCCCTTTTTCACAGCACATTTAACCATCCTGGATAGTTTTGGTTCCAGAAAAAAAAAAAAGGAGGGGGGGGGGGTAACAAGTTTTTTTGAGATGAATTCGACGCAATGGAGAACTTTACGCAATGTTTATCACTCTTTACTCAGAAAGCAGCTGTCTGTCGGCTAAACCTGCTTTTCGGGAGACGCTACGCTCGGTTATCGACTCTTTCTACAATCCTCCTCCAGGGCTCTGCCCCGGATGTCACCGGACAAGTACGGCCTTCTCGCCCATCCTCGGACCCCAGGAAGGACCAAGGCCGGGGCAGGGCGCGGTCCCCAGGCCCCGTCGCGCCCCGTTTCTCACCTCCCGAGGCCCCCTCGCCACCCCGCTCCGGGATCTCCCCCACGCACCTTCTTCTTCTCCAGGCCTCCCATGGCTCCACGCTGATGGGGCCCGGAGCGCCGCGCGGACTGACAGCGCCACTTCCTCCCGCACGTGCCCGGCCTCAAGCCCCGAGGCCCTCACGCTGCCGGTCTGCGCAGGCTGCCCAACGAGGTGCCTGAGCGCGTCTAGGCAGTGACGGGGCTTCCCTCCTCACGATTTAAGGAGGAAAAAAATCACTAAGACCGATCTTTTGAGCTTTTTCCTCCTATGACTCCATTGCAGACCGTTGTAACGTTTAAACGAGGGACGATATTAAGGCATATCTATAACTATCCCGATGACGACCCCACGGCGTCTGAGCCCCGTTGCATGCTGGGATGGAGAGGGGCGGAAGGCTTGTAAACAGCGCAGTGCCTGCTGGGAAGCCGAGGGGAACCGCGTTTAGAGGGGAGCGAACGCATTCTGTTGTCGTGGTAACGGTTGCCATCGGCTTTTCCTTTAATTATGTGCGTAAAATAAAGCTGTTATGTGGGTAAAATAAAGCTAAAGCAGACTTTTATCCTACAGGGGTAGGGAAACCAGAGTGGCCACTTATATTTTCTGAGCCTTAGCGGTAGGTTGAAAAAAATGATGAAAAATAAAAATAAAAATAAAATCCTTAATTAAAAAAAAAAAAGATGAAAGACCAGAGTTCTAGAGCTCGGACTATATTTAAATGTACTTTTAACACATTTAACACATCTGAGCTTTTACTATGTACACGTGAATTTTGTATTGTGTTCCTCAAAGGATAATTACAAAATTTATTACAAATATTCACACCAAGGTGGTGTGGTTTGGAAAGTAGATAACATTTTAAATTTCTTTAATGGGTTCTTCTTCAGGCCTCCAAACTCTATTTTTAAAAAAATATATTTCATTGATTTTTTACAGAGGAAGGGAGAGGGATAGAGAGTTAGAAACATCGATGAGAGAGAAACATCGATCAGCTGCCTCCTGCACACCCCCTACTGGGGATGTGCCCGCAACCAAGGCTATGCATTCCTGTTCCACTTCCAACAACTCCTCACTAGGCAGTCCCTCAAGAATGACCTTTAGGAGCTCCTCAATGCCATCCACATCCACACCCAGGGTTAGCGTTGTTTGCCATCTCAACCACAGCCTTACTGATTTTTGTAGCATTTGCACTATGATGTTATGGTGGCTTCAACATCACTGGGCAATAGAGTTTGTTCAGCTCCATTGTCTATACAGGCCATCCTTGATTGAAATGAGGTATATGACTGTATTTATCTATATCAAGAGCTTGACTTGTGATAAGTCAGGCACAAAAACAAAACAAAACACCACATTATCTTGAAAGAATGAACCTTGGCTATTTGCCATAAAATGATTGCCATAAAAAAGCGTATTTGGGCCCTGACCGGTCTGGCTCAGTAGATAGAGCGTCGGTCTGCGGACTTTAAGTTCCCAGGTTCGATTCCGGCCAAGGGCACGTACCTCGGTTGTGGGCACATCCCCAACAGGGGCTGTGCAGGAGGCAGCTGATCGATGTTTCTAACTCTCTGTCCCTCTCCCTTCCTCTCTGTAAAAAAATCAATAAAATATATTTTATATTTTAAATAAATATAATTTCAATATATTTCTTGGGAAAAAAGCATATTTGGAAATGATTAGCGGTGTTTTAAGGGCTGAACATCTTCACAGGTTGAGCTGGAAGGGAGCTTCATTAGAAGGATGTTGCCCAACGCTTTCACCTCACACAGGAGAAAGTATTTCCAACTCAGAGAGGTTAAGTCACCTGGCCGAGGTCACACAGCACGGCCAGAGTTCACTCTTGTACGCGGTGGGGCCGGGCAGATGAGAAATCCTTCCTTTCCTCTCCTTGCAGAGATTTTTTTTTTTAGGTTACTTTTCTAGTCCTGATAAACAGCCCCGCTGCCCATGGCTTTGTGTCTCAAATGATTAAATCCTGTCCCTTAACTTGTTTTGTTTGGTCTCCAGGATGCTTCCAAGTTTTCCGCTGGATAAAAAATCTAGCCTGTCTGGTCCCGATTCAGCCAGCCCCACCCTTCTGGGCGGGCAGATAACAGCTGACTTCAGCAGCCTCCGTCACGTGACCACCTCAGCTCCCCGTTCTGCTCCCTGTCCCAGGCCTGTGTAGGCACTTCCAGGGGCTCCTTCTGTGAGGGGCAGCAGGTAGGCACCCCCGCACTGCCCGTGCACCGCTGGAACAGTTGGGGGGTACCCGGCAGGTGCAGTCAGGTAGACTTGGGCAGGTCCGCTGGCGGGCTCTTCGGACAGAAGGACACATGTGGCTGGCCTCGAAACGTCCCACACACTGCCTCTACAGCCGCCCCCTCCCCTTGCCCCTACCCTCAGGAAGGTCACTGCGCCCTTCCTTCCTCTGCCCTTTGGCCTTCCTTTCCCCTCAGCGACAGACCTTGCCCCCTTTTTGTCTCTGCTGACTTCGCAGCACGCTGCCAGACAAGGAGAGATTAATCAGTGACAGAGCCCGCCTCTCTCGGAGCGCGACCGACCAGCCGTGGTCAGGACAGCCCAGGAGTTCCCCGTCCAGGTCCCCGTCTGCTGCTCACCCACCTGCTGCTGCCATGGGGCGCCTTGGGGCGCTCCTCCTCCTGCTGGGGGCCCTGGGGGCCCTGGCTGACATCTGCAGTAAGTAACAGACCTCCCTGCGCCTCTTTCTTCCTGGTCCTTAGAGAAAGGACCGTCTTGTTCAAGCCCCTCCTTCTATCGCTGGGGAAACCGAGGTGCGCTGTGGGACGGGGTACGAGTACCCGCCTGCCTCTTTGGGCTCTCACAGCAGTTTGGGCTTGGCGGGGGCTGAGCCGGACCTCAGCATTCCACACGTGTGTTGAGATTAATTACATGTCTGACTCCCCACCGGACACGATCGCCTCCCTTCATTCAGTCGTTTGTGCGTTGATCCATTCAGCGCGCGTTGGTTGAGGCTTCCGGTGACGGGTGTGGTGTTAGGGTTTGGGGGAGAGAACGAAGAGGGAGCCAGAGTCAGTCCCTGTCCTCCCACAGCTTCCGTTCTAGCGAAGGGACAGACGAAGGCAGTCGAGAGGCAAATCGGCGCTGTGTGTGTGCGGGCTGAGGTCATCGAAGGCCACCGATTCAGGGAGAGAGGTGGGGGCAGGATCTCCAGGGAGCTGGGGGCAACACGGGAACTGAAATCCAAAAAGAGGAAAAGAAACCGGCCGAGGGAAGTGAGGATGGAGACCCTGCTGGGGAGACGCGTCCCAGAGGGGCAGGGAGGGCCGAGGTCAGACACTGGCATGGTATTCCAGGGCCGGACCCCAGGGGCCTCTCGGGACCTGTCTGCGAGTCTGAGTGACAGGCTGGGGGCTGCCTGAGCCACCCACCTGTCTCTTCCCTCTGTACTCTGCCCATAGCGTGATGCCTGCCATACACTCTCACCAGCAGGCTCTCCTGTGATCCTTGGAGAAACCGAGAGGCCGGTCCGGTCACGGCCACGTGATGGGTGAAGCAATCAGGGGTTGGAGGGGCGAGGTGACCTGCCCAGGGTGCCCCTTTCCAGGAATCTGGCTTTGCCAACTCGGTTCTCAGAACCCCACAGCCAGGTCAGGGGCACCAGCAGCCTCCAGCCGGGATTCCTCAAGTGCCCCTTAGCCCTTGGCTCTCGGCTCCTGTCTAGCCAGTGCCCAGGGGAGACCTAGAACCCGGTCCCCAACCTCACTGATTGTGAACATTTCATTTATTTTATTTTCAAACCTCACCCGATTTTTCCATTGATTTTTAGAGAGAGGGAAAGACAGAGAGAAACATCGATGTGAGAGAAAAACACCCATTGGTTGCCTCCTGCACGAGCCTCGACCAGGGCATGGATCGGGGAGGAGCCTACAATCGAAGTGTGTGCCCTTGACCAGAATCAAACCAGGGACCCTCTGGTCCGCAGGCCGACGCTCTATCCACTGAGCCACACCGGCCAGGGCCATTGTGAACAGTTTTAAAGTCCCCTTCCCACGGAGCCTGGAGAGCCCGGGACTGGGTGTGTGGGCTTGCTTGCTGTGGCTGAGTCACCCAGTCACTCTCAGCCTTATTCCCGTGCCTGCAAAATGGGCTAAGAGTGCTCCCAGCCTGCCTCTCTGTGTGCCGCACACCTGCTTCACCGGCTTCGCGCCCCGGGTCACGTACAGGGATGCTGCACTAACACCTGTGCACGGTGGGCTCCTGGAGCGGCGATGCCAGGCAGGCCTCATCGGGCAGGGCTGGGCAGGGCTGGGCAGGGCTGGGTACCCTGGGCGCAGGAGGCTCTAGGGGGAAAGGGTGCTGGGCCGGGACACTTTATGACCCTGAGTGCATCTGCCCGGTGCCTTCCTTTTAAGGAGGCTGTTTACTGCTCCAGCTTCTCTTCTTATCTCTTCTAACCCCCAGGCTGACTCACCTGCCCGAGGTCAGAGCCCCGGGTGGGGCAGGGATTTTCTTGCCATTTTGAAGAAAAGGAATGTGTGTGTGTGGGGGGGGGGGGGGGGCGGGGCGGGGACGACGGACGGACAGGTGACCAGAGAGAGAGACAGGCTGAGTAGTGTAGAAACTGTGGTCTTCAGAGCAAGAGTGAGAGACAGAGACAGAGAGAGAGAAAGAAATGGAGACAGATACACAGACAGACAGAAATGGAGACTGATACACAGACAGACAGACAGAAATGGAGACAGTTACACAGACAGACAGACAGACAGAAATGGAGACAGATACACAGAAAGACTCTAAGATAGAAAGGGCAAGGAGAGCGATTCCCACTTACCCCCCCATCCCACTCCCCCTGCCTTCCTGCTCTCATAGCAAAAGAGACCTATGATTTGGAGAAAACAGATGTAAGACGGTAGGACCCAAACCGGAAGAGATGGGGCCGTGGGAGCGAGAGGAGGCCCAGGAGGCACTCTGCCGGCAGTCCCTTTGGGAGGGGCCGCCTGCTCACATCCCGGGACAGGGCACAGAGGACAGAGCGCAGCCCTGCAGTGACCTGGAGGCCGGAGGTGGGGAGAAGTCCAAGGTGACTGCAAAGCCACCTGCTCAGCTCAGGTGCCTTCCCTAAGGGAAGAGGCTGGACAGAGGTGAGCGTGCAAAGCAATGCTGACAATACCTTCATCCAGGGGCTGGTGTGAGGACCAGATGGGGTCAGGCATGGTGCCCGGGGGGCACACCACGTGGCTTGGCCTCCAGTCTCTCTGTCACTCCTGATGGGCGGAGGAGTTGCCTGGCAACCAGCTTCCTCTGTCCTCGACCTACCACCACCCTTTCCTGGCCCACACCCACCGCTGTTTGGGGATGCCTGCCTTTCTTTATGGCCAGATTCCCCCATACGAGCAGGGTGTGTTCTGGCGGAGGTGGAGTGGGGACATGTATTCCCAGGAGAAGGCCCTGGTGAGGGAAAGGCAGTTCCTTGCTGGCAGCCTGCCCCTGCGACCTCACGTGGCCTGTTCTCTTTCGTCCAGACATCCCCGAGGTGGACAGCAGCCTGGTGCAGAGTCTCGGCCAGCGCCTCTTGCCCTGGATGGACCAGCTCTCTCTGGAGCACCTGAACCCCAGTATCTATGTGGGCCTGCGCCTCTCCAGCGTGGAGGCCAGCACCAAGGAGGCCTTCTACCTACACAGCCTCAAGGTCGATTACCAGCAGAGCCTCCTGAGGTATCGCCAAGCTCCCTCTTCTCTTTCCCCCCCACGTCTTGCTCCATATCCTAAGAGACAGGAGACCCGTGTGCTGGTTTGCGCCTGTCACTGGTTGGTTGGGAGACCTTAGATACATTTCACCTCCCTTGCGCCTTTTCCCGTCTCTTGAATGGAATTGGTTTGACTAGACTGGAGATGCCAATCCAGGGTCCCTGTGCTGCTTCTGTACCTGAGGCAGACATCACTAATCCATGACCACACTCTTCTTCCATACTGAGCTCAGAAGCAGCATCTGTGTCTGTGCTCCTATTCCTTGCCTGGGGCAGACATCACTAATCCATGACCAAACTGAGCTCAGAAGCAGCATCTGTGTCTGTGCTCCTATTCCATGCCTGGGGCAGACATCACTAATCCATGACCACACTCTTCCAAACTGAGCTCAGAAGCAGCATCTGACTCTGTGCTCCCTTTCTAGGGGGATTAAGGGAGGCCTGTTCTGAGGTCCAGTGTGGGAATTTGAATGAGAGATGAAGGATCAGGAGTACGGTGGAGCATCTCCTTCTTGGCCTCCGTCTTGAGAAGTAGATGCAGGGCAGGGAGACGAAAGGAAGGGAAGAGTACATGGGCGAAGGGTGGCCAACATGGCGGGGCAGGCACAGGCCGTTTGGATGGGAGAACCCTCAGAGTGTGTCCTTGAGTTTAATTTTTCATCGTTACGAAATATGTGTGGCATCCACCTCACAGTTTACCTGACTATATCTGTGTTGGGGAAGGTTCTAGAAAATTTTCCAACTGCTGGTGTTTTTTTCCACTTTGTGATGTTGGGGGGCAGGGGGCGGCACCCCAATGCCCCATGGGTGGCATTTTCTCCTGGAAGTGTTGCTAACTGACTTTGTCCTAGGCATGCCCCCAGCGATGACAACACTGACCTGCAGGCCAAGCCCTCCATGGGCCAGCTGGCTCTCTACATGCTCGCGCTCAAGGCCAACTGCGAGTTTATCGGGGGCCACAAGGGGGACAGGCTGGTCTCACTGTTGAAGCGGTTCCTGGAGGATGAGAAGAGGTCCATTGGTGAGGGGACGCAGCCTGCCAGGGGTGGGCTCCTCAGAACTGTGGGCTTGCTCTCCAGGCCCCGCTCCTGCCCTCCATTCTCCTTACCTCACTGTCCACTTGGAGGCGTGGGCCCGCCCCAGTAGCCTTCCTTGATCAAGCCTTTCCTGCACTCCACATGCCACCGAGACTGACCTGACTATCTGCCTCCGGGGCAACAACACAGCCTTCTTCTTAGTTACTCCTCATCCTCTTTCTGCTAACTTTCCTCCTCCGGACATGACCCAGCACACACAGAGCAAGCAGTTTAAATATAAATCTGATCTTTTAGTGCCACTTCAACCCTGCAGGTGCTTGTTCACTGCTGTGTTCCAAGCCCACAGGCCCAGTCTGTCTGCCATGTTTTGCTCTCCAGGCTCTGCCTGCCCACACTCTGGCTCACCCATTCGCCTACTCCATGGGCTCCCGCCACACTGGCCTTCTCTTAGCTGCCAAAGCTGGGTCTCCATATATGTTCCTTGTATATGGAAGGCTACCTCCCTCCCTAGCTCTCTCCTACCTCCCCTCCCAGCATCACCTCCTTGGAGAGTCCTGCCCTGATTCCCCAGATACTCAGGGACCCCTGTTACACCGCCCCTCGGACCCCGTCCACATCTCAGTTCTGGTCATGCTCCCTGAGTGTGGATTGTGTGACTGTCAGAGGCCCCAGCTGCATGGCGCCTGCCTGTGGTCACCGCACTCAGACCTCCAAGCACAGCGCCTGACGCTTACTGGGCCTCCGCGAGCCCGGGTCGAAGGGACAAAGGATCCCACGACCCAGAGGAGGGTGTTGGGAAGTGTAGGCCAAGCGTCCTGTGTGCTGGTGGGGCTGGTTGCTGGGAGAGGGATAGAGAGAGGCAACCCCTTAGGCCTGGGGTGCCACCCTCACCCCTTGGTTCTCCCCGTCTCAGGGCACGATCACAAGGGCCAGCCCCACACCAGCTACTACCAGTACGGCCTGAGCATCCTGGCCCTGTGTGTCCACCAGAAGCGGGTCCATGACAGCGTGGTTGGCAAGCTCCTCTATGCCGTGGAACATGACCACCATCTCCACCGGGGCCACCTCTCTGTGGGTGAGTGGGCCGGACCCCGCTAGGCCAGGCTGGCGCTCCTCCAGCCCCTCGGGCCCTGTGCTCACCTTTCCCTGGGACCCCTGCTTATCGAGTCCATAAGGAGGAAAACAGCGAGGGCTTGTGTGTGGTGCAGCGGCTGTGACCAGCGTCGGAGTTGGACTGGGATCCTGACCCCAGCTCCATTCGGCTCTGTCCCCTGCAGACACAGTGGCCGTAGCGGGCTTGGCCTTCACCTGCCTGCAGCGCTCCAACCTCAACTCCGATCTGAGACACCGGATCACCCTGGCCATCAGGACAGCGCAGGAGAAGGTCCTGAAGGCCCAGACCCCAGAGGGCTACTTTGGGAATGTCTACAGCACCCCCCTGGCGCTGCAGGTGGGACAGAGGCTCCGGGACTGTGGTCCCCCTGGTGGCTGGTGGGAGGCGGGCTCACCAGGCGCCGGGAGACCTGGCTTCTCCCTGCTGGCTGACCCGCCTCCCCCTTCCCTCCCCGACTCTGTCACCAGCTGCTGATGACCTCCCCTATGCCCGGGGCGGAGTTGGGCACAGCCTGCCTCAACGCGAGGGCCGCTCTGTTGGCCAGCCTGCAAGACGGGGCTTTCCAGAACGCTCTCATGATTTCCCAGCTGCTGCCTGTCCTGAACCACAAGAGCTATGTGGATCTCATCTCCCCAGACTGCCTGGCACCAAGAGGTAGCCACCCCTCTCAAGGGAGCTTGGCTGTTTTCAATCTGCAGGGCGCTCCTGGAAGTCTGCCCGGCCCAGTGAGGGGCGGTTGTTTGGTCCCGATTTGTCGGGTCAGCAGGGGTTTGTGAGTGTATGTGGGACACAGTGGCAGCTAAGATGTGGTCACAGCTTCCAGCAGCTCACATTGTGGGGAGGGAGCCGCCAAATGGAGAGCTCTGGGCAGGCCAGGAGTCTCCCGCCCTTCTGTGATAAATGTTTGAGTGAGTGAGTGAGTGAGTGAGTGAATGGATGGATGGATGGGGAGTGACACATTTTGGTTAGCTCTTATACATTACAAGAGGCCCAGTGCACGAATTCGTGCACAGGTGGGGTCCCTTGGCCTGGCCAGTGATCAGGGCTGATCGGGGGCCGGCTGGCCAGGGGGAGGGACTGCGGGAGGTTGGCCGGCTGCAGGAGGTTGGCTATGGTAGCGCACTGACCACCAGGGGCAGCTCCTGAATTGAGCGTCTGCCCCCTGGTGGTCAGTGTGCGTCATAGACACACACACGGTTGGCTGGTCATTCGGTTGTTTTGTCGTCCGGTCACTTAGGCTTTTATATACATAGATAATGAGTTTCAATGAGCAGCCCGAGTCAGGGCTTCCTCTGGGAGAGGGACTTGAGTTGGTGAGTGGGATTTGCAGGTGGCGAAGAGAAAAGGGAGGGCAGAGAAGAGAAGAGGCAACAGGAGCAAAGGCACAGAGGTGTAAAGACTGGAATTGGGGTGAAGAGTGGGGCCTGGGAGAATGATCTGGTGTGGCAGGCAGGAGAATGCAAAGGAGAGGAGACCCTCAGAGAGGATGGGGAGCGATCTGAGCAAATGCAGATTCTAGAAAGAGCCCCCTGGGTGCTGTGTAGCAGATTGGTGGGAGGGGGGATCCTGGAGGCAGAGACACCATGGAGGGGCCTGATCTTGGGTGGCTGGGGACAGGGGGGCTGGGATGGCAGCCAGGTTTCAGCTGGGCAGGCGGCGGTGGTGTTGACGGAGATGGGACCATCAGGAAGGAGGAGGTCCTGGTAGGTCCCGCTGTCTTCAAGGGAAGAAAGGAGAACTCACACCCAGGCCCCCCGCCCTCACACCGGCTGTCACTTCCTCTCTCTCGGGGACAGTCGCGTTGGAGCCAGCTACGGTGACCCCCTCACCGATGCAAGTCCCAGAGTTCATCCATGTGATGCTGAAGGTCCCCAGTGTCTGGCCACCATACAGACACTCCATCTCGGTGCCCGCTGGGTCCTCCTTGGAAGATGTTCTGATGAAGGCCCAGGAGCTCGGAGGATTCATGTGAGACCCCCCCCCACCACCACCTCCCGGCCCTCACCCCACCCAACCCCACATCCCTGAAACGGGGTCATGCCTCAATAAGATGGGGGTGCTTCTCATGTTACCAGTGGGGTTCTAGCCCAGGGAAGTTGAGTGCCTTCCATCAAGTCACCCAGGCCCCAGACTTCTCCTCTAGAAAGATGAGCCTCAGTGTGAGAGGCGCCAGTTGGATTTCCCAACGAACAGGGAAGGCCCACCGCTGGCACCGTGGGGTCATCTGGACCCAGGAAATTTCAGGCGAGAGAGACAGAGACAGAGAGAGAAGAGAGAAAAACAGACAGACAGTGTGCAGAGAGAAGTGGTCTGAGCAGCCATGTGACCCCCCACACACAATGTTAGGGACCCTGTGGCCCCACAGAGTGAGGGGATGACTGGGAAAGGGGGCTGCTTTGTGACACCCCCTAAAACATTGCTTTCCCTTTGCTTAAGTCACCCTGGATGGGTTTCTGTTTCTTAAAATTATAAAAACCCTCTCTCCTGAAGACCCAAAGCATCGATCAGCCTTTTGGAGAGAGGAGGGGCATGGCCCATGGAATTGTAAGTGTCAGCCTGTGGACTGAAGGGTCCCAGGTTCGATTCCGGTCAAGGGCACATGCCCGGGTTGTGGGCTGAATTCCTCAGTGGGGGGTGTGCAGGAGGCAGCTGATTAATGATTCTCATTGATGTTTCTATCTCTCTCTCCCTCTCCTTCTCCTTTCCTCTCTGAAATCAATAAAAATATGTTAAAAAGAGAAATCGAACTCCAGTGCTCTCTGATAACGAGGAGCATGGTGTATGTAAAGTCAGAGAGAAGACTGAGCAACCCAGCCACAGGAAGAGGGAGTGGCCCTGAGCCACAGAAACTTCCAGAACCAGGGACCCAGTGCTACCACCATGTGCCTCTATCCCCCATGTTCAGCTTCTCTCCGCACACTGGCTTCACCCTCTCTCGCTGGCATTTTATGTGATCCTGGCAGCTTCGGATTCTCACCCCTTCAACATCAACCCTCAGAGGGGGCCCAGCTGCGGGGTTGATAATGTAATAGGTGCCTTTCCTGCAGGCCATGGTCATGGTCGGCACAGAGGGGATGCAGTCACCTGATGGGCAGTGACAGTGGGGCTGGAGAGGAGGGGTGGAGGTGAGACCCATGGCACGGTGGCCAGGAAGGGTTTGGCTAGCCCTGGCCCTGAGTTTCCTAGTGTGGGTTGAGCTCTACTTCTGTCCTTGGGTCGCTGGGAGCCAAAGTCACCTTTTCTCCCTCGTTGCCTGTCCCTTTGGTAGGTACGGAACCCAGGCCTCCTTGTCAGGCCCCTACCTGACCTCTGTGATGGGGAAAGAAGTCGGAGAGCGTGAGTTCTGGCAGCTCATCCGAGCCCCCGACACCCCGCTGCAGCAAGGTGAGTCTGGTGGCCGGCCACCTCTGGGTGTGCCCCTCACACCAGCCCTGCCCCCAAAGTGAGGCTTTGACAACTCACCCCAGCTTTCCCTCGAACCTTCCTGGGCCCCAGCCTCACATAGTCACTGATGCTCAAGCTTGCAGGCTTCTCCCCGGCCCGGGCCCTGGTTGGGGCTCGTGCAGGAGGCAACCGATCGATGTGTTTCTCTCACATCGATTTCTCTCTGTCTTTCCCTCTCTCTTCCACTCTCCCTAAAAATCAATGGAAAAATATCCTCGAGTGAGAATTAACAAAAAGAAAGAAAGAAAGAAAGGGGGGCATGGAGAGGGATGGGTGGACTGTCTCCAATTTTGCATCTTCTGCCCCAAACTGTCATGAGCATCTTGTGCCGCAGCCCACTCACCAGATAGACTCTTTTCTTTTTAATTGTTTCAAGTATTACATGTCTCCTTTATTCCCCAATTTGACCCCCACCCCGCCACTCCCACCCCTGAGGACAAGCCCCCACCGCCCCAGTGTCCGTGTCCACTGGTAATGCTAATATGCATGCATACAAGTCCTTTGGTTGATCTCTAACCCCTCCTCCCCCACCTTCCCTCCGAGGCTGGACGGTTCGCTCAGTGCTACCCTGTCTCTGGATCCACTTTTGTTCATCAGTTTATGTGGATCATTATGTCCCACACATGAGTGAGATCATGTGATGTTTGTCTTTCTCCGACTGGCTTATTTCGCTTAGCATAATGCTCTCCAGTTCTATCTATGCTGTTGCAAATGGTAAGAGTTCCTTCTTTTTTACAGCAGCGTAATATTCCATTGTGTAGATGTACCACAGTTTTTTAATCCACTCATCTGCTGATGGGCATTTAGGCTGTCTCCAGATCTTAGCTGCAGTATTGTAAATTGTGCTGCTATGAACCTAGGGGTGCGGACAGACTCGTCAAGACCATTGGTCCCTGCTCCTGCTCCCTGGGACTTCTAGTCAGCACTTACCATGTCCCACCGCTGAGCCAAGTGCTTTATGGAAGGTGGGAACTTTCTGGGGGAGCCCCAGGAGAAGCCTGGCTTCTGAACCGATTGATAAATTAAACGAAGGGGTCGCAGACGACGCCTGCAGATCCGGCCTCTATCACTGATATGGACCATGTAGCCTGGGGGGGGGGGGGGGGCGGGGCGGGCAGTGGACTCAGCCACGTGGCAGGCGTGGGTGGTTGTGTCCTCCACCGCCCACCCCTTAGCCCTCTAATCCAGCAGGAAGCCCACCCCCCTAGGAAGAGGGAGGCCCCATTAGTGATGTCTTTATTATCCCTCTGTCAGAAATGGGACACCAGCACTCACGGAGGTGAAATAATCTGGCCACAGTCATGCCCATAGTGAGTGACAGAGCTGGGGCTTGGCCCCAGGCGTCATGCTGGAGCCTGGGTTGTCTCCAGTGAGTGGAGGCTGGCTCCTGGGAGTCTTCCCCGGTGGTCCTGGCCCTCCCTCCAGTCCCTCTTCCTGGCAGCCCCTCAGGGATGATGGAGACCGTGCCCACCGGGCGTGGTCAGGGTCTCTGGTTCCTCTTAGCTTGCACTGGTTATCCAGTGTGCTTGCTCCTACCCCCACCCTCTGGGGGCTGCCCCGCTGCAAAATGAGGCCGTGGGCTTCGGGGACCCTAGGTCACAGCTGAGTTCAGAGGGTCACCTGGCTCTGGACACCAAGCCCTGAGCAGATCTGACGGGCCCTGACCTCAGCTGGAGGTCCAGAAGATGAGATGGGGGGGCTCTGCCCTGTTAACACCCCTGCTCCACCTGTCTCTGCAGGTATCGCTGACTACAGACCCAAAGATGGAGAGACCATCGAGCTGAGGCTGGTTACCTGGTAGCCCCCAGCTCACCTCCCCCGGCCGCCTCGAACAATCTCTGCACCTCTACCCTCCTCCATCCCGGCACGTGCCTGGCCCTGCCGCCGCCTCGTGTGCACTTGGAGCAATGTCCCCGGATCAGCCAGCCACCACCCCTGCAAGGCTCCCAAGCCACTGCCCACCTGGGAGTAGGGAGCCAGGCTCCCTCCCTGGGATGTCTGTCTGCTGGGTCTGGCCAGCCTGGCCCTGCGGGCGTCCCACCAAGGGCACTCGTAGTCTGAAGGGCATGAAGCACCTCAGGCCCCTTAGCACAAGAAGTCCGCTGGCCGCTGGCAGTGTGAGTACCACCCGCTGTGGGCTTGGGGTCCTACCAGGAGACCGGTGCAGCCCAGGGGCTGAGCCTTGAACCCAGCTCTCAGGTCCCCTGTCAGGGCGGCGGCCCCAGGGCCAGCCGTGGCATAGCAGCTGGCGAGGACCCTGCAGGGCTGCTCAAAGCCTACCTTTGAAATGATTAAAGTGTTGATTATGCACATGCGCCAGCGTCCTGATGCCTCATGCTAGGGAGCACGTGCCGGTGCCGGGAGCAGAGAAAGGGGGGTACCCCTGGGCCGGGAAGAGGGTGGGTCAGTGTGCTGGGTCCTGGGGGAAATGGTGCTGGAAGTGGCAACACTCGCTGGACACTTCCTTGCGTAACTCGGAGGGCGCTGATGTTTTTGTTGTCAGCTCTGCTTTACAGATAAAGAAACGGGTGTCAAAGAGGGAAAGTGACTCCGCAGTGACAGGCCTGGCTGAGGAGCTAGACAGACGGGGGGGGCGGGGGGGGGGTGCCCTCCTGGCTCCTTCACTCAATCACTGAAAACTGGGGGCTTCAATGAGTGTTATGATCACACATCAGAGACAGGGCCCTGGAGTGTGGGCTCCCACTCCTGGCTTCTCCCCAGTGCAGTCAGGACAGCACCCCAGGCCTCAGCAGCCAGAGTGGGGGGGGCCCTATCTCTCAGGCGGAAGGCTGTGGGCTCTGGGATATCCTCTGGGAAGTGGGGTTCAGGTCAGGGAGACACTTTGAACACCCCACCCCACTGAGGTTAGGAAGGGTCTTGCCCTCTGAGGGGCTCTCTGATTGGCAGCACATCCGTCGGGGTTTACGGTGACACACACACACAGAGTCCTCGAAACCATAGAGGAAGCAGGTGCCTCTTCCTAGAACGCCAGTGTCAGATATGTAGGGTCCGGGCAGGTAGGGGAAGTAGGCGATTTAAAAATTCCTTGTAAAAAATAAATACGTTTGTATTGATTTCAGAGAGGAAGGGAGAAGGAGACAGAGAGAAACATCAACGGTGAGAGAGAATCATGGATCGGCTGCCTCCTGCACGCCCCACACCAGGGATCAAACCTGTTACCCAGGCATGTGCCCTGACCGGGAATCAACCATGACCTCCTGGTTCATAGGTCGAGTTCAACCACTGAGCCACACTGTCCAGGCAGAACATTCTCTTGTATTGAACCAAACATCGAACTATGGGCAAGCCCAGATGGAAAAGTGGGCTCCGTTTTTAAGGTGAATCGTCTGTGCCCAGAACCCAGAGTGCTTGTTTGCTCGTCCTCCCTTCATCGCAGCCTAGGGTACTACCAGGAGGACTCAGGACCCGCCCTGTGACTCCCCGTGACAGCCCCGTCGCAGAAGGTGGGGACCCAGAGAGGTCTGCAGCTTGCACACAGCCTAGAAGTAGCAGAGCCCACACCTCACCCACTGACCCCAGCCCTCAGCACTTGCCACTGCGCCACCCTGCCACCTCTCTACCCCTTGAGACACGAACGGACCCCTCCCATGCAGGGAGAACGGCCCCGGCTGCTCTTGGGCCAGGTTAGAGAGAGGGTAGGTGGCACATATTGGGAACACCCCCTGAACTGGGCTTTCTTTAATAAAAAAATATTTTTAATTGATTTTAGAGAGAGAGAGAGATCAACTATAAGAGAATCATGGATGAGAATCATGGATGGGCTGTCTCCTGCGTGCCCCATTCTGCGGTCTGGCCACCAGAGGGCGCCTCGGACCGGGCTAAGTGGTCTTGTTCCTCCAGCCAGCGGTTCTCAACCTGTGGGTCGCGACCCCTTTGGCGGTCGAACGACCCTTTCACAGGGATCGCCTAAGACCATCCTGCATATCAGATATTGACATGACGATTCATAACAGTAGCAACGTGACAGTTATGAAGTAGCAACGAAAATAATTTTATGGCTGGGTCACAACATGAGGAACTGTATTTAAAGGGCCAGAAGGTTGAGAACCACTGCGAGTCCAGACAGATTACTGTCATCAAAGGCAGTCTGGGGGTGAGCCCCTCCAGTGAAGGGGGGCGGAGTGGGGGGGTTGGGGGTAAGCCTGTCCAGTGGGGGTGGGGGTGAGCGCTGTCCGGAGGGGAAGAGCTTCCGCAGGGAAGGAAGCCGCATAACAGGAAAGACGCGCGCAGCCGGCATTGGGCACCTGGCGAGGCGCTCGCGGAGGCCAGGAGTCCAGATGAGCTTGTCCTGCCCGGCGCATCCCTCGCTCAGAGGGGAAGGCTGAGACCCAGGAAGGGACCAGGGCTGTGGCCGCTGCCCCGTCTCCCAGGCAACCCAGGGCTCTCCGTCCCGCTGGATAGAGCTGGGGCCGAGGGTGGACCCCGGGAAGTCCAGTGATGAGTCAGCTCTGCGTGCCCAGGAGGTGGGACCGGGCGGCCAGGGGTGGATGGCGGCCAGCGGTACCCGGCTTCCGCAGCTGCGGTGGCCTCGGTGATTCAGCTTCCTTCGCCCGCCCAGAGGGGCCCGCCCGGGACTAGGGAGGGGCGATGGGGAGACCTTAGGGGACCCCGTGGTCCAACTCTCCTGGATGCTGAGGACCCACGGATAACTGTGACCAGAGATGGGAAGGTCCCTAGAGGGTCCTGGGATGGGGACCCCTGGGAGGGTCCTCGGAGATGGGGTCTCCTGTTATTTATCTCGGAAAGATACATCCGTGGCCCTCCCTGTGTTGGGGACTCGCCTCGGCTCTGAGTGCGGGGAGAGCGGACAGACAGGCTGACCACTCAGCTGGGTTGGGGCGGGTGGGGGGCGGTCAGCTGATGGAGGGAATGCCAGGCCGATGGAGGAGGGTGGCGAGGGGCGGGGCGAGACATCCCTCGTGGCTCCGGGGGCGCGGCCTGGCCAGGGGCGGGGCCCAGCTTTCCCCGTGGGGCGCGGGCGGGCGGCGGCGGAGGCGGGGCCAAGAGCACGGGGCCTGGCCCCGCGGGCTGGGCCGGGCTGGAGCCGGCGGGCGGGAGCGGCTGCCGGATTCACCGTCGCAGCTGCCGGAGCCGCAGCCGGAGCTGCCGGGAGCTGGAGGACAGTCCCCGCCGGAGTCGGAGTGGAGCCCAGCCGAGCTCACCGCCTGGCACCGGCCGGAGCGCGGGCCTGGGCACTGACGGAGGCACGGAGCCGCGACGACTGGGCATCGCAGGACTCCACGGGGTGCAGGAGCCTGGATTACCCCGGCGGGGCCTGGTCATGGCCTGAAGGCGCAGGAGATGCGCGCAGGAGATCCCGGAACCTGCACCGAAGAGGAAGAAGAACCGGGATTCTCTCTGCCTGGCGTGGGCACTAGGTCGGGAGAAGAGTAGAGACTCCACCTGGCACAGGGCAGAGGTGCCCGGAGCTTACTAGGCCAGAGAGCCTGGCATCCCAGCAGCCGCGACCTGGGCTCGGCACGGCTCCTGGACCTCGGCTGGCACGGGCCTGGCAGAACAGGCCGTTGGCTTACCTGTCTGAAAGGAAGGCCGGGATCTGAGAAGCCAGGACCAGGTGGCAGGGCTCTCTGGTGGCTCCGGGGAGCTGGCCTCCTGCCCCAGCCCCACGGGCACGGATGTGCCGCTGTCCTCGGGAGCACCATGACAGCAGGATGACCTCTGCGGACACAGTGGCAGTGGCCGGCAGTGCTCGGGGGGCTGGGTCCCCCGAGTGGCCCCCCGAAGCCCCCCAGGCCCCTGGGCGGCCTGGCCGGGCCCGGGTGGCCATGGCAGCCCTGGTGTGGCTGCTGGCGGGAGCCAGCATGTCCAGTCTCAACAAGTGGATTTTCACGGTGCACGGCTTCGGGCGGCCCCTGCTGCTCTCGGCGCTGCACATGCTGGCCGCGGCGTTGGCATGCCACCGGGGAGCTCGGCGCCCCTTGCCCGGCGGTACCCACTGCCAAGTGCTGCTGCTCAGCCTGACCTTCGGCACCTCGATGGCCTGCGGCAATGTGGGCCTGAGCACGGTGCCCCTGGACCTGGCACAGCTGGCCACCACGACCACACCGCTGATCACGCTGGCCCTGTCGGCGCTGCTGCTGGGCCGGCGTCACCACCCGCTGCAGTTCGCCGCCATGGGCCCGCTCTGCCTGGGGGCTGCCTGCAGCCTGGCGGGTGAGCTCCGGACACCGCCCGCTGGCTGTGGCTTCCTGCTGGCTGCCACCTGCCTCCGTGGCCTCAAGTCCATCCAGCAGAGTGAGTGCCCGGGTCACTGTCTGAGGAGGCGGGGGTCGCGGTGGGTGTGTGGTCCGGGTGGCCCTGAGAGGGAGGTGGCCGACAGCCCATTTTACAGATGAAGCAACTGAGCCTCGCGGCTTTGGAAGAGGCAGAAACCGAGAAAACCCAGAAAGAGCCAACAACTCAGTGAGTTCCAGGCCCCAAACTTAGGCTAATATTTCATAATTGCTGCCCTTGATCTGTGTCCAGTGTTTCTTGTCTCTCTATCTCTCTGGATCTCCCCATACTGCCCTGATCAAGGAAATCACTATCTTGTCCCCATTTGACGGGGCGAGGGGATGCCCTGGGCCGTGTGGCCAGTGAGCGGCGGAGGTGCGATCGGAACTCGGGCAGCCAATCTCCGTGCTGTCCTAGATGCAGCATAAGCTGTGGCCCCAGGGGGAGAGCTGACCATGGGGACCAGGGGGGGGAGAAAGCGGGCAAGGCCTTGAGCTGGGCTTTGGAGGGCAGGGGGTTGGCTAAGTTGGGGAAGGGTTCCTGTTTGCTGGGAGCTGCTGTGTAACAGGCCCCCTGTGCTGGGTGTTGACCTTGAGTCGTCATGGCAACCACCACCTTCACTCCCATTTTATAGATGATGGAACTGAGGCCCAGGGAGGTTTGTGATTCGCTCAGGGTTACCTCACCTCTGCTGAAAGGAGACAGGGAGGATCTGAGCAGAGGGCGGAGGCCACCTTCCTGCTTGTTCCTCTGAGGGGAGTCTGAGTCACAACCCCACTCTCTCTGCCTAAACCCAAGGGAGGTATGGGGGAGGCCAGGGCACCCACTCGGGCAGGGAGACCACCCCTCTGCTCATACTGGGTGACCTTGGGCAGGTCTGGGTCTTGTCTGGGCCTCGGTCTCCCCATCTGTTTGGTGGAGAAGGGTTGGAAGTGTCCAGGCGCCTCTGGCTCTCCGTCCCTGCCCACTCTGAGATCCTGAGACCCAGTCCTGCGGGAAGGAAGGGGTGCCCCAAGGGCACTGGGCTGGGGTTGGGGCGACCTGCTGCTGGGCAGGTTGCAGCCGGGATCCGGCCCTGCCCTGGCATCTTCAGAGGCAGGCCCTGTCCCCACCCGCCCAGGCTCTGTGGCAGGGCCGGAGCCTCGTTCTATTTTTGCCCTCAGGTTATATGAGAGCGGGTGCCGGAGCTCAGGCCTGGGTTCTGGGCATGAGGAGACAGTGGGAAACCTGACCCCCTGGGCACACCCACCACCCCACCTCCCAGCCTCGAGGCTCGCCCAGAAGGAGCCCCCGCCTGCAGAATGGGTATGGCCGGCGAGAGCCTAGGCACCCAGGCACGGAGGGGTGGGTGCCTGGCATTAGGCCCCTTCTTGGCCTCTGCCAGCTCCTTCCATCTGTCCCCTGTCAACTGCCTGGCCCCGGAGGTGGGTTGGGTGCTTGCTCCAGGCTCCCACAGCACCCTCCGCGCCCCCCCCCATCAAGCCTCTGAGCGCCCCCTATTATAGCCGCTTGGTTACCTGTCTGTGTCCCGTCAGACAGGAGCTCTGAGAGGCATGGGCGGGGTTGGGGCCTCTCCATGTCCCCAGCACCTGGCCTGGGACCTTAAGTGGTAGATGTATTAATGGCTGTGACCGCTATGAGGCTATGGTGAGTTTCTGTGCATGGCCCAGGGTGCTCCTGAGGGCGCTGAGGAGGCTGGGGCCCACCAAACAGAGAGGGAGGCCCCGCAGAGATGGGGAGGGACAGACTGGAGCCAGAGGGGTGGCATGGGTTTGGGGCAAGAGGAGGTTTCTACTTCCGGAGGTTCGGGGAAAGGCGCCAGGGCAAGATTCCGATTGGAGTGTAAATGGCCGACACCAGCTCCCTTCGCGAGAGCAGACTCCGTGGGTGCAGAGGATGGTAGTCTGGGAAGCGGAGCACCCAGCGATCCTGGGCACGGCCAGCAGCCTCCTTCCCACCTGGGCCGGTTGCAGGCCCGGGGGCAGCGGGGGGGGCGGGGGGGGGCTATGTGGGGAGAGGAGTGAGGCCAACTCCCCACTCACAGGAAGGCTAGGAAGTGGGGTGTGAGCTTGTTCTCAGCTGTGCATCAGGGAGCAGCCTGGCCCGACCCCCGTCCTCGGACCTCGCGGCCGGTGGGGAGACGCCCTCAGAAACAGCAATCCCAATGGTAGGAGAGAAACTCCAGAGCCATGGTGGACACAGGTGTGGTCCGGGCAGTGACTCTAGGGGAGACCAGAGAAGGCTGCCCGAGGCAAGAGGCCTGCAGCAATGACAATAACAATCTTATATAGTAAAAGGCCAGGGACCATAAGCATTACGACCGGAATGACCGCTCGACCAGTCGCCATGAGGTGCATTGACCACCTCTCATGGCCCCCCCCCCCCCCGCCCCCACGCCGGGGCGGGCAGGGCGTCTCGGGCGGGGGACTGGACCTCTTGTAATATAATAATAGGCCTGGCTGGTGTGGCTCAGTGGTGGAGCATTGACCTATGAGCCAGGAGGTCACGGTTCAATTCCCATGCTCAGGTTGCAGGCTCGATGGCCAGTGTGGGGTGTGCAGGAGGCAGCCTATCAGGGATTCTCTCTCATCATTGATGTTTCTATCTCTCCCTTTCTCTTCCTCTCGAAATAAAAAAAAATAAATAATGTTAGTAGCAAACACATGCTCTGCCCCGCTCTTCACATAGAAAAACGAGGAAAGGGCACTCTGGGAGCAGGAAACAGGCCGTGCCAGGGCACGGGTATCGGCCACAGGAGCAGAGACAGCTGCCGTGGTCAGCAGTTACCACCGGGCACCAGGCCCTGTGCCCAGCACCTCACCTGGCCCTGCTACGCATGAGCAGACAAGGCTTGGAGAGAGGGTGGCTTGCCTGGTAGCGCACAGCTAGCGACGGAGTAAGGACGGGATGAGCCAGGGCCCAGCAGAACATGTTTGTCTACATGCGGCAGAGCCTGGTATGTTCAGATGCTGAAACAAAGATGTCTTTGGAGAAGGAGAGGTTGAAATGGAAGGTTGTGGGGGGCGGGGAGGGGGCTGGCAGAGGAGGGGTCGCTGAGGAGGCAGGATGGCAAGCTGGCATTTTGGGGGCCCCGGGTGCAGTGAGCTGCCTCTGACAGAGGATCACCCCTCTCTCCCTGGGCTGCAGGGAGGCGAGGCAGAGGACGGGGGGCGGGGGGGGGGGGGGGCCGGGGGGGTTGCAGAACAGGGGCAGAGGCTGGGTGAGGAGGCTAGGACCCTCCTGCCTGACTGTCTCGCACCTGAAATCCTAAACGCCTCCCAGCGATTGGACCTTGAACATGGAGGCCACAGGCAGCTCCTAACGGTGCTATATTTGGAGCGAGCCAGCGAGCGAGCGAGCAGGAGGTATTCCAATTATCTGTTCATTTCTAGAAATGCTCTAGCCGGAGGGACTGTTGCCTAGAGAACAAAGCCAAAACATCAGAGTGAAATAGAGATTTCCTGTTCCAAGCGTAGCCCATGAGTAAGCTTCTCTGTGGCTCTTCGGAAAGTGTGTGTCAGAAGATGCAGAGAGGAGAACCCCTGAATCCGTCACTCATCTCTCGCCCCTAAAACTTGGACGAGCCCCCAAACCATCATTGCCTTCGTGCAGATACTCCCACTGCCCTGAGCGGTGTCTGACTTTGATGAGGGGCACCACTTCCTATGTGAACTGGCTGGGTGATAACGTGTGTACGCATAGACACCCACACCCGCACACATGTTCACACATATGCAAGGTGGTAGAATCCATTCTTTCTTTCTTTTTTTTAAAATATATTTTTATTGCCCTAACCGGTTTGGCTCAGTGGATAGAGCGTCGGCCTGCGAACTGAAGGGTCCCAGGTTCGATTCCGGTCAAGGGCAGGTACCTTGGTTGCGGGCACATCCCCAGTAGGGGGTGTGCAGGAGGCAGCTGATGGATGTTTCTCTCTCATCGATGTTTCTAACTCTCTATCCCTCTCCCTTCCTCTCTGTAAAAAATCAATAAAATATATATTTTTTTAAAAAAAGAAACATCAATGATGAGAGGGAATCATTGATTGGTTGCCTCCTGCACGCCCCACACGGGAGATTGAGCCCACAATCCGGGCATGTGCCCTGACTGGGAATTGAACTGTGGCCTCCTGGTTCATAGGTCGACACTCAACCACTGAGCCATGCCGGCCGGGCTCCCCTCTTTCTTTGCAAAGCTGAAAGATTTCCCCTTGCTCCTGGATCCATCTCGACAAGCCCCAGTGTTGGTAGCAGAAGATGCTGATTAGTGGATGACAGCCACATGCAGACAATGACTCTTTTGTTGTTCTCTTGTCATGCCCGTGGTCATAAGTGGATGAAGCAATGAGTGGACCCCACATTTGACTCAAACAATTTATTATTTTAAAATTCCTTTTTCTTTTTAAATATAAAGGTCATGTAGCTATTAAGTGGCAGAGCTGGAGACTTCTGCTGGCCTGTCCCTGCTATGGTGGTGGGAGCTACACTGTGGGGTAGTGGGTGTGATGAGGGCTGAGATCAAAAAAGGTGGGTCAGGACCACTTCGTGCAGGGCCTTCTGCCCTGGTTAAGAACCTAGGATAGCCCAGCAGGTGTGGCTCAGTGGTTGAGCATCGACCTACAAAGCAGAAGGCCAGGGTTCAATTCCAGGTCGGGGCACATGCCCAGGTAGTGGGCTCGATTCCCAGTGTGGGGTGTGCAGGAGGCAGCTAATCAGTGATTTTCATCACTGATGTTTCTATTTCTCTCTCCCTCTTCCTTCCTCTCTGAAATCAATAAGAATATATTTTTAAAAAAGAAAGAAAAAAGAACCTAGGATATTGTTCCCTGGGCCTGGGGAGCCGCTGAAGATTTTCGGGAGCCACATCTCATGTTTATTGGTCATTTGGAAATCACTTGTAGATTATCGTTTTAATCTATGGGGAGCAGTTTGAAATGCGTGATAATAGACCCATTTATTTTATTTTTTTACATTTACTGAGCACTTACCTTATAAAGGGCTTTATGTATGCTATCTATTATAATCTTTATAAAAACCCTTGCATATTAGGTTTTATTTTTTTTATTATTATTTTTAAAATGTATTTTTATTGATTTCAGAGAGGAAGGGAGAGGGAGAGAGAGAAACATCAATGATGGGAATCATGGATCAGCTGCCCCCTGCACGCCCCACTCTGGGGATCGAGCCCACAACCCCGGCCTGTGCCCTGACCGGGAATCGAACGGAGACCTCCTGGTTCCTAGGCCAACGCTCAAGCATGCCAGCTGGGCCATATTAGGCTTTACTATCACCTAAGTTTGCAGGGGAGGAGACCTAGGCCTCCAGAGGTTAACTGTGTGGTCACAGCTAGTGAAGTCACCACCCAGGCAGCGTGATTCGAATTCTTGACTATCACGTTCCAGAGCAGGAGCCGCTAGCTCTGCCCGAGCGGGTGGGCGGGCTTCCCGGAGGTGGGGCCGCGGGGGGGCAGGCTGGGTTGGCGAAGTGGGGTTTCCTCCCCCCAGGGGCAGGTGCTGATGTGTGCTGTCCGCCTGCAGGTGCCCTGCTGCAGGAGGAGCGGCTGGACGCGGTGACCCTGCTGTACGCCACCTCGCTGCCCAGCTTCTGCCTGCTGGCCGGCGCCGCCCTGGTGCTGGAGGCCGGGGTGGCCCTGTCGCCGGCTCCCACCGACTGCCGCCTCTGGGCCTGCATCCTGCTCAGCTGCCTCCTGTCCGTGCTCTACAACCTGGCCAGCTTCTCCCTGCTGGCCCTCACCTCCGCCCTCACCGTCCACGTCCTCGGCAACCTCACTGTCGTGGGCAACCTCGTCCTGTCCCGGCTCCTGTTCGGCAGCCACCTCAGCACCCTCAGCTACGTGGGCATCGGGCTCACCCTCGCGGGGATGTTCCTTTACCACAACTGCGAGGTCGTGGCCTCCTGGGCTGCCCGCTGGGGCTTCTGGCGGAGGAACCAGCCTGGCAAGGGTCTCTGAGGCCTGGGAGAGCACCTGGGCCGTCGGGGACAGCCCCCCCAGCCTGAACCCAACTTGGCCAGTGGCCATGGGACAAGCGGAGAGCAGGCAGCCACGGGGCCGTGGGAGGGCGAGGTGCCTTCAGGAAAGGCCACCTGGGGGGCTGGACGGGGCCTCCCAGCGAGACCCACCTGTCCCTGCCTGCCTCCCTCCCCTCACCCCAGGCCCCGCTCACTACTGGATGGTGGGTCCACGCCTGGCACACTCACTGTGCTTGTCAGAGTAATTATTAATCCGACGACTACGCCGAAAACTGCTGGCCAAACTTCGAGAACCTCTCCGTATTCTGATGACGACGATGATGATTCCTGGCGGGTGCACAATCCTCCCTCCAGGAAGCAGGGGAGGCAGCTGGGGGGCCCCGGGACGGGCTTGTTGCTGCTGGGCTCCCCTTTGGGGGGGGGGTGTCATCTGTGCCAACTCCTGGCAGCTGCTGTAGCCTCATCCCTGGACCCTCCAGTTTTGGGTCTTCCGCCCTCAAATAAACTATTTTTGCTTGTACCCCTGTGTCGTTCCTCAGGGTGACAGCCAAGGAAATACAGCGGAACCTCGTTTCTCGAACTTAATTCGTTCCGGAAGGCTGTTCGAAAATCGAATCATTTTTGCCCCCCTAGAAATCATGTAAATTAATCTATTCCAGACCCCCCCCCCCCCCAATGATCCCGTTTTAACCTTTCTTTTTTTTTTTTTTTTAAATATTTTATTGATTTCTTACAGAGAGGAAGGGAGAGGGATAGAGAGTTAGAAACATCGATCAGCTGCCTCCTGCACATCTCCCACTGGGGATGTGTCCGCAACCCAGGTACATGCCCTTGACCGGAATCGAACCTGGGACCTTTCAGTCCGCAGGCCGACGCTCTATCCACTGAGCCAAACCGGTTTCGGCTAACCTTTCTTATATATTGTACTGTTTAATCCATAAACAAACACCTTAAAAACAAAAGGACATGAAAATTTACTAAGAAAGGAAATGTACATAAAAAAATGAAAAATGTTTTAAAAATGGAAATTTAACAATAATTATAAGCAGCAAAAAAACCACGAAAATATTCAGAGCACCAGATCCCGAGATGTTAACCGTGGTAACTGGACTCATACTCGCGCGCTCTCTCCCTTGCCACCTGAGAGATGCTTGACTGTCATACAGGTATCGGCATGAAAAGGCTGTCAGGTTGGGAAGCGAATTGTTCGAGATGGGAGACGTTCGAGAAACGAGGTTCCACTGTATGGGGGAGTGACGGGCTCACTGGCCCCCAGCCACCCACAGAAAGATGCGGAGATCCTTCCTTACGCAGTGACCTGTCCCCTTCTCCAAAGTCCCTCCACTGGCCGGGCCGCCACTGTCCATCGGGGAGGCAGTGGCTTCCTCCCCGCTCTGCTCTGGGCCCTCCACTCCAACTTCCACGCGGTCCCAGAAGGATCTTCCTAAAACACACACCTTCTGCCCCACCTGGTTTGGCTCAGTCGATAGAGCATCCGGCCTGTGGACTGAAGGGTCCCAGGTTTGATTCTGGTCAAGGGCAGGTACCTCGGTTGTAAGCTCCATCCCCGGCCCTGTTCGGGGCCCATGCAGGAGGCAATCAATCGATGTGTCTCTCTCACCTCGATGTTTCTCTCTCTCTCTCTCCCCTCCTTCCACTCTCTCTAAAAATCAATGGGAAAATATCCTCAGGAGAGGATTCAAAACAACAAAACAAAAAAACCAAAACTGCAAGGACCCTGCCTGGATTAGGGGAAATCCTGCTCTGCCCGCCTCACTGTATGTCTTCTGTGGGTAGCCGCCCTTCCCTGAGCCTCAGTTTCTGTATCTGCAAAATGGGTATGATGATCCCCAAGGAGAGGGTTCCAGTGAGAAGCCCGATGGGCAGGGCCAGAGAAGAAGGGGGGTGATGGTGTCAGCTGGCTTGGCCCCCATCTTGTGCTATCATCTTCTCACCCACTTTCTCTGAGGCTCCAGGCCCACTGGGAAAGTGTAGACGGTCTCTGCTTGCTTCGTGAGGAGGAGAGCTAGACCAGGTTGGGGCTGGGATCCAGGGACCTGGGACTCAGGGAGGAGTCATTCATGCCTTCGCACAGACAGAATTCCAGCAGGACCGCCATGCCAGCCAACGCTAGGCAGGGCTGTGTGAGCCCACGGTTGGGGATGGGGGCAGGGAAGGCCTGGGAGTCACCTGGCCCAGGAAGGACAGATGCAGGGTTTCCCGGCCCTGGCCTCCACCCAGGCTGGCCTTGCAGAGGGAAGTGGGCCCAGGGTGAGTCACTCACCACCCACCCTCCCTGTGACTCAGAGGTGCCCGTGGCCCAGCCCTGTCCTGGTGTCACTCAGGCACCTCCGGGGTCCAATCTGCAGCCTGGCAAGACGGGACAAAGGATGGACGGCTTTGGGCGGGCAGAGCCTCCTCCGGACTCAGGGTAACAGATGTCACCTTCCTTGGGCAGTTCTTCCCTACCTCCAGCCCTGCTCTGCCCCAGGCCACGCCGAGTCAAAGGTCACCCGCAGCTCCCTGCACTTCTGCAGGCAGGGCCCTGTGCACATTCCATTCTCAGCGCTGGTTTATCGCCTCTTCCCCACCGGACTGGGCCCAGGGAAGGTTGAGGCCACTGTCCCCTCCGCTGCTGTCTCCCCAGCACGGACACGGATGAAGCAGGCAGAAGAGACTAATAGCCAAGAGCAGGGGCCGGAGCGGGTTCAAATCCCAGCTCTGGCACGTCCAAGCCGTGTGACCCGGGGCCGGGCCTTCCCCTCCTGTGCCTGTTTGTGAACTGGGAGCAGCCGCAGAGCCTACCCCCATCTCGTCGGGGAGGCTGCAAGTGCTTAGCAACAGGGTCTGGAACCTCCCAGGTCCTCGAGGAAAGTTAGGAGACGGCTCACTCCAGATGCCGTCCAGTTCCTCCCGCAAGGCTTCTCATGCTCCCCGACCCCCAGCCTTCACTGCACAGGGAGGGCCCCCAGGGCTGCAGGCGGGAGGGACACCCCAGCTCCCACCACCCTGCCCTGCCTGGGAGGAAGCCGGGGAAGCTGGCTCTGAGCTGGGCATCCTGCCATTGTGAATTCAGAACAAAGCTGCGGCCTTGTCTCAGCCTCAGCTGCCAGGGGCCCCTGCCCTCTCCCCAAGGGGCCCTGGGGTTGCCATTCCGGGGGCCGGGGCAAACGAGGACTCTTCTCACTTCCTACTCTGCTCCCAAGTCAGCTGAGGGACCCAGCAACTCCGCTCTCCCCGCTTGGTTGCAGATACTTCCTGGAAACACCAAACACCATGGAGAGCCATGGAAGGTTCTGAGCGGCAGGCAAGAGCCAGGATGTTCGAGAAACATTTCCTGATAACGGCCCTTCGGTTCAGTCTGGATCCTGTGTGGAGGAGATACCGAAGGGGCAGGGAGGCCAGGGGAGAGCTATTGCTGCGGTCCGGGTGAGCAGGGGACAGGGGGGGCCGTGTCCTGGGCCCACACATAGCAGCATCAGTTGTATTGAATTGGGGTGACAAATGATCCCCAAATGTTATGCCTGAAAGCATTATGGCTTCAGGACAGACAGACTGAGGGAAGTGATTCTTTTCTTTTCCATCTGGCCCCGCCCCCAGTGAAGCCTCAGACTGAAGTTGAAACTTGCAGCTCTGTGGGATCCATTTCTCAAGCTCCCTCTTCTCCATGACCTTCCCCCCCGCCCCCCCTCCCTCCAGTTTCCAAGACCCTTCATTCATTCTCTAGGCCTCCGGCTGGAACTCAGGGCCCTTAATCTCCTTACTCTGCCGCATACGTTCTGTGAATGGATCTGCTCCGGGGCCAAGTGACTGAGATGAAGAGAAAAAAGGAAATGGCCACCGCTGGTACGAGGCGAGGTTTGGGCCTGCAGCTCCAGCCTCTGAGCCAGGGCCTGGGAGAGGAACCCCGGGGCCTGCTGTCAGGCCTTCTCTCCACAGGTGCCCTAGAGAAACGAATGCCGCCTTCCAGCACAGGCCGGTGGGGATTGCCAAGGGCACTTTCAGACCCTATATGTACAACAGCACTTGTGGAAAAAAAAGTTAAAAAAATGTTACATGGTGGAATGCCGTCTTTGAAAATTATCAGACGCTTATATCAAATCCAGAAAACCAGAGCTGGCCCTGTGGTTGCAGGTGGGAGCGACACTGGCCCGGAACCCCTAGGGTTCCCAGAGCACCATGGACGGTCACTTATCCAGTAGGTTAAGCAAGGAAGAGCCATGATGCTTTGGGCGCCGGTCCGTTTGACCCAGGCACCACCTGCCTTACTCACTCTCCCTTCTGACCAGTAGCCATGACCTGTCACTCACGGGGTAGAAAACTTATCTTCACCATTTTATACTTAGTGAGTTTAATCTTTAAAGGGATGGATTACAAGATAAAAGCTACGGCACGCTTCCTTTTTTATTGCTCTGATAAAAGGCAACATGTTTTTTTTCTGTAGCACAAAAGTAGGATGTTTCAGTTCTTAGTGCAGGATCAATGGCAGATCTGCACCTCTGACCCCCGATGCGGGGGCCGGGGGCATGGCTTACAGTGGAATCATTAAACGAACCTCCTCCTCGTAGATGTCAGGGACCCTGCCCACGGGGGAGCTGACCATGCGCACGGTGTTCTTGCCAAACAGCTGGAACTCATAGTGAATGAGCTGCTCCCAAAATCCACTGTTGGGCCGGATGATGGGCCGACAGGACTTGGTCCAGGCGTGGGCCTCCAGCAGGGACATGGTGTGGTACTTCATGAGGTAGGCGAGGCACAGGGCGGCCGAGCGGCTCACACCGGCTGCGCAGTGGAGCAGCGTGCGGCCCTGCTTCATCCCGACATCGTGGATGTGGTCGGCAATCGGGTCGAAGAAGTCACGGAGGTGTGACGTGGGGGTGTCGGCCACAGGCACCTGCACATACTGGATGTCTTCATACAAGGTACTCACCACCTCCACCGAGACATTGACGACCGAGGTGATGTGGTTGCTGGAGAGCATGAGCCTGTTGTTGGCAGCCACCCCATTGCTGATGTACAGGCTGCTGGTGATCTGAGAGAGGCCGCTGACCGAGGGCCGTGGGAACTGAAGCGGGGAGGTACAGGGAGATGCGGTCATCAGGCCGGTGGTCAGCGGCCAGTGAGACATGCAGGCCGCATCTTTCTGCTAGGCTGTGTCCATGGAAAACTGCAAGGAGGGAGAGAATGTTTAGAGGGTGGGAGCCCCGCTGGGCCAGCAGGCCAACCCCAGGGGATTCCTGGGAAATGGATGGATGGGCCTATAGCAGGATTCCCCCAGGTGGTCCTCTGCCTGTCACAGTAGAATGACCCAGGTTACTTATTAAAAATGCAGATCTCCAGGCACTTTCTCAAACCCACGGAGCAGGATCTGGGGTGAGGAGCAGGAGTCTACACGCTCAGCAGGACAAAGGACAACGCCCTGAGCCCGGCACTTACCTTCAGGGGCCCCGCATTTTTAGTTGGGCCGACTCCTGTCCCGCAGCTGAGCCTTAGCCTAACTCTCCACGAGGCTCCCAAAGCCCCTTCTCTGTTCTCTTCAATCCTCTTTCCTCCAGCCCCTCTAATGGGAACCACTCGCATGCCTCCCTCCTCTTCTGACTTTACGGTCCAACCATGAAGCTCTGAACCAGTGACAGGAAACCAGGGCCCACTGTGCTGGGAGTCACTGGTTATATTGAGAGAGAGGAGGGTCTTAGCTTCCCTCTCCAAGAACCATCTCTTTTTAAAAAGTTTATATATATATGTATTATTGATTTCAGAGAGGAAGAGAGAGGGAGAGACAAAAACATCAATGATGAGAGCAATCATTGATTGGTCTCATGCACACCTCTACTAGGGATCGAGCCCACAACCCAGGCATGTGCCCTTGACCGTAATCGAACTCGGGACCTTTCAGTCCACAGGCTGACGCTCTATCTACTGAGCCAAACCAGGCAGGGCAAGAACCATCTCTTTGAAGAGATAAAATGTGCCCATGTGCAACAGTCCTACGTCAGTAACCACGCTCCTGCACGTCGCCTCTAAGGACGGCCTGGGGAAGAGAGTCGCTGACAGCTTCCTGGAGGCCAGCATAAGGGCACCCCTGCACCCCCCACACCCCAGTGGCCAGTGCAGCGAGGCAGAGGGGCTTCAGGTAGACAAGCCATACCACAATGATGCGGTGTATAGCAGGACTGTGCCAGGGACCCCAAAGCGGGGCAGAACCCCATCTTCTCCTAAAAAAATCCAGGTCCCTTACTCTCTCAGTCGAGAACAAAGCTGTAAAAACAGCACATCTTCACGTTCCACTGAAACAGGAGCATTCGGATTTAGAGCACAAATGGCAGTCTTCGTCCGGCACAAACAGGCAGGGAGCTGAAGGTCTATCCCCTGCTTAGTGTATTTCAGTGGCTGCCTACTGTCAGGATGAGATGGCGTCCCTTAGCTTAGCGGTCAGGGCCATATACACCCTGGCTGCCACCCATCCCTCCAGCCTCCTGTTAGCCTGCCCTGTGTCCTGAAGGGCGGCAGCTGGCCTGAGCCGCTTGCAGTTCCATATGGACATCTGGTCCTCTCTGGCCTTTGCTGCTCTCAGTCCCTTTCCTTACAAGCTTGTCAGATCCTCATCTGTCACATTCCGCAGAGGACTGGTGAGACTGCAGTCTTAGCCAAGGGCCACTTCCTGGGGGAAATCCCCCAAGGTCACACTCCTCCCCTACATTTGATGGAGTCCCTGCTCCAGGCTTTCTAAGCCCTACGAGCTCTCCTTGCTAAGACTCCCTGAAGATGTGGCTTTGCTATGACCTGGGAGTCCTATTGGGACATCACTGTGTCTCTCTTCGCTCCCACTGTGTAACCAGTGCCAAGCTCTATGTCTCCACAAGTAGGTGCTTGATAAATATTTTCAACGGGAGAATGTGTCCAACAAGTATGACTCATCCTCTGGGATATCTGGGAAGGATGCGTTCTCTGGCTATGTTTCTCTAGAGTTTTGGGGAGGGGCGGGGTGGAGGTGAGTGTGGTTCCTAGGCTGTTGGAGAGGAAGGACAACGGCTGCACAGGCAAGTCCTACCTGCCAATGGCCCAGCATCGAATGCATCAGGCTCACCTCGGGGATGGGGGCTTGTTTGTTCCAAAGATCGCGTGAGGGCAGGGAAAAAGCCTCCCTCTCCCAAAACCAGTTGGAAGTCTAAATGTCCTGGATCCTCCTCATCCAAAAACCCAGAGAGAAGTGGGCTTCGGTCCGAAAGCCGGCCTTTCTGGTCTCAGTAGGTGTGGGACAAGTCGGCAAACACCGCGGGGCGCCTGTTAATCCTGGGATATAAATGAGCAACGAAGTTCACGGGTGGGCCGGAGGGAGGCGCCACTTCCAGGGGAGAGCCAGATAGGTTTCTTAGGAAGTTAGCGCAGCAACGGGCTTCCTATCGGCTGGGTATCAAGACCCAGATGGTCTGACCTCTCCGCCGCGGGCGCGAGCGCAGGTTCGTTCCGAAAGCAACCGTGCCCGAAGCCTCGGACCAAGGTCTCGAGGAAAGAAGACCAATCCGATCACCGCCTCCCCAGCCCCGGCCACGGGAGCCATCGTTCCCTGCGGCCCAACGCTCTGGTTTCCATAGTAATGGTCCCTCATCCGGGAAGAAATCCGCCGTGCCGAGTCTTCGGAGACACCAGGGCCTCGTCTCCCAGCCCGGGAGCCGCCCCGCCCGGACTCACCCGGTTACCCGCTCCACGATCACGCGGTGGCCACAGCCGTCCGAGTCGAAAAGTAGGGTCCGTTCAGCGCGTGCAGCCCACTCCCCTGGCCTAGCGCGTCTCCATGGCAACGTACCCGATCACGCTACGGCAGCCGCCGAGGGACAATCCCCCCGCGCCCGCCGCCTTCCGGGTCCCGCGCGCTTCCGGTCCTCCCGGCCCCGCCCCCTCGCTTGTTTCCGGGGCAACGAGCCCTACTCAGCGCACTGCGTCTGCGCGGGGGCTCACTCCACGGCCGCGCGCGCCCACAGAGCATGGCTGCCAGTGAACCTCCTCCGCCTGAGTCGTCCCCGAACGTGGAGAACGAGGCTGCCCAGCAGCACAGGCCCTCGGTCTCCTGGAAATTAACCTCGCCCGCCAACGCGGCCGCCAGGAAGACCAGTGGCATTTACCCGGCCTCAGCCGCGTTCCAGCGCCACCGGCTCATCATCAGCCGCCCCGAAATCAACTTAGGGACCCAGCCGCAGATCTGTTTCCTGCAGCCGCGGACCTCGCAGCCGCTAGTGCTCTTCAGGTGCGGACGGTCCGGGTGTGGAGAGCGTCTGTCGGACACCGGGGCCCTTGAGGGAGCCCGAACTGCCTCGGACCCCCGCCCCCTCAGCTGGCCCCCGAGACCCCGGCGCTGTCACTCCCAGAGCCTGGCTCTGTCCGGGACCCCAGGAGAGTGGAAGCCCCACAGACTCCGGGGAGGAACCGGAAGTCCCACCTGCAACCCACAGGTCCGACCAGGCTCGTCCCAGCCCCGTCGACTCCCAGGCTGGACCTCGTGCAGCCCGGGGCCCCCCAGCGCCCTTGGGGCCGAGCCTTGGACTTCCTGAGAGCCGGGCGGGGCGCATGTCCCTTCAGGCCTGACACCCCTCTCCTCAGCTTCCGGGTTCCCCAGGGGCCCTGGGAAAACCTGTTTCCCCCAGGCCGGCCCCAGTCCCCATTAGACACCCATTTCTCACCCCGGCCAGCATCCTCCAGCCCCCCAGAGGCCTTGCTTTGGAAAACAGTTTGGTTCTCCAAACTGTTTGGAATGGTCCCTGCCTTTTTTTCTCCCTTCGTAGGGAATATTGGTAAATTTGGTGCACCACTGAATGGGAGACATGTTTCATGGGTCTTAAATATTTTAAGTTTTGTTGTTTTAAACAGGATTTGGAGGACTTTTGTATGTGTGCATCTTGATCCCTATATGAACACCCTTTTTTCTTTTTTTATACATTTTTATTGATTTCAGAGAGGGAGGGAGAGGGATAGAAACATCAATGATGAGAGAGGATCATGGGTGGGCTGCCTCCTGCACACCACCCTCCAGGGATCAGGGGATCCAGCCACAACCCGGCATGTGCCCCCGACCTGAATCGAACCCGAGACCCTTAAGTCTGTAGGCCGATGCTCTATCCACTGAGCAAAACCAGCCAGGGCTGAACACCCTTTTTCTTCACCTCGTGCCTTTGCTGTCAGAAAAATGGAACTGGGAGATTGGGACCGTGTGTTTATTTACACCAGCTTGTGAATGTAAAAACTCATAAAATCGTGGTTCCAAATCGGCTGAATTAGGAAAAATTGTCTAAACTCCCAGAATGTTTTCTTTTAAAAAATTGTCCTTTTTTTTGTAGGTATACACTTATTATAGAAAAATCAGACAAGCAAAAAGAATGGCCAGAGACAATCCCTTTAACATTTTGATATGTATTATTCCAGATCCATTCATATTCATATATGTTTACACATTTGGGGGTGAGGGTGTGTCATTAAAAAGCTCACTAATTTTTAAAAATATATATTTTATTGATTTTATACAGAGAGGAAGGGAGAGGGATAGAGAGTTAGAAATATCCATGAGAGAGAAACATTGATCAGCTGCCTCCTGCACGCCCCCTTGTGGGGATGCGCCCGCAACTAAGGTACATGCCCTTGACTGGAATCGAGCCTGGCACCCTTCAGTCCGCAGACCGCCGCTCTATCCACTGAGCTAAACCGGTCAGGGCTAATTTTTTTTAAAAAATATATTTTAATGATTTTAGAGAGGAAAGGAGAGGGGGAGAGAGAAACATCAATGATGAGAGAGAATCATTGTTGGCTGCCTCCTGCATGCCCCCCACTGGGGATCGAGCCCGCAACCCAGGCATGTGCCCTTGGTCGGAATCGAACCCGGGACCCCTCAGTCCGCAGGCCGACGCTCTATCCATTGAGCCAAACCAGCCAGGGCAAAAAAAGTTCACTAATTTGTAGCCTGCTTTCCTCCCCACCTACTACACTATGAATGTCTGTTTTATACACAACTGCCGAGTATTTTATTGTAGGACCTAACCACAATTTATTCAGTTGCTTCCCTGCTGTACATTTAGTTTCCAAAGTTTAGAAAGAAAATATGAGCAACTATTTTGAAGTGGGCAAAAACATTTAAAGGTACATAATTGTAAATTCCCTTCATGGTATAACCAAAATTACCGAAGAGTGAAAACTCAGTGCCTGATATTATTATTATTATTTTTTAAAATATATTTTATTGATTCTTTACAGAGAGGAAGGGAGAGAGATAGAGAGTTAGAAACATCGATGAGAGAGAAACATCGATCATCTGCCTCCTGCACATCTCCTACTGGAGATGTGCCCGCAACCCAGGTACATGCCCTTGACCGGAATCGAACCTGGGACCTTTCAGTCCGCAGGCCGACGCTCTATCCACTGAGCCAAACCGGTTTTGGCCCTGATATTATTTTTGGCCCAATCATTCTCTCTAGTTTCACCTGGCTCATTTCACTCCACCCCTCCCGACCCCATACCACCTTCTACCTCTCACCCTCCATTCTCCTCCAACGTTTGTCTGTCCCATACTTCCCTTACTTTGACTTTTTCCCCAATCCCTTTTCTCTTAGAATTCCGGTATTAGGCAACCTAACCTCTGTCCAAACTCTTTGAGCCTCCTTAGATCTAGGCTCTGGAGCAAGTGCCCCCACTTCAGCGCCCCTCAAATTCAGCCCTTCGAACCCTACCCTACAACTTCTGCTTCTCTTCCCTAAGACCCCCCACTTTCCATTTCCTCCTGCATTTTCTCCTTAAGACGGCTGCTCCAGCAGACAGTTCTGAGTCCTTGTTGACCCTTCCCTTGTCGACTGCTCTTTCTCCACCCTCCTCAGGATGGCTTTTCCTCTCGGCATTCAAGGAACTACCCCTTTAGCTCACATTTTTCCCACAAGAAGAAACCTAGGCCTCCCTTGCTTCTCTGGCAGTCACGACAGAGCTGTTCCTCTGTCAAGAAACCTGGGGAGGCCTCAGCCACTATCCCAGGACCCTAGCAGATCAGCCCCTGGCCTCAGCCATCTTAACCTGTCCCACCTTCCTCTGCCCCTCCAGCTTAATGAATTCCAGCGAAGCGGCCGTGACAAAATTTTTACCCAAGAGCCACTTATCTCGGGTGATTATTCGTGACAACCTCAGTGCGCAACGAATCTATGAGTTGGAGGTAAAGTCCTCACAAGCTTTTGTGTTAGAGGGTGTTGGTGGCTTGACCCATGTTCGTTTCACTCTCCCTGATTCCTTGAGGGGGCGGTTCCCAGGTCTTAGAGGGGATGGGGAGTCACGAAGGTGCTCTAATGCAAGTCCCATTTTCTGGAGGAGTCTGAAACTCGGGGTTACTGACTTGCCCAGGGTGTCACTGCTGTTCCTGTGCTGATGGCGCCTGGGAAAACGATTTCATGTTTTGGATCTCGGAGCATTCTCCCTCACCCTCCACCCCCCCGCCCCCATCCAAAGCACATTACCTTTCCATTTGGGGAATCCATGGATGGATTCCTACTCTCTCCCATTAAAAAAAGTCTTGGGTCCTAGAGCTTAAAGTGGCATCAACATAGTTTGGTCAGTTTTTTTTGGGGGGGGGGATTAACCCCCACTTTTCATAGGAAAATTGAGGTTCTACTTTTTGCTGATGGACAGCTAGGGTTTGACCTGCTTGGTTGAAAGCTGTCAGGCATCGCCCCACAGCTGGTTCATTCATTAAATGTGTCTTGAGGGTCTGCTTGGGACAGGCGCTGTGTGGGGGAAGGGGAAGAAACCAGTGAATAGGATGGATTCCGGAAATGTACTCATTTCTTCGAGCAGAGCAGGCAGCCCGGAATTGACTCTGTTGAGCTTCCCTCCATGTTGCAGGAGGATGGGCCCATGGGATTCTGACATTGAAAAGAGAAGGAGGCTTAAGAGATGGGGCCAGGTTCTCTTAAGCCTCCTTAAGAAAGAGTAGAGGCCTGGGTGTTTCTCCATCTGCTAACCTTCCAGTGACCTGCTGTAGGAGAAATAGGATGACCTCTTGTCTGGTTCTGTTTCCACATGCCCAACACTTCCCCGTCCTTCAAAACCCAACCCCCCGATTCTTATTGCGACCCTCCAGGGGACTTTTCCTGCTCTCTCCCCACTTTGAACTCTGTTGGTTTGTTTTAAAGGGATGTGTCACTCTCTGCCTTGCTTAGAAACATTTGGGCTTGTGTCCCATCTTCCTGACTGTGTTGTAATTTCTGTGAAGACAGGCAGCTGATTCTCCTTAGTGTCCTCTCCGCAGCTAGCTCATTGGAATAAATAAATGAACGAGTAAGGTAGAGGATGTGCCTTCCCAGAGCCTAGAGTCTTGGGGACAGGACAAAAGTGACATAATAGAAGAAGTAACTCGCGTTCAAAGGGAGGCAGGCAATGTCCCATACGATATGTGGAAGCACTAAGCGAGTAATGGGGGCAGAGTGATCGTTAAAGAATGGGGAGAGGAGGGGACAAGATGCACCCTTTCTCCACACCCTCCCCCACCTCATTCTGACCAGAGGTGTAAAGGTCAAAATCAGGGTCTAGGCTGCAGACTCTCAGAAGGTGCCATAGGAGTTATCTAGCTCAACGCCCACATTTTACAAACAGGGAAATAGGCTGGCCTGTTGTCTACCCTCCTATCAGCAACACAGATGCCTCTCGTTAGTAGTTTCTTCATCCTAACCTCATTTGTTTTTCTGTAAGATGAAAACGGTAGAAAAGACCAAGAAAAAGATGAGCCACTTGCATGACCACTTGAAAAAAAAGTTCTTGATGGACCAGTTGAGAAAGCTGGGGCGCTGGAGACGGGAGTTCATCAGTGTCCGGCAGTACCTGGACAGCATCCGTCCGCGCAGGGTTGACTCCAGCCTAAAAGAAAAATCCAGCCGCCTTAATCAAGGTAGAAGGTCCACCCCAGAGCCATGACAACACTAGACTGACAGGGGGAGAAGACGTAGAAGCCAGCCACAGGAGAAGACGTAGAAGCCAGCCACAGGAGAAGACGTAGAAGCCAGCCAGCACCATCATAGAACAATAAACAGACCAACGGACAGTGGAGTACAGAAACCCTAGCAATTCTAATATCCTTGCCCTGCCTCGTTCCCTCTGTTCTGGTGAAGGAGATCCTGATCGTCCCCTAGCTGCCTGAGTGGAGGAGGCTTAACCAAGCCAGCATTCATGGTTAAGGCCAAGATCGACCTCCTGTGCCCATGTGTCTGAGGTGAAATGCCAGGCCAGGGCACTGGGCAGTGGCACCTTAGATGGCAGCATATAATAAACATAGACCCACACCAGCTGGGGCAGGGAAGGGGGGATGACTGCTCCAGCCCACTGCCCTGCCTCTCTCTACTCAAGTTTGCAAAGTATAGGTAACATTTTTCCCAGACAGAAAACGTCAGGCTCTTCTCTCATGTGACTGAGGTCACCTAGGACTTGCAGTGTGGATGTTGGCAACACAGAATAGAGCCCTCCTGATTCTGGTAGTTCCGTTCTGCCCCACACAGAGCTTCCAGCCAGATATTCTCAAAGGGACCAGAGGCAGTGTAGATCTAGTAGTATAATAGCAGGCGAAACCTACACCAACGCATTTTCAGAATGTCCACAAGAGGGCACTATTGCAACACCTCCCTGCAGGGTGAGAGCCCTCTAGGTCTATCAATTGGGTCTTTTCAGACTAGAATTGATTACGAGGGTGCTGTTCTCAGAATGTCCACATGAGGGCACTATTGCAACACCTTTCTGCAGGGTGAGAACCCTCTCAGTTGGGTTGCAGAAAGCAGCCGACTGGGATGTCAACAGAAGCTGTCCCTCCACACTTAGCTACATGCTGCCTATCTCCCTCTTAGCTCATGCATCTCCTTTTCTGGGTAAAATGAGACAAACCAGCACGTACTGTAGTGTCTATGGCTGGCTACAAGCTTATGAGAGAATCTGTCTGGATTTTGAATGAAGACCAATGGGAGTTGAAAGGACTGGGTTCTTACCCAGTTGTTGGCAATGTGACCTTGGGCTCAGGCATATGGGGCAGGGTTCCTGCCATCTCACAGGGCAGAGCTCAGGCAGAAGTAATGGTTGGGGCCGGCTCTGCAGCACAGGTCGGTTCAGCTATTCCAGAACCTTCCAGCCCACAGGGGACTTCACTTCTTCACTCTAGCTTTCCTGCTCCTAAGGCCCTCAGGGACAGCCTGGCAGCTAGTTCTCCAAGGGATAGCATTTGACACTTTAAATATAAAAAATCTGCCCTAGCCAGTTTGGCACAGTGGATAGACCGTCGGCCTGTGGACTGAAGGGTCCTGGGTTCGATTCTGGTCGAGGGCATGTACCTCTGTTGCAGTCTCCCCCCTGGTCCAGCCCTGGTCGGGGCACGTGCAGGAGGCAACCAATCGATGTGTTTCTCCCACGCTGATATTTCTGTCTTTCCCTCTCTTCCACTCTCTCTAAAAATCAATGGAAAACTATCTTCAGGTGAGGATAAAAAATTTTTTTAAATATGCCCTAACTGGTTTGGCTCAGTGGATAGAGCGTCAGCCTGAGGACTGAAAGGTCCCAGGTTTGATTCTGGTCAAGGGCATGTACCTTGGTTGCAGGCACATCCCCAGTAGGGGGTGTGTAGGAGGCAGCTGATCGATGTTTCTAACTCTCTATCCCTCTCCCTTTTTTTAAAAAAAATCAATAAAATATATTAAAATAAAATAAAAGTGAAAACTGTCCCTTGTGCCCAGGAGGTCCACACTCTGTGGGATAAATGGCACTCGCTCCTCACGGTGTGTCCACCAGATGCAGCCGGACGCTTGTTGCCTCTCTTGCCCTGCTCTTTCGGGTATGCTGAGCCCGTTGTCGTTTCCCAGGCAAGGTGTTCTCTCCGAGGTGGGACTTTGTACGCACTGGTTCCTTTGCCTTGAATGCCCTTCCACACCCTGACCTCCTAACTCCGTGCAAACCATGTCCTTTCTGTGGCGCCTTCTTCACCCGCTCTGTCATGCTTTTATTGCAGGAGTCAAAACACATCATTAACATTCACTTGCCACCTGGCTTCCCTCCTTGGGGGTTGCACACACATCTGGCACAAACAGCAGGCCCGGGCGCGCTCTGTCTGAGGTCTCTGGAGGACCTCGGGAGAATATTCATCAGCTTTCCGCCCTGTCTCTCCTCAGGGTCCTGGGCTCCACTGATTGGTCCTGCTGGGGAGGGGTCATTAGTCACTGCAGCTGGTGCTGATGTCACCAGGGCAGGCTCCGCCTGGTTCTGCTGCTTGCCTGGGCTTGGCGCTGATACACAGCTGAGGCCTAGCTGCCGTCTCCAGGGGTTACTGCTTAAAGGGAGTGTCCTGCCAAGGCTGGTAGTAATGCCCGTTGTTAGGCACCCGAGACCCTCTGCACCCGGCCCCTGCTTCCTGTCCTGCTCATGCCTGGCTCACTGGCCGCAGCCTGATCAGGAGCAAAGATCAAGAATAAACCCGGGAGGGGAGGGGGCAGGGGCAGGTAAGGCCGGTGCGATGAGCAGCGGGGAGCCTTCCTGCCCACAGGTCTAGAGTCGGAAGGGGTCGGGAGGAAGCCGGATCCCCAGCCTTTCCGCTTGTATTTCTGATTACCTGTGGTAACCACTGACTTTTCCCTTTAGGATGGAGCCTTTAAATCAGTGATGTCTAACCTTTCTAGGATCACAGACTCCTTTGGAAAAGCCATGAAAACTATGGACCTTCTTTCCAGAAGAACTGCACAGACGCGGGAACTCCGCAGACTCCTGCAGAGGCCTCACGGACCGTCAGCAGCAGTTACCCCGGGGATGTCGAGGGTCCCAGTGAAGATTCCGCTTTCAGACAAAACTCTGTCTTCCTTTACAGAGAGCCGGGCCATGGCGCCACGTGCAGTGCCCTGGCGTGAACCAGGGGCCAGCTGGCCAGGAGGCGAGGGCAGCCGTGGCTTTGGGTCGCCGCCTGGGCGTCGCGGGAAGGACCCACAGGCAGGTAAGGGCCGCCGTGGGGGCGGGAGGCGTCCATCTCCGCGCTGGGCGTCAGCTGGCCATTTGTGCTTCGGGCGCACTTACTGGTTTCTGGGCGCGGCACCTGCTCCCTGCCTATCCCTCGCCCCTGGGTTTCGGGAGGGAGCCGGAGGGTTCCGCATTCATCGCTGTTACCCCAGAACCTGGCACGGGTTGGGGTGCAGGCAGGGATGGTGGCCTGGAGCTCCCCGTCCCTCCCCGACGCCCGCCCACCAAGCTCTCGCCCCACAGGTGTTCCCAGGACGCCTTCCAAGGGCCGGGCCCTGAGCGGGGCGCTGGCGACGCCAGAGACGGCCCGGGGTCCGAGTCCCGTCCGCTGAGCGCGAGTAGGACGACAGCCCGCCGGTCCGGTCCGGCTGCGTGGGGCTGATCGGCCCGCGGAGGGCCCCGCGCTCGCCACCGCCTGCGCCGCGCGCCCGCGGAGTCCCCGCCCCGGCCCGCCCCGGCCTCCGCCTCCCCGGCCCCCTCCCCCCCGGCTCGGCCGCGTTCGGTGCTCCGCGCTCCGCGCTCGGGTCGCCGGCTCGATGGGGAAAGCGGCCGCTGTGTGCCGAGGCGGCGGCTGCTGCGGCCGCTTCCGCGGGCTGTCGTCGTCGCTGTCCACCGTTGTCCCCTGTCTGTCCTGCCACGCGGCCGCACCGAGCATGAGCGCTCCCACGCCCGACTCCGGACGGGAGCCGAAGCCGAAGCCCCAGCCCCAGCCCCAGCCAGTGCCCGCGCCCGAGTGGAAGACGGGGCCGGAACAGGTGCCGGGGCCAGGTCGGGAGCCAGCGCCGAGATCGCAGCCGGAGCCCCAGAAGACGCCTCCGCCGAGGCCGGGGTACAAACCGGAATCGGACCTGCAGCCGGGGCCGGGGCCGGGCTGGGAGTCAGGGCCCCGGCAAGAGTTGGGGTCACGTGTAGGGGAAGGACACCCCCCCAAGGCCTCATCTCTAAGGCCGCCGGCGCCCGTGGTGGGGAGCGTGCCCTCTACCAGACCCGAGTCAGGGTCGCAGCCCGCGTCAAAGCCCCCAGCTCTTCCGCGACCCGGACAGCTGAGGGTGTCTTATGGGGTCCCATTGGCAGGGGCTGGCACCGCCTCCACCGCCCCGAAGGCCTTGCTGCCCTTGCTGCCGCTGGACAGCTTCAAGGGCTGGCTCCTCAAGTGGACCAACTACCTGAAGGGCTACCAGCGTCGCTGGTTCGTGCTCAGCAACGGCCTGCTGTCGTACTACAGGTAGGACAGGCCACGGGGGCGTCTGCGTTTGCAGGGTGGTGATGGCGCGGTCCTGGGGACGGAGGCATCGGGGTTGGAGGGCACCACTACTGGCCTGGAGTTATGTGGGAACATGCGCTCTAGCAGGAGTGATGCCTTTAGCTAACCTCCCAGGATTGGGGGCCCTGACCTCTGGCAGGGGAGCCCCCTGTGGACATGACCTCTGGCAAGCCAAGTGGGTTGAGGGTGTGAGCAGGAGGTGAGTGAGGGAGTGATCTAGGGCCTCTGGTCTCGGTAGTTGTGGGACAGCTAGTCAAAGTCAGCCCCCAAAGTCCTTGATTCAGGAGCCCGAGTTCCGGCATTTCTAACAGCTCCCAGGTGACGCTGCTCCTGACCATAGTCTGAGAAGCACTGCTCCCTGTTCATAGCAAACAGGAGGGCCCTGCCTTGCTGCTGGCTCGTTCACTCGGCCAGGCAGTCTTCCTGCAGGTCACCTACCTTAGAACTCACATGGTCTTGCCTAGCCTTTTTGGAACACAGTTTCTAGAGGATGGTTGGGCCTACGGTGCCCCTGAGAATTTGGGAACTCCAATGAACTTAAGTGATGGTTCCCACGCCAAAATTGGGGTCACTCTTTAATTCCTGGCAAAGGAGAAAGCTGACACGTGTTCCTAATTCTCCCCTCTCATGTGGTATATTGGTGCCCTCGGCCCGTCGGCTGTGCTAATACACATCACACAGAACATGGCGTTCTGGAGTCAGGCAACTGAGCAAAGAGAGATCCTTTTCCCTGTTGGAAAGACCACTCTCTAATTAAAACAAAACAAACAAAAAAACAACAACACAAAACTAAGTGAAGCCTGATGTTTGGAGAAAATGTGAATATATATTTCTTATGCTCCCTCCCCATCCAGTCAACCAGCCTGCCCCCCTCCAGTATAACCACCTTCCCAAATCCTAGTCACTATCTCCTTTCTTTCCTTTTTTATTTAGTTTTATTTCAACCATCTCTAACTTTATTTTTAAAAGGGCATTTTACAGCATATGATTTTGGGAACTCATTTATAACAGTCCAGAATGTGAGCGTACCACTTCTTATTTGCGCATTTTCCTCTGGGTGGGTGACTACGAACTTTCTTGGACATGTGCAGGGATTTCTCTTGGTCGAAATCACTGGGATGTAGACAATGAACGTTCGCCTTACCTAATGCCAAACTTTTCCAAAGCACTTGTACCAATTTACACTCCCACCTGCAATTAATAAGAGGTCTTGTGGGTCTATATCCTTTGCAAAACTTGATAGTGTCAGCGTTGACTTTGCCAATCAACTGGGTTTACTGTGGCGTCTGACAGTCTTGACCTGCATTTCAATCTGCATTCTTTTTCTCTTAATAGAAAATAATTGGGGGTTTGGATTAGACTTTCTCCATTGTGTGGCTTCCTCAGGTACTTCTGCCCTGGATTTTGCTTGAGAAGCACATTTGATCACTTAAGCTTATTCTGAGGGGAAAAGTACATAATGCTAAACAGCTGGGCTTAGTAACGTGTGTATAACCAGGAAAAAAAGATGCTTTTTGTAAATATTGTCACATATAGAAAGAATTTCTGGGAAGCATGGATAATTGTTAGCAGGTTTTAAATTCTTCTCAACAATGTGGTAGGAACATAAATAAACTCAGGAGATGAGGTTCTTACTCCATTGCTTGACATTTTCAATCACATCTATTTGGATACCAACAAGGAGAATATGGTTTTGTGCTCAATTTGCTTTCTTTTATTTTGGTTGGTAGTTCCCATAAAAAATTCATCCCCAGTTCTTACCTCATAGGGAACGTGTAATTACATGAAATTAGGGGGAAAAATAATAAATGTTGTGAAAATTTCAAAAGTATTGGCTTTAGCAAGTCATTATGGAGAGCGTGTGCCAAACATAAGCTTTATCCATATTAATGACAACATTGATTCAGGTAGGCAAAATTCTGTTTTGTTGTTTACCAGTTGCCTATTTGTTGATTATTATAAATGACATTTGTTTATCAGGAAACAATTGCAAACAGAAAATTTTGTTGTAATTAATTTATTGTTCAGACTGACCTATGGGTAGGAATGGCTAAGCCAGATAGCAAGGAAGGCCTCAAAGAAATTAGTGTCTATAAGAAAGTGTCTATTAAGGTCCAAGTGAAAGTAAATTTTGGAAATCCTCTGGCTAAGGAAGACCACTGGACATCTGGTGGACTGGGACCTTTTTGGGGTGTTGGCCTGGTAACAGAAGATGGCAGACCAAGACCTCTGTGCCTCTAGGATGGATAAGGTACTCATTCCTCTAGTGCAGTGGTTCTCAACCTTGGCTGCACATTAGAATCACCTGGGAATCTTTTTAAAATCCTGACTTCCGGGCCTCATCCTCTGGAAATTCTGTTTCTTTGTTGCTAATGTTGTAGCCCCATCCCATAACAAAGAAAGAATTTCCGGAGGATGAGGCCCAGAAATCAGGATTTTAAAAAGATTCCCAGGTGATTCTAATGTGCAGCCAAGGTTGAGAACCACTGCTCTAGTGAGACCTGCTCTCAAAGGCAAACTCGAAGACTGTGCACCAGGAAATCGTGTTTTCAATGCCAGTTCAGGTGATCCTTGAAGCAAGGAGATGGAAAAGACTATCCAGCTGCAAAGTGTCCCTGAAAACGTGAAGTTAGGAAGTGCCAGTCCAAAGATGAAGCTATCGGGGTCTCCACCCTAGAGAGTGGCCTCATTAGCTTGGATTCTGCTTTAATTTGAAATGCCTTTCAGTGTTTTACGCTGTGAGACTGTTAGGAAGCTGAAAAGGAACACCCAGGTTGGTGACGTAAACATTTGTTTGAAGTGTATTTTCTTTGCTTATAGCACAAGGGTGTTGCAAAGAGGGCACGAGTGGACTAGCAGCATGAGCACGATGCACAACAATGCTCTTAGCGAGGCCTAGTGACACCAACTAATTTTTCCCACAAAACCTGCTCCTCCTCCTAACTCCTCTCTTTCTATGAATAGCTGCAAACCTCTGAGTCATGCTTGCTGCCACCTCCCTCCCTCCCTCATCGCACATCAGATGGAATTGCCACACCCTGCCCATCTCTCCCCTCTGGCCTCTCTTCTCCATTCCTCATGCCACCTCCGTGGTTCAGGTCTGCCTTGTGCTTAACTGGCGTCCCGGCTTCCAGCTCCTGCCCTGGGCAGTGCATCCCCCACGTGGGGCCTGGAATTGCCTTGTCTTCTCCGGGATGCTCTTTCAATGGTCCATGCCCCGTCTTAGCTCCTTGGCTTGGGTTTCTCCCCTTTGAAATACCCACAGTGGCTCCTGACTGATCCAGGGATCATGGGAGTTTACAGGGAGCTTATGTGGCCATCTCTGCAGACAGCTTCGTGTTAAAGGGACACCTTTGTGTTCCGCATAGAGCCCAGCATGGTACTTTGCCACTGATGAGCCCTCAGTAGCGTGGTTCATCTGAATGGGTGAGTGGGTGAGTGAAAGAGAGCTACCTGTGGTTCTGTGGGATTTCAGAAAGCCACGTATGTTCGTGCAACCTTGATTTTTAATTTGTTTTCTTTTTTAAAAAAATATATTTTTATTGATTTCAGAGAGGAAAGGAGAGATAGAAACATCAATGATGAGAGAGAATCACTGACAGGCTGCCTCCCGCACGCCCCCAACTGGGGATCGAGCCCACAACCCAGGCACGTGCCCTTGACCTGAATCGAACCCGGGACCCCTCAGTCCGAAGTCCAAAGCTCTATCCACTGAGCCAAACCAGCCAGGGCTCTTAATTTGTTTTCAGTGACCAAAACTTGTTTGCTGGAATAGATGAGGAAGATAAATGTGACGTTGCTGGCTTAAGCCAGGAGAACCTGAAAAGTGACAGCGATGAAACTCCGCTTATCTGGATACTTTCTGTTGACAGACTGGAATGTGTCTCCTCTATGAAGCAATAACCTATATCTGTGGTCCTCGTTTGCTTTTACGTAGGATTGCAAGACTCTGTGCATGTCGTCTGTGTATACCTACAGTGATGCCACTTGGTAAACTGTGGCAGTGGCTGGAGGAATGAGGAGCAAAGGTCAAGCTTTTAAAAGGGCTTCTCACAATCACATAGCTCTTTAAACTGGTTTCCTGTGTGCCCGATGGTTTCCGTGCACATGTTAAACGTTCAAGACCCTGTGGGAAGGCCATAGGTCAGAGGCGAGGCCTCCACCCTGTGTGACAGCCAGTCGGCTAACAGGCCCTCACGCCTGTGGGTTGTCCGCGTGTCAGAGTGATTTCCAGTCTGAAGTCTTGGTGAGGAGCACAGGCTCTTCCTTATTTCCCTGTTACATGGAGGAAGGAATGGGAGCTCATGGCAGCACCAGGACTCCAACAGCCCCCTGACCCAGCCTGTGCCAGGTCCACCCACAATACATGTGAGACTCCTCGCTGGGGTCCTGTTAGTCTCTAAGACTAACCCAGGCTCGATGACCACGTGGACTCCAGGACTCGCCCATCAACCTGTGCTCACAGCTGTGCTTGATGACAGCAAAGCACAACTAGCAAAGGGAAGTGAGGCCTGGGGTGAATTCTGGGAAACCAGGCGTTGGCTTTCAAGGCTCCTTTGCCAGTGTAGTCACACGGGACACACTAATTCTTCCAGCAACAAGTTGTGACAACACATGTGAAATGATCATTAGAGACTCAGTGCCCAGGGTTTTCGCTGGGGGCTGGTCACGTGGGCGCCCTCTGGCACGCTGCCAAAGTTCAGACTCCCAGAAGGAAAGCAGGTGTCCGGCATGGACCACATTGTACTAGCAGTTTAGGTATCGTCAGCCCCCCTTACCAGTGAGGGAACGGGGGTGCTCCCCAAACCCAGACTCCCAGACTCCGCCCAAGGGCCAGCCTTGGCCACAGGCCTTCCAAAGGATGAGCAATCTCAGGCCTGCTGTGTGAATTCTTTTCTGTACAGTCTGACCTGCTTCCCCCTTGCAGATTTCAGTGTGGTTCGGGGAGACCTTCACTGTGGTTCGGGGAGAGCGAGTGCTTACACCTGGCTTGCAGTAGCAGCTTGCCTTCTGGTTTCCTATCAGAGGAAGCACATGCCAGCTTTGCAGGGTGTCTAACACTACAGGGCCTGCTGCTTGCGTGCCGAGGGCCTTCTCTGCGGGTGCGTAGTTGGCCCTTTATTGCTTCAGAGATACTTTTCGGATCTATACCTTCCCCCAGGCTTTCGGTGGCTCGGCTTTTGCATATGACGGGTGCACTTGCCACATGGACCTGCTCCGTCTGCAAGTACTCTTGTGACTGGGATGGAGTGCCTGGTGTGAGTTCTCCAGCTCCTCCTGACCCTTGCACCTTCTTTACTGGTAGGGAGCGTCTGTTAATCCAAGATGGAGGCCTGATGAGCAGCCTGGAACATGGTGAGAATACACCAGCTCTGGCTGAGTCCTTTATTGAGGACCAACAATGAACAAGGCAGCATGGGAGACAGACATGCACACCATCACCAACCCACTGCCTGGAGGAGGAGGAGGAGGAAAGCCTGCATCTATCCTGGCCATTTAGTAAGAGGCCAGCAGGTTCAGGCTCAGTGCTGTGAGGGAGTTCCCGGGCTGGGGATTCAAGCCTCCGTTAGTCTTCAGGGATGTCGCTGGCAAACGAGGCCAGTAAAGAAAGACAGGCCGGTGAAAAGGGTGTGAGGTTCCTCAAACCAAGATTTCCAGGGGAAATGGAGGAAATGGGCCTGTTTCCTGGACAACTACAGGTTCTGACATGTGGGGAGGAGGAGATGGTAGAAAACGCTCTGAACAAAATGGAAGTTGGCAGCTTGGTGGGTGGTGAATCACATACTAGCCGCAGGTGTCGCCACACAAGGATGTGGCCTTAATCGTACCCACGAAGCCAACTGCCAGTGAGTTTTGGGGTCATGCGGGGTGCTGCATGCTTTCCTCTTTCAAGTGCGCTCTTTCCCGCGTCTGTTTCCATCTTTATGGGGGCTCAGATCACTTAGCTTCTCTCCTCTTGACACCTCATCACACGCTCAGCCACAGCCCTGTGCGTTGACTACCGATTTCACAGTCTTGACTCACACCATTTGGTCGGCATTGCTGGGCCATTGCCTAAACCCAGAAGAAGGCAGATGGCATTCCTGAGCCTGCGTGGGGGACTGCCAGATAGTGTTGTCCTTTGAAGCAGCAGTAGGTGCTGTCTTTCTAAAATGCAGTGTGTGGCTTCCCTGGGTTCACCATCCTCAGCCCTTCCCAGCCAGGCCCCTCCTCTAACTTACCCTGTCTCTCCCCTCCCCCGGCCTTGGTCCTTCTGCTCAGCTTACCTGTTTCCCTCTGCAAACCACATGCCTTTCATTCTCCTCTCCAGATCTCTGCATCTGCCACCCCCACTCCCCAGGAGAACCGCTTCTCATTGCTGCAGACGCCCGACAGGGCAGCCTTCATTCCAGGTCGTCTCAGCATGGGCCTGCCTGGATTCCCCTGCAATGAGCTGGGCTGGTGTCCTCCGACACTCCTCTGTGTGTTATGTCATTTGGGCATGCACTGCTGTTAGCTGGGATGGTGGCGGAGCCTTCCCTCACCCTTGGTTCCCCACCTGCTACCTTTATACAGGAGATCCCCTGCCTGGCTCACCTCTCTTCAGGATTGGCTCTGCATGTGACCGTGCAGCTGGAGTACTGGCTCTGGAGGCAGCACGAGAAGCTAGTTTTGTTCCTGTGGGATCTGATGCTTGCCAAACACTCACACAGTGGGCAGGATCAGCTGTCACCAGGTTTATCAGTTACCTATTGCTGTGTAACTTTGAGGCTCAAAACAACAGTGATTTCATTATCATCTCAAAATCTAGTGGCTTAAAACAATAAATATCTTAGAATTTCCGTGGGTCAGGAATTCATGAGTGGGAGGTTAGTTGGGGTGATTCTGGCTCAGGATGTGTCATGAGGGCTGCACTCATCTGAAGGCTTGACTGGGGCTGGGGGCTCACTCACAGGCCCAACAAAGTGATGCTGGTTGTTGACAGGCGGGCCTCTTCAAAGGGCTGCTTGAGGGTCCTCACCACATGGCAGCTGGCTTTTCCCGGAAAGAGTGACCCAAGAGAGAGCACTGCCCTCAAAGTCACACTCTTTTTTATTTCCACAATGTCCTGTTGGTTACACTAGTCAGCCCTGCCTAGTGTGGGAGGAAGTCTCCAAACCTCTGTGACTCCATCTGTGAACAGCCCTACTTGGCTGTTTGAAACAAACCACGAAGAAGTACTTGGTAAACTGTTGCATAAGTGAAAGGGATGCTTCCGAGTCCACCCTGGAGGTCTGGGTCTGTAGTCTCAGTTGGGGTGGCAGGACTCTCAGGTTCCTACCTGCTCCATCTCTGGGCGTCTGAGACTTTAGTGGAAAGAGCCTGCTATGGAGTTAGAGGTCTGCGCTGCCTAGCAGGACGCTGGGCAGTCACCCTTCTCCATTGCTTGGTGTCTGCGAGGGCTCAGACCACAGCAGGCATGCCCTGCACGTGGCACCAATGCAGGCCTTCCTCCTTCCTCCCTCTGCCCACTGAGAGCCCTTCAATCAAGCCTCTAGCAATCAGTCCCCATAAGCTTCACCTCCCAGCTCTGACTCCAGGGCCTCTCCCGGCTTCAAGGGTCTGAGTATCTGAGGATTTTTGCCCTGAGGCTTTCTTTTGTCTGGAGCTATTGAGTCGGGGAGCCTCAACCCATTCCTTCTCTTGCATCCCACAGAAATGAGGGCGAAATGGCCCACACCTGCCGGGGCACTATCAACATGTCCACCGCGCACTTTGACAGGGAGGATTATTGCAGTATCGTGCTGACCAGTGGGGCAAAGACCTACCACCTCAAGGCCAGCTCGGATGTGGAGCGGCAGCAGTGGATCACCGCCCTGGAGCTGGCCAAGGCCAAGGCTGTCCGCATGATGAGGAGCCATTCAGGTAGAGCACTTGGCGCAGTGGGTGTACGTGCAACGTGCTGGGTCTGGAGAGAGTGGGAATCGAAAGCACTTGGGGGATGGAGGTGACCAGGAGACCCAGTCGATTCCAGGCCAACCCCGGAAGGTCGAGGTGTGTGTTCGCCCTTCCCACTTGGCTCCGTGCGCTCTCAGCAGTGAGATGCTTACATTGTTGGGGTGGCTGGCAGTTCTAAGGATGGACATGTTTGTGGGGGCGGGGCTTGTGCCCTTTCTTTGAAAGAATCTGTTCCTGGACTTGAGGAGACCCTTCAGAGTGCATGCTGAACCTCATCCCTAGCGCCCAGCCCCTTCCCATACCCCGCTTTCCCTTAAGTTTGCTTATCCTTCGAGGAGAGGCCATTCTGGAAACCCTCCCTGAACCAGCCCCCTGCCTGGGCCAGATGCTTGTATCTGCAACCTGGCTCAGCCCCTTGGGCACAGTAGCCTAGAGGTTAGCACGAGCAAGGCCTTCCCAGAGCTTCAGATTCCCCACTTGTCAGTCCATTGGAGGCTTTGATTACGGTCCTCCTAGCATCCTTTCGATTCAGATTTCTAGGTCAGCGGGAGCCTGGGTTCAAACCTCCTGTCTGTGTGACCTTGGGCAAATTGCTCGCTGTCTTTTGCCTCATTTCTCTATAAATAGGCTTAATAATGGAACCACCTCGTAGAGGATTAACCTAGAAATGCATAAAAAGAACTTAGCACATGGCTTGGCAATTGCTCAAAAAGCTAGCTGTAGTTATTAATAATAGTCACCATGGCAGCTTAAAAATAACGCAGGTTCCCAGCTTCCCTTGCCCTGGTAAAGCTGAATGAATGAGAGCAGCATGGGGGGTCACCTGCATTTAAGAAAAAAGTCTCCCTGGATGTGATTGCCAGATTTAGCAAACAAAAATACAGGTCACCCCCGTTTAATTTGAACTTCAGATACACAACAAGTAATGTTTCTGTATAAATGTGTCCCATGTAATAGTCAGGACATACTTATACTACAATTTATTTATAGTGCTTCTCAAATTCAGATGAAAAGGGCGACCTGCATTTTATGTCCCTGCATTTGGCGGGGCCCAAAGTTGAACTTCCGTCAGAAAATAGAGTATCCCTTCTATTGCCACAGGGGGGCGCTAGAGGATAGTTCATTTGCTCTCTCTGCTCCTGAATCATGTCTACGCACCAGCAGGTCATCTGGCTTGCCTCTTGGTACTTGAGAATCATTTTCAGATCTCCAGGTTAGCTTCCCAGGGCGTGCTGGGGGTTGTAAGAATGGAATACAGAGCTGGCCACCCCTCTGTCTTGGGCCTTACTTCGAGGGGGGCTAATTCAGCCCCTGAGAGCTCCTTCTCTCCTGCCCTGCTCCCCAGGCTGGCCTGCCCCCCCCCTCCCCCGCTCCACTGATGTCATAGCCCTATTCTGATATCACAGCCCAGCGCTTGGAATGACCCCAGGCAGCCAAGATTCTGTCCTTAGAGCAACCAAGGCTCACATCTGTGCGGGGCTGAGGGAAGCTTGGGTGACTGGCGGCCCTGGGGGCTGACCCTAAAGAACACCTGGGCAGCCTGCCATCCCGTCGCTCCAAAATGGAAATCCTCTGAAAGGTAGGACTTTGACGGCTTTCCTCCTCCTGTTGGTCGTGGCCCCCTAACGTGGAAATAAATTCCTGGGCGCGTGGCGTTGCCCTGGCTCTGTAAACCGCTCCTGGCGAGCCTGCTGCTTTTGATGCGCGTGGCCTAGAGAAATGGTGGCGTCTCCTTGGCCCACTCAACAGGCCTCTCTTCCCTTTTGAAGGAATGGCTTCCTGAAACGCAGGGTTTCTTGCTTGTTGGGGGGAGCTGCTCCCTAGTGCTTGGAAAATGCCTGCAAGCACTAGGCCATGGTGGGTTCTTCTGTGGCACCTCCTTCGTCCTTACTCTCTGGGTAGGGACACCAGTACATAACCTCAGGACAAAAGGAAAACCCAGCCACATGCACACTGTTACCTCCCAGACCCCTCGCAAGGAGCAGCCCCATCTGCTCAGCTTGTCAGAAGGTGTAATGAGGTCTCTTGTGAGCTCATTAAGTTAGCAAAATATTGACTGGCACGGATTAAACAACACAATGATTTTTCTCTGACTTTGGCGGCATGAAGTCCCCTGGGGTGAGCACGTTCAAATTCTTAGGAGCAGATCACCAAGATTCTGATCTGATGGTCAGGAACCCCCATTTTTATTATTTTTTTGCTAATCCTCACCTGAGGATATTTCTTCCATTGCTTTTTCAGAGAGAGAGGAAGGGAGGGAAGGCGGGGGAGAGAGAGAAACTTCGCTGTGAGAGCCACATCAACTGGTTGCCTCCCGCACACACCCTGACCGGGGGTGGGGAGGGAACCTGCAACCCAAATACTTGCCTTTGACCAGGAATTGAACCCACAGCCTTTGGGTTTGAGGGTCAACACTCTAACCACTAAGCAACACCGAGCATTCCATTCAGGCCTCATGACAGCCCCCCCCCCCCCCCCCCCCCCGTGGATCTTATTTGAAGAAACATGGTCTGCTCAGACTCCCTGGGTTGCCTGCCGCAGCTGGCTTGGTTCCCCCATTTTCAAATTCCATACTTTCCATGGAATAATGGAGTTTGTTTTACTATCACATACTTTTAAAATGCACTGGAGCCAGGGAGACAGAAGGGATGGGGTAGGGTGTTCGCCAGGTGCACTTGCATCCAGATCTTGGCCCCTATCTTCCGGGGGGAGGTGCAGCCATTTTTCTTCCTAAGAAGAGGGATTGTATCTGTACTGGGAGTGCTGTGCCCTCCACTATTGACAGCTATTCATGGTCCTCACCTGAACGGAGAGGGGGAACGTGGGTGTGAATTATCGGCCAATGAAACAGAGAACGGTAAAGGGTGTAGCTGAGCAAAGGGACTGGCTTCTGGTGCCCCGGGCTGGACACTTGATGGTGCCCAGAAGGACAGCCATTGCTCATGGACGGGTCAGCAGCTCAAAGCGGGTATTCTATTTCAGTGGAAAAACAGGCATTCTGAAATGTTTTTTGTTTTTATTTTATTGGGGGGATTGTCCTTCATTAGAGGATTAGTAGGATCAATAGGTCAGAGTCATTTGACAAGAAAAAGTGGACGGCCCTAAGTGGTTTGGCTCAGTGGATAGAGTGTCGGCCTGCGGACTGAAGAGTCCCAGGTTCAATTCCAGTCAAGGGCATGTACCTTGGTTGCGGGCACATCCCCAGTAGGGGGTGTGCAGGAGGCAGCTGATGGATGTTTCTCTCTCATCAATGTTTCTAACTCTCTATCCCCCTCCCTTCCTCTCTGTAAAAAAATCAATAAAATATATTTAAAAAAGAAAAGAAAAAGTGGACAAAGGTTCAGTCTGCATGTGATACATCCTTACCATTAAGGCGGGTTAAGTATAATTTTCCTGCCAGGGCAATCACCTTGATGACTAATTGCTTCCTCGGTAGCTAAAGGGCATAATAGCACTTTCCTTCGTAATTATCAGATGCAAAAGGCTTATCCCTTGTTGCCATTTAGGTGTTAACCTGCGTGTGGATCCACAAGCATGAGCTCCAGGCTGTGATGCAGGGGAGGCTGTCGCTCGCTGTGTCACTCACTCCCGAGGCAGAGGGTCCCGGTCAGGTCAGGACGTGTGACCTAAGCCCAAGGCACGTGGAGCAGGGACATCCCCCTGGCACCTCCTGCATCTCCTTCTGCCAGTGAGAGCTGTGGTTTGGAGATGCACTTGGGAAGGCATGCCGGGCTCTGGAACTGGAAGGCTGGCTCTCGCCCCTTCCCCCACTGGCAGCTGCTGAGTGTCACTTGCACGGTGGCGTGAGGGCGGCGGAGTGCCAGGTGCCAAGTAGCCCAGTGGCTTTAGTTAGGGATGTGCCCTTATCCAAGGCCATTCAGTCAGAATGCTAGGAGTGAAAAGGGTGTTCCTGAGCATTCCTGCCTTTTCAGGAAAAAAAAAAAGCTTTGTTTTGTAAAAACACTCACAGAGAAAAGGAAAGGTGCAACCATCCTGAAAAAATACATGAAAGGGAGAAACTTCTCTCATCTGCTAACCCTGAAGTTCACTGCCTTGTCATGCTTTCTGTACGCAGATGCAATTCGATCTAGGTTTATACTTTCCTATCGGTGGGGGGTCTCAGGACAGTGCTCTAACCGACTGAGCGCCCTGGCCAGGGCTAATGAAACACTTTTAAACTACAGTGGGGCCTTGACTTATGAGTTTAATTCTTTCGAGACCGAGCTCGTTAAGGAGCTCGTTAACTCAAATTACTCTATCAACTCAATGAAAAAATCCGCCGAGAGACAGCTGGTATCTCAAAAAACTCGTTAGTCGGGACACTCGTAAGTCAAAGCCCCACTGTATTTAGGTTGTGCGCAGCGTTTCCTTGTTATCAGAAGAGGGCACTGGGACAGCATTTCTCTGCTCACCGATTTTTGTGTGGTTTTGGGGGGGTTTTTTGCAATAGGATGAGGATTTCCTAAGGGTAAATTCGTAGAAAAGGGATTACTGAGTCAAGTGTGTGCTTCCCATTTTGATATGTTGCCAAGCTACCCACCACAAAGGTTGTTCCAGTTTATACTGCCCGTTAGCAGAAATGTATGGCTAGGTTAAGGGGAGGTACTCCCTGGAAATTCCTTTGCCGTAGCTCATGTAAATACGCCACGACTGTTCCATTGCTACATAAACGCTTATCACACTGGGCGCTCAGGGTCTCCCAGACACTATCACAGCGCAAGGCCGTTGATAACCGGTGCAGGAGAAAAATGCGGCAGTGCCCACACTGACAGCCCGCAGGGCCTTCAGCTGAGGGGGGGCACGGAGCTAGCTGCCCGGGAGAGTGATGGCAGCCGCCCGGAGAGCAGGTGGATAGAAAGCCCAATTAGTGGAGCCCGGCGGGCTGGCTCGCAGATGTGTGTGCGTCGGGCTGGAGGCGGGGGAAGTGGTGGAGGAAATGGATATTCTGTCTTTTGGAAGAGAGGGGGCGGGAACTGGTGAGAAAAACCATCCTCTGCTATTCACTCAAACTTGGTTTTCTATCCCATTAAAAACATTATGGTGACATTAAAGGGAATTTAAAAGAAATGAAGACATGGCCATGATCCCAGCCATTCCCTCCGGGCCCCACTCCTACCATGAAATTGTGGGACCAGGCATTCGGGGGCTCAGGAAAGCCTTTGGATACGTAGCCCCACGGAAATACCTGGCACTACTGTTGACCCCCTTTTTAGGGAGACAGAGAGAAAGAAAAGATTGTCAACTTGAAACCGCACCACCCACTTTGTAGTGGTTTTGGTTGCTTGTCTAGTCTCCACACACACATGATCCTTGAAGGGAACGAGGACAAAGCCAGAGGCTCAATGTTTGTCTTGAGAATTCAAGGAGATCTCAGTTTGGGTGTTGGATTTGGAGTTTTGTGTGTCTGTGTGTGTGTGTGTGTGTGTGTGTTCCAAACATGTTCTGCTCCTTGCTCTCATAACCTGTGTGTCCATAGCTTTCAGGCAATATTTCAGCAAGACTCCAAGACTAAGCAAAATGCAGAAAGCAACCCCAAAGGTTAAAATGTTTTTGTTTGAGCTATAACTTGCTGAGAATACACTGGCAAATGTGGTTAGGGGTCATTTCAAGGCTGATAAAATCTTGGGTCAACAATGTAAGATTAGTTAAGGCCTGTTCTCCCATTGTCTCTGTGTTTGCCTTCTTGTGTCACATGGCTGTCTGGAGCCAAGGAGGATGGGATCTGTTTAATCCGTTTTTAAGTTTCGTTGCTTGGGAGGATTTTGATAGTCAAGGCCAAGGTAATTCCTGATGCAAACACTGCCCTTTTCCAGGTTGCAAGAGCTCATATCTGTTGTTCTAAATGTAATCAGTCCTGTCTCTTTACCACATCTACGCCACAGTCTTATGAAATGCATTGCTGGTCTTAATTCTGCTTTATGGATAGAGAAGACAAACTGTGGAACGGCAGAGTGCCTTAGCTAGGTCAGTGCTCAAGACAGCAGGTCACAGTCATCTCCCAGGGCTGGGGCCAGGCCAGTAGGGATTTCAGGAGCCTTTGCAGTAAAATAGTTCGATTGAGACCCCAGCTAGCCTCCTACCCTGCCCCCAGGTCAATAGGTAAATATCACTAAAATATAACAATAGAGTCAGAGGGCTCATGATCAAATAACTCATAAGTGTTCATCAAAACAGCAAAAAAACTAAGTATTCAGGAACCACATACAGAATCTTCAGTCGCCATGGTTTGCATAATAAGAAGTAGTTTTATGAATGCAAATGTATTTTTCATCAACCATCTGCAGTATTGTTGACAAGAAACGGAGGTTATAAACCCTCCACAAATGCTTCCTGCAGATACCTACTTGCAAGCCCATGAGTAAAAAGTTTGCATTTATATTTCTTAATGAATAGTCCCTTTTGGAAGTTTAATTAGTCATTGTGTCTATGCATGAATCATTCATAACCTGGGTTTGTCACCAGCACATGACAGTTAAAGTCAGATGAATAGAAACAATATGTTCAAGCAAAATGTGAAATACTCTTTGGCCAATTATCATTGGCTGACAACATGTTTTCCAGAGATAAAAGTTGATTGGCAGCTGTTTGGGGCTGCCTCCTTGTCTGTTGGGGTAGAAACAAACAATGTGAAAAGCACACGCTGCAGGCATTTCCTACCCCGGCATTTTGAGAGCCCAAGTCTCTAACGCTCCCCAGCCCACCTGACATCAGAGAGCTGCTCTGAGCCCATGGCAGTCACATTCATCATCCCTGCCATGTGCGCCTGCCGTGTGCCTGGCGATTTCCTCGCTAGTGTGCGACAGAGCTAGGAGTCCACCCCGGCCTGACTTTACATCTGATGCTTTTTTTTTTTTTTAAGTATATTTTATTGATTCTTTACAGAGCGGAAGGGAGAGAGAAAGAGAGCCAGAAACATTGATGAGAGAGAAACACCGATCAGCTGCCTCCTGCACACCGCCCACTGGGGATATGCCCGCAACCAAGGTACATGCCCTTGACCGGAATCGAACCTGGGACCTTTCAGTCCGCAGGCCGACGCTCTATCCACTGAGCCAAACCGGCCACGGCTACATCTGATGCTTTTTAAAGGCTGATTGCCAGTTTGCTGTGTTCCTAGAGGAGAGTTATGCCCGGGACTACATTGATGGAAGCGGCAAATACATTTTCCATTAGGCAGAAGGCGAACTGTGGTTTTCTCACCCCCTCACCACTGCTGGGGAGAAGGTGCTGGCAGCAGCTGTGTTTTTCAGGAATAAACTGTGGTGAGAACAGGTCCTCGGCCTGTCCAGTGGTTCTGACTTGCCCTGTCATGTGGTTTGCAGGCATTTGAAGGGCCCTGAGCCCAGCCGTGTGATAACGTACTGCTCAATGCCTTCTCAGTGTTGGTGTATCGCCCGCTGGCCAGGACCTTGTTCTGACTCTCTGGCAGCCTAGAGCCTCTTTCTCCCTGCTCGCCACCCCAAGGTCAGCTTGGCAGCGTGGGGCCTGAGGGTGAGCAGAGAGAGAGAGAAGGAGAATATGAATTAGGTAAAATTCCGAAGCAGGTTTAATATTATGCCATTCTTGGTAGGACTTGTGTTGGACTTACTCATTCAGGAACTATTGTGTGCTTCTTACCCTGGCTGGTGTGGCTCAGTTGGTTGGAGCATCGTCCCATATACCAGGAGGACACGGGTTCGATTCCGAGTCAGGGCACATACCTAGGCTGTGGGTTTGAACCCCATTCGGGGCACGTGCAGAGGCAACCAACTGATGTTCTTTCTCACATCGATGTTCCTCTCTCCTCCTTCCCCCATTCGCCTAAAATCAATAAGCATATCCTCAGGTGAGGATTATTAAAAAAAAACTATTATGTGCCTTTCAATAGTGCTATGAACACTGCTGGGAACTGCCAGGCCCCCACGAAAACAGTAGTGGCCATTCTGGGGAGCAAGGATGCCTGGGAATGGGGCAGGTGGGTAGCAGTGTTCTGGGGCTCAAGGAAGTGGAGGTGGAGGCAGAGGACAAGGCGAAGAGCCAGGCCCCAGCAAGGTCAGCTCCTGCACAAGCACCTGCGGCACCGGGCCCAGCACTGCAGCTCGTGGGGTAACTCCTGAGTGAAGGGCTCTGACGCTCCAGTGGGTGGACAGGGAACCTGGTTTCCTGGTGAGGGACAGTGGGCAGAGGCTCCGAATGGACAGGGACAGTCAAGGTCATGAGGCAGAGCGGTCACTAGGGGTCCTGAGACCTGGGGTGGAGTTTCCGTGCCAGAGGCAGTCAGAGCCAGAACCCCATCTCAGTCCAGGACTCTCCTGAGAAGCAGTGTGTGTGTGTGTGGGGGGGGGGGGGGGGGCGGGGGGATTTGAACAGAAATGGAAACCGTGGAAGTGGTTCTGCATGATGCCACCAGACCCCAGCAGTCCCATCTGTTGGTTTCTTGACACTCTGGTACCCAGGATGTGGGGGAGGGAATTGAGGTCCAGATGGGAATGGGACCTCAGCGGTCCTTCCTCCCCCAGCTCCCGAGACAGACCCTAACTGGTTAACTCCTTGCAGAAGACAGTGGAGAAATGAGGGCTTGGGCCAAGGGCTACCCAAGGGATGCTCGCCCGCTGGGCCCCGGGCCAAGGTCCAACCCTCTTTGGCCTCGATCGGGGTTGAGATAGCGCCCTTAGTGCTGGGTCGGGTTTCGGCGTGTTCCGCGCGTTTTAAGAGGCTGCGCTTGCCGTGCGCCCACGTCCCTCCTCGGAGAGCTCGCCTTTGTCTAGCCGGCGGGCTGGGCGCAGAGCGGTAGCCCGGCTCGGGACGGGCTGAAGGGGCACCCTGTGCTCTCCCAGCGGATCCCAGCGGATCCCTGCGGGACAGACGGACGGAGGCGGCCTCCGGGGTGGGTGGGAAGGAGGCTGAAGGAATGAGGACACCGCGCAGCGCCCAGGCCGCGCTCAGACTGACCGGCTGCTGACGGGCGGGCAGAGCGGCGCGCTCCAGGCTGCGGGCTGGCCGCTGTCCGCGGTGCTGAAAGGGCGGCCGCGGCGGGGAGGCGGGCCCGGGGCCGCGGGGCAGCACACACCCCATCCGGGGACCGCCCTCCTTCTCCCGGGCTCGGCTCGGCGGTGGCAGCCGGCACTGCACCGAAATGGACTGAGAGCGCGGCGGCGGCGGCGGGAAGGCAGCGGCGGAGGCAGCGGCAGCTGCAAGAGTCCCCTCGGCGCCGGACCCGCGTTCACACCCGGGAGCCCCTCCCTGGGGTGAGTTGGAGCGGCAGAGCAGGGTCGGGGCTGCTGGACCCTGGGGCATGGGATCTCGGGCTTCCCCTCCCCACTGTAAATTCCTTGCAGCCCGCCCGCATCTTGAGCATCCTCTAGGGCTGAGGGCTCAGACCTCTGCCTTGGGACTTCCCCGTCCTGGGATAGGAGCAGACCCCTCTGCCCTCACCAGCCAGGGATCTAAGGACAGTCACAGGCATCTCCTCCCCACCATCAGTGCAGCCCCCTGCTCCGCACTGGGAAGGGCCCTTTGCCAGACTGGAGTCACAGGGGAAACATCTTCCCTTCTCTGTCCAGGGGCCGGCCCCAGGCAGCCCAGGCACTGGAATTCAGCCCAGACCGAGGCCAGCCATCTTTTAGCAGGGAAGGCAGGCTTGAGCCCTCCCTGGGGCCGCATGCCGGAGGTAAAGCCCTCTCCCTGCTTCCTCCAGCCTCCTCAGGCACCCACGCACCTGACCCGCCATGACCAGGGCTTCCGGGCTAGGGTCACTTCAGTGCGCCTGGCTGTTGTGAGTGAGCTGGACTGAGGTAGAGGAGCTCTGGAGTGGATACTGGGCAGGCGCTCCCTGCTAGCGTGTGTGTGTGTGTGTGTGTGTGTGTGTGTGTATATGTGTGTGTGTGTGTCTGTGTGTGGTGTTCTCAGCAGGCAAAGGGGGTTTAAAACTCCGGTGGTGCCCGTCACAGGAAAAGCCCTTCTCCAGCCAGCTTGCGCCTCTGAGTAAGCAGTTTGGGGTCACACTGGGCAACTACCAGCCAGAGGAGCCTTGGGCTTCCTCAGCCCCTAAAGTTGCTCCCCTCGTGCCTTGAGCCACCCACTGAAGGGGGAGATGTGTTTAAATTTGATGGGTCACCTCTGCCTTCGACCCCACCAGCACTCGGTTCCCATCTCCATCGCCCGGCAAGGTCAGACAGACAGACCTCTTGGCTCCTAGAACCTGAGGGGCAGACTGTTGGGGGGCGGGCTTTCCTACCTTGACAAAGGACCTGTGACGTGTTGGGAGGTGAGGGGGTGAACGAAAGAGGGGTGGAGGTGGAGGGACCACCCTCCAGAACCCTGGAGAGGTCTAGTTGCGCTAGATTTCAAGTCGTATGAGGAGTTCTAATCTGATGGATGCAAATGAACCTTCTGAATCGTTGCAGGCTGGTGCTGGAGGACTGGGTCTGTGTTCTGTCTGTCTAGCTGAAGCTGTGTGCATTAGATAGGACTCTGGTGAGCAGCTTCCTTAGGTCATCGGATGTCTGATGGTGCCGATGAAATGAGAGGGAGGTGGAAAAGATATGCGAGATGATGTGCCAGTTTTAGGGTCAGTGTGAGCTGCGTTGGTGCTGCATTGCTGATGGAAGTGCATGCCAAGAATACTAGCATTACTCCCATACAGCAGACCACTCGGTACCCAGGTATTGTCTGTCTCTGACCAATGTTCTGTAGAAATGAAAGGTCGTAAGGGGAAAGTATAATAACTGCACACGTGACATATACTCGATTTGCATTATTCTTGGCCACTTTTTTTGTGGTCAAGAAAAGCATTTTTGTTTTGGGTGGGTAAGTTTTTTCCTATCATGTCAACACCTTGTATTTCAGCTAGATGAATAAATCTCTTTAGAGCGTTGTTGTCTGGAAGGATGTCTGACTCCTCACTGTGCTTTGACATCCTTGCTGACTTGTTTCATAAAAATGTGAAGTTCAAAATGGATAATGGAAGGCCCGCTAAGTAGCAGGCCATTGCTTTTTTTCTGGGAAAACAGTGTACTTGAGCTTTGCATATTGTTTGTTGTGAAAGTAGATAGATACTTTCTGTAACTGGATCAAGTTGGGAGAAATATATATATATACACATATACTGGCATGTTCTACACCTGTAATGCAATGAGGCTACCTATTTTTATTCATGGTCTGAGCAACTTAAAACCTCCTCAATAATTCAGGTGGGCTCACGTTCTCCTGGGTCACTGAGGAAGATGACGTCTGAGGTGGACTGGGTGATGCCCACAGGCCGACATTCACCTCACAGTCTCTGTTCAGAAGGCCTGCCCTTGGCTGTATCACATCAAGCCTGCATCTATGCACAGTTATAAACTATGCATGAAAAATATGAACAGAACCTTTCTGATTGGATTTCTCAAGGCCAGGGCAGAAATTAAAGATATGGCGATGAATAGTTAGCAATAGGACAGATTTCATTTTGATGAAAGCAATTGATCTTGGCTTCCTGGTAGAATGGTGCTAGGGGGTGGTGGCAACAGCCGTGTTGTGTAAAGGAGTGAAAAGAGGCTCAGCTTTGTAGACTGAAAGATCTGGGTTCAAATTCCCATTTCACCTCTTGGTCATTATGCCATGACTTGGTGTCTCTGAGCCTCAGTTCTGTCGTTTGTAACAGAGAAAGCAATAGCTGCCTGGCATGGAAACTAAGCCCAGGATCGTAGTTGCCCGATGTTATTCTGAACATCTCTTGCCACAGTCTACACCCCTGGTGATTAGCGGAATGTGAGGTGTTGAGACAAAATCCTCACACACTGTTTATACTCGAACGTGAGGGCCGTGAAAGGACTCAGGAGTTTGCCTTGGGGTAGCCTGGTCCCGCTGGTGGTGGTGTTCCCATGGTAGGGACTGTCCTTGGTTCTGCTGTCACCCAGGGGCTTTGGCAAAAGGACCAGGGTACTTTCCCTTCAGGAGGAATGGAGCCTAAATGCCAAAGGCCTGGGAGGTCTCTGTTCAGAGAAACCCCTTCCAGGAAAGGGGGGGGTTTGTTGCAGGGAGAGGCTGCCACTGCCCCTCCCGAGGTTCTCTCTCTGAAGCTGGGTTTTCCTCCTACAATGTGCGTCGTCTTCTGGCCCACATGCTCATGGTGATAGCAGGTAACTCTGGGTGAGTGCTTACTTCAGGACTTTCCCATAGTAACGCCATCCTTGCAGCAACTCTGTGAGATGAGAACCATTACCATCCCTATGCACAAACGAGGAAACCGAGGCTCAGAGAGGTCAGATCACAGGTGCCCACGGTCTGACTACGCACCCGCCTCTCCAGCATGAGGAGAGGGCCTCACAGATGAGCTGATGGCACAGAAAGCGGCACACCCATGGGTCACCCTGACCTCCAGGCTCACAATCCAGGGCTCCATTCTCATGCTAGGGTGACAGCACCCTCCCTTCCAGGCCGGCCAGGTCATCCCATCCTCACCCAGGGATGGAGCTTGTGATCCGCAACAGAGGCAGCAGCCGCGGTTGTGAGCAAAGCTAGAAGGTGGAAGGGCCCTTGGAAATGAAGGAGGCTGACCTCTCAGGGTATGAAGAGCCTGAGGCCCAGGGAGGGAATGACTCATCCACAGTGGGTGGAGGGGATGGTCTTCATTCCATCCCCCAGGGCAAGAGCCCCTCCTCTTCTAATGGACTGGGAAGCCTGAGGTGGCTCTGCTAGAAGAGCTTTCTAAACCAGGGACCTCTGTGGATCCCAGAGATGCCCCGAGGTGTGCAGCTCCCTCGGACCCTGGCTCCCCGACCCAGCAGCAGTTCCATCTGGCCTCTGCTGGCACAAGGTTGCATTTGCAGACCGCATTGATTTCCAGTTCCCTGGGCGAGGAGGTGATTTAAAGGTTATTCAGTTGAGTTTCTCGTTCCCTTGGCTTGAAACCTTTCTCCAAAAATGCCTGCTGCTAACAGCCTGCAGACAGGCATTGACATAAAAAGAAGTGCTTGTTGCCCATAAACTTGAATTATTTACAAAGTATGTAGATAGATCTCTTGTAGCTGCTTTGCACAGACACCGGCCTGCCTCAGTGGTTGCTTAATGAGTGTACCCGGGAGCTTGCTTTTTTAATTGAAAGGCATTTCATGAAGCTAACCCGATCGCTGCTTCTGCAGGCACACTGCTCTCCCTGCGCTGCCATTTCAGTCACTGGCCCCATCCTCTTCTGTCTCCTGCCTTGAGCCCCAACCCCTCAAGGCTCCACTCCTTCCTCTCCTACCCCCTGAGGCCATGCCCTGTCTGTTTTCCTACCACGTTTTCTCTGGATTCTGTCCTTTCCCCCAGGCCTTGCTGCCACAGCCCTGATTCACTTCCTCATTATCGCTGACTGACTGCGGTATCCTTTGACCTAGCTGTCTCCCAGCATGGCATGGGCTCCTTTTAGACTCGCCCCTGGATGCCCCAGGCAGCTTCATCTTTCAGGAACACTGGTTCAGTGCTTGTCACCGCTCGCCTGACGAACCTGCCCTGGCCCCTGCTGCCTCCAGCACAGGGGCAGATGTCTCAGCCTGGACTGGGAAGCCATGTGCAGCCTGGCTCTCCCAGGCAATGATCCCTCCTTCTGCCTGGATACCTTCTCCCTCTCCCACGTCCTCCAGACCCAGCTGTGGAGCTGCCTCCTCCAAGCTGCCTCCCTCCTCTGACTTTCCCCTCCGCCCTTCCCGTCCCTCCCTACCCCCCCCCCCCCCCCCCCCCCCCCCCGCCGGCCCAGAGCACCCAGGCTCAGTCATTCATTCACAGCGACCACCTGAGCCTGGCTGCAGGTCAGGTTCAGGGCTGCGTATCAGCAATGCCAGAGTGAGTGTGTGGGCTGTACTGTATCCCCCCAAAAGGTATGTTGAAGTCCTAACGCCCAGTACCTGTGAATGTGACCTTATTTGAAAATAGGGCTTTTGTAGATGCAATCAAGTTGAGGTCATGAGGGTGGTCCCTAATCCAGTATGACTGGTGTCCTTATAAGAAGAAGGACATTTGGACTCAGACACACACAGAGGGGAAAGGTCACGTGAAGACACACAGGAGCAGGCACATGGAGATAGAGGCAGAGATTAGCAGGGGTCCTCAAACTTTTTAAACAGGGGACCAGTTCACTATCCCTCAGACCATTGGAGGGCCGGACTATAGTTTAAAAAAAAACTATGAACAAATTGCTATGTACACAGCGGCAGCAAAAACACCCGGCAGGCCGGATAAATGTTTTCGGCGGGCCGCATGTGGCCCGCGGGCCGTAGTTTGAGGACCCCTGGATTAGAGTTATGCTGCCATAAGCCAAAGAACGGCCGAGGCCACTAGAAGCTGGAAGAGGCAGGGAGGGGTCCTTCCCTACAGCCGTGGTGTGGAGTGTGGCCCTACCAACACCGTGATTGTGGATTTCTAGCCTCCAGAATTGAGAGAAGGAATCGCTGTTGTTTGAAGCAGCCAGTTGTGGCAGCCCAGCCCTCAGGGTGCTGGCCATTTGCAGGGAGACAGACAAGACCCTTATGAGTCAGGTAATGAGTGTGGTAACAGGAGGTAAGCGAGGGTGTGATGAGCGCCCTGAGGAAGGACCCTCTCCAGGTGGCCTCCCATCCCCTCTCTGGGGTGGCCTCTGTTCATTCAGGCCCCTGAGGGAGGGGAGCCCATGCCCGGGTCCAGATGACAGGAGCAGCCAAGGGAACGACAGGCAGGTTCCCAGGGCAGGTGAACAAAGGCAGAGGCGGGAGGAGCAGCCGTGGGGCCAAGGAATAGGGAGAGAGGTGTTGCTTCGGGCCACAGGCTTGGCTCTGAGGGGCTGTGTTATGCCAAGGAGTTTGAACTTGAACTTGCCGCCCCCACACCTGGTTGCAGCTGTGTCCGTTCTTTGCAGGGCCCATCACCATGGGCGGCTCTGCTCCTCCGCTTCATGGAGATTGTGCCACGGGTGCGCCAAGTGATCCAGCCCCTCTCTGACTGCTGCCTGCCAGGTTGGTCTGTGTGCACTGATGTGGTGGCTTCTCTGATGTGACTCCTGGACCTTCTGCCACCAAACTCACCCGTTATGCACCTCCCTTGATGCCTGACCTTCCACCATTGGAGTCTTTTGTAGGGTCCCGGAGGTTTCAACATAAATAGGAGTTGATTCTGGCACTTCTCTCCAGTTGTAATTTGTTGCAAGATTACTTTGGTTAAGAAACACAAGACTGTAAAATATTTAAATTTTTCTAAAATATATAACATAAAATTTAGTCGTTTTTCATCACCTGCTTCCACTCATTCCCCTCCCAAGAGATAGACACCATTTGTGAACACTGATGCTTTTCCAGATCTGTCCCCATATATTTACAAAGCCATGTACACACACGTGCATGTGCGCGCGTGCACACACACACAACTTACACATATTTAAATGAAATCAAATCATGCACATTGATAAGCTTGCTTTTTCCCTTACCAATATATTTGGAGATCTTTACATGTCAATACAAATAGACCTCTCGTTTTAAAAATAACTCCATAGAATTCTGTAGTGCATCATGATTTATTTAATCGTTTCCCTCTTGATGGACAGTTAGGTTCTTTACATTTTATTATTATTCCAGAGAGTGCTCTGGTGAACCTTCCTGCACATGCCTCTCTGTGCATGTGTATAAGTTTCCCCATAGCACAGATGGCTGGGCATGGAGTTGCCAGGTTACAAGGGCATGCCCATGACACATACCAACAGACACTACCAAATTGTCAGCTACAAAGAATGCATGCACTTAAGAGTTCCCCAAAGTGTGACTGTCAGTAGAGGCTGCCCCATCATTCTCTTTACTCTTTGTTACTCTGATGGGTGAATTAAAAGGCATTTCCTTGTTCTGTTTTCCATTTCCCTCGTTACCAATGAGACTGAGTATACTTTCATCTGCTTGTTGACCAGGCAGCTTTGTGACTCACGTGTTCACACCCATTGCCATTTTACTGTTTAGATGTTTGTATTTTTTATGCTGAGTTGTAGGAACTCATTCTGAGTTCTGGTTATTTTGCTTTTGTCAGTTATATATTTTGCAAGTATTTTCCCTTTGTTGCTCATTTTTTTTCACTCTGTTTATGGTGGCTGTGGTGCTATGGAGTTTCTAAACGTTTCTGTTGTCAGATCCATCAATCAGAGGCTTATTTTTCAGTAGTAGGGAAAAGTGGAGCTTGGAGGTTTAAAATGTTGCATTCTTGACCCCTCTCTGGACTGTACTTGTTCTTTGACTTCGAACAAAACCCCTTTATTTCACTGAATTTCAGTTTTGCCAACTACATCAGTCCATCCTGCCCAGCCTCACAGGGATCATGGGAGAAGCTTTGTCAAGCCTGGCCGTTCTGAACTTCTCCGTTAAATGAATTTATTGATGGACCTTGAGGTCCCCTCTTCCAGCACGGGTCTTGGCTGGGGCAGTGTGTTCCGGGCATCAGTGCCCTGTCCCACACGTGGTTCACTTTTCCCAGGTGTTGCTGAGTGCCTGCCTGTGCCTGGTGTCATCTCACGGCTGGCAAAGGGCAGTGTATCGGTTTGCTTGAGCTGCCATACAAAATAGCACAGACTAAGTGTCTTTAACAACTGAGATGGGTTTTCTCACAGATCCTGAGTCCAGAAGTTCAAGATCAAGTTATCGGCAGGTTTGGTTTTTCTGAGGCCTCTCCTCGGGGCTTGTTTGGTGGCTGCCTTCTCATTGTCATGGTCATCTCTTGGTCTGTGTATAATCTCCCCTTATAGGACATCAGTCATATGGGATTAGGACCTACCTGTATGACCTCATCTTACCTTAATCACCTCTTTAAAGGCCGATCTCCAAATACATCCACATTCTGAGGTGCTGCAGGTTTGGACTTCAACATATGAGTTTGGGGGACACAGTTCAGCGCATGACAGGGAGCTAGCACTGCGTCTGGATGCGAATCAAGGAAGAGACTCCTGCACTTGCTTCAAGTCCCACAGTGAGTGGGTTGCAGACCCAAACTCGGGCCCATGTATTTGACCCCCAGTCCCAGCCCCCCACCCCACCCCACCCCCATCCCCAGGCAGCCTGACTGATGTTATGACTGTTTTGGTTCCACTGCCCCTGACTTCCTGCTCGCTGATCACCTGCCTATGTCCCGCCATCCTGTGGCCCCATAACTCATGCTCCTTAAACAGGGCACCTACTCCCAGCTGACTCGTCCTCACCTCCTTTGTCCCCCTGGGAAAGGGTTTCAAATAATAATTCAATTGATTAATGCAGCTTGTTAACTGTTGTTGTTTTGTGGGAAAGATTGCACCGTAAGATAAAGAGCATTTGGAATGCAAGAAATTCCCCAGGGAGCTCACAGCTTCACAAAACTGTTTTTGATTTTTGCATGTTACCTCCCCGTATCCCTCTGCACATACATTTGTATCTCACATTTTTGGCATCATATATCACATGGCACTTCATGCTCCGCCTTTTTTACCGCACAATCTTGCTAACAGTTTCCTGTCTTTATAATGATCACTTTAATGTCTGTATAAAAGTTCACTGGGTTGATGTATTTTCATGGCTTGACACATCCTCCAGTTGTTGAGCATTTGAGTCTCTCATTTGTGCTATTATAGATAATGATGCAGTGAACGTCTTTGTGTGGAAAGCTTTTTGCTTCTCTTGAATTATTTTCTGAGGAAAAATTCCCAGGAGTTGGGTTATTGAGTTAAGAGCAGCAGCAGCCTCATGGTACCTTGGTGCGCTACAACATGTTTATGGAATTAGCAAACCGCTATTCCTTGCCACCAACAAGGAGTGACCGTGCCAGCTTCACTGCACTATCACTGGCATCGGGTGTTAATACATTTCTGACCATTTTAATATACTTAAAAGGGGACTGACCTCAAGCCTGCTTTCATTTGTGCTATTTTAATAACCAACAAAGAGGGAGAAACAGTCTACAATAGATTTGCATTTGCATTTCCTTTTATTGTCACTTACTTAAAAAAAAAAAAAAGAATACTTGAAGTCTAGACAAATGGATAGTAATCCCTTGGGGAATCCCAGCTCTTTGATTGTCTTGAGGAGTTTGTTGGTGAAAGTAATAGATTTCAACAGGCAGAGGGCCTTTTGGTCAGAACAGACATGAGTCATCAGATGGGGCCGGCCGGGCCTGCCACTTCTGGGGGCAGATGGGGCGAGAAGAGGTCAGAATCCTCAGATCTGCCTGGAAGGGCCCGACACCAGTCCTTTGTGGGGGACTCCAGGCGCCCTGGTTATCAGGCAGGACACCCCTCCAAGCACATGTGCAGGGGTGCAGTGCAGCCCCTGGCTCGTGGCAGGGCGAAGCCTGCCAGCCTCAGCTCCAGAGAAGTGGTCTCCACCTCTCCAACCGCCCCTCGCTGCCGAGGGCACACATGGGCAGAGGCAGGCCTAGGCATCATCCCTGGAGAAATGTCTCATTTTTGCCTTTTTTCAAGCTACTTGAATGGTGCCCTCTCCCCCATTCCATTTTTCTGATCTAAAATAATGATAAATTGCTATTTTTTACCCTCAAGTGTTTATTTTAATTGCCTAGCAACACATTATCATAAATTGCTCTCAAATTAATTCTTTGGCTTTGGTGCAGAGTCATTTATTAATAACGATGGCACTCAGCATCTATGTATGGCTTTTCTTAGAACACTGCTATTTCAAAGAGCTTCATTCTTAAGATATCCCCAGAGGAGGAACCAGAGGCCTTTAATCCCCACAGTGGTGGAGGGCTGTGACCTACTCAGGTCATGGCTCCCAGCCTGTGCTCACCTCTTGCGGTCCAGTCAGGGTCCGCTGGCCAAGGGCAGTGGTGCCGAGCAGAAGGGGCTGTGCAGTGTTGTGACCAGGAAGGGTCAGCGGGGGAGCAGTGATGGGAGGCTTGGGAGAACAGGAAGGTGGTGTGGTGTGTAGTCTGGGCCAAATGGGGCTTCTGATGAGTAAGTAAGTTGCTTTCGTCATCGATTCATTAATCAATTGATTGATTTGTTTATTCCCGCGCTCATTCATTCGGTGTGCACCTACCATGTGCTGGGCCACACTGGAGGCTGAGAATAGTGAAAAGACCACAATCCCCGCCATCAAGGAGCTCACAGACTGGCCTGGGAGGCAGGCAAGTGAATAGGAACCTACAGCAGGGCATGCGGGTCTTGGAAAAGAGGAAAGCCCAGGGCATTCTGGGAGCCCAGCCTCGAGGAAATTCGCCTGTGATCCTGTTGTTTTAACATTTCCTTAGATGCATAGTTTTTACATAATTATACTACATGGCGTGATTTGCCTTGTTCCTCTCCATATTTTGTTTTTAAGCACAGTTTCTTATTTCTGCAGAGCCATCGCATACATAAGTTTAAACGGCGCTGTGATATTCATGAAGTTGATGTAAGCATTCGCCTACTGTTAGACTCAGGTTGCCTCTAGATTTTTGCAACAAATGACATTGGACACAGAGCCTTGTGCTCCTTTCCCGTTCTAAGGGGAGAGCTGTCAGGGTGTGCTGACCAATTTGGAGGCGGGTCTAGGGGCCCAAAAGGTCAAAGATGACTCCAAGGTTTCTGTCTGGAGCAAGGAGGAGGATGGCACTACCGCTGGCTGAGGTGGGGAGGCCTGTGGTAAGGGTGGGGGCGTATTGAGAGCTCAGGTTGGGAGAATTCGCGTTGTTGTTTTTTTTAAAAATATATTTTATTGATTTTTTACAAAGAGGAAGGGAGAGGGATGGAGAGTTAGAAAGAAACCATTGATGAGAGAGAAACATCAATCAGCTGCCTCCTGCACACTCCCCACTGGTGATGTGCCCACAACCAAGGTACATGCCCTTGACCGGAATCAAACCCGGGACCCTTGAGTCTGCAGGCCGATGCTCTATCCACTGAGCCAAACCGGTTAGGGCAGAATTCGGGTTTTGAGGCCCATCAGACATACCATGCAGAAGTCCTGCAAGCAGCTGGGCAAGGGAGTTGTGCTCAGAGAGGTCTGGGCGGAGACAGACGTTTGTCCCCGGATGCCCGCAGCCCTGTGGTAGCAGTGCCAAGGGAGCCTGGTGCCCTGGGGACCCGCCTGTTGCCTTCCTCCGGGACAGTGGACAGGTAGCTGGACACAGGTGGCAGGTGGCAGGACACAGGTGCACCGGCCACCGCAGCAGAATCAGAGGTGACCTGATTTCCTGGCATCACCAGGGCCCCAGCCATCTCTATTGCGCAGGGGCCCCTCGGCGCTCAAAGGCAACCTGCCCTTTGAAATAAGGCAGCGCCAAGCCTGCTGCTGCAGGAAGGCGGCACCTTCGCTCGGATGTTCCCATGAGAATGTGACGTTTAAATGGGGAGCCCGCGCGGCGCCCGGGGTGCCCCGGGTTCGCTCCGGGCGAACGGAGGCCGCGCTCTCGGGGGAGGAGCAGGGGGCGGCCTCAGCGCGGCTGGCGCTCCACTCGGCCCCGGCGGCACCGACGGGGTTAACGGGCTCGTGCACCGGTGGCGGCGGGCGGGCGGCAGTGGTGCATTGTGGTAACGCGGCGTTGGGACCCACAAGCGCCCGCCGCCTCCGCCGGGCGGCCCACCGAGCTGTCCGTGCGTCCGCACGAGCCCCTGGGGCCCGAGTCATGTAGCGCCCGGCGGCTCGGAGGCCGCCCCGCCGCGGGGATGAAGGGACGCGGCTGCTGGGAGACGGCCTCCGTGCGCTCCTTCTGCAGCTCCGGCTGCCTGAATAAATTTAAGAAGGGTTAGTGCTGCCGCTGCGCCCGAGGCCCGGCTCCCGCCCGCACCCCCTCCCGGCGCGGCGCCGGCTGCATGATCACTCCACGCGAGCCTCTGATGTCACTGCCTCGCGGCGTGGGGAGCCCCGAGGAACCCGTCCCGGTACCCCGCGGCGTGCGCTCGATTCGCTTTCCGCGTGGGGCATTTTGGAGAGGGGGCTGCAGCTAGAGACGCGTTGGTCTGATTAACCTGTAAAAAGGACCCGAGATATAATCCAGAGCTTTCAGAAGAGAAGGGGGAAGCCGCGGCCCATGTTTAATCCACCCACCTCACCCGCCTTCCCGAGTGTCATGCTCTGGAGCATGGGCAGAGTTGCTGCTGTGCCCACAATGGCTTCTCCTGGGGCCACCTGAGGTGTCAGCTGTGCTCAGTTCATCCCCCCACCCCCCAACTCCGCCCCCTTTGAGCTGCGACAGATCAGGAGTGGATGTAAGTGGCCGCCTGGGTTTGGTTTGAGCAATGGCCAGCCCTGAGGATGCTGCCCCCTGCCCCCGGGGATAGTGGTCCTGAATGACAGCAGCAGGGTGTGCGGGCACCACGGGCCGAGAGCCCCTTGTCAGCACTTGGGGGTGAGCGCTTAGCCGGTTAAGATTAGAGCAAATTTATGAAGCTCTGGCTTGAAATTCCTGGTGCTTGAGACCTCCGTTACTGGAGATTTTGAATGAGTGAAACTTGCTGTGTTTACCTTAATGAGTGTTTATATTATGGTTTAAAAATATGGGGGGAAAGTGAGGATCCTTTGACCTTGTAGACCTAACAGTATCACTTACCTATTATTTATTAGAAACAGTTCCGTTTCCAGAGGTTCTCAACCTTCCTAATGCCGCGACCCTTTAATACAGTTCATGTTGTGGTGACCCCCAATTTCACTGTTACAAATTGAACATAATTAAAGCATAGTGATTAATCACAAAAACAATATGTAGTTATATATGTGTTTTCCGATGGTCTTAGGCGACCTCTGTGAAAGCGTCGGTCAATCCCCCAAAGGGTCGCGACCCACAGGATGAGAACCGCTGTTTTAGCCATTAACGCCCTGTGATCTTAACAAACCTTGTAATTAACTTTGCCTGCTGACGGTGATGCAATGGCTTCATAAGGCCCTGGCCCAGTGCAAGTATCTTTGAAGTTGCAGACTCCAAGCCTCAGCCCTGGAGTCAAGTTTAACCATTTTAGGAGAATAAACCAAATTCTCCTGAAAACAAACAAACAAAAAAACCCACCACGCACCCACACATCTGAAGTCTTAGGGTGTCTGTAATTGTGAGCACTGGAAATCTATCTCATGGGAAGCTGATACTATGGCTGTCTTAAGAATCCTTGGTCTGGCTCAGTTGGTTGCGTGTCCAGTGCACCCAGAGGTCCTAGTTGGGTTCAGGTCAGAGCATGTGCCTGGGTTGCAGGCTCCATCCCCAGTAGGAGCTTGTGGGAGGCAGTCAATCGATGTTTCTGTCTGTGTTTCTTTCTCCCCCCCAAACCCTCCCTCTAAAATTGCAAAGTATGATTGGTCTTATCAGTTTTCATTTTGGATAGAATGTCATTTCTAATGCAGTTATGTTCTTTATGCAAAGTTTAAATGATGTTCCTGTTGTTCATTTAGGTGGATTTATTCTGAGGGTGAAGGTTGGAGTTAGAAAAAAAGAAAAGTGTGCGTTATCAGTTAGGTGTTAAATTGTTTCTCTTCAGTGGCCTGATGATTTTCGTGGTTGTCATTCTCTAGAAGATTTGCTGCCACAAGGGTGCTGGTACCTATTTGCTTTCTGCCTGGTGGTGGGAGGACGCTCACCTTGGTCAGTTGTGACCAGAGCGGTGGCAGGATAACCAATTTGACTGCCAGACCCTGCTGGCCAGGCCTTCCTTCCTACCCCTCTCGTCACTGTCCCCCTCTGCACAGTAGGTCTGGGCTGAGGGATTCGGGGAGACGGGGAGGTGCTTAGAACAGGGCCTGCAGCAGAGCTTGCTGTCCGGCAGGAGGCGGCCCGGGAGCAGGGCAGTGGTCAGTAGCAGCAAGGACTGGGCCTTCGTATCAGAGGCCTCAGGGGCAAACCACAGTGTCTCCCGTGGGCGCCCTGTGCGAAGGTGGCCTCGGAGGCCAGGTGGAGTTTTCAGGAGAAACTGGAAATCGCTCCGTTTTTAAATGTTGGCCAAAATACATTTTTTAAACACTCAGGCAGGACAATGCCCATGAACCTCGCCAGCTAAAGAGAGAGGAGAGAGGCAGGGGTAGGGGCTGGGGGAGGCCTGGCTAGCTGTCAGCTATGGGAGGTGGGCCCCTCACACTGCGGGTATAGCAGGCGTGGGGGTGGGGCCCACTCCCCCGCATGCAAATGGGGTGAGACTGGCCTCCTCTGTGGCCTCTTCAGACACATTGAAAGGTAGTGACATGAGAGGTCACTCGGACAAACTTCTCCTGAGAACAGGGTCCCAGGGAAATGTGTCTCACCCCTGAGCCCTCTCTGTGCAGGCTGAGGGGAGCTGGGCTTGCACCTGCCCTGGGGGTTGGGGACCATTTCAGTGGGGAGAGCATCAGGGCTTACTGAGGTTCACCACGTGGGCTGTTACTCTGGGGGTCCCTCAGCACAGCTGGGCATCAGGAGACCCGAGTTCTTGTCCTGTGCGGCCCGAGCACATCCCTGCCCCCTGTGAGCCTCAGCTGTCCCCAGCCCACAGCTGAGGGGAGGAGTGGGTTGAGGACTGGCCTCCTCCTACTCTCGGACCTGGGCACATGGGAGGAGCCTGGGGACGGGTCTGCTGACAGCAGGCTGCTGCTCCGCGGGCAGTGGTGCATTCAGATTGCTCCTCCACCACCTGCCTGACCTTCAGATGGCTTCTTGCTTTTCTGAGTCAATTTCCTCATCTAAAAGGCAGTATTAAGCCTACTTACCTGGCTGAGAGGTTGAAATGAGATAAAATGTGTATCTATACCTACTAATTAATCAGTCAGTCTGTCTGTCTGTCTGGCTTTCTGTGCTTCAAGCAGGGCCAGGTGCCGCAAATGGAGAAATGCCCATTGAGGGTCTCTTGTAAGCTCTGAATTCGCCCTTTGGCAGCTCGCTCCTTTGCCTGTGTGTGTGTGTACATGCACGTGCACACAGGGGTGTGTAGGACCTCTGCATCTTTTCTGGTCCCAACGCAAAACTCTGAAATTGCAGAAAATAGGGACCCCTCACTCTGGCCTTTCCAGGGGTCAGGGCCAGCCCTAAGGTCAACACCCAGCTGGGTGTCAGAGGGTGAGGATGAGAGGCAGGTGGAGGATGGGGAGGGACAGGTGCTCAATTGGGTGTGAGTGAGGTGTCAGGGCCTCGTGAGAGGTGAGTGGACCCCAGTGGTGGGTTGGATGATGAAGGAGAGGCGGGCCAGTCCTGGAGGTGGTGTGTGGCTTAAGGAAAGGAGGCTTTAGGGTAGCGCCTACCTCGGTTATGTCCTTCCTGTGCCAGGGAGCGGAAGGACATCTGGCCTCGCTAGAGTTCACTGTTACCTGGTGTGATACACGGAAATAGGACATGCTCTTATAGACATGTCGCCTGGGGGAGCCTCTGTCTGCTTACCTGTAGGGTTCCACAGGTAAGAATTCTACCTGGTGAATGAACCTGATGGCAGTGATGTATGAAAGCCCCTGCCTCTTCCTGGCACATGGCAGCTGCACATTAATATTACGGCTGTGTGGCTCTCCCACTGTGCTTATGTGCATACGTGTTTCACAAGGAGATGCCTGTCGGGAGCAATGCTTACTGCTGTATTTTTCACACAGGCTGAGGAGGGCAGTTTCAGTGAGCCAGCTTGCCAGGGCAACCTTGGGGCCTTGCGCCTGATACAGTCTAGACTTCAGAGCCAAATGAGACCTGGGGTGATGCGGGAGAGGCCGTTCTAGCACCCCCACCCAGTGAAGCCAGGCTGCCTGGGAGCATGAAATAAGAGGGGAAATGGGAAGTCCTTGGTACACACAAGGGGGCTTTATCAGTGGCAGCAAGTAAACTGATCATCAGCCATGCCACTCTACAGATGGGGAAACTGAGGCTAAAGGAAAAGAGGTGCTTTTCCTAAGACCACACAGGCAGGAGGAGGACCAGCGCCTGCACGCTCTGCCAGCACTGACCACGTGACGATAATAGAATGGAGGGTCACTCTGTGCTAAGAACTGTCCCAGCAGCTGTGTGGGGCGCACAGCACCCACAGCCAGGTGACAGGAACCCACACCAGTGAACAGATGACGGGGCACACCCCCGGCTGGCCAAACTCAGAGCCCAGGCGTGCTGGTCATGCCACGAAGAGATGAGAATGTGCACACGGCCCGAGGGGCGCAGCAGTCCGTGAGCTCTGAGGAAAGGCGCTGCCCGGGGCGGAGAGTGGGCATGGACTGACGGACAGGCTCGCTGTAGGTGCCTCTTCCTCTGACCTCGTCAGGGAGGGTCCCGCAGCGCCTCCCTCTGTGGACGGGAGTCATTCCCGACACCTGGTTTCCCTGTAAAGTGCCCGCAGCTCCGACCGGCACAGCATCTGATCAAACAGATGAGCAGTGTGAATAAAGATGGAGCTACGGCTTCAGGCTGCCAGAGAGAAATGTCCTTTTCTGTTCTGCTTCCTCTGACGTGTGTGCTGAACAGTGACGCCTGACGCACATCTTCAGAAATAGCTGCTCGGGCTGGGCGGGTGGCGAGGCGGAACGAGGCCACAATCTCGGGGAGCCCAACTCTACCCGGGCAGTGCCCGTGGCAGTCCTCCGTGGCCTGGCAGACCCGGCGTCCTTCCGGCTGTAGGTGGGAGCTGGTTAGAGGACAGATGTTCTTTCCTGAGAGGCTAGAACGGGCCCAGCCCTCAGGTGCTCCCCTCTGCCCAGGATATGTTTACATCAGAAGCTGAGCGGTTTGCATGAGGCATGACCGTGAGATCATTAACAATTTGGCAGCTGCTCATCTGCCGGAAGAAATTCCCTCCCAACCCCCTTCTCACCTCCCCCAGCACATACCCACACCCAGATACACTTTGTTCTTGGCCAAACCCCCTGTGCAGTCATTATTTTTAAGGGCTATTTACTGTTAAGGCAACAATTCCAGATGTTCATGGGGTTTCCAGAGCTCCAATACCCCTCATGTCACTGTTTTTAGGTCTCTATTTTTAGTATTTTTCCTTTATGTGAGCATCCTTTTTACATCATTGGGATACAAAATTGCCATTTCACACGACTTTTCATTTTAAGCACTTTCCCACATTATCGCAGGCTTAGTGTGTGTCCGTTGGATAGCTGTGGGAAGCCTTTTCCTTCTGTTAGATGTTGGTTCTTCCCACATTGTCAGAGCCAAACTGCTTGCTGCCTGAGCATTGCTGGCATGTAAAGTTTTCCTCTGGCGTTTCTTTCTGGGACAAATTCCCAAGAGTGTGATCACTGAGTCCAAGGATGTGACTTCATCTCTGTGGTACCCCGCGCCCTTTGGCCCAATGTTCCGGTCCTTGACGCTTTAGAACAGCGGTTCTCAACCTGTGGGTCGCGACCCTTTGGGGGTCGAATGACCCTTTCACAGGGGTCACCTAAGACCATCGGAAAACACATATATAATTACATATTGTTTTGTGATTAATCACTATGCTTTAATTATGTTCAATGTGTAACAATGAAATTGGGGGTCACCACAACATGAACTGTATTAAAGGGTCGCGGCATCAGGAAGGTTGAGAACCACTGCTCTAGGGGCCGGGGGTGGACACCTCCCCTGCGTGAGACCTCCATCGTCCTGAGAGTCTTTGACCGGCATAAGGTTGTGCCCTGTTAGTGTTTCCACCTGCAGTTGACTAACCAAAAAGCATGAGTTTTCCCCACAAGTTCAGTTATTATTTGTGTTTACCCTTCCGTGGCCCATCAGCTGCGTCTTCTCTTGCTTTTGTGTGGAAACCCAAAGGGAAGCGTTATCGTGTGTTGGTCTGTGCTGGATATGGCTGGGACCTTCAGCATGGACCCTTTCCATAGCCAGGCAATAAAGGCCTCGCTGGAGGCGAGGCACTGTGTTAAGCCCTTTACCGATGTGTTAACCCATTTTGCAGATGAAAAACTGGAGGTTTAGTAACTATGCCAGGTCACAGGGGTGATGAATAGCAAAGTGGGACTCCAGGTCTGCTTGGCTCGTAGACGGGGAGAGCTCTCTAACTTGGTTCAACGAAAGGGCCCGCTTAGCCCCTGGTTTCTCTGAGACGTGGGGCAGAGGATGAGGTTCCACCTCCGCAGGGCCTGGGGTCTCGTCCCCGCCTTCCCTCCGAGCTCTGCCCGGCCGGGCCCACCCACCTCTCTGCGGACTGCAGAGGTGGGAGAGCAACCAGAGAGGTTGGTGAAGGCGGGGCGAACGCGATTCCTTGCAGGGACTGTGTGGCCAAGGTCTGGCTGAGGTGGGGAGGTCGCAGGGCGATCGGGCTGTGATCCACGTCCCTTTGGCTTCCTGTGTTAGCTGAGTCAGGGGTGGCACAAGGACAGCCCTGAACCGAGTCTTCTCCTGACCCCAAAGCACCTTAATCCCCTCACTGCTCACACCTGCACACCGCCTCGCAGAGACAACACAATGCCATCCACTCATTCTACAGGTTCTAGTAGCACCTCCCGCCTGCCCGGCCGGGATGGGGGCTCAGCCAGGCAGATGCAGCCCGTGCTCCCTCCCCCCACCTCGGGCCCCGCCTCTGCTCACTCCCCATCGTTGACGCCAAGAGGCAGCTGCATGTGGAAAGTTCTTGAGTGTGATTACGCGGCATCAGATGATTTCCAGGGATAAGCAGCGTGGCTGTGTTCAGGCCAGGAAAGTGTAAGGGAGTAGTTTTCAGTGGCCTGCTCAGCAGTGACGCTGTCCGGGGCAGATCGGGGGTTCTCACGGACGGGGGTTCTCACGGACGGGTCACCAGACCTCCTGTGGCCTGGAGACGGGCGTTTGTGCTGCGCAGAAACCACGCACACAGGTGGGCTCCTTGTGCACTAGGGATCCTCTCACTGGGTGGGGACTGCTGGGCGATCGGGTCCCAGTGGTGCCTGGTGACGTAGGAGGTGTGTGAAGTGTGGTCATGGTTTCTGAGGAGCTGTGCTGGGAGTTGGGCTGAGCGTGGCACCTCCCTAAGCGCCAGCAAAGGCAGAAAGCAGCCCTCCCGCCATGTTCCCACCACGGCCCCAACAGGCGGGGTCATGGGGAGACCAGAGCTCATAGCCCAGCGGGATATGGAACAGCTGCTGCAAGCCACCGGGTCAGGAGACGGGAACGCTTATGGACTCTGATGAGAGCAACACACAAAGCTGAACTGTGCTCACTGGACCAAGGCTAGTCTTCAACATAGAAACACGGAAACTGTTTCATTTCCTGAACTGTCGGGAGAAGGGGAGGGGTTTTTTTCTAGTTTGGTTGCCCAGCAGGCAGCACAGGGCACTGGGGAGAGGAAGCCTGGGGCTTGATGTCAGCAGGTGGGAGAAAGGGGAGCGCCAGTGCTCCCCTGAATGCGGGCTCAGGCCAGAGCAGCAGTGCCCGCAGCCCAGTCAGTTCACAGCAGGGGGGTGGGGGCAGTCTTCCGGCCGAAGTCCAGCTGCCATGAGGTTGGCCCTCCTGCACCTGCCTTGGGTCGGCTAAGGAGCTACCCATGTTCCTTGGGACCTTGGGGTAAGACTTAAACCTGGACAGCGACGGGGAGTGAGCCCAGAGGCCCTGGGGAGTCAGAACCCCACAGCGCTTCACCTGGGATGGGCACCCCATTCCCTAAAGGAGACCCCAGGGAAACCCCAATAAGGTGGAAGCCATAGGTGGGCCAGGGGAGGCTGGGGCGGTAGGTTATCTTCAGCATCACAGCAGATGCCATGACGAGCACGCACCTCTATTTTTGCTCCGTCTCTGGGCCAGGTTTGTTTCCCTGGAGGGAGGTGGGCCTGCTCTGGAGCCATCAATCTTCCTGCGGGCGCTGTGTGGCTGTGGGGTCCCAGCCTCCTGGCGAGGAGGGAGGCACTGCTTGTGGGTGTCCTCGCAGCCTAACACTGCTCATGTGCCTGCTCTTCACCCCTCATGTGGCTGGCGGCTTTGACACTGTGCCCGGCCCTTTCTTTGCCCAGCCTCTCTGTGTGCTGGCCTCGCTAGCCAGCCAGGGCTCCTGCAGAGGGTTCTGCCACAGAGGATGCCCTACAGACTCGTGTTTGAGGGATGAGGTTTTTGCCCCTGCAGCTCTGGGAGAATGGAAGCCAGGCCCAGTTCTTACATGTAGGGTACCCATCCCTGAGGCCCACCTTGTCCTGCTGATAGCCGCCCTGTTGAGGATGCAGCCCGTGCCCCTCTCCTGGGGAAGCTGCCAGAGAATCCAATGTGGTTGCAAGGGCGCCTGCTGCCCTCGACACCCCTGTGCTGGTCACCAGGGAGAGAGGAGGGGCGATGGCTGCAGAGGGTCATGAAGAACAAGATGACGCTGGTATTCTGGCTTGCGTTTTCCATCTGCCTGCCAGGGTTTCACAATTTATTATTTATCATCTGATTTTCCACCAGATTAGATCCTAACATCCTTCCAGCGTCCTCAAGGCCCAACTTCTCAGTATTAATTCACCTGCCTCCTGGGGGAGGGGCACCATCCTTAACCCTCCAGGCCGCCCTCTCCTCTGTGGGTGCGATTCCCGCAGCACAGCCTGTCACCCGTGGGGACCCCACAGCACATGGATGCACAGGAGGGGGCAGTCACTGAGCACCAGCCACTCGCTCTCGGACCCACTGGAGTTACTCGTCATCCCGTGGACTTGCCTTGAAGTCTCTTTCTGTCTCTTCTCAGCATTCGGCAGATTACAGTCCGGGATCAAACTCAGGTGGCTTAACAGCCTCCTGAAATCTAAACAGAAATCACCAAACCTGCTGCCATTGACTGAGGTGCTAACGTGCAGATGGGAAATGGCTGTTTTTTGCCAGGAGTGCAGCGCCCCCAGGTTCTCACTCGAAACCGACACCTGCTGTGTGTCTCCTCAGAGGCCCTGCGGTGGCTGTGTCTGCAGAGCTGGGCTGCACACACACTCCCTGCTCAGCAGCTCAGTGCTCAGGGTGGCATGAAAGCCTGCCCCACCGGGGGACTGAGACCACCCGCTGGAAAGCTGCCAGGCCCAGGACTGAGGCCCGTCCCCTCCCCGTTCTGCGCAGTCAGAGGGAGGGGAGCAGTGCTGCCCCATTCATGGTGCTGCTGGCCTGAGGGAGCATCACGGGTCAAGGTTAGTCCTGCTGGGGACAAAAGTGCCCATCAGCCTCCGCTGGACAGTCGGGTCTCAGGCCCTGGTGCAGTGGGTCCTTGTGTGTGGGGGGTCCTTCACCACCCTCCCCTCCCTGTGCCCCCTCTTCTGTGGAGCAGGCAGGCCAGCGCCAGCGGGTCCAGCGGGGGGTGAGCAAGGACACACAGACTCTCAACATGTGTCCCTTACTCCCCGCTCCCACCCCAATCAGCCAGTGGTGGGCCTTGGCTGCCTTCAGGCCTCCACCTGCCTTGCACCGCCCACCCTGCGATGCCTTTGGGTCCCCTATGGTGGCTGCCTCCTCCCCCTGCTCCCTGTCTCCCCTCAGGGCCCTGGCATCTGTGTCCAGCTTGCTGCTGGGCCTAGAGCAGTGATGGCGAACCTATGACACGTGTCAGAGGTGACACGCAAACTCATTTTTTTGGTTGATTTTTCTTTGTTAAATGGCATTTAAATATATAAAATAAATATCAAAAATATAAGTCTTTGTTTTACTATGGTTGCAAATATCAAAAAATTTCTATATGTGACACAGCACCAGAGTTAAGTTAGGGTTTTTCAAAATGCTGACACGCCGAGCTCAAGGGACCGAGCTCAAGGGTTCGCCATCACTGCCCTAGAGAGATGAGCAGGCTATCCATGACCTTTGTCCCCTTGTTACATGTTTGGATGTTATTGCAGTTGGGCTCTCAGGAGCCCGAGAGAGGGAGCCTGAGGGGTCAGGGCAGCTGCTCAGTTGACTGTGAGGAGCCCAGGGCCTTCGGGGAGAGGCCATCTAAATGCCCTCCCTGCTCAGCACCCCACTGGGCTCCTGTGCTTGTCCCTCCACCCCCACAGGCCTGCGCCCTTCCTTCCCCTGCATCCTGCTCCTCTGTCAGGGCCCATCTCAGCACGCCCACCCCCCAAACAGCGCCAGATGTGGGTGCAGAGGGAGGAGTGAGCACTGGGCTTCCCCGTGGCCTGGACTTTGCTGTCAGCCAGGGCGGTTAGCACCTCCAGCCATGGTGTGTGAGGGAGGGGACCCTCCGGTCAGCCTGTGTTTTGACCTTGGAGGTTGTGGGCAGGTGAAGGAGAAGCCAGGTTCTTCAGAGAAACCAGCAAGAGACCGTGCAAATGGGGTGGCCATAGGGCCTCTGACCCGCCACCGTGTCACCCCCTGTCCCTGTCCAGAACCAGTCTGTGTGGCTTTTTGGGTTCTGGGTTTCAAAAAGCTGCCTCCTGACAGGACTTACCATCCAGAAACTTGATCTATTTTCCTCCAAAGATGTAAAAGAGCTCCACTTGTAAAAATAGCTCACCTGGCTCCGCTGAGCTGGCTGTTTCCATGGCAACCCACTCCACCCCAGGAGCCCCCCATGAAAGAAGGTCCCAGCCCTGGCTCAGGTGCCCACTGGGCTCTTCGGCCAGAGCGGCTCTTAAAGGGTTCAAGGGGAGCCCCGAGTGGGGAGCAGGGTGGGGGCACAGTGGCTTCCTCTGGCTCCAAGTCGTTTGTGGTTTGAAGTAAATTCAAGACTGACTATGCGCAGAAGTGAGCTGTGCTGATGAAGGTGACGGATGTGGATAGGCTGATGCCAGGACGTCCCGGCTCTGCACTGTCATGCGTGGGGTGCTTAATGTCCTTTTCCAGAGGGGGCACTCATATCCGCAGCCGGTGTGGCTCAGTGGATAGAGTATCAGCCCAGGGACTGAAGGGTCCGGGTTTGATTCTGGTCGAGGGCACATGCCCGGGTTGCAGGTTCGATCCCAGCCCTGGTTGGGGTGCATGCAGGAGGCAACCAATCGATGTGTCTCTCTCTCATCCACATTTCTGTTTCTCCCACTCCCTCCTACTCTCTAAAAATCAATGGAAAAATATCCTCAGGTGGGAATTAACAATATATACGTAAGTATGTACCTATCCACCCCCAGTGTACAGACAAGTGCACGTAACCAAAGCCGCATGGAGTCGACGCAGGACTGCCTGACCCAGAATCACCTCCTCTGACCAGTCAGGCATATGTGCCAGGCTGTGAGGGGGGGACAGAGGGGCTGTGTGCAGGTAGGAGTCTCGGTGATTAACTAGGGAGCTTCTGGGGACCACCTGCTGGGCCAGCCAATCAAATGTCCGATCAAAGACAGAGAACACAGCTCGGTGTTCAGCCCAGCCACGCTTGGTGCGGCCACTCCACAGTGGCCCCGTGTCCTTGTTCCCGGGGCCTGTGCTGGGTACATGGCAAAGGGACCTGAAGGGGTGGTCGAGGGTCTTGAGATGGGGAGACTACCCAGGTGGGCCCCAGGTAGTCACAAGGGTCCTTAGAGGGAGGCAGGCAGGTCAGAGTCAGAGGGAGACGCTGAAGATGCTGCTCTGCCGGCTTTTAGGATGAGGAAGGGGCCACAAGCCTAGGAATGCAGGCACCCCACAACCCGGGCAGCCTGGCGGCCCCTCCTGAGAGCTGCTGAGCGCTAAGTCCTCGCCTCGAGGGAGAGGGCTCCTCTGTGCCCGGCAGGGGCTTTGTCTGAACCCCGATTGCAGCTGCTGCTGTTCTGGTGTTAACATAGTTGCAAAATTTCTGTAGGACTTTGCCTCTGGCAATAGCTCAGTGTCTGCTGTATTGCAGTTTGGATTGTTCTTTGTTCCTCGCAGATGTTCATTGTGGCTGAATTTTATTCCCAGTGGGAAGTGGGGACAGAGTATATTTGGGTGATAAAAGCTCTAGAATCCCCAAGGCCATAAGCTTGAGAACTGCAGGCCTCAGCAACTTTATACATACAAGCGTGTTCCTTGCTTTGCACCGAATCTGCCGCCAAGGGCGTCCCCGTCAGGGGACAGAGGGCAGTGGAAGCTGAGGAGCCATTTCACGGCCCTTGCTGGGCATCTGCCGTTCACCCCTCAGAAAGCGGAAGCTCACTCAGTGCCGTCCGACCTTTTCTCCGATTTGAGGAAGGTCACACGAAGTAGTTCTGTTTGCATCTTGAGTTCCGTCTATTTTGCCCATGTGGGTTTGCTCCTCGCAAAGGACCCCTGACCCCTAACTGAGACTTGGTTACTCAGCATGGCCAGAGTTCACCATTGTTCAGCTCTGCTTCCTCCCCGGCGTGGGGTGTTCACGCTGCTGTGTCAGTACTTGTCTGAACAGCCTGAGACACTGGGAGCCTGGGAGGCTGGGCCACATGTCAGCTTCTGAGTGACACCCATCCTCTCCTTGAGGACTGGCCGGGTGGAGGGACAGTGTCGGGGTGAGGCCATTACCGGTCATTCATTGCCTTGGAGCTGGTGGGTGCTGCCATCATGTCCGGGCTGGGTTTAGGGATCCTGTTCTCTCCAGCCCCTGGCCACCCTGGCCCCAACCCTGCCAGGCCTCTGACCTCTCTGTCCCTGCCATCTGCCCACCATCCATCTGCCACCACACACTCCCTTTTACCGAGGATGAAGGCCCAGGCTCCTCAGCATGTCAAAGGCCCTCACCCTCTGCGCTCTCCAACTAGCTCCTCTGTGCTCCCCCCTACTTCTCACTTCCTTCTCCCGATCCCGCCATCCTGTGTGTGACCGGCTCCTCCGTGCACGCCACCGAAGACTGACGGGCCTGACAGATCTCCTGGGATGTGCCCAAGATCGGTCATTCACTCACCCACCCACTCACTTCCCCGACCCTCTTCTGCCTCCCTCGTTCTCCTACTCCCACTGTCTGTCTAGAGAGACTCACTCCCCATCCCCAGGGAACAGGCTGTGCTGGTCTGTAATTGCTGACTGGTGTCTTCCCACCCCAAACCCCAGTGACTTGGGAGAACAAGCCATCCCATGTCCCTGGCGGCTGGACTTGAACTTGGACCCTGAGAGGGGCTTACTAGGGCATGCTGCTTAATAACAAGTTAAGTAGATATGTGGTTCCCTCCCTCGCCCTGACTGGTCAGCGGCTGGCCCTTCTGGTTGCTAGGTGTACTGAACCTGGAAGGGTGATAGGAAGGTGGCATTGTAGCTAAGGCCCGAAGTCTGAATTCTAGATGCTCCAGAGCTCCCTCACCTCGTGACCATGGGCACGTCAGTGACCCTTTCCCCCAGCCCCACCTCACTAGGCTTCATGTGCACTGACAGGCAGTGCCCTTGCCCAGGGCCTGGCACGCAGCAAGGCAAGATGCACGTTAGCTGTTGGAGCCTTTCTAAGGCGACCCAGGCAGAGGCGAGGCCTTCTGTGCAGACTGACCTGCAGATCCTGCTCTGCCCCCTGGTTGCAGGGCCCACCCTGGAGGCCTGTCCTCCGGGAACCTGCACTTTCTCCCTGGCAGAACGGAAATGATAGTAAGGTCTGCCCACCACCGACCCCTGCGAGGCGCCGTGTTCACATGAACAAAGCCAGTGGCCCAGGGCCTGGCCCAGCACCTGTGGTCTCCGACACTGGGTCATGCAGGGCTGTAGGTGGGCTGGCTGGGGCGGGGGGGGGCGGGGGGAGGCTCCTGCCCCCGGCTCGAGGCTCCTTATGGCCACCAGGGACAGGCTGTGCAATGCATGCTGCCCGCCACCCCTGCTCAATTGGGCCCCACGTCACTGGCTGGCTTGGCACTGCCACCTGCTCGGGGCAGTGACTCAACCGTGGCCACCCACAGACATCCTGCCCCCTGTGGGAAGAAGTCTATTCTTCCATAGTACGCACCTTTTTCAAAAGGGTTGTATCTTGGGTTACAGATTTCCTTCATCTAAAGAGGTTTCTTGCTGAGGATTTCAGAAACCCCTGAGCAGTCACAGGCTCTGGCACCCACAGCCCGTGTCAGCCTCCTGGTTGTCCCGTGCTCCACATTAAAGCAGCAGCAGGGCCCGAACCCCCTGCCCACTCGAGGCCCCCACAGCTCTGTGACCGCTTGGCTGGCAGTGGGCCAGGACCTCGGGCACCCCAGCCTCCCAGGAAAGGGCACTTGAGGTCACTGGGCAGCTGTGAGAGGAGGGGGTGGGGAGGTCAGCGTTCACCCGGCAGTGAGGCCCCGGCAGGCTGGTGTGGAGGAAGTGGCTCTGGAGGCAGCAGACTAGCTGGGTGGCCCGGGGCGTGACGGCACTTCTTTGAGCCTCAGTGACCTCTTCGGTCCCCCTTTACGTCCCTTCCCACTACCCGAGAGGGCCTGTGCCCACCCAGGAAGGCCGGGGGACCCCTCACCCTGGCGGGGGGCAGGACCTGGCACCGTCGAGGGCACTCTCCTCCCTCGAGCCCGGCAGGCCCCTCCTGCTGTCAGTATCAGTGATCACCATGGCAACTGTTTTTGCAGATGACTCTGGGGACGACGACGACGAGACTGCCGCCCCAGCTGACAAGACTGAGCTCCAGAGCACCATCAAGAACCTCTCCCTGAAGCTCGATGACCTCAGCACGTGCCACGACCTCCTCGCCAAGCACGGTGCCGCGCTGCTGCGCTCCCTGAACGAGCTGGACAGCCTGCGCATCCCCTACGACAGCAGCGAGAAGCTGAAGGCTGTGAACGAGCGGGCCACCCTCTTCCGCATCACGTCCAATGCTATGATCAACGTGAGTGCCCCCCCATCCCGCTGCCCTGGCCCGGGGCTCCCCCCGAGGGAAGTGCGGGTGCTGGGGTGCTTGACAGACCAGGTGGCGTCAGGTCGTTTCCCAGGGCTGGCGCCCTCCATTCTGGATCCTGTAATCACCTCGTCCTCCCAGAGGTCGCTGGGCGAGGACATTCTTTTTAACGGTTGGTGGAAACCGGGGTTGGTCAGAGAGGGGAAGCCACCCAGAGGTGGTGGCCCAGGCCCAGGGAACATGGTCCAGGCGGCCATCGGGCCGACCAGAGACAGTGGGCAGTCCTGGTGCCTAGTGAGCCCCAGGCGGGGTCCAGCCTCCGAAGCCAGGAGGGAGAGCAGAGCAGGGTCGGAGTCGGGACCAGGCTCTTTGCCCGACACCAGGAAACCCAAAGGTGGGGGAAGATGGGGGTTGGGGAAGATGGAGGCTGGAGTCCACCTGGGATCTTGGCCTGAGGTGGACTGGGCTGTGGGGCTAGCAGACCCGCCCCCTGCTCCCACCGCACAGGCTCCGGACGGGCGGCCGGGGTTCCGGGGCCTGGGGCTGAGGAGGGACACCCTTTCCCAGAGACAGCCACAGGTCCTGGCGCTCGGCAGGTGCGAGGACGTGCCCACGTGCTCAGGGTGTGGCTGGGCCGCAGCTCTGGGGCTGCCTGAGTGTCGGCCCCATCGTCAGTGTGTGCTTGCGCTTTCCTCTGACCACCCCTCTCCGCTCACTGGGCTCCTTACTGCCCGACTCTAGGGGCCCAGGCCCCGCATGCCCTGAACATGGATTAAGCATTTAACGATGCAACAGTGTTCCTGTTTCCCCACCCACCCCAGGAGCACCGCTCCCCCCCCCCCCGCCCCCCCCCATCCGCCGAGGCGGAAGCCATTTGTCTGAGTAAGCAGTTTTGGTTTTTCCCCGATAATGAGCCTCTCAGCTGGTGTGAGGCTCGCCTGTGTGTGAAGCCATGGAAGCAGCCTGCCATCTGAGTGCAGAATGAGTTGTCCGGTAGGAAGCACAGACCCTGGGGGTCGTGATGGCACCAGGAGTCAGAGGAGTGGCAGGGGAGCTGCGCTCAGGCTGGGCTCTGCCCACCTGCAGGCATGAACCTGATGCAGGGCCTCTCCCCATCCAGCTCCATGGGGATCTCGAGGTGCAGGCACCGAAGTGAGGTGCTGGCCTGACAGGCCATGCTGGTATCCGCTCCGACTGAGGCTGGGTTATGCACGTAGGAAAGGAGAGACTGCCGCCAGCCAGAGCCCACAGGGACACACATCCTCCAAAGGGCCCTGGGCAAGCAGCAGCAGCGCGCGCGCGCGCGCACACACACACACACACGCACACACACACACACTCACACACACACGCGCACACGCACACACACACACACACACTCATACACACACACACTCATATACACACACACACACACTCATACACACACATACACACACACACTCATACACACACACACACTCATACACACACACTCATACACACACACACACTCATACACACACACACACACACTCTGTCCCCACCCGACCACTGCTGACCATCACCCCGTCTGGTCCCACGTCCCATGGGTTTTCTACTGAAGCATCTTGGCAGGTCCTCCCTGCAAGGCCAGGGCAGTCCCCTGGCAATCCCTGGGGCCTGCAGCTGCCACGCCTGGCACCGTGCCCAGCACACGGGAGCCTCAGTGAATGAGCGCACCGTGAAAGATCGTAGGAGCAGTGAATGAACCGCTTAGCGTCTGCAAATTCCCTTGCGGGTGATTCTGTGAGTCTGATCAAAGGCAGCCCAGCAGTTCCCTGGTTGGATTACTGTGTGGGTAACTGCGCATTAGCCTGTCATTTAGGAGGAAGCTCCCAGCACTAGACATGACTGGTCTTAGACTGAGCCTGAACCGCTGCTGGCCGGGGTGTGGGACTGGGAGCCGGGATGTGCTGATGTGGTAGCAGTGGCTCAGCCGTGTGGTTTAGGTGAATGATGGAATGGACACATTACCATCACCTGCTTTGGGGATTCATTTTTTTTAAGTGAAAAAAGTAAATTCAAGTTTTACTCTTTTCCTATAACTTTATCTTTGTGGTGGAGCAGGCCCTGGTTTGAAGGACAGGCCTCCGGGGCGGTGGTGGTGGGACAGCAGCCGCCCACTTTCTTCCCATCACTGCTTTTCACCTCAGCCAAGTGAAGTCGGTGTCCTGAAGCTTCCTCCTCCTCCTCCTCCTCATTTGTCCTGTGTAGGTGCCACCCTGAGGCCCAGAGCAGTCGTTCTGCCCAAGGGTCACAGGCCCAGCTGTTGCATGAGCACTTGGGGTCGCAGCCCTTGGTCCCTGCGTGACCCCCAGGGTCTGTGCTCAAAGCCCGGGGCTCCATCACCTGTCACCAGGCCTGGCACACGGCTCCTGGTTGGCCTGGGCTCCCCATGGCTTGCCCTTGAGTTCTGGCCTTGCGGGCCCTGCCCTGGGCAGAACGCACGGTACTGCATGGTCACTCTGGGAGCAACCCTGCCCTGGGTGGTCTGACTGTCCCGTACCCCCTGCCAGGTGCCCCTCCTGGCCTGTGGAAGCAGGTTCTGTCTGTAGGCCCGGGGCCAAGCATGGCCAGAGAAGTGCTGCTTCTGTGACTTTTGCTTCCACTTCCCTGCCGCCTGCGCCCTTGGGACCTCCCTGAGCCGCCCAGCACATCTCCTCTCAGCCCTCTCAGTCGGAGGCACCGAGGGCTGCGCGGCAGGTGGTGGCGGTGGTGTCTCCCGCAGTGCTGGGCCCCGGAGGTGGGCTGAGCGAAGCAGACTGCTCCTGACCCAGATCCACAACTGAACTGGGAGAGGCGCCTCAGAGCTGGTGACTCTTGCAGAGCCTGGACTCGGCCCCTCCAACGACACGACCCCCGTGACCCTTAGGAGCCGTGAGTTCAGGTCAGCCCAGCTCACCCCAACCAGCCCTTTGCGACAGGGCAGCATGCGGCTGCTGGTGGACACTGAGGCATGGAGGCCCTCCATGACCCCTCCATGGTCCGGCCAGGCCCTGTAACCATGGAGATGACCGGGTGTGTCGGAGGTTAAAAGACGTTAGGAGGAAAGAGCAGGCTGGTGGGGTGGAACAAGAGGTCATGGAAGCAGACTGGCAGGAGGAGGGGGGAGGACCTGGAGGGAGGGGGGGAGAGGAGCCTGGGAAACAGGAACCGGGTCAGGAGACCTCGCATCGCGTGTGGCCTGAGAGTACTTTGCCTTTCACTTTCAATGAAGCTCGTGCAGCCACTGCCTGGAAGCCAGGTATTGTGAGGCAGAGGCAGGTGTCAGAGCCCCACTGGGAGGTCCCTGTTGTTAGCTAAGGGTGAGTGGCAGCTGGGCCTGGGGAAGGGCCAGCAGAGTGGCTGTGGGGGTGACAACAGGCCCCAGGAAGGCCTGTAGGTGGGGGTCTAGGCTGCTGGGAGAATAGGGGAGACCTCCTCCTGACCCCGCCCTGGCCCTCACGTGCTGGTCGGTCCCACCGTTTGGGCAGGATGCAGGAGGGCCCTTCCCAGGAACAGGTTTTGTGCAGCCAGCTGGTGAGCAAAGCCGGTCTGTGGGCGAGCCCCTCAGGAGACCAAAGATGGTCGAGGTGCCCAGTGGGGGCAGAAAGCAGCAGGGGTTCTGGCTAACGGGGAGGTTGCCACCAGGCCTACCTCCAGGGCCCGATGCAGTGGACACTGCCCCGAGGAAGGCCCGTGGGGTCACATTTTGGTGTGTGCACTAGAGCTAGCTGGACGGGACGGTGCAGATCCTGACAGCAGGGACTTAGGAAAGTCTGAGCAGGAGTGGCTCCCAGCACAGCCAGAGCCCAGTGCAGCGGGGGAGGCAGAGGCTGGGGGTCGGGGGAGGTCCAGGCCAGAGTGGGACACCTGGGCAGAGGGGGGCAGGGTAGGGGCAGGTGCAGAGGCAGCAATTCAGGGCCAAGACCCCGGGTCAGAGGCATCAGAGGAATAAAGACCCAGGTCAGCAGGAGCCATTGGCTGCTAGATACACTGAGGCTTCTCTGAGCCCCATTTGGAGACCATGGGGGCTGCTTGCGCCCACCCAAGCGAAGCAGTGGTGAGGGCCCCGGAGCCCCGCCTCGTTCTTCCGGGGCCCGTGGGAAGGTTCCTGTCCAGCTGACCACTGTTCTGCTGCCGGAGAACCTGGGGAGAGGAGTAAAAATAGATTCTGGAACTGTCTAAACTCAGCTGGCAAACTGGTGGCCAGATGGTGCTGGGTCCTGTGTGCACGGAGTAAGCTCTGCTGAAGGTGGGAAGGGCTATTTTAAAGTCTGGATCCCAGTGAAAGTTGCCGCCTGGTGCCTCATGGAGTCACATCGAGGCGAGGCTGTGACTGCCCTCGGTGGGAAGGGCTGGCTGGCCCCTGCGGGTGCCGGGCAGCCTGTGCTGAGTGCCAGGTGAGGAGTGGGCACAGGCAGATGGCCAGCCCGGCCCTGGGAGCTGCTCGGCCTCGAGGGCCCAGGAGGGTGGATATACAGGATAGCGGCTCGGCTGGTCCTGACCCAGAGGGACCCCATCTGAGTCTGGCACTCCCATCCTTGCTTCAGGGCCCCCCCTTGGCCTCGAAGGCCCGAGCTGGCCCTGCTTCTGGTAGTGTGGCATCCTCCAAGCCCTGCTTGCCTGCCGGCATTTGGGGAGTGGCGAGGTCGCTGTCAGGATTAGGATTAGGAACACAAAAGCGATTAGCTTGTCCTCCTCCCTCCTGCGCGAAGGCTTCCAGCTCAGGAGCTCTGCGTGGCAGCAGCTTCCCTTGGAGCTCACACCTCGGCCGACAGTTTCCTGTCGGTGGGCAGCTCTCAGCCTCTCACCAGGCCAGGCTCTGGAATGGGGAGTCCCAGCCCCCAGCCGCTGCTGAGCAGGGCCCACCCATGTGGGGACCCCCTTTCTGTCCCGGGCCTTTTGGTTCTCACTCCCGCCCTCTGGAGGTAGGAGCCCACAGCTCTTCATCCCAAGGACCTCTGTAGCCTCGGTGGGAGGAAGGCCATCACCCTGACGGACTCCATAGGAGTCCTGAGTTTCAGCCTCTGTTTGTCCCACGAGGACTCCAAGGCCCAGGAGGCCACAGTCCTGCCCAGGGTGGGCAGTGAGGCCGTGCCTGTGAGGGGCCCGGACGCTGGGCTCCTTATCCTGCCTGCTCCCTGCCCCGTGCGTGGTTCAGCAGCAAGTGTCGTGTGGGCAGGGGCCTCCGGGTGCCCCACTCTGAGAGCGTGGCAGTGTCTCAGGGGAAATGTGACTGGGTTCGGAGCCTGGACCAGCCAGGCCTTCCCTGGATCCCCCCCCCAGCAGCTCCCCTGCTGGGCCCCAGGCTAATCCAGCTTAGTGGGCAAACAGTAGTCCACAGCCCAGCTCAGCATTCCCCGGGCGGGCGCAGGGGCCAGGCCAGCTCCTGCCTTTGTGCTGTGTGGCCAGGATGGGGCTGGGAGAAGGGTGGCAGTGCCAGAGGAAGCCCTGGGCGTTGGGGACGGACACCAGGTAGGTGCACTGGGGCTCTCCATAGCTCCCAGATGACTGGAGCAGCTCATCTACTGCAGGTACCCGCCTCCCCCGCACCCCCGCCCCGCCCAGTGGCAGTGGTGAAGGCCCTGGTCCAGCTATGTGAGCCCTTAGATCAGCGGTTCTCAACCTCTGGGTCACGACCCCTTTGGCGGTCGAACGACCCTTTCACAGGGGTCGCCTAAGACCATCCTGTGTATCAGATATTTACATGACGATTCCTAACAGTAGCAACATGACAGTTATGAAGTAGAAACGAAAATAATTTTATGGTTGGGTCACAACATGAGGAACTGTATTTAAAGGGCCAGAAGGTTGAGAACCAGTGCCTTAGATACTGTGGTGCAGCAGCCTCAGCCCCATCCCCTCTGTAGGCAGCTGTGACGTTCTGATCTTGTATCCAGCCCAGCCACATGTGGCCTGTCCCAGGGGTCGCACTCCTGTCCCCTTGCTGCTCCTCGCCAGCCTGTCCTGCAGGTGCTGGGAGGCAGGCAGGGCCGAGTCCTGGTGCTTCAACAGGGTTCTTCCCCGACATCCTTGCTCATGACCCGCCTGGGACCCCGCTGTGTGACCTGAGCTCAGGTTCACTGCCTGTGGAATGGGGGTGGGGGTCCCTGTAAGCATCTGGAACATTTCTAACCGCCTCCCCACCACCACCTCTTCCACCTGCTGGTGCGGACCCAGCAAAGAGGTGCCTTCGAGTTGGGGTGGTGGTCACTGGTGTGCAGTCAGGGGCCTCACCTGCAGGCTGCAGTGGTGAGGAAGGGATGGGAACTGGGGCGAGGTGGAGGCCACTGGAGGACCCAGAGGATAAAGGCTTGGCTCCACAGGGGGCTCACCCAGGCCCACCTCGAGGGCCCCACACTGCAGGGGAGTCCATGAGGGCCGCTCCACAGGAGCAGGGGTGCCCTATAGATCCATTATTTGCAAACTCAAAAGAGCCCCCGACTTGGGACGGCCCCGGGTGCAGGCGCTCCCCTCCCGGGAGCCTGGTAAGCATAAGGAGACGGCTTTCCTTCCGAGGTCTCCCAACCTGTCAGGATAAACCCCGGCCCTTCTGGAGAAGCGGGTTATGGTGGCTTAGGTGTGGCCACATGGGACCCGCACCCTGACCTTGAGGGAGGGTGGGAGGCCCCTGGACTGAAGTGGCCCAAGGTCTTGCAGAGGAGCTGCTGGGAACGGAGCCTCTGGTTGCTGATGTGTGAATGGGGATGACCCCCTCCTCCCACCTGGAGGATGTTGCTGGGTGAGCTGAGACTGGGAGCTGTGAGCACAGGGTCTGCCAGACACTGTGGTCTCACAGAGAGGACGCCGCTGGGAGGGGCGCCGCCAGAGCAGTTCCCAGCCAGCTCTGAGAAAGCCAGGTCCCCCGGCAGCCCAGGAGGCAGCAGAGGGGTTGGTGACCCCCAGGGGTGCCAGGGGTGGAGACAGGACCTGTCCTCACTGGGCGACAGGCTCTGTGCTCACACACTCTCCCCCCCAGGCCTGCAGGGACTTTCTGGCACTAGCGGAGGCACACAGCCGGAAATGGCAGCGGGCGCTGCAGTATGAGCAGGAGCAGCGCATCCACCTGGAGGAGACCATCGAGCAGCTGGCCAAGCAGCACAACAGCCTCGAGCGGGCCTTCCGCAACAGCCTGCCCGGCCGGTCCTCCGACCCCAACAAGAACTTCAGCCAGGGTGAGCGCTGGGCCGGCCTGGCCACTCCAGCCGCAGCCTCCCTCCCGGCCGGCCTCTCCCAGCTTTGTGTCCCACGCCAGCCCTCATCTGGCCAGTCTCCCCGCGTCTAGGTTCCACTTCTCAAAAGACAAGTTCAGTGACCCCACTGTCCCCTCGGTGCCAGGGCTGGCAGGCGGCTGCCTGAGGCTAGGAGTCATGGTGCCCTGGGAAGGGCAGAAAGGGCAGCTAGGCGACCCCCAGACCGAGCGGCATGTAGAAGGATGGGGGGTGGGGGCTCTGGAAGGAAGGAGGCTTCTGAGCCAGAGCAGTGACAGGAAAGCACATTCGGAGAGTGGATGAAGGCAGCCACGGCAGGTTCATCAGGACCAGGCCACCGGAGTTGGGGGATCGGGGGGCACAGGATCAGAGTATGGGGTGCAGGTCCTGTCGGCTCTGGACCCCTCAGGTGGGTGCGACGAGGCTCTGTGAAGCCGCAAATGACGCAGCAGCTCTGCGTGTCCCTAGAAAGCCTCTTGACTTCCAAGGAAGAGGACAGTGAGGAAGATGAGGATTCGGAGTATTTCGACGCCATGGAAGACTCCACCGCCTTCATCACTGTGATCACCGAGGCCAAGGACGACAGGTGGGCTCTCGGGGCTGCTGCTTTAAGTCTCGTGTCAGATGGCATTTCTGCTTAGATTGGGTCTATTGTTCCTTAAGTCAAAAAGGCCCCAATGGAGTTTGTATCAGGGTTTCATTTTCAATGGACAGAGAACGGGGCACTCACTGGCTGGAGGCGGTTCCGGCCTGGGGAGGGGGAGAGCTGGGACCCCTGCGGCTCCTCCAGAGGTGCCTCCCCCCCACCCCCCCCCGGCCTCACCTGGTCCTGGGTCGGCCTGGCCTCAGGAGGCTGTGCTGACACCTCGGGAGGGTTTCTGAGCATCTGCTGCCACGGGCCTCAGAGAGTGGAGCCCCTCCACCCTGCCCCAGTCCCGCAGCCCCACTGAGCATCCTGAACTGAGGCGGCTGCCCCTCCAATCTCACTGGAGGGTCTGCTAGAAGGTGCCAGGCCCTGGGGAGACCTCGGGTTTGTAAACAACCTGCCCCCACTGTGTTTCCTGCAGAAAAACTGAGGGTGGGACCACAGGCCCTGTGGACTGGACCCCGGCAGACAATGTGAGTGACGGGGAGGCCCTGAGGGGGGCTGAGGGGAGGCCAGCACCTGGAGCTCGGGGCCCTGGGGCAGGCCCAGTGGCCTGCTGCCTTCGGTCCCACCAGCAGCTGGTCCTCAGACTCCCCGGGTCGGGGTGAGGACGAGGCCGGGAGGGCCACGTGCTCTGGCCTCTGCCGATGCACACACTGCTTCTCACGCAGGTACAGGATGGCGCTTCACTCACGCCCAAGGGCCCCCCCAAAGTGAAGAGGCGTGTCCGCATCCCCGACAAGCCCAACTACAGCCTTAATCTCTGGAGCATCATGAAGAACTGCATCGGCCGGGAGCTCTCCAAGATCCCCATGCCGGTAGGGCTCAGGCAGGGGGCCTCACTGGGTCCCCTGGGAGTCGCCTTCTCTGCCACCTGAGGCGCGAGCGCACACTGTTGAATCATGTCATTGCCGCGATCCCCCAAGAGCAGAGGCCTCAGGCTCTGAGGGAGGGGCTCTGCGGTGATCAGAGACTCAGGGACCCCCATGTCGCTGCACCTGACGGGGCCTTATGATGTCCGGGCTGTCCGGACCCGTCCGTGGGACTGGCAGGCTTGGGCTGTGTGTGTAGACAGGTAGGCCCTCCCCCAGCGAGGTCACACAGCAGGCTCAGGGCACGGGCGGGCACAACGGCATCTCCAGAGGAGGAGCTTGGAGGCTCTAGGCCAGACTTGGTTCCACTGTGACCCCAGACAAGTCCCTTCACCTCCAGCCTCTGCGTCCACAGCTGCAAAGGGGGGAGATGAACGGCACCCACTTCTGAGTGTCAGGTAAGACCCTGCCCGACCCAGGGTCACAGCCCAGCACCACAGCCGGCAGGTGCTCTCAACAGAAAACCTGCGTAATAGCTCAATAGCTCAGAATATGAGCAAGACCAGACCCACGTTGTCCACCATTCACTCATTCCCATGGCTCAGTCCTAGCATTGACATCCTGGGGTGGGAGAAGGACAGCAAAGCAGTGCGAGTGTGCGGGACAGCAGGTCAGGCGCGGGGAGGCGAGCAGGTGGGACTGCAGTGCTGGACCAGTTGTCAGAGGAACCTCCCTGAAGGTGCGGTCTGAGCAGCAATGTCCCTGCACATCTGAGAAAAGCCAGGGTGCTACGCTGGGAGCAGCTGGCTCAGCTGGACCCCAGCCGGACCCCCACCCTCCCACAGGTCAACTTCAACGAGCCCCTGTCCATGCTCCAGCGGCTGACGGAGGACCTGGAGTACCACCACCTGCTGGACAAAGCGGTGCACTGCACCAGCTCGGTGGAGCAGATGTGCCTGGTGGCCGCCTTCTCCGTGTCCTCCTACTCCACCACCGTGCACCGCATCGCCAAGCCTTTCAACCCCATGCTCGGGGAGACCTTCGAGCTGGACCGCCTCGAGGACATGGGCCTGCGCTCCCTCTGCGAGCAGGTGAGGCCACACACTCCTCCAAGCCTGGGGTCAGAGGCGACGAAGGGGACCCAGCCTCTGGTCCTGGCATGCCCATGCCCATGCCCATGCCTCTGGGCAGGGAGTGGGGAGGTTAACTGGAAAGTGGGCACCGAAGCCCGTTGCAGGCACCCTGACATCCTGAGGCGTAGGCTCTGCCACCACCCCCACTTCACAGCCTGAGAGCCGGGTGTGGAGACGCCCAGCCCTTGTCTCACAGTCACAGGCTGCACCTGCTGCTGTGCCCTGGCTTCTCCTTGGAGCGCTGTCTCTCCAGGGCCTCCAGGGGTCTGTAGCCCTCGATGCTGCCGGCTGCCTGGGGGAGGGCCTGGCCCGGGTCCCGCAGACACTCATGTGCGGGTCTGTCGCAGGTGAGCCACCACCCTCCATCAGCCGCGCACCACGTGTTCTCCAAGAACGGCTGGAGCCTCTGGCAGGAGATCACCATCTCCAGCAAGTTCCGGGGCAAATACCTCTCCATCATGCCGCTAGGTGAGCCGGGCCTGTGCCCTCCCAGGGCAGAGTTCTGGATAAGGGGGAAGGTTTTCCCACACCCAGAAGCCCAGCCTGGAGCCTCCAGGGCTTTCCCTGCGGGAAGGTTCCCTGCCCTTTGGCGCCCTGGAGCCTCCCTGGCCGTGTCCCTTCCCCTCTGTGTGAATACAGCTCTCAGGCCCCTGGGATGGTGGGGCCCAGCCTGGGGAGCCATGACCGCCGACCCCGCGTCTCGCCTCCAGGTGCCATCCACTTAGAATTCCAGGCCAGTGGGAATCACTACGTGTGGAGGAAAAGCACCTCAACTGTGCATAACATCATCGTGGGCAAGCTCTGGATCGACCAGGTCAGGGGTGCCCTCGGGGGCGGGGGTCTGGCCCGGGGATGGGCCGCTGACCACCACCCTCTCTCACCAGACGGGGGACATTGAGATTGTGAACCATAAGACCAAGGACCGGTGCCAGCTGAAGTTCCTGCCCTACAGCTACTTCTCCAAGGAGGTGGCCCGGAAGGTAAGCAAGGCCGCCTCGCAGAGCCCTGAGGGTCAGCCCAGAGAAGGCCTTGCCCACGCCGGTCCTGCCATGTCCACAGGTGACAGGTGTGGTGAGTGACGGCCAGGGCAAGGCCCACTACGTGCTGTCAGGCTCGTGGGACGAGCAGATGGAGTACGCCAAGATCATGCAGAGCAGCTCCGGCAGCCCCAGCGTGGACGGCAAGCATAAGACCGTGTACCAGACGCTGCCGGCCAAGCTGCTGTGGAAGAAGTACCCGCTGCCGTGAGTGGGGGGACCGCAGGGACTTCTGAGGGCAGCGGGCAGGGTGAGGGGACAGCAGGGGACCCTGCCAGACAGGAAGCCAGCGGCATAGGGGTCAGAAGGGCTCAGTCCACATGTGGGCAGGAAGCCGTGCTGGGTGGCTGACATCACCCAGGGTAGCAAGTCCTATGCAGAGCCTTCCAACAGCTCATGGGACAGTCCCCGTGGTCCAAGGAATGGAAACGACACAGTGGCACACAGACTCCAAAGATAGGCGGGGCGCGGGGGACATGCCCTGTCGTCGCCTCCGCAGGGAGAACGCCGAGAACATGTACTACTTCTCCGAGCTGGCCCTGACCCTCAACGAGCACGAGGAGGGCGTGGCGCCCACGGACAGCCGGCTGCGGCCGGACCAGCGGCTGATGGAGAAGGGGCAGTGGGACGAGGCCAACACGGAGAAGCAGCGGCTGGAGGAGAAGCAGCGGCTGTGGCGGCGCCGGCGGGCCGAGGCCTGCTCCCGGGGCTGCAGCATGGAGGACGGTGAGGGGGTGAGGTGGGCGGGGGTGGGGGCACCCACGGGAGAGGGCAGGGGGGCCTGGGAGCGGGTTCCCCGCGGACCAGGGGGGAGGCTGCCTGCCCACCGCCCGCTGTGCCCGCCCCGCAGAGAAGGAGACCGAGGTGCACACGCCGCTGTGGTTCGAGAGGAGGCTGGACCCGCTGACCGGGGAGACGGCCTGCATGTACAAGGGCGGCTACTGGGAGGCCAAGGAGAAGCAGGACTGGCACATGTGCCCCAACATCTTCTGAACGCCGCCCTCCTGCCACCAGGCTCCGCCCGGCCTGGCCCACCTGTAGTGAACGCACTCCATGCAGTACTTACGGCCCTCCCACCTCCCTTTTTTCTTTCCTTTTTTTTTAACAAAACAAAACACTTTTTGGAGCTCCCACCTGGACGGAGGAAGTGCTGACGCGGTTCTTCCAGCCCCAGGTGCCCTGGGTCCCCTGCGCCCTTTCATCAGGGACCTGGGACCCCTGGGGACCCAGCTCCCAGTCCCCACTCAGGCAGCTGCCGGGCTCCGGACCCACCAGCCCCACCCGGAGGCGGAGGCACCGACCCTCCCAGGGAGCCGCTGTGGACTTTTTTAGAAAAACCACCTCCACTTCTTTCCAGCAAGACCGTTAGTAAATATTTCAGTCCCGCGGACAGCTTCCACGTGTGCTTTCTTGCCACGAACGTGCTGGCAAGAGCCCTTCTTTTTACGACATCAGGAAGCCCGACGGACCCTCGTCCAGAGCACTTTCAGCTCAACATAGCGAGACGGCCCCCTGGAGCCCAGGGCCCCCAGAGAAGGGGCTGGGAGGGGCCGCTGGGCCCAGGAGGGCACAAGTTGTCTCCAAGCAACAGCACGGAGGGCGGAGGGGGGGACTGAGGGGCCCACGTGGATTTGAGCGCATCTAGCCTCCCCAGAGAGGCCAGGAACGGCCGGGGCAGGGCCCGCAGGTGCTCCTGCCCCCGAGCCAGGCCCCAAGTCAGCAATAAGAACCAACCCTCAGCTCAGCCTGGGTGGTGCCCTGGGCACGAGACCTAGCACCTGGGGTGCCCCGTCTCAGCACCCCTGAACTCTATTGGCCTGATTTATTTATGTAATATATAAATATATATAAAATAGCTATTTTGCTTACATTTCTATGGTATCTGGAAAGGCTAAATGATGAAGACAGGGTTCCTGTCTGAGTTTGGCCTTCTTGCCGCTGTGCTTGCCCTCTCCTTGGACCCCCTTCAGTTTGGGCCCAAACATTCATCACAGGGTGTTTCTTTCTACTCCAGGACTGGCTTGGTTTTCATAAGGAAAAGAGGTGAAAACACCAACTTGTGAAATGCCTGAGGGCGCCCACTCAGGAGCCAGGGCTGCAGGCTGCCCACGGGTCGGGGGGGCGGGCGGGCTGTGTGGGAGCACCTTCTGACATAATAAAAACCTTGGATGTGGAGTCCCCGGTGGCCCCAAGGCCTGCCTCGCACAACCTCTCGCACACTCCCTCCCTCCTTCCCCGACATTGGCCTTCCCATTCGGGTGGAGGCAGGTCTAGTGAGACCCACAGGCTGGAGGGGCAGCTCTCACGGGATAGAGGGCAATGGGGGAGGGGTGGTGATAGAGGGCAATGGGGGAGGGGTGGTGGTGAGGGGACCCCAGGACGGGCCTGACGGAGTGGGGAGGGGCTGCACGGGCAAAGCCCAGTGGGGACAAAGGCAGCCACTGAGGCAGAGCGAGGCATCGGCGCCTGGATAGAGCCAGACGGCTCGGAATAGGAGCGGCACCAAGCTGGCGCCAAGAGCCACTCGGACCAGCAGGACAGACCAGCCTGTGCCCAGTGTCTACCAGCCGCCAGCACCGAAGAGAAAGTGAAATAGACTCTGCAACGTAGAACACGAGGCCTCGGAATATACCCAACAAGTGCAGAAGGTCTTCACGGATAAGCTTTCAGACTCTGAGAGAGAGGGCGAGTGAGCGGGGAATGCCGCTCCGTGGAGGGGCAAACTCAGTCAGTTCTTCCCAAATCTACAGCCAACACGGGCCAAGTCCGAATTCTCCCAGTATTGTTTTTAAAAAACTTAATTGATTGTGAAATTTACATGGGAGAGTAACTGCACAAGAAATGGCTAAGGCGATTCTTAAAAAGAGGAACCGGGCGGGGCGGGTGGGACTTGACCTGCAGACACCGACATGCGGGAGCCACCCCCCACAGCTTCCTGTTCCCACGGCACCGGGCACAGCACGGATGCTGCCGGCTGACCGTGTCCCCAGCCTCGTGGGCTGTGAGCGTCATGAGATGGGAATCTTGACTGTTTGCAGCATCCCCAGGGCGGGGCAGATAGCAAGTGCTCCTTAAACAGGGATTGAACGCATGAGTCTCCGGCCGGGAAACCCAGCTGGGGCCAAGGCCAAGGCGATGCCCTGGGCAGCCGGGGCGTGTGGCTGCCGCCTCCGACTGGGAGCAGGGCCTCCAAGACAGAACTGGGGAGAGCTGAACCCCGCGCCAGGACACTCCTGCTTCCTCCACACTCGAGTCCAGGTCACTGCCCCCGACAGGCCCAGGGAGAGGCCCAGGTTCCTCATCCCCAGGGGCGGGTGGGGCTCAGCATGAGGGTGAGGAGAGGGCACTAAAGAGGAAAACGTCAACGTGCAGCACAGAGGACAGGGCGACAAGAGCACCCTTTTTATGACGCTCGCCAGCATGATTTTAACGACAGAACCTGTAGTTCGGTCTCACTTAAGAATATAATCTTCCTATGTCCAAATACGACAACAGCAAACGGAATCCAGCCACAATCAGACTGGTAACTCTATGCCCACGTTGGGTTTACACAGAAATGCAAGGATGAGTCACTGTCAGGCAGCTTTTCATTGTAAATCATAGCAACCAGTTCAAGGAAGACTCTCCTGGCATATGGTGGACTAGTGCCTGACAGAGCCCCTTAAAGGCACCCATGAGCGGGAAAGATCACCAACAGGCAGGCCGGAAACCAGGTGGGTGTGGGAACCTTGGGGGGGGGGGGGGGGAGAGAGAGCGAGTGCTCTGAAGTCTGCTTCTCCCTCAGCCATTTACGGAGCCCACCGAGCCGAGCAGTCAGTCTCACTGCCTCGAATGGCCATCCCAAACTACGGCACCTCCTTTTGGACGGTGTCCCCCAGAAAGCTGGTCCCCCCCAAAAGCTATGCCTTCAATGTCATGGTGAATCAAAACTAAAATATAAGTAAACTTGCTTGTTTTAATAAATGTTAGTCCTAAGCAGAGCAGGAAAAAAAATCCCCTAAGAACCTGTAATCAGGGGTGGGCCCTCACTTGGTTTTGAGCCAATAAAACCTCAAGCAGAGAGAGAAGCAGAGGAATCCTTGGGGGGCGGGCGGGGAGGCCTCTCCTTCGTTCCAGGCCGATGGAGCCCCAGGTGTGACGTTGCAAGAAAAAGGAGCAGCTCACAGTATACTATGTCTAAACACACAAACAACACACAAGCTGCTGACCGAAATAACAGCAGAATGAGACATCAAACTCCTCCGTGTGATGAAACGATCAGACAATAGAAAATAAGCAGGTTAAACATTGAGTACAGTATTCAAAAAACACTACAGAACATCCAGAAATTGGAAAAAATCAGTAAAAATAACTTTATAACAGATCACGCAACTACAGAGTGTTAGTGACGTGGATATGAGATCTGAAGAAAGTATCCAGAATGCAACACTGACACAAAGAGGTAAAAAATGTCAGAGAGAAGTTAGAGACATGAGGCTGAAGCGAGAAGTCCCCACGCGTGTCTAATGGAGATGGAGCAGGAGCAATCTTTGAAGAGTTACTGGCTAACAGATTTCTGAGCACTCATGAGAAATACAATCAATCCCAACAGATCCTCATCATGGTAAGTAAACAGACAGCCACAGCTAAATACAACGCAGTGAAAATGCAAGGCCCTTAAAACACCAAAATCTTACAAGCAGCCAGATAGGGAGGGGAAACAAGATCACCTTCACGGAGCATCAAACTGAGGTTGACCCCCAAGGAAAGAAGACAATGGAGTGATAACGCCAAGCAGAGGAGATGTTAGCATCGCCAGAGACAAACAAAAATGTAGGAAAACAATAGTGTCTGTGCAGTTAGACTTTGGTGAGTTAAATATCATGTAAAACATCTTACAGGAATCACAAAAGGAATCAGAAAACTAAATTTCAAAAACGGGAAAAACATTGTATGTGACGGAGAAAATTTCTATCTAAAAGAAGGCTGGGAAGGAGTGGAAAAAGGGATGCAGCTACGGTGGATTAAAATTACAAAATAAGAGGATAGAAATAAGTCGATAATCAATGCATCAATCATTACACAAAATATAAGTTAAATGCTCCAGGCAAAAACAATATATGGAATAAAAACATCATCCAACTATATGCTATTTACAAGAATACGCCCAAACCGTAAATACAGGCATACCTGGGAGATACTGTAGGTTCAGGTCCAGACCACATCGATACAACAAGTATCACAATAAAGTGAACCACACAGGTTTTCAGGCCTCGGCGCCCATAAGAGTTGTTCACACTACACTGTCGTCTGTTAAAAGCATTCCATCCAGCAAATGCACATATCTTGATTTTAAAAATACTCTCTTGCTAAAAAATGCTAAGCATCATCTGAACCTTCAGCTAGTTGTCACCTTTTTCTAGTGGAGGGTCTTGCCTCCGTGCTGATGAAAATGCAGCTCTGTGACGTGCAATAAAGCTAAGCGCAATAAAACGAGGCACATGTGTGCAGACAAGACTTTAAGGCAAAAAACAGTACTAGATGCCAATTCCCAGAAAGAAAAACAGTCGCTTTATAATGATCAAAGGTAAAATTCACAAAGTTCTAAAACTCTTAGGGCACCCAATAGCATCTCAAAATAACGTGAAATGGACTTTCACAAGGAGAAACAGGTGAACCCACAATCATAATGGAAGACTTTAGCGTCCCTCTCCCAGTAATGAGAGCTCAGAGAGACAAACATATCAGCAAGGTTTCAAATAGCACAGTTAACAAACCCGACGTATTGAAAACAGCATGACACGTAAGTGCAGAAGATGTTTTTAAACACACATGGAACGTTGGTGAATATTGATCACATATCTGGGCTGGTCATAAAGCCTCAGCAAACTTGAAAGCAAACAGACCACATTCTCAGAACACAATGCAGGCATTTAAAAAGCAATAACACACAGATAATCAGGACGAAAACAGTTTCCTAATGCTAAGAAATACCATTTTAAGTAACTCATGGATCAAAGAAGAAAATAAACCAGAAAATACAGTTAAAAACTAAGCCCAGCTGGTGAGCATCATCAGGAGATTGAATTCCTGGTCAGGGCACATCCCCACTAGGGGAGAGCAGGAGGCAGCCGATAGATGTTTCTCTCTCTCCCTCTCCCTTCCTCTCTAAAATCAATAAAAAAACATATTCTTAAAAAACTAAAATACCATATAGCAAAACTTGTAGGATTTGAGTACTTAGAGGGAAATTTATAGCATTAAAAGCTCGCATTGTAAAAGAAGAAAGGCTAAAAAATGAGCTAAACATCTAATTTGAGTAAGAAAATAAATATCAGGATAAATTCAAAGGAAGGACAAGAAAGGAAATAAAAATCAGAAATTAATAAAAGAGAAAACAAACATAATAGAGAAAACCAAGAAAGCTGAGGTTGATTCTTATTAAAACTAAAATTGACCAACTTTATTGATCAGCAAGACAGAGAAGGGGAGGAAGAGAAGGAAAGAGGGAGGAAATGAATGAACCAAAAAACAGTATCTGGAATGAAAAGAGGAAATGAATACAGATGCTACAAACATTTAAAAATGAAGATATTATGAACAACTTTGTGCCAACCTTATTTGAAAACTGAGATAAAAATCCTAAAGTTATTGTAACTTAAAACTGACTCAAAAAAAAACCCCACAGAAAAACCTGAGCAGAATTATAACCATTTTTTAAATTTAAATCAGTGAAAAATCTTCCCTCACACAAATGCACACAAAACTCCAGACACTGCTTACCAAGAAATAACCAATCTTACAGAAACTATCAAACCCTCAAACCTAACGACGTTTACCTGCATGAAGGAGAGATGGCACATATGTACAATGGAATATTACTCAGCCATAAAGAAAAGAATGAAATCGTACCATTTAAGACATGGATGGACTTAGAAGGTCGTAGGCTAAGTGAAATAAGTCAGACAGACAAAAACAAATACCATATAACTTCACCTATATGTTGAATCTAAAGAAAAAAATAACAGAAACAAACTGATACAGTGAACAAACTAATGGTTGCCAGAGGGGAGGGGGGTTGGAAGACTGGGTGCAAGAGGTGAAAGGATTAAGAAGTATAAATTGGTAGTTACAAACAGTCACAGGGAATATAGTCAATAACATTGTAATAACTATGTGTGGTACCGGGTGGGTACTAAATTTACCGAGGGATCCCTTCACAAATTATATAAATGCCTCATCAGTATGCTGTACACAGGAAGCTAATATAAAATAATATTGAATGTCAACTGTAATTGAAAAATAAAATTTAAAAAACAGAAGAAAACTACTTCCACACTTTAAAGGCCATTTGCCAAAACCAACAGCCGACATCCTGCTCAGCTGTTCACAGGTGATTTCCATCCACAACACACATGGCTTTCAATCCACCTCAGGAACAAGACCGGGCTAATTGTTTAATTGCCAGCAAGCTAGCAATTAAATTGGTATACTGGCAAACAGGCAGGCTGTATCCACAAAACAGGTTTGTTTTTTTAAACCCATCAGAGTTCATAAGATAGAAAAGTAGATCATATTAAATCATTAGCTTTTTCTATATTAACAATCAGGAATAGAGATGGAAAAAATATCCCATTCACAATAAAACCATAAAATAGGAGTAAATTTAATAAGAAAATTATAGAACCCATATAAAGAAATTATAAAATCTTATTGGAGGATCTAAAAGAAGTCTAACAAATGGAAACCATTTTTATCGTCTGGGGAGCTTTAGGATCATAAAAATGTCAACGCTCCCAAAACTTACATCTAAATTTAATGCAATTATTTAAATCCCAATAGAATTTTTGGTTTGGGCAAGAATGGGAGAGAACTGAATAAAGTGAGTTTAAATTTCATGTGAAAGAATAAATTCTAAGAATAGCCTGGAAAAGCATTTTTAAAAGAAAAACAGGAGATCGACCCATCTAGATGCTCGTGGTGCCCTAAATTCTAGTTTCAGCTAGAATCTCACCCCTCACGTTGGAATCGCCTGTCCAGCTAATAACAGGATGTCTCCATTGGCAGGTCTAGGGGACATCTTAAACCCAACAGGTCCAACATCAAATAGAGCGACCAAGTAGTTCACTTAATAAATGAAGCTGGCACAAGTGGATTTCCATTTTGGGGGGAAAAAAACAAAAAAAACCCCAAAACTTGACTCCTGCCTTACCTGCTTATACCAAATACATCCCACAGGGCGCAATGGCGCAAAATAAAAACATTGCAACAAAATATAAGAGAACGTATCAGGGTGGCGGCGGGCAGGACTTTTAAAAGCATGAAAGGAAGCCCCCCAAACCCCCCAAAATGTTGACCTTTCAGAAACACCATACACCAAGCCAAGAGCAAACCAGCAGAAAACGAGCCAAAGTTGTGAAACCCAGAGGCCTCGGTGCAGAGGCCAGCAGGCCTCACCTGCAGGGTCACTTACCTGGAGCCGGGCTTGCAGCCTCCTTTCCGGTCTCCGCCCGCAGCTGTCAGCGCACCGCGCCACGAGGACATCCAGACAGAAACCCCAAAAGCTGGAGCACAACCTGGGGAAGGTCTCATCTACGCTCGGGCTTAACAGGCCGACTCCGGAGGGAAAATCCCCCCTTTCCTGCTTGGTGTGTGAGCCAGCCATCGGGCCGCAAGGCCTTCCACTCACCCTGGGGTCAGCCATCCTCCACGGGGGTGCGGGGACCCCGCCGTCTGGCCACGTTGCTCTCCCTGCACCAGCGCTGGGGCGCGGACGCCCGCCCATCAACCACGGGCACGTGGGCCGCCTCGATACTCCCAGGGCGCATGCGCAGGACGCAGGTGCACGTGCGGTGCAGCACATTGCGCAGGCGCCACTGATTGTGCAGTCACTTCCGGGGCGTGGAGAAGGGCACAGGGCGGCCTGGGAGAGGCCGGCGCCCGATAGGCCTCTGGGGAGAGATGGCCGGGCCCTGGCCAGTTTGAAGCCAGCGCCCGGGCTCCTGTTCTGATCCTGGATTTGGCAGGAGGAACGCAGAACTCCTCCTTCCGACAAATATGGTGTCAGACCAGCGCGGCCCCCAAGCCCGGGGGTAGCGGATGGGTCTGTGCGGGGCACAGCGGAGGGCAGCGAGCGCCCAGAGCTGCAATAGAGGAAGTGGCCGCAGGGAAGGAGGGACAAGCTCAACGTGTGGCTTAGAGTGGCCTCAGCTGCCCACGGAACCTGCCGCTGTCGGAGCAGGAAGTGGCCCCCGAGAATCCCACGGCGGAGTGGACAGGAGAGGAGGGCCGTGTCCTCAGGCCGTTCCCCTGCACGGACTCCCCACCCTCCAGGCCTGGCTGGCAGCCGCTGAGCACCCAGAGCCCGAGCCCGTGGAGGCTGGAGGAGCCTCCTCACCCTCGGGGGACACCGAAACCCGCCAAATGGTTAACCAGCCAGGAGGATGGCTATGGGGCTGAGGGAGCAGCGGAGCAATGGAGACGGTGAATCTTGGGGCCAGGGAAGCAAGGAGCCACTCACTATTCCAACTTCAGTGCCACCAACTCCGCATGACGGGCAGTCGTATGGGCCTCCGGATAAATTCCGGGTGGAGAACCGGCCTTGGGCTAAATAAGCTGGGGGACCTGTTCTACCACCGACGCCTTTATTTCCAGAAGGAATGGGGAGCCAGGCTGCAGTGATTTGCCGGAAGCCTTGGGAGTTGAAAGGAAGCCCTAGTTGGGCCTGGCACATTCCGAGTTCCCAGGTGGAACAGCCAGGCTGCGATGCCGTCGGGGAGCGGGATGTGCCTGGCCAGGCCCTCTGTCTGTCGGATCTGTCGTGCTTACTCTGGAAATGGCGCGCCCGGCAGCGCTGAGAATGGGCAGAGGACAGCCTGAGCTCCAGCCTGGGGAACGCATGCTCCGCCCCTGGCCAAGCTGCCCTTCATCTGCTCCGGAACCAAGTGCCAAGTGGCCTCTTGGTTCCCAAGGAAGCCACCAGGGGAACCGGAGGGAGCTCCAGGGGCCTAGGTGACTGCCAGCAGCTCCCTTCCAGCCTGGCCCGGCTGCAGAACCACCTTCTGCGGGGACAAGAGCCAGCGGAGGCACCACCCAGAGGCCAAGCCTTGTGTTCTCTGCACGTGGCAAGTCAGTCTGAGCTGCCATCAGTCGTGAACACTTAGAGGTCCTGGAGCTGTGACCTGTGGCCAGCACACGGGTCTGAATCCCGTAGACCTGGGGAACTGACCAGGAGGAGCCAGCAAGCTGTCATTCAGATGGATACCAAGGAGGAACCAGAGGTTTTCCTCAGCCTGTTACTAACCCATACCTTTTAGGAAACAAAAATGTCAAATCCTGCTCCCAATCTGGCAATAAACACAGTACTGATCCTAAAGTGGGGTTTTAATCCTAAATCCACGGGACTCTCTGGGGCGGAGGGGGAGGGGGGGATCATGTAAGGTGATCACTTTACTGAGGCCTTTGTCCCTGTTTTTCATCTGATTTTAAAAAATTGGTTTTAAGGGGGAAACATCGATCTGTTGCCTCCCATACGTGCCCAGTGAGGATCAAACTAACAACCTAGGTATGTGCCCTGACCAGGAATCAAACCCACAACCCTTTGGTGTAATGGTATGACATTCTAACCCCCTGAGCCACACCAGCCAGGGCTTCATCTGATTTTTTGTAAACTGTTTTGTAGAGTCCCTAACTCAAAATTCAGAATTACGGGCCTGTACCAGAAGAGAAATACAACTGGACAATGAAGATGCTCAATCTCACTTAAATTAGTTCAAACCAATTTAAAAATCCATCACTTTTTACTTTTCAGATTAGTAAAGGAGACTGCAGAATGAAGATGGTAGGTGCAGACGTGTGTGGGAAGTTGAAATTGGAAGTCTTTTCTGGAATGTATCTTAGAATTTTTAACAATCCACCATCTGACAGCCATTTCTCTTTGGGATTTACCCTATATACAGATGAGTTAACGAATATATACACTCAACACAGCATTTTTCTTAAATGTCAAAAACCGAAATGTTTATAAATAGGGGACTGTTAAGTGACAGTACACCCGTCAGTGAAGTGCTATGTGGTTGTTCAGAATAACACAGACCCATATGGGCTATTCTGAAGCAGCTTCCAAGACACAGTAAGTGGGGGAGAGAGAGCAGGGTGTGTGTGTGTGCTCGCACGCTCAGGATGGGTATGGTCTCCAGGGAGAAGTGGGAATCAGGGTGGAAGGGAACCTTGCTTTTCATGGTCCAGCCTTTTGTACTGTTTAAATTTTTACCATGTGCATGTGTCACTTAAAAAAATGCTCAAGAAAGCTCCCCATCCCTCCCCCACTCCTTAAAACCAAGGGCTGCTGCACTCATCCACCTCCTGCTGCCTGAACTAAGAAGGCTCTTCCTACCAGCCAGCCCATCTCCCTCCTCCCAACCAGCTCCACTGCGTTTTATCTTCTCACCAAGAATGGCAGGAGCTCTCCCGGCAAACGGGCTGCAGCCAGCACAGTGGGCGCAGAAGTCAAAGGTAAAACGTTAAAGAAATTCAGTTTCTGTGGGTGTTGACGATGAAGACATAGAACAATGAAGATGGTAGGGATGAGGGAGAATTTGAAGACAGTTTAAAGCCATCATGGTGGGAAGAAGAAGGGGAAGGTACTAGATTTTACTAAGAGAAGAAAACAGACTGAGTTCAGGAGTCTCACCAGTAGAAGTTTATAGTATTGCACTTTGATTACAGTGTGTAAATAAAAAATTTGAGTATTACTCTCTGGTAAAAACCAACTTCCTTTTAGATTAAAACAGGTTTGGGGGAAAAATGGACCAAATGCTGCTTGGGATGGAGAGAGAGCACTGGACCAGGGAGGAATCACCAGCTCAGAAACCCCAAAGCTCTTAGAGAAGCTTCCAAAGCAGCCAGGGTCACTCTCAGCGGTATTTCCCCAAACAACCCTCTCCCCCAGGGATATGGTTTGGGGACGCCTCTGGCCATGCACAAGAGGACAGACCCCCAATTCATGGGGCCTGCTTCCCTCCCCCGTGCCTCCCAGTCCTGAGACCTCAGGGCGGCGTGTGAGCCACCGCTGACATGGGGTGGGAGGTGCTGGTGTGGATCACAGACCAGTGGTTCACGGCCTTCAGAAAACCCCAAGTCTCCAAACAGAGGGGGGACAGTGAGTTGGGGGGGGATGAAACTGGAACTTTTCCATTAGCTCTTAAAGAGAAAACTCAGCAACTCCTGCCTTTGTATTGGACCCTGAGAGGCTGCTGGAGGGACAGCTGTATGAGGCTGGGACCAGGCAGAAGGGAAGCATGGTGCCTCTGGGAACCTAGGGCCCACCTCTGTGCCTGTGGGCAAGTGGGGCTCAGAGATCCCCTTCTGTCCGCCCCACAGCAGGGGCCTTGCTGAGCATGAGGGGGCCAGGCGGGGGAGCCATAAAGGAAAAAGCAGCATCAGGCTCTCTAGACCCTGCCCCACCAGAGTCGGAGGCCCCACCGCGTCAGTACCAGGGCTCTCCCACACACGAGGTCCTTTCCCAAAAGCAGCCCCGTGGAACCCGTGGAACCCGGGCATGTGGTGTGCTACCCAGGACAGCAGTCTGCAGCGTCCCGTCTGTCTGCTCTTCCACCTCAAGGCACCGAGGCGGGAAACTCACTGCCAATGACAACTGAGGAAGTCACTCCAGCAGCGGGGACATGAGGTTGAATGAGAGGGTCTTTCTTCCCAAGCTCTTAGACAAAGACCACCAAGGTGACAGCTGCTCAGGCCACACATCCCTGACCCGACAGGAGCCACACCTCCTCCTGACCCCTGGCCCCCTGAGCGTCCCCTGGATCAGCATCCCTAGGGGAGCGTTACTCTGGGGGGCTCTCTCCCTCCTCCATCCCTCAGATCCCACATGGCTCATCTTCTAGGAGAGAAGCCAGCCCTGCTGGAGCCTCTCCGGCTTCCAGATGCTGGACTTGCACCTCAGGAGCCAGGAGCCGAGAAGCAGCTCAGGCCGCACACTCTGCTTCTCTTTGCCCCAGAGCCACACAGAGAAAGCACAGTCTCACAGCAGGCGCAGCATCTCGTTTCTTTCAAAAAATAAATATTTATAAACTTAGGGAGGAAGATTCAAAGAATCAGAGCATTTTCCCTCCAAAAGCACAAATGTCCCATGTGAGTAAACCAATGTAAGTCCACCGACCCACTAATGCAACAGCCCCCACCCCCGGGAACTCTGCCTGAGGCAGGAGCCGGGAGCTGGTCTCTGGCTCTGAGCCCCTTAGTCCCCCTTGGTGATCAGGTCTTCGATGTAGGCGTCCAGCTCGTCATCTGTATTGATGTCAATGTCCTGAAACAGAGCAGGGCAGGGTCAGCTGGGGGCCATCAGGTGGTGGGGGGCCTGCCTCCCCACCCTTCTGTGGGGCCTGAGGAGTCCCCTCCTCTCCCCCACCCCCCAGCTGTTACTCCTGTCCCCTCTTGATCATCCCGCCCACCCCAACATCTGTGCACAGATGATGCCACATTCCTTCCCTCTGCCCAGCTCCACCCCAAGTTCCAGGTTGCCGTAGACGTGTTGCAGGCTTCTCGGGCTCAATAAATCCAAAACACAGCCATACCCCCCACCCCAAGTTGTTCCCATCTCAGTACAGGCCACCGCCTTCCCTCCGCCCACGGGCTCAAACCATAGGAATCACCCTTGTTTCCTCCCTTTCCCTCAGATATTAGAGATCTGCCCACTCCCTCCCTCCTCACTGTCATCATCCAAGGTTAAGGCCGCCAGCATCTCTCACCCAGACAACTGTGGGAACCTCACTGGAGTCCCGGATTCTAACCTCTAGCCATGCCAGGCCCTCCTACAACCAACCAGAGTAAGTGTCTTAGAGTGTAAACTGGATGATGCCAGTGACTTCCCACCTCTACAGGCCCACCGCGTCCACAGCCCACAACTCCTGCCTGAGGTCTGGGCCCTGGTCCGTCTCTGCCAGCAGCACTCACACTCACTCTTGCATGACTGGTTCCCCTCTCAGCTCAAATACCTCCTCAGAGAGACCACCCCTCAAGCCCTGGGAAAGTGGCCTCCCGTCTGCCCTGTTTCCTGCATGGCACTTCCTGCCCTGGAGTGTCGGGCTGTGAGGGAGGGGCCTTATCTTGCCTGCCGGTGGCCCCAGTACCCACAGGACAGGCGGAGCAGGCCCTCCCTCAGTGCTCACTGCCCAGGTGAAAGATGGAGACCCTACGGGCACTCTCCACTTTGGGGCCACCCAACCCCATCTGGGCGTCATCTGGAAAAGTGAGAACTTCTATTTCATGGCTGGGAGGAGTCTCAAACCAGGTTGTCCATTGAAATGTCTAAACAAGGGCAGAGTATGATACCGTGGGCCTGGCTGGGAGGAGGCCTAGGCAGCCGCACCACCTCAGCCCTCCTGGTCAGGATGCTGTGCAGCCAGGGTTGAAACCACAGATTCCTGTGAGTGGGGAGAAGGCAGCAAGAGGTGCCCAAGCCCCGCCCCCCGTTCCCCCAAGAGACCAGGTGGTCCAGCTGCAGAGAGAGAGCTGCCTGGCTCACCTCCTGCACCTTTTGCAGGAGAGCCACGATGTTGGTCCTCAGCTTCTGCAGCTTCTCCTCGGTCTCGCGGAGCTTCTTCTCGGAGGTGCGCAGGCTCTCCTCAGAGGCCTTGGCCCGCGAGTCGGCGCGGCTCTGGTAGGAGTGGCACAGGTTCTGCAGCCCCACTTCGTACTGCCTGAAGTACTCTTTCTGTCAGGGGGGAAGCCAGAGGGGGTGCATGAGCTCACAGGGGTCCCCAGGGCCCATCTAAATGAGCGCTGGTTTCCCCAGCTGGCTCAGCACAGGGCTCTGAACCGGAAGGGGTGTCAGACACAAGGGCCAGCAGCCTCTGGCTCCGGAGCAGAGAGACTGCGATGCCATCTTGTGGGGCTGCCACAGGACAAGGTCAGGATCACACAGGGAAGCACTTAGTGAAGTGCTCTCGCCCACAGCACGCCAGGAGTGACTGTGAGGATGATTCCGCCCATTCCCGGGGGCAGAAAGGACCCAGTCCCCGCTCAATCGTGCCTTTCCAACTTCACAAAAGCCCTGTCAGCAATCCGTGCCAAGCCATACCCACAACGTCGGACCAAAATTCTCTTCTACCCATTTCAACAAGCAGCAGGAGCAGCTCCAGGTGTGTGTAGCATATTTAGGCAGCATCCGTTTTTCCCATCTTCCCTGAGCCCCTGGCACTTCCAAAGGTTGGGGTGGGAATGTTAATAGTCGTTTTGGTGGACAGGGTAGCAGAGTACTTGTTTCAAATGAAACGTCACCTGGAATCCCAGTGAAGTTATTTAGGTCGTATGTCTTTGGGCTTTATTCCTTTTCTAAGTTCAACTTATAACATGATTTACTCATAAGTCACCAATAAGAAAGATAAAGCCATTTTAATGAACACGAAGTCATAACCAACAGGTCCTGCCTGACCAATACAGTCTTACCCACTCTAACCTTTCTTTCTTTCCAGGAAGATGTATGAAGTACCTAGCACCATTGGGTGGCTCCTGTCTACTGTTCGTTTGTTTGCTTTTTAATCCTCTATTGATTTTAGAGAGAGGGGAAAGGAGAGGGAAGAAAAGGTGGAGGGAGAGAAGGAGAGAGGGAGGGAAGGAGGGAGAGAGGGAGTGTAGGAGAGAGGGAGCGTGGGAGAAAGGGAGAGAGAGAGACATACTGATGTGAGAAACATTGATCAGATGCTTCGCACATGTACCCCGACCAGGGATTAAACCCACAACCTGGGTAAGTGCCCTGACTGGGAATCAAACACACAACCAGCCCTTTGGTGCACCAGATTGCGCTCCAACCAACTAAGCAACACTGGCCAGGGCCTGACTACTGTCTTTAAAAAGTGTTACTGGCAAGTAACTAACTGTGTTATTCACCTGACAATCTAGAATATTATCCTATTAAACCAAGATGGCAAAAGAAATCCAAGCTCTACATGATAAATACATTGGCAGCACAAAATACCCGTTCCAAAGTATTAAAGTTCAGTATATAATACCTTGAGTCTAACTGGGATTTACATTAGTTTTTTTAAATGTTTATTTTAAAGTAATTATAGATTTCCAAGCAGTTGTTATATTACCGAATGTATATGTACTGGAATCTAATTATCTGCAGGACCCCTGTGGCCTTATGGAACTCCTGGTCCAGCATGGTGGGAAAAATGACCACCATTTAGACTAACAAGAACATAATGAACACAAGACTCTGCTGTGTCCCTGATATTAAAAAAAATTAAAGTTTGAGCTATTTTAGGCATCATAATCAGGAGATCATGAAGTGACACACCTCTTTGTACAGAATAAGCTCACAGACTATTGTAGGCTCATCCGCTGCTGCTGACTCTGTTTCGTTGGAGCAGATGAGCCCGCTGCAGAGCTCCCACTGCATCCCGGCTTTGCTCTGAGTTTGGCAACAACTTTAAGCTAAAGCACCAAATCTGACAAGATGTCAGGCCAACCCAGCCGGTCCTATGGGCTGTCTGTAGAGTTAGGGCACGGAGCCTCCCCCGAGGCGTTCGTAAGTGCCAGCATCTTCTAGCCTCCTCGCTGGGCACCACCCCTCTCATCTCACAGGGAAGCTGGACGGCACCGTGAACAGGAAGACCCGTGTCCGCAGGAGCACCTGGTTCAAATCTGGGCTCTATCACGACAGACTTCACCTCTTGAAGGCTTAGTGTCTTCAAGTCCTCACCTCATTTCCTTTTTTAAAGTGGGATGGAGATTAAGCCCCATGTTTTTGACTTTGGAAAAGCTTATCAAGAACACGGCTGCCACATGAGGGCCCCACATGTTGAATATACTCATCTTGCAGTTCCAAGTCCAGCTCTCTAGAAAACTTCACGGTTCCACCATGAAACAGCCCACTTGATAAGGGTGACTCCCAGGTCCCCATCTCCAGCCCTGACCCAAATGCTAGTCCCCAGTCTCCACCTGCCCACTGGCCTTCACCAGAAATTTTAGTGCCAGTACTTCGGCCCAACACAATTAAATCTCAACTCATCACCTTACTCTGATGAAAGCCCTGCTTTCTCTCCCAGGTAACAGCTTTGTCATAAACCTCCAATTCCCTCAGGCTTGAGACACAGGAGGCATGTGGACTTCTCTCCTGTACTTGCCTCAGGCAATGACCAGTCTGTCCACGGCCTCTGACATGGCCTTCACCTGCTGGTCCACTCCCACCACTCTGGCTTCCGTTCCCTTTCCTCACGTCTGATCTTTACAACTGGACCAGCCTCCTTGCCCTGCATCTCCCATCCACCCACCCAACCCAACATGCTGCTACGCTCTTAGGGGCAGGGGCAGCACACTACGGCCCATGGACTAAATTAGCTTGTTGCCTGTTTTTGTAAATAAAGCTTTATTGGACCACAACCATATCCTTTCCTTTATGTATTGTCTATGGTGGCTTTCAGGCTACAATAGTGGAGTTGAGTAGCTGCGAGACACTGTGTAGCCTACAAAGGTGAAAGTACTTGCTAACTGGCCTCTGCAGAAAAAGTGGATTGACCGATGCCCAAGACATGGTTTAGATGGACAACTTCATCAGCTCAACCATCTGGCTGGCTCTCCCATTCCATAGTGTAAGTCACTGTGCTTTAAGACCAGACATTCAAGACCTATCACATCCTTGCCCTCAGGCCCCCTTCCTTCCTAAATACTCACCCACCCCCTCCCATCTGCTGCCTTGACCTCCCCTACATGCCCTCTCATCCCCGAGTCCCCCTGCCACTCTCTCGCCTCCCCCAGACTGCCCACTTCCACAGCATGTACCGCTCTCCACCTCATAGCCAGGTGCCCGGCAAAAACTCAAGTCTCCACTGACTCTTGAGCCCCTGGAAGCAGGACTCTTGCTGCTCCTCCCAGCACAGGGCCCCTCAGGGTAGGCGCCACATACGACAAATACGACTCGGTGCTCATTTCCACACCACAAGCTTCTCTCTACGTCCCTCTGAGAGTCAAGTTTTAAGCACTTTGAGCTCAAGTTCTTCACTATTGCCTGTGCCAGGTTTACCCCCTCTGCCCAGGTAGAGGAAGAGATGTATTCATCATAAAACGTCAAACCAGGCTACTGTCCGTCAGTGAGGACTCAGGCCAGGGTTTCATGACACCAGAGTCCTGTGCAGCTAAGCCACTTCTCTTCCCACTGTGTAGTCTCCTCCCCGTTCTCTTAGCATAAGAGGGGGAAGCTGGCTGGGAGGCACACAGCTGAGAGCTGGCACCACAAGCAGCACCAAGGGGGGCACGCAGCGTGCAAGATCCAAGGTCAGGGAGACTCACCAGAGGAAAGGATATCAGCTCATCTGAACTCATAGCACTCAGCTCCTTTTTGGAGATGGGGAAACTTGGAGGCAGGAAGTACCGTAAACAATTCCTAAACGAGAAAGCGGTGGGGGCAAGACGTCAGAATGGCAGGAGAGGAGAAAGCCACCGCTGGCCCTGGAGCAGCACGACACGCACCGGAGGATCTGGACGAGCAGGTCGATGGTCTCGTGGTTGGAGCTCGGGGCGGTGGTGTCAGGCTCAATGCGGGTGCAGTCAGAAGTGGAGGGATCTGTCACGGCCACAGCCGGCTGGGCCTCAACCGGCGGGGCTTTAGTGGACTCCTCCTCGCCACCGCCCTGCTGGGTGTCAGGGCTCTGATACTCCGGGGAAGGAGGCTTCATCAGCCGCACATCTTCACTGTCTTTCTCCACCCTGGAGAGGACAGTGTTTCTGTCGTGTATCCCCAGCTCCAAGGATGGGACACAGCCACCCCCTGCCCTGGCCAACTCAGTCCACCCAGCCTCTTCGAGGGGCATTACCAGCGGTCTCTTGGTGTTGTGTCTGTGGGCACGTAGTCAAACTTCACCTTCCACCGCACCGCATGCTTGCCCGCCTCCACAGCTGTGACGCGGCCGGTGTACCACTCCTTGTTCACACGCACCTCCACGTGCAGACCTTTATCTGAGAACGGGATGGAGCCCAAGTCAGAAAACTGACTAGAGTCCCCTACTCACTCACACACCTCGAGAAAGGTCATCCCAGGGTTTGCAGGGACAAGAACTCCTGGGTGCTTGTCCCCACTATGCCAGGGACATGGGACCCAGTGACCCTGGTCTCCTCCCCCATCTGTCATAAGAGTTCTAAAGAGCAGCAGGATGAGTGCCAGAGGTTTTAGTTCTAAGAATGCACACAAGGGTGGGCTTTCTTCAGAATTCTTGGAATTAGACTTGAAGCTACTGGAGCACCAGAGCCCAGAGCCCGGAGAGCCTCCGTGAGCACTGAAGGTCACGGCTGCTGGCTGAGGCCCCACTTCCCGCCTCCCCCACCGGCGGCCAGGTACCTCCCTCCACTCACCTTTCTGCGCCTTCTTGAGGTCAGCTGAGTCCTCCTCAGCACTGTCTGACAGCTGTGAGGAGAACAGAGGGTTAGAGCCCCTGAAGAGCAGACTTCTGCATGGCTGGCTGCCCAGGGTCATCAGCCGTCACCGCCATGCTGATTACATGGCAGTTTAAATCACCAGGACTTGCCAAGTGCCACTTATTAAACCACTATCTTAGGTGTCTACGCTTCTGTCACCTTTATAAACAAGATAGCGGGCGAGGGACAGAATGTCATGAACACAGAACGCAGGGGTTTAAACCTCCCCGATTCTGCGTCAATGTGACCTCCGACCTGGCACCCACTCTCCCGCAGGGTCCTACCTGCAACCACGTTTCCGTCATCTTTGTAAACTGCGCTGTGGAAGGCTCACGTCACAGCACAAACGGAGCTGTGCAGACTGCAGAGAACTTCCCCTCGACCACCTACCTCACTCAAGTCCTTCTTTTCCTCCTTCACAGTAATTTTGCCCCGCTTGGGTCTCTCCTTCCTCCTCTCAGCCTCTTCCTCCGCTTCTTCCTCGTCAGAGGCATCAAGAGCCCGCTTCCGACCAGGGGTGGCCTAGAGCGAGGCGAGAGGGAAGAGAAGGAGCCACGTCAGTCCCTGAGGTGCAGGAAGCTTCTCTCCGGCCTGAAGGAGCTTCAGAGCGAAGCTTGTGTGTCTCACTCTCCACCAGGGCTCAGGACACCTGACATCGCTCAGTGTATAGCAACTCCTGGCCCCGTGCCCCGAGGACTTGTGCTCAGAGCGGTCACCGGGGAAGGCTCTTAGTTCACTCCATACGGCCAGCTGTGACCTCCCTGAGACACAGCACCCACTGCTGAGCTGAGCAAGGCTGTGTCACCAGACCACAAACCTATGCTACAAGCATGAGGAGCCAGTGGAGGCCGTTCAAGTCTGTGACAGCCCGCACCTTGGAAGGAGCAGGGAAAAGCTGCCTCAATAAATAGAGTCACTTGCTCTGAGCCCCTGAGAAGTCAGTCCCTTCAGCTCTGGACACTGACTGCCCAGCTCCACTCCCACCCCACCGAGGGGAAGAGCATCTCACCGGGGGCGGTTTACTAGGGGGCTCCGGCTTCTTGACCACTGGCATCTTGACGGCTCTGGGGGTGGGGACCTCCCGCGGGCTCTTGGAGTTGGGCAGTAGAGATGGTGACAGCGGCTGCACCGGAGGGGTAGGCCGAGGCACAGTCTTGACTGCAGTGTTAACAGGCTTTCGGGGTGCCTCGGGTGGCTGGAGGAGCCTGGATGTACAGGCCTCCTCCCGGGCTGCCAAGGCAGGCGGCTTTGGGGTGCTGCTGATGGCAGGAGCCTTTCTGGTTGGCCTGGGAGTGTGAAGGGCAGGGGGTCTGCTCGGGGCATTCTTGATCACAGCAGGTAAAGGAGGTGAGCGAGGACGCTGAGGTCTACGTGCAGGTTCCTACAAGAAGCCCAAACAGAGTGAGAACACGGTCCTAGCACACGACACCCGAGGAAAAGCCCCTCCTGCCTGGGCTTCACTTCACCTCAGAGGAAGGTCTAGTGGTTACTTCCAGCGGCAGCTTCTTCAGGTCAGCCTGGGAGCGGATGGGCGTGGTCTTCTGCAGGACAAATGCGATGATCAGGTGTTACCTACCTTGGTACACTCAGGGAGACGCTCTTTGGATCCGCACCGTCCAGGTCAGTGGGGAAGAAAACGGGGGCCCAGCCCTACTATTACAAGCCTCCCGTTCTCACTGGGAGGACCCAAAAAACACAGACACCAACCATCTGCAATGGCAGGATTCTATATGATTAACCCAGCAACTCAGAGACTGGACTAAATTCTCACTAAAGCAGCCAAAAAATAAATAAATATATATTTAAAAATAAATATACTGCTGGTAAAAATTAACAGATCTTCAGAAGAATAACTTAGAAATAGTTTTTTAAAGCCACAGAATTTAATTATCCACTGAAAATATGTGTGTGTGTGTGTATACATCATATGACATCATAATCTCCTATCCCTATTAAAAATATACAGTATATGTATCTATGTGTATGCAGGCAAGTCAAAAAAAGCTGGAAGGACATGCAGTTAATGGTTGTTACCTCTAAGGTAAGCTATTCATTTTCTGAAGTTTTAAAACATTCATAAATGAATGGGACCACTTTGTAATATATAAATAAAAGTCTGCCTGTCTAAAATAATGATCAGGGCCAACATGAGACCAGTGAGCCTGGAGATTGGGGCTGAAAAGCCCTGGCAGTTCTCCTGGGCGAGTGGAGAGTGAAACTGAGCCCGAGGGAACAGGGGAGCCACTGAGAGATACACTCAGGGAGACGCTCTTTGGATCCGCACCGTCCAGGTCAGTGGGGAAGAAAACCGGGGCCCAGCCCTGACAGACATGACTCAGCCTTGCTCCGCCCAGGACCACGCACCTGCATGGCCTCCAGCCTCTCCTGATGTTGGCGAATTTTCTCTGTCAGCTGCTTCTGCTTCTCTTCCGGCGTCTTCAGGTCCTTTTTTAATGTCCCCAGGGGAACCTTCTGCTTCTGCTCAGAAGCCTCACACCTGTACAGAGAAGGTGCTAAGGAGACCGTGGGAAAACAGGCTCCACGTAGGCAGGGACCTTCCTCCTCAGCCAACTCACACCTTTCATCAGAGCAACCACCTCAGAATTCCCAAGTTCAAGGGATTAATACTCACTGCAGGACACACATATATTCTTATTTCTGGACACTTACTACGTGCAGCAAGACAGATGTAAAGATGTGAGCACTGATCTCAAGAAGCGTAGCGAGTTATTTACCCAAAGAGCGGAAAAAACATGGTGAGAGGATGGAGATACCCACAATCGCGTTAGAGAAAAGTGCTCACCGGTCCTGCTCAGGATCAGGGTTCATGGAGCAAACCCAGGTGTCAGGATACTCTTTTTCCACAGAATGCAGCTGGAAGGGGAGGGTCCGCCACTTCAGACACAAATCTGTGACACAGAAATCACACCCGCAACCCCAAAGTCAGCCGCGCCTACCAACAGTATCTGTGGTCAGCATCTTGGGCCTCCCAAGCCAGGCCCAAGGCACAGATGACCCTACTCGCCATTCAGAGTTTCATTCTGGCTCCCACTGTGCCTTCCTTACAGAACAGTAACTCTTCTCAGGGACAGTGACACCAGCAAGGACGGGAACTTCGTATCATGGACTCTCCACGCCCCCAGCCCCTCTCCCTCAGCACAGCCCTAAGACTTAGCTCCCAAGGCCATCACTGAACAGACTCATATCCCCAGTGGGACTATAAGACCATGAATGTCAGTCCGGCCAGGCCAGCATGGGGACAGGGGGTCATGGACTATGACGGGAAGGAGTCAGGAGGAAGTTCTGACACCAACTCACCACACTGGATGGTGGTGGGGATTTCCATAGACCTCCGGCGTTTGTAGCGCACATCACTGGATGGGGGATGGTTCCAGTTGGCAGAGAGGTAGCCATATTCATCCCAGAACTTGACGATTCCCCGCTGGGCTGGAAGGCAGAACCCACACATCTTGTTAGAAGGCAGCCTCTCCCTCTTCCTAATTTCACGCCCTCAGGCAGTGACAGTACCCTAAGGCTGGAGGTAAAGAGAAGCGGCATTACCGATGGCGATGTCCTTCCAGTACTGCGCCAGGTGATCCCCCATCGCCCGCAGCAGGTGCCGGTACTCCTTGGCATCAGCAAAGTCCTGCTTGTTGTGTGTAGGCTCCAGGACCAGGTAGGGCACATCAACGACTCCAACAACCCCGCCACATGCCCTGCAGGGAGAAAGACGACAAAGCCCCGTCACCCCACTGGCTGAAACCCCCCCAGCACCGGCCTTGGAAGCTCCCCTGGGGCAGTACTCACATGCCCCCTTCCAGCTGTGGTCCCACTTTCTCATACATCTTGATCAGGCGGCTGCAGTTGTATATGAACATGCCGTCCAGATCCCGGTGTTCAATGTTGACCCCAAAAATAAAATTCAGTTCCTTAGGTTCCTTAAGGGCTCTGAGAAGAAGAAAGATAAATTCTAGTAGACCAACCCAAACACCATGGTGTTTAAGAGGTGTTAAGCTTAAACTTGAGACATGTTTAGCAAAAAGCTTTGTATTTTCATTCTTTTTGACAAATATGTTTTTATTGATTTCAGAGAGAGGGAGAGAGAGATAGAAATATCAATGAGAGAGAATCATCAATCAGCTGCCTCCTACATGCCCCATACTGGGGATGGCGCCCACAACCCGGGCATGTGCCCTGACCCAGACTCAAAGCATGACCTCCTGGTTCATGGGTCAATGCTCAACCACTGAGCCACGCTGGTCGGGCTGTGTTTTCATTCAATGTGTAACCTGTTAGACTTGATAGGGACCGACACTGCGCAGTGACTCTAAGCATCCCTTACTAAAAGCATACGACTTTGGCCTTTGGTAACAAAACAGAGTTGTATTTAGGTGTGAATGGGATACTGTGAAGCTGCTGCTCCATGGTGAATAAACACAGGTTTTCTGCATACCTACTCCACTAATGTGACAGTAATAACTTTGAAAAGGCAAAAACTCACAATGAACAGGCATGTGACAGAAGAGACCATCATGTGATAAATGTCAACAGTATCACAGAAGCTGCAAAGCAAATGGAAGAGCAGTGGGCTCACTCAGGAAGAAACCTGAAACCTAGGCCTGTGTCAAGGAGCCAAGGAACAAGCCAGGAATGAACTCAAGGCCCAGAGCCCAGAGAGGATCCAGACACAGAGGTGGGACAGAGAGAGAATTTACTGAGCCAGGACAAATGCCCATTCAAAATGAAAAAGACCCAAAAGTCAATCTACAGCGTTATTCCGATAGCACCAGGTGGTAAAGTATAGGCACGTTTAAAACATTTTTTAATGTCCTATATAAGTTTTATACAATTAGCATTTTATATACTCTTTAAATGAAGGGGGGGGGAAGGAAAGGAAGAGAGGGAATAGGAAAGAGAAATAAAAAGAAGAGAGAGGGAGGGGAAGGGGGGAAAGAGAGGGGAGGAGAGAGACACAGACAGACAGGTGCCAGTGAGAAAGGTTTGGTGTTCAATTCAAGGTGCTGGCACTGCCCTGCCTTTTCCTAGCTCAAAAAGAACTGAACGAGGAAAAAACTGTTCTCCTACAGCGAACATCTGACCAGCATTAAGATTACAACATTGATGGTTTTCTCAAAGCAATCTTGGTGACAGAATAGCAACCTTGCGGGGTGGGGAGGGATTCCTCAAGCTCTTTGTCAACAATCAGTACAAAAGCTCCCTAATTTTAAAAGGTCGAAGGCCAGCCCTGGCACTCACCGCTGCTTGGCATCCTTGATCCGCTTCTTGACATCCGCTTCTCTGCGCATGGTGATGGCCGTGTTCTGCACCTGCCGCAACATCACCTGGGAACGAGCGCCAGCACCAGGTGAGGGGCGGAGCTCTGGCCACAGCAGGGAGCATGGTAACGCATCTAAAACTTCCCACTGCCCATCACATGGAGGCAACACCACCCCTGGAGACTTATTATTTTCTACAGACAATGGGGACAAACTCAAAAGCTGTGTTTCCCTTCGCCGGGCTTACTGACAACTGAAAGTCTACAGAGGTGTGTGTCAGCCTGGGAGATCAGAGAACTGCTCGGACCCGGATTGCTGTGTGACCTGGGACAAGTGCTGTTTTTCATTTCAATTTCTCTTTCCATAAACTGAGGATACTAAGTGTCCATACCTCATGCGGTTTGGGGATGTTGAAATGATTAGCCAAGATTTTACCATATGGTGTGTTCAATAGAGGTTATGCAAACATCATTCCATTTTTCAGCTTTAAGGCAAGGGGTTCTTGACTGTCTTAGGCTGAGCAAGGCCAGCTGTGGGATCCTACGGCCAGAAATGCTAGAGAACAGCTGCACTAGGCTGAGCCTCACCCTGGAGTCCCGTGTGAGGTCTCCACCCAAGCGTAGTTCTAATGCCCGTGCTTTGCTCTCCGCCTCCCGGGCCTTATCTTCAGCTGAAACACAGAAGAAACCATGATAAGGAATTCAAAGGCTTAAAACTCTCAGTCATCACTCTTGGATCCCACAGTGAAGTTCCCACTGGACAAGGATGGTGGTGGTGTGTGTGAGAGTGTGTGTGTGTGTGTGTGTGTGTGTGAGTGTGTGTGTGTGTGTGCACACTGCTGAGGAACAAGTGAGCTGGTGAGCAACTGCCCCACTTGGACTGCACGGTCAGTTCAAAAAGGAAAATCAACGACTCAAGGAAACTGGTACTATTCACATCTGAAACATGCTTTTCAAACATTCCAAGTGAATCAAAACAGGTCAAAAACTGCCCAAGGCAACCCAAGTTAAACCCTCAGCAGAAGCTAGAAGCTATGGGTCCTCAGCCAATCATTCTCCATGAAGAGCCAGGAAGCCCTGTTATCAGGACAGACCTTGAGATTTTTGCCCTGGAGTCATAAACACCAATTTCACAAATATTTGGGCCAGAGGGCACTGTGGGATTCTTCACTCTGGGCAAGCCCAGCAGTTGACATTGTTTTAGATGAAGAAGAGAGTGTCCGGAGAAAAACTGCTGAGAGGACTGGCCAGCACGGGGAGGGCTGCAGGAGGAGCTGCCTCAGTGGTGGATGGAGCTTTTTCCTAGATCTTGCTTTGGCGATAAGCCGTGTCCCAGGCGACTCCCACCTAACCCCTCCCGCACAGGGGACATTACCAATCCGTGCTACGTGCTCAGCTTTCTTCACTTCCTGCTCTGCCCGGGTCTTGAAGCGGCTTGATGTGTACTTGTACATCCTGAATGGGGAAAAGGCAGCCTAAGGGCCCGAAGAGTAGGGGGCAGGGTGGCAACCCTAGCAGCTCAGGAAGCGCCCTGACTTCCTGCTTCCTCCCAAGCTGCACTGTCCTGGCCCCTCATGGTGAGCCAGAGCCAAGCTTATTTCAGCAAAGAGACTCAATTCCGTACTCTACTTGCCGCTTGCCTCCGGATGCACTTTGATAAGCAAGCTCAGTGCTCCCCAGTTGTTATTAATCCCACGGCATAAACAAACCTCAGTAATAGGCCAGGGTTTTTGCTTTTCTCCTGTGTAGTGTCTACAGGCCCCTCGGCCCTGAAGCCAAGAGGCTCCAACAGCTCACTGTGCCAGGCAGGCACCCTCCACGTCACCGAGGGCACTCACACTCAATGAGCTTTGCCAGCCAATCTCCACAGCCCTTGGCCACCTGCCACCTCTATCCCTCCCTCAGGACCCACAGTAAACCGCAGGCAGGTAAAGGCCCCAACAGCCAACACTGTCCGAACCTGTCGCCTAGCATCTCTCCAAAACGTCCTGGGAGAGCGTGGCAGGGCGGGCAGGTCCCTACCTGGGCTTATACAGGCAGCACGAGAGCCTCTTGGTCTGCACCTTGTGCCCATGGATGAAGATCCTCATTCGGGGGTCGATATAGAGCACGGCAGCGTAGGCACGGAAGGAGCGCCGCTCCGGCTTCCTGGAGGTGACGGGAACAAAGCAGTGCGGTCACCCCCCCAACCAGCCCCCCAGGGTCCAGCAGGACCGCCTCTCAGCAGGCTCCCACCTCCCCACTCGCATCTCTACTTCTCCTGCCACCTTGAAAGTGTGCTCCCTCAGTGCTGGCACCACATCCTGGCCCCTCCCGTCCCCAGCACAGGCACCCAGACACCAGCCCCCGCCCTACCACTGCCCCACCACGGACCCGGCCACTCCTCTCCCCTCTCTAGGGCCTCCGTTTCTTCTGTCAAATCAAGGAGGTGCAGCAAGGAATCATCTTTTCCTTTGGCTTAGCTGAGGCCCTGCTGGCCTATTCATCCCTCTGCCTATGGCAAGGTGATGTGGAGTTCCCAGCTTCATGAACTCTAACACTGGGAAATCCAGCGAATGAACTCTTCCCTCTCTCCCTAAAGTCACTTCCTGAGCTTTCCCAACTGAGAAAATGGGTACCAGTTCCAGGACTTCCCTCCCTTCCCAGCCATACTCACGTGCCCTCTGGGGAAGTCTCTGCCATCTGGATATCTCTTGGATTTGAGACTATGTCTAGCTCTGGTTCTCCGTTATCCATGAGTTTGAGATTGAAGATGATCACCAGTGTTCCTGGGGAACAGAAATCCCTTCTGTCTGCCAGGTGCCCCCTGGACATTCCCACAACACCGTGGCTCTGGAGCTAAGGCTTCTAGGTGATGCGGGCTCAAAACCTACTTACCACTGTCCCCAGGAATCTTCATGAACTGAGTCATCACTTCCTCCTCGTTGTGGAAGGGCGAATACTTGTAGATGAGCTCTGTCTCTATGGAGAACTTTTCCAAGTTGTCTGTGAGAGGGTCCCGGGTCCGAGCATTCCAGGTGGGCAATGGGACTATCACCTATGAGTGAGCACAGGCAGACATTTCCCCTAACGTGTGCGTTCATTCATCTTATCCTTCCCCACACGTGAGGCCCAAGCTCCACAGCCTGGCACCAGAGGCTCTGTGGCTTCTGCCCCTTCCCAGGATCCAGCCTCACACCACTAGGTCCCCTGGGCATGCTGGGCTATGCCCTGGGGGCCTGTGCCAAGGCAGCTCCCTGCTCGAGATGTCTCTGGCCATTTTCCTAGTTTGGTAATAATTCTACTCTTTCCACTAAGGAAAGTATATTTGCAATTATGTAGTGAAACTGAAATTATACATAAACATAACTTACAACTCAGCAATTCCACTCCCAGGTACATATTCTAAGAGAAACTTTTGTACATATGTACCAGCCAACAACTAAGAACAGCAAAACAGCCACTACAAAGTGGATTAAACTGTAGCATATTTATACAATGGAATACTGTGGTGATGGAAATGAACAAAGGAACAGCTACCACCATCAACACAGATGAATCCCACAATGTTACATGAAAGAAGCAAAATAAAAAAACCTATGATGAGTGCATTTATATAAAACTCATAAATGCACAAAACTAAACTATTCAAGAACGCACATATGAGTGACAACATTATAAAGTAAAACAAGGAAACAGTCATCACAAAGTCACCTTAGGGCAGTTCCTTAGAGGTGCAACAAGCAACCTGATTGGTGGAAGTGCACTGGGGACTTCTGGCATCAGCTATGATGGTGGCTGCATGGGTGTTTGCTTTATTTATTCTCTAAACTGTACATACATTTTAACACACTCTTCTTTATGTATGGAATTTAATCTTATGTCTAAAGTATGTTTTAGAAATTTCTACCCTTGTCAATTATGCCTCAATAAAGCTGGGGGGAAATCCTACTCTTTCTTTAAAAACCCTCTCAAATGCCACTTCCCCAGAGGCCTCAGTGTGCTCTCCTCCCCCCACCCCCACCCCCAGTCAGCTTCTCAGGACAGTGGCTATCACATGGCCCACCGTGAGGAAAGAGCTCTGTACTTTAACAAGTGCCAGGGTGATAAACTGTTAGAGTTCTGGGACATTTTGCTGGTTTCTGAGAAGCTTCCTGCCTAGAGTATCCAACCCTAGGACTGGTTTGCACACATTCCGATGCAGCCAAAAATGTTTATTTTGAAATCTTGGCTGAGTTCGCACTGCAGTAACAATCCAAAACAGTGACCTTCTAGCACCAAGTAAGGAAAAAATTTCAACCTAGTTTTTTCACCAGGGAATTGAGCTCCATTTGTGTTCTGTGAGTTTGTACCTCACTCTGCACCTCCCATTCTTCACAGCAGTCCCAGGTGACAATGGCATTATTTCAACTGTGGGCATTCATTCATTCCCATTGGCACCCACCCCTGCCATCCAAACACTTCTCCTCTGTTCTGGTTCCCCCGACCACTCTGGCCACGCCTGTCTCCTGGCACGTTCTCCTCTCCCAGCCTTTAAATGGCCGCGTGCTTGAGATCCCAGGTCCTCTTCTCACTCCACGAGCTCCTTTAGTTGAGCTTATCTGCTGCCAAGAATCCGGGAGCCAGGCCTCCCCCCGACTCCAGACCCAGACTTAACCTTGAGTGTCCAGGACAAAATACTCTTCCCCTCCCAGCTGCACCCTCCGCCGTTCTTCCTCGGCTCCAGATAGCCTGCCAGGCCCAACTGCCACACCAGAACCAGAGTCAACCAGACCCCTCCTTCCCCTTTCCTCCCTCCATCAGTCAAACACCACATCTGTGGCCCCACGTGCTAGAGAGGAAGACTGCTCCTATTTCGCTCCTTCCCTGCTCTGAGTCCCTTCAGGTTACACACAGCCAGGTCTTTCACCTGGCCCACTCCAACACCCCGATCTTCCCAGGCCAATCACTACACGGTACACGGCAACCAAACTGATCTTTAAAAACCCCAAACCTAACACTGCCACATCTTCTTTAAACTGCCTTTTATGGTTGCTTTTAATCAAGTCCCACATACTCACCTCGGCCCTGAGGTCAAGCCTGCCCTGGCCTCCCTGCTCTGTGGAGGCCACCACTTCCCTTCAGGTGGCCCACGGCCAAGCCCCTTCCCCCAGCCCTCAGGGCCTTGAGCAGACGGTTCCTGAAGACCCCGGCCTGGGCTGAGCTCTCCTGCCTGCCTTTTCCCAGGAGCCTGCTCTTTCCAGCTGCAGGCTCCCCGCACATCAGGTATGCTGACACTCACCACAAAGGCAAGCTTAACTCGCTGGCTTATCAAGTAAAAATGGTAAAAAAAGATAGCCTTTTATTCCCAACATGAATGAATCTGTGATGATTTAGGCGCACATCTAAACAGGGCTAGTATAAATTTAATCTAATCATGGTTCACCAACAGAAATAAATTAGATTGAAACTGAATTCACCTACCTGTTGATGTGACAGCCATAGATTTCTCTCTACAGGTACTCTCAGCCCCTTCTTGCAAGCTCTGCCTCCATTTCTCACATATGAAAGGAGATCAGAGTCTAGTCTAAGGCTAGCAGACCAAGGCCTTCTCTAGTCCACGTCTCCCTCCACTCTCCCACCCCTGATCCCATGAGCAGCCAAAGGCCTCACCAGATCAGCTCTGCAGATCATCTGAAAACAGAATACTGTACATTCTGTAGGCCTTCCTTCCAGCATAGCAATAATCAGCTGAGGCTGAGTGCCAGCTGCCATTTAGCGAAGTACATACACTGATCTTTTCCATATGCTCACCAGCTTTAGTACCTACTGAGGCCCTATAGGTATCTGACTTGTAGCTTCTGACATAGATGGTTAGAGCAAACACATTTCCTCAAAAGAAAAATGTGCTACCCTAGCAGGTTTTCTCAGTGGTTAGAGCATCAGCCAGGAGACTGAAGGGTCTCAGTCGCAGGCTCAATCCCCTACCCCAGTCAGGCACGTGCAGGAGGCAGCTAATTGATGTGTCTCTCTCACATTGATGTTTTTCTCTCTCTGTCTCTCTCCCTCCCTTACACTCTAACAATTAATGGGGGAGAGGGGGGGAGTCCTCGGGTGAGAATTAACAAAAGAAGAAGAAAAAATGTGCTCACAGCACATTCCACAAAATCACCATAATATGGGAAAGGCAGTACTGTTCCTATTATTATTGCAGCTGTGGTTTCCACCCACAGTCCTGGAAGCCTCAAATCCTCCCCTCGATAAGACAACTTTCCATACTGACACCCACCAGATTGAATTCAAGCTGCAGATCTAGGGGAGCTGCATATCCAAATCTTGGTTCCGGCCACTCGATGGCCTGAAGCATTCAGGTTTTACTTCCTCTCACGTTAAAATATCTGCCTTCACCCCTCCACCAATTCATTCAACCAGCTAACCCAATTAACAGGGGCATGGCTGCAATCCTGCAACCCCAATGAGCCCGGCATTGCAAATGACCTATGACAGTGATGGCGAACCTATGACACGCGTTCAGAGGTGACACGCGAACTCATTTTTTTGGTTGGTTTTTCTTTGTTAAATGGCATTTAAATATATAAAATAAATATCAAAAATATAAGTCTTTGTTTTACTATGCTTGCAAAGATCAAAAAATTTCTATATGTGACACGGCACCAGAGTTAAGTTAGGGTTTTTCAAAATGCTGACACGCCGAGCTCAAAAGGTTCGCCATCACTGACCTATGAGAACAGCCGGGGCAGGCCCAGGAAATGTGGAGTGGAGGGGACCTACTTCGTCAATGCCTTCCTCCTCATGAAAGGTGCGAGACAGGAAGAGGCAGGTCATGGTGTCGTCCTTCTTGGTGAAGAGGATAAAATCCTTCCCGATGCGCATGGAGCCTCTGAAAGGGAAGCAGAACTGGGTCATTCTCCCAGGGACTCGAAGCTCATCTGAGAAAGGAGCAAGTCTACCCGTCGTGACTGAACTGCCTTGGAGCGCTCTCCTACAGGCCTCCTGCGGTCTAAGGACCCTGAGCCAAGTTCCACAGGCCTCATCCCCACTCCTGCCACCTGACACTCCTCCCTCTGCTCTTCCGTTATAACCTTCTCGACCACACTTACCGGCTCTCTCACCACCCTTCTAGGGCACATTCACTGCTGATCATCAGTTCTAGTTAGTCTCACCCCCAGGCGTTGTCACAATGTAACCGTGCTGCCCATGTGCCAGGTTCATCCCAGCCACACAAGGGCTGCTATCCTCTCCAGATTTCAGTCCAGTAACGGATACCTTTAACACATCAGCGTCCATGCTAACCACAACCAATTCCCATCCTGTCCTTCCTTCATTGACACAAACTCCCCTAGCATCTACTCATCAAATGGCAGCACCATCAAGGGAACAGCCCACTACCTACGCTCACAAGTCCTCAAAAAATAAAAATAAAAAACAAAACAAACAAAACCCAGTACGATCCCAAGGTTAACCATGTAAAATATAATTCTTCATCACAGAGGGGGCCTATAATTGACTCAGGTCCTGTAAGTACAGCCATCTTCTGTCTCAGAACTGTTTGACCCCCTCCAGCTCATTATGACACAGGCAGGTCCCTGCTTCTGGATGCAACTAGTTCCTCGGCAATGTGCCTCCAGGAATCGACTGCTTCCTTCCTGTCTGGCCATGTGAAACCACCTGAGGAACAGGCCAGGACAGGCCTTCCCAGGCGGTATGGAACAGTTGTCCGGCAGAAGCGTGAACACCCATGGGAGGACTCCCCACTCAACAATGGGGCTATTTAGTTCCTTTCTTCTGAGCAGCTTCTAGGACTTGATGACTATTATCTCATTAGTCCTCGTCATGCCCGAGGGAGGTGATGGCAATAAGGAGCCTTATTACTCTCATTTATGTATAAATACAAACCAGACTGGTATGCCAAACACACAAATGAATGCCATGTCCCATTATCCTAAATGCTCCGGACAACTCCCAGGACACTATCCAGAGACACCCTGGGGGCTGCCAGTTCTGTTTCTCCTCTTCCTGTTCCCGAAGTTCTGGCAATGCTCCTTCCCCGGCAATTTCACAGTCCTCCTTCCCTAAAGCTTCTGGGTGGCAAAATGAGGCACAGTACCTTGCCTTCTGCCAGAACTTACTCTTGCCCTAAATTGGCAAAAACTCCCAATTTGTGTCTCGTTCTTCCGCAGTCTTTGAACCTGATAGCAACAATCCCCAAATGCCACTTCTCTCGGCCCCCTGCTTCTCAGCCTTATTCTCACCACAAATCACTTCCTCCGAAAACCTTCTCAACTTCTGAATTGGTATCAAAATGAATTCACTCTGAACACTAGATGGCTCCATCTCAATGGGTCCTTTACAATTGTTCTACTAAAAATATGCTAACGACATCACCCTCAACTTCTGTACACTCTCCTTCCCGGTCTTCTAAGCGCTTTTAGAGTCCTATTTCATTTGCTCCTAAAACTTGCTCCATAAGAGAGAGAATGTCAGAGATTAGAATCCTATATCCTAGATTAGGAAATAGATATTCAGAGAGATGAAATGTTTATCTGAGGCCAGGGAACTGATAAAACAGGTAGGAGAAACCTGGCCTACAATCCAGGGGGCAAGTCAGGGTTTCATTACCATCACACTGGTATGTATGATATAATCCCAATTCAGAAAGGAGGAAGCTGAGGCTCAAATAACTAATTAAGTGAGGTAAGATTTGGATTTTATTTTATTTTTGTCTGACTTAAGTGAAAGACACAATTTGCAGTCAGAAATTCTGGTTTATATCTTTGCTCTACACTTGGGCACCTTTATATTTTTGGGCAAATCATTTCCCCCCTATAAACCTCAATTTCCGCATCTGAAAATGAGCATAACAGAACCGACACCTCACAGGACCACAGGGAGGATTGAACAAGATCAGTTAAGCTTTTAGCACAGTGCCTGGCACATGGTAAGTGTCTGTGGATACCATTTGGTTCCTGTCCTAAGAGACAAATCACAAAGTCCAGGTACCATGTCTTTGGAAGCACTTTCGTTCTTGCCCACACACCCAAAGCACACTGCATGTGAGGGACAACTAATGCTGTTGACTGGCCAAACCACCACTCTCTCTCAAAGAAAACACGTCGCCACAGCAGGACTGAAAACATGACACAGAATTCCATTTGTACAAACTCCAATTCCACCGCGTCTTATTCGATCCAAGGACACGTACAGCTGGGAGTGAGCATTTCAGAAATAGAAACCTTTCTCTTGGGGCTTCACTCAAAGCCAGAACACATTCCAAACACCAAACAAGTGGGAACCAAGGTCTGAGAAAGGAGTCCCATGGGATCTGAAGACATTAGGTGGGTCCCTGCCACAGGACCTAGCCGGGCATGCAAGTGGAGACCATGTCCCTTAGGATGGAGATTTGGGTCTCTCTGACTCACCCTGGATCCCCAATGCCTAGCACAAAGCATGACATATGGCAGGTGCTCAGGGAACACTGCTGCGCCATGAAGCACCTTCCTCCCTGTCTCAGATATATCCCAATCCCACAAAACTATCACGCTACACCTCAACTACAGGGTAAGACATTTTCAAGAAGAGAGGTGCAGTACAGGGCACAGTGCCAAGAGAAACCTACAGCTTCTCCCGCAACTGGTTTTGGGCATCCATACTTTTGTTCTGTAAAGTACACAAGGCTGAACAACAGTAAGTCCCCAATCCACTCCTTTCTGACTTTCCTTCTCTTACAGAGTTACAGTGATGGAGACAAGAAAGCGCTCATGAGACAGAAGCAGGAGAGCACTGCTTGATTTTGTTTTGAGTCCTGTGACAGGCTTCCAGGATACTTACGATTTTAACCCATTCCCATACTGCCCAATCTGGGTGGACTCAGGCGTTCGTTTGGCTGACTTCCCAAACTGGATCACACTGGCAGCATCGTCTGAAATGGCAAGCGTAAGTGAAAAGTCTGCATTTCTTTTCCAGGCTCCTCAAAAATCAAAGGTTTGAGCCTTGCTAACCCCAAGTAGGGCTGTGTATCTACTGAAAACCTCTGACCAAAGAAATTCACAACCATGAGGCAATTGGACACAACACCTAACTGGCCTGTCAGTTTCAGTTTAGCCATCACTATGACCTTGTTTTGTTACCCAAACATGGTAATAAGGTGTGTGTGTGTGTGTGTCCTGTAGTTTCAGCTCTGGGATGTTGTGCAAGCTGATAAATATAATGTCAAGAGACAGGTAATCTGACTGACCTCAGGCTGCCATTCTGATGCTATCTCCCATGCTAGGACAAGACCCAGCAAATCCACATGTGAAATTATGCCTGGTATGTTGCAACACACTCCTCTCTCTCCTGCTGGATCTTTGAGTCACAAAAATGAGGCCACAAAAAAACAAGTTAACACAGCCGGTATTTATAAAAATGGTTACTTACTTGGATCCATTCCTGCTCCATCATCCAAAAAGCAAAGCATAAATCCCCCTCGAAGATCCTCTCGCCTTTCTGTAAAAGAAGAGGCCGTCATTACTGGGTGATTACCCTCCAGAGAGCGGCAGCATGGGTAGGGTAAGAAGGGGGATCAGTGTGAAGGTTAGTTCAAAAAGGTCAGGTCAAACCTAGCTTCTCCTTGTAACAGACCTAGCTAGTATAAGTTAGGGCCCTTGGGAGTGGAAATCCCAAAGCTTCTCCAATTCCTTCTAGTTCATGACAAAGCTTGAGAGACTCGATATGGAGGACACAGAATACCTGGCCCAGTATCCAACCAAACCCAGGACCACTGACTACACATGTATTTCACACATACCTCAATCATCCCTCTGCTTGTCTCCATCTGGGTTATTTCCACGCTACCTTCTGCTGTGAACCTCAAGACACTGAAGCACTCCCACTACTGCATGCTAAACCTTATCAACACTGCTCAAACCCAACATGGCACATCCTTTGTGGGTTAAGTTCAAAGTGATCAAGCCAGTCATGCTGTGGGTATAGTGGTGGCAGCTGCTATCTAGAAGATGAATTCCTACGTCTCTATGCGACTATCCCCAGGCTAACTCCAGTTTCTGGGCTATCTGTATTCACCATCGCATCCTCTGTTTGCTGTGGGTCCTTGAAATGACTCCTCAACCCAAGAGCGAAATAGTACAGGTGCTGCGAAAGTGCCTGGTTCCCAGCTGGATAGGCCTGACTGCAAGGAGGAAGAGTCCTTTGAGGGTAAGTGACAGCAGCCATGGGAGAGCCTCTCGGCTAACAGGAAGGGAATGCAACAGGCTATGGCTGCCATTCCAGCGAGGGGAAGACGCTCTTCTTTCGGGAGCTGTCTTCTGCAGTGGCACGTGGTTACTCCGAGTCTGGGTCATGTGATACTAGTCAACACTGGAGAAGGAATCCCCAAATAGGGAAAGGGCCCATCCTAGAGTTTCCAAGAGTTTGCCTTCTGACCCAGTGAGGACGAGGTGGGCAAAGGAGGACCAGCTCAAGCACTGGAATCAGGAGAGAACTTCTACTAAAAGGAAGGTCTATGTAAGGCACCACAGGAACAAGCCCAGCACTGCTCTAAGCTTAGTTCCTAAGTGAATACGTCTTTTTCTCCCCTAAGCTGCAGTTCACCAACTTCATAAAATTATCTAAGCGGAGGAATCTGTTTAAAATGCGTGTCCTCCCCTCAGGCTAAAGATTCAAGTGAGTCATGACCGCCTTCCATTAAATGGACTAGTTAGTGCAATTTAAAATGCTATTTCAGAAGTACTATAAACCACAGATTTTCAAGTATCACTGAGTGTTCAGGAAGCTAAACTTTGCTGAAACATTAATAACAAGTGCTTCTTGAAAGTTCAAGAGCAAGGACGTCCCTGGAAGTACTAATGGTAGATAAGAAAATTTCTCCTCGTGGCAGAGCCTCTCATCAAGGTCTCTAGAGAATCCAAATGAGACCTAGCAAGCAGGAGCAAATGCAAGTAACGTGCAAAAAGGCTTCCAAGTTTATTCTAGAAGGAGCAAAGTGTCATGAAGACGCGAACAGGCCAGGTACAGACCATGGTAACAACGTGCTGAAAGTGGCCATGGGCCACTGCTGTGCACTTCAGCCATGAGCTGTACATGAAGATTGCTTTGGGACCTAGAACCTGGCTGGAGCCAAGTGCATTCCAAAAGTCCCCAAAGATCACTGGTGGCATTTCTTGAATGCTACCTAGGAAGTTACTTTTAGGCCCTTGTGTTTCTTATAACAGGACTTGCAGGCTGTTTTAACACACAATCAACCCTTAACAGTGGGTCTGAGATCCCTTTCTGGCTCAAGGACTTCATTTCAAAGATTTTCCATTTGATTTATGAGGGTAAGAAACCACATGTGGAGGATCCTCCTGGCCACACAGTGACCGACACTGTGTAAGCAGCTAAGAGTGTCCAGAACCATGGTCATGTGCAACACTACTTCAGGGCCAAGAGAGACGAGCCAACACAGCAGTAACCTCTTCAACCCTGTAAGCAGACAGTGTGGCATCTTTACCTAGCTACAATGCTTATCCCAATCGTTGGTTTATTCGATGAATATTTACTGAGCACTTCCTTTGTGCCTGACTCTGTGATGAAGATAATTGCAGTGAACAATGCAGATGTGATCACTGCCTCCAAGAAGCTTATAGTCCAATGGACTCTACTCCCTGTAGCAGATCAGGTAAGCAGGAGACTAAGAAAAGTATCAGCTAGAGCAAAATGTAGTGTGCATACAAATCACCTGAAGAACTTGTGAAAATACAGATTCTGGGCTCCACCCTAGAGTGTCTAATTGTGTGGGTCTGAAGTGGTACCTGAGAATCTGCATTTCTAGCATGCTCCCAGGTGATCCATCGGTGATCCATTCTGAGAAGCTAGTCAATTTTATCTAAAATATTACCTCAAACTTTTCAGAAGACTTCAGAAAAACAGATCATGCTATCCAAATTTGGATTTAAAAGCTGTCTTCCTCTATTCTGCTTTCAGATTGTTAGCATTCAAATGATCCAAAAGAAGTGCTAGCACAAACATTAAACAGGCAGAAAGCAAACTATTTAAAAAAAATAAAAAAAAAAAGGGGCCAATGATAATGCCTAAAAATTCTTCCACTGTTGCACTCCCTCTAGGAAAAAAAAGGGGGGGGGAGGGGACTCTTACTGCCAAACAACAGAGCCAATTAAATACGCAAAGCAGTACATGCTTCAGTATCTTTAAATTCCAAGCAAAACAGCCTTCCTTCCTACCTGACACCTTTGCTTGAAAACATCTCCTCTGCAAACCTCAGTGCCAACCCAGTTACCCAGCTGTTTTATGCAACTGACATAAAAGCTGGGACTGGTCTTCGCCACGGTGGAAGGAGAAACTGGCCTCCAACCAGATCTCTCTCTGGCTGCAGATGCTATAAACCTGGTCACCTGCTAACTCCAACCAATAAAACCACTAGTGGTTGTTATTACACTCCCCCCACTACCCTGTTCCATCGGCCCTATAAACCTCCTGGTGGCTTTTTGAATAGATCTAGATCTGGTCACCCTGTGTTAGTTTCTTGGTGTAAACTAATTCTTGGTTTCTATTACATGCCTAACCAGGGTGCCCTGTTCCTACCTAAGACCTAGAGTAATTGTGCCATATCCTCGGGCTCCAGAAATCAGTTATTTCACACCCATTTCTTCTTAGGCATAGCAATAAGTGATTTAAAAGGAACTGGGCATTAGAAGAAAAGACTGATGTGTGTCTTACCTGCATAAATATCCATTCTGGTGGCATCAGCATCTCTGCAAAATTAAAAGGAAAAAAAAAATCAAGATCCAAGTGAGAATCTGAAATGCCACCTATGCATAGTATTATGAAATGGGTACTATTTTGAATCTATTTTCAGGAATTCATACAGTCATTCTACATACATTAAAGCTATACTTTTTATACCTGATAACACTATTTTCCTTTTCTGACTGTAAAACACCTAGAGCAGCTCCAAATTATTTTAAATAATCACATGACAGACAGAGCCTGGATATATATTTTTAAATACAAATTTCATAGTGAAAACATCTAGAAGTAAAAACATTCCCCTTTAGATACTAAGAACTGACACAAATCTGTGTTTCTCTCAATCAATTACAATCATAAAAAATGTTCCAGCCCTAGCCGGTTTGGCTCAGTCCACAGGGTGTCAGCCCGAACACTGAAGGGTCACAGGTTCGATTCCTGTCAAGGGCATGTACCTCAGTTTCGGTCTTGATCCCCAGCCCCAGCATGCAGGAGGCAACCAATTGATGTGTGCCTCTCTCACATCGATGTTTCTCTCTCTGTGTGTTTCTCCCTCTCCCTCCCAACTCTCTCTAAAAATCAACGGGGGAGGGAGGTTGGCTGAGGGGAGGTCAATAGGGGGAAAAGGAGACATATGTAATACTATATGCAATACTTTAAACAATAAAATAAAACTTAAAAAAAAATCAATGGGAAAATGTCCTCAGGTGACGATTAACAACAACGTTCCAGCCCTGTCTGGTGTGGCTGTTGGTTGAGCATGCTCCTGTGCACCAAAAAGGTCACCAGTTCAATTCCTGGTCATGGCACATGCCCAGGTTTCGGGTTCGATCCCAAGTTGAGGTGCATGTGGGAGGCAACCAATCGATGTTTCTCTCTCACATCAATGTTTCTCTCTCTTTCCTTCTCCCTCCCTCTCTAAAATCTCTAAAAACTAAAAATAAAAATGTGCCAATAACTTGTGCATTTCCCCTTCTCACCAAGACATTGAGAAAAAAAGAAAATAAGCTGCTGTAAGGCCTATGAAAAAAATCAAGTCCTATGGTATACATACTACAGGCAGCAGACTGATTCACAAGCCCATAACCTTATCCTCCCTAACCAGTAAAGGAAGTTGAGGTACCCACTATATTCTATCCATCAGCTGATATGCAAGTTCAGTCATCAATGAAGGCTTCCATAAAGGTTTGGAAGTAATCTAGCCCAATTTGGCAACTGCAAGCACGGAAATCATGCAGTCTCATTGATTTTAAATGCAAAAATTCAACTCAAAACCATGTAACTCCACATGTACTTATTCCCAAATACATAAAAACATTTTCAAATGTGAGAGAAATTGGCAAAATGTATAAGCAAGAACACATACTCCCAAGAATCTCCAGTTCATCATCATATATAAAAAAAGTCAGCCACAACACACCATGGTCTCACTAAGCTAACAAGTGGTAAATTCAAGCATAGTTCCATTAAGCTACAATATTTTTAAACTGATAACAGATATTACACTTTTTCTTAGCCAAAGGCCAAGAAGCGATTACAATATTTTTAAAAAGAACAAAAATTATGAGTCAACCAGGATTGAAACAAAATAGAGGAGTTTGGTGTGTGTGTGTTGTTGTTGTTGTTTTTTTGTAAAATAACTTGTTAGCTGGCACACTTCTATGAATAGTCTGGTGGAAAATAATGAAAGAAATAATAGTATAGGTTTATAGTATAGACATAGGCAGACACAGAAGATTATCAGCAAGCTCATTAACTGGGCATCTGTTTAAAAGTACTAGTACTTCTACTATTAACTCTTATCCTCTTCTTCCTTTGTTAGTCATCAACGCCTAGTCAATAAACAATGTCTGAATTTTATGTTTGCATTCAGAAACAAGACTGAAACAATATATTCATAATAGAAAACAGAATGCTGTTTTGCATTTTTATTTGCTTATCTTTGAACCAACTTAAAACTTTTCAGTCTTATACAGTAACACTGATAGGCTTTCAGCACTCAGAAGTCCATATAACACAGTGCTAAAGAATAATTTCTTCCAAGCACAGCTGCTCACAATGGAAAGATGCTTTGATCAACTGGAGTCATCTGACAATAAAATAAACACTTTGGGAAGACACAAAACTCTGGAATAATTTTAAAGACATTAGATAGTGTACTCTCCTGATAGCACCAATTAAATCAAAGCTTGTCTGTCTCATTAATTTGATTCCTAAATTTCGATCTTAATTCCCTGTGTTTCACTACAATTATCTTGCTCTAACACACATGGGAAGGTAGCTTTGGAGGTTAGAAGTTCATTATTTTTATGCTAGAACACCGAGGAATGAATGGATTAAAGTTAATCAAATAAAGTGGAGTTATCAACTAATGTGCAATTAAAAATACTCTTTTGGGTAGCAAGCCTCTTAGGAGTGAGTCATGGCTGCTACAGAATTGCCTTCCTCCCATGTCTTCAGAGAGCAAAGGTCACAATGGCCCAAATGTTTTCAAGCACATACTACATGCCTGCAGAAGACTACGTACCTTGCATTATCAACCAGTTCAGCAAGAGCACCGAACAAGAATTCATGAGTAGTTCTAAAATGATAAACAGAATCAGCAAAAGAATTATGGGAAAAAATCAAGGTTATAAAATACTAAGTTTGTAGGAAACAATCTAAAATCACGATAAGCATTGTCAATTTATACTCCTGAAATTTAAACTTCATCATTATCTCCCTAATCTCCTTCAAGTATTAATCAAGTCCTGATATCTACACAGAAATGTTTATTCTTACTATGTTGAGAAACCCACCCCAAAGCATTAAAATATTCCTATGTATACAATGTATACTAAAAGCAGTGTTTTTACTACTCATATTCCGTCTAGAAAAATACATGTAATTTATTTTTCATTGCTTTAACCAGCTGTTTCTGCCTATCTCTAAGCATGCTCAATGGACATCTTGTTAGCATTTTGCTTTACTAATACTTGTGTATGATTTACTAGTTAAAGAAGAAAATCCATTCAATGTTGTGCAATTTATGAGCACAAATATTCCATTTGAAAGTGGAGGAGAAAGAAGAGAAAAATCCACTTCCTTTCTCTTACTCTGGCTAAAAAAAACAGAACTTTCTACACATTAAAGGAATGCAAGACCCTCTAAGGACAATTCCTTCTAGGACAAAAGCATGGTATGGTCTCTTAGGGCCCTTGTTAAAGTTAACCCCTTCAGAGGAGAGAAGTTTACAGTCTACTCCTTGGAGGCTGCTCAAAGTTTGGGCTGGTAAGTATACAATTACCATGTTATTCGAAACTGAATAGAGATTTTATTTATGGGGGAAAAAAGATAAGATTTATCCTTAAACTTATTCCTCCAAATACACTCTCTATAATTTCCCATAATAGTATTCATTAGATATTAGATATAAAAGTAGGACATGTCCACTCAGAACCACCTAGAAACTTTGACTTCTTTTTTCAAAAATAACCAAATTATCCCAGCTAATTTTTTTTTGTATACAAAGTTTCAGCCAGTAGATATACTAAAATTTTCAAATATTTCAGAATGAAATAAACCATTATTAAATAACCAGCATCTAAGATCTCTGATCACTAACTATATTGTTTAAACAAATTTTAAAATGTTTATAAAATAAATACCCAAAACTGAACTGCTAAAAACACTGATTTTTTTCATCCTCAGGTAAATATTCAAATTTTTACAAATGCAAATTTTGAATTAAAACTACCAGTTCTGAGAATTTTAGGAAGAACTTTCCCCCATGAGATCAGTGAATATATGCTGCTAATCCAAAAGTGACAGCAGTAAATAAATTTTAACAAAAAGTAGAAAATTTATCTCCAATTCAAGTAGAAAGTAGGGCTAAAATTGTTCTAAAACCCAATTCTTAATTATTTTACATTAAAAAAACATTTTCTAAGAGAAAAACATGTATAAAACATCCATACCTTTAATTATTAAAAATTCTTAGGTCTTTAAAATCATATTAAATTCTTCAAATTATCTCTTTTTTTTAATGTTTTTATTGATTTCAGAGAAAGGAAGAGGGAGAGATAGAAACATCGATGAGAGAAACATCTATCAGCTGTCTCCTGCATACCCCATACTGAGGATGGAGCCCCCAACCTGGGCATGTGCCCTGACTGGGAATCGAACTGGTGACATTCCTGGCACATGGGATTATGCTCAACCAACTGACCCACACCAGTTGGGCTAAATTCTTCAAATTACCAATTGAATTTTTTTTTAAAGTATTCTGTATATTACTCCACTAAAAAAAGAGAGATAAAAAGTAATAAGCTAGAAAATTAAAGTGATTTGTTGAAGGTAACGTAAGTTAAAAATAAACCTAACATTTGCTCTTAAGCTTTCAACCAATCATTTTCCTAACTTAGAATTTACAAAGTGAATTAGTGTTCTGTACTCTAAGTTAAAGAATGAAGTATCTGGTCTTTTAGGGAAAATGTTGAATCTGAATAGTTTGGAAAACTTATTCTAATACCCTTTTGCCTTCTCAGCAATACATATTTCTTTTTTAAAAATATATTATTGATTTCAGAGAGGGAGGGACAGGAAGAGAGATATAATAGGAACATCAATGATGAGAATCATTGATCAGCTGCCTCCTGCACACCCCACACTGGGGATCGAGCCTGCAACATGGGAAATATGTCCTTGACAGAAATCCAACCTGGGGCCCTTCAGTCCACAGTCCAACGTTCTATCTACTGAGCCAGACAGGCTAGGGCAGCAATACATATTTCTGATCACTTCACATGAAAATGAAAGAGGTTTAGAATTCAATAGTAAGATCTCAAAAGAGCAAGCACAAACTGTCTCTGGCTGTTTTCACTGCTTTCTTTATATTGTTTAGAAATGTGCCTTGTACATTTAGAATTTTTAAAAATCATTCCAAATGGTCTTCCTTGTTCCACACTTATCAATGCTGTTCCACACTTCCATATTTCAGGTAAGTTAACAAGTATCTTTAAAATGTAACTAAGGAATACTTTTGTGATGTGTACTGATACATCAAAAAAGGTGCCTTTTGTGACAATCCTATATAATAAAAGCCTAATATGCTAAGTGTCTGGTTGTCTGGTTGTCCATTCAACCAATCAAAGCATAATATGCTAATGATATGCTGAGGCTGCTCAACTGCTCACTATGACGTGCACTGACCACCAGGGGGCAGATACTCTGACCAGTAGGTTAGCTAGCTGCTGGAGTCTGGCCGATCGATTGGGACTGAGCAAGATGGTCCAGACACACCCTGGAGCCCTCCCACAGTCCCTCCCCGGCTGGCCAACCTCCCTCATCCCTCCCGGGCCCTGATGGTGCACCAGTGGGATCCCTTGGCCTGGCCTGTGCCCACTTGCAATCCTGGACCCCTCAGGGGTGTTGGAGAGCTGGTTTCGGCCCAATCCCACAGGCCAGGCTGAGGGGCCCCACTGGTGCACGAATTCATGCACTGTGTCTCTAGTCTATAATAAAAGCATAATATGCTAATTAGACCGGAGAGCCAAACAACCTTCTGGACGTCCTTCTGGACGAAGCCGGGGCTGCAAGGGCCAAACCCCTTGCATGAATTTCATGCAGCGAGCCTCTAGTTGTTGATAAATTCAGAGACAACATTTGCATTTTCTCCAGCCTTCCAACTGATTAATGATGGATCCTACTATCAAATACTAAAGCCAGAGTTCAAAATATCTCTTAAAATGGTAAGAACCAAAAACATACCAATTGTACAAGTTCTCCTTTTTTCAAATAATACTCAAAGAGATACACTAGTTTTTAGTTAGTATCTGAGATAGAGATATTTGAGTAACTATCAAAGAAAATTCTTTTCTTCACATACCTAACAATTCCCTACATATGATTCAAGAAAAATCAACCATCTAGAAAAAGAAAGATTTTTAACAAGCTCTCACTTTCAACTGATCAAGGCTTTTATACCATTTGTGCTGTGAAGGAAATTGTTCTGCAGCTCAACATTTCCAGTGACAAATTCATAGGAAAATCTACTCATTATGTAAGAAAATGTTCTCCCTATTCATATTCATCCTGCATTTAAACTATATAAATACTTGGATATGTTGACAATAGTTAATTGCCCTAATCGAAACAAAATAATCTAGAGAAATTCTAGAGCAACCATTTTACATTCATATTGCTTTAATATATTTAGAGTAAGAACTCTACATTTTACAGAATTATAAATCATAAGAAATATTGTCTCTAGAATTGACAGTTTACTCTATATTCACTTCCAATATAGATAGAACAACCCAAAAATATCATATGGCCAATATAAAAAGTTATAAAATGTGCCAACAGGAACATAGAAAGCAGGCATCTTATATTTAAGCATTCTGCTCTATCAGACCACTTAGCAGTACTGCAGAGTGACTTAAGCTATGCATCTTATGCCAAAGGAACATTACTACGACCAGTACACCTAGATTGCTCATGAACTTTTTACTATCAGTCACAAAGCCACCACCAAGAGCAGTAACAGCATGAAACTCCTTTAATCTAAAAACCCTAACTTTTATCATCTCATACTAGCAATATCCAGTATTAAAACAAATTATCCTGACTTTCACGTATCCTAAGAATTTTCCATGCCTGCTTAAACCTTCATGCTAATGTAACCAAGAGAATAACCACCAGTAGTTACCGTAGATCTAAAAAAAAATTAAAAATCAAGACAGATGCTTACTATCTTTAACAGATGGTCCAGAATTTACTAAAAACTTAACTGCATGACTAGCACCAAACAGCAAATTGCTACCATACTTACCAACTTTGGCGTTATATAAGCTTCTATAAGTAGAATAATAATCACCCATTCAATGTTTACCATGTATCATGTATGAACTAATTATTTTATAACCATTACTTTACATAATACTCAAAAACATTGTCAAACTAGCCCCATTTTACAGATGAAGACTCAGAGAATTTGACCTCTGCCCAAGGACATAGCCAAGAAGCAATAAAATCCAAGCTTGGCAGGCTCTCAAGCCCATGATCTTTCCACTGCATCACAATGATTTTCCATCCTTCTAGTTGGGGTTCTGCTTGCAAATCTACATTAAATAGGAGGTAAGGAAAGGGCCATTTCATAATTCACAATATGGCTGGCTATACAGTGGGGCCTTGACTTACGAGTGTCCGAGGTACCAGCTGTCTCTCTGCCGATTTTTTGCATTGAGTTGATAGAGTAATTTGAGTTAACGAGCTCCTTAACGAGCTCGGTCTCGGAACTACTTAAACTCGTAAGTCAAGGCCCCACTGTATTGTAGATGTAGATGTCAGGCAACCTAAAAAGATCTTTTTAACATTATAACAAAACAAAGACAACGATATGGTAGAACAAATTTCACCTTATCTGAAGGTGACACTGCACCACTTAACACAGAAGAGATACATCTACCATTAAGAGTATCAAGGCCGACCAGTTTGACTCAGTAGTTGAGTATCGGCCTATGAACCAGGAGGTCACGGTTAGGACACATGCCCAGTCAGGACACACGCCAGGGTTGAGGGCTCAATTCCCAGTGTGGGGTGTGCAGGAGACAGCCAATCAATGATTCTCTCTCATCACTGATGTTTCTCTCTCTCTTTCCCTTCCACTCAGAAATCAATAAATACATATTTTTTAAAAAATATCAAGTCACAGCTTAAGAAAATTTAAGGCTCTGGCCGGGTATTTCAGTTAGTTAGAAGCGTTGTCCCAATATGCCAACATTGTGGGTTCTATCCCTGGTCAGACCATATACAAGCAGTAACCAATGAATGTATAAAATAAGTGGAACAAATCGATATCTGTGTCTCTGTTTCTCTCTCTCTGTAAAACAATAAAAATTTTTTACTTTAAAATTTTGTTTCCTCTAGAAGTGAACTTCTAGTCAGGTCACCACATTAAAGAAATCTCTTTAAATTAGTTACAAACCAGAAACTTATCTTGTTATTCTAGGTTCATATTTTCTTCTGGCACAAGTGGACATATTCAAAAGTAGACAAATTCAATGTAATCCAGATATCCCAGAGCTTCCAAAATGATACATCCAACCTCAAATGTCCATGCAAGCAGGTGGTTCCAGTTCAACGCTGGTAAATCAAATTCACAGAAAATTCTCCAATATTGCTTTGGTGATTTAACTGAGGTTCAATTCTTTGCTTTGGCTCTGTCCACCAATTGTTATTAAGTTACTAGAGGCCCACTACATGAAATTCATGCACGGGAGGGGTCCCCACAGCCCAGTCTGCACCCTCTCCAATCTGGGAGCCCTCAAGGGATGTCCAACTGCCTGGGGATAGGACCTAAACTGGCAGTTGGACATCCCTCTCACAATTCCAGACCGCTGGCTCCTAACTGCTCACCTGCCTGCCTGCCTGATCGCTCCTAACTACCCCCCTGCCAGCCTATTCACCCCTAACAGCCTCTGCCTGCTGGCCTGGTCACCCCTTACTGCCCCCATGCCAGCCTGGTCACCCCCAACTGCCCTCCCCTGCTGGCCTGGTCACACCATGCAGCCTGCTGTTCAGTCATTTGGTCATCCCTCACTACCCCCCCTGCCGGCCTGGTTGCCCTACGCAGCCTGCTGTTCAGTCATCTGTCCAGTTGTTTCGGTCATGATGGCCTCTGGCTTTTTATATATTAGGATAATATAGCAAAACAAATAAGCAGAGACAAATATCCCAGATCCTCCAAATTAGAGGCTGAGATAAAATTGAAGACTTTTAAAGTGAGAAGTAAACCCTTTCCTATATAGACAAGGAAAAAAGACCTTAAAGGTAAAATTGGCCCTAGCCGGTTTAGCTCAGTGGATAGAGCGTTGACCTGCGGAGGGAAGGGTCCAGGTTTGATTCCGGTCAAGGGCACATGCCTGGGTTGTGGACTCAGTCCCCAGTGGGAGGCATGCAGGAGGCAGCCAACCAATGATTCTCTCACTTTGATGTTTCTCTCTCTCTCCCTCTCCTTTCCTCTCTGAAATCAATAAAAATATATTTTTTTATAAAAATGGTAAAACTGACTAGAGCCAGTATTGCCTAATGGTTAAAAGCACTAACCACTGTTGCCAGATAAATCTTAGTGCCTAAAATCTGCCACTTAGCAGCTGTGTAACCTTTGGCATGAAACTTAACCTGTTTCCTCAGATGCAAAATAGGAATAATCCCAGCAGTGTTGCTATAAAGATTACTTTCAGCCATGTTTAAAATAGTAGTGGCATGAAGCAATTAATTATTATTACTATTATTTTATAATCAAATAAAGTCTGGGGAAGCTGGAACAAGAACCCAGTTTAGAAGTCCCATTCATGTTCTTCCAAGATTATCAAACAGTCTGCTATTCCAAATTTGGCCCCTCATTGCAAAGCCTGATCATCTGTGAACATCTAGTGTACTTCAACTGCTGGTTCCGAATGTGACAGTTCAAACATAAAGGATAGCAAGGCTATGTTATAAACTAGTCAGCAACCTTACCTAACTGGATTTCAAGTTCACCAACCATTAAGAATTCACGTAGGTAACCTTTACAGTACCTATTCTAAAACACTCTAGTTCAATAAGCTTCTTAAATAAAACAAAACCAAGTTCTCATAGTTTGACAATTCACTCCACTTAGAAAAATTTTGATAGGAAAAATAGCAATCAAAAAAATTACAGACATGATCACAAAGACGACTCTGGAATTTAGGGTTTTGGTTTTGTTTCTAAGTCCTTTCCCATAAAAGGATAAAATTATACTATTAATGGATAACTGAAGTCTATATTCTCAGTCTTGAAGGTGATTCTTCAGATCTCTGGGCTATCATTTAGCTGCTCATCACCTCCCCACATACTAAAATGTTAGAATACTTACCTTTATCTCAAAAGTGACAAATTACCATATTAAAACACAAAGTAGTTATGAGCCTAACGAATCACTTCCAAGAGAGTGAACATAAGGATTAACCCTGAAACATTCCAGACCAATTTGGAGTGATGGTAATCTCTTCATGAACCCAAGAACATCGAACACCATGTGTTCTGAGATTTGCACACATTTTGGAGAGTGGCTATTTAAATCATGGGTTTAAACAAGTTGCTATTTCCTGCTTAGCATATGAAAACAATGTCGGATGTGGGGACGAATTTCCCAAGGAATATAAAGCCAACTGTTTGCTGGAGGAAAAAAATTAATACTTTCTTCTCACAAGCTGTCACTTGAATGTCTTCTTTTTTTTCCTCCCTTGTTAGAAAGAAAAAAAACTTGTTATAGCCCAACAGTTTTTGCTGTTGTCACTAAAGCGAATATGCTAGAATAGTCCAACTTTTGGTGATCCAAAGAACAGTACTTGGATTCCTATCAAACACTTCAGAAACAACTCGATATAGTGACCTCAAATAACTAGTTTGCATTTGAACAAGTAAGTTTTGATCCAATAAATGGTCATATTCTTCTGGATTAGCAAGAAATGTTTCACTGATCTCTGTTCTTCCATACAGAGCTCAAGGCTCATCCCCAAAAGTGAAAAAGCGAAATTTCCTGGGAGGTTTTCCATTCTAATATCAAGAAATGAGTTATCGGTGACGATAGTGGAACCTACAGGATACTTACGAATTTGTGTGCAGATATTCAAAGGTTAGCTGAGCTCGATTCAGACTGCTGTAATTTGTGAAAGCCATGATTGCAGTAAGGTTCGGGCCTTTACCTACGAACTGGGAAACACAGCCTTACAATGAAATAGATTTTCCAGGATTTCTTCCGGAAGGTTTGGTAAGTCTGTGGTCCTTAAACAAGTTTACTGCGAACCTAACCAAAATATAGCCAGAGATGTCTAAAACTACAATTGATTCCTCCTTTAAGTATTTTTTTTTTATCTTCTCAGACTATGACATAATATTTTGAATAGAATTGTCCTACACCTGTAGTCTTAGGAGCTTTTCCGGTTAAGTTGTGAGATAGTTCAATGAGTCGAAATGTGGATAATCTTGAAGTAGATGGTACTGGAGTGGGCGGTTTTATTACTGCTCCTTCTTCGTTTTCTTCTTGTTCTCGTTCTTCCAGGGAACTTCCCAATCCGGAAATGTACAACTTCTGTTATAAAACCCGACAATAACCCATGTCTTCGCCACCAATGATCCCAGGATCCTTACAAGGGCCCCAGCCTGGTGGGCATGATTTGGGTTTAGATGGCGATAGTTTGGTAAGTAAGGGCTTCACGAACTCCCAACTGAAATCTCTCTTAACCGCTGACAGCGGACTCCCGCGTTCAGAGCCCCACCCCGCTCTCCTAAGGGTAGTGAGTTCGATTACCTCACAATGACCCACTAAAGCGCCTCACAGCGAAGCCGCCCAAGTCACCTCAGACGGGCACGCCCCTCCCCCCACTCTCCTCAGACTGCGGCCTCGGCCCCTCAGGCCCTTCCCCGGGCCTCTGCTCCAGAGGAGGAGTTGGGCCCAGCTTTCAGAGCCCGGATGAAGGGCAATGGCAAGCGCACCACCCGACGGGGCGTTGCCCGGCGCTCGCGGCTGCCTTTGTCCCTCCCCACGGAATTGGAACCCAACAACCGCAGCTTGTTCTTGGAACCATGTGCTGCCGCCGCGTCCGCCGCTGCTGCCGCCGCCGCCGCCGCCGCCGCCGCCCAGACACGAGCCTTCCGTGCGCCGCGCAGAATGAGATGATGACCGGACTCAGCGCCACGAAATTCGGCCCTCAGGGTTTGCCTCACAGCCGCCTCTGCGGCCACCACAGCCACCGCTTTGTCTCCGCCTAAGCACACGAATCGGGCTCCCTCGCGCACTCCCCGACGCCCCGAACCCCCGAGGCCTCCGCGGCGCGTTCAGCCAATCACAGAGCCGCAGCTCCTCCCGCCCCCGCCCTGAAACGACGCGTCCTGATTGGTAGGCGAAATGAGTCCACGTGACCGGATTTCTTCGCTGGGCCCGCCCCTGTCACGTGACAGAGCGCGCCTCTCTTCCTGCTTTCGTGACCCTCTCCGCCATTTAAAGAAACAGTACCGGGGGCGGGCCGAGCGACGCAGCCGGGACGGTAGCTGCGGTGCGGACCGGAGGAGCCATCTTGTCTCGTCGCCGGGGAGTCAGGCCCCTAACTCGAAGAAGCCCTGGCGCGCCCTCCCCCCCTCCCCGGTCTGGTAGGGCGACGGAGCGGGCGCGCGGTCGATCGAGCGATCGGTTGGCGGCTCTTTCTCCTGCTCTGGCATCCAGCTCTTGGGGCGCAGGCCCGGCCGCCGCGGCGCGCGCCCGGTGGCCGTTGGCGCTCGCGCCGAGTCTTTCTTCTCGTCCGCAGGACTCGGGCGGCGGCCTATGCGTTTGCGATCCGACGAGGAGTCGTCCGGGTGGTTGGCGGTGGCGGGCAGCTGCTCCGCCCCGCTCCCGGGGAGGCGGCGGCGGGACTTGGCGCGGCCGGGGAAGCGGGGGCGGCCGGGGCCGGCCTGGAGGCCTGGCGCCACCCTTCGGGGCCTGCAAGGACCCAGTTGGAGGGACAGGAAGGGGCTGGGGGATGGTTGGTGGTGGGCTTTCTACTTTGCCTTTTCCTCCTTATGCCGCCTTAGTGAGAGGCGGGAGCCCTGGCGGCAGCTCCGGGCCGGGAAACGGGCTCCGGAGTCGGAAGAGCTGGGTTTGCTTCCGGGCCTAGCCACCAGCTGGCCGGGTGACCTTAGGCAAGTCCCTCTGTAATCTGCGCCTCAGTTTCCTCCTCTGTCGATGTTTGTGGGATTAAAAGCGCTTTGTAAACCACAAAGCGTCAGTGTACATAAGGGATCATTATTATTTGTAAAATTTTCTGATTTGTAAGAAAACAGCCATTGCCCAATCCATCGATTTTTTTGAACCTAGGAACCTTGGATTGGAGTTGGAAATCCCCAAACTCCCTGAAATTGTATGCAGAAATTAGTGGGAATGTGCATTTTAGGGGGATGAGGATCCATCGCCAACAAGGTTTCAAAGGGAGATGTCACCCCCAAAGAGTTAACCACAATCTCTCTATGCCACAGGGGGGAAACTGAGGCCTAGATGCCATTTGAGATCCTTCACAACCAATTTGAAGCCCCTGTTTGAATCCCTGGGATATGTGAGCTTTTCTGTGCATAATGGATATTGGGGTAACAACACTCCACTGCTTGGCTTTTTTCCTGAGTCCTTTCCTTCCCCATGGGGGGTGCCCGAAGGGTGGCTAATGCATATGGTACAGTGGCATCCAGTATAAAGCAGCTGAAACTAGGAGTGGATGTGTTCTCTGGTATCAAGAAGCCTATTTAATCTTTGGCCCATTAACTTTGTTGCTGCTTATACTGGTGCCTGACTACCTTTCTGACTCTTTCATTGACCATTTTTCACGACCATGTTTGCCATCTGTTACTTGCTCCTATTTTATACCCCTAGTCTATGTGGTTGGTAGTGAGCAGGCTTATTTTTAAATGGTGCTGCCAAGTCTAGCTAATTAATGGTGCAGGTGGATTTTTCGGAAGCTGGCTAACGAACAGACTGATCCAGGCATGGAATTCCTGAAGATGTTGGGGGGTTATCTTTATTAATTGAAGGTTAACATTTTCTGAAAAATTGCATTTGAACCTGTGCTGAACCTCAGAATCAGTAGATTTGGAAGTTTTCCCAAGCTTAACTTTTTCCTGGACTGCTTTGTATTCTATTTGCTTGCAAGTGTGTTGCTAAGGTGGCCAAAAATGCCAGTTTTTTGCTTCTTTGTTAATTGTCAGCTGCTTTTACCCAGCAAACACTATAGAAATGTTTGAACAGTTGGATTTCAAACATTTTTGTTTTGTGGAGTGGTGCAACTCGAAGCAAACGAACACACACGATTAAGTGTATTTTGTCTAGTTAGGTGTTACCCGGTTCTGCTATTGCATACAACTGTCTGAAAAAAAAAATCAGTTGACTGTTCCCTTTACCTAAAGGGCAGAGACAGATGATCTCACTTCCAGAGAAATAACTTATTTGGGGGGAAATGTGTTGGTCTTTTGTAATAAAACCTGGATGTACTGCAAACAAATCTTGATTGTGGTGAGAAGATGCTTTTCTCAGCAGAAAAGAAGGACACAAACATCTGGAACTCAAAGCTTGAAATTCTGTGACAAAACACGAGATGTCCAGGATAGAGTGTTGAAAGGGTTTCACTACAGTGTTTCGCACTAGCTGGAGCCGATGCCCATTAGTAGCCACGGCATGGACTCCAGATTTGCAAGATCTGGGACCTCGATGCGTTTATGAGGATGTGACAGGAACTCTGGAGCTGGATATGTTTACTTTGGGGACTATTGACCTCGCTTTCAGAAGAGAGACGACAACTAACCAAGCAATGCCACTAGCGCTGTTACTGGGAATTTGAAGACCTGAGTTTCTGCCAGACCTCAGTGCAAACTCTGATGACACTGCATCCAAAGTGAACTACGGTACTTGCCATTTTCCCAAATGACTCGTTCTTGACCATCTCTGCACTTTTGTTCATACTCTTCTCTACCCTGAAATGTCTTCCTCTGGTTCTTCACCTGCCAAAACTCGGCCATTTTCTCAGTATCTTTTATCCTTGTATCTGATGCCCTGTAAAGTAGTTATTTGCATGCTTTTTTTATTTGCTTTCTTGCAGATAGCAAGCCCCTTGGGAAAAAAGGGTCTTCGAATCTTTGCCCACACATACTACATGTGATGAAGCTTTTAATAGAAAAGAGGAATTCAGAGAGCAGGCTATCCCAGAATGAGCATTCAGTAAGTGTTTGCTTAATCATCGTGTGACAACCTGGTTACTCTAGATTAGGAAAAAGATCACTAGTTATGGGCCATGTTTCTTCCTTGGTTTCATGTTTTTAAATTCTGAATTTAAAAAGATTTTAGGAGACTTCAAACGGAGAGGAATTAATATATTGCATAGGGCATTACAGAAGGATGCATGCAGTAGGGCCTTATTACCTAGGTACATTATTCTTTCCCATTTGAGATTTTGTCAAAATGAATAAGACAATTTAGGAAAGGCGTTGGAAAGGGAGAAGGGCAATATCTCCTTTGCCTTGGTGTTAGTATGTAAACTTAAATTCAGTTCTTCTTGTGGTTCCTGTGGAGCCCTTCTTTATTCCCCACCAACCACTGCCCAGCAGCCTGAATACAATCAAATTACTCCCCTAAAGTATAAGACTGAGGGCACTTTCTAAGATGGTTATTTTCAAGAGTCTGGAAACCATCTTTGCCAGAGAACTCTTTGTTCTTATCATCACTGATTGTTGATTATAAAGCTCATTTTTTTCATTTATCTGTGAGCTTCTCAGTCAGGCTTATCAAGAATTAGTACACATCCGGCAGCTGATGTGCTGACTGCAGAGCCACTCCAGTGTTAGAGTCCTGTGTTTGTAATTCCATGCGTTTGTTATCTTACCTGTTTTGTCCCTGGACTTTCTGACCATCTTCCTTGTGTTGTTCACTCAGCCTACAGATTTGGTACCTGGATTTCTGTCCATGGTGATTTCTGTCACCTTACTACTGAAGAAGATACCATTCCAGTGGACCACTGTGACCCAAGGGACATTCAATCATCGTGATGTGGTCTTCACCTCCATTCCTGTCCTTCTCTACCCAGATTGAGCACCATCCTTTATGTGAAGTCAAACTCCTCAAGCCAAATAGCTGGAACTGTTTCATCACAACAGAGGCTCAGTTTGTTCCATGAATGTGTATTTTGTTTCTTCAGTTAAAGCCTTCAGAGACACATAATAAATTTGGACCCAGGGGATTCTTAGTTCTCAACATTGTCTGGAGAATGGTAACATCTTGAGAACAACATTGGACCACAACCCACAATCTCAAATGTTTATGAAGTTTTGAGGATCCCATGCAGGTCACTGGACGCTATTCTTTTTCCACGTCAAATCTGTAGTATCCTACTGAATGAGAAAGCAGATATTCTGACCCATTGGGATTAAAACAAAGGCCTAGTGAAGTCCTCATAGCATCTTTGGGATTATTCAGGAACCAGAACTTTTCACACAAATGTAAGGACTTTTACAAAGGAATCCTTTACCCAGCATCTCACAAAGCTTCAATCAGATTCCAGAAAAGGCCACTTGAGACATCCAGGTAGAACCTATATGGTAATCCCTTATGTTTTTATCGCACTTTACAGTCTCAAAGCACTTTTACATGTGTTAATATCAGAATCACACACTAGACTATAATCCTGTTTTGTAAATGAGGAAATGGGATTTGAAAGATTATCCAAGGGTATCAAGTGGTAGAGGCCAAACCTTCTGACTCCTGGTCCAGTTCTTTCCGTGGAATTAATTTAGCCTCAACCCACAGTGTTAAAATGACTGCAGGTTGGGAACCCCAGGAAAGTGTTCTCGCTTCCTGATCTGGTGACATCAACAGGATGTCATACATGTAATACTGTAATAGCTGTCCTAGACCAGAATTCCATGGAAACACCCCTAAGGTTAAGGAGCAGACTCTCTGTGGTGGTAGATTGTCCAGTCAACAAGACACATGTTCATCTGACAACACTACTCAACATGAAACAAAGCTACTGTTAGATTTTTTGTCTGTCTTTGTAGTCTTCACAAAGATGGCCTAATTGATTGGGGAATCCCTGTGCAAATCATGCCTTTGTTTTGTTAAGTCTTAAGATCTTACCGATGATTCTTTTATCCCCTAACTAATATTTGTACCATCCATTTCAATCAGTACTGTTCATGTATGTGTAATTGCATACACAACATATATGTCATATATACAGAGCTTCGTAGCCCAGTAAGGTAGTAAAAATACTATAAAATGTGTCCCCTCTCTAATTGATAATGCAGTGTAGTGTATTAAAGGATATCATAAGGCAGCAAAAAAAAACACACACACAACTATCATTTAGCTATTTAGTCTGGTATGTTCTAAGTTTAATCAAACACAGAATGTCATCTTGCAGCATTCCTTTCAATGGAATGAGGCAACTGCTTAAGAGTGGCATAGCCAGTGCTTCTTGAATGCCAACAGATTGCCCTGGAGACCCAGGAATAAACTGCATCTTTGACACACACATCCCTTTTTTCTTATCAATAACAGCTTTGAATTAGTATGTTTCCATCATCTGAGAATTCTTTATCTTGACCATTACCTTGATTTTCTGTCAAAGAAATCTCTAGATTTGTGGGAATACTGGGGAGGGGGTTGGGGGAAAGTTAATTCATCCAAATTTGGATGGATTCTATGACATACAGTGATGTATTTCTCTGTCCCTAGAATTGTGCTATAAACCTAGTTCAAGGTCATTGCATCTCAGATGGGTGAGAAGATTGGGAAGGGAAAAGAGGAAGTGGGTGGAAAGAGGAGGGATGAGGAGATATTTTCTTAGAATTTCTGACTTGTGGCCCACTGAGATCTTATCAGTGCTTGAAAAGAAGTCATCCAGCATGGACTTCTTGGAGTAATATTTACAAAGAAATGAATGCATTTTGCAGCTGTATTCTGACTGCAAAAACCCCAGTGCTGTTGTCATTTAAGACCTTGTTCTCTGATAGTCATAAGCCCAATTTCAGGAGATGAGAATTTATAACAGACTTGAATGTTAAATTTCATAATTCTATAATGTGGCCCACCTTAGGGGAAGAATGAATAGGAAAACACCTTGGCTTACCAAAGACTTTGCTTACACAGTTTCTGGTTTCTGTGACCTATTTTTTGTATTTCAGCATTTTGTGAACAACTTATTCTTAGATCATTGGTTTTCCAAAGGCTTTGTGGCCATGAAGCCCTTTGGACGAAAACTGTGTGGAAGCCCAAAGTAAAAGAGAAGTTGCTCTGGACGAAGCAGAGTGGGGGTCCTGAAATCTGCCACAAGCATCTTCCTTTATCGCCATGGTGACACCTAAGGAGAGACTTCTTTACAGCACCTAGAATTCTTCAGAGCACATTTTGAAAAAACAGTGCTCTAGACAACAATATGTTCGACCTGAATGATATTCTGATCTGTACCTCTACCCAACACAGTCCATGTTCAGTTGGTGCTGAACATTCTTAGGAATACTTACTATGGACAAACTCAGAAAAGTGCAAGAACGTTGCCCCTAAGTAGTTATATGGGCCAAAAGTGTATCAAATGAACCTAAATTAATCATGCTCTACCCCCATATGGACTTACAGTAATTCCTGGGTTTGGATATAGACAGTAAATCATACGTACTCTACACTGACAAACCCCCTTACCCAACTTCTTTCACAAACACCAGATGCTCTAGTGGTACTTGAAATACGTGAATCTGAAGTCTTGATCCTCCTTGGATACCTGAATTGCCAGGTATTGAAACTGATGCCTCATTGAGGCCATAGTAGACCAACTTGTTCATCGGACCTCCCATCATCAACCATGGTACTCTACTTCATGTGCAAGGGATAACCATTAACTATGAAAGCAGAATTCAAATTCTGTCAACGTTAACTAAAAGGGTACCTGGTTTTATCATTCATCTTATTCTCAAACTACAAGTCACTATGACTCAATCAGTGGCAGTAATACTACTGCTTGGTTTTTATTTACTTTTAACTGCTGTTTCCAGGATAAATGAGCTAATAACATTTAATAAGCTAAAATAATTCCTCCACCATCGGCATATCTGCTCGGCATATTCTGCTCTAAAATTATAAATACTCTGCTCTAACTACATGTAAGACCTGATCCACAGGAGACCATCTTTGAACATCTTTTCTGATGTGATTTAAAATGTGGCCATTTGGGAAGTTTTCTTCTAGCCAGTGAATGTTTTTCCTTTAAGATGGGTCTTGATGTCTAGTACCATCAACTGTAGATATTAGGGATATTTTGAGGTAGGCACTTGCTGAGAATCTCAAATTGTGTATAATCTTTTTTGCTGGAAATGTAGACTGACTTGAAAAAAAATCTACAAATCCTTCAGCTAAGGATTTTGTCAGTAGACTCAAGCTTCCTGTTGTGCTTCCTAATGTCACAAGACCACAGTCCCTTGTCCTTGTGGATATGTTCATGGAATTTTACCTGTCTTGATACTGTTTTAACACTGATTCAGAGTGGCCAACTTCATTCCTCAGGCATTGAGACAACTTACCTGTTTCTGCAGGAAGGATTCAGTTTGTGAACTTCCAGACCAAATCATGTTAAACAAGTAGACTTTGAAATCTTATTTACTTCACAGTTGACTTAAGGGCCAGATGTCCTCAACTACTTTAACGAATGCACTGGTTAAATGTTGGGAATGGTTTCTTTATATGTCTCTTATCCGCTAGATTAATTATGAGAACATGACTTAGTCTTCAAATCATCAATCTAGGCCTAAGCCTGATTACTCTAGACTGCTTACCATCAACAAATAAAGATAAAATAATGACCATCCTGCTTATATATACAACTGTTATTTGTAAAGAAGAAATCTGCAAACTCAACTTTTTTTACTACCTTCCAAATAGCTAGATTTTTCTTCTATACAGGAAAAGACATTGATCTACACTGCCAGTTATTCCTGTCAGACTCAGTCAAAATGAGGAGCTTAAGGTGAGGATGATCATCTTTCAAGAGTCTAATGAACACTGTGTATAAGAATTGATGTTTGAAAAGCAAAAAAAACTAAAATTCAAACCTAAGCTCTTACCTACTATCTCCATGCCTCAGATCTCATCTAAGTCTAGCAGCACCATTCAACCAGTTTGAGGCCTTGACTTGTGTTTGATTCCCAGAGATGTGCTGAATTATAGAAGATGGAGATTTTGATTACCAAAGAAAATAGTGCCAATCTTGATGAACCCTATTATTCCCAGGTGTAGGAACAGACACCTAAACAACCTCACGTCTGGACTGAGAATATAGCCTTCTGAGCTGAAAATTCTTATTGGGCAAATGAGCAGGAAGGTGAAAGCTGCTATACCCGACTGGCTATTTAAGATCTGAAAAGTGTATCCAGAATAAACACTATGGATTAAGCCTGGAGTAATCCAGGTAAAAACTAATTTACAGAACTTCAATATTAAACTACATGTTCTTCCTTATACCCTTGTCATTGGTATAGCTGGCCCTGCTGAAGGTACCCTACTTACCTATTTACCTGACTCAGCCCTTGCCTGCCTTTTTTGACACATTGCTGCAATCAAACTTGCTGTCCTGGAACAGACTACAACTGATCTCAGCCTATCTTACACCTAATTCCACCAAGGAGTTTTGAACTGAAGCAGCCTGCACCTCACTCCACCAGGACATCATGTTCTCAATAGGAAGGACCATGCTGTATACTTTTTGACCAGCATCAGTCCTTTTTTAAGTGCAGAGTAAGCCTCAGCCTATATATATTTGATCATTTTCAGCACCTGGAGCTCCTCCTACCAGATCTGAAGGAGTGTAGCAGATAAAAAGCACTGTCAATTTCTCTCCTGCAGTAATACAGAAGTTGAGTCTGAATCCACAGCACAGAAATGAGAAATGTTCAGCTTGGCAAAAGACTTGAACACAAAAGATTTCCAGGAATTTCAAATTTACCACTGATTTGAATAGCCTCACAGAACTACTTTCCATTGGGAGACTAGTCGTCTTGCATTATGTCAACTAGATCATTGAGCTCTCGGACTCTTAATACTTATATTGAAACTATGGTATCATCCAGAGTATGTTACTGGACATGATTATTCCATACAAATGGATTATAAGCTTCCTGACGACAGGACATACTCATGATGTGTGTGTTTTTCAGAATACTTTTATCAAGAAAGAATAATGCCAGCTGTTACAATTCAACTTTATGAGCAGAGATTAAGCTTTTTCAATATCCAGCGTTATTATTGTTATCAGTTATTTTTAATTGGCCAGCATTTATTCCATCTCATCCTAACAACTCCCTGATGTTTCTTGGAACCAAATTCCCTATTTTCAGTCCACATAGTCCAGACAGTCTGACCTAACCTTAGGGTTCATGTGTGGACGTGAAGTTCAGACCTGATCAATCGGCATAGTTCATCTCCTTGATCATAGTGATTGATTCGATTCAGGAATGGTCATGTGACTCAAGTTGATCCAGTGATACTCAACCCTAGGAGTTTACTGAACAGTGGAAGAGGAAATGCTCAGAAACTCTGTATTTACTGAGGTTGCTTACCTTTGTAGGATGAACAAGCTCAAACCAGCAGGGTCCACCATATAAAATGAGCCAGTCAGAGAATGAAGCCAGTGCAGAGGAAAGCGGAGCCAAATGATGGAGAGACTTGAGTCCTGATGACAATGTGCTCCTAGATCCATCCGTGCCTGAAGCGAGTATATCCTCTGGATTTTTCAGTTTTGTGAACCAATAAATACCCTTTTGTTTAAGTTACTTTGAGTTCGGTTTCTGTTGCTTGAAATTGAGTCCAAATAGTCTTCCTACCAATATTGAAATGACACATCCAAGTATTAAACTATTGGTCATGGTTACAGTGAAGTTACTTTACAAACTGGAAGTCAGTGAAAAAGGAACTGACAGTGCTTAAGACAGAAGCAAAAAATTACATGATAGAAAAATATAGGAGAAAACCTAAATTATCAGTAAGGGATTGCTTAAATAACATGATTTAACCATATTAAGAAAATTTACATGTGGATTAAAATGAGCAAGGTACCCTTATTGTGTATGGACATGGAAAAATGGCCATGTTATATTAAGTGAAACAAACTATTGGTAGAAAAACGTAGTATGAACTCATTTTAAAATTTGTCTTTGTTTATAATACATAGAAAAGTCTATTAATGGCTTTCTTTGAACAATGTAGATTACATGAGACTTTAAACTTGATACATTTCTATATTTGAATATTTTTCACTACTCTGGTTACTTGTAAACTTTAAAGTAAAGCATTTTTAAAATTAAGCTTAGTGCTTACTGTTTGACCTTGGCAAGTTACTTACACTGAGCCTGTTAACCCTCCTTTATCTTCGTGAGTATTTTGATAAACATATTCATCATCCATTACTCACAACTGACAGATTGCTGCATCTTTACTTGTTTGAGAAACTGAGCTCAGTAACTGTTCCTTAATTTTTCAAGCCCATCTCTTTAAATGTCCAAGTGTATTCAGAATATCAGAACTTCATCGTTTCAGTCATCAAAAGATTGTTTTAGTTCTCAACTGATGTTAATCTACGAAGACCTCTATCACAGTTTTCACACTAAACAGAGAGGGAAAAGTCCCATTTTCTTTTGAAATCTGATTATTCTGATCTCATTGCAATCAAGGTTAATAACCTTTTTATTGCTAAGTCTGTTGCATATGCATCATATCTGAACTTTCAGCAGCACAATTTCCCCCAGCATCTTGACATACTGCCTTTAGGTGTGAAGGCTCTCCATTTTCTTCCTGGCTATTAATCCACTGTAGGTTCTTCTCCCCATCATTTAAATAGTATTATTAGTAGACTTTTTTTTTTGGCCTCCCCCAAATCATTTTCCCTTTCTTTTAGAGATAGATCCACACTTTTCCTCTGGACTGCTACTCCTTCCCATTCTGTGGTGTTAATGGAGCTATAAATTACAGTTTTCTGGCCTTGTGCCCCTGGCTGAGGTTAGATCCTGTGCCCCAAACTTGTCCAATCAAAATTCCCCTCCCACCAGGACTTTGAGTCTTAAGAGAAGTGACAAACAAAATGATAGGACCTGAGTCATTCTGATAGTAGTGTCCCCAGGAGAGCATTTTGGGGTTCATGCAAAGACTCCCCACAGGTGCCGATTCCTATTGTCGAAGCCTGGTTATCCAGATTTTCCTTTGTGTAGAGTACCATATATCCTCTTCATGGCGTGTTTCCTTTTTATTTGTAAGCCAAAGAGGGTTGCTATTGCTTGCAACCCAATAATTATTATGGAAATTGATAACCATTAAATAGTAAGCTTTAGAACCTCAGGAACATGAAGGACCTAGAATTGATTATTGCACTGAGACTGAATTAAAGGCAGTAGCTTTTGTTCTGTATCCCTAGATGGAGGAGGTGGTGGTGAGCAATTTATAGTGAAAAAACAGCAAGTAAAGATACTTCCCCTTGTCATTTGGAATCATATGCCTGTTGCAGGCAGTGTTTGGATAGCTAGGTAGCTGTTGACAGTAAGACAGTTGGAAGTTGATAAGGAAGGCCAAGACCATTGAGTTAGGATGGTTAGCTACTTGGGTTACATTGGGTAATTTAAGATGACAAGCTCAAACCCAGAAACTTACCTGTCGGCTTCGAATAAAAGCCAAGGCCCTTCTGTGTCCAGAATGAATGAATCTCTGCTTAATTCCAAAACTACAACTTGGAGATTGATTCCACAAATTGCAAAATCACAATGCTGATTGGATTCGCAACTTTACTAAGATCTCTTTTGTGAGAATTAAGGCATTAACCAGAAAAGAGACTTGCAGAGTTTTGATATCTGGGAGGAATCAAAAGACTTGGAAAATCCCAACCCCTGTATATCTCAGGAATGAAAGTTTGGGTCTTCCAATTGGTAAAATAAAATAAAATAAAAACCACTTTAGCTGAAGAAAAAAATATAAGAGCTTATAATGAAAGAGGTGGTAAATACCAACTACAGCCCTGTAATTTATTGCAGAAATAAAATCAATAGCCTATAGCCATCTCTCTTAGCTTTGCCTGGTCTTTTTATCCCACTCTCCTCTTTCTCCATTTCAGTACTTTGCCCCTCACACCTGGCTGAAATGCAAGCATGATCCAAGTTAGACCAATCAGATTTCCCCTCTATTGGACCTGAGCCATTCTGCTGGCAGTGTCCGCCTCACATGTATATGGGTGTGTTGGTGATGGTTAAATATATCAGTTAAGACCACAAATTGTAGATTATCAAGATGAGGTTAAAAACTAGAGGAGAATGAATGTCACCCGGAAATCTTAGACTTGACACTTGGTGTGATAACTGGAAATTAAGTTATCCCCCTTGGGGAGAAGATGAGTCCATTTTCTACAGGATGTTGAATGGAAGCATTTATAAAATGGTTCATGATGAAGAATGCATGTACTGGGTAGCCAAGGGATAGAACCTAATGGACGGCTGCATTTGCCTACCTAGTATCTTTCCCCCACCTCCTTTGAGAATAGCTCCTCACCTTTCCTTTGGGAAGTTACCCCTCTCCGGTGCTACCAGAAGATAATATGTTAGAGGCATAGGAGTTCTTGTTACTGAGATTTCTTCAGTTGCCCACGTTCCTGGTTAAGCTTCTCTAATTTTTATGAACTGCCTCATAGTCTTTTAATAAATTACATTGGCTGAGCTGGCTTCTACATATGGCTGCAGAGGGTATCCCCATACAGTCATACACAGATTGTGTGGCAAGGGTTGGTTTTTGTTGCTTACAGTCAGCCCCAATGGAATCAGTCTTCTTCTATGCCTTTGGCCTTCTTGCCTCATAGACTCAAAACTTCATTCCCATGGCTTTAGTTTCCAACTGTATGTTGATAACTCCCAGATTCCTATCTTCAGCCCAAATAGATTTTCTGAGTTTCAGATCTGAATGTCCACCTTTCACTGGCTACCCGCCCATTTGATAAACTCAAATGCTTCACATGGACCCCATCATTTTCTCCTCAAAATCTGCTCTGCTTCCAGTGTTCCCTCTTCTTGATAAGTGGCACCACCCTTCACTGTTTCTCAAACCAGGACATTGCCATTATTCTTGATGCTCCCCTTCTCTCTCACCCCAGACATTCCTAATAATCACTAAATTTTCTTGGTGTATCATGTAGACATACTTCTTCACGTTTATCACCCTTGTCCAAGAGAACAGTGTCTTGCTAGGACTATTGTGATGCCCCTCTAGTGGTTTCACTGCCTCTACTGTTGTCTTACTATTCTTTGCAGAGCGGCGTAGTCTTTGATACACAGATCTAATTGTGTCACTCCCCTGCCTAAGATCTTTTAGTAGTTCCCCCGTCATTTCAGAATATAATCTAAATTTTTATTCCAAAATTTGTTTACAGGGCTCTTTGTTATCTTACTCCTCAAGCCTCCATCTTTCACCACTTTAAACATAATAACTCAGTTTTGTATATTGGAGTTTTCTGTAATATTTCATTTGGAAAAAAGAATTTCACAGTTTTAAAAAGAAGTTTCCATTTTAAAAAATTGAAACCCAGGCCCTGGCCAGGTAACTCAGTTGGTTAGAACATCATCCCAATACGCCAAGGTCGCTGGTTCAATCCCCGCTCAGTGCGCATACAAGAATCAACCAAAGAATGCTTAAGTAGGAAAACAGATCTATGTTCTCTGTCTCTCTCTTCCCTTCCCTCCCTCCTTCACTCTCAAATCAATTATGAAAAATCCAAACCCATTGATGTTCAGAACTACCCCGTTATTACCTGTTACTATGAATACTGTAATTTGTATTTTCTTCCAAATTTCTTTCCATGAAGTTTCTAAATTAAATCTGATATGTGTAACTATATAATTATATAAATGGAGCTACAGTAAGGTCACACACACACACACATACTCAAATAACAGAAGAACTACAAATTTAAAATGTTAAAATGAAATATTTGAAGATTTTTAGGAGACTTTTTATAATCGTGATGGGAGATCATAAGCAAAACAAGAAGCCTATGTACCCTAAAGGAAATTATAGACGTATTTGACTATATAAACAGAAAATTCGGGAAAACAGAAGTCGGTTCCATAAGAGACACATGATAGACTGGGGACATTTTTTCTAACTCAAGTAACAGATTGAGGATTAATGTTCCTAATATACAAAGAGTTCCTACAAATTGATCACTCCAAAACAACCACCCTAATAGAGAACACCCAATAGGTAACTCAGGAGAAATCTAAAAGAGCAGCAGTATTAGCCATTAATCACTCACTTGTTTGCTACGTACTAGACATTGTTTCAGGTACTTTATAAGTTTTATCTCATTTAATCCTCACAACTTACCCTCTGAGAAAGGTAATATCCCTATTTTACAGATAAGGAAACAGGCTCAGAGAAAGTAACTTGCCCACGTCATGTAATAGGGGGTCACACATCTTGAGCTATGACTCAAATTCAGCTGGTGTGACTCCAGAGTCTGCTTTGAACCATTAAGATGTTCTGCATTGCAAGAAGCATATGAAAGAGGATCAAGTGTACACACGGTCAGTGAGATGTAATTCAAAGCAATAAAATACCTATCAGATGGTGAAATTTCAAAAAGCAGTGACCTCCACTGCTGACAAGAATTAAGGTAAATGAAACATCGTGTACATTGTTAGTGGTAATGTGGTTTGTTCCAGTCTTTTTTAGAATGTAATCTGGCTGTATCAATAAAAAATTTTAAATGCTCCTTTTAACCCAGCAGTCTACATCGAAGACTCTCTCAAAGAACTAAAAGCACTAAGTACATGAAATCATCAGTACAAGAAACTTGCTGCGGCATGGCCTGTGATGACAGGAAAATGGAAATGACTTAATAGTCCATCAAAAGGAATTGGTTGGACGAGTTACAGAACAGCTATACTCCCGAGTATGACACAACTGCTAAAAAGAGTGTGTCAGCTCTCTAGCTCTGAACCTGTGATGTATTTAAGCAAAAACAAAAAGTGACAAAGTAATGTACATCTTGAGAACCCGTTTTTGTGAAAATGAAACCTACAAATGTGTCAAAATGAATGATCATGAAAAGAAGATGGAAGGACACACAGCAGGCTGTTACGATGGAAAATGAGATTGGAGAAACTTAGTACTTTATATACAGGGCATTGTCTCACTACTTGTGGGAAGCACATACATGCCCCCCCCCTTTTTTTTTCAAGAGAAATTTTACTTCGGAGAAAAAGTTCTTAAGAGGCAATTAAATTACAACTAGACATTTTTAAATGAGAATATGCTAATAGAAGAGTGATGATCCAAACAGAGGGCAACAAAGAAGAACACGTCTTACAGATTTAGGGCTGCCTTTTTATTTTTATTTTTTTAATCCTCACCCAAGAATATTTTCCATTGATTTTCAGAGAGAGTGGGAGAGAGAGGGACATACAGAGAGAAATATCGATGTGAGACAAACACATCGATTGGTTGCCTCCTGCACATGCCCCAACCGACCGACCAAGGCCTGGGAGAAGCCTGCAACCGAAGTATGTGCCCTTGACCAGAATCGAACCTGGGACCCTTTGGCTCTATCCACAACCCAAAAGGGCTAGGGTTGCCTTTTGAAGAAGATTGATTCCCAGGTGACTGGTCCTCAACCTGTAGATAGGCCACTTATTAAGGTCGAGAAAGGGCTGTCCACTAGGGCGCCACATTCTGGCAAAGACTGGTTGTCTCCCTGTACCTGTTCTTCCCAAGATAAATACCACATTTCCCAGCCTCCATTGAAGATAAACTAAATTTTAGCCACTGGGGCATGAGCAACTTCTGGGACCTGTCCTGAAAAGAGTGCGTGCCCATCTCCTGCCACTGACAGAACATGAGCTTGATGGCTGGAACTTGGGCATGTCAGTTGGACCATGAAAGAGAAGGAGCTGCGTGTGAATGGTGATGGAGCACCAGTGAGAAAGAGCCTAGGTTCATGATGAATATTGAGCCACCAGACCGGCCTGAAGTGTTTGCCTCTGGACTTCATTTACAAGATGAATAAACGTCTATCCTCTTTATATAGTTGGTACATGAAGTTTTTTCTTTCTCTCTCACAACGGAACTTAATTCGCCCACAAATAGCTTGATGAAAATATTTCTGAGGAACGTCTAATTCCACCTGTTCTGACTGTATATGATTGAAGCAACGTGCCCCTAGCTAGACTCACTGGCAGGAGGGCAGTGCCCTAGGTGGATGACTGGTTGGGTCATGACCAAGCATATATCTCCCATCATAAATTAGTAAATTGGCCCCTTGCGTTAGTAGCTAGGGGCCCCTCCCGTATTCTAGAACCCCCGCTGCTATCGACATCTGTTGTTTTTGTCCTCCCAGTATCCATCCCCACGTCTTGATAACTGTACATCATTGCCCTCTGGGTTTCCAGCCATCCTCCACTTTTGTCCGTATGCTAACACCCCTGGCTCCAGGCTGAGCCTATACCCCAGACTGACCTACCAGAGCCCTGCAGCCCCTTGGTCAGGGTAGCAGGAGTATGTGATCTAAGGCAAACCAATCTTCTACAAACAGCTAATTCAGGGAGGTTAGAGGGCAGGGAGTTTTAAACAACTGAAAAGGGCATTTTCTTTGGTTTTTAATCCACTGACTATAGACCCTGTAAGGTTGTAAGCCTGGCACTGCTGGCAACCATCTTGCCATGACAAGATTTTTTTTTTTTAAGTACAGGTTTAAGTCACAGAGTTAAGAATCCTGGTCCTTCACACCAACAAGAACAAAAGATGGTTTCTTCTGTTCATAGAATTCCAAATATCCCGGAGGACCTTAGGGCTTTTTCCCAGGTTGCCATCCTGACCTGCCTGGCCTTCGAGGCTTAGGGAGGGAGAATAGCTGACATCAGACCCAGTCATTAGGTCAGGGGAATGAACTGAAGCCAGATTTCAGCAAATGGCAAGCATGGGGCAGGGGGCGGGCTTAGGGAGCCCCCAGCTCATGCTTGTCATTCTCCTGAGGCAATAGCAGCAGAACAGAAACATCCGGGTCACTTTTGCCAGATTCGATGGCTAGTCTCTTTGGACAAGAGTTCTTGATTTCTCAGTTCAGAAGATGCTTGAGACTGCTTCCAGTTAATGATAAGGGAGTGTGCTAAGAGAAAGTATTCAAATGCAGATGCTGTTGTAGGCGGTCCAGAACTCCAGAAGACATACACATACACAGATAACGGCTTCAAAGCCTTCGGAGTTGGGGTGGGGATAGGATGGGGGGCCAATAAGCCCAGACTTCACTCCAGTCACAAAGATTTGCTGACATGCTCAAAAGACAACAATGACAGGCCTCAAAATGGCATTCAAGCTCAGTGGTTGAGCATCAACCTATGAACCAGGAGGTCACGGTCCGATTCCCGGTCAGGGCACATGCCAGAGTTGCAGGCTTGATCCCCAGTGGTGGGGCATGCAGGAGGCAGCCGATCCATGATTCTCATCATTGATGTTTCTCTCTCTCCCTCTTCCTATCTGAAATAAATAAAAATATATTTTTTAAAATGGCATTCAACTTACATCCCATCTTCAGAACACATCACTTGTAGTAAGTGCACTATGAATTAACATTTAAAAAATAAATCTTCTAGTTCTCTTCTAACTAGCACAATTATACTAAAGTATATTCTCTGTGTATTTTACAATATCCATTTCCAATGTAATCATTGAAGTTATACCACGAATTATGAAGAGTATATGACAAAGCAAGCATGAAATCAGAGTCCAGGGCCACACACACACACACACACACACACACACACACACAAAATCACACATCTATCACCACTACCGCTGGCAGGGACAGCCCAGGAAGCCGGCCTCAGAGGCAGGGCCTACCTGGGATCTTCATGAAACCACCTGTGGCAGAAGAGGATCAGACTTCCTCGAGGGTCACAGAGAGAAAACGAGTAGTTACAGGAATTCTTCCCATCACTTCCTGGCCCAGCGCAAGCCCCCACCACCATTTTGAGACGGTTCCCTCTCTAACGATGGGAAAAGTTGCGGTAATCAGAAGTGAATGTAGAAAAGTTTCAAGAAACCTCAGGTCTATAATAGCAGGCACCCTTGACTTTGGCCGAAGAGCAAATTGATACCAAGTTGTTCTTAGCACTTCGCCAGATGGATTGCTGTTTCCTCGTGCCCAGGGCACCCAAAAAGGGAACAAGGGCTCAGACTGTGCTTATGGCTCTCTGCCTGGATACCTCTCCCAGTTTCCTCTTTTAAGGCAAAGAGCCCTGCTCTAGCGGCATTCTGCCTCGCAGAGCCTGGGCTTGCCTATGTGGACCAGTTTTATAGTAACTAGATACTCTTGGCTTCACTTTCTGTACTTGTCCTTGGTCCTAACAGCCTCAGAAGAGGCAGAACCTGCTGTTCCTTGCTTCTGTCATTCCCTGGTCTTTTTTTTTTTTTTTCCCACTAAGAAAACTTGAGTCAAACTTCCATGTACCTCACACATGCGCCTTACAGGAAACCACTTCTTTTACACATCTGTGGGCACCGGGTCTATAGGAGAGGGTCCTCGTGCACCTCTCTCCAGCTCTGACTCCTTCTCCTTTTTCTAACTGGGTAGCGTCCACTTTCTCTTTCATATGGAGGAAGGTGATGAAGATATATCAAGACTCGTACAAGATAAAGGGCTGTAAGAAATTTGGAAACTTGATGTGTAGATTGCTACTAAGAACAGTCAAGATGTTCTTACAATTATAGAACCAGCTACAAAATTTGTAGAGTCCAGTGCAAAATGAAAATGTTCAAAATTTACCAAGAATTTCCATATAGCAACAGGTCTCCTGATCACGTGACGCTTCTAAGATCTGTGTGACTACACAGATCTCATGCCCAGGGATCTGGCCCTGGTGGTATATTTCATCCAAATATCCTTTGTTTAACAGTCTGAAACTTCCGTGACGCCCAGTCTCCCAGTTCTGGCCAGCATTTGGCATCATTATAATAAGTGGTAATAACTGTCACTTAGTAGAATTAGGAAGCACTCTGCCTTGACTAACTCAGTTACTACTCATTACACTCCAGTCATTACAGAGGAGGAAAACCAGGGTCTCTCAGCTTGTAGATGATTCTCTACCCACATTTCTCACCAAAGCTCCAGCCTCTAAACCAGGGGTGGGGAACCTTTTTCCTGCCAAGGGCCATTTGGATACTTATAACATCATTTGCAGGCCTTACATAATTATCAACTTAAAAATTAGCCTGCCATCTTTGGTCAAGAAATTAATTAACTCGTCCCTAATTCCTGAGCAGGGCCAGACCAGATGAGTTAGCGGGCCTTATATGGGCCTCGGGCTGGATGTTCCCCACCCCTGCTCCAAACCATGGATCTCTTTCAACTTGAAAAACAATGGGAACCGTGATAGTGGATAAATAAAGGAAGCATTATATGCACTCAAACTAGGAGATTTTGACATAATAGAATAATAACTTTTTTTTTTAATCCTCACCCAAGGGTATTCTTTCATTGATTTTTAAAGAGAGTGGAAGAGAAAGGGAAAGACAGAAATATCAATGTGAGAGAACTGCTTCAATTGGTTATACATCGATTGGTTGCCTCCCCCACTCGCCCCGACCAGGGCCCCGGGCCAGTGAGGAGCCTACAACCAAGGTACGTGCCCTTGACCAGAATCGAACCCGGGACCCTTCAGTCCCCAGGCCGATGCTCTAGCCACTGAGCCAAACTGGCTAAGGCATAATAAATTTTATTTATCAAACACTTAGCATGTGTCAGACACTGTGCTCTGTGATTTACATGCATCATTTGACACATTTCTGGTGTGAATTGGATTCCATAGCCTTAAGTATCCCTTACTTTATAGGTCATTTAATGCTGCCCTGAGTCAACATGCCCAAACATGGACTCTGTGAGTCCAGAAAACTGAGTCACCCCATGATGGTCACCACATGGAGGCTGATCCACCTGCTCATGGACACCATGGCCAAGACCTGCTTTTTTTTTTACTGGTGTCCAGGGACCTCAGAGCTACACCTGGACCCTCACTTTCTCCAGCCCTCAGTGGTATATTTCAGCACACCCCCCCACCCCCCCACCCCCTCGAAGGATCCATAAGTATAAGCAAGACCCAGGTCACCTCCATGTTTAAATATCTCCCAGATCCCTTTCTGCTTTCAAACTGTTCCATGGCCTTGAAACACCAAACGCTAAGGGCATGGGGATGGGGACATGAGGCAGCAGTTCCAGTCTCCTCCTGCTGGGGCTGGGCTGGGGAGAGGAGCTGCTAACAAGAGGGTGTTTTTTATTTTCTTTAAATAATTTTCCATGTTGCATCGGATGAAGAAACTTTGGCTGGAAGGAGGAGTCACTGATCTAAGGTCTTCTAGCTAAGAAGTGGTTGGAATTTGAAGCTGTTGGACTTTAAACCCTCCCACGGGGGCCACCTGCTCCAACACTGGAATCACCTCAGGAAAGTTCATTGAGACTTCCCAGACCCCACACTGGCTGACAGAATGAAAATCTCTGGGGAGAATCGGCATTTGTTTAATATTCCACAGGTTACCTAGACCCTTCTGGAGTTTCTATGTGGAATTTCTATTTGGAATTCCTGCCAACCTCACAATATTAAGTATGGCAGATAAATTCTAAGGTGCCCCTTACCGGGATTAGTGCCTCCTGGCATTCCCACCTATCTTAGCTCGGGCTTCCATAACAGAATACACAGACTGGGGGGCTCAAACACCACCAATTTATTCTCTCATAGTTCTGGAGGCTGGAAGTCTGAGATCAAAATGGTCAGTCCAGTTGGCTTCTAATGAGGGCTCCCTTCCTGGCTTGCAGATGGCTACCCTCTTGCTCTGTCCTTATATGGACTTTTCTCAGTGTGTATGTGAGAGAAGAGAGAGAGTAATCTCTTTGATCTTTATTTTTATAAGGACACTAATCCTATCTGATCAGAGCCCCATCTTTGTGACCTCATTTAACCTTAATTACTTCCTTAGACACCTATCTTCAAATACAGCCACACTAGAAGTTAGGGCTTCAACATGAACTCAGGGGTGGGGGCATAAACGTTGAGTCCATCACACCTTTGTGTAACTCCTTCTCCTTGAGTTGGACTTCATCCTGAGGTGGGACATGTGATTTGCTTCTAACCAATAGCATCTAGCTATTGGTGATGGGATGACACGCTGTCATTATATTACATTAATTATATAAGACTCCATCTTGCTCGAAAACTTGCTCTAGAGGTTCCCCTTGATGGTTTGTTGAAGTGGCCATGTTGGGAAAGCCCACATATCAAGGAACTGTGAGTGGCTGCCAAGAGCTGAGCGTGGCTTCCAAACAAAGGTCAGAAAAAAGCTGGGGCCCTCAGTCCTACAGCCACAAGGCACTGAATTCTGCCAACAACCTGAGTGACCTTGGAAACTGGTTCTTCCCCATTTGTGCCTCCGGATGAGAACACAACCTGGCCAACCCCTTGACTGTAACCTTGTAAGTCCCTGAGAGGAGGACTCAGTTTAAGCCATGCCTGGACTCCCAACCCACAGGAACTGTGAGATAATGTCTGCTGCTCTAAGCCACTAAGTCAGTGGTCATTTGTTGCAAAACAGTGGAAAACTAATACATTAGAAAGCCCCATAAGCTCTGCTAACAAGACTGCATGGATGATGACTCTCTTTTTCACTTCAACCTAGAAGCCAGTTGTGTATACTTACCGAGCATGACAAAGGGCCTGTGCCAAGTTGCCTGCTTTTATAAAAGATTTTAATTTCTTGCCCTGGCTGGTTTGGCTCAGTGCATAGAGCGTCGGCCTGCCCAGGTTCAATTCCGGTCAAGGGCACGTACCTCAGTTGCAGGCTTCTCCCAGGCCGGGGTGTTTGGGGCGCGTGCAAGAGGCAACCAATCGATATGTTTCTCTCACATCCACGTTTCTCTCTGTCGCTCCCTCTCACTTCCATTCTCTCTGAAAATCAAGGGAAAAATATCCTCGGGTGAGGATTAACAAAAAATGTTTTAATTTCTTAATTATGAAAAGTAATAGGTGTTCCTTGTAGAAAATGTGGAGGCATACCAAAAAGAAAATTAAACAAATTTACCAGGAATAATGTCGTCCCCCACCCCCCTCAGATAACACTTTGGCAAACAGCCTTCCCCAACTTGGTGCTGCGCAAAGAGGCCAGATAAACTTACCCACAGAGAACGCTCTGTGCTCTACACGCTCTGTGTTCTGTACAGACTGTTTTATAACTTGCCCTCTTCACGTGTCAGCCCACATTTCCTAAAGAATTTGAAGCACCGAAGGGGTGAATGTGTTCCTGGCATTTTGGGATGTTGCCAGACCCTACTTTTGCTGACCTTGGGCTTTTCCCAGGCTGGGCTTTGGCAAGGGAAACTCATAAAGAGGAAACTGAGGCCAGACCGCTGAGGACATACCGAGGCCAGAATAGCCTGTCGTCACCCAGAAAATTTTCCCCCTCCAAACTCCTCAAAATATTTTTTAATATATTTTATTGATTTTTTTTACAGAGGGATAGAGAGTCAGAAACATGAATGAGAGAGAAACATCGATCAGCTGCCTCCTGCACACCTCCTACTGGGGATGTGCCCGCAACCAAGGCACATGCCCTTGACCAGAATCGAACCTGGGACCTTTCAGTCCACAGGCCGATGCTCTATCCACGGAGCCAAACCAGTTAGGGCACTCCTCAAAATATTGTAGCTGAGCAGCTAGATCCCCAAAACCGTTATCCTTTAAATCAGCGGTCGCCAACCTTTCGGACCTCACGGACAGTGGTCCACAAACCACCGGTTGGCGACCGCTGCTTTAAATTATTGTCAGAGTTTAGTTCCCGTAAGCCACAGCCTCCTCCTTAATCAAGATAAAAGTGAAGACAAAAGACTCTTTTTAAAAAGATATATATTGATTTCAGAGAGGAAGGGAGAGAGAGCTAGAAACATCAATGATGAGAGAATCATTGATCGGCTGCCTCCTGCACAATCAGGATTGAGCCCACAACCCAGGCCTGTGCCCTGGCCGGGAACCGAACCATGACCTCCTGGTTCCTAGGTGGACGCTCAAGCACTGAGCCAACGCGGCCGAGCCAAAAGCCTCTTTGATTACCAAAAAAAGGAGAGATCACTTAGACACTCTGGGGAGACATAAGCTGTGCTGGGAAATCATGGTCAAGCTGAAATGTACATGATTTGGGACAACTGATAGTGATTTCAATAGTAAGGAACAGAAAGCACCAAATAGCAATCTGAATTTATTGCCTGGCAAGGAAGAGCCATAGCATTCAAACACAAGTTCCACAAGTCTGTGTGAGCAGACATTCAAGGAAATAGATAAGGGAGGGAGGAGGGGAAGAGAAATGCACCAAATAAAGAAATGTTCTGAATTACGGTCTCTAGCTGGCTCACCAAGCAGGTTGTCATCTTTGCAGGTGGTCACCTACAAGTTCTTTGTCACTGACACACAGAAGCTGACCTCAAGCAAGTCCAGGGCATGTTCTCAAAGATCCCCCTGGGCCTCGGGGCCTTCAGCCGAGGTGCTTGCGTGTGCGTGTCCAAAGCTTAGCGAGGCGGTTTTGTGTGTGTTTTGTTGTTGTTTTTTTACAACAATGAAGCAGTGCCCAACCCCTATGGAACAAAAAAAGTTTGAGGGAGAAGATTAATATCCTGAATTCATGATTAATTTTGTTGGGCTTATAATAGATAGCAGATGGAAGTGTCTTCTCAGGATGTCCTCCCCCTCCCCCTCCCCCTCTATAAGCAATTTGTCACTTTTATTGGATATTTTCTTGGAGATCAGCCTTTCTCAATTACTGTCTTCTAGTGGGTTCAGGTTTTAAACGTTGTTCCTTTCAATACATGTTAAAGATGTGTATGTGTGTGTTTATGGTCTATTTAGCCATCTCAGTTGTCTTCTGATTTTCATTTGGCAGGTGACAAAATTTTATTCCATGGAAATGGAAAGCTCTACCTATTAAGAAAGAAAAAAAAGTTTAACCAAAAACCACCATGTTCCCTTTCTCCTGACCCTATTTCACATTCTCTTTTTAGATATAGAAGACTTTCAGGGTAAAGGGAGACTAATTTCACATCAGTTCTTTTTCTTCTATTAAATTCTAGTCAAATCTTTGATTTTGAAAAACTGAGGCTTTATAGGTCATGATGATGGAATTAAATATTTAAACAATGAAAAAGGCCCTGGCCTGTGTGGCTCAGTTGGCCGGCTTCATCCAGGGCACTGAAAGGTTGTGGGTTCAATTCTGGGTCAGGGCAAATGCCCTGGTTTCAGACTCCACATTTCTCTCTCCTTCTCCTTCTCCCTTCTTCTTTCTCTAAAAATCAACAAAAATATTTTAAAATATATTAAAAGGAATTAAGGATGATCTTTTCATTTTTATGAAAATAAAAAATGTTATTTTCTGTAATTTTCTTTAAAAATGTAACCACAGAGATGCATTCTTTTTAAACCATAAAAAAGTTATTTTATAAAAGAAATCCAAGTATACGTGTAAAAGAATAGTCATGACAACATGAACAAAAAATGACAGCTGAAATGTCTGTCAGCGAGGGAATGGAAGTTAAATTATGGCTCCCCAAAACAGGGAGCTTGGGGAAAGATGAAGGTAGTCTTATGTGAAGGGACTTGGAAGAATATTAAAGAAAGCAAATCACAAAAAAATGTTCTCATTTTTTTGCGGGGGGGTAAGGATTTAAATTATAAAAATATAACTCAAAGAGCTTGAGGAAAAGAGAGGGAGGGAGGGAAAAGGGGGGAAGGAGAGAGAGATGTACGTGTATATGCAAACTGATTCTTTACCAAAAAAAAAAAAAAAGTAATCTGTTTCCTGATGTAGGAGAACTGGATGGACTTACTAAAAGAGAGAGATTTTTTTTTTAGGGGTAATTTTGACAATAATAAAATTTTACATATGAGCTGACTTTAGGCGCCATCACCTCACACCACATAACACATTACTTCACTCTATAAAGATACAAATGTGGTCCAGCAATCCTGGGAGGATGAAAGCCCATCACTTCACAGATGCCGGCGGCAGGCGGTTATTTTTAAAGCTTAACCCACATACGGTTCTATATTGTTTGGGTTTTGAGTTGAAGGCAATTGAAATGCTGGGGCTCACAAGAAACTTTTCTCTCTCCCGTAAGGAATGTGAATGTGGGGCCTTGCCCATAATAATAAGAGTGATTACCAGAGATCACCTTTTAGGACTATCTATGGGGGAGGGCAAACATCTACTGACTTAACGTTGGCTCTTCTAATCCTCCTGCAAATGACCTTCCACCCCTCTCAAGTCCCAGGGCACCTTATCTCATCTCTAGCTCAGGATGTCACCTCTACCTCATTTTAACTTTCTGTCTCCGAACCGCTCGCGTATGTAGGGTTCCCATAGGTATAAGTGCAATTAAATGTAGTTCTTTTATCTTGTTACTCTAACCCGTCTCATGTAGATTTAAGTATTAGATCAGCTGAAAGAAACTACAGAGTTGCTTCCTCCCCCACCATTCCAACCGGAAAACACAAAATTATACAGGCCCTAAAAGAAGCAGTGGATGCCCGGCGTGCTCGTGTGATTTATAATCAGAATTATATATTTGGTGCTCATCGCTGTTCAGGCACAGACTCTGAAAGCCCCTGGAATTTCCCAAGTGATGAGAGGATAAAACGTGTCTTTTGTGATGTTAACAGGTAACTTTTGGAAAGCCTCTAAGTAAGCTAAGCGTGGGGGCTGGTTGCCAAGGGAATCGACCCCGTGATAAGAAGGTTGGAATTTTCAGTCCCACCCCACTCTCACCTCCAGGGAGGGGAGAGGGGCTGGATATGGAGTTCAATCACCAATAGCCAATGATTTAATCAATCACACCCAAGTAATGATTCCTCCATAAAACCCCAAAAGGATAGGGGTTGGAGAGCGTCTAGTAGGGTAGATACATGGAAATGTGGGCAGGGTGGCATGCCCAGGGGGCATGGAAGCTCTGGGCCTTGTCCCACGTACCTTGCCTTGTGCATCTCACCCATCTGTCTGTTCATGAGTTATATTCTTTTTAAAAAAAAAAAATTTTTTTTTTATTGACTTCGGAGAGGAAGAGAGAGGAAGATGGAAACATCAATGATGAGAGAGAATCATGGATCTGGTGCCTCCTGCACGCCCTCTACTGGGAGGGTCGAGCCTGCAACCCAGGCATGTGCCCTTGACTGGAATTGAACCCGGGACCCTTCAGTCTGCGGGCCAACGCTCTATCCACTGAGCCAAACCAGCTAGGGTAGAGTTAGATGTTTTTATAATAAACCAGTGACCTAGAAAGTAAAATATTTCCCTGAGTTCTGTGAGTCTCTCTAGCAAATTAAATGAAACTGAGGATTGGGGTCAGGGGAACCTCATATCTATAGCAGCTTGTTCAGAAGCAAAGGTGACAACCTAGACTTTCGATTGGTGTGTGTTTTGGGAGGGGGTGGGGGAGAAGGGAAGTCAGTCTTGTAGGTCTGATTGACATTCCTTAACTTGTGGGAACTGGTGCTCTCTCCCAGTAGATAGTGTCAGAACGGAGTTACGTGCTTGGTGGTATTGGAAAAAGCACGCTCACATTGGACCAGGGGTTCAGAGAGAGGGATGAATAATGAAGCAGAGGGGATTTTCAGGCAATAAAATTCTATATGATACTGTAATGTTGGATACAAGTTATTATTGCACTAGAGGCCCGATGCACGAAATTCGTGCAAGGGACTCGCGCCCCCCCCCCCCCCCCCACCCCTGGCCTGTGGCTGCGGCTGTGGGCCTCTGCCTTAGTCCCCGCCTGCCATGGCTTCATCCAGAAGGAAGGACATCCCAAAAGATGTCCAGTGTAATTAGCATATTACGTTTTTATTATTATAGATTTCTCAAAACTGATAAAACTGTACGGCACAAAAAGTGAAACTTAATGTAGGCACATTTTCAAAAATCATTTAGGAGCCCCCCTACCCATCGTGGCTCAATGGTTGGCCATCGACCCATGAACCAGGAGGTCAGGGTTCGATTCCTGGTCAGCGCACATGGCCAGGTTGCGGGCTCGATCCCCAGTGTGTGGTGTGCAGGAGGCAGCAGATCCATGATTCTCTCTCATCATTGATGTTTCTCTCTCTCTTTCTCCCTTCTTCTCTGAAATCAATAAAAATATATTTAAAAAATAATAATTAAGGAACTGAAATGAAATAGAGCAAATTATCTTTTTTTTAAAATATATTTTATTGATTTTTTTACAGAGAGGAAGGGAGAGGAACAGAGAGTTAGAAACATCAATGAGAGAGAAACATCGACCAGCTGCCTCCTGCACACCTCCTACTGGGGATGTGCCCGCAACCAAGGTACATGCCCTTGACCAGAATCGAACCTGGGACCCTTCAGTCCGCAGGCCGATGTTCTAACCTCTGAGCCAAACCGGTTTGGCGAGGAAATTATCTTGACAAGGCACAAAATTGTTTTCCAGGCAGGTTACTTAAAAGATAACAATCATTTACTCTTAGGACAAAATTATTTTTCCTTTTGAAGAAAAAAAAAGCATCTCCAGTTTTCATACCTTCTTTTGCCAAAACATATAGCCTACATTTCATAAACAGTCACTTTCCTTTACCCCCATCACCACCAATCACCAGTCACCACAATCTCCTAAGCACCCATATCTTAACTTGTGTGCCTTCCTCACTTTGCTAAGGTATCTAACTTATTATCCTGTTTTTTCTACCTTGTCTGCCTGCCCCGAAGTTGGCAGAGTAGTGGTTAACCATCTGTTCTCCAATCTGAGCTCTTCTTCTAACCTTTTTTAAATTATTTATAAATTCTGCTTTCTAGTAAAAACTAGGAAGCAGGCGAATGTAAAATGCTAATCATATATTACAGCATCCTGTAGCAGACTAGTAAACCTATATAGTAAAAAAATTTTAATGTGTCATAAAAACATGTTTATCAATAGACCCTGATATCTTTTGTCTCTTTATAAAAGCATTAAAGAACTGAAAGGAGATATTTGGAAATGCTTTAGATAGTCAATGAATATCCATTATTTTGTTTAACTTGTTATACATTTTTATCTTATTTACATTCATTTAAATTACTTACTCTCCACACCATACTTAGGTGAGACATTAAACAGCTACCCATCACCTCAAGTTATTTTTCGCACTGGAAAATTTGTAAAGAGCTCTATTCACTTAGTTTAAAGACAAACTAGCACTATATGAATTAAGTGTACTCTCAGAAATACGGCAAGTTCACATGATCTGGGGTAATCTTTGATAAACAAAAGCTAGCTTAAGTTTGTTGCTTTAATAAAAACAGGCATGTCTTCAGAGTTGTCAATATTGAATGTAATTCTTTGTAGTAAGTTTTGAAATTGGGAAGTATGAGTCCTCTAACTTTGTTCTTTTAATATATATATACTAATAGATAAATAGATAGATAGATAGATAGATAGATAGATAGATAGATTTCAGAGAGGGAGAGAGAGGGAGAAAGAGATAGAAACATTAATGTTGAGAGAGAATCATTGATCAGCTGCCTCCTGCATGCCCCCTACTGGGGATTGAGCCCACAACTGGGGCATGTGCCCTTGACCAGAATCGAACCTAGGACTCTTCAGTCCACAGGTCGACACTCTAGCCACTGAGCCAAACTGGCTAGGGCTATAGTATTTTCACCCTTTTATCTCTTGGTTGTGCGAATACATTTTATTGACCTGTCTTCAAGTTCACTAATTCTACTCTCTGTCATGTCTACTACACTAATGAGTCCATCAAGCAAGACTTTTATTTTGGTTATTGCATTTTTCAGTTATATAAATGTTACTTGGTTCTTTTTATAAATTCTATTTCTTTGTTGAGATTTTCTATTTTTTGCATTTGTTTCCAGAGAATTTATAATTTTAGTTGAAGTATTTTTATGATGGGTGCTTTAAAATCCTTGCCAGATAATTTCAACATCGACTTCATCTTGATATTAGCATCTGTTGATTTTCTTTTTCATTTCAATTGTAATTTTCCTAGTTCTTGGCATAATAGATGATTTTTTTATTGTATCCTGGACATTTTAGTTATGTTAGGAGATTCCTTTTTTTAAAATATATTTTTATTGATTTCAGAGAGGAAGGGAGAGGGAGAGAGAGATAGAAACATCAATGATGAGAGAGAATCATTGCTCGGCTGCCTCCTGCACACCGCCGCCCCCTACTGGGGATCGAGCCCTCAATCCGGGCATGTGCCCTTGACCAGAATTGAACCCAGGACCCTTCAGTCCGCAGGCCGATGCTCTGTCCACTGAGCCACACCAGCCAGGTCCACATGGAGCTTTGTGTGCCCTGCCTGACAGTGAGGTGAGCAGCAAAAAAATCTCCCAACCGAGGACCTCAGGCCATTTGGTGCTAAGAACACTCTAGTCTGGGTCTCAGATGTCGTCACCTCAGCCTATTATCGGCCAAAACTGTGACCATGTTGAGATTCTGAAAGCAGCCCTGGTACATGTCAGTGCGGCGCGTGGAAGCGGCATGTCTCGTGTCCAGCAGCAGCCCAAACGCTCACACGCTTGCACATGTAGCCACTTACACGCTGCCCCATCTACGTGCGTGCCTGCTCCGTGCTTACTCATTTGTAAACGTTCTGCCTAAACAATCGCATGCGGATTCCCCGACCTAATTCCTCAGGGATGTGTTTATACAATGACTTGCTTACATGGACCCCTTTCCATGTTTACCTCCTTGCACGTGTGCCTTATACATGCTTACACGCACACAGGCTAACACAATCACACACTGGCTCATCATCTGTTTACCCTCCTCCATGCTTAACCTTTCACCTGCTTAGTCACTTACACATTTACACACTTAGCCACCTCTACTCGCTGCCACGATGACTCGCTTCTATGATGACACGCTTACACGCTTACATACTCATGACCCACTTATATACCCATCCAGGGTCTGACCTGGCGGGGTCCCGGCTGCAAAGGCACCCAGTTTAACCAGGAAAGGGCGTTGGGTTTCGGAGGAGGAAGGCTCTTAGTCATGCTCCCCACAGCCAGGCCCTCGCTCATCCCTGGCGTCTGCTTTATACCAGCCTGTTCTTGCAAGAGCCTCCGTCCACACCTCCGACCGCTGCCAACATATTTGCTGCGGTCGGAGCATTTCTGTGGGACTTCCCCCCTTCATCTCCACGCACGTCAAGTTGGAAAGGAAAACAACCAGCCACTGGGGCGCTTGCGCCTCTCGGCCTCCTGTGTGGCCCCCTTTGTATACACATCCTCCGCCCCGGGGCTGGCCACTGGCCCAGCTTCATGCGGCTCCCTCTGGGGTGAGTCAGAGCTGATTTGCAAACCGGTAGACGGTAGACATTGGCTTCCTGGAGGGTGTCTGCAGGGGAAGAACGCCAGGGTGTCTGCAGGGTCCCGGGTTCAATCTCTGCCAGGGAAGAAGGCCCTGCGTGTGTTGCTGGGGGCAGAGCACTGGACTGGGAGTCCACGGGCCTGAATTCAGTGTCCCGAAGGGCCCCTTCTGAGCTGTGTGACCGTGGGGTGTCGCCGTCTCCTCTGAGCCTCTGTTTCCTCATGCAGTGGAAGTCCTCACTTAACACCATCTGTAGGTTTTCGGAAGCCGGTTTTAGGCCACGCGATGCATGTTATAATGTCCCAAGCAACAAGGACAGGCGCTCTCCCCGTTCTGGGGGGAGGACACAGGAGTCAGCAATTGAACAACCTGCATAAGGCAGGGGAAGCAATTTCTTTTCATCACATGATGGATCCTGTTCATTCTTCAAGTGAGCTCTGACATCACCTCCACCATGAAAGCCTTCCTAGACTCACCCGGATAGAAGTAATTGCCTCATCCTCTGTGGGCTCACAAGTAAACTATCTTATTCACATTTGTGTCCCCAGTATCTAGCCCAGAAGCACAGAGCCGATGCTCGTATTTAAAAATAAAATCAAACCTCCTGTCCGACCGGCGTGGCTCAGTGGTTGAGCGTCGACCTATGAACCAGGAGGTCACGATTTGTATTCCCGGTCAGGGCACATGCCCGGGTTGTAGGCACCATCCCCACTGGGGGGCGTGCAGGAGGCAGCCGATCCATGATTCTCACATCACTGATGTTTTCGCTCTCTCTCCCTCTCCCTTCCTCTCTGAAATCAATAAAAATATATTTAAAAATAAAAGCAAACCTCCTTCTCTTGCCTATGAGGCCTTCCGTGATCTAATCCTCCCCCTTTCTACCCTCCTCCCACTCCTCCTGTCCCTCGTCAGCAATGCTCCCAGCAACCGGCCTTAATCAAACCGAGTTTCACCCAGCCTCTCGGCCTTTGCTCTCACTGCTTCCTGTGACTGATTCACGCTTCTTCCTTCAGTGTTTTTGCATGACTGGCTCCTTCCTGCTGCACATTCAGATCCAGGTCAGGTCGCACCTCAGAGTCACCTTCTCTGCGCACCCAACCTGAGGAAGTCCCCCAGCAACATGTCTCATCACCCTGTTTTTGTTGTATCAGGCATTTATCATTCCTGGCCATTTCTTTTTTTTTTTTTTTAATATATTTTATTGATTTTTTACAGACAGGAAGGGAGTGGGAAAGAGAGTTAGAAACACTGATGAGAGAGAAACATCGATCAGCTGCCTCCTGCACACCCCCTACTGGGGATGTGCCCGCAACTAAGGTACATGCCCTTGACCAGAATTGAACCTGGGACCTTTCAGTCCGCAGGCCGACGCTCTATCCTCTGAGCCAAAACGGTTAGGGCTCTGGCTAATTTTTTTAAAAAAAACATGTGTGTCTGCCTCTCCCCAGGGAACAGAAGCTCCTGAGATGAGAGATCTTCGTGAGTTTAGCTCCATGATTCTTAACCACGGTTGATTTTTAACCCCAGGGAACATTTGGCCACACGTGGGGACATTCTGGGCTGTCACCCCTGGGCAGGTGCTCCTGGCATCGAGTGAGTAGATGCCAGGAATGCTGCTAACCTTCTACAATGCACAGGGCGAAACAAAGAATTTTCCAGCCCCCAAATGACAGGCACGCCACGGCGGAGAAACCCCGGTCTAGTTCGTCTCTGAAGCTCTGGCCAATCCAATGCAGCTCAAACATTTTTGCAGCATGAACGAATGAAATGTTCAGATGTAAAGTTGGATCTAATTTGAAAGCCTAAAAGGCCCTTAGAGAACAATTAAGCCACAAGTTTTCACACTCTGCTTTTGAAAGCCTCAGGCTATGGGGCAGAGTTTCAGGAATTCTGTACACCATGAGGAATTTTTAGCTAAACGTTGAAGATGTAAACTTTATGACTATGATCTGTTTTCTATATCGGGGTCCCAATTGTCTGACAAGCTCTACTGCTTAAAAAAAACGGAGGGCCCAGCCGGCGTGGCTCAGTGGTTGAGCATCGACCTATGAACCAGGAGGTCAGGGTTCGATTCCTGGTCAGGGCACAGGCCTGGGTTGCGGGCTCGATCCCCAGTGGGGGGCATGCAGGAGGCAGCCGATCCATGATTCTCTCTCCTCATTGATGTTTCTCTCTCTCTCTCCCTCTCCCTTCCTCTCTGAAATAAATAAAAAATATATATATATTTTTAAAGAAACTGTAAAATAATAAAAATGATAATTTAAAAAAACACACACACAACGGACAGTGCCCTCGGCAGTCTGGACCTGTCTCCTGCTGCCGCAGTGCTTGGCTGGAACAGACCCAGGGACGCCCCTCCTTCCAGCCTCCGCCACTCTCCGCCACTCTCCAGCGTCTTATCCACTCACCACGTCGGAACCACCTCCGAGACCAGCCAACACACCGCTCTGTTTTATTTTTCTAATTAATTCCTTTGCCTGAGCCTCTCCCTGAGACCCCCAGCCATCCTTTTAACCACCTGAAGCCCACTCCCATGCATCGGACCAAACGGAAATAGTAAAGCCTTTTGCAGAAAAAGAAAAAAGAAAAAAAAAAGGAGGAAACCACTGCTCCAGACCATCCCCCTTAACTGCTCATTGCCAACAACCATGAGCTCCCAAATGCATCAGAATGATTCCCCTGAGGGGAAGGCTGCCTGGCCAACCTGGCCAACCTGCATCTGCCCCGCCCACCCCCCCCCACCCCCCACCCCCCCCCACCCCCGCACCTACCTCTCTCTGGGCCTTGATTCCCACCGACAATGCAGCTCTCCAGGGCGGGGGCCACCTCTTCCTCGAGTTGGTGGTGAGGGCGCTGGGCGTCTCTTAAAGAGGCAAAACCAGCGTGGCCGCCGAGTCCTCTCCAGGACTCGCAGGAGCCTCCCCAAGGCGAGGGGGCAGGACTCAGGACGCCATGGAAGCCGCCCTGGCCGAGGAGGAACCTGGACCAGGCCCTCCTGGACCCGCCGGCTCTGGGCTCTGTTACTCGGACTCTTCTCTGCGGCTTCCTGCAGAGCCACTGCCTGGATGAGCAGGTGAAACTGGTCAAGAAGATGGTTGACACCTGACTCACCTCCGCAGGCTGCTGGCCCCAGGCGGGGGAGTATCTCTTAGAAAGACTCACTCTCAGTGGTTGAGCATCGACCTAGGAACCAGGAGGTCACGGTTAGATTCCCGGTCCGGGCCCAGGCCCCGGTTGCGTGCTCCATCCCCAGTGTGGGGCGTGCAGGAGGCAGCCGATCCTGATTCTCTCATCATTGATGTTTCTTTTTTTCTTTTTTAATATATTTTATTGATTTTTTACAGAGAGGAAGGGAGAGGGATAGAGAGTTAGAAACATTGATGAGAGAGAAACATCGATCAGCTGCCTCCTGCACATCCCCCACTGGGATGTGCCCGCAACCCAGGTATATGCCCTTGACCGGAATCGAACCTGGGACCTTTCAGTCCGCAGGCTGACGCTCTATCCACTGAGCCAAACCGGTTTCGGCTCATCATTGATGTTTCTATCTCTCTCTCCTTCTCCCTTCCTCTCTGAAATCAATAAAAATATTAAAAAAGAAAAAAGTAAGGCTCCCCCTCAAGCATGACTAGAGCCTGTGGAGCCCAGCAGCTTTGAGGGGCCCCTCTGCCTTCCCCTGCGTCTGCCTTTGCCTGAGCCTCTCCCTGAAACCCCCAGCCATTCTCTTCACCACCCTGAAGCCCACTCCCATGCATCGGACCAAACAGAAATAATAAAGCCTTTTGCAGGTTAAAAAAAAAAGGAAAAAACCACTGCTCCAGACCATACACACCCCCCGCCCCATTTCACCGAGCTGGAAGCCAGGACCCAGAGATGCTGGGGGACCCCTCAATATTACACAGAGTCAGGCCGGGGTCTCCTGAGTGCCCAGCCGGCCTTGGTCACGGACTGGCCACAGCTCCGTGAGTCACCGAAGACCCACGTTAGGAGTAAGACAATGTGACGTAGCCGATACAAGCGCCAGAGCCACACTGGGTGGCTTTTCATTTGGCGCTGCCTCCAGCCAGCTCTTTTTTAAATGCCCTTGGAAAAGCCACTTAACCTCTCTGAGTGTTCTTTTCCCTGAGGATCTGTGAGATGAAATAATAACAGTACCTGCCTTATAAGGTGGTGATGCAGATTAAAAGAGAATATGTGAAAAATGTTGGTAACGGGGTCTGGCACGTAATAACTGCTGTGTGAATGGGTGGGGGACCCATTCACGCCCACGTGCCCGGGACTTGCCTGGTTGTACTGCTGAAAGTCCCGTGTCCCAAGAAACCCCTCAGGTCAGCGACGTGGAACAGCTGGTCATTCTAGCGGTATGTGTATGTCTGATTTTTTAAAAACAGCCCTGTTGGCGTGGCTCAGTGGTTGAGCGTTGACCTATGAACCAGAGGGTCACAGTTTGATTCCTGGTCAGGGCACATGCCCAGGTTGGGGGCTCAATCCCCAGGGTGGGGAGTGCAGGAGGCAGCCAATCCATGATTCTCTCTCATCATTGATGTTTCTCTCTCTCTCTCCTTCTCCCTTCCTCTCTGAAATCAATAAAACATATTTATTTTTTAAAATATATATATTTTATTGATTTTTTACAGAGAGGACGGGAGAGGGATAGAGAGCTAGAAACATCAATGAGAGAGAAACATCGACCAGCTGCCTCCTGCACACCTCCTACTGGGGATGTGCCCGCAACCAAGGTACATGCCCTTGACCGGAATCGAACCTGGGACCTTTCAGTCCGCAGGCCGATGCTCCATCCACTGAACCAAACCGGCTAGGGCAAAACATATAATTAAATAAATAAATCAAAATAGAAACAGTCAATAGCAATGTTCAGTCTTTTTAATTAACAAGTACTTCTCATTACTCTGCTTCATATACTGAGCATGATGGGAGGGTTACTGATGCATTCATTTTGCATTGATTTATGGAGTGATATTTCTTGGGTAATATTTTTTTTTACATTTTAATATTTTTCCCATTTAAAAAAATATATATTTTATTGATTTTTTACAGAGAGGAAAGAAGAGGGATAGAGAGAAACATCGATGAGAGAGAAACACCAATCAGCTGGCCCTGCACACCCCCTACTGGGGATGTGCCTGCAACCAAGGTACATGCCCTCAACTGGAATCGAACCTGGGACCCTTCAGTCCACAGGCTGACGCTCTATCCACTGAGCCAAACTGTTCAGGGCTATTTTTCCCAATTTTGTTGAGATAATTGACACAGAGCCCTGTACAAGTTCAAGGCGTACAGCATAGTGATTTGACTTAACCTACTTTCTGATAATGAAGCAAATGAAACTATTGGTCATTTTCTATCCATTCCTGCAGGAAGAGCCACAGCACTTCTACTTGGAAAACACTTTTATTTTTATTTATTTATTTGTTTTTTACACGCTGAAATCCCAAAGATGGAAGTAAAAAAAACAACTCCAACCCACCAGCCAGAATAACCAATCACATTTGGTGACCATCATTTTGGACAACTTAATATGCAAATACGAAAAGCGAAGCCTGGGTAATGAACAGATGGGCAGAGATGCTTTTATAAAACCATGACAATCATAGTTCAGATACAATTTAATTTTACTTGAATTTCACAAAAGAAAAAGAAAGAAAAGTTGATGGAATTGCTGAATTCATATAAATATTTCCTCTAGACAAGAGATACTTCCCCTAAAATATCCCTTCAAGATTAAAAAAACAACAACTGTGAGAACATTAAAGGTTGAAGTCATGATTTTTTTCCAAGGACGTATTTTCATTTTTGTTTGTACAGACTGACTTTCTGCTACGAAAGCTGAATGTGTGGGCCCAGCCACACTGGCATGAACGTTCAGTTCTGAAAATATGGGAGCCCTTCCTACCAGGTAGTGACTGTCAGCCCCCGGCCGCTCGGGCTCCCCTCCCTCCCGGCCGCCCCCTCCCGCCGCCAGGACCAACCCCAACCCGGGCTCCCCGGCTCCCGGCTCCGGAGCCACAGGGGGAAGGGACGCTGGTCCCAACACGCACCACCTCCCCAAGCAGGCGGTTCCCATTTGTTTCAGGTTAAGGCACAGACACAGGGATGACCTCCCTGTGAGCCCCGCAGTGAGAGGTCTAGGGGGTCCCCCTGCCGGGGCACAGGGCTCAGCTGTTCCCAGAACCCGGTCAAAGCCCCAAAAGGAGGGGCAAGGAGGGGTCTATTTCCTGAGGCTGCTGCTCCGATAACTACAGACTGGCCTCAACCAACGGGGACACGCGCTCTCCCCGTCCTGGGGCCGGAGCCTGAAATCAGGGTGTCCGGGGCTGTGCTTCCTTGAAGGGCTGCGGAGGAGGGTCTTCCCTGCCTCTAGCTTCTGGGGGCTCCTGGTCGCATCATTTCAATCTTTACATGGCCCCTCCACCGTCTTCGCGTGCCCACTCTCCCGTGATCACTTGGCCCTGCCCCTTTGCTACGTGCTCACTTACGGTTGTCCACGTGGCCCCATCCCCTTGTTCACGTGCCCTGCCCCCCTGTTCACGCGCTCACTTCCTGTTGTCCATGTGGCCCGCACCCTTGCGCTCACTTCCGGTTGTCCACGTGGCTCCAACCCCTTGTCCACGTGCTCCGCGCCCCTTGTTCATGTGCTCACTTCCGGTTGTCCATGTGGTCCCGCCCTTGTTCACATGCTCACGCCCCCTTGTTACGTGCTCACTTCCGGTTGTCCCTGTGGCCCCACCCCCTTGCTCACGTGCCCCGCCCCCTTGTTAAGTGCTCACTTCCGCTTGTCCACGTGCCCCCCCTTGTTCACGTGCTCACGCCCCCTAGTTCACGTGCTCACTTCTGGTTGTCCACGTGGTACCGCCCCCTTGTTCACGTGCCCACACCCGACTGTTCACGTGGCCCCACCCCCTTGAGACCGTGGATGGTCTGCTTCCGGGTGCCACCTCCCTGGTGGGCCCCTGCTCTCACACCCGTCCACAGTCCCTTTGCCAAAGTCCTTCCAGAAAATCGTGTGCGGGTCTCATCTCGTTCCTGCTGGGACTGTGATGCTGGGATTGAGAAGGAGACCGGAGAGCAGTGGCCCGGCCAGAGTCCGTGCGAGGGGTCCCCTAAGGCCCTTGTGAAGGGTGACCACACTTTGATAGCAGTTCGCTGGTTACTGGGTCTCCTCAAACAAGAGAACTCTGTTTCTTTTTTCAAAAAGTCTGTATTTCTAACCGTTCACTTCAGACTGAATGGTCCTCAGTCACACAGATTCTCAGACCTGGAACAAGGTTTCGGAAATATTTAGGACAATCGTGCCTTTTCCCAGAGAAGTCGGTTCCCTTTCCCAAGGCCTCCCACCAGGAAAGGACGGCCCTGGGCTCAGGCCCCGGTTCCGATCCCCGGGTCAGGGCGCCCGGCAGAGGTTCTCAAACTGGGTTCCACAGGCAGAGGTTCTCAAACTGGGTTCCACAGCCCGTGGCAGATTTCATAGGGAAGTGGGTGGCTTCACGCGGCCACCCCACTCCTCCTCCTCCTCCTTTTTTTGTTTTGTTTTGTTAATCCTTCCCCCAGGATATTTTTTTCCACTGATGTTTAGAGAGAGTGGAAAGGAGGGAGGGGAGACAGAGAGAAACATTGAGGTGAGAGAGACACATCAATTGGTTGCCTCCCAAATGCGGCTGCAACCGGCCCGTGCCCTTGACTGGAATCGAACCCAGGACCCTTCAGTCCACGGGGCCGTCGCTCTATCCACTGAGCCAAACTGGCTAAGGGCCAGAAGTTCCACTTTTACCGTCTGTACACTGAGCTGTCGCTTCAGCAGCCTCTGAAAAAGGGTTCATGTGCTGAAACAAATATTTTTGAAAGTCACTCCATTATATCAGAAGGTCCATGTGTTTTCTTCCCTGGAAAATTTGCTCCCATGGAGAAAACTATTTCTTTGAACCATATTTCCCCCCTCTCTAATAGATTTCTCGTGGCCAGAAAAACAGATGTATGGGCCCTTGAAAAGCCAGCAGTTAGAATAAAAGGCTCATTCACTCCCAGGAATGAGCTGGGTGAGTCAGGGCGCTGGTAACAACTGGCCCAGATGTGTAATCGCATGCCCATCATTTAGGAAAATGACAGAGAAACATCCATCAACTGCCGCCTGCACAGCCCCTACTGGGGATGTGCCCGCAACCAAGGTACATGCCCTTGACGGGAATCGAACCTGGGACCCTTCAGTCCACAGGCTGACGCTCTATCCACTGAGCCACACTGGTTAGGGCTATCATTTTAAGTTGAAACAGACAAGATCCAAAGCCAGGAAAACCTCTTGGATTAGATCGCAAAGTGGGAGAAAGACAACTAGAAATGGCAAAGTGCACGGCCTTTGTCTGTGGCGGTTCTGGGCTCTTCCTTGAGTGGGTCAAGGCTTACGGAAAGGCGAGGGGGAGTGAGCTGACTCCACAGAGCGGAGATGGAAGTTCAGGCTCGATACTCAAGAGGATGAGGTTTGAATCCCGCGCCTCAGCCACCCGCCTGCTGTGCAACCTCTGGAGAGTTAGCTTACCTCTCTGAGCATCCTTTCCTCATTAGTCAATGCAGATCATAATGGTACTACCTTAGACGGCCAGCGAAGGATTCGAAAAGCGGGCTCTGCTCCTTACGATGCTCCCACGCCAATGAAGTAGTCACAGTCACTGTTTAGTTGTTTTTTTTAAATATATTTTTTATTGATTTCAGGGAGGAAGGAAGAGGGAGAGAGAGATAGAAACATCAATGATGGGAGAGAATCATTGATCAGCTGTCTCCTACACACCCCACACTGGGGATCCAGCCCCCAGCCCGAGGCACGTGCCCTGACTGGGAATCGAACCGTGACCACGCCGGCCGGGCCACAGTCACTGTTTATTAAGCATCTACTAAGAGCCCATCTGTGGATGCCAGAGCCAGAGCTCCTCATCACTGGGCATGTGGTCTCTGTCCACGAGGGATCCTACCTGGTGCAGGGGGAGTTCAGAAGAGGGCTGTTGTCAAAGGGTTTGGGGTTCAGAGAAGAGCCTGGGAGACTCAGAATTCATCCGTCTTTGCCGTGGATGGCTGTGTGAGGTCAGCTCTCCCCGCACAATAGGGGCTCGAGAAATATTTGTTGAATGAGTGACTCCATGATGAAAGGAAATCAGCAAAGACTGAGTGTTGGTGAATGGCTCCTTCTGGATGGAGGGAGATAAAAGAAAAAAAAAAAAAAATCTCAGGAATTTATGAACATAATGTTGAACCAAATAAACCAGAGACAAGAGACTGTTCTGCGTGGTGATGTTTGTATAAAGTTCTAGAACAAGTGACATAAATCTATGGTGAAGAGGCCGAATAGTGGTTACTTGGGGCTGTAACAGACAAAAGCTGTTCCCCTCTCCCCCCTCCTTGCAGCCAGGGTAGCCACTTGCTAAAGTTCTGGTCAAGGAGACCTAAGGGGAACGGTCAGGTGACAGAAGGGGAGACCTTCTAAAGGCTGTTCATGGTCTTTGCCCCCTTGTCCCCTCGTCCTCCGTCTTGCTCTCTGACTCCAGATGTGATGTCTGGATCTCTGGCTGCCCTGTTGGACAGAGGACCAAGGCCACGCACTAAGGTTGGAAGAGATGGGAACTAGGTCCCTAACTACTCCATGGGGCTGTCAGCCCTGAGCTGCTCACCTGCTCATCTCTAGACTTCTTGTATGCGAGGGAAAGAAATGATTCTTACCCGGCCGGCACGGCTCAGTGTTTGAGCATCAAACTGTTAACCAGGAGGTCCCGGTATGATTCCCGGTCAGGGCACATGCCCAGGTTGTGGGCTCAATCCCCAGTGTGGGGCATGCAGAAGGCAGCCGATCAATGATTCTCTCTCCTCACTGATGTTTCTCTCTCTCCCCCTTCCTTTCTGAAATCAATTAAAAAAAAACACATTTTTTAAAAAAAATAAGTGAAATAAAACCTGTATGAACATGGATACTCATATATACAAAGAATCCATCTTGACAACCCTACTCACACTTCCCTGGGGACCCAATAGCCACCCTTCTGGGGAGGAAAGTAGGAATGGGGGACTGGAGAGAGCGCCTATTACTTTACAGTGAAAGGTGAGTCTTTGGGTAACTTTTTTAATTTAAAAAAATCAAGAGGAAAAAAAGAAACGAAAAAAGGAAGTCATGCAAGAGAGGCTGCAGCCCACCCCCCAGCACCTGCATGGGGCCCCTGGTTAAAGAACTGCCATTTGTAAGCAGTAAACTGCATGTGTCTAGACTTGGGGAGGACGTAAGGAATGATCTGTAGACCCGTGTCTTTGCTCTGCAGGTGGGGAAACTGAGGCGCAGGGCGGGGCGGGGGACCATCCAACGCCAGGGCTCATGGGGCCCGGGCCCGGGCTGAGGTCCAGGCCTCCGACGAAGCTCCCAGCTCTGCCCCCGCGCTGCACTCTGCACAGATGGCTTCGTGTCTCCGGGAAAGCGGAGTTTATAAATTTGGCCACATTCTGGAACAACACAGCCATAAATGGACATGCCCGCGGAAGGCTGGGACGTACCTGACCTTTCCGACTGGGGAGGGGGAGGGGAAGGGAGGACAAGGGGGGCAGGCAGCCCCAGCCGGCCTCCGGGGGAAAATAAAGCCGCAGCCAGAGGGAGGCTGCAGAGGAAGCTGGCAAACCCGGCAGACCTGGTCCGCATGCCCCCTTCGCAGCTGTCTGGCTCTGACCTTGGGCAAAGGCCTTCACCTCTCGGAGCCTCCCTGGTCACCAGACCTGGCGAAGGAGAACGTGTGAGAAGGCAGATGGCCAGGCCCAGCTGCAACGCAGACTCTTCCAGGACGGGGCCCAAGCCACCGTATTTTCCAGAAGCATCCTGGGCTGGTCTGCATCACCAGGGAACAGGAGTTCAGGAGTCCATGACATCCGGGCTCTCAGAATCGTTGGTTTTATTAGACTCTGTTACCGACAGGTGAAATCTGGACTCCTTAGCCGGGAGTTCAAGGCCTCCAGGGCAAGAGAGCAGCTTCACCCCCCAACCCCTCAGGCATCCCCTCCAGCCTTTCATCGCTGCAGTGTAACCGAGGTGGAGTGTCCTGCCTGCAGCCCCAGATAAAGCCACCAGCTCGGCCTTCCCTGAGGGCCCACCGTGGGAATCCATTGAATTCCACACACCGCAGTCTCCTTCTTTTCCAAAGGCATTCACACCCACGTTCAATCCATTGAATTCCACACACCGCAGTCTCCTTCTTTTCCAAAGGCATTCACACCCACGTTCAAACCTTTGCTCAGGCAGTTTCCTCAAGGTGAGCAGTCCCCCAACCCCACCGACCCCATCTGGCTTCTCCGTGATAGAAAACCCACCTCAAATCTTCTCCCTGCCCTGGAAGCTTCCTTGGGTCTCTGCACTCCTAGACTGAGTCACTATCCATTCAGCGCTCTACCCTCCAAATGAGTCAATGAATGAATTAGTGGAATTCCTGATCGATTTGCCTCCCCGCCCTGGTGCCCAGTTTGTAGCCAATCATGTTGGTTGACATGCAATGAAATTGGAATCTCTGATCCAACTCTGTTCTGAATGCAACAACCCCTGAAAAATATTCACCAAACATGTATTGAGCACCTACTATGCACCGGGCACGGTGAACAGACCATTTTAGATGTTGGTGAAGTGTGCTGAGTGCTTTAAGAGCGAACGTTTTAAATATTGAGAGGTGCTGTTCCCTAGAGAGTGGTCTGGAAGCTTCTTCGCAGAAGTGGCATTTGAGCTGAGACCTGAAGAATGACAGAACCAGCCTGCAGAGCTCCAGAAAGGGGGACCGGATTTGGGTTTGAGGAGAGCTCTCCAACCCGGCCAGTGTGGCTCAGTGGTTGAGCGTGGACCTATGAACCAGGAGGTCACGGTTCGATTCCAGGTCAGGGCACAGGCCCCGGGTTGCGGGCTCCAACCCCAGTAGGGTGTGTACAGGAGGCAGCTGATCAATGATTCTCATCACCATCATCATTGATGTTTCTATCTCTCTTTCCCTCTCCCTCCCTCTCTGAAATCAATAAAAATATATTTTTTAAAGAGAGGGAGAGAGAGAGAGAGAGCTCTCCAGCTTCTAGGTGGCGAGTGGAGGTACGTGGAACAGTGGCCAGAGCCAAGTGGTGTGATTAACAGCCAGCCACGTGCAGAGGCAGGGCCCAACCACATGAAGGCGGACACCACGGCGGGGCCTGTGCTTGGGTGGGACCGCTGACCTTCCACACCTTAGATCCTTTGATTGTCTGCGCCTTATCTATGTTTTAAACACACACAAATAAAGAAAACAAAACCCCTTAGAGCATCCGAAATTGGCTAACGCCCACAGAATTGTCTTTTGTTTTGTTTTGTTTTAAATATCATTTCCCACTGAATCTTCACTTTTATGTTTCCAGCAGCGGAGGGTTAACTGGGACAAACGGGCTTCCGTCCCTGTCCCTCTGTCATTGTCCTCTGGGTCGCAGCTCGTGGCTGCTAAGAGGGTCATTTCCTGTGGCCTCAGCAGGGTGAAGTGTGGGGGCCAGGTCTTCCCACGGATGCAGCTGGGTCAGCTGCATTTCCCGAGGGGACGCTGCTCTGGGCGAGGCGGGGGGGGTAGGGTGGGGCGGGGGGGGGGGGCAGGCAAATGGCAGCCCCAGAGGCTCAGCAGCCCCAGAGGCTCAGACAAGCAGCTCTGGCCCCTCCGTTCATTTTTTTAAAAATATATTTTATTGATTTTTTACAGAGAGGAAGGGAGAGAGATAGAGAGCTAGAAACATCAATGAGAGAGAAACATCGACCAGCTGCCTCCTGCACATCTCCCACTGGGGATGTGCCCGCAACCCAGGCACATGCCCCTGACCGGAATCGAACCTGGGACCCCTCAGTCCGCAGGCCGACGCTCTATCCACTGAGCCTTCATTTTTAAGTGAGTTACTTGAGGTTTAACAAAAAATGTGGTGAGATTCCCAAGCTAGCTCCCCAGAAGAGCCTGGAGCCCTGATATTGGAGTCATCTAACATGAGTGGAACCCAGCCCAAGAGAGGGTCTGAGTTGCCCTGGCCGGTTTGGCTCAGTGGATAGAGTGTTGGCCTGTGGATCGAAGGGTCCTGGGTTCGATTCCAGTCAAGGTGTATCTCGGCTGCAGGCTCCTCCCGGGCCCAGGCCCTGGGTGAGGATTAAAAAAAAAAGAGAGAGAGAGGGTTTGAGTCACCTGATTTGGGGGTTTGAGTCACCTGATTTCATGACTCACCAAATTCAGGCCAGGTAATCCTCTCAGGTGAAGCTGGGCTGTGACTGGAAGACAGAAAAACCCCTCTCCTACTGCAGACCAGGGCACCCTGACCCCAAGACAGGGGACCCCAGCCCTGGAGGGGACCACTGAACTCCACAACTACGCAAGCCACACACACACACACACACACACACACACAGATTCTGAGTTTCTAGGTTCAAAACCCCTCCTGGTTACTATCTGGTTTCTTTTTTTTTTTTAAGATATTTTATTGATTTTTTACAGAGAGGAAGGGAGAGAGATAGAGAGTTAGAAACATCGATCAGCTGCCTCCTGCACATCTCCTACTGGGGATGCGCCCGCAACCCAGGTACATGCCCTTGACCGGAATCGAACCTGGGACCTTTCAGTCCGCAGGCCGACGCTCTATCCACTGAGCCAAACTGGTTTCGGCCCATCTGGTTTCTTAACCTGGTGCTCTGCCTCCGGGTTAGAGTGGGAGTGAGGGGAGGGGGGCCAGGGCAGCCTCTGGCCTATACCCATCAAATGCCTCCCAGGAAACCCATGAATCTCGTATCAGGATCATGCACCCTCCTCTCATGCCACTCCCCCTTGCTCATGACCTCCAGTCACTCTGGCTTCTTTAGGTCTGGCCTTCCTGCCTCAGGACCTTTGCCCATGCTGTTCCCTCTGCCAGGATCACCAGGCAGAGTGCTCACGTCACCTTTAACCTTTCCTTCTTAGCACCAACCCCAACTAATGAATTGCACAGTGATTTTCATGACGTCTCCCTCCACACCTTCAAAGCCATTCCCTGATCTGCAACAAGGGGCCCTCAAAGTCGCCACAGAAAGGGGAAGAGAGAAAAAAGGATAGAGTGTGGGAGGTTTTTGAGACCCAAGCCTGGAAGAGGCGCACCTCCCTTCTGCTCATTGGCTGGAATCAGTCACATGCCCCCTCCTCGCTGCAAGGGAGTCTGGGAAATGTAGTCTAGGTGAGGGTGGAACCCAAGACAGGGATGTCGGTGCAGACCTGCTGGCTCTGCCCGCAGTGCGGCAACATGGTTGCCCAGCATGAGAAGAAAAGGGTGACGCCGGCCTGGACAGGCAAAGGCCCCCACCATTGCACTGCCCGCGGCCTCAGCATCCCCACCCAGGGAGAGGAAGACCTGTCTCCTGGGCCTGTGTCGGCCTTTCCTGAGCACGTAAAACCAATTAATGGGCGGCCCCAGGAGCAGACACCGCCCTTATCTCTCTGACAATCACCTCTCCCCAACAAAGGCTGCTCTCCTGCACATGCATTGTCCTGGCCGGGAGCACACTGGTGCCCACATGCACGTGGGAGAACCGCGTCAGGAAGGACGGAGAATTGGCAGACAGGTACCCCAGCTCCCTCCCCCTTCTCTGGGAAGACTGAGGCCCGCTCCAAGCTGCCTCGGAGAGTTCCCTGCAGGGGTTGAGCTCTGCTTGCCCACCAGGGCAACTGCCCTGATAACGCTTTTTCCAGGGGCTCCTTCTCTTCCCCGTCTCACTTCCCCGCTCCTCTGCGTGATCCCCTGGGATCGGCTCACAGATCCATCGCTTGCATTTAGTACTTGTCTTAGGGTCGGCGTCTGGGAGGCCCCACACCAAGCCAGCTCCCCAAGGACAGGACCATGGACCGTGCTCTTCTCCCCGTGCGCTTCCCGGGCCCACAGTCACCCTTTGGGTGACTTTTAGGAACACACGAAACATATGTCAGCGGCCCGGTCCTCTTGGCCAGGGCTGCCGCAGACTCACAGAGAGAGGGCCGCATGCACTTGAAAAGTCTTGGAAGAGGTGTCTGCTCATCCTGTTTCTTTCCCACACACAGGAAATCCCGGGCAGGCGGCGCTTCCGGACCCCGGGGAGGGGGCGGGGAGCTCTCAGCACTGGGCCCAAGCTCTCCTCCTCGTGAGAGGAAACCTTGGGTTATTGGAGGGTGTTGGCTTGCCTTCCTCGCTGCCTGGAGAGAGGGAGAGCTCAGAGTTCTGGATTCGAGTCCTCACCCCACCGCGAGGCGACCGGGTCACTTTGGTTGTTCCTTCCCCTCCCCTAGGGCCTCAGCTGCCATTTCTGAAGCACAGGGATGGGGGGGCTGTGCTTCGGGGTGTCTTACAGTGGCTGCGTCCTGCGTCTCCTCAGAACTCGGATCCAGGCCTGGCTACGCTGTGTCGCTTGTAAAAACTTTTAAGGGATTTGAGGATTCAAAGCAGACAAGTATCTGGGCTATTTTGGAAGGCAGCATTAGCAACCGCTAAGAAGAGTTAGAGTGGTTTGTCCCGTAGATGGAATTTTCCATGGAAAAATCATTTTAAATATTTTCTTTATAAATTGGCACTCACTAGCTAACTTTTCTCTTTTCCTTTTTCCAGGCTTGCTCCATCTCTACGTTGCAGCCCAAGTGACGTTGGTCCATTAGATCATTTTGCCCGTCTTGCTTAAAAACTCATCTATGGCCCTAGCTGGTTTGGCTCAGCGGATAGAGCATCGGCCTGGGGACTGAAAGGTCCCGGGTTTGATTCCGGTCAAGGGCACATGCCCGGGTTGCAGGATTTCAGAGAGGAAGGGAGAGGGAGAGATAGACAGAAACATCATCAATGATGAGAGAGAATCATGGATCGACTGCCTCCTGCACACCCCCTTCTGAGGATCAAGCCCACAACCCAGCATGTGCCCTTGACCGGAATCGAACCCAGGACCCTTCAGTCCGCAGGCCGACGCTCTATCCGCTGAGCCAAACCGGTTAGGGCAATAAAAATATATTTTTAAAAACCCCGCAGCCAGGAGCTATAGCCAAATGCACCTCTCTTTCCAAAAGAGAGAAAATGTACTAGAAAACCACTGGCAGAGCCTACGCCGGGCGAGGACAATCCTGCCAAATGCATGCGAGGTGCATGCGTGGGACCCGGGAGCCTCGCTGTGACCTCAAGCAAGGCCCCGCCCTCCGAGCCTCCCTTCCTGGGCTGTATAATGGGGGGCTGGTCTAGACCATCTCCTGGGGCCCTTTTACTCGGCCTCCGTGCCTCCCTCCCAAAAAGAAAAACGAGAGGGAACGTAAAGACATGGGTGGTTTCTCTTGTTCCATCTCCAAGGCCAACTCCCCGAAAATGTCCAGCGTGACATAGATTTAACATAAACAGCGGTGCGCTCACACTCCCAAATACCCCAAAAGGAGCCCCAGATGGGCTATTTTTATCCTTTTAAGACACATACACACTCCAGCCCCCGCCGCCCCCACCCACGAGTGTCTGTCCAGTTGATGTTTTATGAGAAGACAAGAGCTCCAGTTAAGGGTGCTAATTAAACAGCTTCGGCTGTGGGCAGGAGAGAGGCTGGAGCAGACCTCCTCTCGGGCATGATGTCACCCCAATAGTGCGTTTCTCATGACCCAAGAATGTGAGTGTGTTTGCACTGCACGTTGAAGTCCATGATGCAAGCGCAGCCTGGTAAACAGGCCCCAGACAGGCAGGCCCTGCGAGGCCTGGCGGGGGCCCAAGCCATGCTTAACTCCTTCCTGGCAGAACTGGCTGGTGGGCCGCCAAGATTTGGCCAAGACGCCTTCTCACCTCAGCCCCCCCGCCCCGCTTCTCTCGCAGGCGGGGTTCTTGGTCGGGAGGGGTTCGGGATTCGGGGCCTCTCGGGAGACCTGTACTCCCACACACCTGCGCCTTTCGCTTGCTCTAGGGCAGTGGTTCTCAACCTTCCTAATGCCGTGACCCTTTAATACAGTTCCTCATGTTGTGGTGACCCCCAATTTCATTGTTACAAATTGAACATAATTAAAGCATAGTGGTTCATCACAAAAACAATATGTAATTATAGATGTGTTTTCTGATGGTCTTAGGCGACCCCTGTGAAAGGGTCATTCGACCCCCCAAAGGGGTCGCGACCCACAGGTTGAGAACCGCTGCTCTAGGGCCTTGCAGAGGGGACACCTCTGCCCTGAGTCTCAGTTTTCTCATCTGTACAATGGGGAGAGGAACCAGGCCTCGATCCTTTATCATCAGCTCCACAGTCCGGAAAACCTAGACAACCGAGGGCTTTTCTCTGTAGTCGAAGAAAACACACTTGGAGGCAAGACCTGACCTGGACACGGACTGTGGCTATGTAGGACCTTCAGTCCACTTAGAGGCAATGCTCACACTCCTCACCACAGCAACAGTCATATGTTTGATTGGAGATGGGTGGGCTCACATCCCACTGGATCACCTTTTAATGCCGCCGCTGCCCACCCCCCCCCCCCCCCCCGCAAGATTCTGAATTCTCAAACCCATCCAGCCCCTTAATCAGGGGCTGAGGAACGGGGCTTAGCTCTGACCCTACTGTGTCCCAAGCAGCCAGCTCAACGCCTGGCACACAGCAAGCGCCCAAGCAATAGTTGTTAAATCAACAGCTGAAGTTATTCATACTCCATCAATGCCATGGCAGCGATAATGGGGAAACTGAGGCCCGGGCCTCTGAACTGGCCCTCCCTGTATCCTTTCCCAGAGAGGGAGTCCCGACTTTCCCCAAAAAAGGGAGCTGCTCACATTTCCAGGCCCAGCGGGCCGGCTGCTCACAAACAGCCTAGTAACCCCCCTCCCGCATTCCAGGGCGGCTTCCTCCCCGGCTGGCTGGTTTGCGGGCATCTCCCGAGTTTTCTTTGGCAAAAGGTTCTGATGATTAAAAAGGAGGGGGGCGCGCCGAAAGCTAGGGGTTGGGAAGGAGTGGTCCCAGGGCAGAGTGGGGGTGAGGGGTGTCTGGGGAAGATGGGATCTGTTGGCCGGCCTGAGATGATGGACCAGATTCTAGGATCCCTGTGAATGTGCCAGCCAGGCCCTGCTTTCAGCCTAGGGCTGGAGACTTATCCAGACCCGTGCAGAACTGCCAGGATGGAAAAGGTCTCCCCAGTATGGTCTGACCTACCCCCAACTGCTATGGGACCCCAAGAACCTCCTTTTGCCTCTCGGGTCTTAGCGTGCTCGGAGAACCCAGCACAGTGGAGCAGAGCTGAGGGGAGAGATACCGTCTTGAGTCCAAGCCCAGACTCTTCCTCTTGGCTGAGTGGTGAGTTAGGACAAGTCACTTTTTCTCTCTGAGCCTCAGTGACCTCATCCGCAAGATGGCACTGAGTTATAGGGAGGTGGTTCTGATGAACGTACCTGGCACACAATGAAGGAACGTTAGGTACCATCCCCCGTGGCCTGGATAAGCCTCCTGGTCTGATGTGCAATGACAATCTCATTGTCTCAGCTCTCTGTGTGGCCTTTGGACTGCCCCTTCAGTCAGTCTTCCCACCTGTAATAAAGATAAGGCCTCACCAGGACTGTAGTAAGGACAAGGCTTGGCCACGGATGTTGGTTGATCAGTTATCTCCTGGTGCCTGGTCTGCAATCCTAAAGGGGCTTCTAGTCTGGAAGGAGAGACCATATGGGAAGTGCCTGGCACAGGTAGGTGCCCACTGGATGGAAGGAAGGAAGGAAGGTGGGATGGATGGATGGATAGATGGATGGATGGATGGATGATGGATGGATGAATGGATGGATGAATGGATGGATGGATGGATGGATGGATGATGGATGGATGAATGGATGGATGAATGGATGGATGGATGGATAAATGGATGGATGGATAAATGGATGGATGGATGGATGGATAAATGGATGGATGGATAAATGGATGGATGGATGGATAAATGGATGGGTGGATGAATGGATGGATGAATGGATGGATGGATGGATGGATGGATGGATGGGTAAATGGATGGATAAATGGATGGATGGATGGATGGATGGATGGATGGAATAAATGACTTACTCCAGGCCACAGAGTTAGGAAGTAACTTTTCCTGATACCTCACAATGGGCCCTGGAGGATGCAGAAGAGCTGGTTTGAGAGAAAGGGGGGCACTCCACGTGGAGGGACTGCATGAGCAAAGGCTTGGGGTTAGGAATTGTTGTGGCTTGGATGAGACACTGTCCCACATCTTCTCTTTCAGTAACTTGCTCAACAAGACTCTAGAGGAGGATATCTGAATGGAGACTCTCCCAGAGTTCTCTGGGGCAGAGCCAGGAGGTTGTGTAGGGAGAGGGCCCCAAGCCCAGACGAGCAGGCAGGAGCAAGCCCAGACTGCAGGCCGGGCCTGGGAGGGACTGGTCTGGCCATATTTGGTTTTCAAGGAACTTGGAGGATTCTTGCTGGCCCTGCTGCCCACACACAGGAGTGAGGCCACCCACAGTTACCGAATCAAGCAGGCAGCTGGGGTCGGAGCGGAGGCCCCACAATGGAGTGACTGTCACACAACTGTTCAGAGCCTGGCCTCTACAATTAAGACAATAAGGGTCCACCCTAGCTGGTTTGCTCAGTGGATAAAGTGCCGGCCTGTGGACTGAAGGGTCCTGGGTTCGATTCCGGTAAAGGGCACGTTACCTTGGTTGCAGGCTCCTCCCCAGCCCGGGCCCTGGTCGGGGTGCGTGCAGGAGGCAACCAATCAATGTGTTCCTCTCACATCCATGTTTCTCTCTGTCTTTCCCTCTCTCTTCCACTCTCTCTAAAAATCAATGGGAAAAATATCCTCGGGTGAGAATGAACAAAAAATAAATAAATAAGTAACCCAAATATTAAAAAAAAGAAGAAGAATCAAGTGACTGAATAAGCTGTAACAAACAGTTCTAAATCAGAGCCTCTCCGCATGACAGGCAGGAGACCAGAACGGCTTTCTAAACCCATTAGCTCATCTCCCTCAGATCAGGAGGCACCTCTGGCCCTACCAGGAGCCAGGAGCTATGCGGGGAGCCAGGCCAGGGCCCTGGCCAGAACTTGCCAGACTTTAGGATTCCACATCCCAGTAAAGTGTTCTTTGCAGACGGAACACACAATTGCCAACATTTTGTAATTTGTCAAAGTACATTAAAAAAAATAATAATAAAGCACTACTTTCTACTGTCATCATAAAATTTAATAAGGACTAATCTCAGAATTAATCAACTTTTTAAAAATTACCTTTATCGTCCTGGCTGGGTGGCCCAGGTGGTTGGAGCGTGGTCCCAAACACCAAAAAGGTTGCGGTTAAATCCCCCGTTGGGGCGTGTATGGGAGGCAACCAATGGATGTTTCTCTCTCATTTTGATGTTTCTTTCTCTCTATCTCTCTCCCTTCCTCTCTGTGGAAAATCAATAAAATATATTTAAAAAAAAAAAAAACATATCTTCGGGTGAGGATTAAGAATAAAAAGTTTCCTTTATAAGTAACTCACCACACTGTCCTAGTTTTCTCACTAACCCCGGGCCAGGGAGAATTTTATCTAGAACAGGCATGTGGCGATCTCCAGATGAGCGGGAGAGATAGAACATTTATGCAAATAACTCAGAGTAGCCATGTTCATTTCGTGTCTTTGGGTTCAGAGACACATAAAACTATTCTGGCTACCTTAATAGCTACAGTCTACCAGTAACATTTATTGCTGGTAATATTAACATTAATGCCTTGGTTAAGGTGTCTGCTGGGCTTCTCTGCTGTAAAGGGTCTCTTTGTCATTAGTAAGTATCTTGTGGGGTGATACTAAAGGCTATGCAAAAATACAGATTTCTCATCATTTCCAGTTCTTTTTAAAAGTGCCATCAAATGTACACATTCTGCTTGTATTCCACAAACATCAAATGTTCACCACTATGTGCCGAATACTGGCCTAACGTGCACGGCTTGGCAATGTGTAGCCCTATGATCTTGCTGGATCTTAGGATCCTTACCTGCAAAATGAATATAATTATATCTGATGCCCTAGGCGGTTTGGCTCAGTGGATAGAGCATGGACCTGTGGACTAAAGGGTCCTGGGTTCGATTCTGGTCAAGGCCACATACCTTGGTTGCAGGCTCAATTCCGGCCCTGGTCAGGGTGCGTATGGGAGGCAACCAATCGATGTGTCTCTCTTCTATCAGTATTTCTCTCTCTGTCTTCCACCTCCCTTTCACTCTCTCTAAAACTCAATGGAAAAATATCCTTGGGTGAGGATTAGCTAACTAAATATACACACATTAATCTTAAAAATAATAATTACGATTCTATCTGACCACTCAGGGCTGCTGAGGAGAAAGGAGGACCGAGCTGGTGAGCATGTTCTGCTAACTGGGTTGTTCATTCTCCTCCCAAAGTGCCCAGCCCTGTCCTAACCTCCACCTATTGGCAGCCTCTGTTTCTGTCCTGCCCGAACCCATGCCTGCAGGCTTCTGTCTGTCCTCACTGGCCAGACTCCCTTTTCCTATGTGCCAAGCCTTGCTTGTGACGTCATTGAATACGTTTTGGAGACACTGGGCAAGCCTTGTGGAGACTGACCATTTCCTCCGGAGACTCTGCCTGCAATTTGGGGAGCTGCCTTGAGGCGCCAAGGGACGCCTGGCACCTGTGGGTGGCAGGCAGGAGATCCCTCCTCCCGTAGCAGAACCAAGGGGGAGAAGTAGGCATTGCCTTCCTCCAATAACGTTTTAGCCCTAAAAAAATGAAACTCTTGCCCTAACCGGTGTGGCTCAGTGGATAGAGCGTCGGCCTGCGGACCAAAGGGTCCCGGGTTTGATTCCCGTCAAGGGCATGTCACTCGGTTGCAGGCTCCTCCCCGGCCTGGGCCCTGGTCGGGGCTCGTGCAGGAGACAGCCATCAATGTGTTTCTCTCACATTAATGTTTCTCTCTGTCTCTCCCTCTCCCTTCCATTCTCCCTAAAAATCACTAGAAAAAATATCCTCGGGTGAGGATTAACAACAATAACAACAACAAAAAGTGAAAAGATGAGCTGGCCCCTGACCCAGCCTCCTAACTCAACAGCGCTTTTAGTTTGAGAACCGGATGTTAGTGGACCCAGAGGAAGGTACAAGTTAATCCCCTTCAATAGCTCAGAAGAGGCTTTCAAACCTTACCCTGGGGGTTCCTCACCGCCCTCTCTCAATATTTTCCCACAAACAGGCCTGAGGCTCCTTTTGACCGTCAGTCCCTCGCTCTCCTCCCGGCCCCTCAGCTGTCTTCTGCACCAATTAGCTGGTGACTAATTGCTCCTTAATTGTGAACCCGCTGGCCCATTCCCAGCTCCCACCTACACAGGCTGGCTTGTGCATCCTCCAGGGAAAGGTCTGGTGTGAGTCCCGTGGTTCCCAGGCCCCACTGCTGTGGGTTGAACCTCTTCTTAGGACCCAGGTCTTGTTCTAGGCCCCGAGGACTCGGTCGGTGGTGAGCGAGACAGACTCAGTCCTTGCCTTCTCAGAGCTCACATCTAGCGGGAGCCAAACAGCAGCAACGAAATAATTTCAGATAATAGTGGGTATGAAAATAAATAAAAAAAGGTAACACCGTACTGAGTACTGCTTGGTGCTTCCGATAGGTGCGCCGGGAAGGCCTCTCTATGGAGGTGACCTTGGAGTTGAGACGTGAATGGTAATCAGGACCCAGCAGGGGTGAAGGTGAGGAGGCAGAGTGGTCCAAGCAGAGAGCAAGGCAAGAGCAAAGGCTGGGGAGGTGTGTGTGTGTGTGGGGGGGGGGGGGGGTGGCGGCGGGACCAGCATGGCCTGAGAAGCACTCATTGCATCCATTCAGCCCCCAGGGATTCAGGAGTCAGACATCGGGTTAAAAAGTTGGAGCAGCCCTGACTGGTTTGGCTCAGTGGATAGAGCGTGGGCCTGCGGACTTAAGGGTCCCAGGTTCGATTCCAGTCAAGGGCATGTACCTTGGTTGCGGGCGCATTCCCAGTGGGGAGTGTGCAGGAGGCAGCTGATCGATGTTTCTAACTCTCTATCCCTCTCCCTTCCTCTCTGTAAAAAATCAATAAAATACATTTTTTAAAAAAAAGTTGGAGCAATGCCCTGGCCAGTTTGGCTAAGTGGATAGAGCATCGGCCTGCAGACCGAAGGGTCCCAGGTTCGATTTTGGTCAAGGGCACATGCCTGGATTGTGGGCTCAGTCCAATGTGCAGGAGGCAGCCAATCAATGATTCCCTCTTATCATGGATGTTTCTATCTCTCTCTTCCTCTCCCTTCTTCTCTGAAATCAATAAAAATAAATTAAAAACAAATAAAGTGGGAGCAAAACATCCCTCCCTCTCCGTGTTGGCAGAGACTGGGGGTGGGGTGTACTCCTCCTGGACCTGCCCTCAGAAGGAGAATTATTCATCTGATTAAGTCAGATTCCAGGGTCCTCATTGGTCCTTGGTGGTAATGAGGGTGGTGTTTCTTCAAGGTCTCAAACTGCACAGACCCATGGGGGCGGGGGGGGGGGGGGGGGAGCTTAGGGAGGAACCCCCAGAGGGTCTCCTTCAGAGGAAGCGGCTGCCCTGGAGGAATCCAGACCCAGGTTTGAGACCCCAGGGATACACAAATTTGGACTGTCACATGAAATTTCCTGATTTTTAAATGTTAACAACAAATTCAAAAAGATTTTTTTAAACAACAAAAAAATATATTTTATTGATTTCAGAGAGAGAGAGAGAGAGAGAGAGAATTCAATGATGAGGGAGAATCATTGATCGGCCCACCTCTTCTAGATAAGCCTGGAATCCTAGCCTCCCAGGGAAGGGGCACAAAAATCTGGGTCTTGCTCTAACCTTTGGGAGAAAAGGTTAGAAATCTTTCCAGAAACCTGAGGCGAGGGAACATCCTGTGCTTCAAGCCCAGAGAAGCTGTGACCTGGGGCCGGCCCTCCCACATCAGATGGCCCTGAGGTCTATGGCGCTGTGTGACCCAGGCATAGCTCACATTCCCTCTGCGCTGCAGTATCAGGATGCAAAGTGTGCAGAGATAAGAGCTCAGCCCCTGGGATTGAAGCTCTGGGCCCAACTCCTCACTCCCTTGCTGATGGCCCAGGGCAAGTTCCTTCCCCACTCCGGGCCTCACATTTCTCATCTATAAAACGGGTACAAGAAAAAAGCCATCCCTCCCCCCCAGGGGCTGCTGCGACAACTGAATGGGTGGATGCTTGGTGTGAATGCATGCTGTAAATGACCCCAAAGTGGGCTTAGTAGCTGGACAGGTGGCATTAGCATCATCTCAACCAAAACCCCATGTTTTATGTGTGTTAATCCTCACCGAGGATATTTTTACACTGATTTTTAGGGAGAGTGGGAGAGGGAAAGACAGAGAGAAACATCCATGTGAGAGAAACACGTCGATTGATTGCCTCCTGCACGAGCCTCAACCAGGGCCTCAGCCCAGGAGGAGCCTGCAACCGAAGTACGTGACCTTGACTGGAATCGATCCCTGGACCCTTTGGTCCACAGGCTGACACTCTGTCCACTGAGCCAAACCGGCTAAGGCCCAAACCCCATTATACGGAGCAGAAGACAGAGGCTCGAGCCAGTGATGCGACTTGCCAAGGCCACACAGCTAAGGAGCAGTGATGTCCCCGGCATACTCAGGTTTGTCTGATTCCAGAAGCCCAAGTCGTAACCTTTCTAAAGTTAGAGGGTTCTGGGTTCGAGTCTCAACTCTGCCCCTTGCAGTCACAGGAGCTTGAGCTATTCCCTTTTTCCTCTGGGTCTCGTTTTTGCCTCATCTAAATACATGACAATCTGCCCAGGATGACTTATGTATTTTCCTCAAATGGGAAAATACACAGGAAGTGCCTCGCACAGTGCCCAGGATGGACATGTCTGTGGCCAGCAGTTGAGGCTGTCCTAGTCATCAGAGGCAAGTTGCTTAACTCTCTGAGCCTCAGTTTCTCTATCCATCAAGTAGGACTAATAGCAGTCTCATCTCACTGGGGTGGTCGTAAAGAATAAATGAGTTACTGTGGGCTAAGCCTTAGCACAATGCTGCCCATACTATTATTTTTTTTTTTTTTCACAGAGAGGAAGGGAGAGGGAGAGACAGATAGAAACATCAGTGAAGAGAGAGAATCATTGATTGGCCGCCCTCTGCAGGCCCCCCACTGGGGATCGAGCCTGCAACTGGACTCAAACCCAGGACCTTTCAGTCTGCAGGCAATGCTCTATCCACTGAGCCAAACGGGCTAGGGCACTCAGTATTATTTTTAAAGTTCTGAAACCTGTTGTAGGCCAGCATGAGGCTACGGGGGACCCCAGTCCCCGCACTGGCCGCGGCTCCAGGCATTGCCCTTGCTGCCAGTCAGCTATTATTAGGCCCCGAGTCCTCATCTTAAATCCAGATGGGGAGCCAGAGGGGCGGACAGGGCCGGGCCGGGCTGGTGGAGGGCTGGGAACAGGCTGGAAGGCTGGTTTGGGTTTGGGCCCCACCCTGCCTGCAGCCGGTCCAAGCTGCCACGTCTGCACTTGGCTCCGAGGTCTGCACCAAGCCCGCCTCCCACCATGGCCGCCTCCTTGGGGAAGGTTCGCAGTGTTTCCACAGCCTCAGCACTTTTCTTCCCGCCCCAGGGAGGCCAGGCCTGTGTGGAAACTCTGAACTGGACACGGCTCGCCTCTGCAGCCTGCAAAGGGGCTGTGCACTCTCTCGTCTCCTGGGGAAAGGTCCCGCACAACTGGGTTCAAGTCCCAGCCCTACAGGCAGCACGCTGTGTCAGCTTGAACAAGTGGCATTTCCTCTCTGAGCCTTTTCTTTCTTTTTTAAATTGATTTCAGAGAGGAAGGGAGAGGGAGAGAGAGAGAGAGATAGAAACGTCAATGATGAGAGAGAATCATGGATCGGCTGCCTCCTGCACACCCCACACGGGGGATGGAGCCCCGCAACCTGGGCATGTGCCCCGACTGGGAATCGAACCGGGACCTTCTAGTTCATAGGTCGACGCTCAACCACTGAGCCACAGCGGCCGGGCTGAGCCTTTTCTTTTATGTGTAAAATGGATATAATCATAGCACCTACCTCACAGGGCTGTGGTGGTGATTCAGTGAGTGAATGGCACATAGTAGGCACTCAGTATGCACCGGTTATTGTCATTTCATGCTTGGGCGTGCCGGGTCCTGAGGGGGAAACAAGGGATTTAGGAAACTGGGGACTTGGAGTGCAGAGTGGCTCCACTCCTACTTCTGTGCGACCTGAAGCCTGTGCCCGAGAAGGCAGGGACTCAGAGTACCCATTCGGACCACAAAGTGGGCATCTAGGACTCTATGGTGCCAAGATCCCGCTCCTGTGCTCACAAGTTCGATTCCCAGTCAGGGCACATGCTTGGGTTGCAGGCTCCATCCCCAGTGTGGGGCCTGCAGGAGGCAGACAATAGTGATTCTCTCATCATAGATGTTTCTCTCTCTCTCTTCCTCTCCCTTTCTGAAACCAATAAAAACACATATTTTAAAAAACAAATATGACAAGGCCCCATGTGGGAAGAGATTCCAAATGGTAGAGGGCAGGGTGCCAAGGGTTCTGGGTTCGAATTCTGTGTGAGGTGCTGGTGTGGCTTGGTCTCACTGAGCCTGTCTTCTCATCTATATGACAATAGTCCTACCTCACAGGGCTCAAGCTGTGAGGGTCATGATAATAACAAATGGCCACTCATGTATTAGAAGGGTGATCTGGAGCCAAGTTCCAACCCAATGGACAGCAATTACGCGGGGCCCCTGCCATGAGTCTCGATGACATCAGGCATCAGGGAACCCCCAGAAGTCACAAAAAATCCGGACCGGCCCATAAGAACCCCGTCCTATGTCCAAGAGGGTGGCCTCCTGGGGTTCATCACAGCTCAGTGGGCATCTCAAGCCCCCTAAGGTCTTCTTCCCGGGGCCCACTTGCCTCCGAGTTTCCTACATTGAAGAGCCACTCTGGCCTCGGCTGAGTAGCTCAGTTGGTTAGAGCATTGTCCCAATACGCCAAGGTTGCGGGTTCGATTCCTGATCAGGGCACCTACAAGAATCAACCAATGAATGCATAAGCAAGTGGAACAACAAATGGAGGTTTCTCTTTCTCTCTCTCTCTCTCTTAAAAAAAAAAAATCAACAGTCATTCCTTTCCCATCCCTGGGCACATGGGGCCAGCCCCCTTCTCCTCCTCCAGGCCGCAAGTTTATCTGGCACTGTCACTCAGAGGACACAGCAGCTGGATGACATCATGGAGGAGACCGCCTTGCCAAACTGGTTTTCCAAACAGGTCTCCAGCCCTATTCCTGGGGCTGCTGGCCATGACATTAGGGGCCTCCAATTCTGCCTATTTGACGAGGGAGGATCCAGCCAAGCCCAACAAGAACCAATTCTTCTCCTCTGGAGAGCCCACGCTCCTGCCTCACCTACCGGAGTTTTCCCCAACAAAGTCCTCACAGTCCGACCTCCCTTCCTTTGCCCATGCTGTTCCCTTCTCCATGCTGCCTTTCCCCATCCCCTCAGATGCCAAACAGCAAGTGAGGGCTTTGTTCTTGACGCCATTTAGACTCCACACACCACGTCTCTCTCCCTTCTGCCACTAGGCTCTGAGACCCCAACAGCAGGACCAGCCTGGATCCACTTCTAGCCCCTCCAACCCTCCCAGTGCCCAGCAGCCCCCGGACTCCCTCATAGGCCCAAGGTCTTGGCCTTGGCTGACCTCACAGCCACTTGTGAGCACATCCCAAGTGGGGTCTCCCAGAGAGTCCTGGAATTTTTTTTAAAAAATATTTTTATTGATTTCAGAGAGGAAGGGAGATAGGGAGAGAGAGAGAAACGTCAATGATGAAAGAGAATCATGGATCGGCTGCCTCCTGCACGCCCCCTACTGGGGATGGAGCCTGCAACCCAGGCCTGTGCCCTGATCGGGAATTGAACCCTGACCTCCTGGTTCATAGGTTGATGCTCAACCACTGAGCCACGCCAGCCGGGCCAGTCTTGGAATTTTAAGGTGTCTAGTCTGGCAGGAACGGACTTAGAGAATTGAGGCCACAATCGCCCCATTGTGAAGATGAGGCAACTGGGGTTTCCATGGGACCAGTACTTAGCCTAGGGTGGAGCCAGGGCTAAGATTCGCCACCCCTCCTGAGTCCTGACCCCAGGCCTGGGCTTTCCCCGCAGAATCCTGGCTGGGGAAAATGGGGCGTGGAGGGTGTGGGGGGGAGGGGAAAGATCACAGGGTGATTCAGGGATCTGGCACTGCCAGCCTGGTACAATATTTATTCTCAAACTCAGGCACTGGAGCAAAATATTACCCTTGGCCCCCTGAGCTGCTCCAGCTACTGCCCCACTCTGCCAAGTCCTAGGTTGGACCTGGAGGAATCCGGGCCCTTCCTGTTACACCCCCTAGCCCTGGGAGGGCCTGACGTGGGCCAGTCCAATTCCCCCATTTTACAGATGGACAGACTGAGGCCCAGGCCTCCCCAACGCCCATAAGGACTGTTCACCCTGCTCAGCTGGTATTCAGGGCACGTCACAGATAGAACCACCCCATCTCCATTTTCTGCTCCATCGATGGCCCATCTCTCCTCCCTTCCCCATTTACATACAAACCTCCCGGCTTCTACTCACGCCGTTTCTCGGTCACAAATGCCCTTCCATGCCTTTCCCCTTCTATTCTTCCATCCTTCCTCAAGGATCAGTTTGGACATCACCTCCTCCGAGGAGTCTTCCAGGATTCCCCCTATCCTAGAGGCAGCAAGGCGGAGGAAAGGGACTTGGACATGGGCAGAATGCCACTCAAGTTTGAATGCCATTACCAGGCCAAGGTGCCCTCGCCTCCCAGAGCTTCTTCCGCTTCCTCCTCTGCCGAACCCGGGTCAACTTGCAAGAGGGCAACCCCTGTGTCTGACACGCAGCAAGTGCTCAGTAACCGCCAGGACCCTCCACTCAGGATGTTTACGCGTCCCGGGGTGTGGCTGACGCTTCCCCAGCCGCGCACGGAACTGCCCTCTGATCTTTATTTCACCGTCAACACCATCCCGCCCCGCCCCTTGCAGGGAGGAAGGGCAGAGGCAGGCAGGTAGGAGGACCCCAGCCCTGAGGGCTTAAGGCACCAAGAATTCCTGAACTTGTGTCAGACCCAACAAGTCCGGACTCAGACTCACCTGTGCGGTTCTTCCCAGCTTCGCGGGGGGGCGGAGCTAGCAAGAAGCAGGCCATTCATTCGAGCCTGGAGCTGCCCCTCAGGCAGGGCGGAGAAGCCCAGGTAGCCTAGAGGTGTGCCCCGCCCCAAGGGGCTGTGCCAACGGGCGTGCGCGGTTTGAAGTAGGACCGAGTCGGCCTTGGAGGGCGCTGACTCATGCTTCCTGGATAAGATGGCATCTGGGTCACGTCGAGAGGGTCTAGACGGGGCCTGCCCAGGGGAAGGGGGCCTGGCTGTTTGCTCCTCCTCCTGTGGGACTGAACAAGTCCACTCCCCTCTCAGCACCTTGCTTTTCCCATGGGTAAAAAGGAGCCACCTGGCGAGGATGTGGGGATGAAAGAGGACACTTTTAAAAGAGTATCAGAGCCCCAGCTGGTTTGGCTCAGTGGAGAGAGCGTCGGCCTGCGGACTGAAGGGTCCCAGGTTCAATTCCCAGTCAGGGCACCTACCTGGATTGTGGGTTTGATCCCCAGGGTGGGTTTGATCCCCAGGGTGGGTCCCAGGTTCGATTCCCAGTCAGGGCACATACCTGGATTGTGGGTTTGATCCCCAGTGTGGGCCGTGCAGGAGGTAGCCAATCAATGATGATGTTTCTCTCTCTCTCTCTCTCCCTCTCTCTCCCTTCCTCTCTGAAATCAATATATATATATTGCCCTAGTTGCTTTGGCTCAGTGGATAGAGCGTCGGTCTGCGAACTGAAGGGTCCCAGGTTCGATTACCGGTCAAGGGCACATGCCCGGGTTGTGGGCTCGATCCCCAGTGGGGGACTTGCAGGAGGCAGCCGATCCATGATTCTCTCTGATCATGGATGTTTCTATCTCTCTCTCCCTCTTCCTTCCTCTCTGAAATCAATAAAAATATTTAAAATATATATATATTTTAAAAAAAAAGAGTATACTGGACCTCTCTAAATACGGGTAGAGGTGGTAGAGGTGGGTGGATGTGTGGGTAGTCACAGAGGATCCTCTAGAGGTGGTAGAGGTGGGGTAGAGGTGGGGTGGCACCCAAGTCTAAGAACCACACCACACATAACCAGTCCCCAAAATGGCACAGAGATGGCATCAAGAAACCCCGATCACAAAGATTCGAATCTCTTAAGCGGGCAGACCCTAAGTTCCTGAGGAACATGCGCTGTGCCAAGAAGCACAACAAGGAGAGCCTGAAGAAGATGTAGGCCAACCGTGCCAAGGTCACGAGCGCATGAGCAGAAGCTATCAAGGCCCTCGTCAAGCCCTAGGAGGTCAGGCCCAAGATCCCAAAGGGCGGCAGCCGTGAGCTCAGTGGACTTGCCTACGTGGCTCACGCCAAGCTTGGGAAACGTGCTGGTGCCTGCATCGCCAAGGGTCTCAGGCTCTGCAGGCCAAAGCCAAGGCTGAAACCAAGCCCCAGGCTCCGGGTGTGGCTGCAGCACAGGCTCAGGCTCAGGCTCAGCTGTGAGGACAGAAGGACTGATGTGATCCCTGGGCTGCTGTCTACATGGAGCTGGTGTCCTCCTGTGCTATGTGTACAAATAAACCTGAGGCAGAATCTGCCTAAATAAATAAACAATAAAAATAACATAAATGAGGTGATACTATTATTGTTTTTATTTGACAGACAGGACACCAGACCCCACCTCCCCGGCTCCAACTCCTTTTGGTCTCCATGGAGACCGGTGGGAGGCTCCCGGGTCTCCAGCAAGGGCGATGGAGCGGCTTTCCCCAGTGGGTCTGAGCTCTGGGGGTCCCCTGGCTGACTCCTTGTGTAGTCTTGGGGCATGTTGGCTTTCTCTGGGCCTCAATGTCCTCCATTTGTTGAATGAGAGTCTGAACTCCATATTCCCAATTTTGGGGATCCCAACACTGAAAGAGGCAGCTCCTGGAGGGCTTGGAAGGGAGACGCATGGCAGATGAGGGCAATGTCTGCGCCAAGATGTGGCGGCTGAGAGAGGGTTGCCGTGTCACTGATCCTGCTCCATCTGCGGGGATCCCTGAGATGCGCCAACATGGGGTCAAGATGCCGCCGATTACGCAGTCGCTCCTCGGAGGTGGCCCCGACCAGGTGTCCCCCAAAAGCAGCCTGGGGGCGGCGACCCAACCCAGCCACTGACGCGAGGAGGGGGCGGAGTCCAGGGAGGGGACGTGGTCTCGGGAACAAAGAGGAGGGCTGTCCCGAAGGCGCCGCGACGCGGGCGATCCCGCGCCTCTTACCCCGGCGCTGGGCGCCCTCCTGGACTTTGGCGCAACACTGCGTCCTCCTGCCGATGCCCACGCGACCAGCCCGGCCCCGGCGGCCGTGGTCCCACGACTACAACCCCCTACGCTACGGGCCCGCGAGGGGCGTGGCCGGCAAATTGAATTTCCCCAATGGGGCACGAGGGTGGGCGGGACCCGCCCCAGGGTTGGCTGGCGCGGCGGCGCGGGGCGGGGCTGGCCGGGCTGCTGGCGCGGCTGGACAGACAGCCCTGCCAGAGTCCGGAGGACGGTTGCGGCGCGGGCCTGGGATCCCAGGCGTCACGCCTTCTGCCTGACCCATTCCTAGTCCAACTGTCGGATCCCGAGCCACCTACCCTGACCTGAGCCCGCGCGCGGCTGGCGAGCCGGACTGAGAGGTGGGTGTGCGGACCTCCGGGTCCCGGAGTGGAACCGGGATCTCTGGGCGTGGGTTCTGGGACTCTCAGACCTGGGAGCCCCCACCCGTCCGCGGGGCTTCTAAACCCTGGGATAAGGTTCGGAGGCCAGGAGGCTCCACCACCTCCACTGGGCGGGGGGTGCAGACACTCCGGGGAAGTTCCCCCATTCCTCCGAGGTCCCCCACAATCGCCAGGAACCCAAAAGTGTGCGACAGAGAGTGTGGGCCAGCAGTGGGAATACCTGAGGAAAAGGACTTCCTACAACCCCCTGGAAGCCCTAGATTACGGATTAGGGACCCCTGCCCTCAGAAGTCATGGAGGTGGGGGGAGACTCAGAGTGTCCACAGAACCTAAATCTGGTGATGGGTGACACTCTTGGGGGTGCGGGGTTTACCCCAACGTAGGTAGATAAGAAGCAAGGACTCCAACAGAGGGAGGGTGGCAGGCTGACATCTGTGCGAGCCGACAGGGAAGGGAAAAGCCAGCAGCAACTTGAACTGGCAGGGTCCAGCGAAACCAACAGTGTTGACTGGGACCCTGCCCACCACCCCCAGACCCATTCACCGGATTGGGTGACTCAACAAGTGACTGTTCTGGGGACCGGGAAGGGTTGAGTGAGGGATGAATCAACAAAATGGGGGAATCCTGGGGCCATTTCGGTCCCCATACATTAACTAAGCACCAGGCTGTGGACCCTCCGATGCCAGGAAAACATTGGGGCTGCAGGAGGGAGGAACGAGCTGCACTGGGGGGCTGGGCCAGGATGTAGGGGGCTCCTTTGATGGGTAATGATGGGGCAGAAGGGGGCTGTCCTGAGTCCCCGGGGGCACTTTGGAAGGGGTCTTCAGAAGCCAGAGGCAGCTCAGATTTTCCCCCTACCCTCTGGGTCTTTGGGATCCTCCTCCCCCCCGCCCCCTGGGCAAATCCAGGGTCCCCTCTAATCCTCAGTTTGTCTAAGTCCAGAGGTTGGCCGGGTCAGTTTCTTAAGACCTTTCTGGCCGGGGAATTGGATTATTAGTGTGTGAATTTAGCAAAAGGAGCTGGGTGCCTGGACCCCTTGCTTCAGGGCAGTTGGCATCAGGGGGAGGGCAGAAAGGGGAGGCGTGGAGAGGGCTGTTTACAGAGGGCTGTCCTCGGGAATTGAAAGACAGGGTGTTACCTTCAAGGCCTAAGTCACCAAAGGGAATGAGAGTGGCAGTAGCAGCGAGGACTTGGATATGGGCTCAGCCCACAGCCAGAGGCTGAGCTTTTGGGGGGTAGTGGAGCTGGGCAGGCCCTGGGGGTGGGTGGGTGGGGCAGGAAACTGTGGAGTCTGGCGAGCACCCCCTGGTGGTGATCACAGCTTGGGTGGGCCTTGCTGGGGCCCAGCTTCTCAATCCAGTACACTACTCTAGGGCAGAGGGCAACTCCCAACCAGAAGCCACATCACAGTTAGCAAGGATAGGACAGCAATGAATGATCATGGGTAAGAGGGGAAACTGAGGCACTGGAAGAGGCCCCCGCAGGCCTGACTTATGTCTGTCCCCTGCAGAATTCCCTGAGCTGGTGTTAGGTGCCACGGGCACTGAGGATCTCACCAGGAGGGGACGCACGGAGCTAGGGGCCAGCAAGATGGCGGACGAGGCCTTAGCTGGGCTGGATGAGGGAGCCCTGCGGAAGCTGGTAAGTGGCCCCATCGTCCCCAATGTGAGGCCAGAGAGGCAGGGCCTACTAGGCTACCTCTCATCGGACAAGAGGAGGTGATGGGGTGCGGGGAGGAGGAGGAGGGCTCACGGGAACAGAGCTCGGCCTGTTCCACATGGTTGATGCAGAGGCCTCCGTGGCATATGCCTGTCCGTGCCAGGTGCTGAGGCCTGATCCCGCCCAGCCCCCCACGGCTACCACCTGTTTAAACAGTAACTTGCTCAGGACTCACCCATATGCAGCCACAAGTGTGGGGAGGCTAGATGGGGCTCTTCCCGGCAACAGCCGGGGCACTGCCCACCCCTGGACGCTGGCCCCATGATAATAGCAGCAGATGCGATGAATAATGCCAGGGCACAGCAGGGGGGCAGGCTGGGTGCTGGGCACACCATCTCCCAGAATGGACACAGCAACTCTGAGAGCAAAGAGGACTCTGCCTCAGAGAAGTGAAATCACCCGCCCAAAGGCACCCAGCTGGGAAGAGGGTGTGCCAGGATCCAAACAAACCTCCAAGGGGACCCTGGAGAACCTTATGAGCTGTGACTTCTAGTGTCATTGCTCCACTCTGAGCCTCAGTTTCTTTACCTATAAAATGGGTGTGTGGACCTAATATCTAGGTCTGAGAGTTGGCACGGGGATGGAGTGAGGCATGGGTCCAGATCTTGAGGCGGAAGGGTGAGCCCAACCTATCCCCTTTCCCCAGCTTATTCCCGAGTACCCTAACCCCTGCCCCCCACCCCACCACGCACAGAGAGGCCGAGGGGCATTACAACAGGCCAGGCATGTGCCCACCAGCAAGGGCAGAGAGCAGCTGAACTGGATGAAGGACCAGAGCCCCAGCCCTCCAGCCCCTGACCCTTGTCCGGGGAAGAAATTAAAGATTTACCTTCCCTGGGAGAAGGCAGGTGACCCACCCGCCTCCTTCACCATCATTCCTCTGGAAGCAGGGGATGGAGCCGGCCAGCCCAACCCAGCCACTGGGCAGTGCCCAGCCGTTGCCAGGATCTACCACGGCCTGTGTGCCCTCAGACCTGCAAACACCTTAGACTCGCCAGGTGTTTGCCAGCGCCGCTGCCCGCCGCGCGCAGCCTGGAGGGTATGGGCTGGGTTTCCAAAGGTCAGTTCGACCTCCATTCAGGAAGTCGCAATGCTAATGGAGGTCGGCGAGGCCGAGCCTCCCAGCGAGAAATCCAGGTCCCCGTGCAGCTCCACCTCTAGGAGTTCCCTCCGGGGCTTGGGGTCCTCCAGCCGCCACCCGCTCCACCCGCTTGGGATTTGGGCGCCGGAAGAGTTTCAGGGAAGCCGCCGCGTGGCTGCAGCCGGCCCACCCCTATCCCCCTCCCCGGGAAGGGACTCCTAGGACCCCGCCCCTCACCCCTGGACCCTGAAGCCGCCCGAGGTCTCTGCCACCCGGGCCGGTGCCTCCACCGCGGGACGCGCGCATAGCTTCTCCCCGAGGGTCCCGCCCCGCGCGCCGGCCCGGCCTCGGCGGCCTCGTGGCAGGAACGGGGGCGTCCCGATCCGGACTCCTCCCCGCCGGCCCGGGCCTTATAAGGGAAAGCTGGCCCCCGCCCCGGCGTCGGGCCGATTCGGGGACCCGGGAGCCGCTTCCGGCCTGGGCTCCCGCACATTCCTGCGGCCGGGCGGGGACTGGGGCTGGATGGGGGCACCTAAGGACGCCGCGGTCTCGGGTTCGAGCTCGGACTCCGACATTCACTCACTCACTCGCGGGGAGGCCTGGGGGAGCTGCTTGCAATCTGTGAACCTCGGTTTCCTCCCCGTGGCGGAGGCTATGAGAGCAGCCGGGCCCTGCTGGTGTGGTTCAATGGGTAGAGCGTCAGCCTGCAGACTGAAGGGTCCCGGGTTCGATTGTGGTCTAGGGCATGAATCCCCAGCCCCAGCCGGGGAGCGTGGGGGAGGCAGCCAATCCATGTGTCTCTCTCACATCCATGTTTCTCTCTCTCCCCCGCTCCTTTCCACTCTCTCTAAAAAAAAAAAAAAAAAAAAAAAATCAATGGAAAAATGCCCTCGGGTGAGGGTTAACCAAAAAACAGCAGCCGGTATCGCGGTATTTCCCGTCTGCCTCCCCCTGGGCGCCTAGTGCGGGGCTGGGGGCGGGGCGTGAGGCTGGATGGGGGCGTGGCCTTGGAAGGGTCGGCGGTTCGGGAGTCTGCGGGCCACCAGCGCCCCCTGGCGAGGCCTCGCTCCACTGCCAGCGGGTCCCCCAGATGGGAATGAAGGAAGGCCCAGTGCAGTGGGTCTCCCCCGTTGTGCTAGTGGGGAGACGCCAGGGCCTGTGGGGTGCCCCCAGCAGCGAGGGCAGAAAGTACCCAGAGGCCCGCCCCCTGCCCAGGAGGAAGCGCCCTCCTTCCTCCCCGGAGAATTGCACGGGGCAGGTTCGGAAACGCCCCATCCCTTTCCCCTTCCCCCTGGTGGACAATGGCGCTTTGTACTTCCTTCCCTCCCTCCCACGCCCCCTCCACACGCAGCAGTGGGGCCAGAGGGGCCCCCAGGGCAGGACACACAGCAGGGACACTGGGGGCGGATCTTGGCCTCCAGGCCCAAAGGAAGGGTCATGTTGGAGGGTGGCCAGTGGAATGAAGTTGTTCATCCCCCAGCCCTGCCCTACCCACTTGGGGGGGCTCAAACGGAGGCCCCCGTTTTCCAGATGAGGACACTGAAGCTCCCAGGTGTTGCAGAGGTGGCCAAGTTTGGGCTTTTTTTCAGGGACAAGGACCCCACCTCTGGAGGAAGGGCGACCCAGAAGACAAAGGGCTAGTCATTACATCTAAGCCTACTTACCTCCGCATTGGGGGGGCTGGATCTGCTCTTTTCTGGCCCCCACCTCCAAGTGTACCCCAGAGGGCTCTGTGCCTGAGGCAAGGCCAGGACTGGGAGGTGGGAAGGTGAGCTTCATTCTCCCTCCCTCTGCTATCATAGCCCCCTCCCCCTTAGACCTGTTACAGGTATCTCTAGTCCAGGCTAGAAGGGGACCCCAACACACTGTCAAGGCCCTCAAGGTACCCACCGTGGCAGACAGACCCCAGCAACAGACCTATCCTCAGCCCAGGGCAGACCCTGGAGTCAGAGAGACCTGGATTCAAATTCTGGCTCAGGTCATTTGACCATAAGCAAATCGCTTCTCTTCCCGGAGCCTCAGTTTTCCCATCTGTCAAATGGGAGTAATAAAGTGCCAGGGTTTCTGTGAGTTTAGGACAAGTGAGGGGCTCAGCACAGGATCCGGCATACAGATTCTTCATAAATATTCCTGATACCTGGGTGTCTTGTACTCATTTGCCCTCAGTTCTCCCTCCTCCTAAGTGTCTGGGGGGGTGATGCTCACTGCAGCTGAAGCCGTGGCAGGTGTGGGGGTGGGGAGACTAGCTGTCCCCATCCCCACCCACCACCCTGAGTGGGAGGCATTGTTCCATCGGGCACGTGAGAAAACCAAGACACAGAGGTTAAGGACATGCCCCTGACCACCACGCCAGGACCAGACTGCTAGAGTCCGCTGGGAATTCCGGCCCGACCCTCCACAGATTCCCAGGAATGTGGAGCCTGAAGGAACCCGAAGTGACTCTGTCCCGGGTTTCCCCTGCTCTGTTCAGATTGGGACAAGTGAGCTCATGGCTCAGTTGGGCCAGCGCACACTCCCTGCTGAAACCTACCCCCCACACCCCATAGCTCCCCCATGGAGCAGGAAGGCATGATCAGGGAGGAGGCTAGAAAGGAAGGGGGTAGAGGGCCCTACTCCTAAGTCAGTGATGGCGAACCTTTTGAGCTCGGCATGTCAGCATTTTGAAAAACCCTAATGTAACTCTGGTGCCGTGTCACATATAGGAATTTTTTGATATTTGCAACCATGGTAAAACAAAGACTTATATTTTTGATATTTATTTTATATATTTAAATGCCATTTAACAAAGAAAAATCAACCAAAAAAATGAGTTCGAGTGTCACCTGTGACACACGTGTCATAGGTTCGCCATCACTGTCCTAAGTGATTTGGGGGTGGGGGCAGAGGAAATCACCTTTTCTATACTTGTTCCCGTCTGGCTCAGACCCACACTGGAGGCTTATCTCTGCCATTATCTTCCTGGGGGCCCTGGGGCAAGCACCGTGGGGGGCGGGGGGAGGCCACACGATTGGCTGACGCTCCCCAGATAAGGGAAGGTGCCCTTTCCTAGACCTGGTTAGACCAGCCACCCCAACTTCCCAGGGACTGAGAGGCTCAGGAACCTGTGGGAGCACCTGTCGTCCCTGGACACCCTGGGTGAGCCCTAGTGCATGCACTGGGAGGGTGGCCCTCCCACTCTGGGCCCTTTCACCCCTTCAATGGTGGCGAGGCCTGGCCAGTGCAGGGAAAACAATAGCCCCTGCCTCAGTTTCCCCATCTGTCCAATGTGGGTGAGGCTGCCCCCCCACTCCCCCCCCAGCAGGGCTGTGGTACTTTGGGGCTAGACAATGGGAGTCTCTCTTGCTCAGCTGCCTGAATCAACCTTTCTTCCCCAGGGACACTGTTAGGGGCCCAGAGGATGGCCTCCCTCTTCCTCCTCCTCCTCCCATAAGTCCCTGGCTCTCAGGGGTTTGATGAGTGGCTCTGAGAGGCAGGAGTCAAAGGAAGGCGTGCCCGGCTTAGCACTTGGCCCAGGTGGCCAATTGCTGGCTGCCCACTCTGTGAATCATGGCGGGCTGTCCAAAAGCCCAGGCTTCGTGAGCTGGGCCTCCCCCAGACATGCTGGGTGGGTGGGCGAGCGGGCCCGTGACAGGCCTGGGGCAGCGGGTGTGGAGACAGATCACTCATTGTGCCACAGGCCGAGCCGTGGGCAGCTGGTGCCCGCCCTCCGCCCCTGGCAGCCCAAATGACCTGCCTCTCGCCCCCGCCTGCCCTACAGTTGGAGGTCACCGTGGATCTGGCAGAGCGTCGGCGCATCCGCTCGGCCATCCGGGAGCTGCAGCGGCAGGAGCTAGAGCGAGAGGAGGAGGCCCTGGCATCCAAACGCTTCCGTGTTGAGCGGCAGGACAACAAGGAGAACTGGCTGCAGTGAGTGTGTGTGGGGGGGGGGGGGGCGTGGACATGCAGGTGCGGGGAGCATGTGCCAGGGCTCAGCTCAGGTGGTGCAGGCAGGCACATGGGTGTGCACATGGCAGTACAGGCGGAATACATAGGGATGTTTGTGGGCATGGACCACATGCCAGTCATGGTGTCCCGGCCACGCCCATGCGGACAGCATGTCTGAGTGTGCGACATTAGTGCTCACACCCACGGGCATGCAGGCACCAGCATGTAGCCAAAGGGTTTTCATAGCTCCATGCCCCTCTGCCAAGGTTCTGGGCACCCTGTCCTGGCCCCTGCCCTCAGCCCACATCCTCCATGACCTGGCCATGGCAGTGGGAGTGACAGGCCTGCTATCCCTGCAGCTCTCAGCAGCGAGACGCCGAGCAGCGGGCTGCTCTGGCGCAGCTGGCAGGGCGGCTGGAGTCCATGAACGATGTGGAGGAGCTGACTGCGCTGGTGAGGCCCAGGCCAGGGCAGGGGCTGGGGGCAGGGCAGGTGAAGCCCTGGACTCCGTGGCCCAATCCCTGTGGCCCGCCTCTCACCCACAGCTGCGAGGGGCCGGTGAGTATGAGGAACGCAAGCTGATCCGGGCTGCCATCCGCCGTGTCCGGGCCCAGGAGATTGAAGGTACGTGCCTGCCCTGGACCCCCACCCCCACCCCTCACCCCTGCTGCCCGTAGCACCACCCGGCCACTCACCTGAGAGTTTCCCTCTCTCCCTTAGCGGCCACCTTGGCTGGGAGGTTGTGCGGTGGACGTTCCAACAGAGGCTCCAGAGAGGACAGCAAGGGGCAGGCCGCACAGAGGCTGGAGCGGTGTGAGGTGAGAGGTGGCCAAGGTGCGAGGAGGGCCCAGGGCCCTGTGCCCCCAGATGCCAATAGCCCAGAGCACCTGTGTCTTTGCTAAACTGGTACTTGACTGAAAAGGGCCCCCAGCAGTGTTTGGGGGACACTAGGAGTCTATCTCAAGGCTCTGCCCACTCTCCCAGGCACCCTCTGGCCATATGTCCCCCCCCCCCACTTCCCAGTTGTCTATACCCAGGCCTTCCCCCCAAAGCCAGCCTGCCCGCACTGCTCCCAGGTTCCTGTCCGTTTCCCATTACCACCCTCGTTGACCTCCCTGCTGCCCTTCCACCCTCACGCCAGCCATTCGGCCTCCACTCAGCACACAGGGGATCCCCCAAAATGCAATCTGACCCTGGTACCTCCCCGGCTAAAACCTGTCTTGCAGCTGCCCCTCCCCCTCCAGACAGCCCACATCCTTACCTTGGCCTATAGGGCCGGCATCGCGGGCCCGAGCTGACTCATGGAGCACTGTTCACAGAGTGGACTCTGTTCTCCAGGGTGTGGGGGGGAGAGGTCAGGCCATGAAGGTCCCCTAAGTGGCCAGCAGAGGCGGCTGGGTCCCTGGCAGGACACCCACCCTCCCCCCTGACTAACCAGGCGGAGGCCAGTGTTCAGGGACCTCCGCTCCAGGGACCGATTGAGCCTGGGAGTCCCCAGAAGGTGTCCTGCCGTCCCCACCCCCTGGCATTTGGATGTGGGTTCTCTGAACTGCCCGTGACTAGGCAACACCAAGATGTTGGGAAGGAGGGTCAGGGCTGCCCGTAGCGTGCCAGTGCCCACGCCGGTGCCAGTGGGTCTGCAGGAAGCCGTGCCCGGCTCCTCTGCTTTGCATGCCCTGCCCTGAGCACCTGCCAGCCGGGGAGCCTTGGCTGCATCCTGTGGGTCCTCCGCAGGCGCCAGAGCCAGAGGAACGGGAGCAGCGGGCAGAGGTCCCGGAGCCACCCCCCGAAGTCACCAGTCGGGATGTGACCACCGTGACGCTCCTGCTGCAGGTGCCCCCTGGGAGCACATCCAGCTCACCTGCCTCACCTGACAATTCCCCCCCGACTGCCTCTCCTGAGCCTCCGCCAGAGCCTGCCGAGGCCCAGGGCCCTGCCGCTGAGGCTCTGCGTAGCCCCAAGCCACCCCCCAGCCCGCCCAGGGCCGCCAGCCCACCCAGGGCCGCCAGCCCACCCAGGGCCGCCAGCCCACCCAGGGCCGCCAGCCCTGAGCCCCAGGAGTCTGCAGCCCCCCGCAGCCCTGAGAGACAGGAGGTCAACGAGGTGAGTCTGGATGATGGGGAGGGATGCCAGGCAGGTGGGCTCCTTGGTCGGGGAGTCAGGCCCTGCCCATGCCGTGTCTCCCCTACAGCTCCTGCCTGCCCCCACAGAGCCCCCTGCGGCCCAAGGCCCCGCCAAAGGCCCTTCCAGCACAAAGAGAGCAGGTGAGGGTCCCAGCAAGGGGAGCCGCGAGCATCTGCCTTCCCTCTCTCTGGCCTCTCTTTCCCTGCCTGGGAAATGGGCTCTGGTGCCTAGACAGCTGCAGCCTCCTCAGGTCCAGGCAGTCCCCGACACTCCTCCCACTGGCCCTGAGGTGTCCCCCCCCTCCCACCCATGGCCAGAGGCCTCCCTGCAGCCTTGAAAGGCAACGGGCCTCGGGCACATTCTTTTCCCCAATAAGGGAGTGCGCCCATCTCCCAGCTGCAGCGTGGGCAGTGCTGGCCAGAGGGGGTGTCCTCCATCCCCATCTGCAGGGAGGATCTGGGCACCCTTCCTCCCGCCCACGCCTGGCCCCAGCCCCCAGGAGTGTCCAAGTCATCCTGGGGTCAGTGCAGGAAGTAGGGGGGGCTGTAAGAGAGAGGCAACTGAGTGGGGAGGCCAGGAGCTGTGGGAGGTGCAGGGAGGGGTTGGGAGGCTGCAGACGTGTAGAGGAGAAGACTATGAGAGGTGGACCCCCATCCACTCTCCTCTTTTCCCCCACCGGGCTGCTACTGCCTCCTGGTACCGTCAAACCCAGCTGGACCCCACCCCGGCCAACGCTCCGTGCTCAGCCCCCGCCAGCCAGCCCAGAACCGAGGTACTGCCTGTTCCACTACCCCAGGCTCTGGGCAGTCCCTGTGCCACCCAGCCACTGACAGCCCTCCTGCCCCTTCTAGAGCCCACCCCTCTCGCCAGTGGACCTCCCTCATTCCAGCGGGCCGGCTCCGTGCGGGACCGCATGCGCAAGTTCACGTCTGATTCTCCTATGGCTCAGGATGGCCCACCTCGGGCAGCTCTAGGTCCCTCGACCCCCGCAAGGCTCCCGGGCTCCTCCCACGTCAGCACCACCCCTGCCTCCTCCTCCAGCCGCTCCTCCACCCCGGGCTCCAGTGATACCTCCTCCCGGTTCAGCAAAGAGCAGCGAGGAACAGCCCAGCCCCTGGCCCAGCTTCAGAGCTGCCCCCGGGAGGAGGGCCCCAGAGGGCGGGGCTTGGCTGCCAGGCCCCTTGAAAATGGAGCAGGGGGGGCCGGGGCCTGCTCAGAGGAGCCCGGTGCCCTGCTGCCCGTGGCTGTCGGCACTGCCGAGCCAGGGGCCAACATGAAGACGACATTCACCATTGAGATCAAGGATGGCCGTGGCCAGGCCCCCACAGGCCGGGTGCTGCTGCCCACAGGCAGCCAGCGGGCAGGTAGGCCTCCCCGCGGCTGGAGACGAGTGCCTGCAGCTGCCCAGCCCTGAACCTCGGACAGGTGCTGCGGCCACGGCTCAGGGTGTCTCCAGAGGGGGTTCTGGGAGCGAGGGGGACATCATCCACCGGGGCTGCCGCTGTCCTCACCCGCCCTGATCTCTACAGTAGCCTCTCTCCCCTTCCAGAACTGACGCTGGGGCTGCGGGCGCCCCCCACCCTTCTCAGCACCAGCAGTGGGGGCAAGAGTACCATCACCCACATCAGCGGCCCTGGGACACCGGCCCGGCTGGGCGCTGTCACTCACGTCACCAGCTTCAGCCATGCCTCTCCCGGTGGCCAAGGAGGCCGCAGCATTAAGGTGAGCCCTTCCTCACCTCTCCACCATCACCAGCCACCTCACAGAGACTGCTTCCGGGTCCAGGGCTGGAGGGTGCCTCTATCCGCGCCTCTTCCACCGTGCACGTGGGAAACTGAGGCCCAGAGAGAGAAGGCGGCTGCCCACAGGCCACAGCCAACTGGTGGCACAGCTAAGGCCAGACCCTAGCCTCTCACCCACTAGCTGTCTCAGAAACGTATTCTGTTTGCCTTAAGCTCCCCACATGCTGATCTCTCATCCTTCCTGCAAAGTTGGTTGGTTCGTTCCTAATGAACAAACGGGAAAACTGAGGGGCAGGGAGCGTGGCACAGGCGGGCCCCCTCTTCCTGTGGTGGCTCCTTCCTCACACTGGACCTCAACTCTGAGGTTCAGAGCTGCTCATCTGCTCATCCAAGATCAGCCTGGCCCCTTAGAAGATTGTAGATTAGCGATTAGCATCTGCGTCAACATTTCAGGGGGAGGGGGTGCTGGGCAGAAGCATTGAAGGGGGACAGATAGGTGGGGAGCGGGGGGGCACCAGTCAGGTGAGGCAGCAGCCTAGCAGGTGCCACGGGAATTGAATCCCTTGCACCCTTCCATTATTCATCCCCGAGCCCGGGATCAGCTGGCTGGGGGCTCAGCTGGGGAAGGAATCCCCAGCAGGCCACTCGGCTGCCCAGGTAATGCCCTCTGTGCTGCACCGGGGACTAAATGGGACTTTGGCGGAGGTGAGGTAGCTAAAGACAGCTTTGGGCCTTCTCAGGGGTGACAGGGAGAGGGTGGGGAGGGCGAGAAGGCAGCCTTCCCCCATAAAGCAGGGAGCGAGGAGGGGAGGGGAGGGGATGGCTGAGGCCCTTGGGGAGGGTGGGAAGTGTCACAGTGAGCCCTGGGTCTGATACCACCACCTCGCCTCAGTTTCCCCATCTAGAACCAAAGGAAAGCAGATAACGCGCCTATCGTGTACTTGCTCAGAGTCTGTGGTGGATCCAAGTGCCTATCTCAGGGAGAAGGCACCTGCTACAGCAGGTTGCTCAACATCCTGCCTCTATTTCCCGCATCTGTTCAAGGCTTTCTGAAACAGCATGGCATGAGGGCAGAGGGGTGCGAGCTCTAGAGTCCAGCAGACTGGATCCTCGCAGCTAATGCACATGGAGGCCCGGGCAGGCCCCTCCCTTGCTCCTTGCCTCAGCTGTCCCACCCATGGGGCCAGGGACCCTGGCCTCGGGCATCCTTCCCAACCCGAGCACACTTGCTGGGCTTCGGGCGTGATTTCTGCAGGGCCAGGGCCAGGCCTAGCGGTCCAAGTGCTTAGGCAGGCCACCCCTCCCCCAGGCCCCCTCCACAGGCAGCTCAGAATAGGTTTCTATTTGGGCTGCAGCCCCAGCTGGCGGGTGGAGGGCTGGGAGGCCAGCAGGGGCGGGGCAGGCCCACTGCCCTTGCCTTCGCCCTCAGACCAGCTGCAAAGACTCTGACATACCAGCCAGAGGCAGCAGTCCCGGCCACTGTCCCCATCGTCACCCCGCCATAGAGCCCCCGCCAGCACCATGCCGGGGGTCCCGGGGCCTGCGTCTGAGCTGACCGCAGCCCTGGAGGAACGACTGAGCCGGGCCTTGGAGGAGCTGCGGGCAGTGGCTGAGGCCGGCCGGGTGGCGGTGACCCAGGCAGCCGAGGAAGCCGTCTCGGCCGTGGAGCCCGTGGCCCGGGCCACGGAAGAGCTGCGGGCAGAGACGGCAGCGCTGAGCCGGCGGCTGGATGCACTGGGCAGGCAGGTGGAAGTGCTGAGCCTGCGGCTTGGGGTCCCCCTCGTGCCCGACCTTGAGCCTGAGCTGGAGCCCAGTGAGCTGCTCCTGGCCGCCACCGATCCCGAGGCCCTGTTCCAGGCGGCCGAGGATGCCGGGACCCCGGTGGCCCACCCGCCTGCCTTCAGCACCCGCCGCCGCTCCTCTGCTGGTCCTGCCCACAGCAGCAGCCTCGTAAGTCCCTCTGGGCCGGGGGGTGGGGAGGCTCCGAGCCAGGCTCTGCTTCTGCTGAGTGACCTTAGGTGGGCCACCACCATCTCTGAGCCTCAGTTTACCTATCCGTGCAAGGGACTGAGGCACGAATGCTCTAAGACGGAGGCGAGAGGGTATGGGCTCCTGGCCCTGAGGCACTCGTGGTGACTTCCCCGGCAGCCCCTGGCCAGGGCCCAGCCCCCAGCTTCACCCCCACCTCCTGCCCCAGCCAGGGCGAGCCTCCCTGAAGCAGCTGCCACCTCAGCTCTCCTTACCCTACAGCAGACAGCGAGGCCCTGCCAGGAGGGGAGGGACTGCGATCTGGGCTGGGGACTTGTGTGCAAAGGGCTAGGGAGATGCCCTGGGTTGAGGCTGGAGGCCCCTCAGAGGGTGGTTCCCAGTGGGTGGCAGAGAGGACTTGGCTCTGGGCAGCCCCAGGCAGACACCTGGTCGGGAGCCTATGGGCCCTGGTCCAGCCTCCTCGGAGTGTATGGGGGGGTGGGGGGGTGTAAGTGCCGGGGGTGGAATGTGCTGCCTGGGCACTGGCCCAGGAGTTCCCAGGCCTTGGAAACTGGCAGGACAGAGCACAGCCTGCCTAGGGCTGGCAATGAACCAGTAGAAAGAACTCAGCTTCAAGCATTAGGCTAGCTTTAGCTCAGGCCCCATGCTGCATTGCGCTCATAGACAAGTCATTCAGCTGCCTTGAGCCTCAGTTTTCCCTTCTGTTAAATAGGGACAGTAGCCCTCGCTGGTTTGGCTCAGTGGATGGAGCTTTGTCGGTCTGCAGACTGAAGGGTCCTGGTTTTGATTCTGGTCAAGGGCACATGCCCAGGTGGCGGGCTCCATCCCCAGTAGGGGGCCAAAATCCTACAACGAGGCTCTCAATGCCTCTTCCCTGAGCCTGACACCAACATGGCCATCCTCGGGCGGGCAGTCTGGCTGGCTAGTGGCTATTTCCAGTGCTGTGCCAGCAGCTGCAGGGCCTGGTGCCGTGTCCATGGGGGCCATGTTGGTTTCAGCCAGTCCCCTGCTTAACTTCCATGCCCTCCCCACCCCAGATGGAACCAAAGCCAGCAGAGCCCCCCTCTGCTGCAGTGGAAGTGGCCAATGGCACTGAGCAGACCCAGGTGGACAAAACACCAGAGAGGCGGAGCCCACTGAGCACCGAGGAGCTGATGGCCATTGAGGATGAGGACATCCTGGACAAGATGGTACAGCCAGATCCGGTGGGATGGGGCGGGGGGGCGCAGGGGCAGGGACCAGCAGGCACCAGGTGGGCAATGACCAGGGCTCTGTCTGCAGCTGGATCAGACGACGGACTTCCAGGAGCGGAAGCTCATTCGGGCTGCGCTACGTGAGCTCCGACAAAAGAAGAGAGGTAGATAGATAGCCAGCTGCCCCACCAGATCCAGCTACTCCCTTCCCCAGCTGCTCCCTCACCCTGGAGTCCATTCATGGACACACCAGCTCAGTAACCGCCCTACTCAGCTTCTTCCGTACACCCAGCTGTTCCTTGGCCTCCTTTCCCCAGCTACTCCCCTCCCTAGCTGCTTGTCTCCCCCCCACCCCCCGTCTCTCCGGTTACTGTCCCCAACCAGTTTCTCTTCTCCTTCCTAGACCACGTTACTCTCTCTACCAGCTACACCTCCTTAGATCCAATTGCTTCTCTCAGTCCTGTCAACCACTCCTTCCCTGAATCCAGATACTCCTTCTCCCAGCTGCTCCTTTCTCCTTGAGGTCCATTGATGACCACCTTAGTCTCGACTCCCACCCAGCTTCCCCTTCTCTGGGCAAAGCTACTACTTCCTCCATGAACCTAGCTATTGTTTCCCTCGGATTCTAGATCCATTTGCTTCTCCAGACACTCTCAGTGACTCCCTCTCTGAGTCTAGCTGCTTCCTCCACGGCCCACTGATGGCCACTCAGCCTCTGTCTCCACCCACCGACTTCTTCTTTGGGCCTAGTTACCCCCTTTGCCACCTTCTCTCCCAACCACTGTTACCCTGGATCAAATCGCTTCTCAGGCACCTCCAATTTCTCCCTCCCCTGGATCTAAATATGTCTTCCTCTAGCCCTCTCCTCCCGGTTAAGACCCACTTGAAGGCCCACTCAGCTACGGCCCTCACCCAGTTTCTCCTTCCCTGGACTCTGCTCCTCCCTAGATCTAGATACTCCCTCCAGACTCAGCTACTGAGTTCCCTAGGAACTCCCATTTTCGGATCCAAATACTCCTCCTGTGAGTTCAGCTCTTCCATATTCCCTTGTTTCTTCTGGAGCCCATCACCCCCATCCCACACGCCCCCCACTCCCTGCCAAATTATGGCTACTCCCTCACCCCTAGCCACTCCTTGTACCCCGTGTCTTCAGTGTTTCTAACAAGCTGCCCTCCCCCCCATTTTATGTGCCCTGTGTGCCCCTGCGTGTGTGCTGTGTGGGTGATGGGCGGCCCTTCTGGGCATGCCCGGGGCATCTCCCGCCCAGACCAGAGGGACAAGGAGCGGGAACGGCGGCTGCAGGAGGCGCGGGCCAGGCCAGCGGAGGCCCGGGGCAACGTGGCCACCGAGACCACCACGCGGCACAGCCATCGGGCAGCCGACGGCTCAGCTGTCAGCACTGTCACCAAGACCGAGCGGCTCGTCCACTCCAGTAAGGAGCCAATCGGGGCTCAGGGCGGGGACACGCCCACCTCCCTGGCCCCTGTGCTGCTCACATCCTTCCTCTCGTCCCTGCCCTTCCAGATGATGGCACACGGACAGCTCGCACCACCACGGTGGAGTCGAGTTTCGTGAGGCGCTCGGAGAGTAAGGCCACCTGGCGACGCCCTGTGCCTACCTGCCCGCCCGCCTCCTCAGGCTCTTCCTCGAACTCTCTCTTCGTATTTCTGTCTGTGTGTTTCTCTGTCCAGTTGTCACTTTCTCTTCTCTGCCTGTGGCTACTGCCATTTCTCCCCAGACCTCCACCCCATCTCTTCACGTCCAACCCGGCCTCACCCTGCTCTTGTTCCCTTTTCTCGCAGATGGTGGTGGCAGCACCGTGGTACAAACCAAGACCTTTTCCTCCTCATCATCCAAGAAGATGGGCAGGTGAGCGCAGGTACCCACCCCCAGACCTCAGAGAAGTCAGCATCACAGGGACCTCACTGCACACCCATTCCACAGACGGGTAGACTGAGGTGCTGGGGGGTAATAAGGCTAGAGTAAGAATCAGACCGCTTCTGCTTGCCTTGTAGTCTCACCTAATCCTCAACTGCACCACAGGGGAGGCCAGAGACTTGTGCTCCGGGTCACACAGCTCTGAGTGGCACCAATAGCACTGAACTATCTGCCTCACTGAGCTGCCCGGTGGCACTGCCACTTCCCGGTGTCGGCCGACCACATCCCACGTCACAGAGCACCCGTGAGGGAGGGGGACACCCCTCTATCTATGTTACAGAGATGTCAGGGCTGATAGAAAGCAGGGACAGGAATCAGGATTCAGGCTGGGAACCAGAGGGGTCCAGGGACTGAGTCAGAGAGACCTGGGTCCCCCAGTTCCTGCGCTGTCCGCCAGGCCCTCTGACATCTGAGGACTGGGTCCTCCGTTTCCTCATCACTATGATGAGAAGGGTCCCTCTCTTCTCTTGTAAAGATTTAAGTGGCACACAGGACAGGCTCAGTAGACATGAGGTATTCTTCTTTTTTAACCCTCATCTGAGGATATTTTTTTCATTGATTTTTAGAGAGAGTGGAAGGGAGAGAGAGAGACCGATGTGAGAGAGACACATTGATTGGTTGCCTCCCGCATGCCCCCAACCAGGGCTGGGAGCCTGCAACCTAGGTACGTGCCCTTGCCGGAATAGAACCCCGGGACCCTTCAGTCTGCAGGCCGACATCATGAACTATTGTTATTGCTACCGTTACTATTATGCCAATCATCATTAGTTGATAGTGTCCAAAATCTGAACTCACCTGGAACTTAACAATACCATCAGCCTTCTCAGAGAACTCCCTGGAGGCCAAGTCTGTTGTAAAGAACTTGGCTCCCATCTTCTGTTCGTTTGCGCCTCGGTGTACTCCTCTGTGAAATGGGTGTGATGAGGCGACCTCCAGTGTAGGGTGTGGCCTGCGACCTGGCAAGTAGGGTTTGAGGCTTGGGAGCACCCTAATAGTCGCCTCCCCATCCCCCAGTATCTTCGACCGTGAGGACGAGACCAGCCCGCGAACCAGCACCCTGGCCGCGCTGGAGAAACGCCAGGCCGAGAAGAAGAAAGAGCTGATGAAGGCGCAGAGCCTCCCCAAGACCTCTGCCTCCCAGGCGCGCAAGGCCATGATTGAGAAGCTGGAAAAGGAGGGCGCTGCGGGGTGAGCAGCGGAGGGTGGGGACTGGGGGTGGGGTCTAGTGACCAGAGGGGTGGGGGGTGGGCAGCGATGGGCGGACAGAAGCGGTCCCCCTATAGTCCTGTGATCCAGATCCCTATACTACCCTTGCCTCTCTCCCCCACCCCCCACCCCCCTGCAGCAGCCCTGGCGGACCCCGTGCAGCGGTACAGCGCTCCACCAGCTTTGGGGTCCCCAACGCCAACAGCATCAAGCAGATGTTGCTGGACTGGTGCAGAGCTAAGACGCGTGGCTACGAGGTGAGGCCAGGCGGCGGGCGGCATCCCCAGCCTGCAGCTGGGCACCTGCCTCTTGGCACAACTTTCTCACCGACCTGTACCCTTCGCAGCCAGCGTGCTTGGCAGTGAAGATGGGAAGCCCTCTCTCTAATGAGATGTGGCAACAAGCTCAGAGAGGGCACAAAACGCGCCCTAGATTCCAGAATGGGTGGTTAAGTGGCAGGGCCAGCCCCTAACCCTTGGAATCCCCTCCTCCGTGCTCTCTCTGGGGGGCACTGGGAAGATTTCTATAAGTAAAAGGAGTGATGGGGACATGGCCTTCGCTGGGTGGTGCTGGGCCTCTTGGTCGCGCTGTTCCTATAAGTAGCAGCCGTGCGAGGGGACAGACTAAGTGGGAGGAGGCTCATGTTCCCACTGCTCACCTGCTGTGCAGCCTTGGACAAGCTGCAGGGCCTCTCTGATCTCTAAATGCCAAGATCCTGGGGGTAGAAGGCCTGTGGGGGAGAAGGGGGTTGACCGCTCCTCCCACCACCCCGTAGCACGTGGACATCCAGAACTTCTCCTCGAGTTGGAGCGACGGCATGGCCTTCTGTGCGCTGGTGCACAACTTCTTCCCCGAGGCCTTTGACTACGGGCAGCTCAGCCCGCAGAACCGGCGCCAGAACTTTGAGGTGGCCTTCTCCTCCGCCGAGTAAGTGTGGGCCTCAGCCCTGCTGGTGTTGGCTGGGCGTCCGGGGCTGGGCCTCTGGGCCAGGCCTAGTTGCTCCGAGGCCCCCCCAAAAGCTGGCCAGCTGCACTGTCAGACAGTGGCTGACCCGGTTCCCCAAGAAGCCCCTGTCCTTCTCCATCCCGCCCACCCGATGCCGAGTGTGCCAGGTGCCCGCCGGAACGAAGGAGCCACAGGCCCGCCTACCAGCCCGGCCAAGGCCCACCAGGTGGCCCTGTCCATAGCCCCTCCATCCTGCCTCTGCCCCCTTCTCCCTTTCTCTGTCCTCCTCTCCTCCCACTATCACCCACCAGAGCTTCCTGCTCCCACGGGATCCCAGCTGGAGATTCCAAAAGGGGGCTCCTGGCCCGGGCGCCGTGCCCGCCCAGCCTATATAGGTGTTGCCAGAGGCTTATATAGGAGATCAGCAAGCCCTCCACTTTGGAATCGTTGCCCCGTCTGCTCACCTCACCCTCAGCACCCTCTTCCATCTGTCTTTCTTCTCTGCCTTTCTCTTTCTGGTTCTCCTCTCACGCCTCCCTCACCCCCCCTCCCTGGGGCACAGCCCTCCTCTCCAACCTGGGGCGCCCACGTCATCGCCCCCCCACCCCGCGTCCCCGCTTGCCCCAATAGTTCTCTGCACCTGTGACTGGTCTGGCCCCCCACCCCTGTCTGCATCGCACACCATTAGTGATGGGTAGTGAGCGGCACGTCCACGATGGGGTGGGGGCATGCGGGGGGCTGGCAGACTGCGGCACTGAGAATGTAACTGAACTCATGTCTCTGTGTATGTGTGTGTCTCTCTGTTCTACTCCCCTCTCTCTTCTCTGCCTCTCCCCCCTCTCCCCCTCCCCCCCGGGCCCCGCCTCCCGGCCCCTTCCCGGCCCCCTCCCCTCCCCAGGACCCATGCGGACTGCCCGCAGCTCCTGGACACAGAGGACATGGTGCGGCTTCGAGAGCCCGACTGGAAGTGCGTGTACACGTACATCCAGGAGTTCTACCGCTGTCTGGTCCAGAAGGGGCTGGTAAAAACCAAAAAGTCCTAACCCCTGCTCGGGGGCCCCACGGTGAGAAACGCCTCTTCGCCCGCCCGCCTCGCCCGCCGAAATCTGCTCCGTGGGGGCACAGAGAGAGGTCTGGGAGGGGGGTGGTAAAGGCAGGGGGGCCCTGAGAAGCGCCAGAAGGAGCCCTAATTAGGCAGTGGTGACCCAGGTGAGCAGGGCTGAGATGGAGGAGGCACAGGAGGGACCCTGGGGAGGCACCTGGCCCAGCCTGCAGGTCCGGGACAGCTTTCTGAAAAAAGCGCACACGGGGCTGGAATAGGAAGGACAACGTTCAGGCTAAAGGAGGGAAAGGGAGCCCCAGACAACGGGGTGAGCCTATGGCCCGGGCTGGGAGCAAGAGATGGAGAGCATGGCACCCCCGGGAAAGGAAGGAAGTTTAATCTGGGCGTGAGGGGAAGGTGGGGGCCATGGTCCGGAGAGGAACTTCCTCCTAAGGACCAGAGTCATCTAAGTTTTCCAACAGAGGAGGGATGTACATGGTCTGATTGGCATTCTAGAACAATCCTCGAACGGGGGATGGGGAGAAGGGGGTGGACTAGATAGCTGGAGAAGCTTAATGAGAAGTAGAAGGACAGGCTTCTTGATGGATCCAGTTGGGAGGCAGAAGGTGGGGGGAAGGTCAGGGAAGCCTCCCAGGCCTCCACTTTGGGCACCGGGGACTTGGGGGTGCCATGCTCCATGCTGGGGAGCTCAGGACCTTGGTCCGTTTGACGGGAAGATGTTCCTGGTTGGGGTCCTGGATCCCTCAGCCAGCTGCGGCATTTCCTCTCTGGTCACCTCAGCTCAGGGCCACAGTAGAGAATTCCGATCCTGAGCGGACTGGCCATTCCAGACCAGCTCCAAGGGGGAGAGGGGCAGGCTCAGAGTCCCAGGGGGCTTAGGCCAGAGCTGGGCCAGAAACTGGAGCTCCTGACCCCTCCGCCCCCCTCCTTAGTGGCCCTTTACCTGCCCCATCAGGTTTCCTACCCATTTTGTAAAGAAAAGAAAAGACAGAGACCCAGAGGGAGCAAGGGGATTGAGTCAGGGACAGAGCTAGAGGTGCACTAGATGCCCCTCGGGGCCTGGAGCCATTGCGGGGGGGCAGCCCACACGTGCACACAGACTCAGAGAAGCTGCGCAGGTGAGGAGAGGATGAGCTTGGTGCTGTCCCCAGGTCATATATGGGCTTGGGAGCTGCTGCCCAGCAGGCTGGCCTGGAAGGAGAGGGGCCAAACCCGGCCAGGATCCAGCTGGAAAGTGTGACTCAGCTGTGTTGTTGCTCAAATTGCCTGGTGTTTGGCCTGTCACTAGGGCAGCTGGAGCCCTGAGCCGTGAGTCCCAGTGTCAACAATGGCTTTATAAGGTCTCCAGGGAAGACACCAGGGGTGGGAGGGAGTTCCACATGGGGGGTGGGGAGGCTGGGATCCCTGGGGAGATAGCCACAGCTGGGAGAAGAGACAGAAAGAGGCTGCCTCCCATCATAGTACAGCTGGGAAAACAAGCCCACTCTGGGGCAGGCTGACCCCAGGGGCACACAGCACATCACCCACAGAGTCAGAACTTCTCACTCATCCTAAGTGCTTCCAAGGTTTCAAATGAGGTCAAGAATGACTATTCTGTTGCTATAAAGATGGGGAAACTGAGTCACAGAACAGGGCAGGGCTTTGTCTAGCATCCACAGCTGGTCAGGAATAGAGCCTGGCCGGATGCAAAGGTCGCCTTCCTCCCAGGCTGCTTCTCGGAGGGAGTGCAGTGAGCTGGGCGTAGGCCTCAGCCCTGCCATGGTCCCAGGTTTGACCTTGAAGACACAAGAAAGGAGGTGTATGGCACCCCCGGGAAAGGAAGTTTAATCTGGGTGTGAGGGGATGGTGGGGGCCATGGTCGGGAGAGGAACTTCCTCCTAAGGACCAGAGTCATCAAAGTTTTCCAAACAGAGGAGGGATGTACATGGTCTGGTTAGCATTCTAGAACAATCCTCGAAAGGGGGATGGAGAGCAAGGGGGTGAATTAGATAGTTGGAGAAGTTTAATGAGAAGTAGGACAGGCTTCTTGATGGATCCAGTTGGGGAGGCAGAAGGGGGGTCAGGGAAGCCGCCCAGGCCTCCAGTTTTAGGCACTGGGGACTTGGGGGTGCCATGCTCCATGCTGGGGAGCTCAGGACCTTGGCCCTGTGGTGTCTTGGGAACAGGGGCACTTCCTGCCCGTATGCCTTCCCGGCCCAGGGAAACTCACGCAACCCTGGCTGAGTGCTTACTGTACACCAGGCCAGGCGTGGCAGACAGGAGGGAGAAAGGCAGAGGCGGGACTTGCTCTGGGAGAGGAGGGAAGGGGGAACCAGGGCACAAACTACAGCCTTAGAGGTTTGACGCTGTCGGTTGCTTAGTAGCTGCAGCCAACTCACCCCAGAGTAGGGAGAGGGCTCCTGCTGTCGGGAAGAGGGGGCTCCAGGCAGGTGCCAACACCCTGGGCTGGGGGCCTGGGCCCCATCAGGCCTAGCCCTGCACATAATGGGGCTTAAACAAACGACTCTGTGATTCGGTCTCCCTGTCAGTAAAGAGAGCCAACACTCTGGAAGATGGACAGAGCGTGGTCCCGCCCCCTGAGCAAGATGTAGTTGGTCTTGTCTATATTGATTGGAACCCTCATCTGCCTCCTTTGCTCAACCAAAGGGGGGTAATAAGGGTTAAAGAACTGCCCCTCCCCCTCCAACCCACATTCCTCCCTGGCCATCTCTCACAGCAGGGTTGTCCCCTGGGGCAAGGACAGGGCTTGGAGGGGTGGTGTGCCTTCAGCCCTGCGGGAGGTACCAGGCCAGAGAACTGGCAGATGCCGGGGCTCGGAGTGTCACTGGGGCAGGCCTGGCTGCAGGGAAAGATTTGCCAGGGGAAGGCCCCCCAGGGTGCAATGGCCCTGGCGTGTGCCACCAGGGTGAGCAGGGGGTGGCCCTCCAGAGAGGAGTGGGAGGGGTCTGTGGTCAGGACCTCCCCAGGGATGGAGTTAGAGACCTGTACCCCACACCTCCCCCTCCACCAGCCTGGCCTCGCTTCCCGCAAAAGTGCCTCCAGGCTTGGATGAGTGGAGCTTGGGGCTCCCTGCCTTCTTGGAAGGCTCCCCCATCCCCCCACCTTCTCCCTTCAACCCACAACGGAGAGTGGAAGACCAGCAGGCTTTGGCAGTGAGAAGACCTCACAGTAGGGGCTTCACCCCTCGAGCCCCCGCCGGCGCTGACCGCCGCCCTGTGCCCCTCCCGCAGGATGCTGGTAGACTGCGTGCCCCTGGTGGAGGTGGAAGACATGATGATCATGGGCAAGAAGCCCGACCCCAAGTGCGTCTTCACCTACGTCCAGTCGCTCTACAACCACCTGCGGCGCCACGAGCTGCGCCTGCGCGGCAAGAATGTCTAGCCTCCCGCCCGCACGGCCTGGGCCCGTCCCGCCCGCGGCCCGGCCAGCCGCCCCCACCGTCCAGGCACCCTCCCTCCCTCCCCGCCCCGTGCGCCTGCCGCCTGCCCACCGCTGCCTGGTCTGTCGCCACCCCCTCCCCGGCATACACAAGCGGCGTTTTGATAAATTATTGGTTTTCAAGGACCCTGGCTCCGTCTCTACCTCTTTGCGGGGGGGTTTGAATGGATGGAGGGCAGCTCGCCAAGGTGCGCCGACTTGCCCCCGCGGGGAGCTAGGCAGTTGGGGATCCTGCGGTATTTGGGGTGGGGGGTCTCCCACTCCCCACCCCCCTCCTGTACCCATCCCGCCCCCACCCCCACCCGCAGCAAGGAAGGAGTCGAGTCTCTTTTAAGACGGAAGGGGATTTAGTGGCGCTAAAGGGGGATCCGTGGGAGGGAATAACGGGGAATTGAGAGGAACCCTCAACTCCATCCCTGCCGGCTCCGGGGCGGGGCTTCGGCCCTCAGCGAGGGAGGGGCTCCCGGGACGCTGAGCGCTTCATTGGGCCCCCAGGGCTCGGGCGGGGGTGGGGGTGGGGGGCGCATTCCCCGACCTACAGGTCCCCACGGTCCGGATCGCCTTCGGCGGGCCTCGCGGGCGCCCGCAGGTACTCAGGGGGCACAGGCTCGTCCGGCGACGCCTTGCGGTAGAAGCCGAGCTCCTGCACCAGCGCGTTGATCTCCTCGCGGGTCATGTCGCTCAGTGGGATGCGCTGCGGTGGAGGGACTGGGTCAGCGCGCCCCGCCCGGCTTTCGCCCCGCCTCCTCCACGCCCATCGCCTCCCCAGGCCTCACCTCCAGCTCCTCGTGGCGGTGGCCCAGCAGCACGAGCTCAGGGTCGGCCCCAGGCAGGTGTTTCATCTCCAGGTTGTGGCTGGAGAGTTAAGGTTGGGTGGTGGCGGGACAAGGCAGCGACCCCCATGTACACGTGAGGAAATGAGGGTCCCAAGGAGTGAAGGGCCCTCCTCTCCATTCCTGTGTCTGTGACAGTCAGTCCTCATTGGTCAGTTTCTTTTGTTGTTGTTTTGTGGGTTTGTTTTGTTTTGTTTTGTTGGAAGGGAGAGGGAGAGTCAGAGAGAAATATCGATGTGAGAGAGACACATCGATTGGTTGCCTCCTGCACGCACCCCAACCAAGGCCAGGGAACCTGCAACCGAGGTACATGCCCGTAATGGACCCAGGGACCCTTCAGTCCGCGGGCTGAACTGGCGAGGGCATCGTCAGTCGATTTCATTTGCCTGCCCAACATGAAGACCACCTCGGAGTCCTCTGGGCAGCCACTGCCCACCAGTTCCACTTGTCATCCTATCCGTGAAATTAAGCGGAAGGAGAGTCTCCCAGCTTCCCCCCCCCCCCCCCCCCCCGGGCCCTCCCCAGCACGGAAGAAGGATACTAGAGTGGGATGTCCTGGGTGACGAAGGCCTTCACCTGGGGAGGAACCAGAGCGTCAGACCTCCACCCACTCCAGGTCCCAAAGGGGAACCGAAGCCTAGTGACCCAAGCCTAGAGTTCCTCCCCGACCGGATCACTGGGACCACGTTGCCCACCCCCAAAAGGCTCAGGGGAGACAAAACTGGGGATCCCTTCCTTCCAACTCACCTCCTTCAGGCGATTCAGCTGTCATCCACCACAGGTCTGGAGGGCGACAACATGGGATAGGTCAGGAGCAACCTCACACCTGCCCCAACCATGTCCCCAAGGCCACTGCGCTGCCATCTCCCAGGTGGGACAGCCTGTGGATTACCCCTAGAGCAGCAGTGCCCACGGTGTGGAGGTGGGGGCCTCTTGTAGGCAGAAGGGGGAACTCTGTATAGATGGGGAAACTGAGGCCTGGGAATACCAAGGGAAAAGAGGGCAAGGCCAGAGACCAACCCCAAGGGCACTTACGGGTCTTTGGGACTCTGGCCTGCACATCTGGCTGACTGTTGACTCACTCGCTCTCAGTGCCCAAGAGAAAGAAATGATCACCTACTCCTCTCAGGCAGTAGAGACCTGGGCCTCGATTTTGGCCCCTTGAGCCTCAGGGTGGGACAGAACAGAAGGAAACAGCTCAGAACTGCCCTGGGCACTCACCTGCCATCTGGTCCCTACCCTGCTGCCAGCAGGGTTGGCCCTCCCTGCCACGTGGGGCCCAGCCCTACAGACCATCTGGTAGCTTCCCCAACGTGGGAGGATGGGAGGTCCCCTCCCCACACTCCCTAAAGGTATAGGGGCACCTCCCAGCAGGATTCCAGACCCCAGGACCACCCACTGCAGTCCTCCCTCTTCCTCTTACCCCTCCATTTGTCAGAAAGCCAACTAAGGCCCAGAGAGGGGCTGTGATGATTCATGTCACACAGCAAGACAGGGACTCTGGTGGGGGATTTCCTGGCAGGGGTGTGGGGTGGGGAGGGCTGCTGCAGAGTAAGTATTGGTAATGAAGCTCCTAGGCCCCTTCTCTGGCTCCTGCATGGGGGGAGGGGGGCACCCAGAAAGCCTTCCCTCCCCCAGGCAAAGGGAGAGACCATCAGGAACTGGAGTGGGGGAGGAATTCCAGGAAAAAGTGTATCGATGGGGCTTGGGGGAGGGGGGGGGGGTGGCTCCAGAAGGCAGATTTGGGAGAGTTACAGGCCAAGAGAAGGGTTAGGGGACAGGGTCAGTGTGTCTGGGACCCACCATATGGTAGGGAGTTGGGGAGGAGTTCGGATTTCTAGGCCGCAAGATCGAGTGTCTCGGGCTTCCACGGTAGGTGCTAGGGCGTCCTGAGGCTTCGGAGTGAGAGGGATGGTCCCGACCCAATGGGGACCTGGGAGTCGGGAGAGTCCTGGGACCTGAACGGGGCGGTGGTTCCCGGGCTGGGGGCCGCCGACGCACTCACCTCCACCCGGGCTCGGGCCAGGCCATGCAGACGGTTCCAGTCGGGCCGGAAGGTGGTGGTAGCGGCCGTGAGTGCCGCCAGAAGCAGCAGCACGGGCGGCGGAGGCAGCGGGAGGCGCATCGGGACCCGCAGGAAGGTAATCCGAAAGCTGGAGGTGCAACGCCCGGCCGCAGCGCCACGTCTGGGCCTGCAGACTAGCCCCGCCCCTGCAGGCTAGCCCCGCCCCTGCTCGAGGCCCCGCCCCGCCCCGCCAGGGACCACGCCCCCAGCTCCGGGTCCCCGCCCCAGGGCCCGCGGGGGGCCCTCTGCCTGGCTCCGGGTGGGGTTCCGGGTCCTCACCGGCCCTCGGGCCTTTACTTTCCTTGTCCTGAGAGTGTCCACCCTCCCTCTGCCCCCCGAGGGCTTGGACGCTCGTGCAGGATGCGGCCAGACAGCACCGCCTCTCGCCTGCAGGGGGCGCGGGCGGGATGCGGACCGACAGGGGAGTTTCTAGGCAGACACGGATTTCAAGAAGAAACTGGAGCCTGGGGAGTCCTGGCTTATGGTGTTTTTTTAATTTCAATTAGGGTTTCAATTCCTAACGCACACATTGTGGCGATAGGAACATGACGTGCTCTGCAGGAGCTGCGAGGGTAGAAGGGTTTTGGAACAGTCCCTGGCACCGTGCTAGTTTTCATTATTCCATTCCTTACCTCACAAAAGGCCCATGAACTACTTCCTTTTGCAGGTTAGGAAACAGTCTCAGAAAAGGTCAACCATGATTAAGTTGTGGGTCTGGGATTTGAACCTGAAATGCCTCTGGGCTCATCTCACCAAGCCAAAGAGGACTGGATCCAAATACCACCTCCCCTCTTCTCACCTAAGACAGACACAGCAAATTGATCACGGTGCTTTCCCACTGGATTGAGACTGGGACTCAGGATTCTTCTCAGCGTCAAACCAAGGCTGCCTTAGGATTTTCATGGACCCCCTGGGCATTTTTTTTTTTGCCTTTCTGGGCCCCTTTCTCCACTAAGAAACCATATTAAAAATTGGATTTTACAACTGCTTTGATAAAAAAGAATATACTCCAGGCTGGATTCATTATTATATATTCATTTTTTTCTTCTCATTTTAAAATAAATTAAAACTATAACATTTTTGCCCTGGCCAGGCGGTTCAGAGCATCCTCTCGTACACCAAAAGGTTGTGGGTTGGATTCCTGGACAGGGCACATACCTAAGTTGTTGGTTCGATCCCCAGTTGGGGTACACACAGGAAGCAACTGATCGATGTTTTTTTCTTGCATTGATCTCTCTCTCTCTCTCTCTCTCTCCCCCCTTTCCTCTCTGAAATCAATAAAAATACATATTAAAAAACAACAACAATGTGCCCAACTGGCGTGGCTTAGTGGTTGAGCTTCGACTTACGAACCAGGAGGTAACAGTTGGATTCTCTGCCCACGCATATGCCAGGTTGCCATCTCGATCCCCAGTAGGGGGCATGCAGGAGGCAGCCAATCAATAATTCTCTCTCATCATTGATGTTTCTCTCTCTCTCTCTCTCCTTCTCCCTTCCTCTTTGAAATCAATAAAAATATTTAAAGAAATAAAGACTTCAATGATCATTTTAAAAAAAGAAAAAACAATGGGCTCCCTCTACACACACACACACACACACACCCACACACACACACACCCCATCCCAGCAAGAGCCTCAGAGTGGCTGAAGCCAGAGGCCCCATGGAGCCTGTGGTTTTCTGCTGACAGAACCAAGCCTCAATGCCCTTTGGGCCACGTCGGTCACTGGCGAGATGCCATCAAACCACTCTCATTGCATTAACCTGGATGCCGTGGCCTGCAGGGGCCACAGCCTGGGCTGCTGAGGGTTGACTAGCTAGCCGGTGGAACCAGTGAGAGAGACACTGGCCACAACAGTACCGGGAACATTCTGGCATTGGCAGCCATGGGAGGCCCACGATCTCCCAGAACAATCACTGCTGGTAATCCATTCCCTTATGTGGCAGTTTGTAATCTAGGCCAGCAGGCTTCCTCGGAGGGAGCTGGGCTTAGAGTTTAGTCTGTGATGAGGTCAGGCCCAGACCGGATCAGGCTCAGCCCTTAGCCTGGGGTCAGGGTTAGAACTGAATCTGGAGCAGAAGTCAGGGCTCAGCCAGTGATGATTAGGCTTGGGCCTCACTCTCCAGGATCCAGGCTCAGTCTGTGACTACACTCAGGGCTCAGCTTTCGGCAAGGTTCAATGCACAGGCTGAGGTTACGGGTCAGTGTGTGGCCAGAGCTGTGTGACCCCAGGTCAGAGCTCAGTTTATTGTCAGGATTCAGTCCATTGATTAGGCTCAGTCTTCCACCAGTTCCAGGGTTTAGTTCATGACTAGACTTGGAAGTTCAGTCTAAACTTGGGGTTAGGGCTCAGTGTAATGTCAAGGGTTAGTGTAGACTAGGGTTAGAATTCAGTCTGTGACTATGACTCAGCCTTAGGCCAGGATCAGGGCTCCATCTGGATCCAGAATCCAGGTCTCAAGTTGGGATCAGACTTAGTAAGGACTGGATCAGGCTCTGTATGTGACTAGAGTCAGGGCTCAACCTAAGGCCACGGGCAGAGCTCAGTCTAGAGCTGGGATAGAGAGGCTTAGTCTTGGCACGGGATCGGGGCTCAGTTAACACCAAGATTGGGGCTCAAGTTGGATCTGGGATCAGGGTGAGGCTTCAATCCGGCTTTACGCTCTGTTCTGAGCTCAAGAAAAAAAAAGTTTCTGAAGACCTGGGAGCCCAAGGCAGGTGGGCCTGCAAGGAAGAAGAGCCCCCCCGCCCGCCCGACTTGTAGGCAAGCTTACGTCCCTGCAACGAGCCTCTCCTTGCCTGTGAAAGCCGGGTGTCCTAGAGCCTTCTAACCTACATGGCTCTGCTGCCTGCGATCCCCTCGCACCAGAATAAAAATAGCCACTCACTTCAGAGCAGCTGACAGCGGGTGCCAGGCTGCCTAGGAGGAGGGGGAGAGGCAGAGAGGGAGGAGGGATGCCTGAGCGCGGCCCCTGCTGTGTGACCTTGGGAAAGTCACCCCTCCTCCTTGAGCCCATTTCCTGAGAGGCTCGACAGGAGGTAGAGATGTCACCTGCCCCGGGGGCACAGGGACAGTGACATAACATGTGGCACTTGGCACCAGTAAGGAACCCTGGCGTGAAGTCTTGAGTTCCTGATTGATGCCCAGTGTACTTCCTCCTCTGGGCAGCTCTCCCTGATGAAGGCTCCCCGTCTCCACCTCCCCCGGTGCATGCAGAATCCTCTACCTCTCCAGCTGTTTCTCAGTGGCCACGGTGTGGCCTCCCTCACTGCGTGGCCTTGGTCGGGGTGACCAGGACATAAAAGGAAGGACATTACCACTCACAGGAGCCCTGGGAGGCAGCTAGGGGAAGAGGAGGAGGGAAGAGGAAGGTGTATACACCTGCTTACGGTGTACTTGCTCTGAGCCGCAGGGCCATGCTGGCGTATGTCCAAATTTTGCATCCTTTCACGGACAGAACCTTCCACAAGCCATATCTTTGCACCTGCTGCTCCCTCTGTTCGCCGGGGCACTTCTCTTTTCAATTTGGCAACGTGGACTCACCTTCAAAGAAGGGGTTCAGTGTTCATCTCTGTGGGGGAAAATTATCTGCTATCTCCCTGGGAACCCCCTGCTCTGTCCCCTACCGGCTGTGTGGTCCCCAGGCCTCAGTTTCCTCCTCTGTCAAATGGGATCGTATTTCCAACCTTCCAGGGTTACTATGGAGAGTAACCAAGATAATCACCATGGGGGGAGGCGGGCACACTTCCCTATTCCCGACCCAAACGGCCTGAAGGTCAGCACTGAGAGCTTCCGGAAGGGGGCCGGACACGCTGTACCCTGTGCCTCAGTGCGCGCCCCATCCCCTGGAGTGCGGGGAGGGAGAGAGCCAGCTCTGTGCAGCAGGGGGGCGGTTCTCCCTGGCAGCTGCCCCCATCCTGCCGCCCTGAGCCCCAGAGCCTGTTATCAACCTCCTTAGTCATCACACCAGCAGCTCAAATATAGCTCCTACCCCACTCCCTTCTCAGCTGGGATCCGCCCCCCACCTTCTTCCCCCGGTAAAGCCATGTCTGGGTCTCAGAGTCCCCTTCCCCTTCCCCCCAGGGATACAACTACACTGGGCCTCAGTTTCCACATCCACCAAATGGGCAGGTTGGTGATGATACTGATGATGAGAACTCCAGAACTTACTTGTACCAGGCTCTGTACTAAACGCTCCGTGTGTACTATCTCGTTGAAGTTTCACAGCCACCTCGGGAGGTATCAGCTGTTTTTACCTCCTTACACACACCAGGAATCTAAGTGACTTTCCCAAGTAAGTCAAGACCAGAGGCTCAGGGAGGGGAAATCCGGAGGGCCCAGGAGCCCTCGGCACACTCATTTGCATGCCATTTGCCTGGCTTCCAAATGGCACTGATGCCTTCCCCGCCCCCAGAGCTGAGCCTGAGGACTGGTTCCAGGGGACCTGGATTCTCAGAAGCCGAGTACTCTTGGCGGGGGCAGGGGGGTGGGGGAGCCAGGCCTCAGTTTTCCCATCGATAAAACAGGAGTCAGAGGGCTGGACGAGATAAGTTCACATTTTCCTTCCCTCTCTGGTGGCCTGCACACCACTCTCATGTCTACTCTCACCTCCTTCCTCACCCGCACCCCCACCCCCACCTCCGACGCCATCACCACCTCTTCTCCCATCCACATAACATCCCACTACCTCTTCTGCCCATCTCTCCTCCACTTTTACCACCGCCCTCCTCACTATTACCCCCACCCCTTCATTCTACTACCTCCACTACCACCACCATCTGAGCCCTGTTATCACCTCCTCTATTGCCATCACTATGAGCTCCACTGCCCCCTCCATCACTGTCCGCCCTGCACCTGCATCATCATAATTACATATACCATCATCTCCACCACTACAGTCACTACCCCGTTACCACTATCATCACCTCCACCATCACCATCTAAACACCCTTCTGCCCCAGGGCCCTGAGGGGACCTGGGTCTCCCCCTCTGCGAATTCCAGCCTCGCAAAGTCGCTGGCCCAGAAACACAGATTAGACCCAGAGGCAGCCAAACAGAAGTGAAAAGCCCATCCAGGGGCAGAAAGGCATCTGTCCACATGACTTTCGTGTAGGGAGCCACACGGGCCTGTGAGAATGCAGAAGCACAAAGCTGAACATTTTCCTCCTAAGCTGAGCAGGATCCCGCTAAGCCATTCCGGGGGAACTGGGATTGCAGGGACTGCTTAGCAGATACGAATGGGAATAGGGAGGAAGAAGATGGAGAGGAACCATAGACATCCCGGAACGTGGTCACTCATTCCTTCTTCTCTTCCTTTTCTTTTCCTTTTTTTTTTTTTTAAATATATTTTATTGATTTTTTTACAGAGAGGAAGGGAAAGGGATAGAGAGTTAGAAACATCGATGAGAGAGAAACATCGATCAGCTGCCTCCTGCACACTCCCCACTGGGGATGTGCCCGCAACCAAGGCACATGCCCTTGACCGGGATCGAACCTGGGACCTTTCAGTCCGCAGGCCGACGCTCCATCCAGAGCCAAACCGGTTAGGGCTCTTCTTTCTTTCATGTGTTCCTTCATTCATTCAACAAACATTTCCCTGGGCCTGTTGAACATCAAGTCCTGTGCTAGGTTCTGGCCAAAGGAGCTCCCAGGGCCCTCCTGCCAGTCCATTCCCCCACTGCTGGCTCTTCTATGGCCCGATTCCCTTCCTCCGGTACCCCGATTGGCTCGTACTGGTCTTGGGTTACTAAGGGCGCTCCCTTTCCTCATTGAAACTCAGGAGACCTCCTCAGCTGACGAGGTGACCTTGAACGTGTCTCCCTCCCAAACCACACCCACCGAGTACAGGAGAAAGGAAAGCTGAGAGGTCCGGGGCTGGGACGGGCCTGGCTGTGGGTGGGGACGTCCCAGGGCGGGCAGCAGCGGAAGTGTCAGCAGAAGAGGAGGGGCCGCGCTGAGGCTGAGGTGGGAAAGGACTCCAGTAGCCAGAGCCTGGGTGTCTGGCCTCTGGGATGAGAAGGATAGAGCCAGGCAGGGGGCGGGCACCGAGGCCTGAAAATGGAGCAAGGGTGGGGGCCGAGGCAAGTCCTGAGCTGGCAGGACACCAGGAAGGTCACAGGATCAGGGTAGGGACTCAGGTGTCCCTGAGGCCCCGAAGGGGGTACTGACTTCCAGTGGCTTGTCTCTACTTTACCCTCAGGTGTGTCCATGCCCCTCCCTTGAGCAAGGGCCAGCCAGGCCTACTGGTGGGGGGTGGGAGGGGACAGACAGACAGACAGCTTACTCCATGCTGCCAGGTGGGACCCAGGCCAAGCCAATGAGCACACTTCCCCACACCCCCAGGACCGTTCCCCCTTCAGCAGTCAGCTGGAAGGGTTCCCAGGGGGTAGGCCACCTGGCCCTGACCACCTCTAGGTTGGGATGCCTGTGCCTTTAAATTCTCAGCAGGTTGAAGCGGCTGATGACATCACTGGTTCCCGGGAGCAGAGGAGCTGGAGCCGGAGCCTGTGGGAGCCCGGGCTGCCAGGGGCTGCAGACATGGAGGGCCACAGCAGCAGTGGCAGCAGGAGGCCAGGGACCCTGGCTGGCCTGGGCCCCCTGCCCATGCCCCACGGGGCTTTCCAAACTGGAGCACCCTCCAAGGTAAGACCCTTAAAGCCCAGCTTCTCCATTCCTGCTCCTTGGTCCCACACCCCACACACACACACTGCGGGCACCCCAGTGCCCCTGGCTGAGGGTTGGCACTCCCCGCTGTCCACTGAGCAGGGCTGGGTGAACAGGGCCCCCTGGGGCCTGCGGGGGCCCGTGATGGGACATCCAGCGAGAAATGGAGTTAGCTCTCTCCAGGAGCCCCCAGGAGGACACTGGGCTGGTGGTGCTAGGGGACCTAGCTGGGCTCCAGCTCTGCTGTGTGACCTTGGCCAAGTTGCTTGTTCTCTCTGAGCCCATGCAAAATGAGGAGGCTTGTCCCCGAAGACTAAAACTGTGACATCTGGGATGTCTAAGTTGTTAGTGCTGGAGGCGGTGTGGTGGTTGCTGCTGGTGGTGGTGGGGGTGCACAGCGGGATACCTGAAGCCAGGGAGGATGCCCAAAATGCAGCCTTAACGGGCTGAGTTTGGGGAGGGAGGTGGAGGCAGAGTTTCAGGTTCTCTGGACCGAGAAGGACATGGGATGCAGGCAGACCGCGTCTCTGGAGGCAGGCATGGGGCCACCCCGGGGCGAATGTAAATCTTCTGCCCTCGCTGGCAGAGGACAAGAAACAGGAGACAGATGGGGGAGAAAAAAAGAGGTCCCTCCAGGGGCTGGGTGACCCCCATTCTACCTGCTGGACAGAAGGAGGCTGCTTGCCGGTCCTCACGAGTGGGAGAGAAGGTGAGGAGGGTAAGAGGGCATAACCTGGGCACAGAGAGGTGTGACGCCGGAATCAATGAATGCCGGGCTGGCTCTGAATGTTAGAATCTCACTTGGCGAAGAGAGAATCTCACGTGGGGCTCAAGTAGAATCCTAGCAAACATTGGGCTCATAAATGCAGGGGGGAAGAAAAATGAGACTAAGGTATTCCAGGAACCAGGTGTGGCCAGGGACCCTTCACCAAGCTCCTTTGTTTTACAGACAGGAAAACTGAGGCCCTGGGCATGGAGGTACTTGGCTAAGGTCGCACAGAGCTGGGCTTGGGATAGATATGGCCATGCTCCTGCATGGGGTTCTGGGGATGGGTGAGGAGGACAGAGAGGGCCGTGACCACGGTGTGAAATGTGTGCTGGGGGGCCCTGAGGGCTCCTGGGAGCTGTGGAAGAAGGAAGGGATTGAGCAGGCTGGACCTAGGGTGTCCAGAGTGAGCAGATGTGGGGTGTCAGGCCAGAAGCCCTTGACCATGGGAGCAGCAGAGATGGCAGGGAATTTGCCCAGGAAAGCCGGCTCCAGCCCCCCGCAACACTCCAGGGTGGCCAGGGAGTGGGTGCCAGACAGGAAGGTTCGGACTGCACTCTGCCTCATTGGAGTCAGGCGTCTTAGTTTTCCCGGACTCTGACAGAGGTGTCAGAATTGAGGGAGGGGATACGGTTCAGTGTCCTGTTTCCCTGCCAAAGAGAAGCTGATTTGCAGCAGGATGGATTGAGGTAAGACATGAGGAAGAACTTCCTTGGAAAGCTGTACCTTTCTTAGCTAGATGGAGTCTTCTGGGGTCTCACATGGAAGTCGGGGCCCAAGCCACTGGCTAGGGTTACCCTGTGTCTTTACCTTGTCCTCTACAAGGTGGACTCGAGTTTTCAGCTCCCGGCCAAGGAGAGCGCAGCGCCAGTGCCCCTGGAACCGAGGCTGGCTCTGGCACCTCTGGGGCCACGTGCTGCTGTGCCACCTTCCTCCGAGGGGCCAAGGCTGGCTCTGGCGTCTCCTCGACCCCTCCTAGCTCCACCGTCTATCCCTGGAGGGCAGAACGCAGCTCTCATCTGCCACAGCTCCAGCCCGGCCCCGGCATGCGTGGGCCAGCTGGTAGTGTCTGCCGCTGCTGCGCCGAAGCCTCTTCCAGCTCCATCAGGCTCCATCCTGGCTCCGGCATCCCCGGGGCGGCTGGTGATGTCTGTCCCAGACGCACCACGGCTGCCCCCAGCCACCCTGGGGCCCAGGCTGGCTCCAATATCTAGGGACCAGAAGCAGACAGTACCTGCCTCCGTGAAACCCAAGCCAGCTCTGGCCACTTCCGGCCTGAGCCTGGCCCTGGCGCCTGAGGAGCAGCACCCGCAGCCTCCCTCCAGCTCTGCCCCAATGCCCAGTCCAATTCTGTCGCCCTCTCAGGAACAGACCCTGGCTCCAGCATCCATGACATCAGCCCCGGCCTCTGTGGGACCGACACCAGCTAAACAGAGGGATGCCCCCGCCCCTAGGTCTCTCCCCCCTTCTGAAGGGCATCGCCAGTCTCCAGCCCAGGCATCCAGTCCTGTGGTCTCCCCATCTTTGATCCAATCTCCCCCAGACCCCCGGCTCTCCCCCTCCTTCAGAGCCAGGCCCGAGGCCCCCCGCAGCAGCCCTGAGGATCCTGTCCTGCCCCGGCCAACCCAGATGCTGCCCCTGGATGTGAGCCAGGGCCCTGCAGAGGCTGGCACCCGCTCCCCAGGACTGCTGTCCCCCACCTTCCGGCCAGGGGCCTCCTCAGCTCAGACTGTGCCCCCGCCTCTGCCCAAGCCACCCCGGTCTCCCAGCCGCTCCCCCAGCCGCTCTCCCAACCGCTCCCCCTGTGTGCCCCCAGCCCCTGAGCTGGCCCTCCCCAGGCCTGGCACCCAGGGTGCAGGGCCTGGTGGGCACCTGAGCCCCAGCTTTCAGCCCCGAGAAATGCCAGCCCCAGTCACCACCTCATCTTCTACACCCACCTCATCGTCCTCCTCCTCTTGGTCAGCTCAGCCCACCTGCAAGAGCGACCCTGGCTTCTGGTGAGGGGCCTTTTCCAAGGAGGAGTGTGGGGGCTTGAGCCCCGAGACTAGCCATCCTTCCATCCTACTTTACCTCCCTTGGGAAGCATCCTTGGGGTGCTGGGCCCACTCGGGGACACTCGGAAGACAGCATGCCCTCCTAAGGGACTCGCCCACCCTGATCTCAATCGATTTCCCGTGGGAGGGTGTGGAGGGAGGGATACGAGCCCACTGAGGGTCCTTCTGAGGGCTTCCATCCACACCTGCCTCAGTTCCCCTCTCCACAAAGAGCCCTGTGGGAGGGAGATGGAAGATGAGAGGGTGGCACCCAGCAGTAACCCCTCCTATTCTGCCCCCCCCCACCAGGATCACTGTGGTCACGTGGAATGTGGGCACCGCCATGCCCCCTCACGACGTCACATCTCTCCTCCACCTGGGCGGTGGCAGCGATGACAGCGACAGGACAGACATGATCGCCATAGGGTGAGGGGACAGGATGGGTGAACCCTCTCCCCGGCCTCTTGTGCCCCCCTCCCCCCAAACCCTCACCCACGGGAGGTGCTGCTAGGGCGTCCTTCAACCCTACGGCTCACCTCACCCCCGACCCCAGGTTGCAGGAAGTGAACTCCATGATCAACAAGAGGCTCAAGGACGCGCTCTTCACGGATCAGTGGAGCGAGCTTTTCATGGATGCGCTCGCGCCTTTCAACTTCGTGCTGGTAAGGCCTCCCGGGCTCTCCGGATGGGCAGAGACCCCTGGAGGCCGGGCCCGATGGGTCTGTGGAAAGGGAGGATGGAGGAGCAGACCTGAAGGACGGGCCAGGGCCCGGGCCGGGGCGGGGAAGCGGGGGTCGGGCCGCGCCCCTCGCCAAGCCGCCTGCCCCGCAGGTGAGCACCGTGCGGATGCAGGGCGTCATCCTGCTGCTGTTCGCCAAGTACTACCACCTGCCCTTCCTGCGGGACGTGCAGACCGACTGCACGCGCACCGGCCTGGGGGGCTACTGGGTGAGCGCGCGGGAACGGCCGGGCGCGGACGGAGCACCAAGGGGTCCGCGGATGCGTCCCCAGGCGCCCTGCGCGGTCACGGGCTCCTCCCCACACTCCAGCCCTGACCCTGAGGCCCGCCGCTCCCTGGCCCCGCCCATAATTTCAGCCTATTTTCTAGACCCCGCCCCCTTTCTGTCCTTGCAGGTGGGGGTCCCAGGGCCCTGCCCCCTTTCCTAGCACCCACCCCTCTCCCAGCCTCCTCCGCTCCCCCGTGCGTCCCGCCCGGTGCCTCACCTCCTGCCGGGACCCCGCCCGTGACCTGCCCGACGTTGCCTCCCAAGGGCAACAAGGGCGGCGTGAGCGTGCGCCTGGCGGCCTTCGGGCACATGCTCTGCTTCCTGAACTGCCACCTGCCCGCGCACATGGACAAGGCGGAGCAGCGCAAGGACAACTTCCAGACCATCCTGAGCCTCCAGCAGTTCCAGGGGCCCGGGGCGCAAGGCATCCTGGACCACGAGTACGGGCCTGGGCGGGGCTGGTGGCGGAGCGTGCCCCCTAATGGGCAAGGGGGAACTTGATACTGTCCTGGGTGGGCCTGGAGGGGAAAGGCGGAGCTGATGAGGTGGGTCACCTCGTCTAGGAACCGGAATGCTGGTAAGTTTGATGGGCCCGAGCCTGCAGGGTGGCGCATTGCTGAGGGGTAGAGCCTTATTGAGGGTCTGAACCTAGATTTCCAGATGCACAGCTCACTGCTACTCCGTGATGGGCTGGGGGTTATGCGGCCACCCAGCCACTTCGCCATCGCTAGGGGCATCCAGCGCTGTCGGGTTGGATGAGGGTGGAGAAGGATCCGGGTTGGGCTCTTCCACCCCCATGGACCCCCTGACTTCCATCCCCCCCGCCCCCCCTCCGCCCCCCAACAGCCTTGTGTTCTGGTTCGGGGACCTAAACTTCCGCATCGAGAGCTACGACCTGCACTTTGTCAAGTTCGCCATTGACAACAACCAGCTCCACCAGCTCTGGGAGAAGGACCAGGTGCGGAACCCCAGCCTGCACCACCAAATCCCTAGCACACCTGGACCCCCTCACCTGCCCTGCCCAAGCTGTGGTCCAATTCTTCCTTTCTGGACCCTCACAGCTCAACATGGCCAAGGACACCTGGCCCATCCTCAAGGGCTTCCAGGAGGGGCCCCTCAACTTTGCACCCACCTTCAAGTTTGACGTGGGTACTAACAAATACGATACCAGGTGAGCTCCGCTCTGGGATGAGGTGGGGGGGGGGGGGGGCTGTGGGCTGAGGTCTTCAAGATAAGGACGCCGGGGAAGAGGGACGGGAGGCAAGGCTGAGGGCTGTGCCTCCACCCGCTGCCCACCGCAGTGCCAAAAAGCGGAAGCCAGCCTGGACAGACCGTATCCTGTGGAAGGTCAAGGTTCCAGGTGGCGGTCGAAGCCCCTCCGGACAGCAGAGCCACTGGCTCCAGGTGACTCAGCACAGCTACCGAAGCCACATGGAATACACTGTCAGTGACCACAAGCCTGTGGCTGCCCAGTTCGTCCTGCACGTGAGTCCTGGCCTCACCCTCTTCTCATGACGTCCCCAAGCCCCGCTCAGCATTCGACAGCCCACCCCTCGTACCTGCCCTTGGCCGTCCCCATTTGGTGAAGCCGAGTGGGAGTGGGTTACGATCTCCGTTTTCATATGAGGAAACTGAGGCTCAGAGACACAGCATCACGTGCCCAGGGTCACACAGCTGGTCAAGGGAAAAGTTAGGAATTGAACCCAGTTGAGTCTGGTTTCAGAGCCCAGGTCTTTTCCACTAATCTCTAACTCCCTTCTTCCAAGAAAGGTTTAGGGCAACTTATGTTAAAATTCAAACATAAATTAAGGCCAGCAAACTCAAAATGTTTACTTTAACCCCATGCAGCATTTATTCATACTTATTTTATTTTTAATCCTCACCCGAGGATATTTTTCCATTGATTTTTAGAGAGAGTGGAAGAGAGAGGGAAAGACAAGAGAGAAACACTGATGTGAGAGGAACACATCGATTGGTTGCCTCCTGCACGTGCCCTGACCAGGGCCTGGGCCGGGGAGGAGCCTGCAACCAAAGTACATACCCTTGACCGGAATCGAACCCGTGACCCTTCGGTCCACAGGCCAACGCTCTAGCCACTGAGCCAAATCAGCTAGGGCTATTTTTTTTTTTATGAACCATCATAACATATGGCATTATAACATGCCAGGCATTATAAGAGTAAGGTAGTTAAGGGGAGAGGGTGTAGAGATATAAAAAATACAAAGCTAAACTCTGAATAGTTACTATAATTGAGCATTGTGTTGAGGGTTGAGGCCCTAGTTGCCAATGTAAAAAGAGGGAGAAATGGAAGAATGTCAGAACTGGACCCAGAGACGATGTAACCCAACCGGATAGGGAAACTGAAGCCTCTAGTCGGGTAGACACGTGCCCCGAGTCGCACACAGGCTCAGTGGCAGAGCTGGGTAGATTCCATCCTTCCAGCTCTGAAACCCAATGCGAGGCTCTCCGATCTCTTGATCTGATAAGGGGGAGCCCAGCAGGCCAGAGAATGTGTTCCTTGATAACTTTGTCACATGGTCGGTCAGTGGGACATTGGCCAATATTCGCAGCTGGGAAAGACAGTCTGCCTGTGTCTGGCCCCCTGTGACCTTTGGTAAAGGGCTGAGGTATGAGGTTTAACCCTCGCCTCGAGAACCACTCCTCTTGGATGTCCTTCCCTGACCCCCCCTCCTCATCTGGGACTCTGTCCCCTGTAAACATTACCTGTTGAGCACCGACTACATGCCAGGCCCCGTGTGGGGCACCTGACATATGTCATCCCTTTGAATGCCTTGAGTAGGCCCTGCGATGTCCAAATTCTCCTCCCAGTTTCCTTACCGGGAAAACTGAGGCTCAGAAAACTCAAGTCTCCAACCCAAAAAGCAACCCTATCAGAATGAGGGTTGGGGTGGGGGGAGGGAGGTGAAGGGGGTGTTAGCGGAAGTTTTGATCCTGGAGGCCATTCCCAAGAGCCCAACCTGGCCAGACTGGCGATTTGGAGCCCAGGGGCAGGGAGAGGATGTGCTGTGTTGGGTTTTTTTTTTTTCTGGAACAGTTTGGCTCAGAAGCCACGGGAGGGAAACCTGAAACCAGATCAACAGGAAGCAGACAAAAGACTGAGGCTGGCACCACTGGAGTCCTTCTCTGAGGGACAGAGGAGGGGCCACTACCCTGGCCATCTGCCACCCCGGCAACCCCACCCATGCGGGTGACCCTGGGAGGAGGGTGCCCGTGGCTATAAAGTGTCTTTATGGACTGATGACAGGGTCATCGTCACCTCTTTGCTATACGGAAGGGGAAGCTGGGAGTTGGGTTGGCTAGGGGCCTTCCTTGAGGTCAAAAAAATAAGCGAGTAGCAGAGCCTAGAAGTGACCTGAGGTCTCCAGCGTTTTACCCGGGCTTTTCTGGCCCACTCAGGGGTGTTCGGCTTACCCCGGAATACCCAGCACATCGTGTCTCCCTGACTAGCATATAGGCAAATCGCTAGGTGGGCACCTGCTGTGGACTGGGAAGTGTATGGGACGCTTCATGAATGGCATCTCATTGAATCTGCTGAACAGCTCCAAGAGTTCAGTAAGATCATCCAAGTGTATAGACAGGAGCCCTGGCATTCAGAGAGGTTGTAAAATTCACCAAGCCCTCGCCGGTTTGACTCAGCGCATAGAGCGTCAGCCTGCAGAGTGAAGGGTCCCTCCCAGGTTTGATTCCGGTCAAGGGCACATGCCCAGGTTGCAGGCTCGATCCCCAGTAGGGGGCGTGCAGGAGGCAGCCTATCAATGATTCTCTCCTGTCATTGATGCTTCTATCTCTCCCTCCCACTCCCTTCTTCTCTGAAATCAGTAAAAATATATTAAAAAGGAAAAAACTCAACAAAGGTCCTGTAGACTGTCAGTGATAGAGCCAGGGCCAAACCCATGGTCTACGAACTTCAAAGCTGCGTTCTCATTCACGCCTTAAGGAGGCTCTGAGCAGAAGAGCCCTGGGCTTGGAGGCAGGAAGTCTAGCTGTTATCCTAGACCTGCTCTGCCTCAGTTTCCCCGTCTCTGCAGTAGCTTCAAAGGCCCTTATCTCAGCCTATGTGTGCTGGCTCAGGCCCAAGGGTGCATGGAATGCTACAGGGTCTTCGCTGATGTTGCCCCCGCCCCTGGGCAGTTTGCCTTCAGGGACGACATGCCCCTGGTGCGGCTGGAGGTGGCAGAAGAGTGGGTGCGGCCGGAGCAGGCTGTGGTAAGGTACCGCGTGGAAACCGTGTTCGCCCGTAGCTCCTGGGACTGGATCGGCTTGTACCGGGTGAGCAGGGCGAAGTGGTCAGTGACTTGGGGAAGGAAGGGCCTGGAGGAGAGCAACTGGGTACCCAGGTGGGATCACGGCTTCTCCAGAGTTTGATGCCACCCAGGGAGGGTGCTGGGGTCAGGCCCTAGAGGTCAGAGCCCTGATTCCTGTCACCCCAGGTGGGTTTCCGCCACTGCAAGGACTATGTGGCTTACGTCTGGGCCAAGCACGAGGATGTGGACAGGAACAACTACCAGGTACTCAAGGGAAGCGGCGGGGAGGGGAGGAAGTCCCCACTGCCTTTGGGTGGGGGGTGTTCTGTGGCTACCGCTCTGACCCCAACCTGGGCTTATACCCTGGGCCCACCAGGTGACATTCAGTGAGGACTCGCTGCCCAAGGGCCACGGAGACTTCATCCTGGGCTATTACAGCCACACCCACAGCATCCTCATTGGAGTCACTGAGCCCTTCCAGGTGAGTAACCAGACTGCAGGGCCAGGGGTGCCAGAGATCCGGCCTCTGCATTTAAAATATATATATATATATTGATTGATTTCAGAGAGGAAGGGAGAGGGAGAGAGAGATAGAAACACCAATGATGAGAGGAAATCATTGATCGGCTGCCTCCTGCATGCCCCCTACTGGGGACCAAGCCCACAACCCGGGCATGTGCCCTTGACCGGAATTGAACCTGGGACGCTTCAGTCTGCAGGCTGACGCTCTCTCCACTGAGCCAAACCGGCTAGGGCACGGCCTCTACATTCTGCTCCATGGCCCCCTACATGTACCCTGACCTCCTCGGGTTTAATGAGGAGAAGTTGGGGGCTGGGGAGAAGAAGTTGGTGGCCGGTTGGGGATTGGGGCACTCCAGCGACCCACCTCCCCACCAGATCTCGCTGCCTACCTCGGAGTCGGCCAGTAGCAGCTCACACAGCTCAGGGACCAGCTCGGAGGAGGAGGATGACAGCACCCTGGAGCTGCTCGCACCCAAGTCCCGCAGCCCCAGCCCTGGCAAGTCCAAGCGGCACCGGAGCCGCAGCCCGGGCTTGGCCCGCTTCCCAGGCCTGGCCCTCCGGCCCTCCTCCTGTGAACGCCGGGGCACCAGCCGCAGCCCCTCGCCCCAGAGCCGTCGCCTGCCCTGTGTGGCCCCCAACAGGGGCAGCAGTGATGGAGGCACCCAGAGCTGTAGTGAGGAGGGGCTCTCTGGGCTGCCTGGTCCCTGGACCCTCCCCCCAACTGTGCCTCGGAGCCTGGGCTTGCTGCCTGCCTTGCGCCTAGAGACTGTGGACCCTGGAGGTGGTGGCCCCTGGGAACCTGACCAGGAGGCCCCGACCCCCGACAGCCTGTCTCCCAGCCCTCAGGGCCGGCAGAAGCTGGAGGAAGGGGGCCTGGGGCCCTGAAGCTGGGGTGGGCTCCCGCTCCGGCCCAATCTGTAAACCCACCTGCCTCCCTCCTGCTGCTGCTCCAGCTTTCTCCACACCTGACACTCTGTCCCGGCCAGGAGTGGCCAACTGGGGTCCCTCAAACTCAGTCCTGACACCTCAACTGTGACAATCAGCAAAGCCCTACCTAGGCCCCCATCTGGGATGGGAGCAGGGCAATCCTAGATCGATTAGGAATTAAATTCTCTAGCCTTGCTCCTGACTCCTTCTTAACTTGTTAGCAGTCTGGGGGGGGGCGGGGGTGGGGAGTCAGAGAAAGGGACTCAGGGGAGGATGTACGCATCTGACAAGCACCAGGCACCAGCTGTATACATTACACATGCCATCCCCTTTAATCGGCACCACAGCCCTGAGTGGTGGTGTTGAGTCCGGTGCAGTTCTTAGTCCCATTTCACAGGTGAGCAAACTGAGGCCTCCCAGAGGTTGCATGAGGCCTCTCAAAATCAGACACCCGAGCACGGTTTGGCAGTGCGTTGGAGGGAGGGGATATTTACTAGGTCCTAAGCGCTGGCCATGCATTGGCTCACTTAACCCTCAACAGCCCTCTGAGGTAGGTAGGTCCTGTTTATCCTGCTCTTTTTTAAGGAGGAAACAAAGGCTCGGGTTGGGGGAGGAGGCCCCTTGCTCAAAGGCACAGGGGAGATTGGAATTTGGGGTCGGGGCAGAATGAGTGGGCCAGCAGCTGTTCAGAGAAGGGGTCTCCCGGGAGGAGGGGAGCTGGGAAGTCTCTCTCTAGTGCCTCCCCCCCCCCCCCCCCCCCCCCGATCTTGGATTCAGACACAGGCACTTCTGTGGCATCCCTCATTCCCTGCCTGCTGCCTCGGGCCTCAGCACGCAGGCGCTCAGGTTCCCCTGGGCAGGACCCCGAGACGTGTATTCCCGTTGCAACATGAAGGTACGGGCGCCTCCTCCCAGTACCTCCCGAGGAGGCTGCTGCAACTCGTTACCCCCGCCCCGTGCCCATCTGGAGTCAAGTGCCCTGGCAAGGCCCAAGCCCAGGGCATCGGAATGAGCCTCCTGAATACCACAGTCCAAGCACAGAGGGGTTGGGTCACCAGCCCAAGGTCACCCAGCACAGCAGGAGACCTAGTTCAGTGTTTGGGCCTTGGCCCCCTCGTGAGAGCCCGTGCCATGCTTCAGTGTGACACATGGAAAAGAGGCCGAGACCCCCGGGGCCTAGCAAAGCCACGGGCAAAGTCCAGTCCGGGATGGTGAAAGCTGGAACTGACGTCACTGGTTCCAGGGTGTCTGCTGCTCTTGGGTCCTCAGAGCTGCCTGGATCTGCTGCAGGCACCGGTCATAGAATGACCTGGGGGCCTTGGGGGGCTCCGGAGGCCGTGCCTGCCCCTCCTCTGTGCCCGTGCTCCTGAGTCTCTGCTGGAGTCGCTGTAAGTGCCGAGCTGACACCCTGATGGCCCTGGGGCCCCTGGAACAGCTGCGGGAAGAGGAAAGTGGGGCAGGCGTTCACGGCTGCCAAGGACTCCACTCTGCTCTGGGGACACAGGAGCAGAGGCCCCGGGGAGCAGGGCTGGAGCTGGGGAGGGGGTGGTGATACCAGAAGGGGGCAGAATAAACCAGCCCGGCACCCAGAGGCCGGGGTTCTGCCGCTGGCCGGCTGCTGGAACCCGGGCCAGTCTGGGCCGGTTTCCTCACGTGGGAAATAGGACAAGTAGCATGGGGCTGGCTTGGAGAATCAGACTCCAAATGAGATTGTGAGTTAAGCAAGCGTTTTAACGACATGTCCACAGGCCTTAGGCTGGGTACACCTCACACACACCGTTTCCTTGGCTTCTGTGACCATTTTACAGATAAGAACATAGAGGTGTGGTGAGTTGACTCAACTTGTCAGGTCACATAGGAAGTAAATGACAGAGTCAAGATGCAACCCAGCCCGGCCGGCGTGGCTCAGTGGTTAAGCATCGACCCATTGGGTCACGATTCGATTCCCGGTCAGGGCACATGCCTGGGATGTGGGCTTGATCCTCAGCAGGGGGCGTGCAGGAGGCAGCCGATCAATGATCCTCTCTCATCCTTGATGTTTCTATCTCTCCCTCTCTCTTCCTCTCTGAAATCAATAAAAATAATTTAAAAAAAAAAAAGATGCAGGTAGGGAGAGGACAATGGAGCTCAGAGGTCCCTGACCTCTGCCCCATTAACTTGGCCCAGGTGCACAAGGCGGGCACAGGCTGCCCCACCCCCTCGGGAAAAGTGCCCCTCCCTCCTGGCTCTGCTCCCACTTACTCTTTGCTCTCAGCACAGTCCAGGGGAGGGGCCAGCTTGAAGCAGGTCGTGCCCAGCAGCTCCCAAAGCATGTTGGCACCTGTGGGTGGGCTGTGGAGCCTCAGGGATCGTGCTAGTCTGAGGGCAGAGGCAGGCTCAGGCTGGGGAAAGGCCTCGCCAGCCAGGTGCCCCTTCCCAGTGCCTGGCAGCGGGCAGCCCACCCCCAAGGGTCCCAGCAGGCCTCACCGGCGCGTGCAGTTGCAGTGGAAGAGGGGCTCTCGGGCACCATTGAGCAGCTGGAACTTGATCTCCTGGGGCCCGATCTGGTGCTCACACCTGTCCAGGTGGCGGAAGCTGCGGCAGACCTGGCGGGCGACTGGGGGCGGTGTGGTGGTGAGGGGAGCCCAGTCCCCCAGGAGGCCTCCCCACCCCCATGCCCACTGCCATCCAGAAGAAACACCAGCACATGGGCTCAGACACACACACACACACACACACACACACACACACAGTGGGGTCCAGAGCGCTGAGGGTGTTCAGAAAAGGCTCCTGGAGGCAGAGGCTGCTAAGCTCGGCTGGGAGAGAGGATGAGGAGGGGAGAGTGCTCCGGGCAGAAGGAACAGCATGTGCAAAGGCCCAGAGGTGGGAGAGAGCAAGTTGCTTTTGAGGAACCAAATGAAGTTTGTGAAACTCAAGTTTCGACTGAGGAGTAGGTTTCACAGAATCAGTGCCCGAGGGCCCTGGGGTGTCGGGACATTGTCAGTTCAGGTAACAGGAGCCAAGGTGGGGGCTCGGAGGGCAGCGACATTGTCGAGTTGGAAGCTTATGGAAATCCCTCTGGCTGCAGTGTGACTTGAGGGAAGGAGAGACCCCGAGAAGAGCGTGGAGCAGGAAAGGGAGTAACACAGGCACCGTCCCCCCACATGCACAGAGGCCGGGACACCTCCTCACCTCAGGAACCCCACCCCCACCCCCGAGGTTAGGTTCTGAACTCACCATGAGGTTTTAGGGCACCCGGAGGCCCCTGATGGCCCGAATGGGTGACCTCCCGCCAGGCTGTGGGGGCCAGATCAAGCTTGGGGGAGGCCACGGGGGCCTGGAGGGCTGCCGCCTTGTCTTTGCTGGGGGCTGGGCTCTGGGGGCTGGGAGTCAGGGCCATGGCTGGGGAGCGCCAGGAGGTATTGTAGAGGGTCTTTGGCTGGAGGCGGGCGAGGGGTTTGGAGCCATACGTCTTACACCTAGGAGGTGGCAATTGATGGCAATTGGTAACCCAGAATCCTGGCTTCCAGAAGCTCCCCCGCCCCTTCATCTCCATGGAGACCAAGGCTTGGTCAGTCCCACCCCTCATCCCACTGGGTTGTGTGGGGGAGGGGGGAGGGGGGAGGGGGATGTTTGCCTCCTGGGCCCCACCCTGAGGAGAGGACAGAGAGAACGAGGTATCATTCCCTGGAGGACAGACAAGAAGCCTCCCTCCCTGGGAAAGGGCTCAGAGGAGGCTGATACGTACCCACCCCACCAGTACCAGGCCACACACGCCTCCTGCTCCTCCAGCACAAAGCAGGGGGTCTCCAGCACATTGAAGAAAGCCACACCCACAAGATCTGAGACGGAGTCCCGCTGGTTCTGCAGGCACTGCCGGAACCTGCCACAGAGCCGGCACTCAGGTCCCCGGGCCACAGAGGGCCCCTGGCTCCTCCCCAAGCCCACCAGCCACTACCAGCAGGTGGCATGGGTCCAAGAGTTCCTTCCCTTGCCCAGTCAGTGTGGTTCAAGCGTTTGAGCATCGACCTACGAACCAGGAGGTCAGGGTTCGATTCCCGGTCAGGGCACATGCCCGGGTTGTGGGCTCCATCCCCAGTGTGAAGTGTGCAGGAGGCAGCCAATCAATGATTCTCAACATTGATGTTTCTCTCTCTCTCTCTCTCCTTCTCCCCTCCTCTCTGAAATCAATAAAAATATCTATCTATATAAAAGCCTAATGAGCAAAGTGTCCCCTCGGGAGTTCGACCGACTGGGAGTTCGATCGCTTGTTATGAGGTGCGCTGACCCCCAGCGGGCAGTGCGGAACGAAGGAAGGCCCCTGCCAGCAGCTGGCAGCCAGGGAATGGAGGCCCGGCTGGCAGCTACCAGGGACCTTACCCATGCACGAATTTCATGCATTGGGCCTCTAGTATTTTTTTTTTAAATGAAGAGTTTCTTCTCCACTCAGCCCTCAGCTTTCCCACTTGCATGGTGGTTCCGGGCTGTCTGAACCCGTTAAGATGCTCTGGAATCCCAGTCTCTGCACCCAGGAGCTGAGTAACTCTGCCCCAGCCCCCTGCCCACTGCCCACCTGGCATCACAATCGCAGTGAGAGATGGTCTGGAATCGGTAGTTTTGCATGCCGTAGTTGTACTGGAAAGGCGGGATGCTCTGAGGGCAGTGGTCATGCTCCCGGCAGCAGAGGTCAGGGCCCCGGAAGACACCTGTAGGGAGTGGAGGGGGCACCAGCTCATCAGGGTCCCAGGAACCACACACTGGCTACGCCCATGTGATGTTGGGACCAGAGACCCGGTGGCCTCAGGCAAGTCAGTCTCCCTCTATGGGATTCACAGTTTCTTTTTTTAATTTATTTAATATACTAGAGGCCCGGTGCACGAAATTCATGCACTCGAAGGGGGCGCGAGGCGCAGGTGTCACTCAGCCAGGCCTTGGGAGCCCTATGTAATAAAAGGGAGCCTTTGGGCCCTAACTGGTTTGCCTCAGGGAATAGAGCATAGGCCTGCAGATTGAAAGGTCCCAGGTTCGATTCCGGTCAAGAGCATGTACCTTGGTTGCGGGCACATCCCCAGTAGGAGGTGTGCAGGAGGCAGCTGATCGATGTTTCTCTCTCATCGATGTTTCTGACTCTCTATTCCTCTCCCTTCCTCTCTTTAAAAAATCAATAAAATATATTTTTTTTAAAAAAGGGGAGACCTTGGGGAATGTCCAACTGATGGCAGTTGGACGTCCTTAGCGCTGCCTTGGAGGCGGGAATGCACTGAACACCAGGGGCAGCTCCTGCATTAAGCGTCTGCGCCCTGGTGGTCAGTGTGCATCATAGCGACCGGTCATTCTGCTGTTCGGTTGATTTGCATATTAGCTTTTTATTATATAGGATTTTTGTTGCTTTCAGAGAGGAAGGAAGAGGGAGATAGAAACATCAATGATGAGAGAAAATCACTGATTGGCTGCCTCCTGCACACCCCCTACTGGAGATTGAGCCCACAACCCGGGCATGTGCCCTTGACTGGGATGGAACCCTGGACCCTTCAGTTCACAGGCCAACGCTCTATCCACTGAGCCAAACCGGCTAGGCCAGGACTCACAGTTTCAAAGCTTAAAGAGAACACCCAGACCCAGCCTGTGCTGTGCAACTTCAAATGCAGGGCAGCCTACCCAGGAGCCCAGGCCCACGGAGAGGTCTGCCTGGGAGGAACTGTGGAGGCAGACCCACGCTCACACCCAAATACCACGACAAGGCCATGAACGTGTGTGGAATGGAATGACAAACAGGCAGGGTGCGACCTTGGGTGCTGGCATGATGAAACATTGAAGGCCAGTTTGCCCCAGCTCAGGGGCCAAGTCCTCCCCTGGCCCTCCGCACACACACAGGCCCAGGCAGCTGTGCTGAGAGTGCAGAAAAGCCATCGGAGCAATAATGCCTTTTACAGAGTGTTTCGTAAGAGCCCGGCTTCCCACACGCAAGCTCGCGGCAGCCCTGGCAGGCAGGTGCCACTTCATGATCCTGGTGAGGGAACAGGCTTGCAAGAGCGTGATGGGCTAAACTGGTATTTGAACCCAGGCCCTTGGGTCCCAGCGTCCACCCCACTGGCCACTCTCTGCTCACAAGGCCTCTTCTTAGGAAATGGCGATTTGGTTCGGCTGACCCCGGATCCGCCCCAGCCTGTCCCCTCCCTGACGGTGATTAACGAGGACTCCCCGCGGTGAGTAGGACCTTTCCCATCCATGACCTCATCGAAGCCTCCCATGATGAGACGTAGGGTCACCCTCATTTTACAGATAAGGACACTGGAGTTCAGAGTGGTTAAGACACTCCCTCAAGGACACACAGCCGGGGAGAGTGGAGGCCAGGGTGACAGCCTGAACTTCCCCCACCCCAGCCCCCCCAGCCCACACCCCCGTGGCTCACCCAGCTCCGTGGAGTTCCCGGCAGAGTCCCCGAATCCACACCACAGTGTGCCGGGCACGGTCCAGCCTCTCTTCTCCCGCGGGGGCCCTGGGCCGGGTGGTCCACGCTGCCCCGCCACTCGCTTCTCCCTCGCTCCTGCTGGCCTCCCGGCAGACGGTGGGCAGGCCCCCCACTGGCTCCGAAGGGTGGCCAGGGCTCTCCGCAGCTCAGGGCCAGGGCTGTGGACGAAGAAGTCCCGGGAGCTCTCGCCCGCACACAGGGCGCTGAAGGCTGCAGTGAGCTCCGGCTCCTCCTGCCGGCTACATGCCCGCAGCCTCCCGTGCCCATCCCAGTGGGCATGGAACACAGCCAGTCCCTGCGCATCCTTGCCCAGGAAGCTCAGGGACCCCGAGGGGCTGCCGGGGACGGACCTGGCCAGGTAGCAGGAGGTGCTGTGCCAGCGGGGGGCAGGAGAGCCCTCCAGAGCAGCCCCCAGGCAGCTCAGCACCCCCAGCAGCCTTCCCAGCAGCCTCATCCCGCCCGGGCCCAGCCCCGTCAGACAAAGCCCCCGGGATGGGGTGCCTCCCCCCAGCCCACGAGGCAGCAGCACAGGAGCTGACGGAAACCGTGCCCAGCAGACCCGGTGCAGCGGGGCCAATGAATGGAGCTTGGGGAGGGGTAGGAAGGAGGTTGGCGTATGGGGTGATCTCCAGCTTGTAACTGAATACACCAGCTGGACAGGCCGCCGATTGGCTGAGAGTGCACTTGCCGAGGCCCACGCCCCCACTCACCGCGGCTTTCTCACTGCCATCCAGTCACCTGCCGGCAGCCCCGCCTGGACAGGGACTGTGGGAGCCAGAGCCCTGGGCCCCGGGGCGGGGCCAGGAGAGGTCTACACCCCCTCTCTGGGGAGGGAGCAAGCTCCCGGGCTCCGAGGAGGCTCCTGGAACTCATCCTCATCTCCCTACCCCGGCGGAGGCTGCCACAGACCCCGCCTCCATGAAGCTGCAGGGCCATGCATTGGGTGAAAGAGGTGAGGGCAGGCCTGAGGCTCTGTGGCCACAAACTCTCCCTCCCCCACCTCCACCCCCCAAATTCTGGGAAAGGGGGCAGGTGTGCCCGGGCCTGGCCACCTAGGGCGCTCCCTCCAAATCCTGGCTCTTGGCATAGCCGGGGGTCAGCGCCCCAGGGATTCCTGGAACTCCAGGCAGAGGTCGAGTTCAGAAGTCATGCCCCTGGTCTAATAGACAAGTAGGCAGAGACACAGCCAGAGCAGGACGTGAGAGCAACATGGGGCAGATGTTGTTCCACTTTCCTCATTTTAAAACAAATTTCCTCTTTTTGCTTCTCTGATTGGGTGTTTTCTGCTACCTTGGCCTCCAAATCTCTGGTTTGGTCCTCTGCTTCATCCAGCCTACTATTATTCCTTCCAGTGTATTCTTCATTTCTGACTGGTTCTTTTATATGGTTTCTATGTCCGTTTTCAAGTCTAAGTTCCATGAGCATCACTATAACCTTTTTTAAAAAAAAACAAAACTATATCTGGTCAATTACTTGCCTTCATTTCATGTAGCTCTTGTTTTCTGGAGCTTTCTCCTGTTCTTTCATTGAGGGCATGTTTCTTTTGTCTACCCATTTTGGCTGCCTCTTTGTGTTTGTTCCTAGGTATCAGGTAGATCTGCTATGACTCCCAGCCTTGGTAGGGTGGCCTTAGGTATTTGATGTCCTGTGGGACCCAGTGGCACAGTCTCCTTTATAACCGGGGTTGGGTGCTCTAGGAATGTCCCTTATGTGGGTTACACGGGTCCTCCTCTTGTCATTGCGTCCTTGATTGTTATTGGCCTATTTGTGGGTGGGGCCCCACAGGCTGGCTGACTGTGAGGATCAACCCTGACAACAGCGTGCGAGCTGCTGTGCAGGTGCTGACCACCCGAAGCGGGATAGGTTGACGCTCAACCAGCTCCGCAGGGCCAGATGCCCAGAGTTCTGCTGCTTATCCACCCTGTCATTCCACACAGGGCTCTTTGGCGGAGGTTGGAGCCTGGATTTGTTTGTTGGCTTTCACTTAGAGACCTTAGCTCACAGCCTCTCCCCTCTTGGGACTGACCTGGCCCTTGGGGCCCTGGAGAGGCCCTGGGAGTCTAATTCACTCAACAGGATGAAGAGGGTGGGCAGGGAGCATAACAAGGAGGATCAAGAGGCTCAGAGGGAGGTCTGACTGCAGAATGTGGCCCCTGCTAGACTAAATAATAACTCCCCCATATCTATAGTCAAGGACTCAAGTTTCTGAAGCACAGTTTTATCTGTGAATTTGCCCAAGGTCAGTGGCAGAGGGGGACTGGAGCTAGGATCAGGCCTTGAGCCTCTTGACACCCAGGGATCTCCTTGCTGCTCTGGGATTTAGACTAGAGGGCCCAGGGAGCAGCCCCTTTATGCCCGGACCGGGAGATGAAAGCAGGAAGGCCTTCGGGGTCAGCAGCCTGGGCCCTGCCTGAGCGCTCAGAATTTGGTCCAGTCTCTGCTACCACCTAGTGGGCACCCAAAGCCAGCACCATCTAGAGAAACTCCTGAGGAAGGAACGCTCTTTGCTCCTTTCCTGGTCCCTTCTTGCACCTGCCTGGTCTTTCTTGTCTCCCCTCTGACTCACTGTATGATCCTGACAAGCCCTTTGCCTCTCTGGCTCTCAGTTTTCTGTCTTAGAATAAGGGTTCTCCAAAGAGCAGCAGTCCTGATCTTTCCAAAACACAAGCCCGGCCAGATCTGTCCCCTGCCCCTCTCCTGGCCACCAGGTTGAAGCCGGACATGCCCTGCAGGATCTGAGCCTGGCTGACCTCCCCAGCTCCCCCCTTCTCTGCTGCAGCCACACAGAGCTACTCTTATTCCCTCCATCACCAGGCCCTCCTAGGCCCTTTGCACATGCTGTGCCCTTTCCCTAGAACACTCTTCCCTCTCCTTCACCCGGCTTGATCCTACTTATCCTTCAAGCGTCAGTTTAATCACCTCTTACAGGAAGCCCTCCTCCCTGACACCCCCAACCAGGGTGGGCAAGTGTACTTTAGGTCCCCACTGAGGATGATTGAAGTCTCAAATGGGATATGGCCCTGGAAGAAGTCAAATAGCAGCCCATTAAAGTCAGGGAACTGGAGGGGGGACACTGTGGGGAGCCATGGGCTCAGGGTTCAAACACCTGATTTCCCACCCAACTCAGACAATGACTCCACCTCTCTGAGTACCTATTTTACATGTGAATAAATCAGATCCTGTCTGCTCTAGCACTGAACAGAAGAACTCTAATGTGAGCCATAAGTGTAATTTTAAATCATCTAGCCACCGTTTAAAAAGTAAAAGAAACAGGATAAATAAATTTCATAATACATTGTAGATGATATCCATGTGTAAAGTGTTATTTCAACATGTAATCAGTATTTGTAAATTATTGACGAGGTCCTTTATTTTACATCCTTTTTTAATATACCAAGTCTCGGACATCTGGAGGGTATTTTGTACTTACTGTGCATCTCCATTCGGATTCCACATTTCAAGCACTCAGCATCCTCCTGAGGCTAAAGTCCGCTGTACTGGACAGTACAGCTCTGCGAGATGTTTATATGGGTGTGTATGTAAAAATTTATGGAGCTGAACACCTAAGACTGACCTTTTTTGTATGCAAATTACATGAGAGAAAGAGAGAGAGAGAGAGAGGAATTCCCAGGTTTCTGGCCTGAACATGGATGAACGCAGGGTGGGGGAATTTGCTGGTATGGGGGAGGCTGAAGGTGAACAGGGCGGGTGCAGAGTGGGGAAAATCTGAGAGGCTGAGGATCTTTGTCCCTTGGGTCCTGGTTGCCCCCAGGCCTTGGGAAAGTTTCCAGTCGCCACATCAGAAGCTGTGCATACCTCGGCTGCCCCCTGGTGGCCACGCAGCAGGTGGCAGGCACCAGTTGGCCTTGGTACCTAGGCCTTCTCCCCGAGAGGGTAGAGGGCATTGAAGTGGCATTCAAACTTCTTTTCTGGACCCCGAAGTCCAACATCCTGCCCATTTTCACTGTTGGGGGCCATGGACATCACCTCTATCAAGGATTTCCAGATGAGTAAAAATGAAAGTCACTGACTTAAGTTTGAATTTCAGATAAACAGCAAATAATTTTTTAGTACAAGCATGTCCCATCTGTTGCGTGTGTGAAGTTCAGGTTTCACTGGGCACCCTGTATTTTACTGGGCCACCCGACTTCTAGCTCATCCTCCGGGACTCAGAAGCATGAAATCCAGCTCTACTTCCTCCCGGTGTGACAGCTGACCACGTTTCTTCACCTCTCCGAGCTTCACTTTCGTCCTCTGTAAAACGGCCAATAATTCTTTCCTCAATGACCTATTAAAAGGACTCACTGAGAAAAATATAAGGAAGAGATCTCCCCATAATTCCTGGCATGTGGCAGGCCCTAAGCAAACATTCCTTCCTTCCTTCCTGGGCTCCTGTAGCTGCAGGGCAGAGACGTCCTGTTCAAGCAGTGCCCTGCCTCCCTCTCCACACAGCCCAGGGGTTGGACCCCATGAATTCTTACTGCCTTCCAGATTTTCTCTCCTTCACTAGTCTTTCCCTTAGCGAGTTTCCTAGATTTTTGTCCATGCCTCATGTGTGTTGGGAATATCCCAGAATCCTTTGGGAAGAGTCTACTCCCAGGAATAGGGTCCTCCTGACCCAGCTCTCGGAAGATTCCAGAATATGGCCTTGATACCACCTAATGGCCACGTCTCTAAACTAATAATACTCTCCAGACCCGAACCTGGAAGTCAGGCTGGTTCACTCTGCTCCTGACCCAAGTGAGACCCTGCCCTTGGTCAGCAGGGCCACCCTGTGGACAGTGCCCTGGGGTAGGCTCCCTGTGGGGAGGGGGCAGAATTAATGGACCCCGAGCTGTCCTGGGTCAGAAAGCTTGACGGCAGTGGCCTTTGGCCTAACCTTAGGACCCATGCACAAAGAATGAGAGGAGCCTGAGGCCCAGGGGTTAGGTAACATGCCTGAAAGCACACACCAGGTTGGGTAACCAATGAGGCCATGATCCTAACCAGCTCACCTCTTCCATGGAAGGGTTGGGGTTGAGGAGGATTCGATGGGACTTCCTCTGGTGTATTCTCCCTTCTGCCTGCACACATGGCCTTCCTCTCTCTGAGCTTCTTGTATGGGAAAGGACAGACTCACCCCAGAGTGGAGTGGGAGGCGGGTGGGGGTGGAGGTAGGCCAGATTTGGAGATCTGAATGCCTCAGCATGGACTTCCATATGCCTCTGCCCAGACCCTTCCTTTCTTTTTTTTTTTTTTTAATATATTTTATTGATTTTTCACAGAGAGGAAGGGAGAGAGATAGAGAGCCAGAAACATCGATGAGAGAGAAACATCGATCAGCCGCCTCCTGCACATCCCCCACTGGGGATGTGCCCGCAACCCAGGCACATGCCCTCGACCGGAATCGAACCTGGGACCCCTCAGTCCACAGGCCGACGCTCTATCCACTGAGCCAAACCGGTTTCGGCTCTTTTTTAAAAATATATTTTTATTGATTCAGAGAGAAAGGGAGAGGGAGAGAGAGATAGAAACCTCAATGATGAGAAAGAATCATTGATTGGCTTCCTCTTGCATGCCCCACACTGGGGATCCAGCCTGCAACCTGGGCATGTGCCCGTGACCGGAATTGAACTGGAGATCCTTCAGTCCACAGGCTGACGCTCTTATCCACTGAGCCAAACCCGCTAGGGCCTTTCCTTCCTTCCCAGCCCCATCCCTTCCTCCATCTCTTCACAGACCCCTGGCCCAAGGTGGGGAGCGGCATTTCAACAGGGGCAGATTTTGTAGGCAGATTCCAATCTTGAGACTGTTACCAGCTATGTGGATGTTGGGTATGTTGCTTAATTTCACTGGGCCTCTTGCTCCTCATAAGTAGTAATACTTGCTTCACAATTTGGGGTGAGGGTTAAATTGCATAAATCCCTGTAGCACATTAATGAACATTCAATAAATATCAGCTGCCAATATTAGTATTAGTATTAGAGGAGTAAGTGGGGATGAAGGTGGGGGCGGGGGGTTAGGGCTATCCCAATGAGAACTTTCAGATGCTCAGAGCAAGCAGGGAAAGGAATCAGAACATTTACAATTATTTTATTTTTTCCCACTGGAATGAATATTTTTTCATTCGGCACAATTTGTTGTAGGCATCAAATAATATGAAATCCACGCTGGGTTCTAGTAAGCTAGATGCAAACATCACCAACAGGGCTGCTGGGGTCTGTAAGTACCTTAGTGTGCTAAAGCAGAGAAGATATTTAATATATTTTTGAAGCTGAAGTTTTCCCAAATGTGTTAGTTCCAATTCTGTTATTTCTTGGGAACGTTTCTAATAACAAGAACATGCAGAAATAAACCGTGCTGATTCCCCAACATGAACGTTTCAGGAATGTGGTTATCACTTTCCAGAAGAAAACACGAGAATGACCTCGTTTCTGACAAAGGAAAAGTTCAACTCTCGCCTTTAGTCTGCCTTATAAACCCAAGGAGCAAAGGGGAATATAATCAGCAAGTTTGTCTTTAAAATATTTTTTTTATTGATTTCAGAGAGGAAAGGAGGAGAAAGATAGAAACATCAATGATGAGAGAGAATCACTGATTGGCTGCCTCCTGCAGGCCCCACACTAGGGATCGATCCCGCAAGCCGGGAATCAAACTGTGACCTCCTGATTCATAGGTTGATGCTCAACCACTGAGCCATGCTGGCAAGTTTGTCTTAATTGAAGCTGATAGCTTCAATGTCTGTTCATAATGATGGTACTCTGTGACTTTTTTGAAGAAGGTAACAGCTCAAGCAGAAATTTTTTTAAAGTATACTGAGCTGCCCTGGCTGGTTTGGCTCAGTGGATAGAGCGTCGGCCTGTGGACTGAGGGGTCCCAGGTTCGATTCCAGTCAACGGCATGTACCTTAGTTGCGGGCACATCCCCAGTGGGGAGTGTGCAGGAGGCAGCTGATCAATGTTTCTCTCTCATCCGATGTTTCTAACTCTATCCCTCTCCCTTCCTCTCTGTAAAAAATCAATAAAATATGTTTTTTTAAAAAAAAGTATACTGAGCTAACTCAGTGCTAAGCCTGTTCTGTACCCTTACAACAACCTTCTGAGGTTGGAATAAATCTCTTCAATTTTACCAAATGAGGAAACAGAGACTTCTAAGTGAAACTTCTGTCTAAAGTCACATAGCTAGTGAGCATGGGAGTTTTCAAAGCTCTCCAATTAAAGACCTCTAGGACACACCCTTGGTTGAACAAGTTGGGCTTATTACTTCTTACAGCAAGAGGGTGGGGGTAGGTAATGCAAACCATGAGAAATGATGAGGCACCTCAGTAACAGAGTGTTAGAAAGAACATTTATGATTTAATTTGGAAGAGGATTAAGGAAGCAGGGTTTTAAAATTTTATTTTGTTATTTATTGTCTCCTTTTTCCCTGATTGCCCCCCCCCCCCTTCCCAGCCATTCCCACCCCAGGCACGCCCCCACCACCCCAGGGTCTGTGTCCATTGGTCATGCCAATATGCATGCATGCAAGTCCTTTGGTTGTTCTCTAACCCTCCAAAGAAACAGGGTTTGATCTAGGTTCGATACTGTCTATGATTGGGTATCTTGATAAATCTTGTTTAGAATGAGGGAAGATTAGACTGCGTCTAAAGCTGTATTGGTGAATAAGTAGCAACCTCTTTATGAGCCAGGATAGGGAACTGTTTGGTCATTTTTGTGGTTTGGACAATCTTCATGTTTTGTCTGGCTCAGACACGATTATGGAAGATTATGGGGAAGGTCTTATTATTTGTTTTGATTCATCACCATCACAGAGTGGCCTTGTCTGATGTTCTGTAGACATTTTGTTTTTTGTTTGTTTTGTTTTTTTTATTCTGTGACATTTTTATATTCACCAGAATGCCAATGCCTACTTGTTAGTGCCAGACCAGCTCCCGGATATCAGGGACTACTTTTCTCTTTATCAGAGCCTGGACTCAAATCCATGTTTGTATGACTGGAAACACCTTGTGTTACTCCCTTGTCCATAGGAGCCTGCGAAGAGGGCTGGCAGATGAGGAATTTCATCTAGGAGTTTATTTCATCTACTACCTTCACCCCCTACTCAGAACCAACCATTAATACAATCCCTGAGACAACTGCAGGCACTGAATAAATGTTGGTTGAGTTAATGAAACAATGAAGATGGGTATCAATAATTCTAGAGAACAGCCCTGGCCGGTGTTTTCAGTGGTTAGGGCATCGGCCCTCGCTAGGGCTCCACTTCTTTATTTATATCAGTAAAGACTCATGGGTTTCCATTTTGCTCCATTAAACTCTATTGCTAGCATTACCTATTTTGATGCTCAAATTGCTCGGATTTGGCCAATGGGATCTCCTTCAAGTTAGCTCCTGTGTCTTCTGACATATTCCCGCCTTTCGGATTCCCATCATCCTTACGTTCTGGTGCTACAAGTTGTTCCAAGCCTACGCCGTGCTTCCCCTGCCCAGACCGAAGCTCTTTGTAAAGTTTTTGAGAGCCCCTATAGGTTGTTCCTCCATTTCCTGCCCGCAGGCGGAACCTTAGAGCCCGGCTCTGGGCCCGGACCACAGCGCCGGGGACCAACCCCTTCCGGTTGTGGCCGGAAGTACCTCGGAAAGGGGCGGCTCCAGGTCAGGTGACCGGAGTCCGCGTAGGAGGGTTCCGAGGTCTCATCGTAGAGATTGACTGGGCGGAGCGGTCGGCGCACGGAGAGGCTGGGTCGGCCTCGGCGGCTTTAGCTGAGCGGCGGCCGGTATGTACCGGAGGGGCTGGTGGGGAGCAGGGGGCCGGTAGGGGCGGTCGAGGTTGAGAGGCGGGGGACCGGGTTTCTCCTTCGCGGGGCCCGCCGGCTGCGACACCTGAGTCCAGGGTCACGGAGACATCACGCCGGGTTCTGCCCGGGGCCCTTGGCTTCAGAGGAGAGGTCGGACTGGCGTTGTGGTCTTCCGGCCCGTGATTACAACTTGGGGAAACTGAGGCCCCGAAAGGCAAAAGGCTCCCCACGAGCTCCCCGTTTCTGGCAAGGACTCACTCCAACTCCTTCTGCCCCCCCACTCCACCTCCCCCTCGGGGCTGTTCCTAGTACTTTTTCATGAGTTTGCCCCGAGTGCAGAAGCCGAGGCCGGGAAGCTGGGTGAACAGAGTTGGGCTTGGGAGTGAGGGACCCGGGTTCGAGACTTGGCCGCCTCCAGCCACTTGTGTGCTCCGGGCCAAATCCCTTCCCTGTGCCGGGCCTCCGTTTCCTCATCTGCCAACCTGGGCAGTGTTTCTCCGAATGCAATGCCGGTCTCACACCATCTTCGTTGAAATGCCCTGGGCGTGCAGGCTTTCGCCAGGGGGACTCAAAATAGGACCTCGTATTTGCAACCTGGGTGGGAACCTGGGGGTCCTATGCCCACTGATGTCTGAAGCTCACTCACCTTAAGTGCTGTGGGTACTGGGTTTGCTCTGAGGCAGTGAGAGCCTAGCCTGTCCGGGCTCTTTGAAGGAATTGGGATGTTTATCCCAGAAAAGAGAGCAATGGAAGGGAACTGTCTTTTAATAACTGACAAAGTTGTTGCGGTAAAGAGGGTTTCCACATCATCTTCGGATTGGAAAGGGGCTGAACTAGGACCAACAGGTGGATTCTACAGGAAGCCAAGATTTCCAGGTAATAGAGGAACTCAATGCTGGTCAAAGGTGACCAGGAATGGAATTGCCTCCAAAGGTGGTGAACTCCCTGTTGAAGGAGGGATACAGGTGTCAAATGGCAGCCCTTTCCAACTTTATTTACTTTATTATTTTTTAAAAATATTTTTATTGATTTCAGAGAGGGAGAGAGAGCTAGAAACATCAATGATGAGAGAGAATCATTGACCGGCTGCCTCAAGCCCGAAACTCAGGCATGTGCCCTTGACGGGAACCCAACCTGGGACCCTTCAGCCCACAGGCCGATGCTCTATCCATTGAGCTCTAACCACTGTAGCTCCTCCCAACTCTAAAGTGTCTGAATTTGAGTAATTATTTTGAATCTTTCTGGTGCTGGCTGACTTTTTCTCTGCCCTCTTCTGGACGCTTCCAGCCTACATCTTGGGCAACTGAGGCCAGTGAGCCTGGATGTAATGCATCTTATGTAATCTTTTCCTGGGAACCATCCAATGGCTCAGCTGATAAGGGCTCCTTAAAAATGGTTGTTGAATGAATTACCGAGCAGGGTCCGCACCCCATGGGTTTGTAGCTTCTTTTCTCAGAACACCTTGGAAATGCCTCTAAAAGAATTTGTATTTGATCAGAAGCCAGGAAACTCTTCGAGTCACAGAATTGAGGCGTCTCAGACAGAAGGGTCCCTTGGGGTTGTTCAGGCCAGTGTTTCTTCCTGGGACATAAATCCCTCTGTAAGCCTCTCTCCAGCACTGTGTTGTATAGATGGTGTTATCTACCAAGAGGATTTTTGCAGTCTGTTAGCTAACATTCCATGTAACATTTAAAGCAGTCCTTTTATGGACTTGACTTGCCAGTTCATCTTCACATATGGGTAATCTGCAGATAGTTCTAGCGTAGCTTTAGTTTTCTAGTCAAACATCAGAGCGCCTTATTTTGGGATTTCTAAAACCCCAAGCAGGTTGCTTTGTCAAAAGCTGATAGAATGCTTACATTGTCCTATGGAACAAAGATTCCATATTATGACCCAATTCTGCTGACATGCTTCCCACCCCCAAAAGGTTGGGTTTCAGCCAAGACTCCCTGTATTTATCTTCCTGCCTTGTGTGTGTTTCCTAGGGTTAAAAAAAAAAAAAGTGAAATGCTTATTCAGATATTTTTCAGATGCTGGGTAAAATGATTTTAACTTGGTGGTGGTGTTTTTAAAACTTCTCAATCTGAAAATTTCTTTTTTTTAGAAAGTGTCAAATTGGCATTTACATAGTGTGTTTTTTCAAGCCACTAGTCTGAAGAGATGTCTCTGAAAAAAGTGTTTTATGGTTATAATAAGTTTGGGAAAAGTTTCATAGCACATCCCTTTTGGTGGTTTCTCATTCTATAGTACCACATTAAAGGCACTGCAACTGAGGCCAGTGAGCCTGGATGTAATGCATCTTATGTAATCTTTTCCTGGGAACCATCCAATGGCTCAGCTGATAAGGGCTCCTTAAAAATGGTTGTTGAATGAATTACCGAACAGGGTCCGGTGCAATAAAGAAATGTGCCTTGCTCAGCCGGCATAGCTCAGCGGTTGGGCATCGACCTATGAATCAGGAGATCACAGTTCGATTCCTGGTCAGGGCACATGCCCAGGTTGTGGGCTTGATCTGCAGTCTGAGGTGTGCAGGAGGCAACTGATCAGTGATTCGCTCTCATCATTGATGTTTCTATTTCTCTCTCCTTCTCCCTTCCTCTCTGAAATCAATAAAAAACATATATATATATTTTAAAAAAGAAATGTGCTTAACCTTGTTTAATCTAGTGTTGCCAAACTTAATTGATGTGAAGCAGTTTTGTTTTTTTTAATTGGAGTAGACATTGGCAAATTCTGACCTAGAGCAGGAGCTTGCAGTCTATGGACTATGGTCCAAATTTGGCTCCCACTGTCTATTTTTGTATGGCCTGGGAGCTGGGAATGGTTTTTTGCATTTTTATTTATTTTTATGTTATTATTACTTTTTAAATAAATGTTTATACCACATTTTGCTTACCCATTCTTTCATTGATGGACATTTGGGTTCTTCCACATTTTACCTCTTGTGAATAATGCAGATATTAACATGGGTGCATAAGTATCTCTTTGAGGCCCCACTTTCAATTCTTTTTGGATATATGTCCAAAAGCAGATTTGCTGGATCATATGATAATTCAATATTTAACTTTTTGAGGAACCACCAGACTGTTTTTCACGGCAGCAGTACCATTTTACATTTCCACCAAAAGTGCACAAGGGCACCAATTTCTCCACCTCCTTACCAACACTTGTCATTTTTTGTTTTGTCTTGTTTTGTTTTAATAGTAGCTTTGATACTGTGATATATAAGACAGTTTGTCTTCACCACAATTTCTGGCTCACAACTCCCCCAAACCCTTAGGATTTCCCGAGCGGGGTGGGTGGGGTGGATGGAGTGTCTCTTGTTATGTTAATGAGGTGACTTTTGGAAGGCTCCTGTGAGCTGATTGCCCATGGAGCCAACCGTGTGATTAGTGGGTTGGAACTTTCAGTCCCACCTAGCCTACCGCCTCCAGGAAAGGGAGAGGGGCTGAAGATTGAGTTCATTTGCTAATGGCCAATGACTAATGAAGTCCCCATTAAAACCCGGGAGGACACCTTATTGGCCCTTCTTCTTTTGGAGAGCTTGCACATTTTGGAACCGGAATGCCTCCCTGTGCCACCACGCTGGGCCGCGAGCCAGGCCTCAAGTCAGGAGATCAGAAGCAGCAGCCATGCCTGTTTCTTTGGGAATGGCCTAGGGCCGTGGTCGGCAAACTGCGGCTGGCCCACATTACACAGCCCGCTCTTTGGCCCCTTGAGTGTGGTTCTTCCTAAGCCTTAGGAGTACCCTAATTAAGTGAATAACAATGTACCTACCTATATAGTTTAAGTTGAAAAAATTTGGCTCTCAAAAGAAATTTCAATCGTTGTACTGTTGATATTTGGCTCTGTTGACTAATGAGTTTGCCGACCACTGGCCTAGGGGACTATCTGGCCATTCCACCCTGGAACCAGTCACCACGTTGACTCCTGTGTAGTCTCTGACTCTTCAGTATTCACACTCCCAGTTGTTTGTCAAGAGCATCTGGTGCTGTAGGCATGGCGGGAGGTTTTAAGGATGGACAGCTCTCTGACTATGGGAGTGGATCCTGGGCAAAAGCCCAGGAAAATTACTTGTTTTTTCTTAACATCCCTGCAGAGCCATTTCTCAGTGTGAGGTGCTTTTTTAAAAATAGCAGTTAAGTTCTGACTAGAATTCTTGAGGGCAGGGAAGCTTGTCTGATTTATTTTCATCATTGGCATTCTTTAAATATTTTCCAGACTGCAGTAACAATTAATATCAGGTGGCTCTGGACACAGCCTGATTTTGATTTATAAAATTCAATATTAAAGATTATTCAAAATGGTGTCATTTTGGTTTTATTATTTTTGACCATAATTGGACTGTCTTATGGTATATGCTCCCCTGATGGTCCTTAGGGTCTCCTGTTGAAAGAGAAGTGAGGTCATTGTTTTGTCAAGGATATGCTGATATTATTCAACTCTTAGGAAGTTTTCTCCTTACTTGGCTAAATCTTGTTGACCTTATTCATTTTCTTTTTATACTTTACTGTCAGAGTATGTTCGAGGTCTTTAGCTCAATCTCAGATAAAATCTGAATTAAAGAGATTTTACAGAATCTGAATTTAAAAGGATTTACTGACAATGGAAACAAAAGCAAACCTCTCGTTTTGAAACTTTTCTCATAACAAGGGCAGACACAGTTACCCCATTTGCAGGTGACGATCCTGGCTTAGCCAGTAGCAGAGCTGAATCTCAGACTAGGTCCTCTAGTTCCAGATTGTTCCTTTCAGTGTATGATACTAGAGATTCACAGCCCTTAACCAGGATCTCTTCAGTCCGAAGATCTTTTCTTTGACACAATATTTTACCAGTTATATTGGTTTGAATTGAAATTGGCAAATCATCATTCATTTGCATACAAATGTCAAACATTTACTTTGTCAGGCATTGTGTTTGTGGCTCTAGGAGATATCTAACTAGAGTAAGTGCATTTAGTGAATAATTAATACTCTGTGTTAATGTTATTTCTAATAGAGGTAGGTACCAGTTTGGGAAAACGCAAACCTTTTTCTGGTTGCCAGGTTTCCCTGATCTTTTCCTTTGTTTAAGAGTTTGGGGCGATACTTTAAGAATTTTTTTTTTTTTAATGTATTTTATTGATTTTTTTTTTTTACAGAGAGGAAGGGAGAGGGATAGAGAGTTAGAAACATCAATGAGAGAGAAACATTGATCAGCTGTCTCCTGCACACCCCCCACTGGGGATATGCCCGCAACCAAGGTACGTGCCCTTGACCGGAACCGAACCTGGGACCCTTCAGTTCACAGGCTGACACCCTATCCACTGAGCCAAACCAGTCAGGGCAAGAATTTTTTTTTCTAAAGTAGTGATGTAACGTTTCCAGTTCTGAAAAAACATCACTGAAGAGTGCCTGGTTCTTTTAGGATACTGATTTTCCACAACTTAGTTGGCTAAATTGATTCACATTGAGTTGTACGGTTCTAAGTACTTCTGGGCATCAGATCCATCAACCCACACACATTTATGAGGTGCTCGTGAGGTGTGTGGCCCTGTGTTGAGTAAAGCAGCTGGAAGGTGGGTCCAGGTTTGAAGAGAGACACATGAACACATCACTCAGGCACTGTCTGTTAAGCACCCTGGCTTGGGAGTTGGGAAGCTTTGCCTCTGACTGGCTCTGTTTCCATGGGCCAGTGACCTAACTACTCCGAGCCAGGGGATGCTGACGACAGCGTGGTGATGTTTACCTCAAAGACAGGCTATAGAGATGAAATGAAACAATTCCTGTAATGCACTGAGCAGTGTTAGTTTATGCTATTCATAGTGTAATAAACATAACAGGTACAGGTGCCTCCTGACTGTAACACCTCCGGGGGGAAATCTGACTTTGCCTCGCTCAAACTAAGTATGTTCCATTCTGGATTTCCTCATTCACAATTCTGATGTCTCACCTACTATGCCTTCAAGGGACGACACTCAGTCAAAAAGGGAAGTTGTGAATCATCCACTCAGCAGATTAACCAAGTACCTGCTGATTGCATAGCTCTGTGGGGAATATACTAAAACACTACACTCCAGTGTACCCCGGGAGAGACCTTCCTGTGAAGGGGGATGTGAATTAAACTTAGGCTCAGGGGGAGGATACTGTCTGAGTCACAGAGTGGCAGAGCTGAGATCTGAAAGCAAAGCCATCAAATTCTTCTGTGGCCTGTGGCATGCTGGTTTTCAGGGACAAAAGTTCCAAGTAAAAAGTAATATTATAAGACAGTGATATAAGAGATGGCAAAAGACAGCCTCTTTAGATGACCCTTAAATGCTTTTGCCAGGGCAGTTCAAATCCTACTTCACCCTTTCTCATCAAACCTGATAGGCTTTAAGAGAAAGCATTGAAGCTTAAAAGAAAACAGACAAACAAAAAACACTTTTGGTTCAGAGATAGTGGAAGAAAATGTGAAAAAGAAGGCACAGCTGACCCCAAGCCCCCACTCAAATGTGAACGTTGTGCCGCACAAGGCCTTTCTTCCTGCCTAAGTCCTGGCCCTTGCTGTCCTACCACCTCCATATGTGCCCTGGGCTCCAGCCACACTGAACGTGACACAGTGAATTATCCACTTGTTTTGTGTGCTGTGTCTGCATCCTCCCCAGCAGGCCGGGCCTTCCCATACTCTGTACACACCTGTCAGTGGCCAGCACACGGGGCTGCTTTGTTGGTTTACATGTCCATGTTCCCCCCATGTCCTCCTTTAGACTGAATCCTTTATCTCTGTATCCTGAATGCCCGGCCAAGCGGGTCTTTAGTAAATCTTGGAAGGTAGGAGAGGGGTTGGTTGAACAGACAGGGAGATGAGATAGTACAGAGGAAAGGACCCGTGTAGCGCCAAGGAAAAGGTGCTGGCCTTGAGCCTGCTCTGACCTGCTGGGCCCGAAAGGCCATTCATGCCCGTGGTCCTAAATTTGCGGGCCAGGCCTCTCGGAGCTAGCTTTGACCTAAACTCCATTTAGACTCTAACATTTTGAGCCTCATTTCTGTGTCTTCCAAGTTCCGATCGGCTTACTGAGATCTCTTCCCACCGCAGCCCCCTGTGAGTGTGATGCAGACATTCTCGGAATGCAGGTCCCGTCTCTGTTCCACGGGGGCCAGCAGCCGCCTAGTGACCAGCGCAGGCAGGCTCAGGCGCACCACGGTTCTTGGCATGTACGAACAAGCGCATGCCCAATAGGACGAAACCTCTGCTAGATCCCCTCTCAGATCTTGCCAGTTGTTTATCACCCAAATTTGTAAGCTTCCTAACTGGGATTATCATTTCTCGATGCCTCTGTACACCCTGACCCAGGAATTCTTAAAGAGACAGAAGGCAGATGGTAAATGTCTGCAGTACACTTAGAGCCTGAAGATGGCTTCACCAGGTTGAGTTCCCCAGTGGTTCCTGCAGGGATGGGCATCGCTTCCCTTCTCTCCCTCTCCCAGTTCCTGTGAAGTGGGCCAGGCCAGCTCCGGGAAGGTAATAGGAGTGAGGATGCTGCATCAGTCTGCTGGTCCGTGTTAGCTTCCAGGCTCCGCATTCCTGAGGGATCATGAGGCCCTGCAGATCTGCCTTCATCCTGTACCACATGTGCCACCCTGGCCATCTCAAAGTTAGGAATGTTTTTCAAAGCGAGGTGTGAACTTGTTGTTCAGCTCTGCCCTGGACGGACTAGGTAGGTGCTGGGTGGTGTGAGGTCTCAGCAGACTTGTCCCTCACCTCCCAAGTTTATCTGACCTCTTCATGGTCCCCAAGGTCTGTAGTTAGGGGTCATGTATTCTGAAGGACAGGACCTCCCATACTCGGGGCTGTGCTGGATTGCTTTTGCTTTTGCTCGTTTTATCCCCTGTTTGAGAGCTGGATTTCTAAAACTCTTCATCAAGGGAACATCTGGCGTAGAAGATGGGGGACACAGGTTATTGGGCCCTATCCAGTCCAGATTCTAGTTAAACCCCCCGCGGGGATCTAGGAACCAGAGCTCTGTGAAGATGCCTTATTTAGGAAAAAGAGGCAAGTTTAATGGAGCCCCCTGGTAAGGATTCTTGTAATTATCCCTGTATCTTCCTTTACTCCTGTTCTGGCTTTCAGAGCTTCAACTTGGCCTTGTTCTTCTTTGTGACCCCCTCTCACCCCCATCCCCACCCCGCTCGACCTCTGGCCTTGAATGTAGTTGGTACTAGAGTTCTGTTGGTAGAATACATAAGTGGATGAGTGATTTGCATTGCACAATGAATTCGAGAGCAAACAAAAAGCAGGTATTTAATTTTGTAAAGCTATTAAAGGGGGAACATGTAAGAGTGAAAAGGGTGCTGATATCATGTTGGAAAGTCTGAATTTAGCACTGTTTGATGGCCTGGCCTTGGGCAAATCCTCTAACCTCGCGGCTGATGTCCTCTGTAAAATGGAGTGGAGGTCAGAAATGGTAATAGGTGTGAATGTGTTTTTAAAACTAGAAAGTGGATTCAAATCAGGAGTGAAGAATAGTCATGGTTGGGACCAGGGCACAGAACCAGCACAACAAGGTTGCAGTGTAGTCAGGTCCAAGGCCTTAGGCTCTACAGGGACCAGGAAGGAATTTGAGTGGGATGGCAGCTCAGGCGTGCTCGAGGCCTGCTTCCCTTTTATTCTGTCCGGTTCCTGCACCAACCAGGGCCCTCCATTCTGTGAGCCACTGTCCTAGTCCTGCTGGGCCCCAGAGGCCGTGGCCACATTTTGCGGTTTCACAGGTGCTCCATGGACAGTCCCCAGGGAAGGCTTTAAGGCGAGGTTCCTGTGCTTTAGGGTGGGGAGGAGGTGAGGAGAGGAAGCTCTAGGGATGGGTGAGCAGCTGGCCTGGGAGTTGACCAAGACTAGTCATGCATGCCTGTACCCACTCAGCAAATATCTGAGTGCCTCCCAGGATGAGACTCTAGAACCTAGTCCACGTGATCAGTCTACTGAGAATTCGAATGAGAGTGATGCGAGCTGCCTAGAGTTGGGACGTACAGGCCTGTCCCAGTGCCTGGCCTCCCTGCAGTCTCTGGGCTGACCTGTTACTGTCCTCTGACCATTCCCACCTGATATCTGCCTTAACCCCGATTGTCTCCGTATGTGTACGAGCCCACACCATGCAGAGCTTTGTTGGGCCCAGGGAATGGAGAGGGCACTGGACCAGAGTAAGTGGCGTGTATGTGCATCTCCCTAGCAGCAACAGTCCTCCCGCCTTCGTGGGCTTTTCAAGTCACTGTGCTATCTAGGGCCACCTTAGCAGTCTCGTAGGAGGCATGACACCTCACTTTTCAGGTGAGAAAAACAATTGACGCCATCAAGGTATTGACCCTGAGCCACATGGCTAGTCAGTGGTGGAGCCAGGACTTGAAGTCAGAGCTTTACAGATTGGGGAAAATTGGAATATTGGGAAAAATTTAAAAACATGTACTCTTTGTCTGCTTTCACAATCAATACATGTAAAAATGTCAGTTTTATAAATGGGGAGGACTTATAAAGTGTAAGTCACTACCTCTAAACCCCCACGGGTAGGAGATAATCCCTGTTCACAGTTTGTTATGTTGTCCACATTTTTAAAGACATTCACTGTTATTTCACTCATATTGGAATCTAATGAACAAACTGAACTAACAACCAAAATAGAGACAGACTCAGAGAGAGCAGGCTGCCAGCTGTGGGGTGTGTGTGTGGAGGGATTGAAGAGAAAAATAAAGACATTTACTAATATTTATATTCCTTCTTCTTGTAGCAAGTGTAATATTATACACATATTTTACAATTTCCTTTTATTTGTTTATCCTCACTGGAGGATATGTTTATTGTTTTGAGAGAGAGAAAGAGAGAAATATTAGTGTGTGAGAGAAGCATTGATCAGTTGCCTCCCGTACACATCCTGACCGGGGAATCACACCCACAACCTAGGTATGTGCCCTGACCAGGAATTGAACTTGCAACCTTTTGGTTTATGGGATAGTGCTCCAGCCAACTGAGCCACCCAGCCAGGACTTCAATTTGTATATATTTTGAAATAAAGACAAAAATATTTTTAAAAAATAAAATAAATTTAAAAAGTGAATCCCCATTCATCATCAAGCTCCAACAACCATCAATTTTCCTGTTCTTATGTAATCTTTTCTCTCCACTTTCACTTTTCCCCCTGGATTAAAGCAAATCTCAAACATCTTATCATTTCTTCATTAATACTTAAGTATGTTTCCAGAGATGAGAATTTTTCAGAAACATTACACAATACTAAACAAAATTATCATGCTAAACAAAATTTAACAATTCCTAATATCAACTCATATCCAGGTTAAGTCTAATTTTTGTCAGTCATCTCACAAATGCCTTTTTACAGGGGTTTGTTTGGTTTGGTTCCCGTGAGCCCCTCACACTGCTGCTGGGTGGCATGTCTCAAGTGTCAGTCTCTATATACCCCCACACCCCTCCCGTGCGATTTGTTTTCTGGAGAACTTGGGCTCTTTGCCCTGTAAAAAGTTCCGCATTCTGGATTTGCTGATTGCCTCCTCCTGGATTTGTTTAACACATGCATCGATGCCCCACATTTTCTGTAAATGGGTAATTCATTTAAAGATTCGATTAAACTCTGTTGCCTTTTTGAAGACAAGAATGCGTCATTGTTGGAGCTGTGTACTTCTTATTGCATCATTTAAGAAGACTGTCATTTAAGATTGGTCCATGAACCTGACTTTATGGTTATCTTTCTGCATATGTACACACAAAATCCTTCATGTTATTTATTTTTAAAATATATTTTTGTTGATTTCAGAAAGGAAGGGAGAGGAAGAGAGAGATAGAAACATCAATGATGAGAGAGAATTATAGATTGGCTGCCTCCTGCATGCCCCCCTGCTGGGGGTTGAGCCTACAAACCGGGCATGTGCCCTTAACTGGAATCGAACCCGGGACCCTTCAGTCCACAGGCCGAGGCTCTATCCACTGAGCCAAACCAGCTAGGGCAAAAAAATCTCTCATTTTAAAAGTTTGTGTGTTTGTGTGTGTGGTTGTTTTGTGTTTTTGTTTTTTTTAAAGAAACATGTGTTGGGTGGTTGAGCTAGAATGACAAAGAAAGGCCATGATGTGGCCCCCACAAGCAGGCTTCATTCTGTGTGAGGAGGGGGAAGCACCGATCGTGGGGAAGGTCTTGGAGCCACGGCCAGCAAAGCACTGGTGCTGCCGGCAGCCAGCGAGCTGCCCTTCTGGGACCTCACGTAAAATGATGAAACTGAGTGAAAAAGTGGCGGTGAGCCGGTTCCTCTCCGAGCTCAAGTCACTGAGCTGCTTGTCGTGGGGAGGGATACCCGTGAGTCCAGAGTCCTGGGTGGTGGTGTGCGGAAGGCTGCTGGGTCTGAGAGGACTGGCTTCTCGGTCCTTGCCTTCTCATACTTTGGGAGCTGAAATCGGGGTGGCCCTCTGGTGCTCCAGTGGTGAGTCTCGGATTGGGGCGGGCTGTCTGCTTGCAGAGAGTGGGTAAGAGGACCCTTCGCAGCACAGTTTCGGGGCTGGAAAGGGTGCCTCCATTTACAGATGAGAAAACTGTGGCCCAGAGAGGAGAAGGGAGGTTCCCCAAACCACCCATCCCCTGGAACCAGCATCCAACCTCCGGTTCTCCGACTGTGCTGGCCAGCTGGCCTTTCCTCCTTGGAATTTCTGAGCTGGTGAGGGTGGCCGATGAGGTTCTTCACCATCTGCACCCAGAATGTCTGAGGATCCTTTGGTGTTGGCCTTATCGTCCTTCTTGTTCAATTCCTGGCAGAGTCTTTGATTTGGAAGAGGTGATGAACGTGGTGGCTTTCTCCCAGCATTTGGTGGCCAGCGTGGGCTGTGGTTTGAGTACAAACGGGGTGTCATGAGTCCCAGCCTCAGCTCCACACTAATCAGTTTGCTGAGAATTCTCAAGCCACAGTTTCCTAAAAAGATTGGACCAGGTTTGCCCAAAGCATGGTAGGAGTGTGCCAAATGGTTTTCGGTGGTATGAGGAGAAAAGGTTTCCTTTCATTATATTTATATTTATTTATCCCTATGGTAAACAGTACTGGTTTTCCATTTTCCGCAGTGTCATAAGCCTCCGCTTTAAAGGTATTGAGTTGGTAGATTTAGATAAAATGAGGTAGGTGATATTCTAACCTGGCAGAAGGCGGACTGCAGAGATGGCAGTGTGGAAGGCATTGGACCACATGACCTTCCTGGTCCTTCCTCGCTTCCTCACTTCTCACAGTTACAGGGTTTTCTTCATATTCTGGCATATGCCAGTCACAATCCTCCTGGCCTGAGCAGACTCCCCTGCCAATATAGAGGCTCTCCAAAGTTAGGGGACAGCCTGCGAATGTTCAGTTTGACTGAGCATGTCTTTATCAGCCGGGCGTTATCCTGGGAGAATGTAGGGACAGGGAGGTCCAGTGCCTATGGAGTCATCGGAAGCTGCTCTGTATTGTGCGGTTTGTGTGGTAAATTCTGGGCCGTGTTCATTGAAAGTTTCTGAGTCCTTGCTGTCTGGGTAGTGCCCCACGACTATCATCCTCTGCAGCTCCTGGGAAGTCTACTTGGGGGTTCAGTCCTAATCTGAACATCTGGAACTGAGAGAAGATGGTGGGGGGTTGGCATGGAGGGGAGGGGGTGAGCTGCAGAAATGGCAATCCAGGGCTCTCTGCCTTTCAGGACTTTCCTGGGAGCGTCTTCTCTCAAGAGTTTGCTGACAGCCAAGCCAAGGATGGCAAGCAAGGGGCCCTCAGCCTCTGCGTCCCCTGAGAACTCCAGTGCGGGGGGACCCAGCGGCAGCAGCAATGGTGCTGGCGAAAGCGGAGGGCAGGACAGCACCTTCGAGTGCAACATCTGCCTGGACACAGCCAAGGATGCCGTCATCAGCCTATGCGGCCACCTCTTCTGGTCAGTGCCCCCTCCCAGAGCACACACTGCTGGTTTGGGAAAGCTCATAGCCCTGCACAGAGCTGGGGAAGGTTCCCACACACTTCGGGTCCTGCCATACTCAGGTCCAAAGACAGGCAACCTGGGTTCTCATCCCAGCTCGGGGGCCAATCCAGTCCCCACCCTGGGCTCCGTATCCCCATCTCTGAAGTAACAGCTCCCCATTTAGTGAGCACTTACTGCTTGCTACTTGCTTGTTAGCCAGGAGGCAGGATAGTGCAATGGTGTTGAGCAAGGACTGTGGAGCCAGGCTGCCTGGCTGTGAATCCCGACTCTTCCACTTTCCTATGGGATGACCTTGGGCAAGGTACTTACACGCTGCCTCATTTTATAGGGTTGTGAGCGTTAAATGATGTGAAACACGTCAAAGGCTTAGAAGAGCACATAGCACAGAGTAAATATTGTGTGTTAGCTGGGATCCTAATAATTGCTACCATATTTTACGTAGCTTATCAAAATGAAGTGGCAGAGTCGGTGTCCGTTCCAGCCTCGATGGTTACAGAAGCCCCTCTTGGCTCTGAGAATCTGGGTAAATGTTTAGATCTTAAGAATTAAGCCAGGGTATCATTGGAAAGAGCACAGACTCTAAAATGAAACAGGTGCTTCTCATTGGAGTGGTTTGTCTCTGGACAGATCTGCTGCCCTCTCTGTCCCTCGGTTTCCTTATCTGTAAAGTGGAAATAATTGCACTTCCTCAAAGGTTAGTGTGACCATCTAGTGATATGAACAAATGCAAAGCTATTCAGCCACAGGCTGGCACACAGTAGTTGCTTTATAAATGGGAGTAATCATCATCATTGTTACACTCTTTCATTTTCCCCTGAGGAGGTTACCTCCACCTCCCCCACAGCCTTTGTGGGAAGTTGCCAGTGGAGATCTGCCATGATTTAGGGTGTCTCAGGCCCAGTTTGGAGTGACAATGCAAGATTAATGTTGAAGACAGATGTCAGGTCTCCGTTATGTCCAGGGAGATGGTGTATCTGGAATGTGAGGCTAAACTGTGGTACAGGAATTGGGAAAGGAATTATCCTCTGAGTCTAAATTTTACTCAGGTAAAGAAACGTGGTATTTGAGAAGCAGAAATCATATCCATATTTTCCACTGTCCTGACACGTAGTAGGTGTGCAATTGACATTTGTTACTTGAATGAATGAATCAAGAGAGAAATAAAAGTTAAAAATCTGGAATTAGAGGGACTTTTCCTTCAATTCTGTAAATGTCTTTTTTTTTTTTTTTCTTCTTGCGCCCAGGGCTGGGTGATAGAGGACAGTAAACTGGAAGTCAGGAACTTATTTTTTAGCCCTGGTTCTATAGGCAAGTCATTTAATATTTCTGAGCCTGGTTTCCTCATTTGGAAAATGAGAGATTGGGCAACAGCCTATGGAGTGTAGCTCACTAAGCTGAAGGTAGCCCCACCCTTCTCGTTCCTTAAAGATGTTTTTAACAGTAGACCTGAACTTGAAGCTACTTACTGCCGGCCAAGCTCTCAAGGCTGAGGACAGCCTGAAAATGTTAAACTGGATCTAGATCCACACGTTCCTTTTGAGTCTGAGGAAGCTATGAATCCACTAAAATTGAGTCCAAAATATTACGTGTGTACATGTGTGAATGAGAGCATGAGAATGTTCCTATGAATTTTTCTACACAGAGGGACCTAGCTTTTTTTAAATCCTCACCCAAAGATATATATTTTAATTAATTTTAGAGAGAGGGGAAGGAAAAGAGAGAGAGAGAGAGAAACATCAATGTGAGAGAGAAGCGGATCGGTTGCCTCCTGTATGCCCTGACCAGGTTTTGAACTTGCAACCTGGGTGTGCGCCCTAACCAGGAATCAAACCCGCAGTCGTTTGGTATATGGGATGATGCTCCAACCCACTGAGCCACACTGCTCAGGCCTGGCTTCCTTAGCTTTTATTGGATTCTTTTAGAGGCCGAAACCCCTCAGAGTTTTACTTGTAGAGAAGTTGGGCCTGGGATGGTCTGACTGTGGGCGTCTTCACAAGTAGTAGGATCCCAGGGGTGGAGGTGGGCGTCTTGACTCCATGGCTTCATTTTTCCGTGTTTGTAGCCCAGGCTCTTCTAATTTCTGGCTCCAGTGAGTCCCCTGCTCAGTGGGCTGGCAGTGCTCCACACTTCTACCCAGTTTGCCCATTTTTCTGCCCCTGCCCCGATGTTTCTGCTAATGAGAACATTTTATTTTCCTTTCCCCTCTCTCTTTTCTCCTTGATGGCTGGTTGCCCTGGGGACTCTGACAGTTGGCCGTGTTTACATCAGGTAAGGTGCATTTCATTTTACTTTGTCTTTCATCACCTGTGGTTGCACAAGACACTCCTGGTCTCAGGAGACTGCTGTCAGAAACTGCAATCTCCCCTGCTTGTGGGCTCATTGGCTTGCTTTCCCTCAACCCCCATTATCCACCTGCCCGCTGACAGGCACGTGAGGAGACGGATCAGTGTGGTACCCGGGATGGTCCTGACGGCTGCCAGTGGCTTTTGTGGCCTTCGCAGGCCACTGCCTCTCGGGGTCTCAGTACCTCAACTGGAAACTGGGTTGGATTTGATAATATGTTAATTTTTTATTTTTGAGATTGTGCCTCTAGAAAGTGTCTCCTATCATATCAACCTTCCCCCTACTCTTAAACGTCTTGAAAATGTTAGGAAGGGGAAAACATTTTGGTCTCAACAGAGAGCTGTTGTGACAGGAAGAACATCTGTTTTCCCAGCTTTAGATTATTATGAAAACCAGGTAGTAAGTATTCACCAAGACTCAGGCCTGGCATTCACAACAGCCTATGAGTAAGCACTGCAAGCTGGCTGCCTCCACGGTGGTTGTCAGTGGACCCCCACACTAGGAGGGGGCTTAGGAACGTGGCGGGAGAACCGAAGTTCCAGAAGTTAGAGCCTCAGCATCTGGATGGGAGAAGGTAGGGGAAACTTACCTGCTAAGTTCAGGTTGTGCATTCTGGTCCCAGTGGAACCTGGTGAAACGTGTCTGCTGTAAATTTATAAAGAGCACAGTATACATAAGTTTTGCGGCTTTGACAGTAAGATAAAGGAAATAAGATATAAAACCATTAAACACTGCCTTTTCCTTGGCTCTGAAGTCCTAGATTCACATTTATAGAACGCATTTTTCTCTCCTGCTTGCAGTGGTTGGAGACCAGACCTAACAGACAGGTGTGTCCAGTTTGCAAAGCTGGGATCAGCCGAGACAAGGTCATCCCCCTCTACGGCCGGGGCAGCACTGGGCAGCAGGACCCCAGGTGAGGCCTTGGAGCACCTCTCACACCCAATCTTCCCCTTTGGACATGAATTCACTTCCATTTAGCACCGACTCATCCCTTGCTTTACTTAGTGTTCGCAGACCCTCAGTTCTGAGGCAGTTGGAGTCCAGATGGAAGTTAGCCAGGAGGGGAAGGGAGCCAGGTTGCCACTTGCTGAGCTATAGTACCGATATCCACTGCGCGTCTGCCAGGGGCAGGCGATGTACTCGGTGCACAAGACATCACAGTTGCAAGTGTGCAAAGTGCTGTGAAGGAGCAGCCTGGGAAGCAAGGTCCCAACAGGAGTCTGCAAGGAGGTGGCTTGCTGTAGCAGTGCCATATAAAATATGGGGGGAGGAAGGGACGGGGGTCTGGGAGGCTTGTGGAGTTGAAATTTCTGGAAATGAAGGTGTGGGTGGGTCTGGCATTCTCCAGACACAAGTACTGAGAGCCCTTTGTGATGTGGCGCGTACACACACACACACACACACACACACACACCCAAACTCCCCAGCACACCCATTGGCCAGACACATTGGACTTCTCTTAAAGGGTCTACCCTTTCACGTTCATGAGCCTTTGTATTTGTTGTCCCTTTGCCTCTTCTGCCTGCCCCGTTCCACCCCTCCTCCTCCTTAAACTTCTGCCCATCTGGAATGAGCAGCCCTAAAGCTACTTCCTCCTTGAAATGGCACTTATTCCCCACAGTAGCTGCTCTCACCCATGCTCCCACCCCATTTGATTCATACCTATATAAAGAAGTCCCTCCCACACTGTATTGTGATTGGTGGTAGCCCCCTTTAAACCATGAACACCTCAACAGTAGGGTCTGTCTTCAGCCTTAGTGTTGGTAACAACCTACCTTGTGCTTGATGGGTAGCAAGTCCTCAGTCCGGTATTTGTGGGACGCGTGATGGAAGAGGCTGGGGCCCAGAGGCAAGACAGAGCAGAGGACGTGCCCAAGAGGAGTGGGAGGTGAGGCTGGAGTTAACGGGCGGCTCAGAGAGATCATGAGTCTCAGCCCTCTCTGCCGACAGGCCACTCTCTGTTTCAGTTTGGATTTGGGATTTTTTTTTTTTTTAAATATATTTTATTGATTTTTTTACAGAGAGGAAGGGAGAGAGATAGAGAGTTAGAAACATCCATGAGAGAGAAACATCGATGAGCTGCCTCCTGCACATCTCCCACCGGGGATGTGCCCGCAACCAAGGCACATGCCCTTGACCGGAATCGAACCTGGGACCCTCCAGTCCGCAGGCCGACGCTCCATCCACTGAGCCAAACCGGTTTTGGCGATTTGGGATTTTTTAATTTTATTTCATGACCGCTATATCACACTGGTCCAGGGAGAGGTGTCTGGCTGGCATTCTGGGTCGTGCTGTCTGTGAGAGGGGCCGGCTCAGTGCAGTCTGATGAGCATCTTATAACAAGCTGATTTTCTCCTTGGTTCTCCATAGGTAGAGAACAGTTGCAGGTAGAACAAAGAGTTATTTAGTGTTTGGTTTATTTTGGCACAGGTACGTGTGCTGGGCAGGAAGCAGGCGGGGCCCTGGTGAAGAACTCCCACTTCACTTGGGAGCAGCTCAAAGCATTATGTAATAAACCTGTCTACACCGTTTCTGTTTCAGAGAGAAGACCCCGCCCCGTCCTCAAGGCCAGAGGCCAGAGCCAGAAAACAGAGGGGTGAGGACAATGCTAGGGGAAGCTTCTAGAAATAAGTGCATGGCTTCAGAAGTTTCTCTGTTGGCCCTATTCTTTTTCCTCCTTGATAAAAAGTAAAGGAAATTTTGTAGAATATGAAAGGATAAGGGAGAAAAAATTGCTTATAATCCCACCATCCAGAGATAACCACTGGAAACATTTTGGTCTATTTTCTTTTTTATTTTTCTATAATTATATGTGTGTGTGTATATATATATATATATATATATATACACACACACACACACACACACACATTTTATAGAGCTTTTTATTTCTATGTGTTTTATTTATAGATTTGTGTGTATATACATATATATATATTTACTATTTCGCTCCTGTTTTATAACCCTCTTTTAAAATTTCATTCATTTTATACTAAGTGCCTTCTGTGTGCTGGGCATCATTCTAGGCATTGGTGATGTATCAGTGAACATAGCAAAGATCTTGCCCTTACGGAATTCACAGTCTCAGAGAGGGGTAGATTTTCATTGCTATATCTTGAGATTTTACATGACAGTAATATTTTATGTAGCTGTTTAATGCTCCAGTGTATGGATTTCACGTAATTCATTTAATTCATTTTTGGACATTTAGCTGTTTCCTTTTTTTTTTTTCTAACCTAAAAATATTCTGATGAACTTAGAGATAGATTTTTGAGTAGGTTCATGATTATTTTACTGGGATAAATTCTTAGAAGTAGAATTACTGGCTCAAAAATTTTGTGCACTTAAATCAGGCATTAGCAAAATATTTATTCATACTTCCAGAATCGCACAAATATATTTTTATTTCCACATCTTTTAAAATATATATATATTTTTATTGATTTTAGAGAGGAAGGGAGACGGAGAGAGAGATAGAAACATCAATGATGAGAGAGAACCATTGATCCGCTGCCTCCTGCGCGCTCCTATTGGGGATCGAACCTGCAACCCGGGCATGTGCCCTGACCGAAATCGAACCCGGGACCGTTCAGTCCACAGGCCGACACTCTATCCACTGAGCCAAACCGGCTAGGGCATTTCCACATCTTTTTTTATCTGTATGCTGTGTGTGTGTGTGTGTGTGTGTGTGTGTGTTTTTGTGTGTGTTTTATGTAGTCGTCACCAGTCTGTTGCTTAAATTTTAATTTTGGCAATATATTCCGTGATGCTCTTTCCTGTCCTCTTTATTCTATTTATTTTGTTGAATACTGATGCATTATAATTTAGGTTTTCACATTGAAGGACCTATTAGGTTCTTCTAGGTTTTGCTGTTATAAATAATGCTATAGTGACCAACTTGGCACATTTCCCTCCTCCCCCCCCCCCCCCCCGCCCCGCCCTCCTATTTAAATTATGGCATTTCCTTAGGATTCCCAGGAGTGTGATTATTGAGTCAGGGATCTTGAAATTGAGGGTCTCTTCTCCAGATTACCCTCAATAGTAACAGCAACAAACACTTGTTGAATGGTTATTATATGCATGTGTAGCTTATACTGACGTTCCCTTATTATTGGGCATAAGGGTTATCTCCCACTTTGCTGTTACAAAACATGTAGAAACTTTGACTGGCTAGCGTGGCGCTCTGGGAAAGAACCGGGAGCTCTGAGAACCTGCCTTGCTTCAGCAGAGAGTTTTACTTTGGGTAGAGCCCGATCTTTCTGGCATTCAGATTTCCTTCGCTGGGATTCCTCGTAGGCTAGATGGGCCACCAGATTCCTCTGCCTCGGGATCTAGATGGGAGGAAAAGATGTTCCCCCCTTGGAAACAGGCGGCAGAGGGTAGGGAGGAGAGGTGGATGCCACATGTAAGGTGACGCGTTTAACAGGTGCGAGAGAGACCTGCTTGTTCACTTCTGAATTGCATTTCTTCTGCACAGGGATTTCAAGGATTTGGATTTGGAGATGGTGGCTTCCAGATGTCTTTTGGAATTGGGGCGTTTCCCTTTGGGATATTTGCCACAGCATTTAACATAAATGATGGGCGGCCTCCTCCAGGTAAGACCCTGTTCCCTTGGGAATCCTGCTTGAAGGCTCTCTGGAATCCAGCAGTATGTAGGTGATAGATAATTGTTACTATAATCAGCCTTCAAAATGTGCTAAACTCTTTCCAGGTTACTGGTAGTTGTGCTAACGATAATACATACTTAGCAAGTATCAGGCATGTTCAGAGTGCTTTCTGTTACAAATTCAGGATCCCCATGAGAACCCTTGGGACAGATGTGCAATTAGCTCTATTTTACAAATCAGAAAATACTTAGTAATGTTTCCCAAGATGTACTCCGTGCCATAAAATGAAAAGGTATAAACCATACCCAGCTGAAGAAAAGCCTAGTTCTGCACATCTATCCCATCCTCACTTGGACCTTTGGGGGCTGGAAAGGGCAGTGTGTGACCCCAAGGAGTCAGGGCCTCTCTGTTCTCTGGCATCTCTGTCCAGTTTCCCCCCGGACACACATGGGGCTGGTCCCAAACCCCAACCCTTTGGGAACTATGCCTATGTCTGCCACCTGCTGCTGCTTTTCTGCCTCCAGTCAGCTTGAGAATGCCCGCTGCAGTCTGTATAGAGCAGGGTGACGAGGTGGGTGCTCTGTACTCTGTCACAATATGACACCCAGGCCAGGATCCTTACCATGGAACCTGCAGAACCGCCAAGGTCAGCTGAGCTCTGCTTCAGTCCTAGGAGCCTTATGTGTGCTGGGCGCAGTAGGGACCAGCACGTACTTCCTGGCCAGGAGCTTATGCTCTAGGGACAGTAACCCACTCCCGGGCCATCCCAGGTGTCCCCTGGCCTCACCCTGGTGCCTAGCAGGCAATCACTGAGTCTTTGTTCACTGCCTGCCTGCATGAATCCATCAGAGCACCTCATTGGAGAAGAGTACAGCACCAAGAGGTCATGAGGAAGGAGGCCCCAAAGGGTAGGGCCCCGTGAAGGCAGCAGGAACCTGCCTAGTAGCTCGCTTCCTTCTAACCTGGTCCAAGGTTCACCTCGCGTTCCCCAGGAAACCAGGCTGCCCTCTGGATCTCTGGATCCTCCCGCCACAAGCAGACAGTTTTCTCCTATCATGTTAGCGCTTGCTCATTGGGGTGGAGGTGCTCTTAACTCTCTTTCTCTAAGAGTCAGGACAGGGGAGCTATACATAGCAGCTTTCTCAAAGCCCAAGTCCTCAGCCCACTTCTTCCCCTAGTTTGCCGGGCGGCGAGGGAAACCGGTCATTTTGCCTGTCTGGGCCCTAGCGCTCTCCTCTGGAAAAGGAAGGCACTCCACGCCGGGCTCTCTGAGACCCTCCGGGTTCAGCAGCGCCAGAATCTAGAGACTCCATGACTCGGAGGCGGTGCTTCGGTTTCTTTTTTTAATTGAATTTATTGGGGTGACATTGGTTAATGAAATTATATATGTTTCAGCTCTCCAGTTCTATAATACATCATCTGCATATTGTATTGTGTGTTCACCACCAACTTTGATTTCTTCCTACAGAAAATGGGAATAGTACTCACCAAGCAATAATGTGCGTGCAAACACTGTTCTCACAGAAGGTGCTTAACAAACGTAGCTTTCCTTTGATTATTCCCTCTAAGAGTTTCCCCACTTACTTGCACCTATAGGCCAAACCCTCTGAGGATCCATTGGAGATCTTGTCCTCGTTGTTATATTATTCCACATATTTCCATAATTCCAGTTTTGTTTTGCCTGATGTTATTTGGGGTTTGGAAATCTTTTTAGTGTGCAGGATTCTGTAAAGAGATGAAGGTTGATGCTTCTCGACTTCGGTCCCAAGTGGGCGTGTGCACAGCTGCAGCACGCTAACACCTCTCTTCTCCCTCCTGTCTCCAGCTGTCCCCGGAACGCCCCAGTACGTGGATGAGCAGTTCCTGTCACGCCTCTTCCTGTTTGTGGCCCTGGTGATCATGTTCTGGCTCCTAATTGCCTAATGCTGGGCTCCTGGCCTACATCCATGGCAGGGCCTCTGGACTGGTGCCACACCACCCCCACTCTTGATGTTTGGCTTCCTGGATAATCCCGAGCCCTGGAATCAGTGGGGTCCATAACACATCAAGGAATCTTGCTTCTCCATCAGCTTTAGGACTCAAGACTGTTGTCGAGAACCCTGGAGTGTGGCCACTGCCATAAACCCTCAGGCCTTGGCACTGCGTTGTCTCTCCTGGGTTACAACATGAAATCCTATTCCAGCCAGCTCAGTAGCTCCTGACTCTGCACCGGGAAGAGGCAGAAGAGAAACTATCGGTGCAACTTCACCTGCGTTTAATGTTATAAGAACAAAGGGATGAACCAAATGTTGATTGTGGAAACTTCCTCTCATCTCATTAAATACCCTTGGTAAGTGGCCTCTGAGGTCAGTGGGGGTCCTCATACAGAGAGGTTCCCCTGCCAGATCTCAGTGCTGCTTTGCCCTATTCCCTCCTTCCTCTCCCTCCTCAGCAGAGGTGCCAGAAACTGCTGTCCTATAAAGATCCTAATTGCAGCAGCTGAAGCTGGAGGCGCATCATGAACTCACCAGAGACCCAAAGATCTTCTATTGGCTCTGGCCATCCTCAGCGTCTTTGGCCCGAGAGCAGCTTGAATGACCTTGTTTTTTGGCATAGATCATCCTGGGAGACGTGTCTCCACTCACAGATTTCTCATCACCTTTCCCCCCAAAACCACACACGTGTTCCTCTCTGCCAGAGGGCACAGCCTCCACTGCTGCTGTGCATGAGGAAAGACCTGCAGTTGGGGCTGCAGAGGGGTTCAGAGCTCCGACGCAGGAACAGCCGCACAGCAGCCCTGTCCCCAAGGCCGCAGAAGCTCCGCGTGCATCTCCTCGCAGACCTGCCCAAAGGAAACGGGGGTTTGTCAAGTCAGCCCCGCTGTATGTTGAAGACCATCCGCCAAATTGTCCTTAATGAAGAGGCGGCAAAGGGGGAAGCCTCTGATTTGATACGGATTGTGGACACCTCCTTGAACATGTGCTAAATCCCGGGAAGCCTGTTCCTCCAGAGCAGGCAACCCGGTGCTTTGTTCCAGTCGGGCAGGGGGCCTGGGGGCCTCACACGGTGACACATGGGGTGGCCTTTCTGTGGGAATCATGCTGCTCAAGCCCTTGATTTGTGTTTCAACTTCACAAGCTTCTTTGTCCGAATCTGATGGAGGGAGTGTGGTCCAGGCAAGAAGACGGTTCACTTGGTGGAATAGTCTGTCAGGCCTCTTCCTAGAAATCCAGTCTATTCCAGAGACCCCAACGCTGGGAGGAGATGGCCTTCCTGGGGGCCTCTGTCTCATCACTGGGCCACAGTGCTCCTGGCTTACCTCCAGCAATAGCCAACAAAGGGTAGAAAGCCCAACCTAATGGTTTGTTTTTCTTTCCCAGATATGGCTCTGCATAGCATATGGAAACCAGGACCTTATCCAAGATGGGAAGCCCTCTTTCCCTCTCCATAGCCCCCATCCCTTTCTCCTTATAACCTGTCAATGCCAGAGTTCAGTGTTAAAAGACAAAATATAAGTATTGAATAAGTGGTTCATTTGCTGAATCCATTTGATAAGAATAAGCCACCAGCTTTACAGTGTGCCTCATGGATTTTAAATACCTTGGGGGCACCCGCTCAACCGTGCTCTTTTTATCACCTAGAAATCCCCAATAGTGGAAGGTGCCCCTGGAGTATCTCAGCTGGAGAAGGCCGGTGGGATCCCTCAGTGCAGTGCCTCCACCTAGTGGTGGGGGAGAGCACGTCAATCTATTGGGCCCAACAGAAAATGGGTTTCCAGAAGAAAGGTTAAAGAAGCGATGTGGGTAGGAAGATGCATCACTTGGACTCTTTAATGAAATGGAGCGAGTCAGGAAAGCTCTACCAACAAAGGTATAATCACTTGGACTCTTAAAGGAAGTGAGCCCAGATGAGCTCTACCAGCAAAGGTATCCCAGGAGCCTGTTAACAAAGCCAGGCTGGCTACCAGCCCTTTGATTTTTCATCTTATAGGTCCCCACTCATGCTCTGCCAGGGGCTGGGGCAGGAGAGCCGATTTGGGACTGCTGGCCCAGCCCTGATAGGGAGCCCCCCTCCCACGACCCCTCTGCAGGCTCACCCCACCCCCACCCCCACCCCAACCCCCACCAAGGCAGTTTTCCCTTCTTTTGTGTGTGTTTTCTATGTTCTTAGTCTCTACTCCTATTCCTGCCGCCTTTGCGGATCAGGACCAGCTCCCAACCACAGACAGAAAATGATACCATGTACAGCGGCACACCTTGACCAGTTGCTAATTTTCACTGTTGTGAAAGTGATTTGATTTAGAATTAAATGGTTTTACATTACTGCGAGCTGTGGGCTTCTTATCCGTGTCACGGGGTCAGGGGGACGGGTTAGGGAGGAGTCGCACTGGCCTGGCCCCTGGAAAGCACTTGTGTGTCCTTGGGAATGTCACCCTGAAGACAGTCTTCAAACAGCCATCGAGGAGTAGGCTGGAGGCCTGGCCTCATCCATCGCCCTGCCCAAGGGGTGACCGGTCTGACAGGCAGCACTGGCCCCGACAACTAGGGAATTCCTAAGCTCGCAGGCTGCCACACGGAGCTTAGCTGTGGCCCATCAGAGCCGGAGGACAGACGTTACTGTCAGCAGCTTCCTGCAAGCTCTGTGACAGGGCAGGCAGCCTGCCCAGCAGGGTGTGCTGCTCCACGGAATTCCTCGGTAGCAGAATGGGAGATGGAAGATGGTGAGGTCACAAACCCGGCCCAGCCTCAGGCTTCCCAGCACACCAGAGCTACAGGTCATCCCTCGGAATGGAGCTCTTTTCTCCCTTACACTGTGACCTAACAGTTATCAAGTTGATGAGTAGCGTGGCTCAGTGGTTCTCAAGGCCCCTCAGCCAGCTAGCAGCTGCCAGAAGCCAGTCTGCTGTCCTAACTCCTGGTCCAGTGCTCTCTCCTCCATAAAGAGGAGCCTGCAGGACAAGTCCAGTAGACAGGTGTGTTTCCTTTGGCCTACATGGCATTTTCAGAACTTTAATGTTCCCAATATTTTAAAAAGTGGAAAATTTCACCTAAACATCTGGATTTTGATTTGTCTTGAAAAACTGGGAAGATCGGATGTGCTGAGTTCATTTATATCCTTCCTTGGTCTAAGGATCTGACCCTGGAGTGGTGGTTGCACCCACCCCCATTATGTACTGAGTGTCTGTTTATCCATAGTGGCGCAGAGAAGTGGCTTCTCTGAGCTGGAAGCTTCTAAAGAAAGTCCACGCTTAAGCCCCTCCCCCAAAGCTAGTTAATGGAGACCTATTTTCTCCATATTCCTATTCTTGATTCCAGGAGTGTTTGAGGGTCAGGAGACCTGGGCTCCCAACCCAGCTCAGCTCCTCATGAGCTGTGCCATTTCGAGGAGTGGAGCGTATCCTCTGGGCCTCAGCCGTCCCCATCTGTAAAATGGGCTGAGTCCTCTGTGTTGATGCCTCCCGCCCGCGCGCGCTAGGGGGCGCTAGGGCCGCCTCCAAGTGGCGGGGCCTGCACGTGGGGCGGGGCCTGTGCGGGGCGGGGCCTCGGCGGGCGGGGCCTCGGCGGGCGGGCCCGGGTGCCAGGTGCGGTTTGGTCCTCCCGGGGCGCCGTAGGCGGTGCATCCCGCTCGCGCCCGGGGCCAAGGTCTTGCCGCGCCTGAGGCGACAGCGGCGCGGAGCCGAGCGGCTGCGGCCCCCGCCCCTTCCTCCGCACTTCCGCGCCCGGGACCATGGCCGCGCCGGCGGGTAAGGAAGGCCCGCGCCATCCTGTCCGCCTCTCTCTCTCTCTCTCTCTCTCTCTCTCTCTCGGAACCCGGGCCCGGGCGCTAGAGGGGAGCCGGCGGCCTCTCGGACCTTCGGGCTGAGGGGACCCCCATGCGTTCGGGCTCCTGAGAAGGAGAATTGGGGGAGTGAGCCCCGCGCTCCCCGAGCCCCGGAGGTGGTGGGGCTGGGGCGCTGGAGACGGAGGGCGCCCGGGGCGGGCGGAGGACCCGGGGGGAGGGATGCTGGCTCCGCCGGGGCTTTTAGCTGCACTTGGCGCCCGCAGATCCCCAAACTAACGCCTTTCAGAGGAAGCCGGGGGCCTGGGTCCCCGTGGAGCGGGGATTTGTGGGGTGTGGGGAGTGCGGGAATCTGGGGTTCGGGGCAGTTCAGAGGGGATGGAACGTTCCCTGGGGTCCGGATTTTCTGTGGGAAATGGGGGAGAGGCTGACTCCCCGACGGGCTCCAAGCTCCTCGCCGCGGGTGCCTGGGGCGCTTTGCAGGAAATCGGGGAGTGGGGCTCCCCTTGGGGTTTCAGGCACGGATTGGCGGTGAGGGGTCGGGAGCGTCCTCCCTGGGCGAGGGGGCCCCTGGGGCGCGGGGTGCTCCCTTGGCCTAAGACAAGACACGTGGCCAAACACCTGGAGGGGGAGGGAGGGGGGGGAGCTGGGCCTGCCACCCCCCCACACACACCGCCCCGCAGCTTCCTGCCCCCCCCCCGCCCGCTCCCCCTCCCCCCGGGACTGGTGTTGCCGGGGCTTCCTCGCCACTGGAGCGGGTGGCCCGGCCCGCAGGCCGCCCGGGTCAGCGTCCAGGGGCTCTCTAGAGGCAGCAGGAGGGAGCACGGGGGGGGGGGGGGGGGGGGGGGCTGGTCCTGCATGTCTGCCCCCCACTTCCTGGCTTTCAGCCCGTGGACAGTCACTTCCTCCCTCCTGAATGCAAGGACCAGGCCCCCGGCGGTCACTTCCTCCGCGTGGGAGCCTGGGCTTCTCCTCGTTGTTGATGATGGGCTTCTAGAGAGAGAGGGATGGGGGGGGGGGGGTGCACCCTGTCCGTTTCGTTTCTTTTTTTAGAATTCAGAGTTTTTCAACTCAAGTGATTTTCTTTCTTTTTTTAAAGATATTTTATTTTATTGTTAATCCTCACTCGAGGATGTTTTTCCATTGATTTTTAGAAAGAGTGGAAGGGCGGGGGAGGGACAGATAGAGTAATGTCAGTATGAGAGAGACACATCGATTGATTGGTTGCCTCCGACATGCACCCCTGACCACATGCACCCCCGACCTGAGCTGGGGATCAAGCCTGCAACCGAGGTCCTTGCCCTGGACCGGAATGGAACCTGGGACCCTCAGGCTGCAGGCGGATGCTCTGTCCTGAGCTCCACCGGCCAGGGCTCAGATGGTTTCCGATGACGTTTCCTAACCTCTGTGTAACACAGGCTCCGTCTTGCACCTCGATTCTCAGAAATGTGTGAAAGATCTTGGCGTCCAAGTGTCGGTTAGGTTTCCTCTGAGTGAACGAAAAAGCTGTCCCTCGGTGCATTGGTCTATACGTTCTGCCGTCAGAATAGTTGTTGGGTATTTCTGTGCCGTGCACTTAGCCAAGCACGGAGGAGCGTAGTGATGAACTACACAGACACAGGCCTTGCCTTGGTGGTGCCGACAGTCCTAGAGATGGACAGCAAATAATCGAGGTGTAACAATGCAGATAAATGCTATCATAATTGAAATTAAACAACGAGGTAATAGGAATGCACCTGGGCTGAGTGGCTAGGGAATGCTTTTCTTTAAAAAGCAAGTTTATGCTATGCTTCCCCCTGAGACTCAGTAGAAATTCGTCCAGCAAAGAACACTCCAGGCCGAAGGGACAGGGTAAAAAGGCCCCGAGGTAGGAAGGCAGGGAGTATCTTTGAGGAGCCGAGAGAAAGCCAGTCTGGCTTTTTTATGGGTGAGGGGACCACGGCTCAGAAACCACCTCCCGGTTCCATAGCCAGCTAAGCGGCGGTGGTCGGAGTTCACGTTTTCCAACTTGAAATTGAGGGCTTCATCCTCTCTATTACAAACACCAGAACCAGGTTGCGCGGGGAGTCAGAGAAGGAAGTGGGGCTTCAGCTTTCCCTGGTTCTGGCCAAGCCGTCTCAAGACAACTCCGACTCCCGTGTAACAGGAGAATCAGCGACAAGGAAATCAAATATTTACCGAGCGCCTGTGATGTCTAAGGCACTGGGCCGGGACAAGGTTTACCTCTCAGGCATTTTAACAGATGCTAGAGCCAGGGAGAGACGGGCTCGTGTAACTCTCCTCATTTTACAGAGGAAGAAACGGGGGCCCAGGGATGAAAATGGATTTGTCCAGGCTCACTCAACTAGCGGTAGAGCCAGGACTGACCTAGGACTTACCTGTTCCCGTTGTAATATTCCAGGCTGCTTGAGACATGTGGAGTCTGGCACACAGTGAGCCCTTAATAAATATTTGTAGAAATAAATGTGTGATTTGTGCCTTTGAGAAATTCCCTGTCTGCTTAGAGTAATGAAGGGGAAAAAAAAACCCAGACAAATCGCGACAAGCTGTATAGCGCACGCTCCCTCCCAGGGGCATGCCTTTCCCCTCCCCCACAGGCATCGGCTCCCAAACCCTAAGGGACCCCACCCCACGAGGCTTGCAACCAGGGCAGCAATGGGCAGTTCATCCCTGCCAAACCCCTGAACTCGTCCCCAGGCCCCCTTTTCTCGCGGGGGGTGAGGGGGGGGGGGAGGAGACAAGCTATATAAAGCCTGTATGTGATAACATTATGGAATTTCAGAGGTGAGGGAGAACTCTATTCATACATTCATTCTACAAATGTATATTGAATTCGTACTGTCTGCAAGCATTTCTAGGCCCTGGAGGTACTTAGGGAACGAAATAGACCAAATCCCTTCCCTCTTGTTCTGGTGGGGAGAGATGGACAATAATGAGCTAGATGAATATCACAGGTCAGGGATAAATGCTCCGAAGAGAAATAAAGTAAGATAAGGGCGTAGGAGCAGTGGGAGGTCAGGGAGGCCTCTCTGGTCAGTGACATCTGAGCAGAGAAAGGAAGCAAGGACTTGAACCATTTGAATATCTGGGGGAAGAACATTTTAGACAGAATAAAAGAATGAGTAAAGGCCCTAAGCCAGGAATGCGCTTGGCATATTTGAAGACCAGCAAGGTCTCCAGGATGGCTACCAGGTCTGGTTGGGGAACGCTGCTTAAAGGAGGTAAAATTGAGAAGTCTTAAAAAAGGGTGGGGGTGGGAGGGTTAGTATCCTGGTGGGGAAGAAACTGGAGTAGGAGTCAAAGCTGGGCAAGGCTCAAGGTCTTCCCAAAAGATGGTGAATTGATACATGTAGAGGCAAGGCCGGGGAGGTGGGGGAGTCATAGGAAGTGGAAGGTGAGGCTCAGAGGGTGGCTGAAGCCAGACTGGAGTGTTTTAATGCTAGGCTGGTGGAATTTTCCCGCCTGCAGTAGAGACCAGAGGTTTAGAGGTAGGAAGAGTCATGATTAGGGCATTTGTTTTTATAAACTATCAATCTGGCATTGATAGGCAGAATGAAGTGGACAAGAGTAAGGAAGGGCACTAACCTGGAGGTGGATTCAGTGGGCCCTGAGCTGGGTGTCAGGGATAGGAACGGAGAAGAAGGCACGGACCTGTAGGAAATGCCTCATGTCGTGGGGCAGGGCAGGGTGACTTGAATAGCTCTGGGTATGTGATAGAGGGGTCAAGGTAGGGTTCAAGAAGACTATAAGGCTTTAAAGCTGCACAGAAACCCATCATGTTCAAGGGGCTGCGTTAAGCTTCCCACATTGATGCATCTTTTGGAGGCTGGGTTGATTCCCAGCGCAGAGCTAGCTTCTGATCAGTGCAGCCTGGAGGGGAGCTAAGTTTCAGGAACAAATTAGCAAGGGGTGGGGCATCGAGTTAGCATTTCAGTGAGAAGACCTGCAGCTGTAGCAATCTCTTACAAGTCTGTCCTTTTTCTTACTCTTGACCTTTCTTTATACAGTAGCAAGAATTAGGTGTTTGTTTGTTTGTTACCTATTGATTTATATCCAACAGTAGCTAGAACATGAAACCATTGCTTGGTTCTATTCAAATATACCTTGAGCGTCCATCCTGGGATTCTGTTTTGGCAGCTCCTACTGATAATTTATCTTTTCAGGAAAGAAAGTCTAATATGTAGTCAGATACATAGACTTTGGAGTTAGCAGACCTGTGGTCTCATTCCAGCTCTAACACTTGTTAATTGAGCATTTTCGTTTCCTCTTTAGTAAAATGGGAACAATAATAGTTCTTCAATACTAGTCCTTACCTCATGGTATCTTTATATTCGATTAATTCATGCTTGCATGGTGCTTAGGACACTGCCTGGCCCACAATAAGAACTTAAGCAGTTGGGATTCCTCCCCTCCCTCCCCTCCTGCCCCCATCATTGATAATGGGTAGAGAACTGCTGCCTGGGGATGTATGCATTGGTTAACCCGTTCTCTGATAGAGATTCTTTGTAGGCCTTCCTCCAGATAAGAAATTGCCAACTCATTCACAGCTAAGTGAACGTATGGTTGGAAGGGAGAACCCGAGTGGCCCAAAAGCCACAGGAACCACCTGTCTTGTTTGTTTCTCTACCCAGTATCTTATTACTCTACCGAGCTTGCCCTGCCCCCAGCACCTGGTTCCTCCCTCTCTGACATGGGTGATTTCTGCATACCTTTGTCCCTCACACCCCAGGAGTACTCACCAAGGCCCCCCAGCCCCCCCCCCCCCCCCCCCCCGCAGTGTGTGCCCTAGCCTGTGTCTTGCACATGGGCACATAGAAAACATTTTCTGAATTTGTTTTGAAAACATTCCCTCCAGAGTTTGGAGGTTAGTGTTGTCAGCTCAACCTTTTCCCCGGCCAACCCCCTAAATATACACGAAAGACAGAAGAAAAGCGACTCACAATTCAGCTGCCAGCTAAGTGCCGGGCAAGGGCGGGAGGTATTTTCACATAGATGACATTCTTTCTCTTAATCCTCTTTGTTGCCCTCTTTTTAGAGATTAAGAGACAGGCTCAGAGAGGTTAAACGGACACAGCCAAGTTTCAAACCTGGGTTGAAGTCCAGTTCTTCTGCTTGACCCCTTACACATGTTCCCTAAGAAACTAAAGGGCCGGCGAGAACAACAGCAAGAATGAAACCTTCTGAGATGCCTCTGTCTGAGCCTTCACTTGAAAAATGAGAGGCCCCCTGGTTTGGTGCCACAGGCTCTCAGAGCCAGAGGAATAATTGGATCCCTCCATGAGGGAAGAACCTAAGGTCCAGAGAAGTGCAGAAGCTCCTTTAAAAAAATCATCTAATCTTTTTTTCCTTAGACACTCCCTTGGGCAATATTTGGTAAGGTAGGGAGGAGGAAAATCCTTTGGGATACAGGGGAGAGTATCTAGGCAGTGGTTCTCAACCTTCTGGCCCTTTAAATACAGTTCCTCATGTTGTGACCCAACCATAAAATTATTTTCGTTGCTACTTCATAACTGTCATGTTGCTACTGTTATGAATTGTAATGTAAATATCTGATATGCAGGATGGTCTTAGGCGACCCCTGTGAAAGGGTCGTTCGACCGCCAAAGGGGTCGCGACTCAGATTGAGAACCACTGATCTAGAGACACCTTAGTCATTACTGTTAGTCTTTCTTGTTGGTAGCATGAAAATGTGGTCTTTTCTCTCTCTGCTGTTCCCCACCAGTGGCTGCCCCTGCCCCTCTGCTTTCCTGCTTTATCCCGGAACAAGTGGGATTTATTCACCTGACCTGCCCTTTCCCAGGGGGCACAGTGGTTACCCTACTTGTTGTTTTGTGCTGCCCTGAACTGGCTGGGTGTTGTTCCTGGTTCTCATTGTTTAGTGGAATATGAGAAGCACCAAGGATTTTTCTCAAATGAAAGGATAGGATCTGTGCATGTTGGTTCAGGCTAGGCTTTATGGTCTCGTGAGCTCTCCGGCCTTGGGGATTTCTCGCCACTTTGAAGTTTGGAAAGGACTAGTTTGCAGAAGCCCAGCTCTTAGACCAAGATTAAGGTGAATATGAGTGTCTTGTGGGAAATGGACTGGCTCTGAGCTGGGGTCCCAGGCCGAGCCCTGCCACTGAATGACTGTGTCGTCTTGAGCAAGTCTTACCTTGTCTGAGGCTGCATAGGGTAATAAAATGCAACTGATCTGGTAGTCTCAGAACCCTTTTGAGCCCCTCCTAGACCAGTTTTCTGATGGTTAGGAAACTTGATTCTCCTCCTCTAAGCCCATTTTTCTTTCAGAAGAATGAAAGGGTTGGATTAGAGTAGATGATTTTTATAAATTTTATCTTTTAATATATTTTCATTGATTTCAGAGAGGAAGGAAGAGGGAGAGAGATAGAAACATCAGTGATGAGAGAGAATCATTGATTGGCTGCCTCCTACACTCCCTCCCACCCCCCACCCCCCCCACTGGGGATCTAGCCTACAACCCAGGCATGTGCCCTTGACCGGAATCGAACCTGAGACCCTTCAGTCCGCAGGCCAACGCTCTATCTACCGAGCCAAACCGGCTAGGGCTAGAGTAGATGATTTTTAAAGGCCATTCTAACCTTACCATCCTGCCATCCTAGTGCCTGCCCATGGATTCACAGATTGTTGGAGGGGCACATCACTATTTATTTACTAAGTTGGGAGAGAGAAGTGTATATAAACTGAATATATTTTATACCAGTATCCAAAAGGTCCTGAAGGTAAGACCCTCTGTAATGAGCCATTTGTTACCATTTTTACCTTGTTTGCATGGCACATTTACTGCTTCCTAAAAGCAACAGATTCCCATAATCAAGTCATAGTTTTCTGATTATTAAGCACCTAATAAGCCCCCCCCCCCTTAATTGTTTGAGGCTGTGGGGGACATTTACTTAATCAAGCTTCCTTTCTGGACTCTGACAATCAGTAGCCACTGTTGATAAGTCTGCAAATATGAGAGGCAAACACAATGAAAGGAGCGGGTCAACAGCCTGGTACAATGAGGTCTTTTCCCAGAGGAAGAATGTCCCAGGCCGACTGCACTGGAATCTGGATTGGTCTTCCATTAGGCCTCATGGGACTCTCCATAAACTTCGTATTATTATATTTATCTTACATTTCCTAGAATGTAGGCTGTAAAAGAGTTAGGATCGTTGACTTTCAGGGCTGCGAGGAAGCTGAAAATTCCAAGAGTATTCTCTTGAAGAGTGTCCGGGCTTTGGGAGGTCAAAGGCTCTGGGTAAATATCTTTGCTCAAGTACAATATGATAGACTGAGGCCTGTGTTTCTACATAAGACTTCACCTGTAGGTAGTCACCCTGGGAGTCGGAGCACTTACTTATTTCTGTTTTTAAAAATATATTTTTATTGATTTTCAGGGAGGAAGGGAGAGGGAAAGAGAGAGAGAAACATCAATGATGAGAGAATCATTGATCAGCTGCCTTCTGCAATGGGGATCGAGCTCACAACCCGGGCAGGTGCCCTTGACCGGAATCGAACCTAGAACCCTTCAGTCCTCAGGCCAACGCTCTATCCACTGAGCCAAACCGGCTCGGGCTCAGAGCACTTATTCCAGTGAAATCATCCGTGTTAACCGTTGGAGCTTATCTTTAGAAAGTACCTTTATAGTTGACCAGTGGGTACAACTTTGCAGTTGGATTCACCACACAAAGGGTTGTCTGTACTGTGCCAGGCTTTATGCTAGGCCCTGGAGATTTGAAGATCTTCAAAATGTGATCTTTGCCCCTTTGAGCTGGAGGGAAGGGGACAGAGAGGGAGGAACTGAGGGAGGCAGAAAAACATAATGAACTGTAATTACAGAACCAATGATGTAAAATCGGTATAGGCAAAATGAACCAAACACTGCCTGCCTTTGGGGGACCATCAAGGAAGGATAGAAGTTTGATTAAGGGAAAAGATTGACAAAGTATTCTAAACACAGAAAGCCTTGAGATTCCCCCAAAGAAAACTATAAGGTTTTAAAGCTACATAGAAACCCATCATGTTCAAGGGGCTACATTAATGTTAGGATGCAAGAACATGAATGTGAGTGGCAAGAGTAGAAAATAGGTCAAGATGTGACTAGAGCATCCCTTTGTAAGGGATGATGAGAAATAAAACTTCTTTGGGGCCACTTTGTGGAGGGACATATTCCCTCAATAAATGTTAATGAGAAAAAAAAAATGTTAATGAGAAAAAAAAATGTTAATGAGGGGCTGTGGTAGGCCAGGGACGGGTCTTGGTTCCCTTAGTCCTTCAGAGCTAACAAGAGCCAACTTTAATGCTGTGTGAGGAGTTTGTGTTCCTGCCTCAGGACCTTTGCACGTCTCAGTCTCCAATGTAATCCTTCCCTCTTCCTTTTTTGCATTGCCTCCTAAATTTATATTCATTCTTTAGAGCTCAGCTTGGAAATTACTCCCTTGAGGAATATTTGTTTGCTCTACCCTAACCCCATTTTCCTAGTTAAGAACTTGATATGGTCTTCATACCACTTGCCCCACTTATAATTAAAATAATTATGTCATTGTTCAATATCTGCTGCTTAATCTCACTTTTGTTTGCAGCATAGTGTTAGACACATAGGTGGCATGCAATAAATATTTGCTTAAAGAATGACCAAAGCGTGTCCACTGAATTTAGCAATAAGCAGTCACTGTTGACTTTGGTGAGACAGTTTCTGAGAAATGGTGGAGGTGGAAGTCAGATTGCGGTGGATTGTGCGGTAAGTAGGAAGTGAGGAAATAAGGGCAGTTTTGTGTAGACAGCTTTTTAATATGTGTGCTTTGAAGAGGGAAGCGAGTGTGGTGCAGAGAGGAGAAAATGGGATCCACTTTTTAAAAAAATATTTTTATTGATTTCAGAGAGGAAGAGGGAGAGAGAGATAGAAACATCAATGATGAGAGAGAATCATTGATGGCTGCCTCCTGCACGCCCCCCTACTGGGGATCAAGGCCACAACCCAGGCATGTGCTCTTGACCGGAATTGAACCTAGGACTCGTCAGTCCCCAGGCCGACACTCTATCCACTGAGCAAACCCATCAAGGTGGGATCTACTTTTTTTTTTTTTTAAATGGGAAAGACTTGAACTTGTGTAAGTGATGATTGGAAGGAGCTAATGGAGAAAGGAGTGATGGTGGAGATAACTGGAAGTGCACATCTCCCGAGTGGGGGAATAAGGTGGACTGCAGAACAGCAGGGCCCTGCTAAGTTCAGCCTTTGCTCTGTAGACATTGGGTAGCCGGGATAAACCGGCTGATGTTGTGCAGTACACAGGGGAAGAGAAGCCAAAGACCTGCACTCGGCTCAGCGAAGGGCAGGGAAGAATTGGAGAGACACTTGGGAGGTGAAACCAGGTAAACGTGAGAGAAGGGAGCAGAGATCATTTTTTGTTTGTTTGTTAGAGAAATCTTGATTTCTGTGCCTGTAGTGCCTAGCACAGAGCAGGTGCTACATAAGTGTTAAATGGCTTTGAATTCCTCCGGACTGGAGAAAACAGGGCGGGCTCTGGAGGGTGTAGCAATAACAAGTTCTCTCTCGAATATCCTCATCATACAAAGTCCTGGTCCTTTTTGCATTTTGGGAGCAGCCAGAAGTCATTCCGAGCCAAGATATTAAAGTGTTGAGTCAGTGGGTGGTCAGGTTAGAGACTATTACTTTTGGGTTAAAAATTAAAAACAAAGAAGCAAGGTGTGGCTTAACATAATGAGATTTGCTGGGGTGGGGCGGCAGTTCACAAAGGGACTCGAACGGCCTTCCATGATATTGTTCCAAAAAATGTTTGCAGCTGGTACCTCCAGAACGTGGGAGGTTCATTTGGATGTCTGTGTTCATCCAAAACCCTCCTTCACGAATTCACTTTCTCACCCCCTCAACCTCCACCCCCATCCATAACCCATTTGAATGAGTCTCTCAGACTTTCTGCTTTGCAGTCTGTGAGGATGGGTGATGGTGCACTCTCTGGCCTCTACCACCCAAAGACCAAAGAGGCCCCTCAGGGGAGTCTGAGAAGCTGAGATCCTGGAGGCGATGGGCATGTATAGCCCATCACCATGGAACTAGAGGAAAGGAGCAGGTGGGGAAGGGTTCTGAAGCCTTCTGCCAGCGTGTTCAGTTCTCCTCTGGGGTATGAGGACAGCTGCCTGTGCCCTGGCTGCCCCGAATGCTGCTGACCAATCTTGAAATGCCCGGAGCCGTGCATTGTCTGTTTACGGTGGCTGTGCCCGTGGCAGTCTGGAGTTACCCAGAGAGAACAAAGCTGCATACACAGAGCACAAGGGAGTCTTGTAACAACCTGGTCCCTCTTTCTAGGGCTGAGGCAGGTACCACGGCTTGATCTCAGCTGCCCTCTTTATTTCAAGAAGTTGGCAGCCGAGCCACACCCGGCGTATTGTGTTTCGTCCTTTTTGGAGGGACATGGACCAATTCTGCTATTGTCCATCCTACTATCTCAGCTTGCACAGCCCTTCCCCACCCTATCTCAGCCTTCGGTAAATCTTTCCCATCTTTCAAGGCTCAGCTCAAGTGTCAGCTTCCCCTACAAAGACTTTCCTGGCTCCCCTAAGTGGAACGCGTAGGAATTAACATGGTGGGGCGGAAAGAGCGTGGGCTTTCCGACGAGCCAGACCTGGGTTGGGATACTAGATCTGCTGCTTGGCCTGTCACCGTGGCCCCAAGTTTCAATTCCCCCATCCATTCAATGAGTGTAGTAACAGCTGCCTCGCGAGATTCTTTTGAGAATTAAGTGAGAAAGCACCTGCCATAATTCTTGGAAAATAGGAGGCATTCATTGAATGTTTATTCTTTCCCTTCTACACCTATAAGGTCTATCTCCGAACTAAAATAGCACTTTGCTTCCACTTCAGAAAGAGCGTCTAAGGGAAAAATGACTACGTGGAAGGATGTTTCTTTTCCCAGTGGATGTGCATCCCAGTGGAGCAGGGATGACGTTATCCAACTGTCTCCAACCTAGAGCTTGGCGAGGACCCATGGGTCCAACGAGAGGACCCATGAAGCTGGTTGAATGAGGGAGCTCCTGGACTAGGTGGTGGAAATCTGCACAACCAGGGCTTTTGAGGAATAGCCAAAGGCAATAACATGATTAACCTAGAAAGGAGCCGTTTCTGGGTGCTGGTTGAGAATAGTTGCAGGAACGGCTGATCCAAAAAAAAAACAACCTTGTTCATTTCATCGACTCAGAACTATAAGCAGGGCTGACACTTCTAAAAAAAGGCAGATTTTGTTTCCGTAGAAAAAGGAACGATCAGAACCATTTTTTAAAACGTATTTCCTCTCCCTGGGGAGATGAGCAGGCAGTGCTTCCAGAGATGGTGTAGAAAAGGGAGTTGTGCATCTGGCCGAACATTGGATTAACCCTTTCAATATGAGAATCTGTTAACTGAGTCTTATTCCACACAGTAGGAGTCAGTGTCCCTTAACCCTTGGTACTTCCGGCCTCTGAACCTCCCTCCCCCTCGGTTTTGTGTGCAGGTGAAGATGCCTGGAGGTGTCGGGGCTGTGGGGACCATGTTGCTCCAAGCCAGAGGTTGTACAGGACTGTCAACGAAGCCTGGCACAGCTCTTGCTTCAGGTAAGTGGGTGTGTCCTCCTGTGTTGCCAGTGCATTACGGGCTAGGAACGATGTCATTGTCTGGAATCTACAAAAACAAGCTTTTGATTGGGAACTTCCCTTTTCAGTGGGGGTGGGATGGGGAGGGATGTGCCAAGGTGAAGGTGCAAGAGCCACAAATGTGCCAGGTGCAGCTAGAGGTGATGGGGGGATGAGAGGAAGTCTTCCCAGGGAGTCCCAGCATTCTCACTTAAATAAAAACTTCTTTATTGACTGATTTCAGACACACACACACACACACACACACACACACACACACATCCATTTGTTCTACTTGTTTATGCATTTATTGGTTGATTCTTGCATGTGCCCTGACCAGAGATTGAACCCACAATCTTGGTGTATCAGAATGATGCTCTAATCAACTGAGCTACCTGGCCAGGGCCACCCTCACTGTTTAGGTGAGGAAACTGAGGCCCAGGCCTGCACTACTGATTACGCAGGTGCCTCAAGCGTTGTTTGGAGTGCAGTTGGCAAAGCCAGCTCTTCTTCACAGCAGGCTGCCTGCCTAGGTTCCTGCTTTGTGTTTTTTTGTTGCGTGGTTTGTTTGTTTTTTTAGTGTGCCTGTCCGTGAACACTGTCCCAAAGAAGTGAAAAGGAGCTTGCAGTATAGAAAGAAAAAAATAGCTTTAAGATCGAGTGGGGCAATAAGGAGATGGGGACCCGACTCCCCGATAGGATGTAGGTTACAGAATACGGAGGGCAAAATCACAAGACACCTGTGGGTTAGGGGTTGGGGTCATGCTGGGAGCTGATTGGTCAAAAGTGAAGTAAGGGTAATAAATCATTTCTTCAGGTCTTAAGGACAGTTCTGAGGTCTTTTCTAGGTCCCTCTGTCTGGTCTCATGGACAAGTAGCCAGGGGATTGGGCTCAGGAGCTGAAATATAACTTAGGTCAAGATGTTATCTTTAGCCCAGCCAGCATGGCTCAATAGGTTCAGTAGTTGAGCGTAGACCTATTCAATTCCTGTTTGCGGCACCTGAATGGTTTTGGGCTCAACCCCAGTGGAGGGCATGTAGGAGGCATCCGATCAATGATTCATCATTGATGTTTCTCTCTCTCTCTTCCTCTCTGAAAACAATAAAATATATACATATGTATATCTTTTAAAAAGATGTTATCTTTAGCCTGCCAGACCTTGTGACTATTAGGTCCCGACTACTGGGTTACTGTCTTCTGCTCCTTGGGGGTTGTTGATTATCCTGTCCTGCTTTTTGTTATTAACTTTGTTATAGCTCTTATTGTTCAAAGACAGCTCAGTTTCTTGAAAATAACAGAAACTTTAAAGTCAGATTTGTTCCTGCTGTCTAAGGCTCCGTTTTCTCCTCAGGAAAATACAGATGTCCAGAATCTATCTCAGACTTACTAAGATTGAATGAAATAATACATGGCAAGGGCACCCACTGAACGGTTGTTCCTTTCCCCCGTGAGCTTAGAATCCGCAAGAGGGGGAGCTTGTCTTTGCCTCCTCCAGAACACAAAACAGTGCCTGGCCTGCAGCCATTTCTCTTCGGAAGCTGGGTGGGCATGTGGGGCCCCCGTGGCCTGAAGCTGAGGGGCAGTGCTCACATCCTCAGAATGAGACAGACGAGACAGGCACCACGCGCTCTGAATTCCAGCGCCCACAGACACGCTGATAGCAAGTAATTTAATTGACCTTTAAGCGCTTGCCTCCACCGGGAACTACGTGGGGGGTTAGCCTGGAGAGCTTGGGCCTCTGGAAGAGTTGGAGGGGAACCAGCTTTTTTCTGCCCTTTCAGCTCTAACTCAGAGCTCTCCAGTCTTCTCTGGATCTCATTGCCTTGGTTCCTCCTCCTCTCACTCCCAGGGAAGTTGATTGTCCCTTTACTCTGCCTGTTAGTGAGATAGCAGCAGAATGTCAGAGCTATCAAGGACCTTATAGATAAAACCTTGGGCTAGCCCTTTCATTTTAGACCCAAGGCTAAAGAGCAACAACATCAGAACCCGAGTTCCCAGGCCTTGGCATCTAACCCATATGGTCGTATTTGTCCTTGCTATTTTCCTATTTGTATGAATAGTTCCTATCCAAAATAAGCAAGACCAAAAGCTCTAAAAATTAGGGAAGCTAATCTTTGGAGTTTTGGGATTCTCCTATAGCTAAAGAACTTAAGAACTAGAAGGGACCACCTACTGTATGATATAACCCTTTCATATCAGAGATGAGAGGCCTCAAACCAAAAAGACAAAAAGAGTTATACAAACAGGCCATGGATGACAGGAGCTGGCCTTAGAACTGAAGTCTTGGGTTATTTGTAGGTCTGATCAGATACTAGCTTGTTAGATAGGACTGTGTGTGAGAGAGAGAAACACACACAAATACGTGTGCATAAACAGGTAAGGCACATTATCATGGTAGATCAGAGTGCAGGCTATGGCTGAGACTGTCTGATTTCAAATCCTGTCTGCAATTTATTAACTGGCCTTAGGTGACTTCCCCGAGCTTCAGGCACCTCATCTATAAAATGGGACTAAGAATGATACTCATGCCTCGCTGGCATGGCTGGCTCAGTGGTTGAGCATCAACCTATGAACCAGGAGGTCGTGGTTTGATTCCTGGTCAAGGCACTTGCCCACGTTGTGGGCTTGATCCCCAGTAGGGGGAGTGCAGGGGGCGGCCAATCAACAATTCTCTCTCATGGATGTTTTTATCTCTCTCTCTCCCTCTCCCTCTCTTAAATCAATAAAAAAATATATTTTTAAAAAACAGAGAGAATAGTCTCATCCCATAAGGTTGTTGAGGAAGATTAGATGTGGTAACCTATGTAAAGGGCTTAGCATAGCACCTGATACATAGAAAACTCTTAATCAGAAGCTGTTGCTTTCTATTGTGAGTGTGTGTCTACTTAACATTCATGTATTTATTTTTCTTATTACATACACACCCATTTGTCACCCGATGTGGAACCTCAGGGATTAAGGTTAACTTGGAGCTCCCCTTGCATAATTCAAGCAGAGATCATGCCTCAGTCTGGAAGTAGAGCATCCAGATTGTCTGCTGTTTGCAGCGTGGCCTCAAGGACAGATACCCTCTAATCCAGCTCTATGGAAGGAGCATAGCTCCCCACGCCTGAGCCTTCCCACACTAACTCAGTGACTGTAGAGCCTGGTCATTTGCACCGGGGAGAAAGGCTGCTTTGGAGCCCGCTTGACTTTTGCCCGAATGAAAGGAAGGACTGTATTGTCTGACTGAAGAAGTAACCTGGGTTCCGAGGAGCCTGAAGCATCAGCCCCGAATGGACTTTTAACACGTCTTCCACCCCAGCTCACCTGTGATTCTTTGTCAGAAGCAGGACCCTCTCCCTTCATTCTCCCCAAGGTATTCACTCTTCCAGACTCCCTTTCAGCCTTGCTCTTACCCAGCTGGGTTATAGTAACAAGAAAGGAAATGACTTTTCTTCTCCCCTCCCCCCACACCTTTGTTTTCCTAATCACAGGGTGGGGCTGGATATTGAATGGAGAAACTGCTGGGGTTTGGCTCCCCGTCTCCTCCCCTCCCCTTCTTCTTACACTGTCCTACCCTATCCTCCATCTGCAGCCACATCCTGAATCCTGCCTCTCACAGCCTTCCGCCAGTTTGTCAGGTCCCTGGGACAATAGGAAGCCACTTAGGGCTGGAACCCGGAACTGTCCCGTGGAGGCCAGCTGACAGATCTCCTGGAAGCAGCCCCGTCTGTAATTGTGCTGTTGCAGTTGGGCGCCTGGCCAGGGCCCCTCTGATCACTCTGGACGCCTGGCTGACCAGCCCTCTTGCTTCTTCTCCTCGACCTCTTTGGATTCTAATACTCCTCTGGCCTTCCCTTTCCTTGAGCAGTGCCATTGGTTCCAGAGCTGGGCCCATTCTCTCTGAAGCCCTCTGGAACTGGCTCCCTCTTACTGGGGGAGGCCCAGAAAGCAGCCGGACTGAACGTTGTTTTGTAGCTGAAGTTAAAGGATAGAGCTGTGAATGGTGACCTGGCCTCTTGGCATGTTTGCAAACCAAAGAACCTTGAGAAGTTTTCAGACTATTGTTCTTTCACCCTCATCAGAGGTGTTTGGCCCCGGGGGAGGGGTCGTGGGAGGAAGGAAAAGCTGCCTCTCTTAATCTTTGTGGCCGCTACCTGGGGCTCTATTACTTGACCTGGTTCCTAGCAGCATTATCAGAGGGGAAAAGCCACCATTCTTAAGGCTCCTGGGAACTGCTCAGGGCCTCCTTTCTCAGGATTATGAACGCAGACTATTGGAGCTTTCTCTTTTGAGAAGTGAGTTCTCAGGCCTATACTCTAGAAAAGAGGTAATGCAGATAGAGAGCTGTTATCACTTCATCAGACGACAAACCATTTCCGCTAAATTTGTGACTCCAGGAAAGTCCAGTGAAGAAATTGAAGGCGCAGCTGTGTGGCGACCAGCAACTGTGGTGTAAGAGGCTGGTGACAGTGGTGTAATAGCTTGGTGACAGTGTTTTTTGTGATGCTGAAAATCATGCTCGCTTTCTCACCCACACCCCCTTCGAAACAATGAAAATTACAGTAATAGGTCACATTTATTAAATGTTTACTCTGCTCTGGACACTGTGCTAAGCATTTCACATGCATTATCTTATTTAATTCCTACAACAACCTAATAACTGTAGATCTGGTCTTAACCTATTTTACAAATAGGGAAATGGAGGTTACTTGCTCACAGTCACAGAGTTAGTAAGTAGCATCGCTGGGATTTGAACCCAGGCATTCTGAATCCTTGCTTATAAGAGTCTCTTTGCATTCTTGAGTCTGGGTATGTCATTTATATGTCATTTAACCTCTCGGAGGCTTCCTCTTCTGTAACTTCAGGGTAAGAACACTCACCCTGCCTGCCACACACTGGGTATCAGATAACAATGAAGGGTTCATGCATTTTCAAGTGTCAAATAAAAGTGCTCTTAAATTTCTCCTGACTCCTGGATTGGGAGTCAGTGGAACAACCCTGCCACCTGCTGTTGTACTCTTGGTGCTGCTGCTCCATTTATGGACGCACGCCCTTGGTTCTGATGTGCTTGTTTGTCTAGTTTATTTATCTCCAAGGAAACAGCCGGCCAGCAGGTCATTAAGGCTAGCTGTCGGACAGGTGGCTGGGGCCTTCCTGACAGAGGAAGGGAAGGACAGACACCTGGGCCTTTCTCTGCCCCCATAAGAGACTCCAGCATTAACACACAGTGGGACTCCAAGTGTGTAGTAGCAGCATGTGACCGTCAGTGTGCCTCAATCCTGCTCTGTTCTTTGGGAAGAAAGAACTAAGACCTGATAGAAGCCCCACAGCTGCTATTCAGGGCAGAGATGGAGGGGGGTAGGGGTGGGGCCAGGGATGGATGATGGCTATTTATTAAGCACTGTATTAAGAGTTTCACTTATATCATCTGATTCAGCCCTCACAATAACCCTGCAACCCCATTTTATAGTAAAACAGGAAGATCCAGAAAGGTGGACTAACTTGTCCAGGTCACACAGAGCTGACATTTGAACTCCAGACCCCCTATCCCCCCCAGAGGGTCCTCTTTACACCGAGGCTCCCAGGAAAGAATAGTGGACTTGGAATCACAAGACCCAGATTTTAGTCTTAGCTGAGCCAGGCTAGTTGTGTAACCGTGGGCAAGCTCCGGTGCCACCTCGGTGACAGTAAATCCCCCCTCGGGGAGTAGGTGTGAGGCTTACGGAGGTCACGGCAAGGAAAGCACTCTGAGGACAGTATAACGACACGATGTGTAGGGTTAGCAGCAGCACATGGCAACACTGTGCTCCTTAAACCAACCAGCCGTTCACATACAATTTTGAGCACCATCTGCTCTATTAAAGGCACCAAACTAAGTGCTGTTGGGGATGCAGATTTGACCTACTGGCCTGGTCTCCTAACTGGCTCCCTCAGACCGCTGAAAAGCAGGTAATAGCCCTGGCCAGTGTGGCTCAGTTGTTTGGGCGTCATCCCATGTACCCAGAGGTCTCCAGTCCGATTCCCAGTCAGAGCACATGCCCGGGTGCGGGCTTGATCCCCAGAACCGGTGAACTCCTGGTTCATGGGTTGACGCTCAACCACTGATCCACTCTGGCCAGGCTTTACCATTGATTTTTAGAGAGACTGGGAGGGAGGGAGAGTGGGGTGGGGGGGAGAGAGAGAAACATTGATGAGAGAGAAACACATTGATTGGTTGACTTCTCCCTGTGCCCCCGACCAGGCCAGGGACTGGGGATCAAATCTACAACCCAGGTACATGCCCTTGAATGGTAATCAAACCCACGATCCCTCGGTGCTTAGGCCGAGGCTCTAACCACTGGGCAACCGACCAGGGCTCTTTGTCGCTCTCGACACAGTCTCTTTTCTTGGCTTTCATGTCATTCCACACTCTCCTGGTTTTCCCCCCACTTCTCTGGTCATTCCAGTTTGCTTATCCTCCTCTATCTAGCTGTGAGATGCTGCCATTTCCCCAGGCTTCTGTTGTCCTCCCCACACTGATAAACCCCAAAATTAGCATCTTCAGTCTGAACCTTTCCACTGACCTCTAGACCTATTTTTCCTGTCATCTTCACATACCCAGCTGAATGTCTTGCAGGCATCTCAGACCCAGCTAGGCTTTCGGTCTTCCTGGCAAATGGCTCCTCTCCCATTGTAGCCTGGCCCGTTGAATAGAGATACCACCCTCCGCTCACTACCCGAGTCGGGACCTGGGAGTCTTTCTGATACCTCTTCTCTCTCATTCTCCACATCCAAGCCTGTTAGTTTTATCTCCAGATTATATGTTTGAGTGCGTCCACTTCTTTCCATTTCTCCTCCCACCCCCTGTTCCAGGCTACCATCATCTTATGTGTAGGACCACAATAGCCTTCGTCCACAGTCACTCTGCACCTCCACTCCATTCCCCACAGAGAGGCAGCCACAGTGAGTGATCTTTAAAGAAAATATCTGAGCCCATCACACTCTGTCGTCTCTCTGTCCTTGAACACTTCCACAACTTTCCGGCGTTCTTGAGTAAAGACCAAAGTCCTTAATGTGGCGTACAGAGCCCCCAGCCCCCGCCATGGTCTGGCCTCTCCCCACTGCCTCCCGCTCTCTCTGCTTCAGCCTCACTGCTCTTCTTCACAGGGGCCAGCATGCACCCTTCTTCCTTCTGACGAGACCTTTGTTCCTGCTGTTCCCTCTGCTTGGAATGCTCCCTCCCCTCTCTGGCCTAATGAACTCCTGCCCATTCTTCAGATCTTTACCTGGATATCTCAGGGAAATAGTTACAGAATAAGTCATGGTCCCTGTCTTATGCCTTCATAAGGATCTTCCCTTTGAAGCTGCTTTTTGCAGTTTCAATTACATGTTTATTTGGTCATCTCCTTCATGACACCCTGAGACTGAGAATCCTCTGCAAGCGCACCTTGGTCAGGGACCAGGGGGATTTCTGCCCCTCATTGTGTCACCACCGAGCGCACTGTTGGATGAATTGCCAGGGTAGCCAAGAGCTATGATGTAAGAGAGGCCTTTCCCTGCCCTCCCCCTCCCCCACCGTCCTTTCTTTCGCAGTCACCACGGGGCAATTACTGTAAACGGCAGGGAGGAATTGGTTCCCGACATTGGGTTGTTTTGGAAAATTCCCTGTAAGTGTTGAGGTGAGAAGTTATAAAGATTTGTCTCCTGTCCCCAGAGGAGTCAGAGAGTCTCCTGGCCAACAGCACTTCTCTCAGGTACAGTCCAGACAAGAGCCAACCCTGGAGGAAGAGAGACAGTGGAAGGAAGGAGTTCAGCTGCTCTAGCCCAATCTAATTGTAAATTGCTCTGAAATGTGACAAGTCTTGTTGATAATAGTAAGTAGTTTTGTTTGTTTGTTTTTTAAAGTTTAGACATCTTTGAAGGATGGCATTAGCTAAAGATGCCCAGTAGGTAGAGTGGAGGAAATGGAATACTAACCAAGTGTCTTTTACCGAAGTGTGACTTATGGTGGGGAGCGGGTGGATAGGTTGGTGATTCCACAAGAATTTGCAAATGGAAATTTGTCCTCTGGGACTAAACCAGTTGGAGATCCATGTTAGGAGAGCAGTAACATGCGGTAGTTAAGAGCACAGACACTACCTTGGTTCAAATCCTGGCTCTGCCGTGTCTTAGCTGTGCATCTTGGGCAAGTTACTCACCCTTTCTGTGCTTCATTTTCTCATCTATGAAATGGAGATACTGACCTACTCCCTAGTTCCTAGTGTTATTGCAATGGATCAATGAGCCTTGTACAGAGTGAGCACTCATGAGTGTTAGCCATTTCTTATTAGCGGAGCCAAATGGCTCCCCGGGCTGAACAATATGCGAATTGGTGATTGTTATGCCTCTAAAGAAGTAATGATTTTCCCCCATTAAAAATCAGTTTAAAAAAGCCAGTAGAATATTGAGTGGCCAGCAGTGAAACAGAAAGTGAAAAGTCAGTGAGGCAAAACTAGTAGTGTGTCCAGATACTGAATCTGGATTTGGTTACCAGAAAGGGGTTCTTTGTTACAAGCAGGGCTAGTTTGGCTGGCTCACTCCTGCCAGCGTGAAATTTCTCTCCGTGGCTTCTCATTTCCCTTTAAGTCCATGCTCACAGAGGGACCTTCTCATGCTTAACTCGGCTTCCTGGAACTCTTGATAACAGAAAGGGGCTGGAGGTAGTCCCTGTATAAGGCATGTGGGTGTTCTGATTTCAAGTGTCAATTCGTAAGTGGACAGTGGGATTGCCAGATGGTAACGTAGAAGCAGCCTAGCATGTCTGTGCCTCTCTGGGTACTGCGAAGGCCTGTTTCTGGACCTATCAGGCCAAAAATGAGGCCTGGCTTCGAGTCCTTCTCCAGGATGACGCTCCCCTCTTGGTGGTCAGCCAGTCAGCCTTTCTCTGACCACAACCCCTTCCTCATGGCTACCTTCAGCATTGACATACTGGCGTGGAGTATTTTTGCTCACCTCACTCCTTCCCTTTCCAGAGGAATCAGTGGAAGCCCAGACAAGCTTAGTGGCTTCCCTCAGCTCACACAGCCAGTTTGTTTTCAGACGGGTCGCATTCTCGGGTCTTCTCTGCCAGCCCGGGCTCTTCTCCGGGCCTTCCGTGGAGATTTGTTAAGGTGTCCAAGGCATTTTACCCCCCAGGACAGCCAGGAGAAGACCATCGATGCAAACACTGCATTTGACACCGAGTGTCGGCTGTTCCATTTTCTAACGTTAGTATCACAGAGCAACAGTGGATGGTTATCTACAAGAGATTACGATCTCATTCTTATGAGCTTACAGCCCACACAGAAAAATCTCAGCTATTAAAATGACCAACTCAGTAGCAATGTGGCCTGAGGACGAAGCCATCGTCTACTGGTAAGGACACTCGCTGGCCAGCAGACCACTCATGTGGACATGGACACGGCCAAAGGTAGACTTGAGAGAGTCAAACGGGCAACTAAAGACCAGCGCTCTCTCTGGTGTTTCAGGCTTAGCATCCTATTCATTGGGAACCTCTGCTTGTGTAAACACCTCTGATAACTTTTCACTGCCTGTGGGCAGCTCTTTGGCCTGTCAGACCCTGCCCTGGGTGCTCTGCCCCTGCTCTCCTCCTCCATCCCAGACTCCTCTCTGGTTATCCCTGCACTGAAGCTTACAGGCCATACCCTGTTATGCCCTGTTGCGTTTGTTGTACATGTAGTGCCCTTCTGGATGAAATGTTCTTGTCTGCCTGGCGATCATCCTAAGAGTCAACCGGTACATTCCCTCCTCTGTGGAGGAGCCTCCCCACATCCACCCTCACCTCTCCCAACCAATCGGAGGAGACCTTTTCCTTCATCTTTGTTATTTTCCTCAGACCTCAGAGATAGCCCTGTCACTCTTAGAGTATGACATTCTTTAAGTCTGGAGCCCCGTATCCAGTTCGCTTTGTATCCCAGAGCTTAGTGGAGGACCTAGAATTCAGTGGGTGCTCGGTGTTTGCTGGGCGAATGATGTTTTTATCGAATGACCACCTTTCTCTTTGGACACTTGGGTCAAGCCCTTCTGGTGGGCATCATCACCATCTCTTTGCTCTGTAGTATTCTCCCAGGCAAGAGCTTTTCTTTGGAAGTGGGAGCATGGAATAAGACTTCTGTCTGTAAGTGTCATTTCTGAAGTCTAAAGTCGTCCAAGCCTTGCCCTAGCCAGTTTGGCTCAGTGGATAGAGCGTCTGCCTGTGGACTGAAGGGTCCCGGGTTCAATTCTGGTCAAGGGCACATGCCCGGGTTGCGGGCTCGATCCCCAATAGGGGGCATGATTCTCTCTCATCATTGATGTTTCTGTCTCCCTCTCCCTCTCTGAAATCAATAAAAATACATTTTAAGAAAAGGAAAAGAAAAGAAAAATGGTCAGTAAATGGAGGTGGCAATGCTCGCCTTTCAGGATTCAGAAGCCACAGTGTCTCCGGGAGCTCCCTTCCCTGGTCGGAGTCCTCCCAGCCAATAGCAGGCCCCAGGTGGACATTGTTCCTTGGGTCGCACCTTACCTGACCAGAGCCTTCTTCAGAGGAGAAGTTGGGGTTATTCGTTGACCACTCCTCCCCAGAGTGCTCGTGCTGGGCTGCTGGCCTCTCATAGATGCCTTCAGCCCTGTGTCTTAGCTAGTTCAGCCCTGCGTCTTAGCTGGTTCAGCCCTGCGTCTTAGCTGGTTCCGAGGAGTCAGTTTGCTTGGCATCTAGCCAGGTTCCCCACTTGTTAAATGTGCAGGAGATTAACACCTTTCCTGCCATCTTATCCTGTCCTTAACTGCCCATCCAAGAATCCGTGCGGATGCCTCTGGCGCCTATAACTGCTGAATCCCCTGCCAGCTGTTCTGGGGACCTAGAAGAGCAGCTTCCCATGCAGGACCCGTATCCAAGGGCAACAGGGGGAAGTGTCTCCTCCAGAGCAACCTTTCACCTTCCAGTTCAGGGTGGCTGGGGCTCTTGGAAGTTGGCCCCGAGGAACCACAACACACTTGGGTCTGAATGGCCAGCCGCTTGTCACATCTGGTGATCCGTCCTTCAGGGGTTCCTCCTGAAACCTGGGTTTACGGGAGGCAAATGGGTCCCACTTAGGCGGGGCTTCTGCTTCAGCTCAAAACGTAAGAGACGTGGCTGCCCCTCTTTAGGGGGAGGCAGTTTCTGTGGCCTTGAGACGACCTCTCACTGGTTACCCACCCACCCACCCACTGAGTCCTTTGTGCGGGGAGTGGGGGGAGCAGAGAACGCCTGCAGCCTCCTGCTCACATTCCTAGACACCGACTCACTGCGCCCCGCCACCGCTGGAACAGCAGAGCTGTGTGAAATGTCAGGAGGAGTTATGCTCATGGGCTCCCTGGCCCCTGTCTCTTTGTGGCTTGCATTTTCTTCCATCTGCATTCTGTTCATCAGATGGGAAATCAGAGGGTGCAATTAGAAGACCATTTGCTAGTTCCAGACTTAATTTGGGGCCCCCTTCTTGCCTGATAGAATTACAGGGGAACGGAATCGATCTTTTGGTGAGAAATAGTTAGCTCTGTGGCTGGGAGAAAGAGCTCCCAGCTCTCCAGCTGTGCAGCCCTTTCAGCGTCCTGTGCACTGTTCCCCCCTTGCGTGCTGCCCCACCTCTTCTCGTGTGTGGCCCCCAGGCCAGGATCCTGAACCCCTCAGGGCCAGCTCAAGGAGTTTGAACTCAACTTCAGACACAAGGAAAAGGGGAGCCCTCTGTGACCTCAGAGGGCTGAAAAACGTGGAAGCTGGAAGCTATTTAGAGACCTAGCCACGGCCCAGACAGCGACAGCGACTTGCTGAAGGCCACATGGCTGGCCTATAGTGGTGGCAACAATGGTCTTAATGATATTAGCAGCGAACATTTATCAACCCTTAATGCGTTCCAGACTGCGTGCCAAGGGCTTACGTGCAGTGCATTGTCGTATTCAAACCCAGACAGTCTGGCTCTGGGCCCAGGCTGGGCTCCAGCCTAGCAACGGTAGAGTTCAATATAGATAGTCCGGGTTCGAATCCTGGCCTCCCCTCTCACTCACACGGCTGGGTGACCTCGGGCAAGCAGTTTAAACTCTCCATGCTTCACTCCTTCCTCTAAAAAGGGGAGGCTCCGCGCTGCTGACTAGTGCAGGTTAACATTCATGTGTGTTAGTGCTGCGAGCCGTGTGTGGTGTAGGGTGAGCGCCTGTCCGGTGCTCGCTTCCCGCTGCCTCTGCAGCTGAAGTGCGATGCCTGTGTGACAGTAGGTAGATGTGGCGAGTCCGGGACAAATGCCAACGCTGGTCTTTACTATTAAAGACAATAAACAGCCCTGGCTGGTTTGGCTCAGTGGATAGAGCGTCAGCCTGCAGACTGAAGCGTCCCAGGTTCGATTCTGGTCAAGGGCATGTACTCTAGGAGAGTCTTAAAAAAAAAAAAAGACAATAAACAGAGTGGTTGAGTGCGTTGGCTCTGGAGCACAGATCGGCAGATTGTAGCCCCGCTGCCTGTTTTTGTACATCCTGTGATTTTCACATTTTTAAATGGTTGGGGGGAGCAAAAGAATACTTCAGAGCACATGAAGTTCAGATGTCAGTGTCCACAAATAAAGTTTTATTGGAACACATCCACTTGTTTATGTTTTCTATATGGCCACTTTTGTGCGGCAGTGACAGACTTGAGTAGCTGTGACAGGGTCTGTGTTTGTGTAGGCCTGCAAAGCCTAAAATATTTGCTCTCTGGCCTGTTAGAGAAGAAGTGTCCTGACCCCTGTTCTAGGACCACACTTACTAGGTTTGAAGCCCAGCTTCACCACTCACCAGTTGTTTGTCTTTGGGCCAGTGACATAACCTTCAGAACCTGTTTCCTCATCTCTTAGATGGGGATAATAACATCTACCCCATATATTGACAACTTAAGTATGATAGACAACAGATGCAGTCCTGGACCAGCTTGTGCAGTTGTCTTGGGGGTGGGGGAGGGGTCTGCGGGGCCTAATAGATAAGGTGTCTGATTCTGAGTCAGAAGATTGAGGGTTCAAGTCCCTTCATAGTTGCTCCTAGGCATGTTTTTTTTTTCTCCCTCTGCTTAAAATTTTCCCCTCTTGGGACTATGCCCTGCTTGGGCCTGTTACCCACTTTCCCATACCTCAAACATAGCCCTGTGACTGAAACCAGGGTGACCCCAAGGGCACTGCAGGACCAACAGGGGCCAGACTCAAGGAAGACTGTGCACCTTGAAGCCACTGGCCTTGAGTCCTAAGAACCCACTGGGAATTGGCTGCATCAACTAGAGTTCAGACAAAAAGAACTGTGATGGACGAGAGAACTGACAGACAAGGGGTTGGACTGGGATAGGGTAGAGGAGTTGCCAAGGAGGGTCAAAGGACAGGTGCATTTTAAAATATAAGAGATTATTGTGGTGAAAATGGTTTGGAAATAGTGGTGATGATTGCACAATATTATGAACGTCACTGATGCCACCAGGTTGTACATTAAAAATGGTTATGCCAAATGTAACATCATATATATATATTTACCACCATAAAAATATTTTGAAAAATAGATTCGGAGACTATAACACAGGACCTGAAACATATTAAGTGCTCAATACGTGGTAGCTTATACCAGGGTGCAAACACTATCTTATCACGTTCATTGTTATCCCTGTGCCCAATCAGTAGAGGAATGGGAAGAGGCTCCTTTGTAATCCAGTCACCACCACCTTTGCCACACACTTTCCTGTCACTGTGGCAGGGTGACCTCAGTGGAGAGGAGTCTGCGCCCGGTGGGAGAGAGCTGGTGTCACTCCCTCAAGTTCAACCTCGAGGTCTGGCCGTGCCCTAGTCCTCTCCAGCAGCCCTGCCTTTTCTCTCCATCGTCCTATCGGCAGGGGATAAAGGGCTTTTCCAGTGGTGGGCTCTGGATTGGGCATCCCTGGGGCTTCAGGCAAGCCTCCACTCCAGATACCGAGGCCCTTCGCCCCACAGTTTGAGAGGCCTCGTTACCATGGACACAAAGAAGAACCGCTGCCCACTACGGCCGACGGATGGCATTCTGGGAACGAGCAAATGAATGAGAGAGGGGGGACAGGTGACTTGGGCTCTCGTCCCTGTGCTCGCTCCTACTTGCAGAAGGGCGTGGAGGGAGACGTTTCCGGGGCTGAGGGCTCTGGCTCTGGCTCCAGAGTCACGTGGGCCTACACTGAAATCCCAGCCCCACCGCTGACTGGCTTTTCTGGCCTTAGGAAAACTTTCCCTATTTCTAAAGTGGAGGTCATTGCCACCTCAGAGCGTGCTTATGCAGCGCTTGCCACATGGAGCAACGTCAAGTGTCAGTTACCACCGGGCCCTGTTTCCTCATCCTCGGTGCACATCTTCCCAGAAGAGGAGTGGCAGCCCCCGTCGGCCAGTTCTGGGAGTTGTCCCCAGGCCAGGCAGTGGAAAGGGATGAATGGGGAGCCTAGTGCCAGGACCAAGGCGATGCCAGAACCCAGAGGGCATCTCTCCGGACCTGTCTCTCCGGCCAGAGAGCCCAGCCCCCCTTCTGGGGGCGTGGCTTGGCCTGAAACTGGTATCCTGGGCTTTTTCTGCACCTCCGAGCCGCGATACCATCCTTTGGGCGGCTTCTCGGGCTGGGGAAACATGGGGGCTGATGTGCGCACCCTCTCTCCTGCCCTGCCCTGCCCCCGGGCTCGGGGATGGACGCTCAGCCGGCCCTGGTTATTGTCTGCAGCGGCGCCTGCCTACAGCCTCCCTTCAGCCCAGCTCCACCCCTTGCCTGCAAGGTCTGTTTCCTAATAGCTGCTCCAACCACACACCTCGGTTCCGCGAGGAGCCCCTCCTCTTCCTCCCTCCCTCCCTCATCAGGGGTGGGGCCGAGGGGGAAGGCTAACTTGACAGCAGCGCCTCTTTCTTAGCTAGTCACCGGCCTGGCCCCAGAATGCCTGTGTGTGTGTAGCCTCCGCAGAGAGGTGGTCCTCCCGGAGTCCGAGGGGCCGCCAGAGCTGCTGAGAACTGGGCGGGGGCCGGGGGAGTGGGGGGGGGGGCAACCGTCCCTGCCATGAGCCCCTTCGGGAATCTGCAGGAGGCAAGAGTCCTCACGCCTCTTCAGCTGCTCCGGAGGGAGAGGTGAGCGCTGGGCAGCCGGCCCGCAGCCAGAGGTGCCGGGAGCCCCGGGCCTGTCATGGTGGCCGACTGCAGCCGGCCTGAGGCGCTCCCAGACGGGTTTGCAGCTGAGCTTGTTTGTCTGGTGTGGGAAGAAGATGGGGAGTTACTTGTCCATCTCGGCTTACTTCACCTCCAGAGACCCCTTTCGGTGAGTTGAGCTCTGAGTCCCTCCCTCCCCATCTCCTTTTCTGGGCCCCCCCCCCCGCCCCCCTGGTCCTGAAGGGAGGGCAGAATCCTCCCTGAATCTGCTGCTCCGATTTCGCTCCTCCTCTGACCATCGGTTCTGTCAGGCAGAAGCCAGTCGAATCTGTTCTGGCAACGGCAAGGTGAGGGATCTGCCCAGAAAGAAGCTCCCGGGGAACTTGGGCCCTCCTTCCCTCCCAGACACACCTGGAGCAGCTTCCAGAAGATGCTGCTGACCTGCCTGCGCTCGGTGCTACTGCTTCCGGGGAAGAGCCCCAACAGGGTGCTGTTCTCCCAGCTCGCATGTTACCTGCAGGCTGTGCTGCCTGCCCAGGAATTTGTCCCAACAAGCAGGATGGACAGGTTTTGCCAAAACCATGGAAGCTGACAGGATCTGGGTGTGGGCAGCCTGGTATACAGTAGGCATTCTTAATGGCAAGCACATTTGCCTCTGGCCTTGAAGGGTTCCTGAGCTCCCAGGTGAATACAGTTGCTAGGGAAAGGCCTGGGAAAGTTCTTCCCAGACAGGGACAATTGGCTTTGGAATGTTCCCGAGCTGCAAGGGCAGCCCCCGCGCATGCCGGGTCTCGGGCCTGAGTACCTCTGGGGCCCTCTGTCCGTGCAGCTCCTGGGAGGGGAGGGAAGTGTAGAAACTTTCTCACTACCTCACATCTGCCTTTCTTTGCTCTCCGCCCCACCCCACCTCCAACAGAAACTCCCCAGAGGGTTAGTGGCCCTCGGGGTCCCTCCTTGAATGGAGTCATTCCTGGCTGGGGTGGGGCTTGTTTTCATTCGTTGGGAGCAGCCTGTTGTTCCACGGGCTGCCTCCCCCTCACCAGTGGTCCTGGTCCACTTCTCCCTTCTGGCTTCCCCTGCCCAGCCTCATGCCCAGAACTCGGTGCTAGGATACTAGTCAGGTGGCCAGGCTCTGGGCAGAAAAGCAGAACTCCATGTGGTTTCACGGAACTACTGGACCCTGGTAAAGTGGTGGGAAACCTCTGGATTTGGGGCAGGGGCGGGGGGGACTGGTCCTCAGTGCTGACTCTACCAGGCATCCTGCTGGGCACTTCATTGTTTGATCTCTCAATGGCCCCATTTCTCAGATGAGGCAATCGGTTTCAACTGTTAACATGTGGAGTCCCTGGCCAGCCTTTCCATCTTCCTCCGTTTTTACATCATCTGAAGGCTGGTACCTCCCCCAGGGGTGCTCTAGGTTTGCTTTCCTCTCCCAGCAGAGAGGACAGAGAGCTTGCCTGGCATATCAAAGGGATGCAGAGATTCTTTTCTTAAGAGCAGATGGGGCCCTAGCCGGTTTGACTCAGTGGACAGAGTGTTGGCCTGCAGACCGAAGGGTCCCGGGTTTGATTCCGGTCAAGGGCACATACCTAAGTTGCAGGCTCCTCCCTGCCCCGGCCCTGGTCGGGGCTCGGGCAGGAGGCAACCAATCGAGGTGTCTCTCTCACATCGATGTTTCTCTCTGTCTCTCCCTCTCTCTTCCACTCTCTCTAAAAATCAATGGAAAAATATCCTTGGGTGAGGATCAAAAAAAAAAAAAAAGCAGCTGGGAATTGATCTTGAATTTAGAGGCAGGTTTTACCAGGTGGAGTCAGGGTGCCAAGTGTTTGAAGTAGCCACTAGTTTAAGCCGGGACCTCATTAATCCCTTTTACTCTTAATCCTGGACAGGCACTTTGAGGGAGGAGTTGTCCCCTTAGGAGCCAGGCTGCTGGGCCCTTTTTAATCTCATGGGGGTAGGACCACATTTCTCAGGAACTAGAGCAGATAATGAACTCCCAACCTGGACCTTTGAGGGCCAGGCTGCCCATGCTCCCCTGGTCTTCCTGTCCTTTGTCCCTGACAACCCCCACCTTTCCCAGCTCTGTTTGCCCAGCTGGGGGTGGGGGGTGCTGACTGACTCACTGACTCACTGTAGACCCTCTCCCCTCCCCCAAAAGAGAGGCCACATTCCTGAAGCCGCTTCCAAAGTGACAGCCAGCACTTTGGGCTCTGTGCCCCACAGGAGGGACCACCCAGACCCTCCGCTCTCCCAGGTATCAGTCTTAATCAGTCACCAGAAAGCCGCTCCCACCATCAGCCCCCTCCTTCCTTACAGGGTGTCTGCAAGGGCCGATCCCTGACCAGGTCCCTGTCCATTCCCTGGGCCTCAGTTTTCTTCTTTGCAGAGCATAGGGGGGCTCCCTCCACTTCCTAGGCTTCTGATCATGACCCTTGTCGGATTCCCTGGAACAAATAAATGTCCTTGACCCCAGGCCTCTGGGGGAGTACAGAGTCTGCAGGACTTCTGAGGCTGTGGTTGCAAGGAAAATGATGAAACCAGATTCCACGAAGACATGATGAGGCGTGACAGCCTCAAGGAGGGGGAGAGGGAGCCGGGAATGAAGAATGTAATTCCTGCACCCGGGCAGGTGGTGCTCGGCCGAGTGCACCGTCTTCCTCTGCCAGTGCCACTCGTGTCAGGGGTGAGGTGCAGTGACACATGGGCTCCCAATAAGAAAACACCTCAAATTGGAATTTAGAAAAAAGGTAAATTAAGGAGTGACTTTTGTCTAATGTAGTTAGAGGAGATATATGTATTTCACAGAGGAAGAGAGAGGAGGAGAGAGAGAGAAACATCAATCATGAGAGAGAATCATTGATTGGCTGCTCCTACATGCCTCCTACTGGGGGTCGAGCCCACAACCCAGGCATTACCCTGACCTGAATTGAACCACGACCTCCTGGTTCATAGGACAGTGCTCAACCACTGAGCAACACTGGCCAGGCCCCAGGATATTTTCCCCCCTTGATTTCAGGGAGAGGGAGGGAGGGAGGGAGACATTGATGTGAGACATGGGAGGGCTTGTTCTATAGCCTGTGTACATCCAGTGTAATAATGACTGTTTGGTTCCATTACCACATGAGGTTGAAAATGTACCTGCAAACATTTGGCCTGAATAAGTTGCTTGTGAGTGAGGACTGGGTCTATCATATTTCCCTTGGCATCTCCCAGCGTAGTCACTTGCCTGTTTGGTCTTGCACATCCAAGATGCACAGTAACTATTTCCTAATTGATAGGAACTGATTAGAATCTATCGATTTTCTAATTGACTGGATAAATAATTCATTTTAGGATCTTCTCAACTCACAAAAATCTGGTTCTGGGCCAAGAAGCAGGTCCATATTGCTTGGGCATGAGAGGAAAAGGGATCTGTCTCCGTTCACCCTTGGTGTTCTCAAATTAAAAAGGGGTCCAGCCTGGCCGGTGCAGGTCAGTTGGCTGAGCAAAGGTTTCATTTCTGGTCAGGGAGCTTGATCCCCAGTAGAGGGTGTGCAGGAGGCAGCTGATCGGTGTTTCTCTCCCTCTCTCAAATCAAGAAAAATATATTAAAAAGAAAAAGAAAGAAAGAAAGGCCTAGCCATGTGACTAAGTGGTTAGAGCATCACCCTGTGCACCAAAGGGTCATGGGTTTAATTCCCAGTCAAGGGCATGTACCTGGGTTTCAGGTTTGATCCCCGGCCCTGTTTGGGGCATGTGCGGAGGCAACCAATGGATGTCTCACATCCATGTTTCTCTCCCCCCTTCCTTCCCTCCCTTCTACTCTCTAAAAATCAATGGGAAAAAAATATCCTCAGGTGAGGATTAACGCCCCAAAAAAGGAGAGTGGGAGGGAAATGAACTCTTACAGGGTATCTGCTATGGGCCAGGCATCACGTTAGGCATTTGTCCGTAATAATTTAATTCTCATAACCCCATGAGATTTTATCATCACCAGTGTACAGAGGAGGAAACTGAGGCTCAGTCATAAAGTAACTGGCTTTAGGTGACACACAGTAAATGGCAAAGAAGGAACATGGACCCGTGGACCTTAAGAGTGATTTGTGAGAACCTGAACTGGTTATCTTTTTTTGAAATCTGTGAAGTTTACACCAGTTCCCCGCTGATGCAGAATACCTCAGTTTGGATCTGAACTGCCCACTGAGCTGGCTGCCAGGGTTTGGTTCGCTGAGTGGCTGCCCAGGCCTCTGTGGTGCTTTAGAAGAGGCGCTGCGAGGTCGTCCTCCGTGCGTGGGGGCCTCGCGGTGCTCTCCCCTGGTCAGAGGGTTTCACTCTGGCTGCTCAGAAGAGTGCGGTGACCATGCTTGGCCCTGGCTGCAGGGTACCCCACCTCCAAGCTGGGTGCCCTGGGGCCTGCAGCCAGGGCAGATTTTCACTTTCTCTTGAAACTTTTGAAAAACACCTTGGCTGCCCTAACCGGTTTGGCTCAGTGGATAGAGCGTCAGCCTGCGGACTGAAGGGTCCCAGGTTCAATTCCGGTCAAGGGCATGTACCTTGGTTGCGCACATCCCCAGTAGGGGGTGTGCAGGAGGCAGCTGATCAATGTTTCTCTCTCATCGATGTTTCAAACTCTCTATCCCTCTCCCTTCCTCTCTGTAAAAAAATCAATAAAATATAAAAAACAAAACAAAAAAAACCTTGGCTTTGGGAAGGACACATTGTGGCCACATGGCGGTTTCTGAGAATCTGAGGTGGGATTTTTGGTTTTTCTGTGGGGTTTTTTTGTTTGTTTGTTTGTTTTGAGTAGCACCTTACATTTCCAGAGTGTGTTTTGGGTTCTTTTCTTAAAAGGGCAGAGGCTGCTGGGAAACATAATGCTGTAGACTAAGTGAAGGAGGAGCGTCGTGCCATATGACATGATCACTTGGGCTCAAGGAAAAGCCTCCTGAAGTGTTAACACTGAAGGGACTTGAGCTCTCAGGGCCCCGGCCTCTTATTTTCACAGACACGGAGCCTGAGGCCCTGCCTGGTAGCTGTGCTGCCTCATGGGTGACGTAGTCCGGTGGACTTGGCCTCAGAGCCAACACATAGGTTCAGACTCCTGCTCCATCAAGTATCAGGGGACGTGCGGAGGTGACCTGATTGTTCTTCAGCCTTCCAGTCTGTAACACAAGGATAATCCTACCTCCTTGCAGGGTGTGGTGGTCAGGATTAGAGATAATCTGAGTGTGTAAGTGAGGCACCTCCTAGAGGGCCTGAAATATGGCTGGCGCTCGAGTAACAGGTAACAGGAGCTGTTGTGAATCATCTAAGCTAGGACGGCAAGTCTGCAGTGGCCACTCCTCCAGTGGCCCAAGAAGCCATTGTGTTCTGTTCTGCAGCGAAACAGCCTGGGAACCCACAGCCCTCCTGTCAGCTGTTCACCTCCCTGTTCTTCAGAGACACCTGCGGCGACCGACCCACGTTGGCCACGCTGCTGGCGGTGCCTCTCAGAGGCACAGATGTGTGCCCTGGTGATGTCGTTCCCCAGCAGGCTCACATGTCTCTCCCCTGCATGCCTGCACTCGTTTCCCTCACGGCTCCCTCTCCTGGGCCTGGCCGGGGCACTTGCAGCAAACAAAAGCAGGATATTGGCAATGGAAGGGAGGACGTGTTCTGGTGCTCCCGTGCCCTGCAGCGCACATGCCATTACAAGGACGTAACAGGGCCTAGGCGTGCAGCTGGGTGCAAATACGTCTGCGCTGGCTTTTCTCCACGGAAGCCACGAGACGGGCAGGACCTGGTGACCATGAGCCACAGAACCGTTGCGCTCCCACCTGGTCCGATGATGGGTCTCGCCACTCCCACTGTTTCCAGCACAAAAACCTTTGCTAAGGGCTTACTGACTGTCTCAAGCCCTTTGCTGGGCGCTGAGTCTACCAAGGTAAAATGGGACACTGTTCCCATCTTCAGGGAGCTCACAATCTAGTAAAGAAAGACAGGTACCCAGAGGGTGGGAGGCAAGAAGGAAGCCCCTCCTTCTAATGCGGGCCCTCTGCTGGGCACCTCATGGGCATGCAGAACCTCATTTAATCCTACCCTGAAGGTAGGTGGTGATGTTACCATGTCACAAACGAGAAGTGAAGCAGCTGGCCCAAGATCAGTTAGGTCAGCAACCCCTTTGGGGGTCGAACGACCCTTTCACAGGGGTCGCCTAAGACCATCAGAAAACACATATAATTACATATTGTTTTTGTGATTAATCACTATGCTTTAATTATGTTCAATTTGTAACAATGAAATTGGGGGTCACCACAACATGAGGAACTATATTAAAGGGTCAGAGGAAGGTGGAGAACCACTGAGTTAGGTGGTCAGCGGTGGTACTGAGGTTTAAACCTTGGGTCATCCAGGGGAAGACATACATGCACAGAATCGAGGGGATCTGTGGTGTAGTCTACATTTTACAGGTGGGGAAACTTAACCGAGAGAGGGAAAGGGGCTTGTCCAAGAGCATGTAGCACAGAAGCTCTTGAACCCGGGTCTGCCGATTCAGAGTTCATCCACGGTGCCTTCTACGCAGAGGAGTGTGAGCCGCATGCCCAGAAAGGGGTCTTCCCCTCGACCGCTTATAATGCCTGGTTTTCAGTGCACCATTCTAGGCACTTCATACCCGTACTCTTGATGCCATACTAAGCTCCCAACACCCTGAAATTCAGCATGATAGGACGAGCAGGAAATGCTGCGGGGTGGGGGTGGCTGATGGCAGAAGCCACCGGTGTGGGCTGAGTACCTAGGGGAGCTGGGTCCTCCACAAGGAGGGATTCTCAGGATCCTGCTTCTTAGACCTCCTTCGCTCCACAGACGTCTCCCTTTCCTTCCTTTCTCCAGCTGCTTCAAGTCGTTCCTGTCCCCCTCCTCGGCCTCCCGCAGTGCTTAAAAGTAGTAGTGCTCTTTGTGGATTCTCGCCTGGTATTGTTAAAATTGAGTTTTGTTTAGACATTTTCTTTTCCAGCTCATTATACATTCTTGGAAGGTGGAATGGGACCTTGTCTATTTATCTTTTAGGTCTGCAGCGCCTAGCAAATCACTCTAGTAATACACTTGTCTTACCCTTCACAGTGTGCAAAAGGCTTTCCCTCAACATTAACTTATCCAGTGTTCACACTGGTTCTTTGTAGTTGGATGCCGCTGGTCCCATGTTGTCAATAAGGAAAAATTACTGAGAGTTGTCCAGAGCTATCTAGCTAGTGGCAGGAAGTGGCCAGCAATGTGAGCTACCACTACCGTCCTTTTTCATAGTTAACCCTTGCTGAGTCCCTACTGTACTAGGTCTTTTATATGAGCGACGTGCACTTTGATACATATGATTTCACTGTCACCGCAGTTCATTTTACGGATGAAGAAACCGGGTCAGAGAAGTGAAATAACCTGCCCAAGATGACATAACTAAAACTAATCCAGGGTCAGGATTCAAACCGAGAGGCAGCGCTTCTGGGAAGCAGGGGTGTGGCCAGTGCTGGTGGTGTGAGGCCTTAACAGGAATAGAGAGTCTGTTAACTAGAAGGAAAGAGCTGGTCTCGGCAGGCCAGGGAGCTCTTAGCGAGGAGGCTCAGAAATGAGGAGGACCTGGTCTGTGCAGACATGGCCTGAGAACACATACCTGGCCTGACTGAGGCGGAGCTTCAGGGGGACTGGAGGAGAAAGGAGCTACATACATGGGTCTTATACAGCGTGCACAGTGCTAATGGAGTTTGTTCCCTGCCCCCCAATATGTTAATTTTGAAATTTTTCAAATACATAGAAAAGGTGAAAGAGCCCTGGCCGGTTTAACTCAGTGGATAGAGTGTCGACCTGCGGACCAAAGGGTCCCAGGTTCGATTCCGGTCAAGATCACGTAACTTGGTTGTAGGTTCCTCCCCGGTCCTGGCCCTGGTTGGGGCACGTGCAGGAGGCAAACAGTTGATGTGCTTCTCTCACATTGATATTTCTCTCTAACTTTCCCTCTTCCACTCTCTCTTAAAAGAAAAAAAAAAAAATCAATGGAAAAATATCCTCGGGGGAGGATTAAAAAAAAAAAAAGTTGAAAGAGTAGTTCAAGGATATCCATGTACCCTTCACCTAGATTCATCATTTGTTAACTTTAAGCCACTTTATCTGTCTATACACACCACAGTATTTATTTATTTTTGCTGAACTGTTTAAAAGTAAGTTGTAGTTATTTTGACTTTCACCTGTAATTAATGTGCTTCTTCTAAGATTCTTCTGTGTAACCAAAATATTGTTATTATATCTAAGAAAATTGACAGTAGCCCTAACCCGTTTGGCTCAGTGGATGGACCGTCGGCCTGCGGACTCAAGGGTCCCAGGTTCGATTTCCGTCAAGGGCATGTACCTTGGTTGCGGGCACATCCCCAGTGGGGGGTGTGCAGGAGGCAGCTAATCGGTGTTTCTCTGTCATCGATGTTTGTAACTCTCTATCCCTCTCCCTTCCTCTCTGTAAAAAAAAATCAATAAAATATATTTTAAAAAAAAAAGAAAATTGACAGTAAATTCACAATATAATCTAATGTATAGTCCAAATTCATATTTCCTCAGTTCCAAAAATGTCACTCAAAGCTGTTTTTTTGTGGGTTTTTTTTAAATCCAAGCTTTAGGCATTGCATTTACTTGCTATGTGTCTAGGCATTTTAAATCTCTGTAGCCCCTACTCCCCACGGCATTAACTTTTTGGAAGAGTCAAGCCCAGTTGTCTTACCAAGTGATTCACATTTTGGGTTTGTCTGATTGTTTCTTTAAAAAAAAAAATAATATAGCTTTTAAAATTTATTTTGTTTTAAAGAGAGAGGAAGCAAGAGGGAAAGAGAGATAGAAACACCACTCTTGGTTCATGGGTCGACACTCAACCACTGAGTCACACCAGACAGGCTAATTGTTTCTTTAGCTTAATATTTTGAGGGAAAGAATGCCATATCAGTCATGCAGTTGGTGAAGGGTACATTTTGAAAAGTGGAGGTGAACGAACTTCTTTGGTTACTCGAGATACCTGTCTAGCCCAGAGGTTCTCACCTGGGGCCATGATTAGGCTTCAATCCTTGATATACACGTTTTCCTTGGATGTGCATTTTTTCTGGGAGAGGCTTCTTGGCTCTTAATCAGATTCTCAAAGCGTTTCAAGACCCAGACAGGTTAAGAAACACAGGATCCGAGAAACGTGGATTCCGAGAATCCAGGAGAGACTCCTTATCTTGCCTCCCAGGTGTTCGGAATGCCAGGAGTCCCTCACCAACTGGTACTACGAGAAGGACGGGAAGCTGTACTGCCACAAGGACTACTGGAGGAAATTCGGGGAATTCTGCCACGGGTGCTCTCTGCTGATGACCGGGCCTGTCATGGTGAGTGAGTCCCTCCATCTCTGCTCCTCATGGCCACCAGAGTCCATTGACCAAGCCTCCAGTTCCCTGTGGTCATTCACCTTCTGGTCTTTCCATCAGCCAAGGCCTCTCTCTTCATTTCATCATCTAACAGGTGTTTGTTGAGCACCTATGAAATAGTGCCGGGTGGGATCCTACCCTCAAAGACTTAACAAGCCAGTGTTGGGTGTGGGTGGGTAGGCAGGCACAGAGGAGACACAACACAATGGGGTGAAAGCCTTAAAGGAGAGAGTTACAGGTTGAGAGGAGGATACATACATCCAAGCCGTGGCCAGGAAATCAGAAAGGGAGACCCTGGAATGAACTAGCAGAGAGAGTTCCGCCTCCCCTGCCTGCTCTAAGACAAAGGGCTGTGAGCCTAGTCGCAGATTTGCCAGCTCTGTGTTGGAGAAACTGTGAGCCTTTCTAATGGGGATGATTACTCCTGGGGACTTGGTCTCATGGCTGAGACCAAAACAGTTTTTTGCAATCTCGAAAATGATAGGGGGACATCAGTCTGGCACTTCCGGAAGCTCTAGGGCAGGAAGTGCAAAGGAACATTCTTGCCGGGATCTGCAAATCCTTGATCGGAGGTCACTCACCCACCTCTGCCCTCAGTCTAGCAACAGCGAGGACTCACTCTCTCCATCTGTCCATCTTTCTCCCCACCTGCTCCCAGGTGGCCGGGGAGTTCAAGTACCACCCAGAGTGCTTTGCCTGTATGAGCTGCAAGGTGATCATCGAGGATGGGGACGCATATGCCCTGGTGCAGCACGCCACCCTCTACTGGTAAGACATTGGCCCTGTGTCTACCTTCCCCTATAAGAATGGCCGAGAGAGGGACAGGGCAGCATGAGTTGGGCGGAAAGACTACTGGGGTATCAGAGCACTGGCTTCCTGTCACAGCAGTGTTCTTAGCCTGTTCTGTAAGCTGTGAGCACGACAATTAGCATCCCTCTGACCTCTGTCCTTACCTACTGTGAGAGTAACAACATTCTGCCCTGCAGTCCTCCCAGAGGGAGAGAATGGCTAGGAAGTCACTCTCAGGACCCCAGAGCATTAAAGGCAAAGGCCCCTTAGAGCTCACTCCGTCCAACTGTCTCCTTTGATAAAAGAAGTCGGGCTGAGGCCCAGAGAGGGGAAGGGTTGGATTCTCAGTGGGTCGGAGGCAGAGCAAAGAGAACCCAGGCTTCTCATTTCGAGCGGCCAGCGGGATCATGGCAGGGACAGTAATCGTGGGGCTGTGGGTCCTATTGCTTGAAGCCACGTGGTGCAGTGGTTGCTGGGGCTTCCGGGGGGGCGGGGGGCTCCGGGACCTTAGCCCCCTTCCTGCTCCTCTCCCCAGTGGGAAGTGCCATAATGAGGTGGTGCTGGCACCCATGTTTGAGAGGCTCTCCACGGAGTCTGTTCAGGACCAGCTGCCCTACTCCGTCACACACATCTCCATGCCAGCCACCACCGAGAGCCGGCGGGGCTTCTCCGTGTCCGTGGAGAGCGCCTGCTCCAACTACGCCACCTCTGTGCAAGTAAAAGAGTGAGTATTTTGAGAACCCCAGAGCAGGGGATCTTGAGCCGAGGCCATAGATGGGCCTCAAAGGGGCTCAGAACTCCAGAGTCTTATGCTGAACCCCCTCCATCCTCATCTTCTGTCTTCCTCCTGGCGCTCACTATGCTGTAACCACACCTGGGCCTTGGCACTTACTGTGCTGTCTGCCCAGGCTGCTTCCCCCCAGATACTTAATGCCGGAACCACTCAGCCTTCACGTGTCAAGTGTCAGATCGTGTTAGCTCTTTGAAATTACCTGGCTTGATTATGTGTATTAGTTTGTTTATCATTTGTCCTCTCCACGAGTTCCTTCTGGAACTTGTCTTAGTCTTGTCCAGTACTGCGTGCCCAGGGCCTGGAACAGTGCCTGGCATATGGTAGGCGTTCATTGATTATTGTTTTGTTGGTTGAGCGAATGAACGGAGGGAAGGGAGGAGAAAGAGATTAAGACTCCACCCTAGGTCCAGGCCAGAGATCAGCTGGGGAAGGAGTCTGTGTCGCCCTCAGTACCAGTAATGAGGCGCCTGTGGCTGCTAACTCTGTAAAATCGTGATTGTGCACTTAACGGTGTGCTGCGCACTGGGTGCTTACATTGTAGGTGAGGGTTACTAGGTTTGGGGAAGACAAGAAGAGCTGAGGTCTGCTCCAAAGCCTCATTAGATGAAGAGGGGAGGGAATTGTGTTCGGGGCAGAGGTAGGAGTGTGTGGTTGTGTCTGGTATAGGTTGGGTGGTTGGGAGTAGCCAGAGAGGGAGTTGTTAAGTCATGGAGGGCCTGGATTATGAAGACTCAGCAGGTCTATTAAGGGATTAAAGCAACAAAGTGATGCAATCAGGTTAGCATTTTAGAAGGATCGAGGGTGTGGAAGTTGGGTGGGAGGGGAGCAAGCCTAGAGATGTAGAGACCAGTTAGGAGGCTGTTGCATGATCCAGGTGAGAGACGTTGGTAACTGTGGCGATGGAGAGAAGGCAGGGTTCTCCAAGATGGTGAGGGTTGGGGGCAGGGAGGAAACTCCGATGGGGAGGATGGCGCCCAAGTTTCTGGCTTAGGCCAGCCCGTTCTCTGTGCATGGCCTGGGCCTTGGGGGCCCGCTGACTCTTCTCTGCACAAGTGAAATTGGTCAGGCTTGTTTTTAGGATTCCTTCACCCGCCTCAACTCCCGTCTGATCCTAGGGTCAACCGGATGCATATCAGTCCCAACAACCGCAATGCCATCCACCCTGGGGACCGCATCCTGGAGATCAATGGGACCCCCGTCCGCACACTCCGCGTAGAGGAGGTAGAGTGTGTGTCCAGTCTGTCTATGGGTGTGGGGCATGGAACAGACCCCCTGGGAGATCACACTGTGACCTTCACCCCTCTCTACCCCTCGTCTATCTCTTTGTCTTGCCACTGAGCCCGTGACCACTGGTGACCTCCTGTGTCAGCCTGGCATGTCCCCAGGGCTGCAGGGATGGCCTGACAGATGGGGAAGCTGACAGGATGCCAGGCAGAGGGCACTGTGGGGTACTGGCATCTGGAGGCCACTGTTAGCCAAGTTGAGCCTGGGCCACACTATGCTTGGATCCTCTGGGCTGACGGTGGGTGGCCTGGGGGGAGCCAGCCGGTGGGATCCAGCCTGACGCTGCTCCTTGGCCGCAGGTAGAGGATGCAATTAGCCAGACGAGCCAGACACTTCAGCTCCTGATTGAACACGACCCCGTCTCCCAGCGCCTGGACCAGCTGCGGCTGGATGCACGGCTCTCTCCCCACCTGCAGAATGCTGGGCACTCGCACACCCTCAGCACCCTGGACATCAAGGAGAACCTGGAAGGGACTCTGAGGAGACGTTCCCTAAGGTGCCCACGCCCATCACCCTGGTTCCGTGCAGCCCCAGGCCTGTCCCTCGGATGAGGCAGAGCTGGCTTTCGGAGACCAGCAGAGTCAGGAAGGGAACCAGCTGGCCAGAGACGGGCTGGCTCTGAGGATTGTGCTGACCCAGCGCCCCGCAGGGAGATCACAATTTCATAACCAGGACCTGTGCGCGATCTAACCCAGCTGTCGGCCAGGTTCCCATAGGAACCAGAGGGTCAGACTGTCCACTGCACTCCTGAGCTGGATCCCGAAGGGCAGCGTGGCCCGAGGGGAAAACACAGAGCTTAGGGGCTGGAGTTGGGGCACAGGTAGGATTAAGAAATATAAATAAGGATGTCGAAAACTATAAAACAAGAGAGGAATGCAAGTTGTTTCGGATTTGAGGGACCAAAACCAAGTATGTGGGGAGGCTGAGAGAGCAGGAGCTGGAGCACTGGCTCTCCAGGCAGGCACACCCCGACGGCACCTTCTAGCTGAGCTGCCTCCCTTCGCGTATCGCCCCATCTCGCCTGGCCTCTGTCTGCATCTGTGAGGTGGAGTCGCAAGATAAAGGTGGCTGTCTCCCCAGTTATGTAAGGACTCGGTGTCAGCAAGGATGCAAAGCAGCCCAGTGTCAGCACTCAGCAAAGGCGAGGTGCTGTTAGTGTTACTAGGAGTCAGGTTCTTGATCCGCCCTCCTGACCAAACAGGCCGAATCGCTCAGGGCCCTCTTGGCTGGCGTCTGTTGGAAATAGGGCCCTCCCCCAGCAGGTGGCTCCTGTCACTCCTGGCTGCCCTCTTGGCCTCAGTCAGCATGAGCGAGCTGGTGGCGGCACAGCGCCAGAAGGCTGAGAAGGCCTGGGAAGAGGGAGGTGTGGGTGGGGGTGGCCAGAGAGCTGCTCAGATACCTAGAGGGCCGTCATGCACGAGAGAGGCCAGCTCGCCTGGGGTGCCCCTCGGGCACACTCGGCAGGAGGCGGGGCGGAAGAGCAGGGGCTGGGAAGCTGCCGGCCGTCCTTGCCGGGAAGCCCAGTGACACAGGTGTGTCCCCGGAGAGGAGGTTGCAGGGTTGCAGTCCACCTTCAGTGCCGCAGACTCAGCGTCTCGTCCTTCCTTCAGGAAGTCAACGCAGCAGTCACCAGCCATTACTGTGACCGGCGGCTCTTAAACATGGAGACATACTGGCTTTATTGCTGTAGAAATGATACACGCTGATTACTTTTAAATGTAGGAAAGGTAGCCAGATACAAAGATGTGCAGAATATCCCAAATCCCACGTGGTCATTTTGGGGGATGGCAGTAGGCTAGCACTGTGACCCCGTTAGTGCCTCGAATGGAGCAGACATGGGCGGCGGGTCACCATCTACCGTGCTGTCCTGTACTGAGCGCTATGAGCCAGTAGCATGTAGTCATTCATTCCAGGTGAGAAGTACTCAGGGTTCCCACTTTGCATGTAATTAAATACTGATGTTTGCAGCCTCCACATGGTACATCTGTCTGACATGAGAGTCCCCTTCCCCAGTCATATAGGTCCTGAACTACATACGTTGGAAAGGTCAGGCTAGCCCTGAGGTGCCTGCTCCCAGGGTTTCCTGGCAAGTCTCTGGGGGCTACCCTATCCCTAGCACCATTTTTCCTCATCCTCAGGCGCAGTAACAGCATCTCCAAGTCCCCCGGCCCCAGCTCCCCAAAGGAACCCCTGCTGTTTAGCCGTGACATCAGCCGTTCCGAATCCCTTCGCTGTTCTAGCAGCTACTCCCAGCAGATCTTTCGGCCGTGTGACCTGATCCACGGGGAGGTCCTTGGGAAGGGCTTCTTTGGGCAGGCCATCAAGGTAAGCACGGGCAGCAGCTGTTCTGTTCCTCCGCCCCTCTTCCCTCCCTCGCCGCCTTTTGGGGAATTCTTATCATGTGGTCTCACCGTACGCCCTGCAGGACACCAGGCCTCCTTCCTGGCTGCAGGTGGTGGTATAAGGGCTGCACCTGCCACCCCAGTCCTCCCAGGCTACCTAAGGTCAGCGTTGCTGTTGCAGTGAGCTTGGTGAACCCGGAGTCCCGGGTTGGGAGGAGCTGTGCCTGTGGCCCGCCCTTATCCAGGCAGTGGGTGTTTTTAGGCGCCCAGAAGCCCCAGTGTTGGGCATGCTGCAGGGAGCCCACGGGGGAGTGGCTCCTGCCTCCCTGATGAGCAGTCTCGGGGACTAACCTCTCTCTCTTTCTTTCCTCCTCCTCCTCCTCTACTGAGAGCTGGGAGGGGGGGTCAGGTAAGCCATGTGTCTCAGCTTTTGGAGCATTGGGGCTGGAGAGCTCACCCCAACCCCCTCAGCCTCCCTAGCGCATGTCTGTGGCGTTGGCCTTCCTGCCCCTAGATTTCTGTTCACCTGAGGGACTCACTCCCTTCTCAGATGACCGGAGCCCCTGCCTGGCTTGACAGCCCCTCCTGCCTCATCCCACACTTCCCTTTTCCGGGTTCTCGCTTCTCTGTGCATGCCCAGCTCTCCAGGGATGGGGGTGTGCTCCTCTCCGAGTCCCCTGGTGCCCCGTGCTGTGTCTTCTGCACATGAACTCTGTCCATCTGACCTGGCTCGGCGCCTCCCCCAGGGGACGGGATGGCCAGCTGCGCTGATTTTTACACAGTTCTCCAGAACTGCCTCCGGTCTCTGCACCCATGACAATCGCCCTCCTTGTAGGTGACACACAAAGCCACGGGCAAAGTGATGGTCATGAAGGAGCTGATTCGGTGTGACGAGGAGACCCAGAAGACCTTTCTGACTGAGGTAAGAAGAGGGCGTGGAGTTAGGAGTTTGGTGTCACTGTTGGAAGAGGGAGGAAGACCTTACGAGGTGCTCACAGATAATGAGGTGATGGACATGAAAGCAAACGGATTTCGTACAACTAGATGCTACAATTACCACCTGAACACCCTGCTGAGGGAGCCTAGCGGGGCATTCCAGAGAACTGACACACTCCCGGAGCATCTCCATCGCCTCTCCCGGGTTGCTTCACTAATGCAGCTGGGTGCACCTGTGGTCCAGGTGCTGCCCTCCCACTCCAACACCCACCCCACCTCCCATGCAATTCCTAAAAAGGCAGGATCCTGAGGGTAAGGCCCGTGGGGCCCTCCCCATCCACGTGGGCGTATTCCTCCCCATCACACACCATAGGAGGTAGGAGATGCAGGTAACACTGGTCATGCTGACCGCCTGGAGGCAAAGGGGTGAGGAAGACACAGTGGGAAGTAACTGCCCGCCCTTCTTGGCCTCCCCACCCCCAGGTGAAGGTGATGCGCAGCCTGGACCACCCCAACGTGCTCAAGTTCATCGGGGTGCTATACAAGGACAAGAAGCTGAACCTGCTGACAGAGTACATTGAGGGGGGCACGTTGAAGGACTTTGTGCGCAGTGTGGTGAGTGTGCCATCTCCGTTGTCCCCAGGAGCTTGGTGGGTTGTCAGTGGGACACCTATGTCACTACCACCCTGAAGCCATGCTAGCCAGAGAGACTCACTGCTTTACCTGCAAAGGGCCATGATGGGTGGGACTGGGCACAGGCAGAGACCATGTTGGGGCCCACTCGTGGTCCAGGGACCAACAGCCTCTGATGGACATTCCCCCATCCTGCAGGACCCGTTGCCCTGGCAGCAGAAGGTCAGGTTTGCCAAAGGCATCGCCTCTGGAATGGTGAGTCTTGGCCAGGGGTGGGCAAACTTTTTGACTCGAGGGCCACAATGGGTTCTTAAACTGGACCGGAGGGCCGGAACAAAAGCATGGATGGAGTGTTTGTGTGAACTAATATAAATTCAAAGTAAACATCATTACTTAAAAGGGTACAGTCTTTTTTTTTTTTTTTTTTAGTTTTATTCATTTCAAATGGGCCGGATCCGGCCCGCAGGCCATAGTTTGCCCACGGCTGGTCTTGGCACTAACCTTGCCAGCGGGTTGGCAGGGGAAGAGGGGGCGGCAGTTGGAGGAGATGCAAGGATTGCGGGCAGGCATTGGAAGGCAGCTCGTGTGGGCGGGGCAGCTAGTGCTGAGCTGCTCTCTGTGCCAGTGGAATTGACCCCCGATGGCTGTTCTCAGCTCACAACCCTGCTCTCAAAGAATCCAAATCTTCAAGGGCAAACAGGACACGGGCAAGGCGAACTGGACAAGCAAGCTAGCACAAAATGGCCTGGCCTTGCAGGCACTGGGTGTCCAGGTTCTGAGGGCCTCTGGAGCCTGCAGAGAACCTCGCTGCCTAGGAAATCTGAGGAGGGGGAATGCGTTCGAGTTGAGCCCTGAAGGATGGGCCAGAACTGGATGAAAGTTCCTCTGGGCAGAGGAGCCCCAGGCTGAGGAGGAGGAAGCAGCCTGTGTTCCTGGGAAAGAATGATACCAACGATGGCAGTAACTGACCATTGCTGAGTGCTTTCTGTCCGCCAGGCAGGAACTGAGGGACTAGCTGCTAGTTCTGTCCCACAAAGGGACAGAACCGGAAGCTTGGGAGAGTCAGTCCTGAGATTTTAACCACTGCTCTTCATGTGGGTCCATGAAGACCATATTAGTCTTGGGGTACATTAAGGCCCCTGTATCTTAAGCTAAAGAGTCAGGCTTTATGTAGGAAGACAAAAAGACAGGTGTAAAAGATTTTTTTTTTTAGTATGTTTTTATTTAATTCAGAGAGAGGAAGGGAGAGGGAGAGAGAGTCAGAAACATCAATGCTGAGAGAGAATCACTGATGGGCCCCCTTCTGCATGGCCCCTACTGGGGATCGAGCCCGCAACCCAGGCATGTGCCTTGACCGGGATTCGAACCATGATCTCCTGGTTCATGGGTCAAAGCTCAACCACTGAGCCACACCGGCCGGGCTAAAAGATTTTTAAGAAAGCAAGCTTTGTGGCCAGAGCTCTTCTTTTTTTGCAGAGGACTCTGGTGTGGTCAGAAGTTTGGGGTAGGATTGGGAGAACTCGGCGCAGGGACACCTGGGTCGGGGGCTAATGAAACATTTCAGGTTTCTGAATTTTAGGGGATGGCTGGGGGCGGACAGGAGATTGGGAGGCAGAGTGGAGTCTGAATGGAGAGAGGGGTTGGCAGTGAGGGAATAGGTGAAGGGAGAAAGAAGAGTTGGGTTGGTTAGAAGAATGTCAGTGTCATTTAGCTGATGTTTGGGGGGTGGCAGTAACAGTTGGGAGACATGTTTGGGAAGAGCTAGGGTAGGTGCCTGCCTGGAGGGGGAAATAGCAAACAGTCCTGTTTGGAAACATTTGGTTAGGAAGAAAGAGAGGTTAAGGTGCAGACAGAGAGCAAGGAGGGTGCTGCGTCTCGGGGAAGGGGAATGTCAGGAATACGGGACCCACTGGCTCAGGAGGAGGTCGCTGATTCCCCGCTCACAGGCAGGAAGGATCCAGGGTAGCTGAAACCAATCATTGGGATGAGGGAGCCAGGCCTGCTTACTTCAGAGGTCCCGGATCTGCGTAAATGGGTAAAGGAAATGGGGACATGCAAGAGCCAGGGCCCAGGACGTTTGGAGATTTCAGGAGACAGCAGGGAGAGCTTAGAGCAGCCACTGGGTTCGGGCCGCCCAACTAAGGATGGGCAGGAGGCGGCAGCAGGGAGAGAGGAAGCCCAGGCGGCCTTTGGCTTTCTGTTGGTGTTGGGACAAGGCAGTGACGGCAGGGGGCCTGGGCTCTGGAGTCCAGGTTGGGTTCTGAAGGCGGGTGGGGTTGGCCTGGACGAGAGCCAGTTCGATGGCCCAAATCCAGAGTCAGCAAATGGTTGGTTTCCTGGCCATCAGCCTCAGCTCCGACTCTGTTTCAGGCCTATCTGCACTCCATGTGCATCATCCACCGGGACCTGAACTCACACAACTGCCTCATCAAGCTGGTATGTCTTGCTGTTCTGGGTCTCCCCTGGGCCAGCCCTCCAGGCTTCCTGGTCGCAAAAGAATTGACTGTCCTTCGCCTAGGGCTCCTGTCTTGCCCTTCCGGCTGCCTGCAGTGCCCTTCTCTGTCTTCTGAGCTCTCAGACACTTGCAGATACAGCTCCAGCCTTTGAAATCCTTTGATTGGAAGTGTTTCTGTGCAGACAGCCCCGTCACGTTCCTGGTTTTGCCCCCTGATGGTTCTGTAAAGCAGCTCTGGCGCCTGAGGCCACAGAGCTAGTGCATTTGTAGTGACCGGGTTGGGGGCCTGCATTCCTCCCACTGGTGGGTCAGCTCTGATTGTTACAATGTTATTCCTCCTGTTGACTTGCAATCTGGCTTCCTGGGTGCCCACTAACTGTCCCTGGCTTCACCTTCTGGACCCAAACAATCTTAATCCCTTTTCCACATGACTACTCCATAGCTGTTTATTTATTTTTTAATCCTCACCCAAGGACATGTTTTTCATTGATTCTACAAAGAGAGGAAGAAGGAGAGAGAGAAACATCGATTGGCAGCCTCCTATATGTGGCCCCACCAGGGATCCAACCCGAAACCTGGGTATGTGTCCTGATCGGGAATCAAATCCGAGACGAGACCCTGCAGTGCATGGGACAACGCTCTAACCAACTGAGCCACACCAGCCAGGGCCCCCAGAGCTATTTGAAGAGCTTTTCTCCCATAAGTCCCCAGCTGACTGCCTCCACCTTATCTTTTTTCTGTCTTATCCTGATTCTAGCCATGGCCTAAATCTTGGTGGGTGTGACTCAGTTGGTTGAGTGTCGTCCCATGCACCAAATGTCACCTGTTAGATTCCCAGTCAATAACATGCCTGGGTTGCAGCTCGATCCCCAGTAAGGGGCATGCAGGAGGCAACCAATGGATGTTTCTCTCTCTCTCTCTCCCCCTCTCTCCCCTTCTCCCTTCATTTTTTCCTAAATTCAATAAAAACGTGTTTAAAAAATATTTTGGGGGACAAGGCAGGATGGGGGACAAACAAAACGAAAGAAATCCCCTGCCCTGCCTCTGAGTCCCACTCTCTAGTTCTCAGAGCCTTCTCCCTCCAGGCTCCAGGCGCTCTGCTGTGAGCACCCCCAGGTCTCGGGAATCTGCTGTGTGGAGATACCAAACTGTTAGCAAACAAAATGCTGAGCCTTGTCTGTCAGTGAGGACTTCAGCTGGGACTCATTCTCCTTTGCTGCCCATCTTTTCTCTCCTTCTCAATGACTCCTCTTAGAAATGTCCCCACCAAGTCCTGACCTGGCCCTTGTCCCACCAGGACAAGACCGTGGTGGTGGCAGACTTTGGGCTGTCACGGCTCATCGTAGAGGAGAGGAAAAAGCCCCCAGTGGAGAAGGCCACCAGCAAGAAGCGTACGCTGCGCAAAAATGACCGCAAGAAGCGCTACACGGTGGTGGGGAACCCCTACTGGATGGCCCCTGAGATGCTGAATGGTGAGTACCTGGTGCCCTGAGGGGCCATGCCTCCAGAGGGGTGTGGGGGGCCACTTCTCACAGCAGAGCCCTGGGAGCTCCCGGGGAGGCCTGTGAAGGGTAAGGCCAAGTTCCCGGAGCTGAAGGCTGCATTTCTATCCCTCGCCAGACAGACGGGGCCTCGTAAACTACTTCCTCCCCAAGCGCAGGTCCACGAGCTAGTCAGTGTCCCCTCCGAGGTTTAGGGTGAGGTCTGGCTGAGACTTTGTGCCCCAAGGGTAGGTGAGGGCTCAGGCTACCTACTGCCTGATTCAGCCTTTCCTTCTCTCTCTCTGTGCTGAGAACTGAAGTGTGGTGCCCTCTTGTGGATAATGCTCACACCAGCCAGAGGTGCTGGCTGAGAGTCTTGAAACCCACAGGGTTGTGAGGCCTCAGAAATGAATGGTCTGATACAACCCTTTTTGGAATCTGAGGCCCAGAGAAGCTCAGTGGTTTGCCCAGGAGCACACAGCTGGCTAACGGCAGAGTCCAGGTGAACCCGGGTCCCGCACAGTGTCATCATGGGCAGTGTTGGTTTATAACATCCTTCCAAGGCAGCTCACCCAGGGCCGAGGAAAGGCGACTTCCAGGTGGTCCCAGTCCCGGGAAGCCTTCGGGGCGTCCCCACGGATCCTGTTCTAGTCCTGGTTCTCGGCTGTGGCCTGGCTTGGCCCGAGACTCGGTGCAGAGCAGGTAAGGGACCAAACCTAACAGCCCGCTCTCCTGTGTTCCCCAAGGAAAGAGCTACGACGAGACGGTGGATGTCTTCTCTTTCGGGATCGTTCTCTGCGAGGTGAGCTCCCGCACGTAGGCAAGCCCTGAGGCAAAGGCCCAGCAGCTCTGCCCTGCCTCCAAACGGAGGCTCCTCCTTCGAAAGATGAGTAACTCGCCATAAAGTCAACACGAGTGTAGGGTCATCTGGTTCATGACACGTCTCTCGCCACAGTCGGATTGCATTGGTCCCATAGGCTGGGGCAGGATTTTTTTCAGGTGAGAAAACAGTCTCAGAAAGGGAGAGTGGCTTGCTCTTCGTCACACGGTCAGTAAGGGGCGGGCCAGACGTGGAACTCCACTAGGAAAGGCAGATTGTTCATGTGGCCGCCTGTCTAGCCCGAGGCAACCTTTCCCCCTGCCTCAGCCTGGAAGTGGAAGCAGCCACTCCAGGGAGTGCCAGCCCGTCCAGCACAGTGCCAGGCACTGGAGGGGACAGAGTGAGTCCTGGGAACAGCCCTGCCCTTAGGAGCTTAGTTCAGTCGATCTCGAAGCAGTCGGCCCAACACATACATTCAAGGGTTTCTGTAATTCCTACAAAGTGGTGAGTGAGAGAGAGACAACGGACGATTGGAATAATGAAGAAATGTTCTTTTAAAAATTATTATTATTATTTTTTAATTGATTCCAGAGAGGAAGGGAGAGGGAGAGAGAGATAGAAACATCAGTGATGAGAGAGAACCATTGATCGGCTGCCTCCTCCATGCCCCCTACTGAGGATAGAGCCTGAAACCCGGGCATGTGCCCTTGAACGGAATTGAACCCGGGACCTTCAGTCCGCAGGCCGACACTCTATTCACTGAGCCAAACCGGCTAGGGCAAAAATTGTTTTCTTTAGTAGAGATCAATTGAGTATCTACTATGTATAAAGCAGTAGGCTGGTGTCATAGGATTTCAGACATGCATCAGACCCAGCCCCTCATTTCACAGAGCCTGAACTCTGGCAGGGGACACTGCAGGGCAGGGGGGGATGTGTGGAAACTGCCCCTCCAGATTTGGAACACTGTGCTTCCACTGCAGTAAGACCTTCTAAACCCTCCTCAGTATTCAGACTCTCAGTCAGGAGACAAGTCTGGATCAACAAGACTTTGAGAGGCAGGGCTGGGGAGGGTGGCTCTTTAACCTCGGTTTTCATCTTCCTCTTCTGCCCGTGCTTCCTGTGCACACGCCAGCATCCCTCTCCCCTACCGTGGGCCGCACCCTCCATAGTCCCTGTCTGACCAGCCACCTTCTCGCCTGCAGATCATCGGGCAGGTGTATGCAGATCCTGACTGCCTGCCCCGCACACTGGACTATGGCCTCAACGTGAAGCTTTTCTGGGAGAAGTTTGTCCCCACAGACTGCCCCCCAGCCTTCTTCCCCCTGGCCACCATCTGCTGCAAACTGGAGCCCGAGAGCAGGTTGGTATCCGCCCCTTTGCCCCAGCCCACAAGGTCCTGGGAGGCTTGCCCCGCCTTTGGCTGTGCCCATGCCCTTCCCAGGCACAGGGGTGGCGGAAGCTTGAGCTCAAGGATGTGACTGTCAACCACTGAAGGCACCAGACAGCTGACATACCAGGTGGGGGTGGGGAGGATGAGAGCACAGTTGCAAGTGACCTGGGTGTAACACAGAGACAGAGCCATGAAAAGAAATTGTAATAGAACTCACCCCAACCTATATCTTTCTACCAGAATAAGTGTCTTCATGTCTCCATACTCCCCTGTCCATGTTCACACACACCACACACACATTTTTTATAGATTTATGATCTCAAATAGAGAACAAAATTTTTTTATTTTACCCTGTATTTTCCTTGTTACTAACCAGGCTTCCTGTTTAGCATTTTTGTTAACTACATGAAATTCTATTCTAGGAAACTCTCTGAACATATTGTAATATACATAATGTAGATGTTCAGGTTTTTCCAGTTTCTCTTTACAGTAGATATTACTACAGTGAGCATCTTCATGCATTTAGCTAATTTCTTCCTTGAAAGAAACCTTTTTAAAATTACCTTCATTTCCTCAAGTTATAACTTTCATTAATACCAAAGTTACCCCGGGACTTTTCAAGTTTGTGCATTAGAAACCTAGAATCTTTGTGCTTTTTTTCTGCTAACAAAAATCATGTTCCTTTTAAAAGACAGATTCACAGATTACCAAAACACCTAGCATGGAAATTATGTATCTTCTATAATCTCCTAATTAATGTGTCCCTCAACACTCTCCTCACTCCCCAACTCCATCTCCCCAAGGTAACCAGTTAGCACATAATCTTTATTTTTTAAACTAGTGACCCAGTGCACAGATTCATGCATATTGAAAGGAAATTAGTAGAAATATTTTAATATCGCTATTCGCCCTTTCTCTATAATAGAAGTGTCAGAGATGAAAGAAAATTAGTAAAATGTATATGAAAATAATATATAAATTGATTAATAAGTAAACAATAACAACATGATGTAACAACAACAACCACGGGAGGTTGGCCTACCAGGGAGGGACCCGAGGGAAGGCTCGAGGGCGTGTCCAAACCGTCCCACCCAGTCCCCATCGGCCAGACCCCAGCAGCAAGCTAACCTACTGGTCAGAGCGTCTGCCCACCCAGTGGTCAGTGCACATCATAGCGACTGGTCGAATGGTCACTTAGCATATTAGGCTTTTATATATATATAGATGATTTACAAAAGTCTGCTGTAGAGTCGGGATTGGCTGGTGGGGAGCTCTAAATCTTGTTCCTTCATGGGCCCAAAGACCATAGTCCTTTAGTATAATATACCAGAGTAAGAGCAGGAGGAAAAGATGTGAAACTATACAATATTTGTTTGGTAATACCCTTTCTCAGTCATTCTAAATGTCTGTCTGTCTTGCACTCAGAAATATTTACTGAGTGCCTGCCATGTGCTAGATTTGTCCTAAGCACGTGGTTACAGTGGTGAACAAAAGAAAGGTGCCTCCCCTCCTGGGACTCATATTCCAGCAAAGAGAGATCAACTATTCTGAATATCAGAAAGTGACAAAGGCTGTGAACAAAATGTCAAGGAGAGACAGTTGTTTGGGACACAAGTTGTCATTTGAAATATGGTGATCAGAGTAGACTGAGAAGGTGACGAGATGTTTAAGTAAAGACATGGAGGAGGTGGGGGAGGAAGCCTGAGATGTCTCAGGGTCCCAGGGCACCTAAGCTGTTTCCGCAGCACTAGGAGCCCACTGTTTGCTTCCTCCTGGGGAGAGTTGCTGCGCCCATGAAATGCCCTTCCCAGGCAGATCCAATGGTGTGGAAACAGTCTGAGGACTGGAAAGGATCTTTGAAAAGGCACTTAAGCCCTGACCGGTTTGGCTCAGTGGATAGAGCATCGGCCTGCGGACTGAAGGGTCCCGGGTTTGATTCCAGTCAAGGGCATGTACGTTGGTTGCGGGCACATCCCCAGTAGGGGGTGTGCAGGAGGCAGCTGATCGATGTTTCACTCTCATCTGTGTTTCTAACTCTCTCTCCCTCTCCCTTCCTCTCTGTAAAAAATCAATAAAATATATTTAAAAAAAAAAAAAAAAAAAAGAAAAGGCACTTAAGTCCTGGACTGGGTAGCTCAGCTGGTTAGCAGCGGTCGCCAACCTTTCGGACCTCACAGACCACCAATGGTCCACAGACCACCGGTTGGTGACTGCTGAGTTAGAGCATTGACCCGATACGCCAGTGTTATAGGTTCCATCCCCAGTTGGGGCACATACAAGAGTCAACCAATGAATGCATAAATAAGTGAACAACAAATCTATGTTCTTCTCTCCCTCTCCCTGTCTCTCTCTCCCCTCTCTCCTTCTCTCTCTAAAATCAATGAATGGATTTTTTTTTTATAAAAAGGCACTTAGCTCTGGCCAGCGTGACTCAGTGGTTGAGCATCGATCTATGAACCAGGAGATCACAGTTCGATTCCCGGTCAGGGCACAAGCCAGGCTGTGGGCTCGATCCCCAGTGTGTGGTGTGCACGGGGCAGCCAATCAATGATTCTCTCTCATCACTGATGTTTCTCGCTCTCTCTCCCTCTCCCTTCCTCTCTGAAATCAATAAAAATAGATTTTTAAAAATGAAAAGAAAATTTTTAAAGACACTTTTAGTCCAATCCCACCTTTAATGATTGCGTTTTCTCCAAGACATGGGAGGAGCTTTTTTTCTCCTGCACTTTCTGTTTCTCCGCTGTCCCTTAGAACCAAACCAGCCTTCTCACAGTGTTATCTCTGACCTTTACAGCAATCCTGTTTCCCATGGAGGCCCAAAGGCAAGGGGCTTGCCCAAGGTCAGACAATTAGAAAGTGGTGAAGCCACAGGCCTGGGTGCTTTCCACACCACCCCATGGCCCTTCCCATGTTTCACCCGCCTCCAACCCCCTTGTCTTTCTAGACCGGCATTCTCAAAACTGGAGGACTCCTTTGAGGCCCTCTCCCTGTACCTGGGAGAGCTGGGCATCCCGCTGCCTGCAGAGCTGGAGGAGCTGGACCACACTGTGAGCGTTCAGTACGGCCTGACCCGGGACTCGCCCCCCTAGCCCTGGCCCAGCCCCCTGCTGTGGGCAGGGCCATCCCAGCTTCCTGTGGATCGGCAGCTTGTTTAGAAGCAGAACAAGCCATCCCTACTACCTCCCCAGGAGGCGAGCCGGGCGCAGCACCAGGGAAATGCCTCTCCACTTGTTTCGGGGCCTGGTTACTGTCTGTACATCCAACACTCGCCTGAAAGCTGTGAAGAAGAAGAAAAAAACAGGCTGGTCCCTGGGCCAGGAGGAATCTGTTACTCGTGACCTCTTGGGAATTCCCTGGGATTCCAGGCTCTTGCTTACACTAATCAGCGTGATCTGGACCTGCCAGGCAGGATTCCAGGGTGAACCAGCCGCTGGGCTCCGAGGTCTCGGGTCCAGCTGAGGACTGGAGCACTTCAAGCGGCCGGCCGGTCGGTCGGTCGGTCGATCGGGTGGATGAGAGCAAGACTGGGGGCCAGGCTGCAACCCAAGGATGTGAACTGACAGTGGTGCTACCCTCCTTTCACTCCATGTCCCGCCCTTCCCTGGGCAGGGTCGAGGCAACAGGTTGCGAAGAGGCCCTTACTTTGTGGTGGAACTGGCCAGGAATCCAGGGAAGGGCTGGTTTCTGTTCACCTGCCAGGTCAACACAAGGGGGAGCTTTCGCCTCATGTTCTCACACTGCACTGCCGGAGACTGGCTGAGGACTTGTGCATCGGCATCTCTGCCTGTGACAGGAAGTCACCCACCTGCAGGAAGAGGCTGGAGGCAGGAAAGAGAGGCTCTGCCCTCCGGAAAGCCCCTATCCTGGCTGCTGTCCCTCAGCCTGAGACAGGTTGCCTGGAGCTGGATGGATTCTGGAGGAGAGCATGGCTTGTCACAAGCCCAGTGTGTGAGGCTGAGGGAGTGGGAATCTCAGTGGCAGCCACTGCCCACCCTTCACCATGCCGAGGTCCAGGCACCACTTGGGTGGGAAAAGAGGTGGCAGAGTCCCAGGGCTCAGATGCTGGGGAGACAGCTCCCTGAGCCGGGACGTCTGTCTCAGACTTCCCCTGCTGGCTAGCCCACCTCACCAGCTCCTGGCTGCAGCCTCCTGAGCCACAGCCATAGGTGCTGACCAGCCCTGGGGGCAGCCTCTACCCTTGGCTCCCAGAACTCTAGGGACTCAACACAAATAGACTTGTCTCCTCCTAAGTGTCTGTGAGCGAGCTTGCGCCATATTTAACACATTGGGAATGGGTTTGGGATATTACTGCGATGTGTGGTGGTTGTGTTGGGGGTGGGAGGGAGGAGGTGGGTGGGAGCGATTCAGGAGAGTGGTTGCTGTTAATACTATCCTGTTCTATGTGTTGGGTGATATGTGAAATACTGTTCATAGACCTGATGAGTTGTGGGATTAGATGTCATCTCTGGCTACGTGACACAGGCCGCACTTCTGTGTGGAGTGTGCTAGCTTGTGGGGTTGAGCCCTGGGCTCCCGGCAGCAGCAAGGTCCGCGCTGTGTGGCTGGCGGTGCCTCAGCTGCCCCCTGCAAGCGTGGGAGTGGTGGGCCCAAGTTGGGCCGTTGAGCAGACCAAATAAATTAAGCCGTTAACATAACCGACGACACAGAGAGTAAAATGTGACTTGGGGTCTGGCTCAGGGAGATACACGTCGGGGGTCTGCTGGCCTGTCTGCCAGGAAGTGCAAGGCCTCCCCTGCTCCCTTCCAGAGGAAATGCTACTGGCCTGTCCAGGTCCGGGTCACGTGACTCCCCACAGCAGGGAGTTCTCACGATCCCTAGTTCCCATCCCCTCCCCTAATGTAGACACCAACCTGCTCCAGAGAACATGCTCATCCCGCCGGAGGCAGCCCATTCCTTAAAACAGGTCTGACTCCCACCTACCAGCTGAGTCGCTCCTTTGGGGCCCTACACACCCGCCTTCTGCGCTCATTCCTAAAGCCTGGCTGTCCTAGCGTCCTCTCCACAGGACTGGGTGCCCCTTGCTGATAGAACTGTCCAGTGTCTGGCCATGGGCAGAGATCACGGGGTGTTCTAGAGGCTGAGAAACCATTATTCCAAGTCCAACAGACACTCCCATTTGTAGCTGTTCCTGGGGCCCTAAGGAGTCACCCCCACGGGGACGTTCTCAGCTCAGAGCGGTTCCTGGCAGCCCAAGGACTCATCCCCCTCTGCACACCCATCCCTCCTGTGGCTCCTACAGCACCATCTCCACTGCCAGTTCCCAGCCCCAGCCAAGGGTGGCCTGGACGTTGAACTACCTCCACCTCCGAAAGAATGCCCAGGGCAGAGGATCTGCAGTGACCAGCCGCCCACTGAGATGCCCGCACATTCATCTTTACAGCAGCTTCACCCTGGAAGATTCCTGGGGGTGACTGCGGTCACCAACCACTCTACGGTGGCCACTTCCCAGGGACAGGCCCGGGCCACACAGGTGTTGACAAGGTAACCAAACGTTCCTCAACTCATGGGAGGAGTATTCACGACACCCCATAGACTTGGCAATGTGCAGTCCTTTCTTTTTTAAAAAATTTATTTATACAAGTAAAATGCAGAGCAATTTCCTGCGCTTTATATGCAAGTATCAGAATGAGGTATATAAAACATGTACACAGAGAAATGTTTTCATAGAAAAGTAGAAACCAGTGATGTTCTCTTCAGCATCACTGAACCCCAAAGGACCCCCTGAGGCCTGGGTTCCCTCAGCAAACCACCCCCAGGAACAACCACTTGCTAGAGAGAATGGGCCCCACAAACGCCCCCACGCTCTCCATGAGGGGCAGAAGGGCCCTGGGGAAGGAAGCTCTGTGGCATTGCTAAGGCCTCCAAATTCGACGTCAGGACTGGGAGGCCCTGCCGCGCCGCTGGCACAGTGTAGCACAGTGGGTGGGGAAATGTCCTCTCCTCTGGCCCATGCTGGTCACTTTATGACTTTGGGTGTCCCTTTCGCCCTCTGGGCTTGGGGAACCCTAGGGTCTTGTCCAATGATTTTATGACTGTTTTACAAGTTAGGGGTCGTGACCTCGCTCCATTCTCAGAGGCAGCTCACAAGGCCCCGCAGTATAATTCCCACAGGTAAGCTGTTGTCTTAACCCCACAAAAGGAAGAGGTCACTGTCCACCTTGGTCAGAGACTGTCTGGGGGGCACCAGGCCCACCTCAGGTCCTGTGCGGCCTGAGGCATCCTTCACCCTCTTCCTAAGCGAAATGTTCAGTGCAGTCCTTCCTGTCCTTTTTTTAAAAAAAATATGGAACTCTTCACGAATTTGCTTGTCGTCCTTGTGCAGGGGCCATGCTAAATCTTCTCTGTATCGTTCCAATTTTAGTATACGTGCTGCCGAGCACCTTCCTTTCAAACAGGAAGTCACTGGGCCTAGCCTGGCCCACTACTGTCAAGGCATGTCACCGCCAGCAAGTTGGGGCACACCTAGTACCCCCAGCCTGGATCCCATTCTCAACCCACACTTGATTATTGTACAAACTCATTTCTGGTTCTCAGAGGTCAGTAGGGAGTTCCATCCCAAATACTGTTTAAACTAAATACAGTTTTTTAAATGTTGCCTCTCAAACTGCTTGGCCTGAACTATGAATAACAGCGTACGCCACTCAAGACAGCCGAGAACAAACGGAAAGGTGGAGACTGAGGCCACACTAGATCATAAAGCTCAGAGGAGCCCAGGGGAGCTCCCTGTCCGTCCCTGATTCAGTTCCAGGACACAGGCAGTGTCACAAGCCCTTGTCGGCAGCACTGCTGTGGCAGCCGCCACTGTCCCCATCCACGGACAAAACCCTGCTGCAGGGGTTGGAGAAAGAGCATTGGTAGCAACCTACCCAACTTCACCTTCAGTTAACGGTGCAACCCGCGTCTGTCTTAGGGTTCACCAAAAACCAAAAGGGGGAAAAAAGTGGGGGGAGGGTTTTAACCACAACAAAAAGTGTAGATCTTCCCAGCTGTAGGAGGGTAGGCCATCCTGCACCAGTGTCGGCACGGGGCTCCTGCCCATTGTGGGGGGCTCAGGCCCCAGGAGTGCCTGCCTGGCCCATAAGGGGGGCATCACCCTCCTGAAGGTCGACTGGAGTCTGACTGGCGTGGACCACAATGGTCTTCTCATCCACGATGTCACAGGTGGCGTTGGTGAAGGCAGACAAGGGCAGGGTGATTGGCTGCATCTCCCGCTCATACATTTTCTGGTCATACTGCTCTTTCAGGCCCTTCGCCCTGGCAAGAAAAGAGGGACGCGTTCAGGTTGTGTCTCTTGCATGGCTTTGCTCATTCGACAGGCCCAGGCAGGGCAGGTGCTAGCTGCAGTCACAGCAACCCAGTGGCTGACGTACTAGATTTCTCTCTCTTTTTAAATATATATTTTTTTATTGACTTCAGACAGGAAGGGAGAAGGGAGAGAGAGAGAGAATGATGAGAGAGAATCATCAATCGGCTGCCTCCTTTACGACCCCTACTGGGGATCAAGTCCCCAACCCGGGCATGTGCCCTGACCCGGAATCCAACCCAGGACCCTTTAGTCTGCAGGCCGACACTCTATCCACTGAGCCAAACCGGCTAGGGCCAGCCTTCCTTATTAAGAAAGCATGCAATAAATGTTGGCTGCTACTGTAATTGTTTAACCTGATGGGTGCTCTGTTTACATTTAAAACTTATGATACTCTTGGGGTGGGTAGGTATGGTGTGTGTGGAGGAGGGATATATCCCCATTTCACAGTCAAGAAACCGAGGTGCAGAGTAGCAACATCTATACTCAACAGCTCTTTCCAAAACAGTCTTTTCTCTGATTCTGGGGAGAGCTTGCCTTTAGCCCAGGTGTGGTTTCCTGCTCTATAGTCTGTACTGTACTCAGTGTACTTTTGCAGAGGAAAGGGAGGAGGGGGTCTTGTGGTTAGTAACAGGGAGTCTGGTGACTCGTGCCTTGCCCTGAGTTTACCCTGCCTTGCCCTGAGTTTACCGGAAGGTAAATTCTAGGCCTCAGGGAAATCACATGACAGTCTGAAGGAGTGAACCTGCAAGAAAGGCCTGGCCCCCTCACCGGCATGAGAAACCAGCTCAAGATGAATAATGTTTAGCCCCGGCCGGTTTGGCTCAGTGGATAAAGCATCCGCCTGGGGGACTGTAGGGTCGTGGGTTCGACTCCAGTACCTTGGAAAAATGTTTAGCCAGTTCACCTGGAGGCCTGGAAACGGTCACAAGATTGGAAGAGAGTCCACTGCGGCCAGTGGCTGAGGAAGGAGGGCTACCCTCCGCCAACATGGTTTGATTCTGCCAACAAATTGTAGGTCAGGGCCACCGCACCATTCCATCTAACACTCTGAAATGAACAAGCCAACCGTCCCGCCGGCACATCCCAAGGGCAACAACCTTAGACTGGCAATCAGGAGAATCCTCTCACTCGGGTCAGTACTTCCCCTCTCTGTACCTCTGCTTCCTGAATCACAGAAAACCAGAGAAGGAAGAAGGCTTGGCTTGGAGGGCACTAGTAAAAGTGCCCACATTTTACAGAAAAGAAAAACAGTTTATGACCACAGAGCTAAGCCGTCATGTGCCTCAGTCACATGCCTTAGCCACAGCAATGCTCTGGGGCAGGAAATAGAAGCACCTTGCCCACAGTCACACAGATAGCGAGTTCGAGGCAGTGCTAAGAGTTGGCCTCACCAAATGCTAGGGGTGTGATCTCAGGCAAGGTACACCTCCTCTCTTGTCCCAATTTCCTAATCTGTAAAAGCGGGGGGGGGGGGGGGGGGGGGGGGGATAATAACAGTACAGTACAGACTATAGAGCAGGAAACCACACCTGGGCTAAAGGCAAGCTCTCCCCAGAATCAGAGAAACCACACCATTTGTTAAGGTGATGGTGAGAATGGAGTTACAGCCTGTAAACTGCCTGAAGCAATGTCTGGCATCTGCTGTTTCCTATTGTTGCTTTTGTTGTTATTACAAACACTTCCTTTTTTCATCTGTAAATGAGCAGACTGACTATGTATCACCTCTAAGGACACCTGAGATTTATTTAATGCTGGGTGATCACTGGGGCTACCGGCTCAGACATGGCTCTGGCCACTGGGAAATGCAGGCTACCATGTCACTTCCCTTACAGAAAGCCTCCTCAGACACTGGAGAGAAATATTACACTCGGGGCTGAGGTCCCCTGATTTTGACCAAGAATGGCAAATAATTTCCCCAAAGTCAGACAGTCCTGTAGAAAGGAACGCAACTCGGCCTTATCATCACGCACCTGTGACGGACTTCGATAGCCTTTCCACATGATCGCTCAAACAAGCATTCCTCCTCCTGTGTCCCAGCCACGGGTCACGTCCCTGAGTTCCCCAGGTAGCCTCTTTGGCTCCCTATGCTATGAGGAGTGAGCAAACAGGCTCTCTGTCCTCCAACTCACTTTCTTCCTCCTGTCCTAGAGGAGATCCTTACGGCTCAGGAAATTCAGGCCCCAGTGGCAAAAGTGGTGGCTGGGGAGCTCTTTAGTAGCAGAGTTTTCTAGCTCCCAGAAAGAGTGCAATCTCTGGATCCCTGCAGTGAGTGTCGGGCCTGATTTCTGCAATGCCACTCACGTCCACACCAGACACACCGGATTACACATCGGGGAACTGGGTGTCAGAAAAGCTGGGCTTCAATCCATGTTCTGCCACTCCCAGGCAGAGTGGCCCTGGGTGAGTCACTTCACCTCTCTGACAAAGGTTTCCTCGTCGGTAAAATGGGGAATGAGAACTCCTACCTCACAAGGCTTTGGGGTCAGGAATAAACGCATCAAAGGAAGGGGTTTGTGGACTAGAACCAAGTGTCTACTAGACATCTTGAGCTGGTTTCCCCTTTTTCCACACTTCCCTTTCTCTTTTTTTTTTTGTTGTTACTCCTCACCCAAAGATATTTTTTCCATTGTTTTTTAGAGAGAGTGGAAGGGAGAGACAGAGACAGAGAAGCATCGATGTGAGAGACACATGTCGATTGGTCGCCTTCACACGTGCCCCTACCAGGGACAGGGATCCAGCCTGCAACTGAGGTACATGCCCTTGACCGGAATCGAACCTGTGACCCTTCAGGCCAAAGGCCCACGCTCTTTCCACTGAGCCAAACAGGCTAGGGCCTCACTTTTTTGGGGGGTAAGAATGCCATAAAGGAATCTGATTCGACTTTGTGTACCTTTCTCCCCTCCTCTGAGGGACGCCCAGAAGAGAAGCTACTGACCTCTTGTAGGTGTATCCAAAGATGATGCCAACTCCGATGGCAATGATGATCACTATCATGCCCATGCCCAGCACATTGCCTGCCAAGGAAAGGACACAAGTCTGCATTAGCCATGCCCCGGACAATACGCAAATATTCCTTCATGAATCCCATATAAGGACAGGGGTGGAGCAGTCATACCCAGGATCCCCAAGTCCTTCTCCTTGGAGTTCGCCCGGACCCCCTGCACGATCCCAATCACGGGCTGCACAGTTGCGGCCTGGCTCCGGACGGACAGGGAATTGGCAGGAGCAAACAGCTGCCCCTCATCTCCACTTGGCACTGCAAACGCCTCCTCCGTTTCTGTCTTGGAGGTTGGCAGGTCCTGGGACACAGTTTCTGGAGGAGAAGTGGAAAAACAACTCTCATCAGAGGGTGGTCAGAGTGAATGCCGCAGCCAAACCTTCCGTCGCGTGTGCTGGGGGAGCTGAGGGATCCAGCTCAGAATGACCTGCACACACTGACACCAAACTCCCCTTTGGGCAAGGCCAGGCCTGCGAGGGCCACACCATCGCTGGGACAAGGCCAGTGTGAGAGCAAGGCCCTAAGAAAGGGCCTCTCCCGCCTCCCACGTCTTCATTTGTCCTCAGTGGTTCTCAACCTGTGGGTCGCGACCCCTTGGGCGGTCGAACGACCATTTCACAGGGGTCGCCTAAGACCATCCTGCATATCAGATATTTACATGACGATTCATCACAGTAGCAACATGACAGTTATGAAGTAGCAACGAAAATAATTTTATGGTTGGGTCATAACATGAGGAACTGTATTTAAAGGGCCAGAAGGTTGAGAACCACTGGTCCAAATCCTTGCCATCTTCCAACACCCAGCTCCATTGCCATCCTCTGCAAGCGTCACCCCCGACTCCCCTGGGCAGCTCCCATTTATGGAGCCCACGCTGTGTGTGTGCCAATCCCCAGGTTGCATCTTTACACGTATCCATTGGAGCCTAGAAAACTGTCTGGCTGCCTCGGGAGCAACACGCCGGCGCCCTGGAATCTAAGAACCTGGGATTCAAATCTGAACGCTGCCATTCACTGCCTCCCTAAGTCACTTCTCTGATCCCGCCCCCCCCAATTACTTCTTCCCGTGGAGGCGGGTTGTGAGCACAAGATAACACACAGCAGGGAAACCACAAACTTGTTCAGTCAAGGCTGAACGGATCGCTAAGGGCGCCGGACCGGGCCCGCGGGGCTGGGCCTCGCCCGCTTCCGTTGTTTACAAGGCGCTCCCCCGGAAGCTGAGCTCACTCAGGGCGGCGGCAGCAGCCAATGGGCTTTGCGCCCCGCGGCCTGGAGACAGTCCTGACCAATCAGAGGGCGTGGGGCCAGCGGGAGCGGCCGCCCCTCCACAGCGCCGGGCACGGGGGTCCCGAGTGGGTACCTGGGCAGCGCAGGTCCTCGCAGGGCCGCTTCTCGGGGGCGCCCGTCTCGCCGCTGACGTAACACCAGGGCCCGCGCGGGTCCCGGTCCGGGTTGCGGCAGTAGCTGTGGTTGCCGGCGCCTGAGAGGGGAGAGAAGGCGCCATGGGCCGGGGCTGGGGACTGGGGGCCGGGACGGAGGCCGCCGCCCTCCCACCACCCGCCCGGGGCGGACACTCACCCGCCTCGGGGGCAGAGGCCAGGCGGCTGTGCGCATCCAGCCAGTTGAGGCAGCGGAGGCCCGGCGCCGGGGAGGACTGGTCCGCCCGGTACAGGTGGCCGCTGTCCGACAAGCAGCCTGTGAGGAAGAGGAGCCCCCTCAGACACTGGAGCCGGGGAGCTGGGGTCCCCTGGGCTGCGAGACCCTGGACGCGTGGAAAACCGCGCCAGGGCTGCATGAAGCTCTCGCTTTTTTTTTTTTTTTTAAAGCCGGAAAGCACTACACACGTGCCGAGGGTCGCTGTTCTGGACCCTGTGGCCCCCGTGGAGAAGGCCTGGCTGGGGGTGTCGGTGAGGTGGGCAGCCGGGCCTGAAACTCATCCCCGTGTGGTCGTTCCACGTTACATAAACTCTGGTGGTGCCTTCTCCGCGGCTCTGGCCATCCTGCCCTAGGGACACTCCCTCCTGGGAGAAGGCTGCAAAAGCCTGGACCCGGGCGGGCGGGCAGGCACCAGGGGAGCCTCGTACGCTGCCTGGAGGTAACTCCGAGCTCCCACTGCCCGCAGCAGGAGAGCCCCAGGAAGAGGCTGGGGGAGGAGGGCTTGTGCTCTGGCCACACCATCCCTGGAGGCCTCTGGAAAAAAAAACAGGCCTCGGGGAGTAGGGGGAGAGGAACCCCCCACCCCCACCCCCAGTTCCATCCACTCGTGAGCCACAGGCAAGAAAAAGGAAAGAGAAAGTAGCCACTTGCCTTTGTTCTTAATGGCAAAGATGGAGCTGCAAGCCCCCTGGCCAGGAAAAGAAGCGGGGGTAGCTTTTAGAATCTGGCTAAAAGCTTCCTTTCCTGTCATCTGTGAGGCCTGGGAAACAGGGGGCTTGCCCCTCCCTGCTGCCCTGAGTTGCTGCAGGAAGGAAAGATTGTCATCTTACCTCCAGATGCATAGGCTTCTGCGAGGAGCAGGTTGCTGAGGAGGAGTGTTTGCAGCCAGGCCAACAGCATCCTCACCGCCTTCATCTTGCAGGTGATTGACCAGTTGGGGTCCCCTTGGTGGCAGTTGAAGCCTCGCGGTCCCAGCCTTGCAGCCAGACCTGCCCTTGTTATGTATGCTCTTCTGGTAAACAGCCTCTCTTTAGAACTGGGAGCTTCCCAGCTCGCTTGCTGCAGGGAGGTGTTTTTATTTTCGCTGAAAGGCGTCCCCTGGCGCCCCCTGGCGCCCTGTGCCATGCAAGATCACTAACCCTGAGCCAAAAGAGGAAGGAGCTCCGCCAAGGCCAAGGGAAGAGGGGCAGAGAAACCCAGCCTGTGCTCCCCAGGGAATCCGTCTGAGACCTGCATCGGCTGCATCCGCAGGGCTCTTCACCTCTCCTGTTTCCCTCTGTGAGGGTACAGCAAGAGCAATTCTGCCAGGAGGCGTTATGGGGGACGGGGGGCGGGGGCAGGTCTGGAAGTATAGTCACCCAGGCAGAACAACTTAGGGAGGACATGCTAGCTTCAACCAAGAGGGACTCAAAACCACAGAGAGGGCACAAATAACAGTATCCGGGTAGAAGTAACTCTTTATACCCCTTCATACATATATATATATATAATTGATTTCAGAGAGAGGGAGAAGGAGATAGAAATGTCAATGACGAGAGAGAATCATTGATCAGCTGCCTCTGCCTCCTACACAACCCCTACCGGGGATCAAGCCCACAACCCGGGCATGTGCCCTGAACGCGAATTGAACCCAGGACTTCTTGGTCCATGGGACAATGCTCAATCCACTGAGCCACACCAGCCGAGCTGTACTCCTTGTAAAAGAAAAAGGGCCTTTGTGGGTTACACATGTTTATGAACACTGACTTTAAACCAAAAAAAAAAAGTGTATCTTTATCAGGCTCAGATCAGTCATATTCCTTTGCTTGTATTTGGATTTTGGGGTGTCATATATAGTAGGAATACAGAAGGGGTCTTTTTAGTTGAAACTAAAGGAAGAGGCCAGGGAAGGAGGGCTGTGCTCTGGCCACACCATCCATGCAAAGCCTCTGAAAAGAAGACTTAGGGAGTAGGGGAGATGAATCCCCAGTTCCATCCACGCATGAGCCACAGACAAGGGAAGGGAAAGAGAAAGTGGTTACTTGCCTTTGTTCTTTTTTTAAAAAATCCTATATAATAAAAGGCTAATATGCAAATTGTCCCCTTGGGAGTTCGACCGCTCACTATGATGTGTGCTGACCACCAGGGGGCAGCGTGGAATGAAGGAAGGCCCTGGCTGGCAGCAGGAAGGCCCTGATCAGCCCTGATCGCCGGCCAGGCCTAGGGACCCTACCTGTGCACAAATTTTGTGCACCAGGCTTCTAATATATATATTTCAGAGAGGAAGGAGAGAGAGAAAAAAACATCAATGATGAGAGGAAATCATTGATTGACTGCCTCCCCTTACTGGGGATCATGCCCTCAACCTGGACATGTGCCCTAGATCAGAATCGAACTCAGGACCCTTCAATCCACAGGCCAATGCTCTATCCACTGAGCCAAACCAGCTAGGGCCTTGCCTTTGTTCTTAATGGCAAAGATGGAGCTGCATAATATCTCTGTGTTATTCAAATATTGAGGTATTTGCACAGCTATACTTAGTAGTCTGTCCTTCTAGTCCTGAATTCATATAGAGGAAGTTAAATGTTTTCTCTTCCCCTTCCCCCACCCTGTGGGAAATCCATTTGCAGTGATTTATGTCCATCATTAAACCTCCCCACACCCTTATGACTTAGGCCTTTTGGAGTTAGGACAGTGGTTCCCAATGTGAGGCACATGCCCCATGCGGGGGGGGGGGGGGGGGGGGTGCAATTTGAGAATGAGTTATCGGCAGTGAATTTTTTGCATTTCCCATGGTTCTAGGGGACTCGCATATAGTATATAAACATATATTGTGACATATTTATGCATTTCAGTTCTCTATTATATGTTTTGAAACTTTATTTGCTATTTTTTAATATCACTTCATATTATTATTTTTTTAAACAATTTCTTGGTGATTTCTTCCTCAGTAGTTCAACTGTCTTTTCATCCTTTTATTTTTCTCTTTCATAGATACCATGTTCTTTGGAGGCTTGTTAAGAAGTGGAGCTGACTAGGGGACGAGCAATGGATGTGGCCTCACTCGCTGGTTTTGGCATAAGGCAAGACGTGCGTGTAGAAACGCCCAGCAAACAGTTCGATGTGGGACTAACGGTGGACCAACTGGACAGAAAATCAAAGTAAGGCTCGAGTGAGTGCAGTGGAGTTAAGGGGGTCCTAGGATAGAGGCAGGCTGGCAAGAAGGCATAAGAGAGCTTTGGGTCTAGCCTTAGCATTCGTGAATATAAAGAGTGTGTGAACTCCGCGAAGCCTGATGCGGGCGGGGTGGGGAATAACCTCAGATCCAGACTTCGTAGCTTATCAAGAGCATGTGCAGTCAACGGGGGAGTTCAGAGATGAAGCCCAGGAGTGCCGAGCTGTCAGGAAAAGGGGACAGGATGCTAGGCCCAGTCTAGGCGGTCACATGGCATGAGGGGCTCTGTGGGTTAACTTCAGGGAATGCAGTCCTTTTGCCCTGAGCTTTGCTCTGTCTCCAAAATGTAAAAAAAACAAAAACGCTCATCTGTGCATCTTAGGTATGCCAAGCCCTGGTTGTGGTGTTTGTTGTGAGTTCCTTTGATCATACACAGTTGTAGTTAACATGAGTATTTATGTAAGCACTATGTAAAATCAGATGTTTATCTATTAAATATATCCTGGTGGGGGAGACACAAGGTAGCTGGGAAAATGCCTCTAGCCCATCTTTAAAACCATGGTATTTCGTTCTCCTCTTACAGTTTATGCTGTCAGGCAGCCAACAGTTACTCAGCCTTTCTGGACCTGACTACCTCCTGTGTCAGGGACTGCTTTTCCTTTTAGCATCATCCCAGTTCCCTACTGGCCATCGCTCCCATTCTGCTCTGTTGTGTGGATTACTCCCTTCAAAACTTTCTTCACCCATCTTTTCCCATGGCTTGTTTCATCCCATTTCCTCTTAAGAGGTATACTTTAGCCCCAGCTGGTTTGGCTCAGCTGGTTTGGCTGCGGGTTTGGACCCGCAGACTGAAGGGTCCCGGGTTCGATTCCATTCAAGGGCATGTATCTTGGTTGCAGGCTCGATCCCTGGCCCTGGTCGGGATGCATGCGGGAGGCAACCAAGCGGTGTGTCTCTCTCACATTGATGCTACTCTCTCTGTGTCTCTCCCCGCTCTCCTTCCATTCTCTCTTAAAAAAGCAATGGAAAAATATCCTCAGGTGAGGATTAACAAAGAGAGAGAGAGAGAGACCCTTTAAAGAATCTGTATGTCAGGAAGTACTAATGAATTTTATAATATACTTCTGTCTCATAGTCAAATGGAGAGAGAAGAAAAAAAGAATTCAAAACAAGATCATAGAGTAATTGTGGCTGAAAGGAAATGTAAGGACAAGAGAAATGGACATCACTATGAGGCCCAGCCCTAAGTTCTGATCACTGCCCTCTCGCCCTCTGTGAAGACCAGACAACAGAAGTGAGCAGTGTTACGGGTGGTATCATAAATGGACTCCGATTGACCCCAGCATGGGCAGACCCGCGGTTCAATAGTAGAAGATTAAGTACCGGCTTCAAATACTTAAGTGTGTTCTCTGAGTTCCCGAGGATGCTATTTTCTACCTGGAGATTTCTTCTACATTTACTTTGATGGCTCAGTTGGAAGTCCGCCATCACTGCTAAGTGTTCTTGAGTTTTATGCAGTATTGGCAGCAGCATCCTTAGTATCCTGATGTTAAAAATAAAGAAATCCCCGCCTTGTTGCAGCGAGGCTGCTGCTGCCCAGGCAATGGTGGAATATTTCTACTTTCTAGGATCTTGTCCTCTCCCACACTGAGTGGCCTAACCTTTTATCGCCTTCAAGAGTCATCAGGCGTATGAGAAAGCCTCCCATTCCTAGAGTGGCTCTGCCATCAGCCAGTAACATGCTTTTGCTCCGAGTTTCTAATCTCTTGGACATAGTAGGAAAACCTGCTCCAGTAAACATGAAATTGTTAATATATCTGAAGCATTTGGAGGAGCACTTCACACATGTTAAGAACATGTTAAGAACTTGTGCTATTATCTATAATAATAAAAGCATAATATGCTAATTAGATCAGATGTCCTTTCAGACGACCTTCCGGATGAAGCCGGGGCTGTGAAGGAAGCCCAGGTCCCGGGTGCCAGAGGGAAGCCCGTGCCGGCAGCCGGGGGATGGAAGGCCTACTCTTGCATGAATTTCATGCATCAGGCCTCTAGTTATTAATATTATTGTTATTGCCACCATCTAGGACCAGAAGCTAGCACCTAACTAAGCCTCTACTTTTTCTCTTGTTATGCTGGTTAAGCAAACCCAAATTATCTGGAAATAGGCTTGATAATATTTGGTGTCTTCTCAATTTTGTGAGCATTGTCAGCTCAAAGAATCTTAAAAAGGCCAAAGTGTTGTCACTTTAGTATTTTTACTTTCTAGAGCTTTCACTTCCCTTTTCTGGATTCCTGAGGGATTGAGCCTACAACATGGGTCGATGCCCTTGACCGGAATCAAACCCGAGACCCTTCAGTTCGTAGACAGACGCTATCCCCTAAGCCAAACCGGCGAGGGCAATGTATCTTAAATGAGGAGAAAATTACCTGAGCCTTTTGAGTAGTAGCAGCTTTTATCCTTGACCCTTTTGTCTAGCTCAGTGATGGCGAACCTGTGACACGCCACCAGAGTTACGTTAGGGTTTTTCAAAATGCTGACACGCCCGAGCTCAAAAGGTTCGCCATCACTGGTAGCTAAACAATCTGAAAATTTCTGGCTCCCCCTGCTGGTCCCTCCTGGGCAGTTGCATGTACTAGTAGGTGCATCTGGGGACATACGATTGGAGCCAGAGCCAAGTTCTGCCAAGGGAAATTAGAACATTGTTGTGGAATACCCTAGCCGGTCCAGGCAGGCCCGAGGAGGAAGAGAACAGCTTGTGGAGAACAGTTCTGGGAAGTGCAGCTTTCCGTGTAAGGGGCAGGGTATAAGATGGCCCGCTGCCAACTCAAGTCAGGAGGGCAGGGTTGGTGCCTGCAGCACTGAAAGACTATATCATGACCACATGGGCCCATAATGAGCTAGTCATTATGTGGGGATCAGACCCTATATTGATCACAGAGATGGGCAAAGACAAAGCAGTCTGGGCTCAAACCTGGTCCCCATGCACACAGAGGGGGAGATACAGTTTTATTTTGGCCTCCGTGGAAGTTGAGGCAAGGAGGATGGTGAAGGTGGATGCGAGTGTCCCCAGGGTTCATGGTCCTATGTGATGTACACGATCCCACCTCCCAGCTCTTAAGACCAGTAACAACGCTGTGGATCCCTGGGCGGATGTTCTGGTAGGGTCTCCTCCCTCTGTTTCTCTGTTGATTGGCAATAAGTTCCCTATACCTGCCCCCCCCCCACCCCCCCAGACCCATTTCCAGTTGTTTATATGTATTTGGCTTTTCCACAACACAACTTTCCAGAAAATGGGCTGGGGCCTGATGGATCTTACCAGGCTCTAGTCAGCTGTAGGCATCTTTTTTTTTGCAGGCATCTTTTTAAAGGGAGTTAAAGATGGTAAGATACTAAGGGCAGATCCCCTCCCCTTCTCTCAACCCCATTCCCCAAGCACAGTGTACAGTGGGGCCTTAACTTACTCCGAGACCGAGCTCGTTAAGGAGCTCGTTAACTCAAATTACCCTATCAATTCAATGCAAAAAATTGGCCGAGAGACAGCTGGTATCTCAAAAAACTCGTTAGTCGGGACACTCGTAAGTCAAGGCCCCACTGTATTTCCATTTAAAGTTGAACATGGAGAATAGGCTTGTGTTCTCCTTCAGGACATAGAGATAAGCATGTGACTTTCCCCAGTACACAAGGAAGGGAGCCCACTCCAGAACCCCAGGGTATGAAAATTGCCATTGGACTTGGGCAGGTGTAACTATGCCATGGTCATAAAGAAATATTCGGAAGAAATTCATTTCTGTAGTGGGCGTTGGGGATGTGGCTGGCAGTGGGCAAAGTCCTACATTCTAATAGGAGAAAGCAAACCATAAACAAATAAATATATAATATGTCAGGGCCCGGCCAGCATGGCTCAATGGTTGAGTATTGACCTGTGAGCCAAGAGGTCCCGGTTCAGTTCCCGGTCAGGGCACATGCCCAGGTTGCAGGCTCACTCCCTAGTGGGGGACGTACAGGAGGCAGCAGATTGATGTTTCTCTCTCATCATTGATGTTTCTATCTCTTCCTCTCTCAAACCAATAAATACATATATATATATATTTCAAAAAATAGATATTTCAAATAATAGGCTTCTCAAAAGAATATAATAATAGCTACTAATGTGTACATAGTGCTGTACAGTTGACAGTGTTCCCGCATATACATTACCTTACTGTTTTCACGTCACCCACATAAGGAAATTTGCTGTCTTTCCATTTTACAGATAAGGAAGGTGAAATTCAGAAAGATTGCACAAGAGAGCCAGTTTTTAGCTGCCATATGGAGGAAGACACAGCCAGTTAGTCCCGAAGAGTAGCAGCCAATCAACAGAGAAACAGCTGCTTCTCCAGGGCTGTCAGGTAGGAGGAACTGCACCTCCCAGCCCTGTCCCAGACCAACCGCAGAGAGGAAAGGGTGGGGACGTGGTGGACAGACCACGTTCTCCCACTCCCCACTCAAACCCTCACGGCCACGGCCAGGTCCAGCTTCCCTGGGAGGGGGCAGAGCAAGAGCTTTGAAGGGAAGCTTGAGATGAACATTTAAACTTTTTTTATTATTGATTTTAGAGACAGAGGAAGGGAGAGAGAAACATCAATTTGTCAGTTCACTTATTTATGCATTCATTGGTTGATACTTGTACATGCTCTGAATGGGGATCGAGCCCGAAACCTTGTGTATCAGGACAACACTCTAACCAACTGAGTTACTCGGCCAGGGCAGATATGAACATTTGTAAAATGAATGTTTTTACTTGTGTAAACATTTAAAACAAATCTTAAATACCAGGAGGTCACAGTTCGATTCCCGGTCAGGGCACAGGTCTGGGTTGGGGGCTTGATCCCCAGAGTGGGGTGTGCAGGAGGCAGCCGATCAATAAATGGTGATGATTCTTATTAGAATGATATTTGTTATTTTAGGAGCTGGCTGTGGAATTCCTCTTAGGTAATTGTCTTTATTCATCCAAACTGGCCTCGACACTGGGTCAGTCACCCAACTGAGCCTCGTGGTCTGCCCTGACCAGCTCTTCTTCACAATCTGATTGCTGGCTGACTTGTCCCAGCAGCTCCTACACACTCTGAAATGACTCTTTTCTTCCTCAGTGACCTGATGGGACTTGTCACGTTGATCATCAGCTGGTATTTGGACTTCAAGGGCAAGTTTGCCCATATTTTCCCTTCTCTGAGCTACCTTGCTTCCCCCACACCCAGCCTTCTATGTCCAAGTCCTAAGCATGCTCCAGGGTCCTTCTCTGATGCCACCACCTTCTCAAACCTGGCCGGCATCCCCTCCTCCTCCAAATCATCAGAGCTTTTATTTCCCTTTACTTCTCATGTCATTTTCTCTCTTGTGGTGCAGATATTGTGTAGGTGTATGTCCCATGTCCTGTACTACTCTGTATGCTTAAGCTCTTGGAAGAATTAAGTCCCTCCCGGCACACAGTATGCATCCAGAATACCTGTTGAATGAATTAGTGGCTGCTCAGTGTCAAACACTATTCTAGGTATTGGGAATACAGAGATGAATTACCTTTGCATGAACCCCATTTGCAAGGAAACCTGGTCTCCTATGGGGCGATCCATAAAAAAGATAATGGAAAAGTAGGAATGTGTGTAGAACAGGAAGCTGGCCTAGAGGAAGACAGTCATGAAGCCCTGGGCCCCATGGTCAGACAGGTCAGGATTCATGTCTTGGTTCTGCCACTTCACAGCTATGTGGCATGGACTCTGTGAGCCTCAGTGAAGGTAAAGCAGTATCTACCCCACAGGGTTGCTGATGTACAGAAGGCCCCTGGCATGGGTGTGACACCGCCTAGTGATGTAATAAATGAAAGTTGTCTCCCTTCTGGGGGGCAAGGGAAGCTGTGCAGTTGAGGGGCCATCTGAGCGGAGCTTTGAAGAATTCTTCAGATAAACAAAAGACAAGTACTTTGTAGGCAGAGGAAACTACATGAATAAGCAAATCGTTTGTCATCATCCAAAAAAAAGCTTTAAAAAAAAGTTAACCTAGCCCCCCCCCCCCCGCCCCAATGGAATTTGTGGCCCTTAACATGGACCCCGAAGCTTCCAGCAGGCCCAGGGCTCAGATTTTGACTCAGAAAAGAAATGCCCTTGAAGGAGGAGAGGGGATGTCAATAATCATGCAGTTTTCTTCTCGGTGCCGCCACGGGCTTAGATCTCAGCCTGGTGAGGACTGGCCTCAGCCAGAGCAGCAGTTAGGGAGGCAGCGGGCTTTCCCTGAAGCAGAAGTAAGCTGTTTCCTGAGGTGCCCATCCACAGGATACAAAGCAGCTGTATTCAGAGGCGCCTCCCTCCACACTGCCTTGTCCTCAACAGAAACTTGTTTTGTTAGGATGGATTAGTCTCTTAGGTAAATATTTGGCATTTCCTTTCACATCAGTTTATCAAGAGATGCAGATCCAGACATTAATTATTCTGCCCCCCCTCGGTCTCTTCCTCCCCCAGTGAGAACCGGTCCACAGCCTGTAAGAGGCACCCTCCACTCTGGGAGGGGTCCAGAGAAGAGTGGCAGGTGGCCGTGGGAGATGTGCTACGTAAGGCCTAGAGGCCCTGCTGCCAGGCTCTCAATTATGTGAACTGGGGAGTCACCAGCCCGCCTCCTCCAGGAGCGTGGAGGGATCAGCAAGACTTGGGAACATTGTCACTCAACGTTAAGAGGACATGACTGTTTATTTACTCCTGCAAGAGACCTGTGAAATCCTGAATTATCTGCCAAAACCGTCGCCCTCTCCTTAACCCTGGTGCCTCCAAGTACAGCCTTTCACAAAAGCCAGAAAGCAGAGGTAGATAAGCAGCCAGAGAGAACCGAGTGGACAATCACAGGATTCGACGACTGACCTCCTTCAACATTTCCTCCAGGACTGTCTTCTGCCAGCTCCCTGCGGACCTTCTGCCCTCTGCCCTGCCCACTGTCCTGCCCCTACCCTCAAAAGGAGGGTGAACTGGGTAGGAAATTCTTATTCTGAGCACATTAGGCCCATCTTTGTGCGGACTCTGGAGTTCCTTAGAGCAATCTTGGTTGGGGGACGTGGCACTGCATTCCACGTGGATCAATGGATTGATTGGCAGGCCAAGAAATCACAAGCTCCGGGTGTCGGATTAATTTAACTCACATGCACTGTGAGCCTGTGGCTGGCTGGGATTTGAGTCTGGGTGACATCCAAGATCTGAAACCAGGGAGGGCCTGGAGAGGCAGGAAGAGACGCGGGTCTTGGGCAGTGGCCGGCAAACTGTGTCCCGGGGGCCAGACCCAGCCTGCCACCTGTTTTTGCACAGCCTATGAGCTAAGAATGGTTTTTTACGTCTTTTAATGGTTGGAAACATCAAAAGAAGAGAATTTTCTAACATGTAAAAATGAAATGAAATTCAATTGCAGTGTCCATCAATGAAGTTGTCTGGGACCACAGCCATGCCCATCCACTTACGAATGTATTGTCTTTGCCTGGCTGCTCAGCAGCAGAGCTGAGTAGCTGTGACAGAAACCATATGGCTCCCAAAGCTGAACGTGTCTACCTTCTGGCTCTTTACAGAAGAAGTTGGCTTATCCCCGCTGTCATTCATTTTTATGAGAGCGTAGTCTGGTGGAGGAGGTAAACAAAAAGGGAGCTTTTTGAGTGTTACCTAATGTGCTTTACAGCTACGAGTCCACGTAATCCTCACAGCAGCCATGTGACTGAGAACTGTTATCCTGGTTTTCCACATGAGCAAACGGAGAAGCACCCAGTCAGAAGGGGGTGGTGCTGGGATCTGCCCCCGGCACTGGGACCATCATGAACCAGGGCTCAGTGACGATGACCAGGGAAGGGGCAGAAGCAGTGCCGAGGCAGGCAAAGAGGTCGTGAACAGAGTAAGATTCAGAAGCACAGAGCTGTTAAGAAAGAACCTCCAGCCATCGCCAGTTTGGCCTCAGTGGATAGAGCGTCGACACGGGGACTGAAGGGTCCCAGGTTTGATTCTGGTCAAGGGCATGTACCTTGGTTGCAGACTCCTGGCCCTGGTCGGGGTACTTGCAGGAGGCAACCAATCGATGTGTCTCTCTCACATCTGTGTTTCTCTCGCCGTCTCTCCCTCTCTCTCTAAAAATGGAAAAATATCCTCGGGTGAGGATTAAAAAGGAGGAGACTCCAGGTGGAGGGTGTTCCGTGGGGAAAGGGAGGGCGCTGGGAACGGTTGGTATTTACTGAGTGGGAGGAGCTGAGCCCAGAAACTGCAGTTGGACTGGCTCCTTGGCGGGACAGCTCTGCCTGGCGGTGCCTAGAAAACAGGCTGCGGCTGGTGCCTGGCACACCTTCACCCAGGGGGGTCGGTGAGGCTTGGGGTGGGGTGCAGCTCATCCCCGGTCAGTCCGAGTATGAAGCATATGCTTACTCACACTCGGTCTCTGGACGCTCCCTCTGGCACTGAGCCTGACCTCCTCGGTGGTCATTTTCTGCTACATTGTCAGGCCTTCATGCTGGGGGCCTGGCAGGGCAACCAGAGCCTCCTCTGTGCCAAGTACTGAATTGGGTATTTATATGTGTGTGAAGGCACGACCTGTGGCTAAGGGCTTGGGAATAAAGGTCAGAGAACAAACGAGTTTAAATTCTGGCCGTCACTTACTGTGACCTGTGAGGGAGGGTGCCTCTCACCTCTGGGCCTGTTTTCTGTTTGCCCGTCTGCAGGAGGGGAGAGTAAGAGAACCAGCCCCCCCAGGTCATGCTGAGCATTAGGCACCGAGAACGGCAGCTCCTATGATGTCTCCCTTAGTCTTCACAGCCCATTTCACTGATGAGGTGACAGGCCCAGAAGTTTGCCCAGGGTTGGCAGTGACCAGATGGTGGAGCTGGACAGCCAAAGCTCAGGTTCTCTGCCCTTGACCATGGCAAGAGAAGCCATTCCACCTTTGTGTACCCATGTCCTGCACAGCTTTTCCCCCCACGGTCTGAAGGGCATGGCGTATGGAGGATGGGTGGAGGCTGGGGGTGCTGGGGACAAGCGGGGACACCTCCACTCGCTGCTCAGGCCTCCAGACGAGCACTCTGGAAGCAGCAGCAGCTGCTTGCTTTGTTGTTCCGCTCCTGCCACTGTCCACAGACACAACCAGGGGTCTCAGGTGGGGAGCAGGACCTAGCGTGTCTCAGGCCTCTGGTTCAAGGCCAGGTTCTCTGCAGTGTGACCCGCTGGCAGAATCTGTGGTGGTCACAAAGCTACCTGCCCACAGCATCTCAGCACTCACACCAAACAGCCCAGGCCTCCACCCCACACATTCCACAGCCCAGCAGTTTACCCAAGATTTCACGTAGGTGGTTTAGAGGGTTGTTTTTAAAAAAAAAAAAATCCAGTTCCGAGCCCGCCTTTAAACCAGAACAGCGTAATCACTGATATTCATGTGAGTCTAAATCACTGGGGCTTGTTTGTTCCTCCTGGTCTGTTTTTCTCCTTTACCACTTTTTTCTACCTGTTTGGAGGTTAAATGCTGTTTCTATTAGTTTAGGGGTTTCCCTCTTGCCTGCTGTGAAGTCATCCTGTTCCCACTCTGATTCTTGTCCCCATTAACTCCCCACTGTGCTCACTTCTTGCCCCTTGTCTGCTGTTCTCTTTCCCCCTTCTCTTCAGGCATTCACTGCTGAGGTTGCAACCACCTTTTACTTACCCCATAGGTGACCCGGGGTTGGGGGGAATTCAAGTTGCTAAGCTTCTTAGAGCCCCGTGGCCATGAGGATTTTCAGCCTGCACACTGTCCCTCCTTAGGTCCTAGCAGCCAGTGCCCTCTAACTCCAGGTGATTTTGTTGTTGTTTTTTTGTTTTTGTTTTTTCATAATTTGTTGTTGTTGTTGTTAATCCTTATCCCAGGATATTTTTCCATTGATTTTTAGAGAGAGTGGAAGGGAGGGGGAGAGACAGAGAAACACTGATGTGAGAGAGACACATTGATTAGTTGCCTCCTGCATATGCCCCAACCAGGGCCAACGATCGAGCCTGCAACCTAAGTACATGCCCTTGACCGGAATCGAACCTGGGACCCTTCAGTCTACAGGCCGAGGCTCTATCCACTGAGCCAAACCAGCAAGGGCTTAACTCCAGATCTTCTCTCCCAGAGTCCCGCCCCCACCTCACACCTTCCAGCCTTGCACAGTTTTACTCCTTGGACTTCTCGTTATCTGAACTCAAGTTAAATCTGCTTACTTGTTAACTGTCTCCCACTAAGCTCCACAAGGGTGTCCTTTCACCACTGTACCCCCGGGTCTGAGGCTGGGCATGGCATACAGCAGTGAAGACAACAGGAGCGAATATCTGTTGAACTAAGACAGTGGTTCTCAACCTGTGGGTCGCGACCCCTTTGGCAGTCAAACGACCCTTTCACAGGGGTCGCCTAAGATCATCCCTCATATCAGATATTTACATTACGATTCAAAACATAAGCAACATTACAGTTATGAAGTAGCAACGAAAATAATTTTATGGTTGGGTCACAACATGAGGAACTGTATTTAAAGGGCCAGAAGGTTGAGAACCACTGAACTAATGGGTGAATGCTGGCAACTCAGTCCTCAGCGGGAACAATTACCTGTCAGTCCCAGTGCCACCGGTGCCACGAAGAGGAAGATAGGTCTCTTGGGATCCCCTCCCCACCCGAGGTGCAGGGGCGTGGACCGCCCACCCTTTGGGTCCCTCACAGCTGAAAAACCAGACTCGGGGAGCAGGGAAAGTAACGTACTAAGGTTTTTAATACAGTCTGATCAGATCAATTCACATCACGAGGTCAACCTGGGCTTGCTCACATGTGACACAACTGAGGTACACAATGTCCCCACCTGCCAGCTCTCCTGTCTTCCTGCCTCCCAATAGCATTGAACCCCCTACCTCCCTGACCAGACTGGCATTTTTAAAATTTTGCATAAAACTATTTCTTCCATAGACTCCAAACAATCAACTAGCCAAGTTAATTATGGTACATCTAAACAAAGTTTAATACTAACCCTAACCTGTGACTGCGGTTTACAAAGAGCTCTGTATCACCTGGGATAGCTTTCAGTAGCAATTCACTACAACTGGTCCTAAAAAATAATAACAATAATAATAATAATAATTAGAGAATTAAAACCCAACAGCAAGTTGAATGGTTAAAAATCACGTAAGAACTGGAATTTGGGGTGGGAGTGTCCTCAACAGCTAAGCTTGTCCTAGTAGCAAAATGCTAGACTCCAAAGCAGGGCTCAGAAAATTCTGGGGCCCTCCAGGTCAAGGGTCAAGCTCAGGGGGGGCCCTTGGAGGACACTCGCCCCCTGGTCCATAAGATGCTGTAGGCTTCCAGCTTCCTTCAAGACAGTGGGGCAGCAGAGTTGAATACATGGGTGGAGACCCTACTGTGTTTTCTCTTAAGGGATATGAGATGAGGGAATGAGGGATCAGAGAAGTGGGAGGGGACCAGAATCACTGAGGTCCCAGAATGCCGTTGGGTGTGGGTTTGGGATGGGGGTCACTAAGAATTGAGCACCAGGGATCCCAGCTTCTGCTCACGAGAGGAGAAACTGGAACTGGTGCTGCCTTGAAGGCCTATGTAGTGTTTCCTGCCCTTGCCCCGTGCTGGGCCTCGCAGACATTTCTGCAGAGTATCAGATGAGGATCTATCTAAAGACCACTGGGGGGGGGGGGGGGGGGGGGGGTGGAGAGGGATGGGATGATAAGGTGTGGGGGCGGGGTTTAAAAACGAATAAAAACCTCTCAGCTACAGAACCCAAAGACATCACTTCCCTCCGCATTCACAGCATTTCTCAGCAGTCCCCGGACAGCCATCCCCACAGGGACGCAGCCTCTGCCTCACTTCCCCTCTGGCCCCATGGGCTGCTGGTCAACCTCGGGATCTACTAGAGACGAGGCGAACGCCGACTGCACAATCTGAAACCCGAAGGACTCGAGGAGAGACATGTTCTGCTGGGGAGAGAAAGGTGAGCCGAGGGCGGGGCCCAGGTCCCCCAGGGGGCCCCCGAGAGCCCGGACATGCACCTTCTGGATGTGTTTGTTCAAGTAGGACTTGGAACGGAAGAAGCTCCCGCATTCGGGGCAGGGGTACTTCTTCTCCCCGTCGGACTCTATTTTGTTTTTGGGGACCGCCATGTCGCAGGAGAAAGAGCCGTTGGTGTTCTGCTTCTCCGGCGTCTTCAGGTCGCTGGCATCCGAGAGGTCACCGTAGGAGTCGGAGCTCTCAATCGGATCCTGATGTGAGCATTTCTGGCCTTCTAGGAGAAAACAGAACACAGAGGCGAGATGAGGCCAGGCTCTGGAGCGGCCCCTCCTGGAGGGGCTGTGAGGGACCAGCTCACAGGCCTGTGGAGGGCGGTCCTGGCAGAACCCACCGAGGTGCGGCTGGTCAGCCTGGGGGTCTGACCACCTACGGGGCTCGTGAGACAGCAGGGCCCTGGGGCTGCCAGCCTCCCTCGCTGAGGACTCTTCATGCAGGTGTGCACGTATAGCTCATCATCATCTCAGCCTGCTCCAAGGAAGGGGGTTCAGAGAGGGGACCTCCACTGCTTCTCCCCAGAACAACTCAAAGACCCCCAACTCCTAGGCCCTGTCTTGGGTGCCTCTGAAGGTGAAACGGCTGTTCTGATGCTGCTGGACAGGGATGTCAGTGGCCTCACCTCTGCACCAGACTAGCTGCACCCTAGCAAGGCAGAACCAGAGCCGGGGATCCTCAAGTCAGCAGACACCAAGATGGCGGAGACAGAAGCCAGTCCTTTTCCGAGGGCTGCAAACACAAGCCTGCCCTCACCGCCTGCCTTCTGCCAAAACCTTTCCTGGCCAAGTGGCCAAAGCACAGAGACTCAAGCAACTCTGAACAACTCAGCTGGCAGGTTGTCCCACACAGAGCCCAGGACAAGCTGGACCGCCAGACAACCCTCACTGCTCTGCCTTGCCCGGCCCACAATGGAGTCCTCCACCAATCAGCAGCTTCCTGCCTGGGTTCAGAGAGCCATGCCGGTTAGGGAGGTCTGTGATGGGAGCGTGGAGCATGCCATCTCTGCCATCCACCAAGCCCCTGGCATTATCCCCAAGGCAACCACAACTTAAAAAGACCACAAAACAACCGGAATCAACGAGTGAAGGTAGGGCTGAGGGAGCTCTACGCAAACCAACTCGGAGTCAGAGGCAGTCAGGTAGTTCACTGATGGCCATGCATCTCACAGACACAGCCAGAGGCCCTATGGAAAGGGCGCTCACAGCAACCAGTCACACCTATGAAGGGGGAAGCCAGCCCTGGGCTCCCCCTGCCCAGCAGGAGCAAAGGAGAAAGCGTTCAGCTACAGCTCCACACCACCCTTCCAGGGCCACAGGCAACAGACAGGCCCACAGTAACTCATCATGCAGGGCTCCTCCTCCTGCCCTGGGCTGGGACATGTTACGCGGGGGGCTCCAGACAGCAGGCCTGGCCAGGAGCAAGGGAGGAGGGCTGGGGAAGAGGAGGCGGGGGCTGGATCCTGGCAGGGCCCTAAAGCCTCACTCCCTGCCCTGGAGTGAGCTACCCACTGGGACTCTGTCCTGGAGGCCACTGCCACTCAGATCACCGAGCCTCCTCGAGGCGGCCAGCAAGCCGGCAGCCTTCCCGCCTCCCCACACCCGGCCCAGCGCCCCCACAACACAGTCTGCGCAGAGAAGCAAAGTGCAGAGCAAGGGGTCGCTTGCCTTTGTTGCCATAGGTCCTGGCGCAGTGGAACGCTGCTCCCCCATTCGGTATGGGCTCCTGGTGCCTGGAGACCTGGGGAAGGGGAACACCGTGGTGGGTTTTAACATGGACCTTTAAGTAGGAGGCAGAGGAGAAACCTAAACAAGACAAAAGGAGATGAGATCCCGCGGCCAGCACCGAGACACCTCTCTGCTTCCCCCACGCCTCTCCGCTGGCCGCTCTGGCCAGCATTCCCAGGTCAGCTGCACCTAGAAGGGGGCCCGCCTTGGCTCAGAAACAGCTGCAACCACAGGAGCCACCTGGCTCAGGAAGAAGGATGGCACTGTCCTCGAATGGGTTCCTCTGCAGAGCCCACTCCACCAGGCTGCGGTGGAGGGCCCAGGCCAGCTGCCTGGACAGACAGATGGTCAGATCCTGCTCCGGCCGGGCCAAAGGCCAAACGCCTCTAGGCTTGCTTGGCCCTCAGTAAGGAGTGGTTTGAGTGGTCCCACAGCCCGTCAGCTGTAGGGACCACAGCTAGAAACGGAGTCAGAAAAGCATACGGGCAGCCACGGGCCGCCAGCCACAGAACGCTCGCTAACACTTGTAAAGGCAAACGGTACCACAAATCAGATGAAGGCCAGATGAAATCCCAAGGACTGCCTCCGGGAGTACTCCTGCTTCTATTTCTTAGGACATGTTCTAGGTTCCTACGTTTTCCACCTTCAGAACAACTGGATTTAGTAACTGTTTATAGACTTTTTGAAGAAAAATAGGAAGTCATGTTAAAGGAGTGTAGTCATCTCTTATTCATGGTGGTCTTGTGGTTCACTTTTGGAGCATCCATCGGGTTCACTTAAGGAAAAAACAGGGATGATCTTTGCCTTTATTTTGGGGAAGGGACGGTCCAGCCATCTTGAGGCCACTCCAGCCCAACCCAGATGCTCCAGTCAGTTTGCGCTGTGTGGTATCTCAGGCTGGGAGGAGTAGATCTTGGGCCAACTTCCACACCACCCACAAGCCTGAGGATACGGAACCAGGTGGGCAGGTCAAAGGATTTCGGCTTGGGTTCCGCAGGAAGAAGCTGTGTCATCAAGCCCCATTCATGGCCGAGGATCAGCAAGTGCCTTCAGCAGGAAGCGAAGCTTTTTAGCATAAGGCCCACATGGAGTGCCAGTGCCTTGATGATGTCCTTTCATTCACTCAGACCGGCTGACAGGTTCTCAGGTACTTTCATTCCCCTTTAAACTTACAGGGTAACCATGGGATCCATGACTAACAGGTCCGAGGCTGGAAGTTCTGTGTAATGTCTGCACAAGACTCACTTTAAAAAGCCTGAACTGGCATGGCCTTTGGAACGACAGTGAAAGTTACCACGAGCTTCCTCACTCCCAAACTCCCAGGGTCCTTCCTTTCCCTCTAGAACTTGTTTCCTAAGCCCATTTCTTCTAGGAATTACTTTTTCTACCCGAGTAATTTACCCAGTAAATGTTCTCTTGCCAAAAAAGAAAAAGTTCACCTTCAGCAAGTGGTGATGGTGTGCCAGGGCCCAGCACATTGCATGCAGTATTCCCCCAGCCACGCTATGAGCTGAGAATTATTATACCTATTTTATAGATTACAAAATAAGAGGCTTGGTGAGGTTAAGCAACTTGCAGTCACAGGTACAGCTACCAAATGGCAGAGCCCGGACTCCAACCCCAGGGCCATGTGGTCCTTAACCACTGGGCAGACTCTTTGTTTGTTTGTTTTTAATATATTTTTATTGATTTCAGAGAGGAAGGAAGAGGGAGATAGAAACATCAATGATGAGAGAGAATCATTGATTGGCTGCCTCCTGCACACCTCACGCTGGGGATCAAGCCTGCAACTCAGGAATCGAACCGTGACCTCCTGGTTCATCGGTCAATGCTCAACCACTGAACCACACCGGCGGGGTGGGGCAGACTCTTGTTAATGGTTCCCGTGTCTTGGCCCTGGCCCTAGAAACATCCCTTGGACTTTTTGCAATCGGTTTCGTGATCACCATTTACACTCATGTATCTCTCTTCCGTTAGAATGGAAGCCGTTGACGTGTGGGAAGCTTCTTTAACAAACACTCCCCTGACAACAGTGCTTGGTGGCTCTGGAGGAAATGGGGGATTGAGTGAAGGTTCCTTCCTTTCCTGACACAGCTCCTTCACAGACCCACTTGGGCCAGAGGCCGATGTCCTGCCCTGCCTGGCAGAGCGAGCTGTCCTGTGCTGTGATGAGGGGTCTGCCTGGGCCTAGTTACAGGGCAGACTGGCTTATCTTATGAACATTCCTGAGAGGAAGGATGTAGTCAGGAATGAGTCGAAGAGGCTCATGGGAAAGAGGATCTCAGCCCCCTACTCAGCATAGATATCAGGGACTTTCTGATGATCCGATGCCGCCACTGTAGAAGGGAAATTTTTTCTTTGATTTTCATCCCTGGTGAGGCCTCTGCAGTGGTGTGGTGTCCCCAGGCAGGTCCACGGCAATAAAAGGGGAGGAGAAAGGAAAGAAGGGGCACCAGAAATTAGTATAGTTACTCCTTCTGGGAAGAGCTATGTACCAGGGGAATCCAGCAGATGCTCAATGAGAACTTGCTTATTTTTCCTGAAAAACGGGCCGAGTAACACATGGCTGGGTCCTCTTGACTCTACCCTGCTGCAGACAGCGCTATCTATAGCAGAACCACATGGCAGGGTGGGAGGAGTGGATCTACAGCTGCCGCGTGAAGCCCAGAATTTAAACACAGAGCAACTCAGCAGCCAACTGTTGAGCTAAAACAGAAGCTGAGTTTCTGAGAAGAAAACATCTTTTAAGTCAGAAACATTTAGTTGGAATTCTGAACTCACCTGCCCATTCGCCCCTGATTAACCAAGAACCAACAAGGCGGCTGGATCCAGGCACCAGAAGGATGGCGACACCGACCACACACGTGACTCCACTAGAATCACCAAGCCGCCCTCCCTCGCATTCTAGAGATGAAGATTTTATTGCCAAGGGCTACCCTGCTCCTCCACTGTGTTTCCTTGTCTGTTGCGCTGCATTTCACACTCCAGAAGCAAATCCTTTCTTTGCAAGTTTCCCATCCACGCAGGGGTCGCTTTCTCCTTGTCCAAACCTTGGTGAGGCCACGCTCAACTGAGCGGTGCCAGATGGGGCACTAGTCGGTTTGTGTCAGCTCAGAGAATGGCAGGCCGTCTGCGCCCAAGACTGGCATTGGCGACAACTTGTACGCCCACCTCTGGGAAGAAGACTTCCTCTACCTTTTAAGCAGTGATGTTGGAGACCAGATGTTGTCTCTGTCAGAGCACATTCTCAATAAGCAACCCCTCTTCCTCACATTGGTACATACGCATATACACAAAGACCCTGCTACAGAAATTTTAAAAGAAAGGTAGAAAACTATGGTGACCTACTGGATCCTTTTCTCCCCCCCCACTGATCAACTTAACTGATATCCTCAACTCGAAAATGAGGGGACAAACTTTTCTCACCATCTTCCCACTACAAATTCTCTTCCTCTCCAGGAGGTCTGACCCGCATCTCGATAGGTCTCTAGGACAAAGACAAGGTCGTCTGCTCAAGCGTGGGACTAGAGCAGCCAGGCTGCCTCTAATCTCTCCATCCTTCACAGGCAAAGACTGAAAATGGCAGGTCCATTAGTAGTTAAGTTGACTGCTTACGACTTGTTGGGGCCTTGGCAAGTGCGGTGCAGCCAGTGGGAGCACTGTCCCATGCTCCAAGGGTTGCGGGTTGGATCCCTGGTTAAGACGCACGCGGGAGGCAACCAATTGAACCTTCTCTCTCTTTCCCACCCCCCACCCTCCTCTCTCTGGAATCAATTAAAAAAAAAAAAAGACTTGTTGGGATTGAAGGATGTCAGAGGGCATTTGGAAATTCATTTGGTCCAATCTCAACCATCTGACCAGCTGGCTGGACATTAGCCTTTGCTCAAACCCTTGTAGAGTTAAGAACATCCACTTATTGGTTCAGCTCCTCCCCGAATTCACAGCCTCAGTGGCAGGTGGCGGGCAGGGCAGATGACCCAGACTGTCTGCATTCTGATTCCAGTGCCTTGATGTCGTTGGTGGCATTTTCTTCCTGGAAAACCTGCCTTCCTCTTTGGTGTTCTTTCCTTTTTTTTTTTTTTCCCCTGTTGGAGTCTCTTTCTTTTTCTGCCCAAGAAATGAGTCCAGAGGTAGAATCCTGTTCCTTCTCTTCCTTCTGAGTACGCAGGGTAGGCTGGACCAGAGCCCTCTTTTATCTTCTTAGAAGAATGGGACTTCCTGCTCTGACTCAGACTCAAAGCTGTTTAGCTTATGATCCAGATGTAGTGTTGTCTTCTCTGAGATAAGGTGGCCTCTGCTTTTACTCTTCCGTTGTCTCCATCCCAGTCATGGAGCCTGCGGGCTGCTGCCCAAGGCCTTTCCCAGCCCCAGGAAAAACAATTCCCCACAGACAATAGTTGTTGGCTTTGCCACATCAGCCCTCTTGTAACTGGGCCAACTTGCCCTGCTGTTCCCTGCTGCTCTCAGCTCTTCTTTCCTCGGGAGCTGAGCCCCCACGGGCTGTGGCCCTGGATCTCCCACCAGTCCTCACCCCACTCTGCAATCCGGGCGAGGCTTTCTGGGTTTCCTCATTAGCATCTTTCTCCACTCCTGTTGGTTCCTGCTTCTGGGCTCTGACCGCAGTTCTGAGGCTGAGAACTGCAACCTTGAAAACTTGACAAAAGGCCAGAGGATGGCATGTGGTGGCAGGTTTAGCGTTATTTGGGGGTGCTGTTAGGAAGCCAGATTAGGATGAAACAAGACAGAAAACTTTCTAGAGCTGGGGCAGCCACAATCAAGATGGTCAGCTATACCCCGATAATTCCCTGTATGCACAACCCCACCGCCTGCTACCCGGGGGAAATTCCTGCCAGAAGGGCTCTGTTGACATGTCAGAAAATAGGACAGATGCTTAAGCGGCTTTTATTACCACCTCCTGCAGGTTTCTTGGTGATGCAGACAGTGACACCCAGTGGCCTTCAGGCGAACCCCAAGTGTGCAGCAGGAATACCCAGCTGCTCAGCAGTCTCCCCCACCAGCGACCTCGGGGCACACAGAGACAGCACAGCACCCAGAGATTCCAGCCAAGGGCTGCAGGGATGTTTGTTTCGCTTCGTCCAAGCCAGGGTGTCAGCGCGTCTTTCCTAACAGTTACAAAGTGTAAGAACGGGGCCTCCCACGTGTGCAGCACCTTGTGGGGTTCAGTTAACTTCCATCTACTTTGTGTGCCGGGATCCTCACAACACCCCTGTGAGGTAGACAAGGGGGGGGTGTCCTTACCCCATTTAAGAGATGAAGAAACTGACGTTTAGTGGAGGGAAGAGGGGTGAGGTGGAAGCGGCAGAGATTTAAACCCTAGGCCCCCCTGATTCCTGGTTTAGTACTCGATCCACTAAGCCACACCCAACACTTCCAGAAGCATCGAGACAAGGGTGTCCCAGAATACGGGACCTCCCAGCAGAGTCCACACCCGGCCAGAGCCAGCACACCGTGCACAAGCATCCTCACACCCACTACCGGCAGCTGCCCAACCTCCTCCAGCAGAGACGTGGTGCCAGCCTCCTCCACTGACACTGCGCGTGCAAAACACAAACCTCAGCCCTTCCAACTGCTGACAGACAAGCCCTGGCAGAAGCTCAGACCCAGGACAGGCCTGACTTCACCAACACAACACCCGGGCCAGAGCCAGAGCCACCTGGACCCACCTCAGCAGCAAGCGCGCTCCCCTGCTCAGAACACCTTCCACTCTCCTTTCTCGTCAAGGCCACAATCTACCTGGGTTTGGGCTTTCTTCTGATCATTTGTGCTACATACAGTTTCTTTTCTGATCCTTATCCATCGCTAGACTCAACTTCCTCCTTCCCTGGCTGCTGAATTCCACATGCCAGGGAACCAGCCAGCCAAGCCCTCAAGCAGGAACCCTTTTTCTCCCCACTGTGGGGTCTAGTGACTCTCTCACCAACATCAATACTTCCGTGGTCTCTCCAACTGCATCCGTCCTGCCACCTGAGCAGCAGATGTTCCGGGCCCAGCTTGGGAACAATACCCTTGCTGTTCCCACTTGCTGATCTCTTGGGAACTCCCAATCCAAACATCCTAAGTCTCTTGGGACGGAAGGGGTGGCAAGCAGCTAGCTGGGCAAGGACCATCTATCACTCACTGGGAAGGGAAGGCCGGCCGTGCGCAGGATGGAGTCTCTGAGGCGGGGTGGTCCAGAGCCCCCAGCCGCCCACACGAGCTCAGGCCCCGCCTCCGGAAGTGAGGGGACCGCAGGGAGATTACCTCGGTTACAGATGCTGCAGAAGTTGCTGGGCCCCTCGCTGTGCTTCTTCAGGTGGTCCGCCATGTACGCCGCCCGCAAGTACTTGCCGCACACCTGGCAGGGCACCTTGTCCTCGTGACAGGCCAGGTGGGAGCGCAGACGGTCTCGGGTGGCAAAGGAAGCGTTGCAGGTCTGCGGGCAGAAAGGAAAACGGGGTGAGGGGAAAGCTGGCATGCCGTGCCTGACTCCTCACCGAGCGCGCCGTGAAACAAAACCACTTCTGGCCGACACATTCGACTCCTTGTACAGAGAGCTTTAGAGCACGGCCTAGGCTCTCCCCCCCACAGGCCAGCCCGCTGCTCTCACTGCCCACACGGGACACTGGCGTTGGAATTCCTGGTTCCCATGACTACCACAGCACGGCATACTATGCTCCCCTACAAAATGAAGATGATGCATTTGTTCATTGGTAAACATTCAGAATTGACATCAGTGGCATTGACTGTAAGGGAATTTACACAAGAGTTACTGGCATACAAACAGACCAGTCTTCCTGTTCTCCATCCTGGGTTTCCCTAGTTGCTTTATACAAAGAATTCCATTTATTCCCTTTATTCAAAAGTGACTGTTCGTCTTGGCCACAGGGAAATGAAAAGGAAAGGCAGGACAAAGCCCATAGATTACTCCCATATCCTCGTGAGTCTGTATTGAAAAAGCAGCCCCTAACATGATAGCGTCACTGCTGCTAACAGGGCAAAGAGCAGAGAGAAGGCGGGCCAGAGGCTTTGGGAGCGTTTGTGAAATGTTAAGTTGGGGGAAGTGCTGGTAAGAACATGGAAGGTGATGCTACCCTACATTGATTGGCACTCACTCCGTGCCAGGCGGGCACCACGCTTCGCCTTTTAGAGGCACTTATCTCACGCGGTCCATCCTTACAGCAGCCTTCCGGGGGAGGCCGTGTTATCACCACCTTCCAAGAGTGCGGTCACAGAAAGTTGTGCCGTGACCACCAACTCATGGCCAGGTCCCAGGGGCAGATGACTCAGGTGATAAGGGTCAGCACCCGCACCCTGGGAGGGCAGGCCCAAGCCCCGGGCATTTCCTGTGTCTGGAACCTGACTCGGTCTCAGTCCCTGATCTCCCTCCAGCACCCTTTCCTCAGCTGGCGCTTGCACGGGCCTGGGGGCCACGGAATGTCAGGGAAGTCCTCAGGAGAGTTCAGTCTGGCGACTCTCCGGCTATTTTGATTCTATGGAAGTGTTTCCGGGGTCCTAGTCGAGTCTGACTCATTTCTCTGTGTATGTTTATTGTTGTAGAACTTCAAGAGAAAGCAGCCTGCCCCTTTAAGTGCATTACAGATGGAATGTTAACCCACTGAAGACCTGCTACCCTGTTAACTTGCTCCTACTGTGTCAGTTCAACAGAAGCATATCCTGAGATCCTTAAGGTACACTCACCTATTTCCTTACTGCACAAGTACAGTTATCTATCTCCTTACTGTCCAACCAAAAGCTAGAAACAAACCCACGTGATACTGCGCAGGCCGAATGTCACGGCTGCTACCCTAATCCCCAGTGTCTGTGCATCAGGACAGGCCTTGCTGTTCTGTCATTATCTTTTAAGTAAACGTTACAAATCTGAACAGAACATTGTATACTAACAAAAGACCGCTTTTATTTGTTTTATATATTGAGTTTATTCGTTTGACAAACGAGGAAGCTGAGTTTAGAAAGTGATTTGCCTAAAGCACATTCGGCTACTAGAGAAAGCAGCGGTCTGAACACCCTGCCACACCAGACCAGGACCCTACCGATCCCGCCGGCTGCCCCGGGGTCCCTGTCTTCCCTGAGGTCCTGCGGGGCAGACGGAAGCCCTGAGAGGACACGGGACAGTTGGCCTGTGAGCCACCCGAGCCTGTGCTCTCACCATCTCTAGGCTCAGGAGAGGTCGCTTCTGGTCAGTGAAAGGTGCCGAGACTTTTTAACACCGTGTATTTGGTGGCCAGGGCTCCCCCGACAGGAAGAGGTGACAGGACTGTGCAGGGGAACTCGAACACTTAGGTGCCTTGGAAAGCATCATGGGTGCTTGGTCTCATGGCCACAGGTGGGCCCCGCCTCGTTCCGGGACCGCTAGACCCAATTATAGGCCAGAGTGAGGGGGGAGAGAGACTGAATCTCCACCTGGCCCCCCGGCCTGTGAACCAGAGCAAGGGCTGCTGTCAACACCCTCTGGAGGGTGCACCTGTCGGTTTATCCACAGTCACCTACCCACCACCCCTGCAATGATGAGAGGCCGTGTGGCCTGTGCCTCAGAGCTCAAAGGAACCACACATGGCCCAGGTGTGAGAACGTGCAGCTGAAAGCGCGCATTCAGGACGGTCACCCGAGTTCCCCGGGAGAGGGTGCCACTAGACGGATATGAAAGAGATGCCTTGTTTCTCTCGCCAGCCTTCTTTTGGGACCTGTCCCTTAAAGCACTGCCTGTCATACTTTGCTGGCTCAAGATAATGGACCGCCAAACCTCAATTATCCACAAGTGGATTATCCATCTGGAGGATTAGCTAAGCAAAATTAAAATCTCAGACCAGGCCGACTCCCCCCACCCATCCTCCACTGACGATCTCTCCAGGAATGAAGGCTAACTTCAGCCTGGGCAAACATCATTAGGAATGTAAATCTGCTGCTGAGAAAAAGACACACAAGCACAACAAAAACTTTCACCGTGTGACAAAGCCAAACTGGAGCGATTGTTGGCTTTTCTGCGCCAGAGTTGACCCTTCTTGGCCGAGTCCCCAAAGTTTTCTGGGGGAATCTTGAAAGTGTGTGAGTCTGAGTCTACACTGCCAGAAGTTCAGAGAACACAGGACATAAAGAGGCTGGTCACATGACCCAGGAGAGGCGGGACAGATGCCAGTGGCTGAGGGGAGACATATCAAAGAGGGGGTCACCCAGAACCGCCATGCGGGGGCAACTCCAGAGAAAGGCATTTCCCTTCCAGGAGACAGGGAGGAAAGGGACCCTGATGGGACAAGAGTGAGCCTGCAGTGAGCCACTGATTGCCGGTGGCGCTTGGAACGGCTGCCCTGCGCTCAGGCAGCCTGCTATTGCTAAGCACAAAGGCCGGGTCCCAGCCCAGCCAACCTGAGCTTGGGTCACGTCTGCTCATCACCACTCCACACTGAGCCCCAGACATGCTCACTTCCCCACCCACCCCCAGGTTCTCCCTATCCCAGACTTCCTAATGCTGTTCTTCCCAAGGGTGGAGCAGCTCAGAGAGCCCAATGGTCCCAGGAACTAATCACAACTGACCTCGGGTGGCTTTGAAGTTGGCCAGCCTCAGGGGATGTCCCAAGCAACCTCTCCACAGCCCTGGAGAAGTCTACGGGCAATGCATGGAGGCCCGGCACCAGAGGCCTTGCTGGCCCCCTTCTTCCAGGCGTCAGCTCCCTTATTCCCACCCCTAGCCATTCCTTCTCTAACAAGCTACCCCTCCAGCCCAAGCCCCCGCACTAGCCCCTGAGAAGTGGGGCCACTGGAAGCAATGGGAGATTTCTCAGCTGCTCTAGCCTCTCCACTTAGGCTGAGCTCCAAGGGGGAAATGTCCTAGCCCACGGCATTGAGAGATGCCGCCAGTTAAGGACTCTCAGGCCCGGCCCCGAGGCGACTTGTGTGTCACTGCCAACCTGAGGGTTCATGCCCTGACATTTGGCTAGCCCTTTCACTCAAGCTGTGGCCCAGCCTTGGTAACTGGCTCTCCGTCCTCTGTGGCATCAGGAGGGGCCTCGAGGTACATGTCCAGCTTTGCCAGGGGCCCAAGGAACCAACTCCCAGAGAGCGATAGTCACCTCTGAGGCTTTTAGAATACCCTCCATGCAAAACAGATGCCCCTGCTGGTTAACCAAGCCCAGGCACACCTGACGGGCCAGCCCCGCACATGGGAGCCAGCATGCCTTTACCTGCTGGGTCACCAGTAGAGGAGTTCTGGCTATGGGCTGGAGGCGGGGCCAGCAGGTCTGCGCGAGGGCTGGTTGAGAGGGCGTGGACACCCAGGGACAATGATGTCAGTGTTATGACACAAACCAAGGACAAAACACACAAAGCCTCAAATGTTAGAATTAAAACTTTTATCATCACTCCTGTTACCCCACGGAGCCCGCGGGGGCTAAAGGGCACACCAACAGGACCCGAGAGGGGGCGTCTACATACATCTGCTTTATCAGCCCCCAAAGCTGTATGCTGGGGTGACCCAATACAAAGCTACTGGTTAGTCTAGTTCCTGAGCAGACCTGCTAATAAACCTCGAAAACACAAAAGTCTAATTCACTAGCCAGAAATGAAAGCAGGACCTGTCTGAGGGGAAGGGAAGCGCAGGGCAGCGGGGGATGACCCAGCTGGAGTGGCACCAGCGTCTCCTCTGGAGGGGCATTCACTCCCAGGGTGGGGGGAGGGGTGGCCAGGCCCCATTCTAGAAGACCCCTGCCTTAGGGGAGGTGATGCCGGGAGAGGGGAAGCACTGAAGCCAGTGGCTTAGTTCCCAGGAATGCACCAACTTCCACCATCACCCAGGCAAGGAGGGACCCCAGGGGGACCTGAGCCTGCATGGGTGGGGACATAGGAGCGTCTTGCTATCCCATCTGGGGTCCCTGAGCTGGGAAAGACTCCAGGCCACCCTGGGAGGAGCCAGGCGTGGTGGGTGGGAAGCACTCTGCTGGCCTCTCCCAAAAGCAAGGGTCTCAGAGCAACCACCGCTCAGAGCCGGTCCCTCCACCGAAAATCCTCTCGGGGAGGCCAGGCTAGCCCACAGGCCACTGGGGAAAGGCCCGGCTGCCCTCGGGGGCGGCCCAGCCCTGCCTCAGATATCCCGGAGGGGCTGGGCAGAAGAGAGCGTTGCTGGAGTGTGCTGGGCCCAGGTTTTCGAGGGCTGGGAAGGATTTTTTTAGAGAAAGGGAAAAGGCGGTGTCAGGAACCGAATGGGACGACCTCCACAAAGCAGGCTGGGCAAAGTCCCATGATGGCAGGTCGCTAGGAAGAGATTCCAGGGGCGGCAGGCCGCTGCTGCTCCCAACCCACACCTGGAAAAAGGGCAGAGAGTGCAGGTTACCCCCCCAGGCCACCGGGCTCGGCCCCACTGCCCGCTGGGCTCCTCCTACTCTGCCAGGCTCTCAGCACACTACCTGGGAGAGTCCGAATGTGCTCTGTGACGAGAAGATCAGAGACAGAGAGAAGGCAACCAGGCACAGATGGACCCCAGCAGCCCCACCCGGGTTAGCGTCCTCCGGAGAGGCCACCTCGCCTCGCTATGTGAACACCATCCGCGCTGGCCCCGGAGGCCCTTTGGCCTGCCTGCCACACGTCCACCCCTCACTGCAGGTCTCCCTGAGCCCTCCCTCCTTGCCACCAACAGGATGAAGAGAAGCAGGCTACCCCCCAGAGGTTGCAGTAAGCACCCCACAACTCGGCGCCCCCTCGGATGGCAGGGACTTGGCACCGGAGAGGGGAGGTAACCAAGGAGAAGAGAGAGGCGTGTTTTCCATCTACACAGGAATGCTCAGTGGCCAAGAGAGGACACTCAAGTTTCTGGGTGCCACAGGGCCCCTCGGTATGACTCAAGCAGACAAACCAAGGGTGAGAACCTCGCCCAGCCTTCCCTACCGACTGCTACGCAAAGAGCTCACTCACAGGAGAGGAAACCACCGTGCTCTCCAGTCCTCAGGAGGGTGAAACGGGTGCCAGTGCTTGGAGATCAGACCGCCCACCCTCTCCCCCGCTTGCCGACCTCAGGGGACTCCAACTTGGGTCAGGCTGCCTGACAGACAAGGGGAAGCATTCCTGGCTGGACCGCCAGGAGCCCTTTCCAACCCCCCTCCCCATGTGGCCTCTGTACACTGCGGAGAACCAGAAGCCGGGCCCAGTGGGGTGCCAGTGCCCCCAGGGCAACACGTGTGCCATGTGGCCCACCATCCACAGAGCTGGCCAACACCAGGAAAGGAAAGCTAAGCAACACAGGAGACAGGGTGGGAACCAGGACCCAACAACCAGGAAGGAGGGGACGTCAGCAGTGGCGGGAGGGGGGCAGGGGGAAGAACAAAGAAGAGCAGACGGAGGGTGGAGGGACAGAGGAGGAGGTGTGCCAAGCGGTGGTCAGTCAGCGGCCCAGCACACGCGGCAGCTGGCTCGTGGCCGGCCTGTGAGAACAGCAGCATTCTCTCGCAGCCCAGCGCTGCCCTGGCCCAACCCCTACCTGACACTTGTGAGGCCGCTCAGAAGTGTGCACCTGCTTGATATGTCCATTCAAGTGATCAGGCCTGGAAGAGAGAGAACCAAGACAGGCTTTAAAATCAGACCTCAGAAAAGGGGGCTGCACTCTTGGCCAGAGCGGCCAGACCCCCCAACCCCCCAACCCCACCGGAACCCTGATGGAGAGCACGCCCTTCTCCCCCTACCCCCCCCCCCCCCCCCCCCCCCCCCCCGCCCAGCATGACAAAGACAGCTTCACTACTCTGGCTCCACAGGCCCAGGCCTCTCTGGAGGGAAGGGAAGTGAGTGTTTGTCTCTGACCTTGCCTACCCACCTCCCTCCCCCACAGAAGCTCAATGATTTCCAGGACCCTGAGGAGGTGGCTTTAGAATGAGACAAGCTGCCTTGCTGCAGCCTTTCCGGGAGGGGGTATGTGTGATTCATTGTCCAGACTAAAGCCCCTTAGAAACTCAGTATTCCCCTCCCCCAGCCTCTCCCGCCGTGGCAGCCAATGAATGCCACCCAGATGGAATTCAGTCCCCAGAGGCCAAGGGATGGAGCCTTAAGTCCCCAGCTGGGCTGGTAAGCCAGATGCCCGCCAGAGCAGGTGGGCAGGGGTTGCCTGACCGGTAAGACTGGTTCCTGATTGGGGCCCCTCTGAGGGAGTTCTCCATCCCTGGGTTCCACACACAAGGTCCTTAGTATCCAGGCAAGTTAAAACCAGCCTTTTATTCTGGATATTCTCTCCAGAGGAGGAACAAAACAACCCTCCGCTCCCAGACAAGTCCTCAGTTCCCTCTCAGGACCACTAAAAAGTGCATCTAAGAGCCATCCTGCCCCTTCCTCTATGTCCTGCAGTCATAAAGGGGACCTGTGGGGTCAGCGAGGCTCGGGAGCCACCAGATCAGAGCTGATCAAAGATTTCAGTGTTAGGAAGAGACTCTGGGTGCCACGCTGTGTGCCCAGGGGGCTTTGAGGGGCAAAGCTGGAGTTCACTGATCTATGATCGCCAGCGCTGTGCTGTGCTGTGCGCTGGGGGAGGTGGTGGCACAGCAGCGTCAGGAGTCTGACATACACTTGTTTCTGTTTCAGCGTCTCCCCCGGCAGCCATTCAAGCGGGGAAAGTCGCTGGAGGAGCCCAGCCTCCCGCCCCCAGAGGGGGCCCCACGCCTGGTGCCGGAAACACAAAGGGAGCCCAGGGAGAAGAATGGTGAGGCCCGGTGGCTGTGGCCTGAGGAATCCGGGCCCCTTCCCGCCAGGCCCCAAGGAAGAGAGACAGTAGGACATGCCTGGTGCCAGAGAACTTCCCTGGGGAAGAGAAAGCAGCTCCTTGGCCGCACCATCTCAAAAGCAGGGCCGTGAAAACACTCCCCAAACCAGGCAGGCCTCGGTGAGGTCAAGTAACCCCCACCCTCCCAGATCTTGGCAAGGAGCTACCCCATGGGTCAGAAATAGACAGGTCGTGGGGGAAGGGTACCATGTCTCACCTGGAGAAGCCTTTCCCACAGCTCTGGCAGATGTAGGGCTTGCCCACAGACCCGTCGTGGGACCGCACATGGTAGGACATGCGATCTTTTCTCTTGAACCTCAGCCCACACACGGGGCAGGAATAGGGCTTCTCCCCCGAGTGGGAAAGCTTGTGCCGATTGAGATGGTACACATCACGGAAGATCTTGCCGCAGATTTCACAGGCCACCTGCTTCCTGGTCCGGCTCCTCTTTCTGGGTCCATCCGGGTCCTCGGAGATGGGGAGCCCATTCTCACCCAGCCTGGGAGGAGGAAGGTCGATGTAGCCCAGCTGGAGGCTGGTGACACCGTGCTGGGCCTCGTGCTGCCGGAGCCGGTTGGCATCAGTGAACACCTTCCCGCACAGGCCACAGGGAAGGATGCCTGCCTCCCTCAGGCCCCCTGGAGACCCGAACATTGAGTCCAGCAGGTTGGCCTTCCTTGGGCGGCCCCGGCCTCGTTTGCCAGTCAGGGGAGGGGCACTGGATGCCACATTGGGGAATGGGGAAGTCAGCAGTTGGGGGGACAGAGGTCCGGCCACCATGGGCAAGCGGTCCACCCCAGGTAACACCGGCAAGGAGGCTTGGCTGGCAATGGCCGCCCCAGCTGCCCGAGCTGCCTCCTCCTCGGGCTGCATGCTGCCTGCAATGCCATTGCTGTTGGCTGCCAAGGCTGCCCCGTTGGTCATGTCCAAAGGGAAGCCCAAGTCTGAGGTCCCAGGGGGACGAAAGAGCATGATGTCAGCCCGGGCAGGGGGCACCAGGATCTGCACATTGGACTGTTTGATGACTTCCTGGCAGATCTCAATGACCGACCTCATCAGCAGGAACTTGGCAGCCGTCATGAGCTCGGGGAAGCTCTCCAGGCGAACCACGATGCGAGAAGTGTAGGCGAAGTCCAGGATGTCCCCGAACACCTTGGAGCTGATGGTGTGCATCTCCAGCTCCCGGCTGCCCCCAGCCCCGCCGCCCGGGGCCGCCGCTGCGCCCCCCACGTCAGCGGGACCCCCGTCCGCAGTTCCGCCATCGCCCAACTGGGCGCTGAACACCGACTCAAAGTACTCGCTGCAGGCGGCCAGCACGGCGCGGTGCGCAGGGAAGCTCTCGTCTCCCACCCGCAGGAGCACGTCGCAGAAGCGCCCGCCGTTTTTGCGCTGCTGGTTCAGGTTGTGCAACATCTCGGTGCTGTGCCTGCTCACCTGGTAGGTGTAGCAGCCCGACGGGCCGCAGGAAGCGTCGTTCACCCGCTCCATGTCCGCCGCCCCCTCCCCACACACCCGGCCGCGGCGCTTGCCCGCCCCTTTCCCTTCCCCTAGGCAGGAACAAGAGGGGCGCAGCGGACGTGTCTACACTCCCCACACGTGCCGGCCCCGGGCTCTGTAGTCTCGCAGGTGCGCCGAGCGCACACGCCCCCTGCCCGGATCGTACTGTCTAGACCGCAGGGCGCACCACCCCCCACATAGCGGCCCCTACCCCTGCTGGATCGCGCGCTCCTCTCTCCTCTCCGCCCGCCCGCCTCCCCTTCTTGGTCTACCTCCGGGGGTAACAGAGCAAAGAGGTGCGCCCCTCCTGCAAACTCGCCTGCCACCTCCCCTCCCGCCCGCCAGGCGGCGCCGGCGCGCAGCCAACAGGGGCGCGCGCGTGGGGAGGAGGAGGGGTCTGCCGCGCAGGCGCGCGCGCCGCGGCTTTTCCCGGGCCCGCTGGGGGCGCGCGCTGCGTCCCCTGCAAAGCGCGAGCCGGGGCGGGGGCGCCGGAGCAGAGGAAACAAAAGGCGAAGGCGGCGGCGGCGGCAGGGCGCGCACTCGGGCGGCAGCACCGGCTGGGTTCCGAAGCCTGGCGGGCGGAGGCGGCGGCGAAGGCTGGAGCGGGCGGGCGGCGGCGGCGGCAGGGTGGGCCCGTCCCCGGGCCGGGCGAAGGCGGCGGCGAGCTGCGGCCCCGGGCTCCGTGTGTTCGGAGCGGAGGAAAGATGGCAGCGGCTGCACTTCCTCTTGCACTTTCACCCCTGGGGGGAGGAGAAGGAGGGGGCGATACCAACAACACCCCCCCTTCTCGCTTGCAGGAAAAAAAAAGAAAAGGCGAGCTTGGTGTGGGGGGTCCCCGGCGCCCCCGGCCCTGCACGTGCGCACCCGGATTCCTGGCACCGGCCGCCCCGCGCTGCAAACTTTCCACTTTCTTTGTGCCGAGCGCCCCCCCCCCCTCACCAAGCGAGGATGCACGTCCCCCCCTTCCCTATTTATACAACCCCCCCCGCAGCTCCGCTCCCCCCGCTTCCTGCCCCCCCTCCCCATTCTCCAGCTCCGCCAATGCTAGCGCAGCTGAGCCCCCGTCCGGCCCCCGCCTCCCCACCCCACCCGCGGGGCTAGGGGCTGCAGTCTCAGCCCCCCCGGACCAATGCAAACGAAGCGCCGAGCCAGCAAACCAGGTCCCACTGCCCCTCCCTCCCCGCCGAAAGTGGCTGTGTGCGGACCGGTGGGGGAAGGGGGACTGAGGGGTGCAGATCTGGGCCCCCAGCCCTAGCTTTCGATGTGCTCCAGTAAATGAAACGGGCTTCGGCTACCCTTCAGAGCCCACCTTTGATGCGCGAAATGCCCAGAAGTCGCCTTTCCGCTCCCAACCCTAAAAAGAGCCCGGGGTCCTGGCAGGGGGCAGGCCGAACCTCCCGAGCCGCTTCTGCACCCCGCGCACCGACCGATCCGAAGGGGCTGAGCATCCGGGAGCTGGGAGAAGAGGCCATCGTCCAGCCTCTCCCCCAAATCCCACGCCGAGCCTTGTGCCCGGGGAGCAGGGAGGCAACAACATAGACGCCAGGGCGATGGACAGGAGCAGGGACCCGCGCGCCCCAGCACTGTCCCCTGGAGAAGTGAGGGTACTGGAGGGTCTGGGGCGCTCCCTTCGGCCTATTGAGGCCGGAGCATCCCCGGCGCCCCCGGAGCGCTCGGGCCATAGGCCCCGCGGGCAGGCCTGGGCGCTTTGTCCCCGGTTGGCCCGAGGAGGATGCCGCACGCGGGTTGGACCCCGAGGTTTGCTGCCGGAGAAACGCGACCGCCGTGGGGCCGCCCGGCTTGGAGCTCTGAACTGCAGGCACCGCGTGTGCGGGCGGGAAGTTCCCACAGTTGCAAAGAAGGAGCGAAGTGTGTGTTCCAAACTTTCCACGGTTCCAAACTCCAAACTGAGCGCTTCCATTAAGAGAAGCGGAGGGCGGGGGGGCGGGGGAGGAGGAGGGGAGGGGAAGCATTCTGGGGATTAGCATGCAAATGAGCGGGCCCGGCTTCCAACTCCACTCGGGATTCCAACCGCCGCCAGCCTGCCCTGCGCCAAGACACGCGCGCCTTGGGGGCTTCCGCGAGTGGCGCCGCGGGAGGACCCGAGTTCGAATTCGAGACTCCGCTCTCCAGTTATGTGGTCTGGCGCCGGTCAGATGGCCTCTCTGAGCCTCTCGGTTAAACAGTTTCCCCAATGTGTACACCGGTGATGGCAGCACCTGTCCCAGGAAGTGAGGATTCGAGGGTCTTTGCACCGCACCTAATTCTGGGCTGGATGAATTAGGACCTTCCTAGGGCGTAGTTGGTGGTAAAAGGCTGTTGGAGAGAGAGAGAAAAAAAAAATGAAGCTTAGAAACTTGGAGGAAAATTCCTGGACCCGGAGCCAGACTATTTGTGTTTGTTCTAAGCAAAAACGTGCTGTGTCACCTCAGGCTAGTGCATTAACCTCCCTGAGCTAGAGCTCGGAGGTTCTTGGGTGGGTTCTGGAACCGGCAGGGTTTTTTGTGTGTGTTCCAGAGTGCTGCTGGGAGCAGCCACAGAAAAAGATGAAAGGGATTTCATTACTGAGTGCCTATTGCTCTGCGCACATCCTCTCTCCAAGCTGGACATAGCTCTTTCCATTCTACCGCTAAAGAAACGGAAATGAGTGACTTGCCCAAGGCCAGACAGTAATCCAGCCGGTTAACCTGAGCATGCCCCTGCCTTACCAGTGGCTTCTGGACCTACTTACTGGCTCCTCCTGGAAGGAAGAATAGCTCTCAATCTGCTGTGCTTAGAAAGGGTGCCAGCCCTGGCCAGTGTGGCCCAGTTGGTTAGGTGTCCCTCCTGCGCATGAGAGGGTTGGTTCATTCCTGGTCAGGCACATGCCCAGTTGCAGGCTCCATCCCTGGTAGAAAAAGGTGCTGTGACTGGCTTCACCCCACAGGGTTCACCCTATGAAGATAGGTGCACAGTGCTCTGAGGAAAAGGGGAGAGGCATCAGCCCCATTTTGCAGATAGGAAGCCTGAGGCCTAGGATGCCACCATGGCGATGCAGCCAGAGACAAATCCACACTCCAGTTCTGCAAATTCATATTCCCTCTGCATGTCACCTTGGCAGCATAATTGTACAGGAGGACTGTAATGATCTCTCAACTTCATCCATGACTCGACCTTTAGTCTTGCCCATCTCTTAGGCTCCCAGAATTCCATTCTATAACTTCAGGCTTCAAGACATTCTTAAAGGACATTTTTTTTTTTTTTGGTAATTGAAGTGAAATTCACATAAAAGGTAACCATTTTAGGGTGTAATTCAGTGGCACATATTACATTCACAATATGGTGCAAGCAATACCTCTATCAAGTTCCACAACATTTTTGTTAACCCAAACGGAAAGGAAAAATTGCATACTCAGGCAGTCACTCTCCAGTCCTCCCTCCAGCCCCTGGCAACCACCAGTCTGCATTCTGTCCCTAAGGGTTTATCTGCTCTAGATATTTAATATAAACGGAATCATGCGATATTTGAGCTTTTGAGTCTGGCTTCTTTTACTTCGTATAATTTTTTTGAGGTATCAGTACTTCATTTCTTTAAAAGGCTGAATTCTATTGTATGGGCACCACCTTTTCTTTATTCATCCATTCATGGCCTTTTGGCTATTGTGAATAGTGCTGCTATGAATATTCGAGCACAAGTATTGGTTTACCTGTTTTCAATTCTCTTGGGTGTATACCTACAAGTGGAATTGCTGGGTTGTATGATAATGCTAGGTTTAACTTTTTGAGAAGTCATCAAACTGTTGAAAACAGCAGCTGTAGCCACTTTTACATTCCTACCACACAGGTCTTTGTATAAGTAATTTTAGAGCTGGTTAAACCTCCCATTTTATGAATGAACATGCTGAGGCCCAGAGAGATTAAGTAACTTGTCTACGGTCACACAGCAGGGTCCAGACTAGAACCAAACTTTCCTGAGTTTCTGGCTTTCCATCTACTAAGAGCCTTTCCCCCTCCATCCAAGATCCAACTACCTGCCTGAGTTGACACACCTGACCAGTGATCAACTGAGTTAACCATATTTATGAAGTTCCTTTTCCCCCTCAACACCTGTTGAAAAAGCCCACCGCAATGTTCTCCATGTCCAGGCTGCACCTTGAAAAGAGGCAGAGCTCACAATTCCTGTGTCTGTCTCCTGCTGCTGGCCTGGCTGGCCCTCTTCTGTTGTCATGGAAACCACGCACCTCCGTTTTGGCAGTGTACCAGCTGGACAACATCCTTGTCTCCCAGGCGAAGAGGAGCTGTCAAGGTTATTCAGTCGCTAGATCCATATTTATTGAGCACATACTAGGCAACAGGTTTTTTTGAGGTTTTTGTTTTGTTTTAGTTGTTAGGAATACAGCAGTGAACAAGCTAGGCCATGGACCATGCCCTCAAGGAGTCCACAGTCTAGGGGAGGAGACAGACCAAAAAAAAAAAAAACAAAACAGAGGCCCGGCTGGTGTGGCTCAGTGGTTGAGTGTCTCGGTTGGATTCCCAGTCAGGCCATATGCCCAGGTTGCGGGCTTGATCCCCATTGTGGTGCGTGCAGGAGGCAGCCGATCAATGATTCTCTCTCATCATTGATGTTTCTATCTCTCTCCCTCTCCCTTCCTCTCTGAAATCAAGAAAAATATTTTTAAAAATAGACATATATTTTAAAAATAAATAAAATTACCAAAAAAAAAAAAAAAAAAACCCAAAGAAATAAAAAGGCTTCTGCTGGCTCCGCTCCCCAGTTCTTCAAAGCCTGCCATCACTGAAGGCCCCACTCACATCTACCTTCTGGGGCATCCCCTCCAGGAGCCCAGATCCAAGTGGTAGCTCCTCTCAGCTTTCAGAGCTTTTATTTGTTTGCTTTTCTCTCTCTCTCTTTTTTTATTGAGGTATAGTTGACATACAGCATTATTTTAGTTCCAGGTATACAACATAATTCAATATTAATTTACTTTTCTTGATTGTAAAAGTGCATGGCAGGAAATACATGAAAACACAAAGAAAAAGATTCCTCTGTAAGTTCACCACCGGTAGCCAAGCACTGCCGACATGTCCTTCTGGTCCTTTCCCCCGTCCACATACGTAGAATGGTTTTGTGTTTAACTGAATTGGGTCCTGTCTTCTACACTGCTTCATAATCTTGTCTCGTGACAACGGATTGTCCTTCCAACACCACCCGAAGTTCCCCAAGAGCATTGACAACAAGTGCACATTTTTTTTGAACACCGTGCCAGCCATGGTCCCAAAAGCGTCCTTGGTTTACCCGCTGCGATCCTAGAAACACCCGATCCGGGATCCTCATTTTATAGGCGAGGAAACTGAGGCATCGCCAGGTGAGGAAAGGCAAGGCATGGCCCAAAGCCTGTGAACGACAGGCAGGGTGGCACCCGGATCTTGGCCTGCTCCTGGGGCCTCCCACCAGCCCAGGCTGCCCGGCTTTGTGGAGTGCTTGGCCAGGAGCCAGGGACCCAGCTGGAGGTGGTTAGTGATGGAGGGAAGCAGGAGAGAGGGGCACCCTCGTGTCTGCCAGACACCAGCAAACACCCCACTGGCCTTTACCGGGCTTGCTATGACGCTCTTCAATGCTAGGCAGTATTCGGCTTCCTCACAGGAGTGACAAGCTCATTCGTTGAGCAGTACTGGCTCCTCGTGCAGAGGCAGAGCTGAGTCTTTGGAACCAGACAGACGTGAGTTCAGGGCCCAGCTCTGCCCCTTGCTGACACTGGAGCTCTGGGTGAGCTGTGCCAGAGGTTTCCTTAGTGCCCCCCAACCTTCCTTGGGGGGTAGGATCATGGCCCCCTTTTCAGAGGTCGGGTAACTGGGACGGTAGGGGGGTCATCCTCGCCTGCACAGTGGAGGGTGGAGGCACAGGCCTCCCCGACTCCAACCGCCAGGCTCTTCCCACCGACCCCTGAGCCTCCTTTGTTTCTTGAAATTGCGTTTCCTTTGTGACAGGGGAGACCGTGCCAGTCCTCGGCCTGTTCCGGAGGCCCAGCTCTTGGAGTGTCATCAAGGCTCCGGCAAGAGCAGAGGCTCAGGGTTACCCTGCCAACCCCAACCCGGTTATCGCCGCCAGCGCCGGCTGCGGTCTCCGAGGGCTGACAGGGACGCTGTGGCTCATGCTTTATCATGGGCCATGCTTCCTGCTTCTGTGTCGCCAGCAGGCCCTTCTTCACTCCTTCAGTTAATCAGCAACAAAAAAGAAAAAAAAATTCTCATATGCAATTGTTTTATCTTTTCTACACGCACATCGAAGCGGGTTTTCTTTTTTGTTCCTGATTCACTGAAGGAGAGTTAAGGTGCCACTGGTGGCATGGGGGCAGGAAACATGGCAGATGATAAATCATACCTCTCTCTCTCTCTCTCTCTCTCTCTCTCTCTCACACACACACACACACACACACACACACACGAAAGGCAAATGGCCAACCGCAAAAAAAGTGGCCGCATTTGACAGCGAACGAGTCAACATCCTTAACATAGAAAGAATTCTTAAAGATATTAAAAAATAAACACCCCCAAAACCAGGGCATTTGTTTTACTGCTTTTAAAACATTTTGTGAAGTCGAAATTGTTAGAATAAATTAATTTCTGAAAGAGAACTCCCTACTGCACAATATTGTGAATGTACTACATGCCACTGAATTTTACACTTTAAAACACTTAAATTAACGTGGTGAATTTCATGTTATGTGAATTTTACCTCCGTTTAAAAAATGTTTTTAAAGGGAAAAAGTGTGTAAAGGACAGAAGCAAGCATGGATCTGTCAAAAGCTCAATTCTATTTCCAAAGTACAAATTGGTCTCTGTTTAAATGTGGCTTCCTCAGCGAGGCTGCTGGACACCCTGAGTCATTGGGTCCTTCTGTTGTGCTTCCAGGAGTGCCCTAAGCTCCCCCTTCCTCCTCACAGCAGCTCCGGCACCACTGCTCCTCGAGGCAATAATTTCCTCTTATTGTCCTTTCTCCCTTGACAGTGGGGACGACTCTCTGGTCCCCACAGTGTCTCCATTGCCCAGCGTGGCACTCATAAATATTTGCTGAACGGATACATTTCAAAAAACCATTTTCGGCCTGGCCGGTGTGGCTCAGTGGCTGAGTGTCGACCTATGAACCAGGAGGTCACGGTTCGATTCCCGGTCAGGGCACAGGCCCGGGTTGTGGCTTGTACTCAGTGTGGGGCGTGCAGGAGGCAGCTCATCCATGATTCTCTCTCATATTGATGTTTCTATTTCTCTCTCCCTCTCCCTTCCTCTCTGAAATCAATACAAATACATTTAAAAAGAAGAGGAAGAAGAAAGACCCAGGGTATTTTTTTTCTGGCAGCTGGGCCTTTCTGAGTAAGCAAGTAGCATACTGTGGTGCCAGGTGATCCCCAAGCCCTTGGGGGTGGGGGTGGGGCTGGGATGGAGAGGGGGAGGGTGGGAGAAGGGGAGGGAAGCAGTGGGTGAGGAGGGGGAGAGGAAAGGAAGGAGGAGGGAGGGAGTGGGTGGAGTGGCAGGTTACAAGGGATTCTGGAGGCACCAGCCCAGGGGGCACTCCTGGCACAGGGTGGCTCTCAGCCTTCGCCGCAGGCACAGGAACCCCGGTTTTCTGCCCAGGGCTTGTGCTCTGGAAGAAACACATGCTGGGAGTTTCACCCTGGAAACCATCTGGGATCTCCCGTCTGCACCTCTCTCTTCCTCTCTCTAGGATTCCATTTCCTCACCCGTAAAATGACAGAGCCGCCCTAGATTGAGGTCTCAAACTCCAGGGCCTCCAGGGCCCAGGGTCACCTGGTGAGGTGTGTGGGCCAAGTGGGCATCCGGGGGCTGAGGAAGTCGGCACCACAGAGGGGCAGCCAGAGTCCAGCCCGTCGCCGCCGTGGGAGTGTGGGCCCCGTATTGTCAGGTCTTCCCGTTTTCCACGAGCATCTGGGAATCTGGAAAACCTCCCATATTTAATTGTTTAGTAACCAGTCCAAACTTTTTAATAAACGTTGTGCTGCTCAAATGGACAAGCCAGTGGGCCCAGTTTACCATCCCTGGAATGGCTCCTCTCGGGGCAGTGCTCTGGCCCACATTTGCCCTTTTATGTGCTTGGAAATTGCCCCCTGGAACCCCAGGTAGGCCTTTCTCTGCCAATGGGATGTAATGCATGACCTTGGGCAGTGAGGTCAAATGCACTGAGCCTGCGGGCCGTACCCCCAACCACAGAAGCGCTCCAAGATGGGGCCTGGGCCGCAGAACCAGTCCCTGGTAGCCTCCCAGAAACTCAGAGAGCTTTCCTAGAAATTCCTAGGAACCCCTGCAGAGCCCCTCACCCTTGGCAGGCTCATCAGGCCCATTGGACCCCAGGTGGTCGACAAACAGACTGTGGTAAATCAGAACGTGGTTCACAGGAAGTGAGCCTGGACAGAGCTTTAGGTACCAGCTAGTTCAATTCCTTCATTTCACCGACCCAGACTGCAAGCAGTCTGCCCCCAATCCAGGGGGATCCAGGTCCCTGCTAAAGGGGTAGTGGTTACTCGTGAGCACTGAGGAACTGGGCAGGCCTGGGTTCCAATCCTGCCTGTGCACTTGCCAGCTCCTGACGTGAGCCCTCTTTCTGGATAAAGAAATCTGTTCCGTAATCCAGTTTTGTTTCGTGTCTCTACACCTTGGCTTCACTTCCTTCATTAGGAATTCCCCTTTCCCTACATTTTTCTCTCCTAAAAAAACATCCTGCTCATTTTCAATAGTCAGCTCAGATTTCAACTCCTCTGAAGACTTCCAACCCTCTAATCATGTGCATAGGTAATACAGACACAAACACATTCAAAGTCCAAGTGGAATGAAGTCTTTCTTGATCTCGAGCTGGTCTTGACCCCGGAATCTTTGACCTCTCCCTCCGTTAACCTGACTCAGTGTCCAGCATGGGGTCTTGAAATGAATGGGGAATGGTAGTCAGATTCATTTCTGGGCCCTTGCTGGCTAGAGTATCATCCCCATACGCCAAGGTTGTGGGATTGATCCCTGATCATGACACATACAAGAATCAACCAGTGATGTTTCTCTCTCTCTCCCTTGCGCGCTCTCACTGAATAAATAAAAAATATTCATGTCTGGGATGAAACACTGCAGCCATTTAAAATGAATTGGAATAATTTTGAAAAATATTCACAAATTGTTGAGTTAAAAGAGTAGAAATCCTACTCCATACAAAACAGTAGGATCCCAATTTTATCAGGAAAAAAGAAAGTACACATAGAAAAAATATTTGAGGAATTATAGTAAAATCTTACCAGCGGCATTAGTAACTTTTACGTGAATTTTTTTCTACTTCTCTTCTTGCGTTATTCTTCATTTTCACGACTTTCTACATAGCCATCTGTTCACTTTGTGGTCATTACAAAATAAGTTCTTTACCCTGTTGAACTTCTTATACTCTTGGACCGCCCCCCCCCCCCCCAACAAGTCTGGGTGATCAGAAACGTGACGACTGTTACCCCCATTTTAGAGATGCGCAGACTGAGGTCAGAGGAGGGTGTAGGACTCCCCCAAAGTCTGAAGCTAAAGCATGGAGCCCAGACTGAAACCCAGGTCCTTCCCAGGCTTGTTCTTTGCCTCCTTAGGGGGACCCCCTGTCACTTCCTGCATCCTCCGGGCCGTGCACATGTGGCATCAAGGATTGGGCAAGGTGCAGAGGAGCCAGCGAGGACAGGCATGAAGGGACATCTTGAATAGGGTTGGGGGAGCTTCGTCCAAGGTTGACTTCCGAGTACATACAGGCGTATGTTGTCTTAGTCAAAGCTCTTTGCAAAGACCTATTCAAACTAGCTTAAGTGAAGAGAATAGGAATTTACCGGAAGGGCGCTGTCTCATCTCACTGAACCCAAAAGTAATGGGGCCTCAGGAGGCCTGGGAAGGAGTCAGGAGTCCTGAGAATCGGTCAGAGCTCTTCTGGTTGCAAATCACAAAGTCAACTCAAGCTCTGTAAGTAAAAAAGAACTTTAGCTGAACCCTAGCCAGTTTCACTCAGTGGATAGAGTGTCGGCCTGCCGATCAAAGGGTCCTGGGTTCGGTTCCGGTCAAGGGCACGTCCCTTGGTTTCGGGGTCCTCCCTGGCCCGGCCTTGGTCGGGGCGCAGGCAGGAGGCAACCAATGGATGTGTTTCTCTCACATCGATGTTTCTCTCTGTCTTTCCCTCTCTCTCCCACTTTCTGTAAAAATCAGTGGAAAAATATCCTCGGGTGAGGAGTAACAACAACAACAATAAAACTTTATTTGAAAGACACAAACGTGTCCTCTGGTGGAACCCACAAGCAGCATTGGCTTTCTCCATGTACCCAGGCATCCGGCAGAGGATGGCTAAACCACGGAGCCTACATTTTGTCTTGTTTCTCATCCCAGTCACCCTAGAAACCATTGGAACTGCTGAGCCTCAAGGCTGAATCTTTCAGAGAGGAAATTGGATGAGCCCAACTCAGGCCCCTCATTTTTTTACAAATATTTTTATTGGTTTCAGAGAGGAAGGGGGAGGGAGAGAGAGATAGAAACGTCAAGTCAATGATGAGAGAGAATTATAGATCAGCTGCCTCCTGCACATCCCCCCCCCCCCCCACCCAAGGAATCGAGCCCACAACCTGGCATGGGCCCTGAATGGGAATTGAACCGTGGCCTCCTGGTTCATAGGTGGATGCTCAACCACTGAGCCATACCGGCCAGGCTCAACTCAGGTCCCTTATAAACCCTGGTACCATCCCCTGTGTCCAGGAAAAAGGGAGGGGTCCTGTCTTACCACGTGGCTTCCCCCAGCCACACTGTGGGGAGAGAGCAGTTCTCAGAAAATGGATTGTTATGAACTGGGCAGCTACCTCACAAGATGAGGGCTCTTCCTGATGCAATTACATGTCATGACTGCTCAGCTTATAAACGAGGGGCTTAGCTTTACTATCTTCCACTGATGCCCCGGAAAAACTGGGGTGTCTTTTTTCTTTTAAGGACCTCAGGATCTAGAAACCTTTGTGCACACGGACTAATTCAATTTGGCCAGCATATTGAGCAATTACCTTGAGCTGTGCCAGGCCCCGACCGTCCGGAGATGATCAGATATCATCCCTGCTCAGTAGATTCCCAGCCACCCCTGCCCCCAATATTGTATTTCTATCAGTCAAGTTCATTTAGAAATCTGTTATTTCCGACACAGCCTGCCTTGGAACTCCCATCTGACCGCATTCGGAGACACTACATTGCAGGAATTCATCTGAGTGTTGAGCTCATAGGAACTAAGGATGTACTTGATCTCCTTACTCCGAGTCGTCATTTTTTTAAAGACACAAATATTCTGGAAGGCCATGGGCAGTGGTGGTATTGATACCCGGTTGGGATTTCCCAAGCCGTCTCCCAGGCCTGTCCTTAAGGGGTGGAATCGGGGCCAGACACACTGGGGATGCTCTCCAGGGTCTGCTCTGGCTTGTCGTGTTGTTAACAGTTCTGCTGAAACACAGAGGCACACCTTCGACGCGGAGCCACGTTCCGAATCTTCCATTTACTGGTCGGGTCCCTGCGGATGGTGCACCCCCCTCCCTCTCTGAGCCTCAGTCACGGCCTCCCGTGGAAAGGACACAGACCCGCAGACGAGTTGCTCTTCCTTCTGGGAGGAGTGGGGGGACTTCAGTGAGCAGCAAAAGAACATTTTTCACACTTTATTTCATCAGAGAGTACATATTATTCTGTGAATTCATTAGAGAATTAGCTACAAGAGCTTGTGTTTCTCTTGGTTTTTAAAGCACGTTGGAAAAACTTAGAGCAGCCCTAACCTGGTAGCTCAGTGGGTTGGAGCGTTGTCCCCATAGGCCAAGGGGCAAGTTTTGGGGTTTGATCTTGGTCAGGGCCAATAAGAGCTTGTATCTATAGGATTTTATTTGAGGGTTGTTGTTTTTTTGTTTGTATTTTTATAAAAATTAGGTAAACTGTACATATTATTCTATTAATTATTTTCACCTAAAAATAAAGTATTATTTTATCCTTCCTAGGAAAAAAAAGATCTTATGCATTGATTTTTTAAATTTGTTTTGTTTTTCTGAAGAGAAGGCTAGGTCCTCCTCCTCTTTATTTTTAAATATATTTTTATTGATTTCAGAGAGGAAGGGAGAGGGGGAGAGAGAAACATCAATGATGAGAGAGAATCATGGGTTGGCTGCCTCCTCCATGCCCCACACTGGGGATCAAGCCCGCAACCCGGGCATGTGCCCTTGACCGCCATCAAACCTGGGACCCTTCAGTCTGCAGGCCGATGCTCTATCCACTGAGCCAAACCAGCTAAGGCTATGCATTGTTTTTTAATAGCTATGTAATATTCCATATTGTTTCATTAGTATTATTTCATGTACATGATGAATTCTACTATTCCCCTACTGATAAACATTGGGTTGTTTCAGGCTTTATTTTTTAAACTATAAACAATACCGCCATAAACATTCTCGTACTTACATAGGAATTACGGCATGGATTCCCCAGAGTGGGAATGCATGGTCAAAGGGCATGTCTGTCTTAAATCTTAGTAAATATTACCACCTTATCCCCCAAAAGGATTGTCACAATTCCCCTTCCTAGTAGCAAGGAATGGGAGTACCTCTTTTTCCACATTCCTATGAGCACTTGATACCACATCTCTATTTTAACCAATGTGATAGGGACAAATGCTACCTCACTGTCTCTCATTGTCATTTCCCTGGTCAGTGGACTTTGTCAGCAGTTTTTCATATGTTTACTGACCTGTTGGGTTTCCTCTTCTTGGAATTGCCTGTTCATAGCCATTGCTCCCTTCTCCGTTGAATTGTTTATCTTTTTTTTTTACGGCAATTTGTACGGCTTTTTTGTATAGCAGGAATTGTAAACCTTGTCTTTCATAGGTGTTGCAAATATTTTTACCAGTTGTTCATTTATTTCTTACTTTGTTTTTGGTGTCTTCTTCAGTCCAAAAAATATGTGTGTGTTTTTTGTTGTTTTGTTTTTGTAAGTTAAAATTGCCAGTCATTTCCTTTAAAGCCTGGGTCTGCCTTGTTTTGGAATGCTTCTCTCACCCAAGGCATTATAAATGTTTTTCTAAAATTTCTTCTAACACTTTTTTTCTTCTTCTAATACAGTGGTTCTCAACCTTCCTAATGCCACGACCCTTTAATACAGTTCCTCATGTTGTGGTGACCCCCAACCATAAAATTATTTTCGTTGCTACTTCATAACTGTAATTTTGCTACTGTTATGAATCGTAATGTAAGTATCTGATATGCAGGATGTATTTTCATTGTTACAAATTGAACATAATTAAAGCATAGTGATTAATCACAAAAACAATATGTAATTATCTATGTGTTTTCCAATGGTCTTAGGCGACCCCTATGAAAAGATCGTTCGATCCCCAAAGGGGTCACGACCCACAGGTTGAGAACCGCTGTTCTAATATTTTTAATTGTGGTCATTTGAAAAGGATTAATTATTGGACCATTTCATGTAAAATGTAAGAGACTTAAAACAACATAATTCCATTTACACCCCCAATATTCCCTCTTGTGCTATCTTATATTCCATGTGTTTATGTAAACCTCATAATACAATACTACAGTTTTTGCTTTATACAGTCGTCTTTTTAAGAAAATCTCAAAGACAATATGATGGACATATAACATTGTATTTAAAAGCCCTGGCCAGTGTATCTCAGTGTGGCCAGTGTTTCTCAGTGATTAGAGCATCAGACTGCGCACCCAAGGGTCTTGGGTTCAATTCCTGGTCAAGGGCAAGTACCTGTGTTGCAGGTTCGTTCCTCACCCCGTCTCGGGGTGTACGCAGGAAGCAACCAATTGATGTGTTACTCACATCGATGTTTCTCTCTCTCCCTCCCTCCCTTTTACTCTCTCCGCAAAGCAATGGAAAAGATATCCTCAGGTGAGGATAAAAACAAAGAAACGAATGAATGATTTAAAAATAGTTATCTACATACTTACCACTTCCAGGACTCTTCATTCCTTACTGCAGATCTGAGCCTCCACCTGCTATCATTTCCCTCCACCTGGAGCGTTTCCTTTTAGCATTTCTTATGGCTGGCAATGAATTCTCTTTAACTTTCGTTTTTTCTGAACATGTCTTTATCTCACTCTCATTTTCTAAGGATATTTGTGCTGGGGAGAATTCTGGATTGACACTTTCTCTATTTTAGCACTTGATTCCGCCCCCCCCCCCACCCCCCCTTTCACGATCTTGCTCTAGTTTCTTCTGGAATCTGCGTCTAATGAAAAGTGAGTTCTCCTTGTATCTTTCCACCCCCCCCACCCCCTGTCCCCCCCATCCCCGTATGTAAATGTCTTATTTTTCTCTGGCTGCTGTTTAGATCATCTCTTTATTCACGATTTCTAGCACTTTGAATATGATGTTCCTGGGTATGTGTGCTTGTATTTATCCTACTTTGCTGAGCTTCTTGGATCTGTAGGATGATGTTTTCTGCAAAATGACAGGAATTTGGGAAGGGCCAATTTAGAGGTATAATTGGCTCTTCTTTCTTCTGCCCCACTATCTTTTCTCTACTTCTGGGCTCCCGTTACAGGTATGTTACAGTTTGATACTGTCCCACGGAACATGAAGACTGTTCATTTTCCCCCCATTTTTTTTTTCTCTTTGTTTTTCCAATTTAGATCATTTGTATTGATTCTTCACGTTTAAACTTTATGCTGCACTTTGAAATCTTTTGTTAACTTTACATGGTGAATTTTTCATTTCAGATACTGTGCTTATCTGTTCTATAAATCCCATTTTGAAATATTTTTCATTTGTCTGCTGAGATGTTTCCTCATTGTGTCCATTTTTCCCTTTAAATCCTTGAACAAGGTTGTGGTGGTTGGGTTAAGTCCTTTTCTGCTAAGACCAACATCTAGATCCTCTTAACTTTTTCTCTGGACCATGTATCTCATTTTCCTTCATCTTTTCCACATGAATAACCTCTTACGGTATGTAGACTTGAACGATACATACTAGCGAGTCTAAATTTTTTTAAAAATATATTTTATTGATTTTTTACAGAGAGGAAGGGAGAGATAGAGAGTTAGAAACATCGATGAGAGAGAAACATCGATCAGCTGCCTCCTACACATCTCCTACTGGGGATATGCCCGCAACCAAGGTACATGCCCTTGACCGGAATCGAACTTGGGACCTTTCAGTCTGCAGGCCGACGCTCCATCCACTGAGCCAAACCGGTTTCGGCGCGAGTCTAGATTTTATGACATTCTTTTCAAGGGTTTTGTTGTTGTGTTTTTCTTCCTGGAAGGTGGTCAAATTGCTGGTAAAGCCTGTTCCTATCAGGTTCGGTTTTAAGTTTTGTTCAGGAGAATCTCCTTTGGTTTTGTCTTTTAGTCCTAGGGGATGGCCCTTATACTAGACCTCAATCCTTAATCCTTGGGGAGTCTCCACTGAATGCCCACGATGTCTAGCATGTCCACTATGGCGGGGCTTGAACTCCAACCTGTTCCAACCCTGAGCAAACTCTGCTGCTTCTGTTCAGCTCTCCGCCTTGTTCTGTGCTAAGCCTCCCAGAGTCTCACTCGGTACACATACAGCCCTCAGCCCAGCCTTCTTTGACCAAAGACTCAGAGAAATTCCTCTGTAGAGACTTCTGCCTCCTTCCATCTCCCATTGTGCTACTCCCCGCCTCTGAACCCTGACCTGCAAATTCCTGCTGCTTCAGCAGCCTCAGACACGGATTTCTGCCTCTTCAGCGCAGGAAGACGACTCCTTTGCTTGGGATCCACCTCTCTGCACTGCAGCTGGGAGATTGTAGGCAGGCAGAAAGCCAGGACAAACACGGAGCTCATCTTGTCTATTTCCCTTTTCTCAAGGATCAGAGTCTATGTTGCCTATTTTCCAATGCCTGAAAACAATGGCTTCTGATTTTTTTTTTTATCTATTTAGAATTAGAGGGTTAGTTTGTCATTATTTGAAGTCCTACTTTCCCTGTCATTTTGTAAACATCTTTTTAGAGGTATAACTGGCCTATAACACATTGTACGTATTTGAAGCGTACACTTGATGAGCTTTGATTTACGCACATACCCACGGAACCATCACGACGATGAAGAAATGAAGGCGATAAACATATTTATCACCCCCGATGAAAGCTCTTATTCTTTAAAATTGAAGACATCTCCACTGTAAACCATCTGAACCTCGGGCCTTCTAAAATGATTGATACTGCCGGGCGGTGTGACTCAGCGGTTGAGCGTTGACCTGTGGACCAGGAGGTCACGGTTCGGTTCAATTCCCAGTCAGGTCACATGCCCAGGTTTCTGGCTTGATCACAAGTAGGCAGCATGCAGGAGGCAGCCAATCAATGATTCTCTCTCATCATTGATGTTTCTATCTCCCCCTCTCCCTTTCTCTCTGAAATAAAGATATATTAAAAACAAACAAACAATAAAAAAAAAAAAATAACCCCGCATCCAAGGCCTGTGCCCTGACCAGGTATCGAACCCTCTATTTTTCGGCTCTCAGGCCAACCAACAGTAATTTCTTCTTCACAATTACTGTTTATTATTATTATTATTATTATTATTTCTATCTTTACCCCTTATTCAGGCATGCTAGGCTATTTTTCCTTTCTATTTTATTGGTCCGTTCAAATCCCTTCACCTACTTTTGACAAATTGTTATTTTTTTTTAGATTTTATTTTATTTTTTTACTTTCTTCATTATTTTGACTTACTTGTATTTATTTGGTTTTCTTGCACAAATTTAAAACTTTTAATAGTTAATTAATCCATCTTTTTATCATCTTTTAAAAAAAAAAATTTAAGACTACACGATTTCCTCTGAGTACAGTTTTAGCAATATTCCTATGGTTTTGGTATGCAGTGTTTTACTCCTAAGATTATAGATGATTTGAAATTTTACTTTTTGTTTTATTTAGGAGATTGTTTCTTAATTTCCAAGTGGTTACATTTTCTCCTATCTTTGCTGCTGATATTTAATTTTATTGGATTATGTTTAGAAAATGCAGCCTGTGTAACCTCTACTATTTGGAGTATTTGGAAGATTTAAAAACATATTCTTGAACTTTTTTAGTACCAGTCAGTGGTTTTTAGTATACTCACAAGGTTGTGCAGCTACCACCACAAATCAGTTTTATAACACTTTTCTTTCCTCCAAAAGAAACCATACCTTTTGGCCATCATTCCCCCTGCCCGCCAAGTCCTAGGCAGTCACTAATCTACTTTCTGCCTCTATAAATTTGCCTAATCTGGACATTTCATATAAATGCAATCGTAGAATATGTGGTCCTTGGTGACTGGGTTCTTTCACTCAAGATGTTTTTAGGATTCATGCATATTGCAGCATGTATCAGCACATTCCTTTTTATTGCTGAGTAATATTCCATTTGATGGGTAGAGCACATTTTATTTACCCATTCATTAGTTGATGGATATTTGGGTTATTTCCAGTTCTTTTACTTATTATGAATAATGCTGTTTTCTTTTGTTTTCATTTATCTAGCATATCTTTGAACATTTATCAATCTGTTTCATTCTTTTATTTTTAACTTTTCTTTGTCACATTATCAGGATGGTTTTTTTTCATATTTAAGATCCAGCTGGATTTTTTAAAATGTCTAATTTGACAATTTCTGTTTCTTAGAGTGCAATTTAGCATTTATTGTATAACAACAGATATATTGGATATTATTCCTTTCAACCTATTTTACTTATTTCCTCTTTCTCCTTTTCCCTACTTTTGTTGCCTTAATCACATTTCCTTGTTCCCCTGTTATTTCAGAACCTCTACTGTGCTTTTCAATTCTACCATGGTTACCTTCCTTCCCCTTGCTAACATCATAATCAAAGGCATATTTTTTTTTATTAACATAACACAATTAAATGATGACTAAGCCTTTAGAGCACATTTATAAATTCTCCAGTCTCCCTAACTCTCAAAGCCTCCATTTTACTGGACTAGACTGACATTTCTAGTCCAGGGATTTAATTAGACTTCTTTTCGGCTTATTTCTTCTGTTTTGAGCGTACTTAGAACAAACAATACAAGTTCTTGGACATTTTTACAACTTCTTTCAGAAGAAGGCTAATGAAGGAAAGGGAATTATCTTTCAGTAAAGTACCATTTTGCCTTTTAACCACAAAATGACTGGCCATGTTGACCGTACTCACAATCTCAGTGAGCAGGATGTGTGTTGATAATCAAGAATAACGTTCTGTTTTGGGATGTTCTTTTTTTTAAACTTTTTTTTTTTTTTTTAAATATTTTTTACAGAGAGGAAGGGAGAGAGATAGAGAGTCAGAAACATCGATCAGCTGCCTCCTGCACATCTCCTACTGGGGATGTGCCCGCAACCCAGGTACATGCCCCCGACCGGAATCGAACCTGGGACCCTTCAGTCTGCAGGCCGACGCTCTATCCACTGAGCCAAACCGGTTTCGGCTGTTTTGGGATGTTCTTAACATACACACTGTCACTCCATTTCACCGTCACCTGTGGAGACCACAGGTGTGTGCTGGCCTTCCCTCTGCTCTGCGTTTGCTCACCTGCCTGAACTGGTCTCTCTCTCCCGTCTCCATCTTCCCAGGCCCCACCTCTTCCCCAAACAGATGTGAGAGCTTCTTCCTTTGAACTCTACCTTGTTTATCTCTCTCCTGACACCTCATTGGGCTTTGTATGACTGAGGTTTGGGTATTTGCATATCTTCACCCCTCTCCTCTCTTCTTGGGGTGGGGGCAGGTATCTTGTCTTTGTATTCCTAATGCCTAGCACAGTCCCTGACACAGAATGCATACTGAGATGAAAGGACTAGAAGCACTATATGGGTCAAGGAATTACCCACTTGAATGAAAAAAAAAAAAAAAATCAGACTTTGACTTAGAGCAGACTTCTGTGCACTTTTAGTTTTTGCATCTATGAGATAAAGTTTTTATAGAGAAGGACTGCCTTCATTTGTACCCCATATGCACATTCTTGAGAATTTCCTTTCTAAAAGCAAAGCATTTACCACTCCCCGATGATATTAATAACTTCCCTCATCTAGGGCTTCCCCGTCTTTACTGCTATAGTATCCGGGGAATTTTGACCTGTTTAGAAGCTAAACTTAAAAAAGTGATAACATGGAGTTTTTCATGTATCGTTACCATTTTACTTTTCATGCTAGCAACCAGACCCAGGTGTTTTAGCTCTCCATTTCTATGGTGTCTGAAACAAGGTATACATGCTCATCTAGGGAAAAAAAATTTCAAAACCTCTTCTGCTTCTATACATTTTTTTTTTCTGTTTTCTTGTTTTTATTTCCATTTGTTTAATAAACATGTTTCCAGAGTTTGCCGTAGCTGCACTTTTGCTGGTGCTGGAAATATATCCTGCTCCTCCCTCGTGGGCTCAGGGGTTAGTGGTGAGTCAGACAAGTCAAGAAGCAGAGTGATTGCACCCTGGTTGGGCCGAGGTGAGTGGGGAAGCCAGAGGCGGGCCCCTACTCAGCCAAGGAATGCATCTCAGAGATTATCCAGATCAGAAAACTATGACGATGAGGAAGGCTTAGGCCAGACCTGGGTGGTGGAGAAAGGGTGGGACAATAGTACACTGAGCAGAAAAAACAAGTTCCAGAGAACCCTCACACATCTGGAGAAGTATAATTACTTCCGAGCGGTTGGAATGTCCCGGCAAGCGATGAAGCTTTTCTGTCTTCCCTCCATTTTATTTTTAATTATTTATTTTTTTGTTTTGTTTTGTTAGAAACACAGTGCCAAGGTTTCGCCATCATGCAAAACAGGCCCTCTGTTGTGGTTGGTACCAAGCCGACCTGGGCTACCCAAGGCTCTTAGGAGCCTACAGCTTGAAGGTCTGGCCTTGGCCTCCTAACCTAGGAATTTCTTAAGTTCAAGGACAGTGTCTGATTCACTCTCTGCTCTGTCCCCAGTCCTGGTACAGTGCCAGGCAGCAGTTGGAGCTCAGTTCAGTATTTGTTGGATGAGTAAGATGGCCACCCAGGACCCTGGCGGAGATGAGTATTACGCTCTGGCACGTTCTTGACAGCGTGGGGCTTCCAAGGTGGGTCCTGGGATGTCTGTGAGCGATGAAGTAGTTAACTTAGCAGGAGGTCTCCTATGACAGATTTGCTAAGGAGAACCTACTCACAGAGCAGTGATGCCCTTGATCTTGTCAGCCGATTAATTCCTTAAGTACTCCAAGTTAGGGAAGGCCTGCTGATTTGATTTTATCTGTCTTTTAAGGCTGATCTTTGATCATATCCCATTCCAGCTGGACTTCCTCTCCTCTTCTTCCCTCCTCCATTACTGATCGTGCGGGGATCTAATTACCTCATCACCCCTTAATTTATTTATGAAAGGGCTGAGGTTAAAGAAAAGAAGAAAAAAACTCCTGGACCCTTTTGGGGACCCTGTGTAAAAGCGTTCCGCTCTCGATTCCCTCCTTTATGCCCAATAAAACCTCCTTTTCTGTCTCTGGCAAGTTGGAAATGTTCTTACTTACAAATTTAAATAAATAAACTTCCCTCCCCGGGGCTGAGTGGAGGCCAGCCATGTGGGTTAAGCCTGGCCTGCCACTCCCAATGGATCAATCAATCTATCAACAAGAATTCATTGATCCCACAGGAAGCAGATTTCAAAACCAGCACACAGCTCCTGGACGTCTTGGCTTCCTCTTCACGAGACGCTTGGGAAAGAGGAGTGTTTTGAAATTTTTAACTTTATTATTACACAAATGTCACATGGACACAGTCAGCTTGTACACAATTCCAACAACATAATGTGTGGAATAACAAGTGAAAGGCTTCCCTTTCCTTGCATCCCATCCCAGTGTAAGAAGTTGAGAGTGTGTCCTTTTATTCAGGCCTTTAAACAATGCACTTTCCTACATGAACACCTACATCAATATCTAATTAAAATAAACATAAATGGGATCATAACATAGGTGTTTTTTAAAAAAATATATCCTGGAGATCTATTGAGTCAGACCACACGAATGTACACTTTAATGGCTGAAATAGTATTTCACAGCATAGAAGGACCATTCTTTATTTATCGGTTTTCCTATCGATGGGCGTTAACATACAGCTTCAAAATTTTCAGTACCGGTTCTCTGGGCATTATCCATTTAATCTTGCATTCATTGTGGGCTCGCCATGTGCCATGCATTCTACCCGGGATTTGGGATTGGGGGGGGGGGGGGTAAACAAAACAGATACCTAAATATAGTTGTGAGTGATGAAAAAGGAGCATTTTCTTTTTTTCCAAGAGGGCGAGACAGGTTGAAGATCGGTCTCTACATCAACCTAGGGGTCCGGTAAGTCCGCCCGGGCGTCCCCCCAGCACGAAAAGGGGCTCCGGGACCCGGAAGGCGCTGGCGAGGAAGAGAGGGTGGAAGGCTGCAGTGCACGCTTCTCCGCCGCCCAGGGTCTGTGGGCTGCGGGCCCCGGGCCGCGGCGAGGAGCAGCCCCCACACACCCCGCGCCGGGCCTGGGCGGGGCGGGGCGGGGCGGGGCCGAGCGGCGCGCGACCCTCCGCGCGCTCCGGGAGGCCCGGCTGGGGCGGCCGCTCTGGCCCCCGCTCCCGCGGGCTCTATGACACCGCGCTGGCTGGCGGGACGGGGCGGGGTTGGCCGAGGGGGGAGGAGACGACGGGACGCGGCGGATCTCGCGGGGCACCTCGCGCGGGGCTCTCTCGCGAGAACTGGGGAAAGTCCCGCGCGTGCGCACCGTCGTGCCTGGCGGCTGTGGCAGGTCCGCCGGCGGGTGTGTGAACCGAGATAGTCCAGTGTGGAGGCGGCTGCAGCCCCCCGCGACTCGCCGCGATGAGCAGTACCTTAGCCAAGATTGCGGAGATCGAGGCCGAGGTAATGGGCGCCGCGCGCGCTTCGCCGTCCGCCCGAGCGTGCTGGCTTCGCCGGTGTCGCTCCTGCCTACCTCCCCTCAGCCGCGTCAGAACCGGGCCGGCGTCCTCCGACTTCCCTCAGCCCGGACCGGTGTCTCCCGACGCCCCTTTGCCCGGGCCCGCGGCCCCCGGCTCCCCTCAATGTGGTCCCGCGCCCCCCGACGCCCCTGTGCCCAGGTCCGGGTTCTCCGACTCCCTTCAGTCCGGGCCCGCGTTCCCCGAACCCTTCCTCACGGGCCCGCGTTCCACACCACTGCGCCTCGGTTGGTGCTCCTGGTGCTGTTTGTTTTTCTCAATCTCTAATTGTGTGTGTGTGTGTGTGTGTACGTACTTGCGGAGCACCGAGTCCTGCTTCCTTACTCCTGCCCTGACTCTCCCTGTGCTGTTTGTTTCTCTCAGTCTCTAATTTTGTGTACACGTGTGTGTACGTGTGTGCACGTGTGTGCGTACGTGCTTGTGCACCGAGTCCTGCTTCCTTTAGTCCTGCCCTGACTCTCCCTGTGCTGTTTGTTTCTCTCAGTCTCTAATTGTGTGTGTGTACGTACATGTCCTGCTTCCTCACTCCCGCCCTGGCTGCTCCCCCACTTCCGGTATCTTTCCTTATCACCTCTCGACCCTCCACCTCCCCCAGCCTCTGCGTTGATGGCTCCGTTTCCCGGGAGTCGGATCTGGGAGGGGATCGACACCTGTGGAGGCGGTCGATTCCACCCGGACGGTCGTGTGATTCTGTGGCTCTTGAAACCGGGGAGAGTGGCGGCCTTGGTTGCATGGGGCACAGCAGGTACAGGCAGCGGAAAGGGAACCAGCGGATGAGTTTTAGTCTCATCTGTGGACGCTGCTGGTAACGTCAGGTCTCTTCTCTATGCACCCCGTTTGCTTGCTCTGTAATGAGGGGAATGGGCTGGGTGATGGAGAGAATGGGTTTTTACTCTTTTTTAAAAAAATATATTTTATTGATTTTTTACAGACAGGAAGGGAAAGGGATAGAGAGTTAGAAACATTGATGAGAGAGAAACATCGACCAGCTGCCTCCTGCACACCCCCCACTGGGAATGTGCCCGCAACCAAGGCACATGCCCTTGACCAGAACCGAACCCGGGACCCTTCAGTCCGCAGGCCGACGCTCTGTCCACTGAGCCAAACCAGTTAGGGCGGGTTTTTACTCTTTTTAACATCTGATTAAAATGGGTACGGACGGGTATACTGACCAGAGAGGGACCGAGGAAAAAAACGTCATCCTCTCGGACAGTGGTTCTCAACCTTCTAGCCCTTTAAATACAGTTCCTCATGTTGTGACCCAACCATAAAATCATTTTCGTTGCTACTTCATAACTGTCATGTTGCTACTGTTATGAATCGTCATGTAGATATCTGATCTGCAGGATGGTCTTAGGCGACCCCTGTGACAGGGTCGTTCGACCGCCAAAGGGGTCGCGACCCACAGGTTGAGAACCACTGTTCTCGGAGGTGGGGGAGCATTTATTCTGGGTCTTGGAGCCTGTGGGGACTGCTTCTGACTCGGGCTGTGATTCTTCCCCTGCAGATGGCTCGGACTCAGAAGAACAAGGCCACCGCGCACCACCTGGGGCTGCTGAAGGCTCGCCTGGCCAAGCTGCGCAGGGAGCTCATTACTCCGAAGGGCGGTGGCGGTGGGGGGCCAGGAGAAGGTTTGTGTTTGTGTTGTCCTTAAGCCTTGTTTTCCTCTGGTGTAATTTTAATCAAGATAATACAGGCACATGGCCCCAAAGTAATTTTTAAATTTCTATCAGAGAAGATTTATGCTTTCTAAGCCTAAATTCTTGATTTGTGTTTATTCTGCTGATTTCAAAGGCAAGTGGATATTACCTAAATAAATTAGGGTTTTATTGATGTGTATATTGTACCGATAGATTTACATCGGCTTACAGAAATACATACACATAGACAGTCAGGATAAAAATTAAGGAAATGGATGCCAAGGGACACGAAGGTAGGAAGAATAAGCGTAAGCTGGAGAAATTGAGAGAGAGAAGGTTAGGAACAAAAAGTAATGTCAGTATTCTGTACACTTTCTAGAGAAGGGCCACAAATGTGGCTTTGAACCTGTTTACAGCCATTGTAAAAAGAAAAACAGAAAAAAAGAAAACCTAAGAAGTCCATTAAACATTGCAAATTGCTGTAGTGAGATTTTGTATGCTTAAGTTCTACTCTAGCGGTAAACTATACGAAATTGCAGAAATAGGTCCTCGTCAGATAGGTAACCAGAATGTGAAAGGAATTACGTGAGTCTCAACACTCGGGATAACTTTCTTCCTCTTTTTGATATTTGTTGATGTTTTAGGTTTTGATGTGGCCAAGACAGGTGATGCTCGAATTGGGTTTGTGGGTTTTCCATCTGTGGGGAAGTCAACACTGCTCAGTAACCTGGCAGGGGTATATTCTGAGGTGGCAGCCTATGAGTTCACCACTCTGACCACTGTGCCTGGTGTCATCAGATACAAAGGTGCCAAGATCCAGGTGAGTCAGTCCTGCAGGACAAGGAAGGGGGGGAACCCATCCTTTCATTCATTTAAAAAGCACTTATTGGGAGCTCTCCCTATGCCAGACCTGGTCTTTGCTTCCTGATCATTGTCTAGCAGGGAGATAGAGCAGTAAGGCCAATCAGTACACAGTGGGATAGACCTGTGAAAACACAGAGAAAGGAGGGACTACTTTTCATCTGAGGATTGGGTGTCGGGGAGGTCTGGCAAGACCAAAACAAAACAAAACAAAAAAGACTTCCTGTAGAAAGTGACATTGGAGGTGGGCCATTTTGTTGTTGTTAATCCTCATCCAAGGATATTTTTCCATTGATTTTTAGAGAGAGTGGAAGGGAGGAGGAGAGACACACAGAGAGAAACATCAATGTGAGAGAGACACATTGACTGGTTGCCTCCCACATGCGCCCTGGCATTGACTGGAATGGAACCCATGTCCCTTCAGTCTGCAGCCGGATGCTGTATCCCCTGAGCCAAACCTGCTAGGGCTGGAGGTGGGTCTTGAAGTTCAAAAGGCATTTCACCAGCCAGTAAAGGTAAAGGGCTACTTCAGGGAGCCATAATGGTGAACAGCCTGCTGTGGTGTGAGCTTAGGTGTGGGACAGGGAGTGTTAGTAACTGAATCTGGAAAGGTAGGTTGGAGTGGAATTATGAAGGACCTTGTGTACCTACTAAGGAAGTTGAATTTTATCTTGTATCTAAGTAGGAGCCATTAGAAACTTTTAATAAATAATATGATCAGCCCTAGCCACTTTGACTCGGTGGATAGAGTCGGCCCTTGGACTGAAGGTCCTGGATTCGATTCCAGTCAAGGGCACGTATCTCGGTTGCAGGCTTGATCTCTGGCTCTACTCTGGGCGTGGGCGGAAAGCAACCAATCGATGTTTCTCTCTCAGATGGATGTTTTTCTCTCTAGGTCTCCCTTTCCCCTCTCTCTAAAAAAAGTGGGGTGATATTAAAAGATATTAATAGAGACAAATGCATTTGGCTCCAAAAATGTGGGTTATAATTTTACTTGAGTTATTAGGATTTTGACTTTGAGTAAATCACCACTTTTATGAAACTCAGCTAATATCCTTATTTTATAGGGTTGTTAGGCATTTTAAACTAGATTAAAGTATGTAAAAAGCCTGTAGCTGACATTTAGAAGATGCTTAGTTAAAATAATATTCATATACTCATAAGGAACATTTGATTTATATCTCCTAAATTTTGTATACTTGAGAAATAAATCATCCTATGTGATCTGCTCAGATTTATAATAAGTTTTTCCATTTCTCCCCCCTACCCCCCCACCCCCAATCTTGCAGCTCCTGGATCTCCCGGGTATCATTGAGGGTGCCAAGGACGGGAAAGGTAGAGGCCGTCAAGTCATTGCAGGTGAGTGGTCCAGGGCCACCATCCTGGAATATCATTCCTTTAGCAGACACTGTTCTTTAGCTGGGGACTGTGGACTTGGGGACGATGCTATAGTGAAGGGCATAGTTTTACCCGATTCTTACCAGAATAGAATGTCAGAACTTGAAGGGACCTCAGATCCCCATTTGAGGAGGAACACTAAGGACAGGAGAGGTAAAGGGCTTTGGTCCAGTGTTGCAGTGTTCATGGAAGATTTGGAGTTAGAACTGAGGTTTCCTTATTCCCACCCATGCTTTTTCTTCTTTTCTTTTTATTTAAAGTAAAATCTTAGGGAAGACTAATCATAAATTGCAACAATCTGCTACCCCACCTCTCCTCACCTTCACTGTCACTCCCCTTTGACAACTATACTGTCAACTCTTCAACTGTTTCTTCTATTTACCTTCATACTTTTTTAAAGTGTCTGCACACTATCACCTCATTTAAAAAAAATTTATTGATTTCAGAGAGGAAGGGAGAGGGAAAGAGAGAGAGAGAGAAACATCAATGATGAGAGAGAACTATTGACTGGCTGCCTCCTGCACGCCCCACACTGGGGATCGAGCCTGCAACCTGGCCACGTACCCTGACCACAAATTCAACTGTGACCTCCCGGTTCATAGGCGGACACTCAACCACCGAGCCACGCCAGCCAGGCTGCCTTCATACTCTTAAAAATTATGCTTTAATTGCTATTTCACAGTTAATTAATTTTAGACATCTGTTGGTTTTTTTTGTGGTAGAGGATGAACTCTCTTACTCCGTACCTCTTTTCCCATTTTTTCAAAGAAGTTTTATTACAATTTTTAGTTAAGTCATCAGTCATGGTTTACATGATTATGTCATGTTTATGTAACTTTTATTCAATGCTGTTTTCCATGGAGTAAATTATTAGCTGTTGGTTTGTTTACTTTTCTGTGTTTGCTTATATTTTCCAAATGGTCCAATAGATCAAATGCCTATCGATCAACATTTTTCTAGATACTTACAGTTCCAAAAATAATCTTATTAGCCCTGGCCGGGGTAGCTCAGTTAGTTAAAGCATCATCCCAATATGCCAAGGTCGCGGGATTCATCCCCGCTCAGGGCACATACAAGGAGCAGCCAGTGAATGCATAAATAAGTGGAACAACAAATCATGCCGAAACCGGTTTGGCTCAGTGGATAGAGCGTCGGCCTGCGGACTGAAGGGTCCCAGGTTCGATTCCAGTCAAGGGCATGTACCTGGGTTGCGGGCACATCCCCAGTAGGAGATGTGCAGGTGGCAGCTGATCGATGTTTCTCTCTCAGCGATGTTTCTAACTCTCTATCTCTCTCCTTTCCTCTCTGTAAAAAATCAATAAAATATATATTTAAAAAAAAAAAACACAAAAAAAACAAATCAGTGTTTCTCTCTGTCTCTCTCTCTGTTTCCCTTCCTCTCTCTCTCTCAAATCAATAATAAAAAAGAAGTCTTATTGATTTCATTCTCTTCCCCCCTATCCCTGACACTACCCTTCTGCCCCCTTTATCTTCATGGCATAAATCTTTGCTAATCTTAAGAACATGTGTGTCCATGTATTTACAAAAACATTTTTTGTCTGTTAAGTGTAGGAACTCTCCCCCACCCCTACCCCCACCCTCACCCTCACCCTCACCCCTATACTTTTGAATATTTGTATTAGTTAAATCTTTAATGAACTTTGCCTGGGTATAACTTTTATTTTTTAATTCTTCAGTGGCTCGAACGTGTAACTTGATCCTGATTGTTCTGGATGTCCTAAAACCCTTGGGACATAAGAAGATCATTGAAAATGAATTGGAAGGCTTTGGCCTTCGCTTGAACAGCAAACCTCCCAACATTGGCTTTAAGAAGAAGGATAAAGGAGGCATTAATCTCACAGCCACTGTAAGGGGATAAGGTGGTATGGGGCAGGCTGCTAAAGACACTGGGGTGGAATGGATTGAGCTAAGGGACAGTGTCATTTGGAAATTACCGGACTTCTAGCACTAATTGAAGTAACATAATTACCTTGTAATGATTGACAAGAATCAAGAGTAGGATAAGAGTCAGACTCTCATTTCCTCTTTTGGGTTAACTGTTTGAGGTGGTGTGGGGGTATAGACCAATTTTATGCTTCCATGAGGTAGATTGTCGCCAATGCCATGTTTTTATTCATTCAACACAGATTAATAGAGTGCTTACCATGGGCTAAGTATTGCTTTATGCTCTGGGGAGTGGATGGAAAAGGGAGCAAAATAGACAAAAATTCTTGCTCTTACATTATATGAGCCTACTCATGTGATTTTAACTTAATTACCTCTTTAAGACCCTATCTCCAAAAAGTTATATTCTGAGATACTAGGACTTCAACATGAATTTGAGTGGGGGCTGTGGGGACACAATTCGGGCCATAACACCTTCCCTAGAGTTTGGAAAGATTTTTACTTCTTTGTATTTCCTACTATAAGTCCGTTACTCTCATCCAGGATAGCTGTCTTTAGAAATGAGTTTGCTGCACCTTAGCTAAGGTTACCCAGATTCATCAATGGATACTGTTGGGAGTTTTTTTGTTTTGCTCTCTGACCAGTCATTGTCTTCTGTGTCTATTCAGTGCCCTCAGAGTGAGCTGGATGCTGAAACTGTGAAGAGCATTCTGGCTGAATACAAAATTCATAATGCCGACGTGACTCTGCGTAGCGATGCCACAGCGGATGACCTCATTGATGTGGTGGAAGGAAACAGGTATGGACCGACTGCAGTCTGGTGCCTGAGTTTGAATTTGAAGCCTCTTAATGGAAACAACATTGGATCCTGAATGTGGCAGACCTTGATTCTAATTGTAGTTGTGCTAGTATCTCAAATATTAGTGGGCCTTGGTTTCTTTGGCTATAAAGGGTTGATCTTGCTTTCTAACTTCCTTCTTTGCTTTGGAATTTCATTATGATGGTCTGATTCCCCATCTCAGTTACTTGCTGTGAACTAGGCTGTCCCCTAAGCTCTGTGTCATATGATGGTTGAAGAGACTAAGTTCTCAGTCTTCGCTCCTAGAATTAATCCATGTGAGAAATGCTAGAGGCTATCCTGCAGAACTCAGTAGGCTGGGCTGTGTCTGTTCTCTCTAACCTAAGGGTGCATTAGCTAAAACCCTAATCCATGAAACATTACTACTATTAATATTTGAAATTAAATAATAATTGAAAACACTGTTAAAATTATTCCTGGCATTTGGATATAATATTTTCTAGTTGCCTTCCTGTTCATTTGTTCCGATTGGTTGGATGAATTTATTTGATCCTCATTTGAAAATAAAGCCAGTGCTTTGATTTAGGCATTTAGTGAGATAATTGAAGCCTGAGAATTTGTGGCCTACCTATTTAATACTAACCTTAGCTGCCACATTGATTGGACATTGGGATTGTGACATTGCCAGATTTTTGTTTAAAGTGCTTTTTAAAAAAATATATTTTTATTGATTTTAGAGAGGAAGGAAGAGGGGGAGAGAGATAGAAACATCAATGATGAGAGAGAATCATGGGTTGGCTGCCTCCTGCATGCTCCCCACAGGGGATCAAGCTCACACCTGGGCATGTGCCCTGACTGGGACTCGAACTGTGACCTCCTGGTTCATAGGTTGATGCTCAACCACTGAGCCATGCCAGCTGGGCAAGTTTTTTTTATTCTTTAAAAATTACCATGAAATTTGTTATTAGAAATACATTTACATTCTTACATTTCTGAAAACAACTTTGTAGGAAATCAACTCTGAGACCTGTCCTGGGGCACATATGTAGAAAGTGAAAGAGCTATGAGTAGATTGAGTCTGTATGACTCTAAAGCGTGTGTTCTTTTCTCTGTAGCATGTTCTCTCAGTTAGCTGCATGGCTGGAACTAGAGCCTGGGTTGTGTTACCTGTAGTTCACTTTTTGGATGTTCTACTTTATTTTGGTAGGAAGTTCATTTTTGTGGGATAGAGGGGGTGGGGGTTGATCTGCATCATATGATCCCTTTGGAGAGTCTCTGATTTAGGATCCTGGATGAGGGGGTACTGATAATCAAACTGACAGTCTTGTCAGCAGCTCCAGACTAATGTCCTGTTTTTCTTCTTTTTATTTATTTATTTATTTATTTATTTATTTATTTATTTATTTATTTTTCTTATTGCTTAAAGCATTACAAAGGGTATTACATATGTGTCCTTTTTTTTTTCCCCCCGCCCTTGACAATACCCCGGCTTCCCCTACCCCCCAGTGTCTTATGTCCATTGGTTATGCTCATATGCATGCATACAAGCCCTTCAGTTGATCTCTTAACCCCCTCCCTCCTGCCCCCCAACCCTCCCCGGCCTTCCTGCTGCAGTTTGACAATCTGTGCTGTTTTTCTTTTTTAGAGTTTATATCCCCTGTATCTATGTGTTAAATAAGATTGATCAGATCTCCATTGAGGAATTGGATATCATCTATAAGGTACCTCACTGTGTACCCATCTCTGCTCATCACCGCTGGAATTTTGATGACCTGTTGGAAAAGATCTGGGACTATCTGAAACTTGTGAGGATGTAAGTCTTAGCGGATAGGGTAATATTGCTGTGGGAATTAAACCAGACTGTATTACAGTGATGTCCTGTGGAGCTCATTAACATAAAGTCTTTGGAGACACAAATTAATTCCTATCATCTGCTAGGCCATATTGAGGGCACTTTTTTCTCGAGTTGGGGTTATGTGCACCTGTTCTGAGAGGTGATGGAGGGCTAATTGGCGTTCAGCACATGAAACATTCCAAGAAGTAGGCAGCCTCTGCTTCTTCTCTTTCTAGTTACACCAAACCCAAAGGCCAGTTGCCAGATTACACATCCCCAGTGGTGCTGCCTTACTCCAGGACCACAGTGGAGGATTTCTGCATGAAGATTCACAAAAATCTTATTAAGGAATTTAAATAGTAAGTATCATGGGCACGTAGGTGGTGCCTTCTTTTCCCGGTAAGCTACTGATTTCACTAACTGGAAATTCTTAGCATGGCATTAATAGCAATATGGCCACCATTTTCTGTCCTTTGGTACGTAGTTCTTAGCTTCTGTGAGGCAGGTCTCAGTGTCTTGTTTACCAGTTCCCATCAGTATTACATATTTTTAGTACTTGAGATCCATGGATAAAAATTATCTTCATTTACCGTATATAGATTTCTTTTTAACTTATTGATTTGAGAGAGAGAGAAACATTGATTTGTTGTCCTACTTATTTGTGCATTCATTGGTTGATTTTTGTATGTGTGCATTGAACCCACAGCGTTGGCATATTGGGACGATGCTGTAACCAACTGAGCTACCTGGTCAGGGCCCAGTTATGGTTTCTTGATAGGGAGAATTTTCCTGGCATGGCTGAGGAAGATGGGTCCTACATTTTTTATCAGATACCCACTGATAATTTTAGTAGAACCAATAAAAACTGGTGTTCTTTAACAGTCGATAACTGACACTGTACTTCTGAGAATTAATTTCCAATCTGATTTCAGGGTATTTCTCTATAATAAACCCATGCTTTCTTAATTTTAAGCTCATCTTGTCACACTTCTCATTTGTGTTTTTTCTCTTTGACTTTCTTAAATTGGCTTTGGAACATGAGGAATTACACAACTTCCAAGTCTATGCTACTTTGTATGTGAAGGTTCCAGTGTGCCACACTGCTGGGGAGCTAAAGCCTCTGAATGAACTTTGAGTGTGATTTTTGACTAGGCAGAAGGATCCTTGACTGTTGCAGGACTGTAGCTCTTAAGAGCCTGAATGCTAAACCTGAGCAGAAAGGTGGCTGCCAGGTAGTCAAGCTAGGTCAGTGATGGCGAACCTATGACACGCCTGTCAGAGGTGACACGCGAACTCATTTTTTTGGTTGATTTTTCTTTGTTAAATGGCATTTAACTATATAAAATAAATATAAAAAATATAAGTCTTTCTTTTACTATAGTTGCAAATATCAAAAAATTTCTATATGTGACACGGCACCAGAGTTACGTTAGGGTTTTTCAAAATGCTGACACGCCGAGCTCAAAAGGTTCGCCATCGCTGAGCTAGGTGATTGTTCATACTGACTGTTCTTTTTCCCTTCCATATAGTGCTCTGGTCTGGGGTCTCTCTGTGAAACACAATCCTCAAAAAGTGGGTAAAGACCATACGTTGGAGGACGAGGATGTCATTCAGATTGTGAAGAAGTGAAGCCTTCCCCTTTGCCTATCTGCTGGGCCAACCACTGCAGCTTTCCCCATGACCAAGCCCCCACCTCAAGCCCCTTCTGGCTTTGGCAACCACTGGATCAGGATTCAGGGGAGGGAGATGGAGGTACCCAAATTGGAACATGTCTTAACTTGGTGTCACCTTGTGTGTTGAACTGCATAAAGGACCTGACGGCCAGCTGGCTATGTGCAGGTCACGTGTCATTGTCAGAATTTGTTTTGCGATGGACTAAATGTGGATGGGTATGTACAGCAAGACAGCTGGATAAGGGGTTACTTGGGAACTTGGTCTTGAGTGTGAACTGGATAAAAATGTGACTGCAACTTTTTTTTTTAAATTCTCACCCGAGGATATTTTCTCCATTGATCTTTAGAGAGTGGAAGGGAGCGGGGAGGGATGGAAGGAGGGAGCGAGAGTGAGAGAAACATTGATGTGAGAGAGAGACATCAACTGGTTGCCTCCTGCATGAGCCCTGACTGGGACCAGGGATTGAACCTGCAACTGAGGTATGTACCCTTGACTGGAAATTGAATCATGACCTTTTGGTTGACAGGGCCAATGCTCTAACTGCTGAACAAACCAGTCAGAGCTGACTGCAACATTTTTTTTAATCCTCACCCGAGGATATTTTTCCATTGATTTTTAGAGGGAGGGAAAGAGAGATATTGACGTGAGAGAAACACATCAATTGGTTGCCTCCTGCACACCCCACATCAGGGATTGAGCCCACAATCCTGGCATGTGCCCTGACTGGGAATTGAACCGTTACTGCCTGGTTCATAGGTTGACGCTCAACCACTGAGCCACCTCAGCTGGGCTGCAACATCTTAATTTGATGTTTAATCATGGGAAATCCTTCCAACTGGCTGTGGCCTTTAGTCCTTTCAAGTAGTCTTCATATGATGCCGAAAGACTTGATTTAAGTTAACTGCTTATTCTTTGCAAGGCTAGCCCATTTGGGAGATGATGTGTGGTCACTGAGTAAAATACTCTGACCAGGCACATTGGAGTTTGAATTGCAGGTTAACTTCTAATTAGCTGTGGAACCTTGTACAAATTACTTAATCTCAGTAAGCCTTAGTTTCCTCATATAACATGGAGATAGTAATAGCACTTACTAAAGTGGAGATTGTTAGTATTAAGGGATGTGGTGCTTGTAAAATGCTTAGCACAGTGTGTGCCGAATGTTGGCTCTTGTCACTGGTTCCTGTGCTTTTCCTGGGCTCCCTGCCTGCCCTAGTCAGAGCACGGCCCTCTGTCAGTGTTGGGCTGAATGTTCAGCTGAACCATACTGCCAGGTTGGCCACTAAATGTCCCCTTTTCTGTAGCCCAGCCTTTCTGCTTGAACCCCCATGGCAGTCCTGGCCTCAACCACATAACCTGGTTGAAGGCATGGAGGCAGAACATTGCAAGTGAGGCAACCGGTGTGATCAGAGCAGCCTTGTGTGTATACATAACGTGTTACGTAAGGCGGTGGGAGATTGCATTAAGAGGGGTGTGGTCAGGACTACTTGAGTCTACTAAGGGTATAATCAGAGGTTTGGGGTTGGGAATAAGAGATTTTGAAGGGATTGCTTGGATAATGGGAAATTGGCAAAAATCTTTGTGTGGTGGACTGGCTGGTGAGAATATGGTCATGGGAGTTGGGCATGTAGGTACAGAGGAGAAATTTAAACTTGGTGACTGACTTGCTCTTTAGAGGAAGAGAAGTCAAAGATGATTTCATTACGGATTAAAGGGATGACAGTAGCCCGAGAAAATCAGGAAGGGAAACAGTTGCAGGAAGATAGATTATAGATGAAGTGAGCTAGAACTAGCAGTTTGTGAGGGACGAAGATGTGGGCTTATACACATACTCAGGCTTTTCTAGTACTTGTTTCTTTTGTTTCCTGGGTGACAGTTGTTTCCCTCTAAGTCTTTCTGGAGTTTGTGTTAGCACTGTCTTTCGACTCAGAAGATAAGCCCCTCAGGCCTGGTATCCAGTCACTTTGTAGGATATAAGCCTTGATGTCACTGGTCCATTTAAAAAAAAAAAAAAAAAAAAATATATATATATATATATATATTTCAGAGAGGAAGGGAGAGGCGGGGAGAGAGAGAAACATCAATGATGAGAATCACTGGTCTGCTGTCTCCTGCACACCCCCTACTGGCGATTGAGCCTGTAACCAAAGTACTTGCCCTTGACTGGAATCATCTGACGCTCTATCCAGAGACAAACCAGCTAGGGCAGTGCCATGGGTTTTAAAGAAAAACTTAAAACCAGATTAATTTCCCATGAGGAACCTATTGACCCTGATAGGTCAGCTGGTTGGAAACGAGGAAGGGATTCAGGAGGAAATAAACAATAATGCCATTCACTTCATTCACAGCATATGCAACTTTAATCAACCCAAAGAGAAAGTCCCAAATGTACAAGTGAAAGAAATACAAACTAGACACAGGTTTAACTAATATCAGCTACTTTTTTTTTATGTACAGCTGTATAAGTTCAAAAAAGCTATCCTATATGTATATACAAAAATTATTTATACACAAGTCTGTACATAAGGGTCTATACACTTATTTCCTCAGAACCCTTAGGTGCCACCTCTTGGTGAAGACACCAGCACTTCATTCACATATCTTACAAAAAAAAGACTATTTCTGGCATTGACAAGACTGTGCATCCTGTATTCAGACCATGGAGGCTTCCATCATGCAGACCACACCAGATGCCTAGGCCTCCTAAACAGCTTTGCACAGAGTGCTCCAAAGTAAAAGCCTGTAAACCAAGCAGAGTCCACCATAGGTCCAGGGTTAGGTGAGCCTGCCTGCCTTGCTCACTGTCGATATTCTAATTCATCCACACTGATGACTTTGGCAGGCATGGAGGGCAGGGGCTGCTGTAGCACATCAGAGCCAAACCATTTGGCAAGGCCCACCGGGGAGCTGCTCCTCTGGCTGGGGCGGTGCTCCAGTGGGGAGTGCATGTGGGGCAGGCCTGACCGGCTGGACACATTCTGTGGGGTCGCCTGAACACTGACAGCTGCTGCCTGGGAACCAGAGCCTGGAGGATGAAGAACTGTGGGAATAAGAAGGAAGAGTTATGCCTTAGCCGGCTTGGCTCAGTGGATAGAGCATCAGCCTGCGGACTGAAGGGTCCCAGGTTCGATTCCTGGGTTGTGGGCTCGATCCCCAGTATGGGGCATGCAGGAGACAGCTGATCAATGATTCTCATCATTGATGTTTCTGTCCTTCTCCCTTCCTCTCTGAAATCAATAAATACATTTTAAAAAAAGGAAGAGTTAGGAGGGGGAAAGTACTGTATCAGGTCCTGCCTCACTCAACTCTATCCATAAAACTCCAAACAATTCTTTACCTGATGATTTAGTCTAGGAAATTCCTTTGCAAAATGCCAGAAGATAGACCTTGGAAAGCTGAGCTATTCAGAAGACACCCTAGTAGATGACATGACTACTATGTCCCACAGCAAGCAGCCACATCACGGAAGCACTAACATTAGCTGGCGAGAAGGCATCTATTCTGGGCAGTCCCTGTGTTGAACCTCTGTCGGAAGGATTTTCAGCCTCCTAAGAGGCAAAGGACAAAAAAGCGCCAGAGCACAATTGGCTCTCTGTTTTATAGGAACAGGAATTCCAAATCCCGTAGAGGTTGGTTTACATCATCCTCGTCTTTGGTTATACCCTTATCCCAGCCTTGCAGTATAAGTTAAAGAATGAATTGTCTATGTCAATTCATCCCCCTCACTGGGAACTGGTCCAAAACTTTAAGCCTATTTAGCCACACCCAGCTCACCTGGCCCATTCCTGAACCTACCTGAACGCTGTAGCTGCTGTTGCATCATTGCCAGATGCAGAGGTGTCCCAGGACGAGGGTTTAGGAGAGGGTGATTAGCAGCAGGTAAAGGGTAAAAGGGTTGACCCAGGATTGGGCTAGATATTCCCTGTAAATGAGTCAGATCCATCCCAGGAGGAAGCACACCTGTTAGATAGAAAGAAGAAATTGGTGAGAATCTTAATCTACCTGGAAATTTTCAAGCTTCACTGTACAGTGTTACTGATCTGAAAGTTTACTGAGAGTGAAAAATGCTTAAGCTAGGTTCCTAATCTTTTAATAGAGTAAGGAGTGGACTGGATTGGACCCACTGCCCACCAGTTAGATGGAAAAATCTAGTAACATCTTTCTAGGGATGAAAACCTCCCACAGCACAGCACTTTATTAGTTCTAGCAGCTGTTGTCATGGCAGGGCAGAAACTCACCAGCTTGTAGCAAACTTGGAAGATGCTGTGGATGTATTCCCTGGGCCAGCATCCTTTGGACCAACCCTGGGTGAAGCTGGTGAGCAGGTCGAACAATTGGGACATGAGGGACAAGGGGGACTTGGTGAACAGGACGGAGAAAAGGTGTTCCTGGAACTGGGGGTGCCAAGGTGGGTGTTTTTCTCCCAGTTGCTTTAGGTCGATAATCTTGTTCTTTGGTGTAACGGCTGGTCTGGGACAGTGGGGTGGAACATGAAGACCGCTGCAATGTTGACAGTTTGGGATTTGTGGTAGGAGAATAGTCTCGATCAGCATTGGGCACAGAGCTGGATGACAAGAGATTCTCTGTAGGGATCCAGACAGAATATTTTTAGTGTTGGCAAACTCCCAAACACTTTGTCCTCTCAATGATCCAGTAAATCTTTTTTTTTTTTGGGGTGTGTGTGTGTGTGTGTGTGTGTTAAATCTCATTTCTTAGAAAGCTCACAATCCTTATTTGACTCCCCTCAACAAATTTAGAGGACTGCATAATTAGGAAACATCAATTTGCCTTATGAACAGGTCCAATCAAGGCCATAGGGGTAGTCAGGGACAGAGCTAGGAGCAGACCCCAAGTTTTCCAGTCTTCAACACTTTGTTGGAACAGAGTTTATCTTTGCTACACTTTAAAAACCCAAAGGCTCTAAAGTTAAAAAAACAATGTAACTCTTAAGCCCGTTTTTATTCTTAAAATCCTCTCAACCCAGGAATAGCTATTGGGCAAGTGAGCCTGGTACAGCATGTCTGGTGATGTAATTAAGCTGGGCACCTTGCTCTGCCCATATGGCTATGGTCTGGATCTGTGTGGGAACTCGTCCTATCCTAGTCAGCTGCTTGGGATTAACATGCTTTTTCAAAGCCTAAGGTAAAAATCAAAATTATGCAAATCCATCATAACAGAAAGTTCAAATAGCAATTAGAACCTGGTGAAGGAATCTTAACTGCCTTTTTAAGTAAGACCAACAGGATTTCCTCCCCCCACCCCAAACTTCCTCACAGGCAAAGAGCTCTTACACTAATACCCAGGCCTGTAAACCCAACATCGGAATGTTTCACCATGTCTTGAACAATCTCAACTGTGCAGTTCCTAAAAGAAGCCTGTCAGCATTTTCTATGTACTTCTAAAAGGCTCGGTACACTTCCTATATGCTTCATCTGTTGCACAGAGTTTGTTGGACACAGTCTTTATAGACTGGAGAGAACCTTTCAGAAGTAAAACTGGTTGAACTATATCAATTTGCCAAATAGATGTACTAATAATTCAACTTTGAACCTAAATAAGAATCCAAACCTAAAGCTCATCCTTTCCTGTCTAATACTAGTACTCTTAGATTGGTCAGTTTTCAAGCGGCTAAGTGACTATGAGCTGGTCCAACCTTCTCAATGTCGAACACAGAAATGTGTTCTAGAGCAGTCAGGGATCTTGTCTAGCGCTTCTATTTTATTTTATTTTTTTTTTACAGAGAGGAAGGGAGAGGGATAGAGAGTTAGAAACATCAATGAGAGAGAAACATTGATCAGCTGCCTCCTGCACACCCCCTACTGGGGATGTGCCCGCAACCAAGTTACATGCCCTTGACTGGAATCGAACCTGGGACCCTTCAGTCCGCAGGCTGACGCTCTATCCACTGAGTCAAACCAGCTAGGGCATTGTCTAGCACTTTGCAGAGAATCAGGCCATGCTGGTCAGCACTCAAATCCATGCTCCCTCTCTCACATACTATCTGGGCAATACACCCTCAACAGCTCTGCAGTACCTTCACTGGCCTTCTGAGAGTCCTCTTTACTGTCACCAAGAACTGCTTTTCCAGATGTTGGCTCCTCCTTGCTTTTCTCTTTGCTCTCGTACATCTTACGAATCACTGAGGTAGGGGTGAAGGAAGGAGAAAGCTGTAGAGAACAATTAGTGTTAGCACTGCTCTAAATACCTTTTGCTACTCAAGCCAAGATTAACTGGACAAACTAAGCAAGTTGAGGAGTCCCTTTATTGGCGACATGTGAAAGCCAATGTTCTGGTCTCTAGCTACTAGAGGTAAAGAAACAGGATGGGGCAAATGGATGGTGGCCCAGTGCATCATCCCTTACAACTCACTTTCATCAAAACCTAGACTTCCTTGTACATAAAGGTTTAACTTGATGATGGTGATCTCCAATGCAGCTAGCTACTTCCCCAGCCAGGGCATTAGCTTGGAAGGGGGAGAACATGGCCAGAAATATGCCCTGGAGCAATAACACTTCCAGCCAGGAAAGGACATTTCAGAGATAACCTCAGAGCCTCAATTTCTCTATACATCAAGTCCTCACTTAACAGTATTATTTACTTTTTCCTCACTTAACATTATTGACAGGCTCTGTGACTGAGCTAAATGACATATAATGAAACCAATTTTACTATAGGCTAGTTGATAAAAACAAGAGTTATATCTACAGTATCTCATCAACATTATAACCAAATGACCTTGAACAAAACATAATTCAAGGACTTGTTATATTACTAGAAAATTCAAAATTATCTTCCTATTCTCCTCAGCTACTAGAACTCGCCATTTGGGGTCATTTGTTCCTATCTCTTCACTGCATATTTCTTTGATGACTATCATGCAGGCAACTTTTCTTATTAACCAACCCAAATCCGTGATGGCAGGAGACAGGGAATGAATTATGAACAGAAAAACTCCTTTTGGACCCTGCCTTCAAGGTGCTTAGTACAAAGACCTACTTGGGATCCTGAACACAGAGTAACAGTTTTCCCCACATCTGTCAGATTTAGCTAGGTGATAAAAATTTGTGGGGAAGGAAACTTAAAAGAAAATGCTGGCACATGAGTCAGCTGTGAAACTAAACTTGTCTCCACAAAAAGCAAACCCCTTGGTCCCAGTCTTAATTCGTATCAGAGATCTGGATCTGAATTTGTGAACTCACCACTGCACTCCCCATAACCTGACCCTGGTCACCATCCCATCCACCTCACCCCCTGCCTTTCGCACTGTCCTCCCCACTCCAATTGTTCACTTGTTTGAACATACTACATATCATCTGTATGCTCCAGCCATACTTGTCTATTTGCTGAAACACACTTTCCCCAATGTAAGGGCTTTAACTAAAACCTCAACAGACTGAAAGGGGAAAACCCAATAGATAGACAGGTCTGAAAGAGTGAAATCAATGATTCCTGGGGAAGGCACTCAAGGACATTTGGGTTACAGTGATACAACACAGGCACAACCAAACAGGGAGAAACCTAGAACCCTAGAGGTCATTCACAAAGGCAAAGGTCACTGACCATGCTTGTGATGGAGGCGGCAGGGGAAGAGGAATTCCCTCTGTGCACGGGTGCTGGTGACTTGGTCACTCGCTGTTGCCTGTGAACAAACCAAGTATCAGTGTAAGCCCCACGCTGCTTAAACTCTGAGTCCTAAAACCACACAATACTAAAGATCAGCCTAGGACTTCAACATTTCCCTTATCCAATTCAACTTCCCAAGCATTTGCTAAGTCTAAATATGCAAAACCACATGCTAAGTTCTGAGGGAAGACAAAGCTCACTGAAACATGGTCCTGGGCCTTGCAAGAACTCTCATTTGGTGGGGGAGATGCTCACTAACCTAGGACACACCAAGCGTTCAGATATTAGGTACCAACAAGGTGTCATGGCAAAATGAGGGGTAGAAGGGATGATAGGATACGTCTATTGCAGGGACTGGACAAGCTTCCTGGTAAGGAGCTGCATTAACTTGGATGTGACCAATGAGAAGCTACAAGATGAGAACAAGGATTTAGGTAGAAGGAACAGGTACAGGGACTTGGTAAGGACTTGGGAATGTAGGGTTATCCACAGCTCATGTATAGTTTATTTTCAGACTATGAGTGAGGTAGGCTAGCGAGAAGTTTCATCTTGTGGTCCAGGCTGTGCTCTAGAGGGGAGGGAGCAACACTGACTAGCACAGTGCTTGGCATAGAACTGATGCTCTGTGAGACAATGGCTCAAATCAGATACAGCGCCAACAGTTTCAGCTATTTTATTTTAAGACCTAGTTCCATGCAGCATTCCCCACCACTCCTGGTCTACACACAAGGCTGACCCCAGGCCTCCCAAGTGAAGTTAAGAACAGACTTGCATTCTATCCCGAGACGTTCTACTCATTCTGCCTTAATTTGGAAGAAAACCGGAAACAGTTGAAGATATAAATAGGCTGAGAGAAGAATGAATGTGTGAGCTCACTGGCTAATGAAAGCTCCACTGCAGTTCAGCCTGGTCAGACCCAGTACCACAAAGGCCCAAGCCCAAGTACAGCCTGCTTCTGAAGTTTTCTGAATCATGAGCAAATGGGAATCCTAAACCATGACTTCTTTTCTCTTTCCAGTCTCTACCAGGTAAGCCCTACTGCTGCCATACTGAGACTCTGATCATGACAATGAGGGGACAGACAGGTTAACAGTATTCTGAGTGATTAAGATGTAAACCCCAAATTAGGTGATTCTGCATAAGGTATAATTAATTTATTCCTTCTGACAAACGTACTTGAGCACCTACTATATGCTAGACACTATTGTAAGTGCTAGGGATGCAGTAGTAAACAAAACAGACAAACTTTGGCCTCATTACATTCTTGTTGCAGAGTGGAGAGGGGTTACTATGGGCAGGGACACAGACAAAAATTAAATAGCATGCTAGAGCCCAGCTGGTGTGGCTCAGTGGTTGAGCATTGACCTATGAACCCGGAGGTCACGGTTGAATTCTAAGTCAGGGCATATGCCTGGGTTGTGGGCTTGATCCCCAGTGTGGGGGCGTGTAGGAGGCAGCCAATCAGTGATTCTCATCAGTGATGTTTCCATGTCTCCCTTCCTCTCTGAAATGAACAAAGATATATTTCGAAAAATAGTATGCTAGAAGGTGGTAAGTACAATAAATAAAGCAGGAGAAGGAGAAAGGCATGTCTGTTGGAGGACACAACGTAACATAGGGTGTTTGGGGAAGGCCTGGGAGGGTGACATTTGATCTAAAACATGAAGGCTCCACCGACACATATTGTAGAGAGAAAGCCAATGACGGAGCCTTAGCAGACTAGTCCTGAGCTCTGTTTAGGGTGAGGGCTACTAAGGATAGAATGCCTTTAGGCAAGGCTACAGGGTACTTACTAGTCTCAATGTTTTCTGAAAATGTCAGCATATAAAACTAGCCGAAGCAAGACACAGAGACACAGATATGGCAAATTTTAAGAATCACATCAAAACATAAATACTTCTTAATTTCCAAGTACTGTATGAATAGGACTAAACTGTCCTTAAAGGCTAGACACTTATGGGAGCATAAAAGGGACAGGGCACACAGCTTCTGGGTAGCTAACAAGGAGTTTGCCTTACACATTTGCTTAATGCAGTTTTTTATTTTCTAATAAAAAAGAACAATACTGCTACTCCCCTAACCCCCAACGTATGATTCCTTCCATTTTACTACTTGTTGCAACTCACAGAAAGAACAGGAGGAGAGTGGTCAGTAATCATTTAACTGCTCTGATCAACAAACCCACATCAAGAGACAGTTTGATCACTCAACAAGGAAGCCATGGGGGAGGAAGCTAGGTAGTTTTACTTTCCATCATTTTATAGCATAACTGCAAATAAGCTGCATTCGAAAAGATGAATCCTTTAAATCAAGAATATAAAAACAAATTATACAGGACGAAAAGCCTATGCCCAGGCAGAATTCAATCATTATTCCCTTTATTGCATATCTGGATGAGATGGCATTCTCACCATGCGTTGTACAACATATCAGTGTTTACAACAGAATTACACTGAGGATAACTAATTTGCTAATCTGAGGAAAATTAAATTGCAAATCCCCACAAGGGTAGGGTTAGTAACTTACCTGTTTCTGAATCCATCTCTGGTTCTGTCCATCTGTGGTTTGCCAAAACCAGGCTGATAGAAGTTTGCTGCCTGCACTGCAAGGTCGTGTGGCAGGGCCAGCCCCTCCAAAGCTGCTGCCTGCTGCAGTTCCAGCTGGCTCATCTGCTGGACACAAGCGGCAGAGGGTCAGAAGAGTGAGGACGGTCACTGAACTTTATACAAAGGTCTCTCTTCACTCTCTGTCAGCAGCAGCTGAGAGAAATTACATGCTGCAACCTGACTAAATTGTGCTGTCCACCAAAGAGGGTTTTAACTATGACTTTTAAATATGACTTCAGCTGTTCACCAATTTTTTAGCCTTTACTTGAATTATAGTTGAACCTGAATTATAGTTAAAAACCACCTCCAAGAATTATAGCAATCTAATCCTCCACCCCATAAATAATAATAAAGGTGGAAAGCAAGTAATAGATCGCATTTGAGAAAGCTCAGCTGGACCTGGGCCGTGACGGGACTCATGGGCTTGCGCATGCCTTGGAATGGATCTCCGAGTAGCTGCTGTGGTCCTGGTGTGAAACCTGTTGGAAAGGTTATAGTGTCAGGGAGTGTCAAGATAGCACATGTCCATCAAAGAGGCATTATCACCAAGACATGCTGCTCCTCAACACCAGCTCTTTTGAGAAGTACTGACTTCTTGGGCCGATGTCCCTCTTCTGTGTCCCCCACAGCGGGCTTTGTGGACCTGCACTTAATGACCTGAACTGCCGCTGTATCCATCTTCCCCACTCAGCTGCCAGCTTTGTCCTTTCAGAGCTTCACTAGCCAGTGATTTGGCCCATTATCACCAAGCCAGCTGATACCAAAGCAGAGACCAGTGCCCTGAGTGGCCTTATGGGGAGCTCTTCATTCTATCTCCCTAATTATGGAGGGAAGATTACAAAAAACTCCCTCGCAAGACATGACTGGCAGGAGCCAGGGTGGCCAGCAGCCTAAAGTAGTCCAGGGTGGGAGGAGCACCTGGAGATTAAGCACAACACTTTGCTAAGATAGCTTTCTGGAAGTGCTTCCCTTTATATCTGAATTAGCCATAGACGTTACAAATGATTGTGTACCAACTTCATTAGGTTGGTAAAGAGCCAGTACTCTGACATACTCTATCAAGAAAAAAACCTAGGAAGTCAAATTAACTTTTTTGGATTGAATTCCCGAAATAAGGAAAAAGACGGAAGAGCTGGATCCAATTTAGTTCAATCTCAAGAGAAAAAAACAAAACTATAACATGGACATATTTATCTAGAGGGGCAGTTGGAGAATAAACTATGTTCCACATGTGTCCTCACCACCCGTTGTAAAAAACGTATAATAAACCCACACATTTCTTTTTAAAGTCTTCAAGGATGCCCATCAAAAGACTTTGCCAATTCTAGGGGACAAGTATAATGTTGGTCATGGGAGTGGGTGGTGAAATGTACATGGCATGATGGAGACGGATGGACGGACATCTACACACGAGTATTTACCAATTGGTGATGGTATCCGAGGACGAAGGTAGTCTGCTGAGGCTGCTCGTGTTTGAAACACCTGTGACAAGGGAGGAGATGGTGCTCTTTGGCCCAGTAGAGATGTAGGCTCCAAGCTCCCCATAAGGCCGCTCAGAAGGTTGGAAGAAGCAGGTCTCTGAACTGATGGACCCAGAAGTTCCTAGAAGGCAGAAAAGTCAAATCCTGGTAAACACAACTCGTTCTCCCTCCTGGTCAGAGGCTATGGATTAGGGATGAGTTTTTGGAAGCCAACAACGAATCTCCCTCATACTCCACTGAAGGAATTGTCACATGTACATGCGACAATTTTCTCTGAAAGTTCAGTTAGCAACATTGCTGCAAGTTAGTGCTATCAGTACAGGTTAGATACTTTAAACTTCCATAGGAATTGTAAGCCTGCAAACTGGAAATCAAGGGCTTGCTTTGTCATTTTTTTTTACCTCCCTCCCCACCCCACATTGAGGCTAACAGTGACAAGTATGTTAGGGCAGTGACATATCCTCAATTGCCAGGCAACATGGGTCATTCTCTAAGGCCCAAAGCTGGACCACTACAAAAACCAGTTCAGAGGACTACTGTTCAGGACCCCGAGGCCTCGGATTAAGATTGTGAAGTACCTGCAGGATGTTCTTAGGGACAGGCTGGCCTGGAATCTCAGCAGGGGACATCAAATGGCTTTCAAGGTTTCGCTAAAAAAGTCAAAGGAAAACTGGTTTTAACCTTCTTACACACTTAACTTAAAGATTCATTGGAGACCACAAGAAAGCTTTAAAAACTCTTCAGGAGTCAACATGTAACAGCAGAATAATGTCAAAGTTACAGAAAACAAACTTAAATCAACCTGTTCCACTCTCTCATCATATAGGTCCCAAATATCTGGGACCAGAAAGAATCTTCCATGTACATGTAGCGTCCACTCAGAGACCCTCCTCAGACAAGGTCTTTTCCTCCCTGTAGTAACCCTAATGCATTTAACGGTTTCTAACACTGACCAAACAAAGGTAAAAAATGGTGAAAGGGGGAGTACTTTAGTAAGAAGCCACATGCAGAAAATTTGGATAATTTATAGATTTTCGTTTCTGAGGCAACCTTTGCTACACTAACAAGATTTATAGACCAGGCGATACTAAAAATCTAGTCAACATGCAGGCCAGAACTGTCATACTTCAGGAAATTTAAACTTTATTATTTATAAACAAGCTGTTTCAAATGGGTCTCACATACAGGGGGAAATTCAATTACTTCACTTTTTGCTCTTTTAATGCAGCTGCAATTATGTTTTGCATCCAACTTGCATTACCTCCCTGCACTTCAGTACATCCTCATGCCTAAGTGCTCTCTCTGGTACACTTCCCTTCCCCTGGGTGGAGATGCCAAGGCCCACAGCAGTGTCCTCGGGCATGGAGTATAGCCCAAAGGTATCCACAGGTTTTATTGTTGGTTCTGGAACTGGGACTCACTGCAGATGATTTTAATAAGAGAGATCCTAAAAAGCCATTTAATTCTAACAAAAAACAAATAGGCAACTTTATACTATATGGGCTCATATAGTATACAGAGCCTACAATTCAATTTGAAATGGAGTTTAGATTGAATCAACATGTTTGGAGGAGGAAACATGATTGAAGCTAAACAGACATAGTCAAATCAGAAATAGTATACATCACACACATAGCCACAGTAATTAAAAACTTCATTTTAGATGTAGACCATGACTCAACAACATGCAAATTAAGCAATATTTTGGGATAATGCCTGGTGTGCTTATCACATTATTTTTCTTGTTGCTTTCTTTCCTAGGTTATGTTGGATTTCTGTTACTCTTTGCCTAGCAACTTGAATTATATCATCCATCCCTTTAAATAGGCGTTTTGAGTCTCCTTCCCTCAGCGAAATCAGATATATTTCAGAACATTGAAATACAAACATTGAAATAGTTCCTCTAACAACTCAGGGTCAACTATGCTACTATCAAACCCTAGAATCGTATCCATATCTGAAACAAAATGTTCAAAAGCATCAGGTTAACTGTTGAATTTTCCTGTTCCCATTTCTTTGCTCACACTAAAAGAAAGACGGTACAAGAAGTGACCCAGTCACCAAGACACAAAGGTAACAAGGAAGGAGAACAGAATAGTTTGCAATCTTTTAATCTGGCCCTTGTATCTAATAATTCTTTGAATGGAAATAATTCTAAAGCAGTTTACAAGAAGTATTCCCCTAAACTGGCATGGTGTGGTCAGATACTCAGGAATAAATCTACCTCCCTGAGTTGCCACCTTTCCGAGGTGGACAGGTCTAGCAGTAAGGCCAGGAACAATGGCATTTCTGTGGGAATCTCTATTGCTAACTGCTGGTCATATGAGAAACACCAAAAATCAGTTCCCTTCCCATGGTCAAGGCACAAGGAATCAGTTACTGCTGCCGCAGCTAACTTGTAGTTCCCAGATAAGAATGTATAAGGAGAAAACAACTCAATTTGGTAAATCTAACACAGCAAATGGAATGTCTATGTTTTTATTCTTCAGATTTATCCTGCTTCCTTTATCACTTTCATCAAGGAGAGCAACACTGACACAAAGGCCATGGTTGAGAGCCACACACTTCCAGTATGTGCTACACACCTGCATTTACTGATATTCAGTCTCCTTGCAACCCAACTTCATGCCTAAAGGTGTTTTACAAGTTTAGAGTCTCAGCTTTTTCTATTAGTAAATTAACAAAATACAATTGTCTTGAAAAAATCCATCCTACTTGACAAATGTTTCGTATAACTGCCAACGGCCTAGTCAAGAAAGCAGGTAAGCCTGGGTATTTGGAAGTAACTAGAAGGTATGGAAAAGATCTAACTATAAATATACAGTAAGTTACTTTAACAAGTAGTTGAATAAACACAAAACTTTCTTTGGAGTTCATCCAAAAAGATATGTATCACCATTTTTTTTAGCAATGACTTAAGAAAGTTATGTATGACTCTTTCAATTTTTATACTGTCACCCACAACACATATAGATGAACCAAAACCTGCTTTTTCTAGTAACAAATAGCACAGCGATAATTAAAGAACACACAAAAGCATCAAGGACCAAATGACTACTAAAAAATTTCCAACTTACTCAGAGTACCTTTTTAAAAATCCATTTATTGTGGGAAGTGGAACAGAAAGAGGGAAAAGGAGAAAAGGCTGGAGTTTGTGTCAAATACTTACGCTGACTTTGGGTTGAGAAGGCAAAGTCCCACTTGCCTTCATGGTGTTCACTAGCTTGTTGAATGCAGTCATATCGCCATCTTTTTTGAGCTGTCGATTGCTGGTAACAGCACTCAGGGTCTCCTCTAAGTGTTCTGCCATGAAAGGAGTGGAATTCTTCAGTTGCTGGTCCACCTTCAAGCCCTTGAGCCCTGCTTCTACTTCTTCCACTGAAAGCACAACCCCTGAATGTGCTGAAAAGTTGAGAAAGTCCAGGTTAAGTCAAGCAAAGGAATATGTGGTAGGAATTCTCTTTGGCTACATCACGGTTAAGGTGAAAGTAAAAAAGAATGACACCAAAAATAGATTGAAGACACTTAAAATCATTGTTGCTTAGTTGAAATGAGGCCATAATTGTGTGCTGAGTAAGAGATGGCATAAACTAACCCTAAAGTGCTTCAGTGCTAGAAACTGGGGGCCACAAGCTGTAAGACTTAAGATCCTGCTGCACATCCTGTCGGAGGACCTCTGTAATGGTCTTCTGGAGGCTTGTCACCAGGGGCAGGAATCCCCGCTGGCCCAACATCAGCACGACTGCCGCCAGCACGATGGTTATTGTACCACTAAGGTTTCATGTGGAAGGCTTATAACCTCACAAGAACATGGCAGTTTGGGGCAGAGATGTGAGGAGCTGCCAAATGCTGTTCAGGAGGACAGCATTCGCTAGAGTGTTATAAACGGGCTCCAGGTGAGGAGGACTGGGTGGAAGAGTTAATAGAGGTCCCAGGGCCTACTGACTATACCAGGTTCTCACAGAGGTGGTATTGTTTGATTAAAAAAAAAATTTTTTTTTTTCTGAAGAATGTTCAACGAAACCCACCATATATTTGACTTTTGATGAAATAGCATTAACTGCCTTAAGACTGAGCATTCAGGCTTTTGCAGATACCTAAAGCAGACTCTAATAAACACTTACAGCTCTCTTTAAGTTTTTCTTTATTTGCAGAAAGGCTGGAAAGAAGAGGTTTTAAATCCACTTTGGCCTTCTGTAACATTTCTAAAATATCCACTTTATTCTCAGCATGGTCTTCCAATGGTATAGGAGCAAAATAATTCCCCGAATTCTGTCCAGGAGAGAGGATGGCTTGCTCCAGACCTAATAATGCAAGTAAATATATTCATAATTAATTGATCCCAATAAAGCACAGAAACACAGCTTCAAATAGTATTAAAAGGACACAAATTGAAGGCTTTTTCAGTATCCAGAGACTCTTTAACCCTAATGGACCCCTGACTAATGAAGACAATGAACAGAGTCAGAGAGAGCTCAAGTTTAGGTCCATGGCCAGAATCTGAAGCCATTTTACCTGCAAGTCTCTCCAGTTCTTCATGTGGCGTTGAACCAAGACTGCTGGATCTGCTTCCTGATCGGCTTGGGTTAGAGAACCACCTACTGAATCGACTGGCAGAGACTGACCCTTCTCCCAAAACATCTTCTATCATCTAAAAGGAAAGACAGAGGAGCTAAGATAATAGTTTCTAGGCGAAAGGGACAAGAAGTTTCAATTTTTAAGAAAGGGTCACTTACTTTGAAACTTCCTTTGAAGCAGCTGACCTGAAGGTAAACACTTTCAGAACTTAGGAACCTGAACATCTTTCATTTTTCTTCCCCTCCTGGGTCATTTCTGAGTAACCCAAACTTGAGCATAACCAACCATGTACTTTCTAAGCATATAAAGCAAAACCATTGTGCCATAGAAATGGCATTTTTTATCCTTTGCCTCATTAGACAAACCCATGCACCACTGAATGTTCTTGGAGGACATAGTTTCAAAATCAAAATCAGCACCAAGAGTAAAGCATTCCATTGCCAAGCTGAGAAGTAGCCTTCAACTAAATATCATGTATGGACAGCTGACGAAAGAAAATCCTTGCTGCAAACAGTCTCATGGCTGTAATGAACATCATAAAGTTCAATGCTGATAATTTCCGAAGCCAAAAGCTAAAAAGTAGAGCTCATAGATCACAATTCCAAGTCAAAGTTTAGAAAATATCAGAATGTGAAAGATGAACTTTTAACGCATCTCTAATATCTGTTTGAATTTAACAAGGAGTTTTCGGATGTTTGTTCTGTTTTAAATCCAACTTCCATGGTTTCTGGCTTAATAATAAGGCCAACTAAATGATACGCTATGATCAGAAATATTTTTTTCAACACTATTTCATAATAGTAATTTCTATTATCAATCCTTCTTAAAAGATAATTTAAACGTTTTTTTTAAAAATAAAATTTTCAACTGTACCCTATCATAAATCCAGTTAAATATAAAAATTGATCTTTATGCAGTATAGTATTCTTATCAACATTTAGAAAAGCTAAAGCAAGTGTCAATCCAAAAACGAGGCACATCCTTGAAAGTAAGGCATAAACTTTTACTTCTATACCAATAATAAACAGAAAACACATTTCCCCCCAAACTGGTACATGGATGACAGAGTTAGTGGCTCTTTTATCTGAAGTCTAGAATCCCCAGTTTCCAAAGTTCAGCAGTGGAAGTTAAGATTTATTCTTTTATTCTTATCTGGAAGAATTTTCTCGTAACACATACCCAAACTAAGCCACAAAACACTCCTTTCACATAAGAAAAGGGATTTTAATTCAAGACACTAATTTGATCATTATCTGTGGTACTTATATTTTCTGAGGTATTATTCATAGTTTCAATCACATTCCACTTGTAGACTCTCATTTAAATAATGCTGACTTTACGTGCACGTGCAATAATTACAGCATAAGAGAAGCATTATGAGTGATGTGGCACTGTGAAAATAGGGAAGCGTATCCAAGATACAATCACCTTAGTGATAAATAGGAATTATTTTAAAAGTAACTAAAAGATACAGCTATTAAAAACAGTTTAATGTTGAAAAGAGTTTTGCTATATTATAAATAGCAAAAATGGCTTTTCATTTTAATCCTTTTATTTCCTCTGATCATACTGTATAGGAAAAAAGTCAGAAGATATACAGAAGAAACACAAAAAGCAAAGGACCTGAATATAAAGCATCTGGACATTTTCTAAAGATATGACAGTAAGTGTTGAGAAAGTCATTTGCATATTTTGATTATCTACCAACTTTGTTTCACTTAGAGAAGCTAAATTTTATTATAGCTAAAACGTAAAACAAAGTTACTTTTATACACATTAACTGGAAATGCCAATTACAAGAAACTAAAAGCATTTTAAACCTGAGAAGAATCCTTAAGAGTTTATCTAGTCTGTCATTTTTACCACAGAGCTAGCTGGGATGCTCTAACAGTAGTGCCTCCCCCTAAGTGTGCCAGAAGAGGCAAAAAGGGAGAAAGGGATAGAGAACGTGTTTGAAGAAATGGCAGAAAACTTCCCTAGTCTGGTAAAGGAAAAAGTCACACAAGATCAGGAGGCACAGAGAACCCTAAGCAGGAAGAATACAAACAGGCCCATACACATCATAATTAAAATGCCAAAAAAATTAACAACAAAGAGAGAATCTTAAAGGCAGCAAGAGAAAAGCAAACTGTTACCTACAAAGGAGCTCCCATAAGGCTGACACCTGATTTTTCATCAGAAACATACACTTGGGTGAAGATTTAAATAAACAAATAAAAGCCTAACAGCCTCCAGGGCCTCTAACAAAAAAAGTACCCCAAAAAGACATATGTTAAGGACATATTAACCATATAGTTGCTCCCTCCATTTCGTAAGTGTGCTACTACACTCACCGAAGCCAAGCATGGCACCTTATCAAGGTTAAAGAACTCGTTAAAGTCAAATTCTCCTGGGGACTGCTCAGGCAAGACGGCATCCCTCGGCACTTCCTGATCTGCAGCAGGCTCCTGTGCGAGGATGACCTCCACCTCCTCCTCTTCGGCCACTCCTCCATTGCATTCGACTATGCCTAAAAGCAAAACCAGGTCAGAAGCAGGCTGAGCAAGCTAATTGCTACTGACTTAGTCTGTGGCCTCAGCCATCATCACATGCAGAAGAGACAGAGGTGACTTTAAAAGCAGACTTCTTGTTACAGTACAGCATGTTCAGTAGAAAAACAGTTTTTTTCCTATGGAAGGAGAATTGTGGTCCCTCCTCTGCCCATTCTTCAAGTTTCCCGCAGTGCAGTATAGTGCTTTCCCCCTAGTGCGCCACAAGAATTTTTAAAACCTGCAATACCTGACTCTTTAGTCAGGGGCACTGACCTCTCCCTTAGACTGCCAAATTTAAAAAATGATAGCAGCCAACACAATAGCCCTCCAGTATGAAGCCCTGCCTTGAACCATAAATACAGGGCGTCCCAAGAAAATGTGTACACACTCTAACAGCTGGGAGCTCAATTTGAAAATGAAATGTGTATTAATAAATACTCCCTTTGTAATTAGTCAAAGTGTGTGCACACATTTCTTTGGGACACCCTATGTATGGGTCACCTAATAGAGATGCATCTTACTGGTCAGGTCACATAATAAGGTTACGTATGATCGGTTAATTGTTGGTCCCAGAAATTCTTCTACACAAGTGTAGGCACCTGATATTTTTACAAAGTTACTTTGGAGCAAAAAGAGTAGGCAATTACTACCATTATTATTAATTTTTTGTAAATCAATCAAAATCATACCTATTTTTTGTCAGATCAGCAAGAAATACCTTTTTTGATGTGCCACAAATTTTAGTAATTAGTTTTCCTGTGCCATGAGATGGAAAAGCTTGAAAATTGCTGGTGTGGTGGATTATTTTTCTAACAGGATCTTTTTTTTAAGCAGTGGCCTTTGCATGTCTTACTGCTTAAAAATGGAACCAAATTAATTTGGTTCTGTCTTTATACATGCATCTGCACCACCACTTAAGTCAGGGTTCAGAAAGCTAAGATACTGTTGCAGTTGTGTCCCAACTAAGACTCATACATTTATAAAAGAAACTAATTTTTAGCATAGTCACTCTAATTCTGTGTTGTGATGGGGACATCTCTTAACAGATGAATGGCTTTTGCAAGCAGCACGAGTGCCCCATGTGCAACTTTCTGTTGTTAATCCCCATCTTAGGATATTTCTTCCATTGATTTTTTTTTTTAAAGTGAGAGTGGCAGGGAGGGAGGGGAGAGAGACACAGTGAGAGAGAAATGGATGTGAGAGACACTTCAATTGGTTGCCTCTCTCATGTGCTCCAGTAGGGCAGGAGAATCAAACCTGCAAATCAGGTACATGCCCTTGACCAGGAATTGAACCCGTGACCCCTCAGTACGTGGGCTGATGCTCTTAACCACTGAGCAACACCAGCCAGGACTGTGTGCAGCTTTAAGCTCTCTAGAAAGCAGGCTGGGCCTGACAACTGAGAGTCTGTATGAGTAGGAATATGTACTAGCAGACAAACACAACTGGCCATTTATTATGATAAACTCAAAAGTCAGGGACCGAGGAAAAGTAAGAACAAAGTCTCCCAAGTTACCTATTTATTTCCTGCATCGCCCGAGGGGAAAAACGTGTAACAGCATACATCCTGTTCAACTCCCAGCTTCACTACTTACTTCCTCCGGGTCCTCAGACAAGTCACTAAAGCCCCCTTTGCCTTCAATTGCTCACTTATAAGATGGGCATAAAAGCACCTACCTCACAGGATGGTTGGAAGCAGGATTATATAGACAAAATGCTTAGCACTCTGTGTAATATATATAGTGTGCTCAATAAATGAGACCCCCATTCTATCTACCACATGTTTCTATCTCTGGGAATCCTGTTGTGTGCACAGTGCTCGTAGCAGCAGAATGTGAGGACTTTCTGTTTAGCACTGCAGGCAGAGCAAGTTGAGGAGGTAGTATAGGAAGCGGTTTCAAAATCAGGCTGCAACTGTAAGAACTTGCTACTTCCCAATAAATGTGCCCATTCCTAAGTGCATAGTTAAGCCAATTATAAGCACATCTCGTTTTAGAACAGTGAGCTTCCCTCCCCGTTTTTGCTGACCTTCCTTCACAGAGGCTGTCCGTCGCCTTGTCCTTTTTCTCCCCTTCTGATCTTCTTCCAGGATCTTATCATCAAAGCCAGTCAGCTCAATGGTTTCAGACTGACTTGTGGGTCCAGCTGAGAACCATTCTGGTTCTTCTTCTGTGTAGGAATCGTTTCTTCTACGCTCACCAAAGACACGCTTACTATCCCCAAACTCCCTCTGGAAAAGTACATAATGCAGATAAAAAAGAAAATTCTAGTTAAGGCATTTCTACCTCAATCAAGGCCTTGGTGAATTAAGTAATACTCAATAGTGCCATGAAGATACTATGTTGTAGACTTGAAGCCCCTCTTTGCCCCCATCCAGCTCTCTCTATTCCTCCCTATCTGGCTTAAGAATGGGCCGTGTTCGTCCAGGATCTCAAAGTAACCAGTACAAATGAGGTGACTACTGAGTCCCTAAGTACACAGGTGCCAAGTAACCTAGAAGACAAACCCTGAAACGCTTGTCCTTGTAGTCCCTCTCTCGGTCTCTGTCTCTCAAGTCCCGCAGGTCCTTATCACTAAGCCGGTGGTCCTTCTCGAAGTTCCTGGCAGAGATTATCCTCCCACTGCCAATTCTTCGTCCTCCAATCAGGCGAAGTCCATCACCGTCTTTCTCCAATGGGCTTCCTGAGCGCCGGGAGCTAACAGCGGCTGTGACGTGGCAACCCCCTCCGAAGCTTCGCCTCTGTGGGCTGAGAACAACATCTAAGTCATCTTCTTTCAGGCGCTCTCGTGGGTCTGGAAAGATGCCAGAAACAGAAAGGTAAGCAAGCCAGCAAGGGCATTTTCCTCCTCCATGGTATACCCATGACGGGGTGGTGGGGTTCCTGGAGAAGAGTCACCACTAAAACAGTTACCGAGTAACATGTACATTACATATTTACATAAGACAGCCTTTGCTTTTTTATCTTTAGTAGCAATCAATGTATTTAATCATAAATGATTTTCCCAGATTAGTTTCCATAATCCCTTTTGACTGTGTCCTTATGTATGTAATTATTAGCAAATGTTTAGTCAACTTATGTTATGTGTCAGCATTTGAAAAAATTACTTAAAAAGTTAGCATCTCTTCAACAAATAGTATTGAACAGTTGGATATCCATACACAAACAAGTGAACTTGAATCCATACCTGGTCTCATATACAAAAATTAATTCAAAATGGATAATAGATCTAAATGTAAAACCTTATCAGCGGTTCTCAACCTGTGGGTCGTGAACAATTAAAATACATCCTGCATATCAGATATTTACATTACAATTCATAACAGTAGCAAAATTACAGTTATGAAGTAGCAACGAAAATAATTTTATGGTTGGGGGTCACCACAACATGAGGAACTGTATTAAAGGGTTGTGGCATTAGGAAGGTTGAGAACCACTAAAACTTCTGGAAGAAAGGACAGGAGAACATCTTTGTGACATTGGGTTAAGCAAAGTTTTCTTAGGCATGACACCACGAGCATAATCTCTTTAAAAAAACGATAAAGGGGGCTTGATCAAAATTTAAAACCTCTACTCTTTGACAGATACAATAATTCCTTTCTTAAGTTCTCTTAAGGTAGTTGATAGGTTCCTTAACTTTAAGTGAAACAATGTATAACAAAACCAATTTTACCAGAGCTAATTGATATAAACAAGAGTTAAATTCCCATGGCATTTCCTCAATGTTAAAATGAAAGGACACTGAACAAATGATGTTCTTTGAGAACCTGGCATAGTACTCAAAGAATGGAAAAACAAGCCACAAACTGGAAGAAAACATTTCAAACCATATAGCTCATAAAAGGCCTGTACCCAGTACATATGAAAACTCCAAATGGCTTGAAGAGACACTTCACCAAAGAAGATATATGGTTGGCAAATAGCAATATGAAAAGATATTCAACATCATTAGCCACTAGGGAAGTGTAATTCAACCGTATATGATGCCACTACACATCCATTAGAATGGCTACACTCAAAAAGAATGGCGCTCTCCCTCCTGAGAGCACGCCAGGCCTCTCCCTTCCCCCTCTTCTCCCGCCAGGTCCATCACCTTTGACTTTCTCCTGAGCTCCAAGGGCCCTTCTTCTTTCTGCCTCTCTAACTTGTTTCTTGACCTTATGCAGCCCAGCGGGCTCATTCTACTCCCTCTGTAACTTTCTAAATAAACTTTCTCTTATAATTTGAAGAAAAAGAAAGAAAGACTGACCATTCCAAGTGCTGACAAGGATGTGGAGCAGCAAACGGAATTCTCATCCAGTGCTGTAAAATGGTATAACCACTTTTAAAAACAGCCTGGCAGTTTCTCAAAATGTTAACCACAACTACCATATGACCCAGCCATACTACTTTAAAGCTATTTACCCAAGAGACAAGAAAGCATATGTTTCCATAGAGACTTGTACATGAATGTTCATAGTTTTAATAGTTAATAACTGGAAACAATCCGAATACCCACCAATAGATAAACGAACGGTGGCGAACTCATACAATGAAATACTATTAGAAAATAAAAAGGAATTACTTATATACCCAACAACATGAATGAATCTTAAAACAACTATCCTGAGTGGAAGAAGCTACCCAAATAGTGCACACTGTCTATAAAATTCTAGGAAATGTAAACTAAAGTAGAGTGACAGAAAGCAGATCAGTGCTTGTCTGGGGGGAATTGTACAGAAGAGACTCAGGAGCACTAGGAAACTTTTGGGGGTGATGAAAATGCTTATTACTTTGACTGTTGTAATGGTTTCACAGGTGTATACACATGTTAAAACATCAAATGGTATGCTTTATGTGCAGTCTATTATATGTCTACTAGAGGCCTGGTGCACGAATTTGTACACAGGTGGGCCTGATTGGGGCCGGTCCAGCAGGGGGGAGGAGATGCGGGAGGTTGGCCGGCTGGCCCCACCCCCCGATTGGAGTGGAGGGGGCTGACTGGGGCTGCAGTGTGCATCAAAGCAACCAGTCATTCCGGCATTCCGGTCACTTGGCTTTTATATAAATAGATTATATCTCACTAAAGGTGTAAGAAAAGTAAACATGTTAACACACACTCAAAAATTCTTCCTAGAAAAATCAGAAAACTAAAGATAAGTCTAAGTGAGAAAAATCTTTTAATCCTCTCATCAAAATCAGCTCCTAAAACATTTTGGTGTGTACTTTTCCAGAACTTTTCTGCAGTGTCTCAGTTTTTTCCAACACAAGGTATAATATGGGCAGCTTTATATAACTTGGTAAACACATCTCCAACATGTTTTTAACAGCTAAACAATGCAATACTCACACATACTCAACCCATTTCTACTATGGACATTTAGGTTGCTTCTAAGTTTTCATCATTCGAATAAAGTCTGTGGCATATCTTTAATGATTCTGTTAGAATAAATTCTTTGAGGGGCATTACTGCACTGACTGCACTGGTATATTCTTTGTAGAAGGATCTTATAACTCCAACTAAAGTCATCCCTATTTCCTTTGCTCAGTTATGATGGGTCTTCTCTTCTCAAAAGGAGTTCCCTCTTACAATAAGTTTCTTGACTAGTTTTTATATTGCCAGGTCTCCATTTCACTCTTCAGTATCTTTTCTAGTTCAAAGGGGTAAAGGTATGGAAGATCAAACTTTACTCCAGTCTCAAACCTTATCTAAACCCTGTATTCATATCATACTCCATTATGAATTAAGAACTGCCAGAACTGATTTATACCTGAGTACTAGTCTCTCATATGAGACTAAGCATTACCAGATTTCCAGCATAGCTTTATGCTCCCTACCACACCTAACTCAGTTATCTACATCAATGAATGACATTAGTACTTTTCATTCAAAAGCACATAGCCTAATGTGTCTACTTGCCACTGCTGCTACACATGAAGGCTATGATTTTACTCAACTGGAAATCAGTTTCCTGATAATGACGCTTTCCCTCCTTGCACAAAGCTCTCACAGCTAAGAATGAAGCCAGCAGCAAAGAGCTTTGTCTCCAAACTGCTGCCCCCACTTCCGAGTGGCTGTGCTCACCTACTATCCTGCGCACCAGGGAAGGCCGGTCTGCATCCAACTCTTTTTTCACACTTTCCACTGGGGAGCTCCTCCCGGAAGCTGGGTACAGAGAGGCGTGCCACTTCTCAGGGTCCCAGACACCATCACTGTAAGTCAAAGGGCACCAACAGTTAGCATTTACACCCAGGAACTACACATGTTGTCTCATTTACGAACTTCCTCAAGTAATAAGTTGTGGAAATCCCTTTCCAATATAAAATGTCATGGTTACCATAAAAATGGTTAAAAATGGTTATCTATTTTAAGATGAAAACAAAAGCAACTATTAATTCAGTAATACTTTGTTGTTCACGTAACACCAGTAGTCGCTTGAAAACTAGTCATCTGTTTCATAAATGAAACATTCAGATCACATACCTTGGGGTGCAGTAACTAAGCCTGTTCTACACAAAGAATATGGCTCCATAAATATGATTACTCAGTTTACAGAAGATTAGTAAAAGGAGGAAAAACCCCTTAATGCTCTCACTAGAAGTAGCTCCTAGAATGCTTGGTGGGTATTTTCACAGAATTTCTATGCATAGTCTCAGTTTTCCCCATAAGCTCTTACTAGTAAGAGCCTAAAACGTGTGGTTTGGGTTTTACTTTGCCTGCCCTCTGATGATGGGGTGACAGGTGGTACAGTGTGCATAGCAGCTTTGGAGCCCAATGATCTGGGATTGAATTCTAGCTCTGCCATCACCACCAGGGACACCTTAGACAAGTGCCTGAGCTATGCCCTTCTATCTTCTGCAGAAAGGACTTCCCCAAGCCCAGATCAGACCAGCTGCACTAGACACTAGCTCTGCTCTCTGCACTTGTCCTTCACAGCCTGTACTGGTGGCAATGATAACCTCTTAGGAGTATTTGACTGTGCCCTTCCACAGACCAATGTTCCACGAAGGAAGTACTTGACAGCACCTGACACAGTGTTTGCCACATGGCAGGCACCAATGGAACATTTCTTGAATAAGTGAGTCAACCTCTCTGTCTCAAACTCCTCACCATAAAGGGGACATGACCTGTCTTTTAGTGTGGTTTTGAGGATTGCTTAGAGTTTAGGAACCCAACAAATTTTAATTGTCAGAGAAGAGAAACAGCAGAATGAGAACCTTTTCCCTCTTATTTTCATTAGCATTACTAGGCATAATGTCTCCACTTCAGAATAAAAGTGAATGTGTATGCCCACAATAACTTTATTTTATGTCAAGAAGAAACAGTTGTACTAAGAAAATTCAATTTGAGGCATAAAAAAAGCTTTACAGCTTTAATGAAAAACAACAACAGATTGTCTGAGACTTATTAAAAAGTCCTAACCATGTGGAATAGCAATTATTCAAGTATCCCCTTCATCAGGGTAAAGCAGATGAGGAGTCCAGATTTAGCAACCTTCTAAACAGTCCATATACAAAAATAAAATGAATATGCACTCTTCAACCAAGATGGATGCTTTGTATGTTAAAAATGTAGACCAGCCCTAGCCAGTTTGGCTCAGTGGATAGAGCGTGGCCTGTAGACTAAAGGGTCTCAGGTTCGATTTCGGCCAAGGGCACATGCCCAGGTTGCAGGCTCAATCCCCCCAGTGGGGGGGGGGGGGGCGTGCAGGAAGCAGCCAGTAAGTGATTCTCTCTCCTCATTGATGTTTCTCTCTCTCCCTGTAGACCAGTATGAACCATCTATGTTGACATTGAAGAAGTGACTTTAAAAGTGCAATGTAGAAGTTACTGTAAGAGCTTTTCAGAACATTGTTAGCTATATATAGTCTTGTCAAACCAAAGCTTCTACCTCTTAGGAAAGTGCCAAGATTCGAAAGGGCTTATCTGAATGACTCTTTATATATATATATGTATGTGTGTGTATGTATGTGTATATATATATGTGTGTATATATATATATATATATATATATATATATATATATATAATATTATTGATTTTTTACAGAGAGGCAAAGAGAGGGATAGAGAGTTAGAAACATCGATGAGAGAGAAACATCGATCAGCTGCCTCCTGCACATTCCCCACTGGGGATGTGCCCACAACTAAGGTACATGCCCTTGACCGGAATCGAACCCGGGACCCTTCAGTCTGCAGGCTGATGCTCTATCCACTGAGCCAAACCGGTCAGGGCTGAATGACTCTTGTTTGACGGAGTTGGGAGGGAGGGCACAGATGAAAAGGCTCAGAGTCCTCCTGATCAGCCTACCTGGGGCAGACCTTTAAGAAGGCCCCTGAAAGCACAGTGCAAAAGCCACTAGAAGAGAGGAAATACCCTGACGAGGACTCCTGTGTTCAAGTCAAGTCTTAATTCTGCTTTCTGACCATGTGCCTTTGACCAAGTTATTTTCTAGTTTTAGTTTCATCACCAATTAGTTAAAAGGGAACTGGTTTAGCTGTCCTTAGAGTCCCTTGCAGCTCAAATCTTTGAATTAATGTTCAAAGCTAATTAATAATGAAAATAATGAAGACAATGTAATGAAATGCTAGTCATGTTCATAGTTTATCTGTAATATGTTGTGTTGAAGCTCAATGTCAAAACCCCTATCTCCCCACTCATAATTCTATCAAGAAGCTCCAAAACAATACAATTCTAAATGTACCAAGTTTGATGTAACAAGCTGGACAGAAGCAGGCCCCCCCTCCCACCATACCTGTCGTATTTTTCAGAGAGGCATGAAGGCCTTTGTTTGGAATGAGGGCGTTCTTTTATATCCAAGAGCTCCTCCTACAAAGAGAAATCAAATGGTGATTTTGAATACTATTTCACACACTTTTGCTTATTTTTGTTTTCAGTAATTGAGTGTTCACCTTAAGCATTTTAAACAGTTCCTATTTATTTATACCTGACTTATTCCCGAAAGGACTGGAATCAGTTTAAGGTTCTTACAAGAAGTTCAAGCAAAACTGGCAAATAACCTAACAGTGATCAATTTCTTGCTAAGACACATTCTCTCACAAATCACTGTCCAATAATATACTCCAGACACTGAATGCTCCTCACGGCATGGAAGCATTAGGCTTACCTGAAACCTCCCGCTCTTAAATGTTACCACTCTTAAATGCACCAGGTGCCAATTTATAAGGAGACAGATTTTTAAAATGGACTTCAAATTCAGAAACTTTTGTGTTTCAAATTACTATTAAGAAAGCAAAAAGACAATCCCCAAAATAGGGGGGGAAATTACAAATCATATATGGTAATCTCCCTTTACCCCCAGTTACACTTTCTGAGGTCTGGAATTAGATAGTAGTGAAGGCTGCACAGCTTTGTGAATTCACTAAAAACCACTGAGTGGTGTACCTTAAAAGGGATGAATTTTATATTTCTGAATTATATCTCAATAAAAATATTTTTAAGTAAACACAAGTGAGAGATTCAGTTACCAGAGGATAATGTTTTGTTTAATTTCTCTTCTTACAGATTTATTACTCAATCAATGACTGATAAATGCCAACTATTCTCAGGTATAAGAATCACTCAGGTTGGTAAAAATGTTTTAACTTCCCCTCCCATATTATTCCAGTTTTCTTTGTTTACTTTATATGCTTGGCATTTTCCAGGTGTGAACAAATACTCAAGTGACTGACTATACAAAGCCTATAGGAGCAAAAGATAGAGCAATGAGCCAGCTGCACACTGGCATTCACTATGCTAGCAGTACCATTTGTGACAGGGCACACCTCTACTGGAATGTCGACAGAGGATGAAGAACCACTTTCTTCAATAATAGGCTGAGAAGTGGGAAAACAAAACCATTCTTGGACCGTAAAAGCTGATGGGAATAACTTAAACATCAAGTTAAACTTATACTTATGGTTCTTGAGAGCAGAGCTTCTTAAACCAATTTCAGGGCCTCAAGGAATCATATACAAAATTGTGCATTTCAGCAGTGAGTGTTTATACCTTCAAACGATTGCCAGTAAATCCTAAAGAAGTTAAGAAGTAGTACTTTAAACCAATGACGTTTCTCAAAATGTGACCCAAGATCCACCTGCGCATTTAGGGAAACATGAGAATGCTCCTCTTCGTGGGTTAGAGAGCTGGAATCTGTTGTCAATTGCATAAGACATAGGTATCCCAGCCTGAGAGGATCCCCCACTTAGGTGGGGAGGAGTCAACACAAAGTTTGCTTTTTTCGTAACTGTCACTGAACATTTCCTGGGTGCCAGGCGTAGTCTAGCACAGGCAGATGACTCTTTTTCCTGGCCTCACAGCTCTCCAGTTTCTCAAGAGGACTTGCTATCTCATCTAGAGCCCTTAACAACAATTATTCCTGGAAAGGAACCACTTTGGGATATTTTAAAAGAAAACCTTCAACTTTAGCTAAAGGAAAAATACTTGGAAAAGTGCCCACTATGGTTTTCTGCACAATTGAAACATTAAAACTGTATAATGATTTTTCCTTTTTTTTGTTTTGTTAATCCTCACCTGAGGACATTTTTTCCACTGCTTTTTATTTTTATTTTATTATTATTTTAAAAATATATTTTATTGATTTTTTACACAGAGGAAGGGAGAGGGATAGAGAGTTAGAAACATCGATGAGAGAGAAACATCGATCAGCTGCCTCCTGCACACCTCCTACTGGTGATGTGCCTGCAACCAAGGTACATGCCCATGACCGGAATCGAATCTGGGACCCTTGAGTCGCAGGCTGACGCTCTATCCACTGAGCCAAACCGGTTAGAGCTCCATTGCTTTTTAGAGAGAATGGGAGGGAAGGAGGGAGGGGGGAGAGACACACACACATTGACTGCTTGACTCCTGGGAGCACCCTGACCGAGGGTGGGGGACAGGGAGTGAACCCACAACCCAGGTATCGAACCCATGACCAGGAATTGAACCCATGACTCTTGGGTGCACAGTCTGACGCTTTAAGCCACACCAGCCAGGGCTCCTTTCTTCCTTACTATTTATTTATTTTAGAGAGAGGGGGGATAGGAGAGGAAAAGAGAGTGAGACAGACAGTCAGACACATATCAATTTGCTGTTTCACCCACCTATGCATTCATTGGTTGATTCTTGTATATGTCCTGACCAGGGATTGAATCTGCAACCTTGGTGTATCAGGACAACACTGTAACCAACTGGGCTACCCGGCCAGGGCTATCATGACTTTCATACCATAATTCTGCTTTCTTCAATATAAACAGGCACCCCTATTTTTACATTAGCTTAAGAGTTTGCAACTAAGTGTGCCACTGAAATGCCACCTGTTAAAGATTACTATTCAATTCAGTTTATGAGAGAAACCTATGGCCATACTTTGAGTAGCTAGACTTTAGTATTCCTTGAACAACCCCGACGTTATCAAATAAGACCTTTGTACAAGAAAAACCAACCATCTGACTATTCAACTTAGGGTTTAAATCACAGTTACTGTTTTCTTCTCAGAAGCTTGCTGACTTCAAGTCTTGCAACTGATTTTCTCCAAGAAGGATAGGAGGTTACTCAAACCAGTCCACTTCAGTTGTTTACTTTCTTAATGATTTTAAAGCAAAGACATAAACATGGCTGCACCACTGTGACCAATTGCCCACCAGCCACAAATGAGGGGGCCTCTTTTAAAGATCCCTTACAGACACTGATGGCTAAAATGGTGCCAATTCTCAACAAGTCAAGGCAATGAAGATCACACATGAAATTAAGCTCAGATAATCCAACACCTACTTTTTAGATTTCACATGCATGATGAACACTGGTCAGTATCAAGATGAATGTTCTGTGTCCTCTGTTTTTATTTCCTGTCCCCTGGCAGGAGGCAGCATTTAATGAGTTGGTGGGAAGATAAAGAGCAAAGGAGGAACAGCACTAAGTATGTACACTCTATGGTCTAAGATCAGTCTGTTCACTTGAAGAAAAAACATGGATCTGAATAAACGGACAGTCCAAAGCATTTCTATTTTGTATTTCAAGTAGAAGATGATATCACTAATAGAATAGCCAGTGCTGCACCGCGAGAACTGGTAAGTAAGGGCCTCTGATGAAGGTAAGAAGAAGCTGAATGGCTCCCAAAGTTTCTTCACTAATACACATCACTATTTCCTGTTTCCTAAACCAATGGTTCTCAAAGTAGAATCAGAGTCAGAATTCCCTGAAAGACTTGTTAAATGCTGATGACTAGGCCTTATCCCTAGACTTTGATTCAATACCTTTGGGATGGGACTTGAGACTTTATATTTCTAACAAGTTACCAGATAATGCTAAATGCTAGTTCAAAGACCACACGGTGAGAACCACTGTCTAAACCAGCGGTTGTCAACCTTTCGGACCTCACAGACCACCAGTTGGTGACCGCTGGTCTAAACACTTTTAATCCATGACTTTGAGGTGAGACCCACTCTATAACCTCCCAAAGTCTCTCAACATAATCCAATCAACTTATAAATGCACATTTAAATACTACGGAAACACAGCTTTTGATCTCAGTAATCTGACCTGGCAAAATGGACCTCCATCGGTTTATATATTAAGGGCTCAAACCCCTCAGGACAACAGGTGCATTTGAAAAAACCACTTATAACCATCCCCATTAATCATCACTGAGACTTAAGGGTAGGTCTGAAAGTACCCAGTGTGAGTCTAAATTGAGTTCCTGAGATGTTCATGGAAGCACAATGGACACCAACTGAACCAGGAGGAGTAACAATGCATCTGAGTTGCCTGACAACATCAACACCATGTATTGGGTTATTCAAGGAATACTAAAGCCTAGCTACTCAAAGTATGGTCAGTGGACCAGCAGTTTTTAACTTGGGAGCTGGTTAAGAAACTGAATTTTCAAGCCCATCTCTGACCTAACATTCAGAATCACACTTTACAAGGTTCACAGGTGATCCCCGGACACAAGGAAACTCTGGTATGTTACCCTTAAAAGCACTTAGCCAAACATCTGGACCCCTTACCTTCATGGGGGGAAAAAGCCCTCAAATTCTGAACAGACTATTATTATCCCATAAAAACAACTGAATGCTAAACTATGAAGGGTCAAAGGTTAAGAAGCCTCTCATCTGGCCAATGTGTTTTATATTTTTTTGACCTTGTAGTAAAATTCCCACATTTACAAAAGTTTTCACAAAATATATCACTTATGAAAATCACTGAGGACAGTTTCCTCCTACTTCTTCTAAACTTTCTAGCGCATAAACTTGAAGTGGCAGAAGTATTATTAAATGCTTTACTTATTCCAATTGTTTGATCTCTGTATGTTGATAAAGAATAGGCGAGCTCAAATACTATTCCAGTTGTGGAACTAATAGACCATTTATTATGGTACTCAGAACTCAGGATTGTTTTAAGCTTTCTTCAAAAGAAGAAAGGCTTAGTTTGCCTCAAGTCTCACATAAAATTACTAGTGTTGAGTAACATATATAAGAAAGCACTACCCTAACTTTGCCTAAACACAATCCTGAAAGTGCCATTAACTAAATCCTTTTGAATGGAATGGAAAGTAAGCCTATTTTCAACTAAATTTGGTAGAGAAGACTATTAAATCTAAGCCCCACTGTCACTCACTTAAAAAATGCTTTTCTTAACCATTTTAGGTACAGAGTTTTGAGGTTGGACTAAAAAAAGGGGCTATAATGAGCTTTTTATTCTTTACTGTAGACATATATGCGCTCTATCCCAAGATAAACCAATAATAACGTTCTAAAAATGACTTAACCATCAAGATGGATAAACATTAAGATGAAATACACATGCCAGCCTCAGGTCAGCCTGCGGAAGTGTCAGTTCTCTACCAGTCAGAACTTCATTCAAAAAAGTTCTGGCAGAGTTGAAATCACAGAAGCTTATAAAAGTTTCCCTTCATTTAATAAGCTTTTCTCCATTCACAATTCACCTGTCAACATTTTAGGTAATGAATTTAAGTTGTGAACACTACTCAACAAGCACCCTCAGGTTTGAGGAGAACTACATTGGGGAAGACCAAACCTGGATGAAGTAAAATGCTATCTATCAACTCTCACTGTTACGCCCACACAGACTGCAGTAAGACAGCAATTAACCAAGAACTCTTTTGCACTTGAACACACTTTTCTCCCTCTAAAGAGGTTTTTTTTTAAATGCTAGAAATGAACATTACTTGGCAGCATTAGATACTTTATCAAGTAGGTAAGAGTAGTGACACAAGTACACAAACAAGGCCTCACTTTAAAATATTAACCAATCAGTATCCTAGCAAGCCAGGGACAATACCACCTCCAAGACCTGACTGGGTCCATAGTAAGAAAGTATAGATATGGACCCAACTAGGACATAATCCTTTCTGTCAACAGTCCCAAGCACATTTTATATACTCCAGCCCAGTACATCGCAGGGAGCCAGAAATGAATTCACAGCTCACCCGGTCCTGTCAGCCTCTTCAGAAACATTCAGTAACTGACAAGATCCTGAGGGAAACAATAGCTTCAATAAAAATACCACACTCCCCTCCCACCCCTGGCAAAAGCAGATCTCTAGATGAGCAGTTTAAAATCACGAGTTTTCAGCTAGGGGAAATATAATTGAAGTCTTACTTCTGTGAGTCCATATTCAATTTGTGACAGGAACTAAAAAACAACTGAAAAATCTGGTGATTCTAGCCAAGCACCTAGAATGCACCCAAGAGCATTCCTTTGGGGTGTTCGCCTCTTGGAAAACATCAAAACACAGGACACTGCTTTTGTGAGGCATCTCAGAGATGCAGTTCTTACTCTACAGCATGTAAGTCAACAACATACCAGCTCTTACAGAATGTGTGTGCCAACGTATACTGGTCCACAAATTCATGTGGGATCCGAGCCAATATTCCTCTCACCTGAAATCTACCGAGAAGCAAATTCTACTTTAAACTGGGTATTCACTCTTTCAGAAAAAAAGTTCAAAGCGATGCCTTACGAACTCTAGTTAACATTTAGTCCATAGAATGAATGGAATGTCACGACCATTTTAGATAATACCAATGAAATACCTACACAATGTTACCAACCTCCCCACCTTTACGAAGAAACACTATTTCGTTAGTAACAAAGCCTACTTTTGTATAGCGATGGGCGGCTTTGGAGGCCAGTTGCTTCTTCAAGTCAAGGAAAGCATCTCCATTTTCTATGTCACCCGCACTTCTCCTATCCATGGCTCCTCCCGGGTCTACGATTCTTTGCACCTGGAAGATAAAGGAGCACAAAACTGTCTCTGAGAACAGTACATTTGCAGAAGTCTTGACTGTTTCAGAAACTGAAACTTTTCCCTCTTAAAATGACTACCATTAAGACACAAACCTTCACCCAACAACTGTGCTCTAAACCAGAGCCCCGTCGGAAATGGCACCCCTGGTACTGGGTTATCTCTTCTAGTAAATAAACATCAAAAGGGTGAGGAAAACAGCAGGGGAAGGTGCCCAGGTCTGGGGACAGCCTTTCAGCTGCTTTACTACAAAAAGGAACCAAGATCAGCGGCTGCCACCCATGGAGACCGGTCGCGGCGCCGCGGGGAAGTTTCCCGGACTGGGGGCAGGCAGGGCAGTGGTTGGGGCCGGCGAGACGGGAAGTCGGGCTGTCGTCAAGTGCCTGTCACTTGCCAATGGACGGCGCCAGCTGCCCCTCGTTACCCGGGGCCAGGGACGGGGTCGGAGCCCGAGCGCCCCTCGCCCCGCCAGCCGCACCTGTGGCCATGCCAGGCGAGCGCCGGCCGCGGCTCCGAAACTCGGCTTCCCCCGGCCGCGACCCCAACCCCCGGCCTCTCGCGCAGGCCCCAGCCAGCGGCCTCCTTCGGAGGAAGGGCGGGGGCTGTACTCACGAGAGGAGGCGGGCCGGAGGGAACGGGGAGACCGAACCCCCTGGCCCGGGCGCTCCGAGCTGGAGCCGGCGCAGGCCCGCCGCCCTCCGGCCCGGCGCCTCGGGCCCCACCAGCCCGCCCGCGGGCCGCCCCGCGGGCCCCGAGTCCCCGCCCGCCCCCCGCGCGCGCCCCGGCGTTCGCGCTAACGCACGCGACCCCGGGAGCAGCGCGCCCGCGCCCCTTCTCTGCGGGCCCCGGGGCGCGGCGCCCGGACCCCCCGCCGCCCGGCTCTTACTCGGTGCCTCCGCCGCCCGGAGGCCCTTCCCCTCGGCCGCGGCTCCCCGCTCCGCCGCCCGCGCGGGTCCCAGGGCTGCTCGGCGCGGCCTCCGCTCTCGCCCCCCCCACCCGTCCGGGCTGTCTCTCCTCAGCCGCCGTAACCGCGGCCCAGCCCTCCGCCCTCCTCCCCGGCCCCCTCCCTCTTAATAACTCCCTCCACGCACCCGGGCGCCGGCGCCGCCTCCGCCGCCGCGAGCCCGGATGTGAGGTGGCCGCGGCGGTGCCGGGCCGAAAAGGGGGCCGTCGGGGCGCGCTGCCCGGGCGCCGGCGCCCGCGAGCGCTCGGAGTCGAGGAGGTGGAGACGGGGGATGGGGGTGGCGGCGGGGGCGCGGAGGACGGGCCGGAGGGGGCATGAGTCCTCCCGGGTGCGCGCAGGCGGCCGTCGTGGGCAGCCCCCGGGACAACGCCGGGTTCCCACGCGCGCTGCGGGGCGGGGAGGAGCGGGACGGGCGGCGCTGGGAGCCCGCGACCCCCGCGGGGCTGCGCTCCTGGGGAGGCCGTGGCCGCGGGGCCGCTGCGTTGGCTCTGTCGTCGCCCGCGGAGAACCGGGGGGCTTAGGCGGCGGGCGAGCCTGGGGGCTCTGAGCCTGAGGGGTGTGGGCTCAAACCCCAGCTCTTCCCAGTGCTGTGAGCTGGGGCAGAGCTGCCCGCTCTGAGTTCCGCTCTTTTTAAAATGGTTTCTCTCTGTACATTTCCGAGGGACAAACGAGGTTCCTGGCGGTTGTGTTGCCAGGCGAGCGCGCCGCGCTTGCTGTTGAAGGGGCTGAAGGCGGCTGACAGGTTCATGGAAGTGTGTTTCCCGCCCATCAGCTGCCGTCTGCCGGGAAGGGGAAGCGCCAGTGTGTTTGGGTGGAAATGGACGCCCAGCGCCGAGTCCCGAGTGCGGACACTCAGAAGGGGACACGGAAAAGCAAATATGACTTCCCTCCCGTGTGGTCCGGGGGAGGAGCGGGCAGAAAAGGCCTGACGGGTCCCCCGTGAGCCTGCTCGGCAGGATCATCGCCGCTCCTCTGGCCGCCCAGGGTTTGTGTGAAATGAATGACACATGGGTGTGGACGGCGTTGTTTTTTTAAGGGACCTACTTTCTTTGAGCTTAATTTTCGTGTGAAACCCAGGGACCGGACACTGATCACCAAGTTTTCTTCTTAGGAGTCTTGGCAACAGAGAAAATTGGGACGTAAACGTTTTTCTTTTCCTCTGTAATACGAAATAACAATGTGTTTCTCACAAATTCTATTTTCTCTGCAAGCAAGAGGCAGAGGGAAGCGTTTGCAAATAAGCCCAATTTGCCTCCCAACCGTAACATACCCTATAGGCGGCGGCGAATTAGGCCAGTTATTCATTCTTAGCCCGGGTTTTCTCATCTGTAAAATTGGGATGATGGTAACTCACACCGCTGTTGTCGAGATTAAATAGGAGAAGGTGGGCAAAAGGCCTCATACAACCTCCATAAAGCTGGTGTGTGTGTGTGTGTGTGTGTGTGTGTGTGTGTGTGTGTGTGTTAAGCCTATACAGAGACACATTATGGTCGTTTTAATTACTTTAAAAACCAAGCTGTGTCCTGGCGGGTGTTGTACATTGGTTAGAGCGTTGATAGTGAACCAAGGGTCTCAGGTTCCATTCTGGTCAAGGGGTCAAGGGCAGGTACCTGGGTTGCAGGTTAGATCCCCACCCCTTTTGGGGTGCATGTGCCAGGCAACCAATCGATGTGTCTCACATAGATGTTTTTCTCTCTTCCCCTCCTCCCTCTCTCCCTCTTGGGTCAATGCTCAACCACCGAGCGACACTGGCCGAGTAGTATCTACTTTTTAAGCTTGTAGTGGGAATTAGACATATTAAAAACACTGTTCCGGTTCTCTATTGCTGTGTAACAAACGACCCCAAATCTCAGTGGCTTCACTCCACATTTATTTTGCACTCCAATCTGCAGTTTGGGTGGTTTTATCTGGGACAGCTGGTCTCTGCTCCATTGAGAATCAGCTGTGGTGGTGGGAGGCTGGGGGCTAGGATCACCTAGGACAGGGGTGGGCAAACTTTTTGACTCGAGGGCCACAATGGGTTCTTAAACTGGACCGGAGGGCCGGAACAAAAGCATGGATGGAGTGTTTGTGTGAACTAATATAAATTCAAAGCAAACATCATTACATAAAAGGGTACGGTCTTTTTTTTTTTTTTTTTTTTAGTTTTATTCATTTCAAACGGGCCGGATCCGGCCCTCGGGCCGTAGTTTGCCCACGGCTGACCTAGGATCATACCTAGTGGCTCACATGTTTGATGGTTGGCGGTGGCTGTCGGCTGGGGCCATCGGAATTGGCTGAAACACTGACACATGGCCTTTCTCTGTGGCAAGATGGTGGCTGGATTCTGAGTCAGACAGTTGCTGAATTTTCTTTTCGAACCTAGCCTCAAGATCACTCAGTGTCTGTTGTGCCACTTTCTGTTCTTTAGCTAGGAGTCACCAGGACTGGCCCATGTTCAAGGGGAGGGGCCGTAGACTCCACCTTTATATGGGAGGAGTGTTGAAAGAAAGTGTGAGCGTATTTTAAAATTACCACAAGTCACACGTGAAATCTCAAGGCAATTTACTGTGGTGATATTGGCTTGGCCTGGAGCTAATTTCCTAGGCCCTCGGGCTTATCCTAGTTGGGATGTACTCTTCCACTAGGCTCTTGAATGTCTTGTGGAACCTTGGTCTCACCTTACCTCTCTCTATGAGTCTCAATTTGTGCTTGTGAAAGAAGACAATTATTACCTAGAAATAAAGGTAGTAATTTACTAAAAGGGGGCATCTGTAAACTACATTTACCTGTGCTTGCAAAAACTTGTCTCATTGTAGCATTTTTTATAAAAAATAAATGTATTTATTGAAAAAGTATATACATACAGAAAAGTATACAAATTCTAAGGGCTCTCATCTCAAAAAATTTTCACAAGGCAAACTCATGCAACCACAACCTGGATCAAGGAAAAAAAATTTTTTTTCAAGAAGCTCTGCTCAGCCCTAGCTGGTCTGACTCAGTGGATAGAGTGTCAGCCTGTGGACTGAAGGGTCCTGAGTTCAATTCCGATCAAGGGCACATGCCTGGGTTGCTGCCTGGATCCCCAGTGGGGGGCGTGCAAGAGGCAGTTGATGGGTGATTCTTTTTCCTCATTGATGTTTGTCTCTCCCTTCCTCTCTGATATCAATAAAAATATATTTTAAAAAATTAACATGTAGAAAATAGGGCAAAAATGCAAATTATCTAATACTCTAATCCTGAGACACCCAACAATTTTTTTCCTCATGTTTTTAACGTAAACCTTTCAAGCATTTAAATGTATGATACTAGCTAACTTTTACTCTTTCCACCAGATACCTCATGTGCTTTCAAGCGATATTTTACAAAGCACAGGAGAAAAGCACGTAAAAATGTCTCTTACCTTCACCCACTGCGATTTTTAAAAGATGATCAAGAGTGAACCCCCAATTAAAAATTTTAACAACTAGTGCTTGTTAGCTTCTAAATCCTTCCCTTAAAATGTAGTTATCAGTCTGGGATAATTTTAATTAGGGGGCTGCAGGACGACACGCCCCCCACCCAGCCCAGGCCGACAATCGCCCGGCCCACCCAGGTGCGCCCGGACAGTGCGAGGCTGCCAGAGGGGGGGGCGTGTCTCCTGACGCACTGCGGCTGCGCGAACTCCCTGGTCCCAGGCGCCGCGTCCCTCACGCACGCCCCGTCGCCTTGGAGACGTGGGCGGGGCCGGCGCGAGATCCGCTCGCCGAGGCGCGGGAAGCGCAGAGCCTGCGTGGGCCGCGCGGGCGCCGGAAGTGGGGGGCGTCCGCCGGATCCTGCCCGGACTCGCCTGAGGCGCTACTCGCGAGGGCTTGACTTCCTCAGGTACGAGGCCGGGTCAGAGGGTCCCCCCGCTTTCTTGAGGCTCAGCCTCTCGGGGCCGCTCCCAGCAGCCGGCGCGCGCCTGTCTCTCGGAACTGGGCCGGGTGCCTCCTGAGGCAGCCTCGGCTTCCTCCCCGTCTAGAAGTGCAGGTGACGCCGCCCACCCCCGGGACCGGGTGGGGAGCGGAGGAGGCGAGGGGAGGGCGCGCAGGGCGGCCCCCCGAGCCTGTCCGTGCCCAGCGCGGCGCTCGCGTCGTTTTGGCGGCGGCTGCTCGTCAGCGTCGCGGAGCCGAGACCCGGGCGCCGCCTCCTCCCGCGCGTCCCGTGCGTTGCAGGCGTGTGCCTGGCCCCGCGTCCGTGCAAGGCTCCGATTGGGGGTGTGTGTGTGTGTCCGTGTCCGTCCGTCCGACACCCCCTGCTGCGTAGCCGGCGAGGGGCGAGTGTAAACACACCACAGGGGCTCCCTGAGCCCCCCGGGGCCACGTTGTGAGGGACCCCCCCCCCCTCAGGGCGAGGAGAGCTTGGCTTCGTCCGACCCCGCGTTGACCTCCGCGCAGGTGCATGTCTTCGAGGCGTGAATGGTGCCGGCCCGAGCACCTGTCCCCGCGGTGCCGCTTTCAGTGGTTCTCAACCTTCCTACCGCCGCGACCCTTTCATACAGGTCCTCATGTTGTGGTAACCCCCGACCATAAACTTATTTTCGTTGCTATTTCATAACTGTCATGTTGCTACTGTTATGAGTCGTCACGTCAATATCTGATATGCAGGATGGACTGTCATTGTTCGCGACCCACAGGTTGAGAACCGCTGGTAGCTGGACACCGTGGGCCCTTGGTTTCTGCGTGGAAATGGCCGCCCGGGTCGGGGTCGTTGTGTTGAAAAGCGGGTGATGGATGTCCCGGCCGGCGTGGCCCCGCGGGCGGAGGGCGGAGGGGTGTCCGCGCCCCGGGAGGTTGCTGGTTCGGTTCAGGCCCTCACGTACCTGGGTCGCAGGTTCGTCCCCCGCCGGGGGCACACGGGGAGGCAGCCAAAGGCTGTTGCTGTCTTTCTCTCTCTTCCGTCCTCTCTCAAAAATACACCCCCTCCTTTTCTTCTTTTTTTCTTGTAGTTAGAAGAGAAAATAAAAGGCTTTGACTCATGAAGAATCTGCTCACTCAGAAGAGTGTATATCAAGCCCCTGGTTGAATTTCCATTAAAAAAAAAAAAGAGAGATTAAGTGGAGAATGGAGAGGAAGGTTGACTCCAGGTGAGTGATGTGACTTGACACACACACACGCACACAAAATAACTGAAATGATGGCTCAGATAAAAGCCTGTAAATATTTTGTGTGTGAAAATAGTATATGATTTTATTTTTTAAAGTTTTTGTTCTCAATTCATGCACGGGGGATGTGATAGGAAGTTTGGGTAAGGATTTTGTTGTTGTTGTTCATTTTTTTGGTTTCTCACCCACCGTGTAGGTATAATGCACATTTCATACCTTACGTTACAGTCAAACCGTTCTGAGTGTGCGGCATAGCCGTCGTGAAAGTTTTGATTTTGATTCATTGCTGGAGCCAGGCCCTGCACTGGGTGCTGGGGCCACCCCAGTGAATGGACAGCCTGGACCGTCCTCTCCCGGGCGGGACGGGGACGGGACTGCCTTCGTGGGGCGTCCTGGAGAAGCAGCCTGACCCCCGGCAGCGAGGTGGCGGGGCTGGTGAAGGTCACGCTGGTTTCCTGCAGGCCGTGCCGTGAGGGAGGTGGCGGTGGGTGTCTGTGTGTCCTGGTCTGATAGAGGAGGACTGGGCCGTAGCAAACTGACATTGAAGCAGGCCGTGGGGTGGCCCTCGCCGCGTGCAGCCTGTCCCCGGCCCGGGGGTCGGCCAGGAAGGAGTTCTGTAGGGGCCACTGGATGCTTTATAACCTGGATGGTTGTAAAGCCTTTGGCCATTGAGAAGCGACTGGATTTTTCTTGGCAGAAAGGGACCCGAATTAATAAGTATGTTGGTGAATCTGGAAGAGCTGTTAGAGCAGTGGTTCTCAGCCTTGGCTGCACATTAGAATCACCTGGGAATCTTTTTTTTTTTTTTTTTTTTTTAATATATTTTATTGATTTTTTACAGAGAGGAAGGGAGAGAGATAGAGAGTTAGAAACATCGATGAGAGAGAAACATCGATCAGCCGCCTCCTGCACACCTCCCACTGGGGATGTGCCCGCAACCCAGGTACATGCCCCTGACCGGAATCGAACCTGGGACCTTCCAGTCCGCAAGCCGACGCTCTATCCACTGAGCCAAACCGGTTTCGGCAACCTGGGAATCTTTTTAAAATCCTGATTTCTGGGCCTCATCCTCCGGAAATTCTGTTTCTTTGTTACTAATGTTGTGGCCCCATCCCATAACAAATAAACAGAATTTCCAGAGGATGAGGCCCAGAAATCAGGATTTTAAAAAGATTCCCAGGTGATTCTAATGTGCAGCCAAGGTTGAGAACCACTGTGTTAGAGCATCCAAAAAGCAGGAATGGCGGCTCCCTCCATTATTTTCCTTGATGAATTTGATGCTTAGCAGTTGAAAGGGGCAACCGTGTGTGTGTGTGTAGATAACTTTTTGAAACTACATTAACATCCTGTTCCTTATCAGACTAGCACCCACTTGTTTCTGTGGGGCCACCCCAGTGAATGAGACAGCCTGGGTCCATAGACGCTTGTGGCGTACAGATGGTTCACATGCCCCCGTCATTGTTTGAACACTTCTTTACCTTCTGACCTAAAAAGGTATTCCAGGCTCATCTTGCATTTCCCTTGTTTCAGACCTGAAATCATATCTCCAAGGAGCCCTGGTTCCTTTTAGTAGGGAATGGCACTTTATAAACAGCGTTTAAGCTCTGTGTGTGCTCATTGTTAATGGAATATCATTGCTTCCAAGTATTTCCTGCAGGTAGAGCTCTGCTATACATTTCTTTCTTTCTTCCTCTCTTCCCCCCCTCCCTTCCTTCCTTTTTTTAGAAAAGCAAGCAAGAATTTATTGACCTCAGCAAAAAACATAGCGCAGTGAAACAAGATGGGCATAGGAGAAGCACCAGGAAAGCCTAGGGTGGGCTGCCTTAGCTCACTGGGAAGTCAGAGGCAGGTTCAAAGGGTTAGTTAGCCCTGGATGAGCTGCAGCTGTCCATTGCTCCCCTGGCTGCAAGCCTCATGGGGTCCCTTAGCAATGGTCGGCAAACTGCGGCCCCTTGAGTGTGGCTTGCACAAAATACCACGTGCGCGCACGTACAGTGGGATTGAAACTTCGTGGCAACACTCAAGGGGCCAAAGAGCCGCATGTGGCTTGCGAGCTGCAGTTTGCAGACCACTGCCCTAGAGGATAGGGGATACATGACAGGGGAGGGAGGGAGGAGAAAAGGGAGAAGGGAACGGTATAGGGCCGTACTCCCTGGAGGGGAGAGCACCTGCCACACATTTCTTAAAAATCATGAGTTCAGCCTTAGCCGGGTTGGCTCCGTAGATAGAGCGTTAGCCTGTGGACTGAAGGGTCCAGGGTCCGATTCTGGTCAAGGGCACGTGCCCGGGTTGTGGGCTCGATCCCCAGTGTGGGGTGTGCAGAAGGCAGCTGATTCATGATTCTCATCATTCATGTTTCTCTCTCTCTCCCCCCCCCCCCTCTGAAATCAATAAATATATATTAAAAACATTTTTTAAAAAATCATGAGTTCATCCCAATAATGTAAACTCTTAATGTTTCTAAAGCAGGATTAAAAGTCAGAAATTTAGTATTTAGTAAAAGTATGTGGTTTCATATTGTTGTAAAAGTCACATCTGAAAATCATTCCTAATTGCTTTCTATATAAAATAATGTTTCTAATTTATAAATGGTTACTCTTAAAATAACATTAAAATGTTAGGACTCATGACTCCAAGGTGCCCTGTAGCTCTGCAGTCAATGCCTAGAGCCTGCAGGTATTTCTGTCAGAGATTGGGCTGCTTGGTGTCCTTGAAGCATAGTTATTATCTGTCTGTCTCAAAGAGTTTATTTAATTTCACTTAAACGTGTAAAGGTATTTGCAGCACATGCAGAGATAATTTGATTCTGTTCCCCCTTATTCCTCAAATTTAAGGTCTTTTAGGGATGGTGCAGTTAAGAAACTTTATTCTCCAAAGATACTGTCCAATAAGAAGTCTTCTGCCTTCCCTGGGATCCGGAGTGCGATACCTCGTTCCGGCCACCCAGGGCACCACGCTGGGACCCAAAGGGGTCGGTTAAAAGAATTGCGAATCAGGTGAGCATGTGAGTGGTCACCTGCCTGCAGTGAATTTCTCATTGTTCTCCCTTCTTGGTTAAAATAGAGGGACGAGCCCTGCTGGTTTGGCTCAGTGGATAGAGCATCGGCCTGGGGACTGAAGGGTCCTGGGTTTGATTCTGGTCAAGGGCACATGCCTGAGTTGTGGCCTTGGTCCCCAGTGGGGGGCGTGCAGGAGGCAGCTAATTAATGATTCTCATCATTGATGTTTCAATCTCTCTCTCCCTCTTCCTCTCTGTAAATATAAATTTTAGTAAAAAAAAATTAAGGGACAATTCTTATTCTCCTATCTCATTTAGTTGGACACCTTCATGCCTGCTTTTTATGGCAGAATGTTCAAAAGAAAAAGAAATATTTAGGACTCAGCAGACATAAAACCTGTCATTGCGTGTTTTCATTCACGTTCTCTAGTTAGTACCCCACAATGTGTAAGCTACTAAAAAAAAAGTCTAAACATGGTCCAAGGAAAATGATTATTTTCTATTCCTCTTGATTAGCGCCATCAAAGGCATCCATCCATTTATGCATTCAGTAAAATGTACCAGGTGCCTCTTGCACGCTCCCCACTTTGCCAATGTTATGTAGATGCTGAGCAGTACCAGGCGAAGAAGGCATTCCTGGTCCCTTGACCTGACCGAAGTTTAAGAGCAGGGATGCTTGATAGACTGTGAAATAAGTAACAACAACAGAGTGTGGTAAGTGCAGAGAAAGTAGAGGATGTGGTACCAGAGATAGGTTCATGTGTCAGGGGCAGCCATGCTAGTGTAAGTCAGGGGTGACTTCCTGCAGGAAGCGGAGTTTAAGCCAACTCCTGAAGGATGATGTAAGAATCCGCCAGGTAAAGGGCAGGAGGAAAAAAAACATTCCCAACTAAACCTGGAGGTTAGCAGCCGAGAAAAGTCAACTTTTTGTGTGTGCGAGCTAGATACTGGGGATACTGTAAGGCCCAGTCCCTGCTCTCAGGAGCTCACGGCAGAGGGAACAAGAGGCACCCTGCAAATCCATGACCTTGATTTGGTGGCATAATGTTCCAGAATAGAATAAAGTACTGAGAGCACAGAGTATTCACCCTGTTTGGGTTGAGGAAGGTCCAATAAGGGTTCACATAGGAGCAGGCATTGAAGATGAGCCTTGATGGGTAGGTGGGCATTTGCCAGGCATTTTAGGAAGGAGGAATAATACAAACAAAAGCGTTATCATGTACTTCCTTTTCCTCAACTCCAAAGTCTTTAAATATATATATATATATTTCGAAGAGGAAGGAGAGGGAGGGAGAGCTAGAAACATCAGTGATAAGAGAGCGTCTGATCAGCTGTCTCCTGCACATCTAACACATTGAGGATCGAGCCCCACTGGGAATCAAACCGTGACCTCCTGGTTCAAAGGTCGACACTCAACCACTAACCACTAAGTCACAATGGCTGGGCTGAAGTCTTCATTGACAAAATACTTTAAACTGAAAGTATTTTTTTTTAAATATGCTTGATTTTAGCTTTATAAATCTGTCCCATCGTACGCTCTGTTTAATAAAAGATTAGCTATGATTCACCTTTTGACTCACACTAGCATTTCTCTCCCTCTGGGGCCTTAAAGTTTCCCTCTCCTTTCCAGAAAACTGATGAAATAGGCCAAATGGAGTTTTAAAATGTGCATGTCCTTTCTTTTCATCTTTCAGATGTGTGGCCAGGAAGTTCTTGTATTTGTGGATTCGAAAAACTTTTGGAAGAGTATTTCCCTCTAAAGCCAGGTAGTATTAGCTCAGAACACTGAGCTTCCGCTGCATTCATTCTGGGCTTCTGTTTTTATATTAAGCCCACACATATGGTTTATTATGGCGTGTGTAACATTCCTTCCCCGCCCTCCCTCAGCCTCCAGCAGGCATATAATAAAGTGATAATTTAATACATATTAGTTTGACTGAATGAGTGTACGAAAGAATCAGAAAGGAAACCAGGACAGCTAATAGCCTCTGGGAAAAAAGGTATTTGCCCAGAGTAAGTGAGCCCTTTGAAAGGCAAGATGAACATATTGACTTGTTCTATGGAAAACGTTGGTACTGGCAATGGGAATGAAATTTTAGTCAAGAGGAAGTCCCTCTTCCATAGCTTCACTCGGTATAATCCACCGCTCACTGCTCTGGGTTTTGGTTGATAGTTTTAGCTGCCACGTCCAGAGTGGGCGGCAAGGGGGCGGCCCCGGGGTCAGGGACACTGTGCAGCAGGTGGTGGGGATGGAGAGGAGGGGCCAGTGTAGGGCATTTTTTAGAGGGAGAATTGGCAACCATTGAGAATATAAGCGTTTTTTTAAAAACAAATGTTACGGGTTCTCGCCTCCTTCCCTCTCTCCCGTTGTACTTTTCTGAGCCTGGCTTTCCCAGCCTGGAACATTTCCCAAGGCCTCTTGGTTCAAGGTCTCTCAAGCAGCTTTGTCCTGTGTGTGCTCTCTGAAACCTTTCCTTTGAATACCTTGTGCGGCCTTACTGTTCCCATCTCCTTGTGCCCAGCGATGCTCCCAGTGTGGCAGCAGCCCATCCCAGTTGCAGGGGTTAGGGGTCGCTCACCTCAGCTCTCCCTTCTGTCCTTCTTCACTGCCTTGGCAGCTCTTTAGTGCCCTCAAATAATTTTTTTGATCTGCTTTTCTTGTCCTCAGTAGGAGAATTGATCTGAATTATCTAGTTTGCCATTATCAGAAATCTCCTGTTCTGTTATTTTTTTTATTCATGTTGGCTTAGAAGTTATATATTCTTTTTTCTTTTAAGGACTGTCCTGAAGAGTATAATACACAGCTATAGCTGGTGTGGCTCAGTGGATAGAGCATTGGCCTGCAGACTGAAGGGTCTCAGGTTTGATTCCGGTCAAGGGCATATGCCCAGGTTGTGGACTCGATCCCCAATGGCGGGGAGAAGGGGCGTGCAGGAGGCAGCTGATCAATGATTCTCATCATTGATGTTTCTATCTCTCCCTCTCCCTTCCGCTCTGAAATCAATAAAAATATAAAAAAAGAAAAAGAAAATCAGTTCTTTAAAAAAAAGAATATAAAGTAGTCCCCCTAATTTGTGAAAGTTTCACTTTTTGCAGTTTGTTACCTGTGGTCAACTGAGATCCGAAAATATTAAATGGAAAATTTCAGAGATCAACAATTTGTAAGTTTTAAATTGCACGCCATCTGAGTAACATGATGAAACCTCGTACTGTCCCGCCCAGAAAGTGAATCATCCCTTTATCCCGAGTATCCATCGGATACACGTTGCCTGCCCTGTTAGTCACTTAGTGGCCATCTCAGTTATCAGATCAACTGTTGCGGTATCACAGTGCTCATGTTCAACTTACCCTTATTTTACTTAATAATGGCCCCAAAGTGATGCTGGCAATTTGGATATGCCAAAGAGAAGCCAGAATGCTTCCTTTACGTGAAAAGGTAGAAGTTATTGACTTAATAAGGAAAAAAAACCAAGAAAGTATGCTGAGGTTGCTAAGATGTAGGGTAAGAATGAGTCTTCTATCCATAAACTTGTGAAGAAGGAAGAAGAAATTGGTACTAGTTTGCTGAGAGAGGGAGAGATCCCATTCACATAACTTTTTTTTAAAATATATATTTTTTACTGATTTCAGAGAGGAAGGGAGAGGGGGAGAGAGGGTTACTGATTGGCTGCCTCCTGCATGCCCCACACAGAATCAAGCCCCCAACCCAGGCATGTGCCCTGACCAGGAATCGAACCGTGACCTCCAGTTCATAGGTCGATGCTCAACCATGAGCCACGCCGGCTGGGCCACATAACTTTTATTACATTCCTCACATGCCACCTCATTGCTCCTTTTTTGTCTGTACAAATGTTAATACTGTGCAGGTCTTTTGACTGTGAGTCATTTGCCCTCTCCTGCTTGCATTTTGGATTCATGAGGATATCTCGTCATTAGTTTTGTTGTAATTGACACATGAGTTTTTGGTTTTGGTACCTGGCTGCTGTGTGTTTTATGGGGATTCAGAGATTGAAAAACGTTGCCACCTTCACCATCTTCCCCAAATCCTCTTCCTACTTAATTTTATTTAACTTAAATCTGACCCATATTTAACTGGAAATCTCTTTTCAAATAATATCAACTTATATTCCAAGTGTTTGGGAAATGCTGACTGTTTTAGTTAGGAATGCGTTTGACTCGAGAAAGTCTGGCAGTGACTTAAACTGGGATTTACTTTTTCTCAGAAGCAGTCTGGAGGTTGGTATTGGTTCAGCTGTTCAGTGATGCCATCGAAGACTCGGGTTTCTAGTACCTTTCTAGTTCACCATCCTTAGCGTGTTGGCCCTTTGTCCTCAGAGATGACAACGCATAATTGCAAGGTGACCGATCTAGCTGTACCTAGGAAGGAGGGGGAAGGTGGTATCGGCTCCACCTGTCTCTGTCGGGAAAGCACAGTGCTCCTGGAAGCCCCCAGCTGCATTCTGCTCGGCCTCGTTGGTCAGAGTGTGTCACTGGCCACCTGAGGGTACAGAGGAGGCTGCCTCTGTAACAGATGCCCATGAGGAAGTGCAGAGTCTTGGTGTTGGGTTAGCCATTGACCGGTGTTTGTCACACTGCTTTCTCTCTCTACTTTTTCTGCTCTTTAGTGGTGGCCGGGTATAGGGGAAAGAATACTGGACGGGAGTTTAGGAGACCTGAGTTTTGGTTGTAACCCAGATCGGAGCTAATTGTTTGATCTGGGGATTAGTTACGGCTTTGGGCATCTATCAGAATTAGAGTTCTGATACTGTGTTTTCATTGATTAGAAATTTGTGATGGAGTGGTGGTTTTCAACTTTCAATCTTGTATTTTATTTCAGAGAGGGACAGAGAGATAGAAACATCAATGATGAGAGAATCATTGATCAGCTGCCTCCTGCATGCCCCTCGCAACCTGGGCATGTGCCCTGACCCGGAGTGGAACCGTGACCTCCTGGTTAATAGATCAGTGCTCAAATACTGAGCCACGCTGGCCAGGCTGCAATCTTTTTTTAGGTCAAGGAGGTTGTTACTTTGGGGAGGTTTGGACATACTGATTTTTCTTTTTCTTTTTTTTGGTCTCTTTTCATATTGAATTACCTATTTCTCACATTTAGGAATATTAGAGGGGAATGACATATCAAACTATAGAATATAGCCATTAAAGAATGCTTTAATTTTTATAAACTGGAATTGTTTTATCATTAATAAACTAAACCAAAATGACCACTGAATTAGTAGGGCAAAAATAATACAGTAAGTGTCCATACATAAGGCAGTCTTAGATCTGAAGTAGTCCCCTATTTTTCTGAAGAGAAGATCTGAGCAAAATTTGTCTAACTTGGGAAGTAGATAAAACAGGCATGTCCATTTATTATTAATCAGTATTTCTTCCTCATTCGTAGCTAGTGTCCTTGTTTCCGGGTTTAGAAGCAGCAGAAGAGACCTCCACTATATTTACCCAGCGCCAGCATCTATCCCTTGTAGCCTGCCTTCCCAGCTGGTGGGCAGATGAACTGTCCATGCTCTCATTTGTGGCAAAATCCTTGACTTTTGCATGATATTCCCCTTGTGCCTACTCAAGGTCATCAATGTAGCAAGTGTTGTTTTTCTTCTTCCCCCAGTGTGGAGATCGAACCCAAAACTTGGGTATGTGCCCTGCCTGGGAATTGAACATGTGACCTTTTGGTATAAGGACAATGCTCCAACCAACTGAGTTATACTGTCCAGGGCTCAAGAATATTTTTTAGTCTGGTGCATGAAAAAAATTGAGAATAATTCTCAATTCAGTATGGTATTTGAAAAGTCAGATTTTTATTTTAATACCTTTAGTTGGTAAGATCTATAATATACGGTTTTGATCTGAAAAAGTTCAATGTCTATTTTTAATCTATGTTGGTATAACCAAATAATGAGCCACACTTTACTACGCGAAAGCAATGGTAAAATGAAACTGTGACTTGGGACTAGAGATCAGCTTTAATATCTTCATGTCCCCCTGATTTTTCCCGTTGCCATAGGTGTTACTATAAGCAAAGGGTGCTCCGGAAGGTCTTTGAAGAATGGAAAGGAGAGTGGTGGGTTTCCCAGCGGGAGTGGAAGCTCTGTGTTCGAGCAGACTGTTACTACAGGTCAGATTTCATTTATGTGACTTCAAGTTTAGTGATGCACATTATCAGGTAATTCCTTGGCATGTTTATGGTCAAATAGAGACACGTTCTGAATCGTTTTTTTAGAATCCGCAAGATCAGAATCCTACGTTAAACCCAAGCACACGTGCACGTTAGTGCGCATGCACGAGAGCCGCTCCTCTAATTCAAATAACCATTATGTGCTGGTCATGCTAGTGATTTGAATACGATTTTCTCCTTGGCTTTCACTTATTTATAATTTCTTATTCTTAGAATATTCTGTTATTTAACGTAAGTTGTTTTAATTTATACTGATTATAGGAGAAAATATATGCCCAATAGATCTGACACATTGTGTGTTTAAAATGGTGTTTACTCTCGCCCTCGGGCCCTTGCTTACATGACCCAAAAAAGAAGGAACAATGGCCTTTACCAAAAGGCTGTGGCCATGTGCAGGCACGCCACCTGCACCCAGTGCATGCCCACGGGCAAGAAGTTGTCCTTTGAAACATAGTGCAGGCCCTTGCCATTAGGGACATTTCTGAAGAAAGTGTCTTTCCTGCCTATGTGCTTCCCAAGCTGCATGTGAAAGTACACGACTGTGTGAGCTGTGCCTTCACAGAGAGGTGATCAGGAATCGTCCTCGTGAGGCCCAGAAGGACCAACCCCCGCCACCTCGATTCAGACCTGCGGGTGCTGCTCCACCGCCTCTACCAAAGCCCACAGAAGGAGCTAAGTCCTTAAGGACTGAAGTTCTCTGGGGGAAAAAGTCATTTCTTTATTTAGGTTCTTTGGGGTAGGGGTTCTGATTTACATATTTTTGATAAAATGGATGTATTGAATAATTCTTTTTAAAAAATATTTTATTGATTTTTTTACAGAGAAGAAGGGAGAGGGATAGAGAGTTAGAAACATCGATGAGAGAGAAACATCCATCAGCTGCCTCCTGCACACGCCCTACTGGGGGGTGTGCCCGCAACCAAGGTACATGCCCTTGACTGGAATCGAACCTGGGACCCTTGAGTCCGCAGGCTGACGCTTTAGCCACTGAGCCAAACCGGTCAGGGCTGAATAATTCTTTAAAGCTGGTATAGTATGAAAAATAAAGTCTAAGAAAATGGGGTAGTGAAAATATGGAGGGACTGACAGTTTGAATGTGTCCAGTGTATGTATTGAGAAGGAAAAGAAAGAAAATGTCATTGACCAAGTTTTAGTGCAGAGGAGAAGTAATGTTTTACATACTGTGGATATTAATTAAGGTTTGGTTCAGTGGATGGAGCGTTGGCCTGCAGACTGAAGGGTCCAGGGTTCGATTCCAGTCAAGGGCACATGCCCTGGTCGCAGGCTCGATTCCCAGTAGGGAGCATGCAGGAGGCAGCCGATCAATGATTCTCTCTCATCATTGATGTTTCTCTCTCTCCCTCTCCCTTCCTCTCTGAAATCAATAAAAATATATTTAAAAAAATATTTTAAGAAAGATGACTAAAATATGCCTATCATTCCAAATATGGCTTTGTGGCTGCTGAAGGTGAAGTTATTCTCGGAAAAATTGGGCTTTTTTTCTTCAGTGACACCGTAAGGTGTGGAGAGCAACATTCTGTCAAGGACAGTAGATTTCACTGTGATCAGAGGCAATGAAAGTTTAGCTTAGGATGAAGATATGGCTTTTTTTTTTTTTGTATCGGAAATGTCTATGGTGATTTCTCCTGAGTACAGACCAAGCCTATCAATGAGGAATTGTTTGTTATAAAGAAATGCCATTTGCTTTTTTGGCTCCTCAGGTATTACTTGTACAGCCTGATGTTCCAGACCTGGAGGACCTACGTGCACCAGCAGCAGGGCATGAGGAACAAGTACACGAGAGCCGAGAGCTACGGTGAGAAACGGAAGTGCACGTCTAAAGGAAATGCCCAGATTGGCTTTTATTTTCCTTTATTAAGACTTTATTTTTGGGGAGCAATACCTTCTGCCCCTACACATTCATGGTTTCCCCCTCTTGCAAATATTTTCTCCCACCTGGGGCTTGTCTTTTCATCCTCTTAACACTATCTTTTGCAGAACAAAAGCTTTTAATTTTGATGAAGTCCAATTTATCAATTTTTCTTTTGTTAAACAAGTTATTCCTGGCATGTGACATTGTTTCAGACCATGTCCACAGACCTCAGGGAGTGTCCACTCTTTCACTATTAGATGAAAAGTCTGCAGGCACTTGTAGGCCTGAGGGAGGAATGGTCCTCAAATTGTCATCAGACTCTTGGTAGAGACGATAAATGAAGATTCCCGGGATATCCATGTGCAGAACATAACAGCTTGCATTTATTGGAGACACTTTTCATAGATAATCTCATTTACTCTTTGCAAACATATCTCTAAGGAGGCATCATTTAATAGATAAGGTTACTTACCTAATTATGCAAGGTTACTTACCTAATAAATGACAAGGTCCAGTATTCAGACCTGGCCTCTTACCCAACTCTAAACCATAGCACCATGCTATTGACCTTGTTGCTGAGGGTGTGTGGATTCCTGAGGCCTGCGGTGGGTTCGAGGAAGCTACATGTTAAATTTGTCTTCATATTTTGAGCTGACTTGTCAACAACTATGAAATATAAAGTATAGCTCTAGTCCTATTGACCACATTTTAAAGAATATTTTGAAAATGCTTTCTATAATTTTATTTTCTCCTTTGTATGCTAAAAAGAAAAGTTTACTTTATTAGCGATAACTTTCATAATAAAAATGGAATTTACCACAAAGGGAAACCTGTTGACCTTTGCACCTTCAGATCTACTAACTTCTCTTTCCTCCAGGATCATTACTGGTCTGTCTTACTCTGTTTCCCGGTCAGATAGGGATAGTAGCCTTTTCTTTTGTCTTGCTTATGCTCCTTTAAAATTGTTTCAGACAGCAAGATTTATAACATGATTTCTTACTCTTTAAACTTCATGTTATGGAAAATTTTAAATCTCTACAAAATTGAAAGATGGAATAAGGAACCTCTATGTACATACACCCACCCGGCTTCAACAATTATCAACTCATACCAGTCTCACCTCTCTACTTCCTGTGTTATTCACATCATTTCATCTGTAAATCTTACATAACATATCTCTAAAAAATAAAGGGCTTTTAAAAAAGTGTTTCTGAACAGGGCAGTGTATTGATTTTCCTTTAAATGTTTTGTATCTGTCATCACTTCAATAACCATTCTTCACATCCTCTTGTATCTTTATTCATTTTGTGGAACTTCACGACTTTTCCAGCAGGGGGCACTTGAAGCCTGGAGGAATTTAGACATTCAGAGGCGGGAGAAGTACAGAATCCCATGAGTTTTACCATAACCCAGAGTAACCCATCTCCCCCTCCCTCTTTTTGAAAATCTCTTTGGTGCATCTAGATGCAAAGCAAAAGATGCGACGGGCCTGGAAGTCCTGGTTGATCTACGTGGTTTTTCGAAGAACCAAATTTCAGATGCAGACCACCGCCCTGGAGTTTAGGCAGCAGAGCATTTTGTGGTGAGTGAACTCAGATGCCCTGCAGTTGAGCAACGATCATTTTATCTCCAGGAAGCAGCATAAAAACCCACCTTAAAACAGTTTTGAACATAATTGATACCTAATAAATATTAACAAGTTGTTCGACTATAAGATCACTGGTTTTTGCATAATCGAAACACTAATTGATTATGCGCAATGTTCTAAACCCTGTATTAAGTATGTGTGTATATTAATTTTTTTAAAGTAAAGTGTCTCATTTAATCTTCACCATAAACTGTAAAAGAAGTTTTCTTGTACAGATTAAGATATACAGTAAGTCTCAGAAAGGTTGAGTAACTTACTCGAGCTCATGTAAGCTGTAAATGCATTTTTCTGATGCCAAACCCATGCTCCTACCTGGGCACTGTGTGTAGGATGGATAAGGCAGAGGCTTTCCAGCGAGACTGGATTGGGTTCACATCCCTCTCCCAACATGTATCATTGGGTCATTTCACCTCTCCAGGTCTCACTTTTTTCATCTGTGAAATAGGCACACCATTAAGTATCTTTCAAGGTTGTCATGGAGACACTTTTAAGATAATATTTGTAAAGTATTTTAACATAGGATGGACATACAGAAAGTTATTTAAAATAAAATAATTTTGAAATGATTTAAAATTTATTCAGCAAATATTGTAAGATTCTTATGTAATTCTACTAGCGTCTATAATGGTTATTTTTACATGATTTTATTTACTCAATGTATATTTATTGAGGGCTTAAAATGTTCCTGGTACAATATTGGGTGCTGGGGCTGCATTCAGGGAACTTATAATTCCCTGAGTGCTCTAAAAGATAACTAATGTAAAATAGCTTGAGATTTTGAAGTGCGTGACGCAACTAGCATGGCCTAGGTTAGGAGGAAAGAGATTTTGGTGGATTGGAGTGACCAGGCAAATTGTGTGTTTCTGTAAAGCAGAGGTTGCTAACTCTCATATCCTCATTACTGTTTTTAGAAAATAAGCAGAAGAGAAACTGAGACTGGAATGAAACCTGGCCCGGACAGTAGGAAAGGGAGGGATCCATCAGGACTAGAAATGTAAAAGCTACTTTTATTTGCAGGTTGTTCTGTGAACTCTCCTGGTTTTTTAAATCTTGGCAATGATTTATTATATATTCTTAAATATTTGCGTAAGCCATACAGAGCATGTTGTCTAAGGCTGGATCTGACCATAGAACCATCAGTTTCCAAACCTTCCTTGGTAGCTTTAGGACTGTCTCGATTGACGTTTTTATCCGTGACTCTAACATACCAACCTGGGCATGGTGCCAAGAGGCAGAGGGACGAGCTGAGAGTCTGAGGCCCAGCCCTCACTCCCCTTCTCTTTCCTGCATGACCTTTTTCTGACTGGTTCCATCTTCAATGTGCTCTTCGGCAGGGTGTGGTGGAGCGAGTGGAGGCGGCAGCTGGGACAGGTCCGGGTGGGACATGCTCTCTGTGCCTCAGCTGTGAAGCACAGGGCCCTGAGCCTCAAGCTGCAGGTGAGTCCTTTGTCCAAGTTGCGAAGCCCCACACCCAGGGGTGATGCTTGGAATATGGAAATGCTCGGTGAATGCTAGCCATTCACTACTCCTCCTTACCTTACTGTGTAGCTCTAAGTCTCCATCTATGGAAAGGGACCTTCTTTATTCTTGTTCTTTTTAAAAATTGTCCTGGCTGTATCAGGGAGCTCACATTGTAAGTTAGGCAAATGTCTAACCACTATGTTGTACACCTGAAACTAATAAATTATTGAATGTCACTGTAATTTAAAGAAAAAGAAGTTCAGCCTTGGCTAGATGTCTCGGTTGGAGCATCGTCCCATACACCTAAAGGTTGTGGGTTCGATCCCCAGTTGGGGCACATGTGTGAGACAACCAGTCTATGTTTCTCTCTCACATACATGTTTCTCTCTCTCCCCCTCCCTTCCTCTCTCTCTGGAATCAATGAAAAACATATCCTCAGGTTAGGATTTTTTTAAAAAGTGCAGTAACAAACAAAAACTTTAAAAAAGGCAATAAAAACAAGAAGCTCTGAGCTAAATTTAAGAGTCAGCTCCAATATACTCATCATGTCTGATAGGAAACTTGCACCACGATGCTGTATAATTAATATATGTTGAATATGATGTCACATTGTTTCATGCTTTCAGAAGTCCACATGGAAAGAAAACACTTCATGGGGTCAACTTTGTACATGGTTGGTTGGAACTGCTTATGGAAGGGTTCATATAAACACTCTCTTCTCTCTGACACTATCTTTCCTCTTCCCTGGCCTATTCTGTAATACTCTGTTCTTCCTACCCCTACTAATACATATGCAACAAAAAAGGGGAGAGGGAGTATTTATGTCCCCAAATTGTATCAACTTAATAAGGACTAAGAAATCATGATGTGAAATAAATGTGGTAAAAAATTAAAAAAAAAAAGGGTCAGCTCCAAGCAGCTAAGTGGGTCCAGAGCCCTCGCACCTCCTGTTCTCTTCTGCCCACTCCCACGTTCCAACCGAAGCTTGTCTCTCTCCACATACTTTCTGAGGACTTACCAGCCATTGTAGACATATTGACCACTGGCGGCAATGTTGGCTGCTACCTCTGGGTAGATAGTGTTAGAATTGAGTTGAATTCCTGGGCACCCTACTGGTGTCCAAGAATTGCTTGGTGGTGTGTGTCTAGGAGGGTGCTTTCTCTATATCCCCCGCCCACCCCACTTTAGAATGGGGCCCAGGGACCCAACTGAGAGGGAGAGAGAAGGAAGGGTCAGGTAGATCATGAGGTGACAAGGAGGCAGATTGTAGGGCTTTGCAGGCCGTGCCCTTTAAAGGCTTTGGCTCTTATTCCGTGTGTGTGTGTGTGTGAGGGGCTATTGCTTTGAGTGGAGAAGTGATGTGATCCCACTTACGTCTTCATAGGACCCTCTGGTTCATTACTGCTGCCTTTTGAGGAAGAAAGGAAGGGAGAGAAACTAGAGACAGTGTGTTTGCTTATGTTTTCAAGAAAAACAATGGAAAAATAAACCCCCAAAGGTAAATCAAAAAGGAAAATAATCCCTAGGGTTTTAAGACACACTGAAACAAACATACCAAGTTTGTAGCAGTGACTACACAGAGAAAACCATTACTTCAAGGGACTTCAAAATACAACATTTGGACTGTTCCTCCCTAGTGGGATGTAGGCTAAGGACACAGGACTGCTCAGAAATCTAAAACTGTATCCAGCAGTCTTACTGTTAGTAGCAGCTTTGGAATTAGGTTGAAATGATTATAGCTACATTGTAAGACAAAGCAGATAACCATGGCAGTATCATTAGGAGTCACAATTTACAGGGTAAAAGAAAAAACAAGAGCACTGTAAATCTGAAACTGGAACTGTAAATATCAATATGGACTCAAAAATTTTTTACCTAGAAAATCTACTTATTGAAAAGTCTTAGAAGTAGTGGCAATAACACAGCATTTGGCATCCTGAGAGCCCAAGCAAGTTGTGGTCTCTGCTATTTCCCACTGAAAGGAACTGAGGGGGTGTGTGTGTGTGTGTGTGTGTGTGTGTTGAGAAATGGCTGATTTCAGATCTAGAGCTGAAAATAGACACCATAAGCCTAAGGAAGTGATTTTCAATCTTTTTCATCTCCTGGCATGTAAACTAATTACTAAAATTCTGCAGCACACCAAAAATATATATTTTTTGCCAATCTAACAAAAAGTAGGTATAATTCTGATTGACTTAACAAAAACTAATAATAGTAATAACCTACTCTTTTTGCTTCACAGTGACATTTTAAAAAAAATTTTTTAAAGAGTTGATTTGAGGCCCTGGCTGGGTAGCTCAGTTGGTTAGAGCATCATCCCAGTATGCTGAGGTTGTGGGTTCGATCTCTGATCAGGGCACATACAAGAAGCAACCAATGAATGCATAAATAAGATGAACAAACGGATCACTGTTTCTCTCTCTTTCTAAAAATCAATTTAAAAAAAAAAAGGAGTTGATTTGAGTGTATTTGAGCCAAACAGACTACATGCTAGGGAAGCAAGATTTCAGATGCTCCCCAAAGTGACTTTTTACCAAAATATCAGGTGCCCATACTTGTGTATAAGGACTTCTGGTACCAAGATATAGCCCATCAGATGCAACCTTATGTGATGTACCCATTAAAATGCAACTCTGTACATGACCTATATATTGTTCAAGACGGGGCGGGGCGTTCACACTGGACTGCTGTGTGTTGGCTGTGGTCTTTTTTTAATTTGTCAATCTAAGGAAAAATAGTTCAGTGCCCCTGACTAAATAGGTGTTGCATGCTTTAAAAATTCTCGCGGCACACCTGCTGAAAACCGCTGGCCTCGGTGTAGCGTCCTGGAAAGGGCGTAAATTCACAAAGGTTAATGGATTGTATCAGGGCTCCCATAGGCTTAAGCTAGAACAGTTTGAGCATCAAAAAAGAATAATGACTATAATGGATTAAACACACATCAAGTATATAAAAATGTATGCATTCATAATGAGACATAAAAAGGAACTCATTGGTCACAATTTGTGTTGTGAGAGCTTTAATTCAATTCTTTGAAAATTAATGAAGGTAAAAATCAAGCAATTTTATCCTGCCTTTCCTATGCAAACCTCTGAGAAACGAGGTTAACGAGAGAGTAGGCTTCTTTATAGAATTCCAGCTATAATAAAAGCACTAGAATTAGAAAATCAGTGCTTGTCACTCCTAATGAAAAAGTGGATCTGGGCAGCAACCACCAGGTGAGAAGACGATGGGGAAATATAAAGGAGGGGTCGGGCTGATGCCACTGAGCAGCCTGGCGCAGAACACTGGCAGCCAGCCACGATGGGCCTCCTGATGCAGTGTGATGGGAAATGCCTAGCACCACTTGAGAAAGGTTCTTGTCTAAAAATTGGAACCTGACTCCATCAGTTCAGGGAAATACAGGGGTCAGAGGAATGAGTGTCAGGCACCTGGAGGAGACAGTCAGCCACATCTAAACTGTGGGGCATTTTATAGGGTAAATGACTTGGTATCCCTAACAAATTGGTGGCATGAGAGGGAAAAAAAAAAGGGGGGGGGAAATTGTCATATAAAATGAAGAGGTTTAAGTGACATAAACCAAAACAAACGAAAAAGGATCGCTGTGGCTGCTGCATTAAAAATAGACCATTGAATGTCAAGGCTCAAAGCAGGGAAAACAGATAAGGAGCTATTATCAAATTCCAGGGGAGATTTTGGACAAGGATGACAGCAAGTTGGTGTTGGATTCTGGGTATGTTTTGAAGGTGTTGTCCACAGGATGTGTCAATGGATAGATGAGATGTGTCCACAGGATGTGTCAATGGATAGATGAGACTCCAAGATGATGCCCATGTTTTAGGCCTAAGTGAACAGTGTCGTTGCCATTTATTGAAATTGGGCAGATGGAGGAAGTAGCAGGTTTGTGGGAAAGATTAGGAAGAGGTACATGTTTTCAGCCTGGGAGGCCTTTCGAATTCCACCAGGAGGTGCCAGGAAGGCAGTTGGATATGTGTGTGGAGTACTGAGGACAGGCCCAGACCTGGGTGTAGTTAGATCTGGGAGTCCTAGGCACGCAGCTGGTGGTGGAGAGGTTCCAGGACTGAGCCTGTGAGCTGGGGATCAGCAGCAGGAGCAGAGGGAGACCGTGATATCCTGGGAGCCGGGGAAGGACGGTTTGACCAGCTGTGTCCCATGTTTCTGGCAGTTCCAGGAAGTTGAGGGCTGCGATTTGACCTTTGGATTGGGAAACTGGAGAAATCATGGATGACAGCAGTTTCAGTACGCCTGATGGGGAAGAGGGTTCAAGGACACCTTCATGGGAGAAGAGAAATCAGGAACAGGCAGCCTTTTCTAGGAGTTTGGAAAGGAAGGGAAAGAAACGTAGTGTTAGCCGCTGGCAAAGTGGTGATCGGTGAGGTCTGAAAGGTTGGCGACCGCTGGTCTAAAGAGGGGTGCCAGTTGGTTGGAAATCAGAATTACTGATTTAAGAAGTATTTTTATGTCCTAGCTGGTTTGGCTCAGTGGATAGAGCATTGGCCTGCAGACTGAAGGGTCCCAGGTTCCATTCCGGTCAAGGGCACATGCCTGGGTTGTGGGCTCAATCCCCAGTAGAGGGTGTGCAGGAGGCAGCCAATCAATGATATTCTCTCATCATTGATGCTTTTCTCTCCCTCTCCCTTCCTCTCTGGAAAAAAAAGGATTTTTATGACAGTATGCTACCTCCCACCCACCCCTACTTTTTATTTTTAACAAATACCAAGTCACGGGAAAGGTGTATACTATCTTCTGTTCACTAGTTTAAGCATTGTTTACATCTTGCCATATTTGCTTTAAGTATATCAATGTATTTTCTGAGACACTTTAAAGTTGCAGACATAAAGTTTACACTACTTTAGCTTATTATCTCCTAAAAATAAGGATGTTTCCCTACATAACCACAATATCATTGTATCCATGAAATTTAATATTGATACAATAATAACTAACATAGTTTATATGCAGATATACATATACAGATATACATATATTGTTGCTATTTCAGTGTCAGGTCCAGGTCCAATGAAGGGTTACCCATTGCTTTTGGTTTTCTTTCTTTTTTTTAAAATTGATTTCAGAGAGGAAGGGAGAGGGAGATAGAGATAGAAACATCAGTGATGAGAGAGAATCATTGACGGGCTGCCTCTTGCACGCCCCCTACTGGGGGTCGAGCCCGCAACCCAGGCATGTGCCCTTGACTGGAATCGAACCCGGGACCCTTCAGTCCGCAGGCCGATGCTCTATCCACTGAGCCAAACCAGCTAGGGCTGCTTTTGGTTTTCACATCCCTGAGGGATATATCAATATTGTTTAGGATGGGAGAAATAATAGCACATTCATATGCTGATTTTAAAAATCTAGTAGAGAGTGAAAATCAATGATGTAGAAGTCGGGGGAATGGCCAAAGAGATCTTCTTGAGAAGATGAGAGAAGGTGGGATGTATCCTTAGTGGGAGGGATGACCTTTGATGGGAGCACGGACAGTTTATCCAGAGTTCACAGGAGAGCAGGCAGAGCCTGTGGGCAGGTGGGTGGGTAGAGTGGGGGGAGCTTGAGAAAATTCTTTTTTGATTGCCTTTATTTTCTTGGTGAAATAGGAGGAATGGTATTCAGCTGAGAGGAAAGGAAGGTGAAGAGGTGGTACAGGTTTGAGAAGGTACGAAGTCTTGTCTGAGACAGTCATCTTCCACCTAGGGCACGAGTCTCGCTGAGCGTGCTTGGAGGTCTCCTGAGGGTGTGCGTTACGGGTCGTCCTCTGGGGTCCTTTTGTGGACCTCAGCTTCGGCCGATAAAGTTCCTGAAAACTAACACGTCTGAGAAAGGGCCTCTTGACAGCAGGCTCGTCCCACTGAGGAGGAAAAGGCAGGCTCTCACCTGTCCCAGATCCGAATGCATCAGGTCACCCCTGCAGTTGTCCCTGCTTCTTGTCTGCTCATTGGTTTGATGATTCATTTTTATTTTTGTTCTTTATCCAGAAAAAACAACTTACTTTTTGGAAGCAGAATGACCCTCTTAAAGATCCTTTCACCCCAAATTCCCATAGCTTATGATCCTGCTTAGGGATTGCCACTTCATTGTGTCTGATTTTTACCTTTCCTGTGCGTGTGTGTGTGTGTGTCTGTGTCTGTCTGTTTCCCTCACCTGTACTTCACCTCTGCTTTCCTGCCTCTCCTTTTTGATCGTCGTCTTTTCTTTACTTTTCAGGCTTGGTCACGGTGGCAGGAACAGCTCCTGCATGTCCAGAGAGAGAGACAGAAGCTGGTCTGCGCAGTGAAACACCATCAGCACTGGCAGAAGCGCAGATGTCTGAAGGCCTGGCTTGACTACCTGCAGGCCCGGAGGGTAAAGAGACAGCAGAACGGTGAGCGGGAAGTCCCGGGCTCGAGAGACAGAGGGTCGGGTCACAATTTCCACTTTCCTTCCGCCAGTGGAGCTAATTCATTAAGGAGAGAGAGCACCAGAGTATGCCCCAAGTCCTGGTAAAGGGAGATTGAGGAGGAAAGTATGTAATCCTCAATTTACACTTATTTTCTTCTGTGCATATATTTTATTCAGTAGGGTTTTAAAAAATATTTTTTAATTGATTTCAGAGAGGAAGAGAGAGAGAGAGAGAGAGAGAGAGAGAGAGAAACATCAATGATGAGAGAGAATCATTGATCGGCTGCCTCTCCTGCACTCCTACTGGGGATCGAGCCCACAACCAGAGCATGTGCCCTTGCCTGGAATTGAACTTGGGACCCTTCAGTCTGCAGGCCAGCTCTCTATACACAGCCAAACCAGCTAGGGCTTCAGTAGAGTTTTAAAGATAACTATATATGGTTAATATGATACATGCAATTTTGTATGTGGCTTTTTTCCCCATACAACTAACCTGTACTTCCCTGTGTCTTTATTCTTCATAAATGCTACATTCTTCTTAGTGGCTGTACTTAATAGGGTGGCTTATCTTAGCCATTCTTCTGTCGATGGGTATTTGGGTTGTTCTGTTTGTCCCCAGTTACAGGGATGCCTGTGATTTAGATGGTGAGTCGTGTTAGCTCTGTGCCAATCGTTTCTTTACCAGTGAGAGTTCAGAAGTAATAATACATGCATAGGTCATGGTCGTTTCTTTAGTGTACACAGAAATGACTCAAGCTCTGTGCCCGATGCCGGGTCAGGCTCTCCAGCGTTCACCTCAACCTCCCTGCAGAAATCTCTAGGCTGCTGCGTTCTGGGGAGAGTGAACGTGTCCTTTGAGAGTAGTGACGGACCACTGCCTGGTTGCCCAAGCCCAGAGCGTTAGGATTGATGAGCTGCAGACTAACGTTCCTCCAGTTGCAACATTTCGTCCAGGACCCACTCCCTTTCACTTCCCGGACGTCAGCTCCTCAGGCCCTTAGCTAGTCAGTGTTCAAAGGGAGTGAAGCTCGCAGCCTGCATCAGCCTGACGGAGAGCTCCACAAGCCGTGGCCAGCAGTTGACCGAATGGTGTGTCATGGACTTGGTCCCTGAAGTCCTGTCCAGGAGACATTAGCCAAGAGGCAGAAATAGAGTGGAGTCTGAAAGCAGCAGTCACCGCTCTTACTCGTCAGTAGTGACTAAGAGCCTCAGTGCTTTGATTTCATAGCATCCTCTTCCCTGAGATGCCACACCTTTTCTCTTTTCTTGGACAGAAGAGATGTGATTAAGGGATTCCTGAGGTCCCTCCCATGTTCAGAAACCATGTAATCCAGGGTTCCTCGTGAGAACTGCTTGGAGCCCTGCTGTCTGCTTGTGGTGGGGTCAGCTGGTGTGAGGGATGCTGCCTGCTCACTGCCCAGGCGGGAGGGGCAGTAGCAAAGTCCCGTTCTGTGTTGCAGAGATGGCTGAGCGATTCCACCATGTCACGGTGCTTCAGACGCACTTCTGTGATTGGCAGTGGGCCTGGCAGTGGAGGCAGAGCTGGCACGCTCGCCACGCCCGGGTGCAGGCGCTGGCCGGCAGGGTGGTGCTGCGGCGGGCCTTCACTCACTGGAAGCACTGTATCCTTTTCAGCCCCGCGGCCGTCCGCTGCCAGCCAGGGCCGCGTGAGCTCAGCCGCCTGTACGACAAGGGTCGGGACACACGGGCAGCAGTTCTGAACACTTTCGTAGTCCTGCTCTCTGTTGACTTCTTTTAGAAATTTTCGTTTAATTGGGGCTATTCATACAAAAGAGTCCCTCAGTCCCTGCAGCCAGAACCCTTTGGTGGGTCAGCAGGATTGTACCGTGTGGGGTGGGAACCCTGAGGATACAAGAGGCCTTAACTCCTGGCGGACGTGCTGCTGTGTGCAGAGGAGGCTGCCCGGTGGAAGGGGGCAGAGGAGCACTGTCGGCACCGCTTGCTGGTAAGCGGGTAGCCCTGCTCCACTCGGGCCCTGGACCCACATGCTCTTTCAGTGCCTCTGGGCATGTGAGCCCTCCCCTATGTGGGCGTCACCCTGGAGCCCTCCCCTATGTGGGCGTCACCGTGGAGCCCTCCCCTATGTGGGCGTCACCCTGGAGCCCTCCCCTATGTGGGCGTCACCGTGGAGCCCTCCCCTATGTGGGTGTCACCGTGGAGCCCTCCCCTATGTGGGCGTCACCGTGGAGCCCTCCCCTATGTGGGCGTCACCGTGGAGCCCTCCCCTATGTGGGTGTCACCGTGGAGCCCTCCCCTATGTGGGCGTCACCGTGGAGCCCTCCCCTATGAGGAGCCCTCCCCTATGTGGGTGTCCCTGTTTTCACTCTGCATCAGAGATGGTAATGGGGGGGGGCCGAGGGGTTTGGAACTGTAAAGGAATCTTAGGGATGTTGTAGTCCTGGGGTCTTTTACTGGTACACGGTGGGCCCCCGTTTAATGGTGGAAGCCTAATCTGTGAAATTGATCAAAGAAGAGATGCGGAGGATGGGGGAAGGTCTGGGCATAGAACCTGTTCTCTCCCCGACCCTCGCCAACACTTTCAGTGTCCCGGGGGCTCCACAGAGCACAGTGTGAGAACCCCTGATTCCTTCACTCCTGTCTCGGGAAACTGAAGCCCAGACCGTGGGGGAATGGGCTTGGCTTAAGCCACAGGAGAGACATCGATGGGCCTGGAGCCAGGCCCACGTGTCCTGCCCCTTCCCCAACCCCTGACTTACCAAGGATTCCTTCCCTTCCACTCTTGCAAAACTGCATTTATAATTGCAGGTATAGACGTGACCCCACGTAGTTTAAAACAAAACATCATAGGCTAACAGTCTGTCTCCGTCCTGAGAGGCAAAGTTGATATTTTCCACCTTTGTCTGTGGTGGTCCCATCTGGGCCATGGGGTCTCTGCTGGTCAGCGGGAGGGCGTGTTGTTCCTGTGCATCACTGTGCACAGCAGGGAGGGGTTCCTCAGCTGTTTATTAAGTGCCTACTGTGCGGCCTCACCTACTGTGTGTGCATCAGACTCCCAGTTGACACGCAGCAGAGAAACGCTCTCAGGGACCTGGGAGCAGCTGTGACTGAGCTCCTGGCCACCGGACTCGGGCGCTGCTGTTACTGTTGCAGCCACTTAGATGGGTGACCCGTGTGTCCTTCTGCCTCCACAGCACTTCTGCTTTAGAGCCCTCAGAGGCAACGTGACCTGCGTCCGCCTCCAGCGCATGAGAAGGAATCTCGCTCACCAGCAGCACGACGTCGGGGTGAGGGCCTTCTCCTGCCACAGGGGCCCTCCTGGCGGCCCTTCTCTTGTTAACCTTTGTGCCTACGGATTTGTCCCCAGACCCATAGATGCTGAAACCTTGGAGCTCGTCTCCTCAATACTCCATCCCAGCCAATAGAGAAACCTGGTTTAATCCTCATTCTTATCTGTTGGCTAAGAAAGTTGGTGTTTGAATCACAGGTCAGGGACTGTGGCTTCCAACCCTGACCCAGTGAATATGGTTTAAGCCCCCACTCCAGGCAGCTCTGGTTGGTTTGCACTGTACGTCTGTCTGTACAGCTGTTCTCGTCAGGGGTGGCTTACCTCAGGACGACAAACATTCTGTCTCTACTTAGAGATTGTGTTTGTGGGTGCAGAAGGATGGGGTTTTCTTGTTTTGTCTTTTTTTTTAAAAATTGAGTTTTTAGAGAGAGAGGAAGGGAAAGGGAGAGAGAGAGAAACATCGATTGGTTGCCTCCTGTAGCCGCCCCAACTATGGATCAAACCTGCAACCTGGGTACGTGCCCTGACCTGAAATCGAACCTGTGGCCCTTCGGTTCACAGGATGATGCTTCAACCAACACAGCCGCACCGGCCAGGGCTCTTGCTTTGTTTTTGATTGTGAAAATGTTCAGATGCATAGAAAAACATAAAGAGCAGTTTGATACACATAATGAAATGTATCATATTAACCATTTTTAAGTTTACAGTCCAGTGACGTTAAGCACATTCACATTGTTGTGCAGCCATCACTGCCACCTCCATCTCAGAACTCTTCTCATCTTGCAAAACTGAAACGCTGTCCCCATTGAACAGCCCCCATTCTCCTTCTCCCTAGCCCCTGGCAACCGCCATTCTCCTGTCTCTAGGAATTTGACTGCCCTGGGTCCCTCCTATTTGCAGTGCTAGCCCTTTGTGACTGGCTTATTTCACTCAGCATCATGTACACTTTTTTTAAAAAAATGACATTGACTTTTTGAAAAGGAACACCAGTTATTTTGTACAGTTTTCCAATGTTCTCGATTTATCTGTTTCCTTTGGATGACATTTGATTGTCCTTTTTTCTTTCTATGTAACTTCCATAAACTAGAAGTCAGATCTAAGAGCTTGATGAAATTGAAGCTAAACATTTTTTTTGGCAAGACTACTTCATAGGCAGTAAAATGTGCTAAGATCGCTTCTAATTTCTACAACGGCATTGTCGGCCGCTAGGCCCTGATGAGAAGTAGCTCCTGATTTCCATAGATTGGAAGACCCTTCCTTTTGCTTTTTGGGTTGGCCCAGAATAGCTCCATGTAGCCTCACCCTAGTCATCCCACAAGCCTGTTGTATGTTTCATGCTCCCAATTGAGGTCATTCCTGCTTTGGGGACCTTACAGTCTTTTGGTGTGGGGGTTTGCTAACTAACAGGCTAAGAGAGATTAGTTTGCGGTAATAAATTTTTGCTTCTTTCCTGTTTTGTTTCAGCTGCTGCGCCGGTTCTGGAACCTCTGGCAATCTCGGATCGAGCAGAGGGAGGAGAGAGCGCAGCGCCCCTTACTGCAGGCTGCCTGGGACCACCACAGGTAGGGACTCTGGCTATCGCCTGGGGCTCTCTCGGGACCGCCCGGACAGATTCGCTGTTCCCCAGGAGTGAATGCTTACCCCTCCGTGTGCCCCTGAGCAGGTTCAGGCAGGCCCTGCGGTAACCATTGGTCCTGAGCGTGTGTTCTCTTGGCTGCTCAGAGGAGAGGTAGAATGAGGATGTTTGTACCGGCTCTTGGCCACCGTGGTTTGAAGCATGTGCCTGCTGGCTCGCCGCCTCAGTCCTTGGGGCTCTAATGGTGTTCACGTTGTAGAAGTCATGCGTTAGTGCTGTTAAAGAGAAGGCTCAGGCCCTGGCCGGTTTAGCTCAGTGGATAGAGCATTGGCCTGCAGACTGAAGGGTCCCAGGTTCAATTCCGGTCAAGGGCATGTACCTTGGTTGTGGGCACATCCCCGGTGGGGGGTGTGCGGGAGGCAGCTATTCGATGTTTCTCTCTCATCGATGTTTTTAACTCTCTATTTCTCTCCCATCCTCTCTGTAAAAAATTAATAAAATTAAAAAAAAGAAGGCTCAGGCCAGGGGCATATTTTGGTGCTGTCTTGAGGGGTGCAGAGAGTGTCCTCAGTTTTTTAGAGTTAATCGTTCCGTTAAAATAAGTATGTGAGTGTACACATGTCCATTAGGAGAAACTTGGTGTCCAGGAAGGAAGGTAGAGAGTTAAATAAAAGCTACCTGGGACCCTCCTCCAACCCCTTGGTGTTGCGCTGCAGAGGTAACCACTATCAGTTTTTGCTGCCAGACTTGTTTAGTGTATCCCCTTAAAAAGCCACTTTAATCCACCTAATGTGCACAGTTATAGGTCTGATTTTGGAGCATTTTTTCCTTTTTTTTTTTTTTTAAAGGGGAGTGGTGAGAGAAGGACAGGTGTCTTTTTATTTTATTATTATTTTTAATTGGTTTCAGAGAGGAAGGGAGATGGAGAGACAGAAACATCAGTGGGAGAGAATCACTGATCAGCTGCCTCCTGCACGACCCCCCACTGGGGGTCTCCTAGAATGAAACTCATGGGGTGCCTTTAACACTCATGATATAACTACACTGAATCTACCTGCCTCAGAACAAAACAGAAACGCTGGAACCTGGAAGTGGGCTGGGCAGCACCTTGGTGTTCTGTGTTTTATTTCAGAAGAACATTGCTACGCAGGTGTGTCAGGTGGTGGTTACAGCGTATGCAGAAGAGGCGAGACAAGCAGGTAGGGAGCACTTCACCGCAGGTCGCTCTGCTGGCTTACACTCTAGTTACGTTTCCTTTGCTTTGAAAAGATTCTTGTAGCCCAGCCGCTGTGGCTCAGTGTGGAGCATTGACCTATGAACCAGGAGGTCATGGTTTGACTCCTGGCCAAGGGCACATGCCGGGTTGCAGGCTTGATCCCCAGTGTGGGGCCTGCAGGAGGCAGCCGGTCCATGAATCTCTCTCATCATTGATGTTTCTCTCTCTCTCCCTGTCCCTTCCTCTGTGAAATCAATAAAAAGAGAAAGGTCATTTTCTTTTTTAATGTAAAGTACAAGTAAAGGTCACTCGTTTTACTTCAGCTGCTACAGGCCAGAGCAGACAGGCACTTCCAGCAGAGAGCCCTGCCCGCAGCCTTCCAGGCGTGGAGGAGACTGTGGCGATGGCGCCTGCAGGAGAGCGTCCTGGACGCCAGAGCAGCACGCTTCCACAGGTACGCGCAGGGCGGCGTCGCTTCCACAGCTACGCGCAGGGCGGCGTCAGGGTCTGACTCGGCCACCACACGGCCATTGCGGTGCCTTTCAGCCTCGCAGCCCCCGGGCCCAGGCTCTTCCTGGATTTTCTCTAATTGATTTCTCTGTGAAATCAATGTGCTCTCACTGATCTCATCTCGCAGGAAGACGGCCAGCCTCCTCCCCAGGGAAACGTTTGTCCAGCTTCATTGCAAATGCTTTCTGAGCAGGCTGGGTTTTATGCCCCTCCCCTCATTACAAGCCACAGTGCGCTCCATTAAAACTGCCCATGAGCGTCTGGATCCGAGTGTGGGGGACCTTGCATTGCTTTGGCAGGCCCCCTGGAGTGTGATTTCCCTGCTGCGTGTGGTCCCTGCTCCGCTAGACCTGACTGTGGAGTCTTGAAATGAGGACAGGCGAGGAGCAGAGCTACCTCTTTTTAGTGGCCACAGGGGCAAACGCGCCCAACAGCAGGTCCTTCCTGCATGTGGGTGGAATGTATTGGAATGATTCACCGCTAGCTGTGTCTGCCACTGTGGTGGGCAGGGTGTGATGGGAGAAAGGAAGCCACCAATCGAGAGACTCATGTGCCTGTGCCATCGTCATCGCGTTAATAACGTCCATCTCCCGGCAGTCCTGAGAGAACCAGTTTACATGGCAAATGACCCACCCGGTAACGCAGGCCGTCGTTAGCAGAGCCCGGGTTTAAACTCAGCTCCCGGACTCCAAAGTCCAGGGAGGGAGCTCTTTCTAAAGACTTTGCGGGAGATAAGACTGTTACGCAAGAAACTACTGAAGAACAAACAGTTCCAGAGAACAGATCCTCGTGTCCTCAGCTGTGTCAGCCACAAACTGGAGGGCTCAGCGCTAGTGCTGAGGGAAGGACCCGGGGCAGGCGTGGCTGTGAGCCGGGGGCTGGGGATGGGTGGCCGAGTGGACAGATGAGGACAGGACTGAGGCGCTGGCCTGATCCTGTAGATCAGTCACGGGCAGGTGCGTGCAGCCAGTGAAATGACAGCTTTGGAGATTGCCCTGATGGTGTAGGTCAGCTTAGGACAGAGGCGGGAGGGAGGGACACGCTTTGGGAGAAGTGGCCGTGATCTTGACTAGGAGGATTCGATCCTCGGCAGGTGGGGCGAGGCAGCCAGTTGATGTGTCTCTCACATTGATGTTTCTTTTTCTCTCTCCCCTCCTCCACTCTCTCTAAAAATTAACGGGAAAATGTCCTCACGTGAGGATTAACAAAAACACACTTTTCAGTTACAGTTCACACACAGTGTTACATTTGTTTCAGCTGTACAACATGGTGATCAGATGTTTACATGCTTCACTCAGTGGTCAGTGAAAAGTCTAGGTCTCGTCTAGAGGTGACAGAGCAGTGGTTCCCACACTTACCTCCCTGTCTGCCGGCTGCTTCCGGGGCAGCCTCAGGCCTGCTCAGCGGCCTTGGGGGCCAGGCATCTGGTTTTGTTTGTTTGTTTTGTTTGATATATTTGCTGATTTCAGAGAGGAAGGGAGAGGGAGAGATAGAAATATCAATGATGACAGGATCATTGATTGGCTGCCTCTTGCACGCCCCCTACTGGGGATCAAGCCTGCAACCTGGGCATGTGCCCTTGACCGGAATCGAACCCGGGACCCTTCAGTCTGCAGGTCGACGCTCTATCTGCTGAGCCAAACCAGCTAGGGCCAGGCATCTGTTTTTCACGGCTCTGCCCAAGGATGTGTGTCCTGCGGGTCAGCCTGGCCTGGAGCAGCTTTCGCTAGGAACCGTGAGCACTGCGGTAACTCAGCATGGACTGGAGGAGAACAGTCTCAGAGTCTTGCTCACACTCTGAGTGCCTGGCTGGCACCAGAAACACTTGGAAAGAATTGGGTGGTTGGGGGTTTTTGGCTATTTTTCCTGTTCTTCCCCTTTCCTTTCTCCCTAGATAAGCTTATTTGTCTCTTAAAAGCACAGTGTAAGAGGAAAATCCATTTGGAACTTCTCATTCTATTATTATTTACATAGGGAGACATTAGAGAAGCAAGTATTTGCTGTTTGGTGGCAGAAGATGTTTCGGCATCAAGAACACCGCTTGGCAGAGAGAATGGTACGTGGCCTCCCCTGAGGAGATGCGATCCAAGCCTTTGCATTCACTGCCTCCTCTCCTCAGGACGTTGCTTGGGACCCAGACCCCCTTAAGGACGTCCTGCCTGTGACCAGCACTCGGGGCAGGGCCAGGGTCTGGGGCATTGGTTTCCTCTGCACAGGTGGCTTCTGGGCGAGGGCAGCTGGCTCCTGAGTGTTTCTTCTGCCTCGTCGTTCTGGCTCCGGTACCCCTCCGACCTGACCCCTTCTGTTCTCTCCCTGCCATCGTCCCGCAGGCCATCCTTCACGCGGAGCGGCAGCTCCTGTGCAGGTGCTGGTCCACGTGGCACCGGCGGGCGGCAGCACACCGCCAGGAGCGGCAGTGGCAAGCAGTGGCCCGTGCCCACCACCGCCAGGCGAGGCTCAGGACGGCTTTCTCCACTTGGAGGGAGAGCGCCCGAGGGCTCAGATCAGAGTGAGTGGTCGCTTTTCTGCCTCTGGCTTTTCCCATCTCAGACCAGCTTTTTTTTTTTTTTTTTTAATGTTTTTATTGATTTTTGGAGAGAGAGGAAAGAGAGGTAGAAACATCAATGATGAGAGAGAATCTTTGATCGGCTGCCTCCCACGCACCCTCTCCTGGGGACCCACAACCCGGGCATGTGCCCTGACCTGGAATTGAACCGGTGACCTCTTGGTTTCTGGGTTGATGCTCAACCACCGAGCCACACCGTCCGGGCTCAGACCAGCTTTGATTGTAGTAGCAGCACTGTCAGATCTGAGTGCCCAGGCAGAGGGTCACGTTAGCCTAGACCAGTGATGGCGAACCTATGACACGCGTGTCAGAGGTGACACGCGAACTCATTTTTTTGGTTGATATTTCTTTGTTAAATGGCATTTAAATATATAAAATAAATATCAAAAAAATATAAGTTTTTGTTTTACTATGGTTGCAAATATCAAAAATTTTCTATATGTGACACGGCACCAGAGTTAAGTTAGGGTTTTTCAAAATGCTGACATGCCAAGCTCAAAAGGTTCGCCATCACTGGCCTAGACTCTGGTTTTAAGTTCCGGAAATTCAATCTGAAACAGTCTGAGCACAACCAGGGCTGTGGTGAGAGGACCTTCACGTGCCTGTGCATCTGGGTCCTGTGCGTGGGCGAACCCTGCTTGCTGGTTGGGGCCCATGTGAAGTGACCGTGGCCAAGGGACAGACTAACGGGCTTCCTTGGGGGTCATTGACCCTCCCCAGCACAGAGCAGAGCTGTAGCCAGGGCCACGGGCCGCAGGTTTTGCTACCACGTGGTTAGTGGGGACAGAGCCCGCGGGCGCATTGCAGGCACTTGTCCTGCTTCAGGCCTTTCTGGATCCCTTTGGGGCTGTGAGGCTCTCCCCCACTCAGCTCGGCCACATGCTGCCTCCTGCACGTGACTAGGCCTCGGTGGTACTTGGAACCCCGTGAGGTCATCTGCAAAGACGTGATCACATGTGCACGCTCCTGGGTGAAGAGCCCAAATCCTTTGGCCGTTCTTCAGAGTGGAGCTTGACTCCCCCACATTTAAGAACCACGAGGCAGGAGCCAGGGAGTGTGAGGGGCACCCTCGGCTGGGCCCTGGCTGGTCTGGGTGCAGCACTGAGCGCCCACTCTCTCCCCACAGGAAGACGGGCGGGGTGCTGGCGGCAGCGTTCCTCTCAGCGCGGCTCCTGCGCGGGGCCTGGCACCGGTGGAGGGAGGTGAGCTTCGGCACAGGTGCCACCCCGTGTGGCTGGGGACAGGTGGAGCTGGGCGTCAGTGACTCAGCCACAGGACGGGCTCATCCCCCATCCCTCTGAGACCTCAGGCCTCTGAGCGTGGGGGGGGTGCGGGCAGCAGATGAAAATGTGAACCTGGCCTCCCGAGATGATAGACTCAGAATCCCTTGTTCTTTTACGCTCTGGGCTGTTCCTACCTGAACTCCCTGAGCCTGAAATTCCTGGTCTAACCATGATAGGCACCCAGCCCTGGGCAGAAACGTTCACGCTCACATTGCCGGAGCATTTACCCCAAGTCAGGCCCTGGCCCCATTGATCCCCGCAAAACCCCCAACGGTACCTATTTATAGATGAGGGATCGGGGGCTCCCAGGTGTCCTGCCCTCCCCCAGCTCACCCAAGCTGCGTGTACCTGGAGGCAAAGCTGAGCCTGCCCTCCTCGGCCCTCCCCTCTGGCCGGGCCTCTGTCCGCAGTGCCTGACCCTGCGGGGCGCCGAGCGGCAGAAGCTGATGCGCGCAGACCTGCACCACCAGCACACCCTGCTGCGCCGGGCGCTGCACACCTGGGGGGTAGGCGCTGCTGCTTCCTCCTCGCCCCCTTGCCTTGGGGGATGGGGACCCTGAAGGCGGTTTCCCTTCCTGTTCTTCCCGCCCCTCAGAGCAGTCATTCCACCAGAGCGAGTGTCCTGGACGGGGTCTTACAGCACAGCGCTCAGTCCTTCCCTCCTCGCTCAGCAAACACAAACCAGAAAAGTAAACACGGGCTGTCTAGGCTCCAGCCTTCTGTTCAGAGTGGCCTGTGCCCAGGAGCCCAGGGATCTGACTGTGGGTGAGGCTGAGGGGGACAGTCCTCGCCCTGCTGTCGGGTGGTCTCCCAGCCGGGGGCTTTGTGGCCTCTCTGCCCCTCTGGTGGGTGCGAGCTCTGGGCATGGAGAACCCCTGCGGCCTGGGAATGGAGAGAGCGTGGCCCAGGGCGGCTTCCAGTCCTGGTCTCCTGCAGGCTTACCAGAGTCGAGTGCGGAGCGTCCTTCAAGAGGTGGCGGCCAGGGAGAGCCAGCACCAGAGGCAGCTGCTGCGGTGAGTCTCCCAGGTCCCGGGCCGCCCGAGCGTGGGGGCCAGGCTCCTGACCAGGCAGGTTGGGGAGTTTTGTCCGGGGCAGGCACAGGACGGGCCTGACTGCCGCGTGCAGCTCACAGCGTAGCTCTGGCTTTTCCACAGCCAGCGCTCCGTTCACGGTTCCCCCCTTGTGCCCGGAGCCCCTGCTACGTGCAGGGCCGGGCCCCTGGGAAGCAGCTCACCTGCGTGTCTGAGGGCCCCGCGTGCCCTGCTCTGAGCGCTCCCCCTCCCACTCAGGCCTGAAGGAGGCACCGGTGTAGCACCTCCGGCTCCAGAGGCTGTGATGGCTCCCGTGGCCTCTCGGCTCCCAGTCAGTGGCCTCCCCGCTTGGCTCTCCATACCTTTCCCTGACTCCCACGGCACCTCTCACCACCAGCACCCTCTGTGTCCGGGAGGCCTTTGGTCACCTGCACCGCTCGGCGCCAGTCCCCCAGCCCGTCCTCCAGTCCTGCTAAGCCACGCTCTGAACTCACTCCTACCGCAGGCCTCCCTCCGTCCGCCCTTCCGTTTCCTCCTCCTGTGTCTGTTCACTGCACACTGTGTCAGGCCACCTGTGCGTGAGGGGCCTGGGGACTTGAAACACCATTGTCCCTCCTTCAGGGCCCTGAATGTCCATTCAGCTCCCCAGACAGCGTGGCATGGGGAGATGGAGCCCTGCACTGACTCCTGGGTCACAGCATGACTCTCCTGTCCTGTCATCACCTGTTACAACGCTGTGTTCCCTGGAGTGCACACATGTGCGAGGATGTGGCCTTTGGTCTTGTCCACTGCATGGTCCCCAGGGCTGCCCCATCCCGGCACAGGGCAGGGCTCAGCAGCCGTGGGGAGCACGTCCCAGTCAACATAAACACGGCCGTGGGGAAACGTTCTGGGCAGAGGGTGTCCTTGATTGGGGGTGGGAGGGGGCCGCGGAACCAGCAGTGATCCCCAGGAACCTCACCCCATCTCTCCACACTGGTGCCCCCCACCCCCGTCCTGGCCTGTGCACCTGCAGGTGTGTGTTACGTCGCTGGAGGGAGAATGCAGCAGTCTGCATGGAGGAAGCAAGGAAAACCTCTCGAGCGAGGGCTCACTACCGAAGGGGCCTGTGCCTCAAGGTGAGGGCTCTGCAAGGCGGTGGCGTGGGAGGTGGTGCCAGGGATTCGCACTGAACAAGGAACTAGAAAACGGGGTAACGTCCTTGCCATGTGAGCAGGCGGGCTTTCTGTTTATTGAATTACGAGCCAGTGTTCATTAAAACAGAATAGCACCTAGTGAGCAAGCTGCTTGTGTCACAACTAGTACTTTCCACATGTGTGGGATTTCCCACGGGACAGACCGGCAGTCACGGTGCCATCTGAGCGAAGAGGACACTGGCTCCTGCTCCTCGGCCTCAGGTGTTGTGGCTGCGGGACTTACGGGAAAGCCTAGAGCAGCGGTTCTCAACCTGCGGGTTGAGACCCCTTTGGGGGTCGAACGACCCTTTCACAGGGGTCGCCTAAGACCATAGGAAAACATATAATTACATATTGTTTTTGTGATTAATCACTATGCTTTAATTATATTCAATTTGTAACAATGAAATTGGGGTCACCACAACACGAGGAACTGTATTAAAGGGTCGCGGCGTTAGGAAGGTTGAGAACCACTGGCCTAGGGCATCCCGGAATGTGAGGCTGTTGGTTGTCATCGGTGGGAAGTGGCCCCCAAATGCCACACGGTGGGGCCTGGTTTCACATGCTGGGGGGGGGGAGGGTGTGGCAGGACGTGGCTGTGGGAAGACGACCTGTTACAAGACAGAAGGGACTCAAGTGACAGGTGGCCCTGGGTGCAGGGACGCTTTAGAAGGAAGCGGTTGCGGGAGCCCAGCTGGCAGGCCTGGTAGGGGCAGCTCCTGACAACTCTGACACGTCCGCAGTGGAGAGCGATGTGTGGTCCAGCCCAGGCTGTTCTCAGGAAAGCACCGAGGCCGGCATGCGGGTCCCCTGCCCTGGAGGGAGGGTCAGGACTCTGCTTGGCTTTACGGCCTTTTTGGGGTGAATGGAGTTTGTGATCGTTTGGGGAGCAGGCACCAGGTGTCCCCTGGATGTTCGACTTCTTTTCAAAGTGTCCTACTGTGACTTCGTAGGTCTCGTAGGAAGTGTACACGTGAAGTATAGTCTCCATATCAGAATGGAAGCCCGTTCGCGTCCTCATGGCGCGGGGTGACGCTTAACTCTTGGTAGGGAAGGCCGCCCCTGAGGTCTGGGCTCCCCTGTTGCCTGCCTGTGGGTGGCATGTGCCTCCTGGAACGTGTGGCAGCGCCATATGTCTGCCGCGTGGCCTCCTTCCCTGAGGAGCTGCCAGCAGAGCACGGTGTCCCCAGGAAGTCGGACACACTGTGACTGCCCCTCTGCGCTTCGTCTGCCCGCAGGTCTTGACCCGGTGGCGGGAGGCCGCGGCGGTGCAGATCTACCGCCGGGAGCAGGCGGACTGTGCCCTCCGGGAGGCCCAGCGAGTGCTGGCGAGGGGTAAGCGGGCCCTGGAGCTGAGGGAAGGGTGTGAAGGACCCAGGACACTAGTTGCCCTGCAGTCTTGTCTCCTCTCACGTGGGGGTTTCCTGTTGCTGAGGTAACAGCACTGCAGATGCTGGCTGTGCAACCTGGGCCCGTCCTCGGAGCCCCTATTTCTCCATCTGTAAAGTGGGGACAAGGCTCCCTGCGTCTCGGGGTGCCATGAGGGCCAGGCAGTGTCGGCATTGGTACTAACGCTTGGCCTCCAGCCCGTGAGCGCAGCCTTCCCTGCCCCGCCCGTGGGTGCTGGAGGGCACCCTATCTTGGCATCAGTGCCCTGGTATCAACCCTCTTCTGTTGTCTCTGAAAGACACTTCTCTCAGGGCCTGAGAAAAGGAAAAATCCAAAGTAAAATAATGAGCAGGAGAAAGTGAGACTTGGTGACATAGAAAGAATGCAGGCCACGGCCCTGTCTGGCTTGGCTGCTCGCCGGTCTCTGCGCCTCAGTTTCCTCCCGCAGAGCAGGCCGTCTGTTGGGCCCAGGGCCTTCCGGGCCACGAGGCGCTCGTGCAGCCCTGTGGGCCCTGACACACCTGTGGTCTCTGAGGCTCGTGGGCCCACGGGACAGGTGCACCAGCAGAGAGCAGGCCTGGTTCCGGTCCCGGTGCTCAAGGCTGTTGAGGTTCCCGGAGCTGTCCTCAGAGGCATGTCCATCTGTGGTGATCTCACCCCGTGTGGCTGACACCCCAACACTGCCCCCCAGGGCCTTCTCCATTCTCCACGCTCAGCTTTGCCCATGACATAGTCGTTCATATAGACCTGACCAAGGAGCACACTGACTCGGACCTGCCGTAGGCTGTCTCAGGACCTGGTTTCGGCGCTGGCGGGCCCAGGGCTGGAGGGTAGCCCTGCAGCGAGCCCAGCTGGAGAGGGCGGCGCGGCATTACCGTCGGCAGCTTCTGCTGCAGGGCCTGGCCCGCTGGAAAGTGTACCACCTGGGCTGCGTCAGGAAGAGGGTGAGGCAGCGGCAACGCCCCCCCCCCCCCCCTCCCGGTTCCCTTGTGTGGTGGAGCCTCCCAGGCCAGGAGGAGGGCGCTTCCGGGGAGGAGAGGTCCTTTCTGCAGAACTCACAGTACCAGTCGGGTGCCGGGTGGTCTCTGGTCCTGTGGGCACACGGTTCAGGAGCCTCCAGGCATGGCTGGGGGGACCGAGGTTAAAGGGGTCTCTCCAGGTGAAAGAGAAACCTGGCTCACTCGGAATCATGGCCTGTCCGAGCCGGGGCACCTGGCAATGGGAGAACCATTCGCTTGGTTGGGGAGCCTCACCTGTGGCTGCCCCGGATGGTCTGGGCAAGGGCACCTGGTAGCACTGGAAGTATCTCCCATGCGTGTGTCCTCTCTTCCAGCTGCTGCAGAGGCGGGGCGCCCAGCTCCGGGCCCAGACACTCAGCCGGTCCTGCTTCCGCCAGTGGCGACACCAGGTGGGAGTCGAGCAGCCCTCGCTCCAGACCTCCCCCTGATATTGCTGGGCAGCGCCAGCTTCCGTCCACCCGTGACTATACGGCCAAGCCGCTTCAGGGCCCTATTTCTGTGTGTCTCATTAAAAATATGTCAGGATAATATCCAAAAGTCAACATGAGACGCATTTTTTAAAAATATATATTTTTATTGACTTTAGAGAGGAAGGGAGAGGGGGAGAAATAGAATCATAGATTGGTTACCTCCTGCACGCCCCCTACTGGGGATCGAGCCCACAACCCAGGCACATGCCCTTGACCAGAATCGAACCTGGGACCCTTCAGTCTGCAGGCCAACACTCTATCCACTGAGCCAAACCAGCCAGGGCACGAGACGCGTTTTAAGTCTTGGTGAGGTCTTGGCAAAACACCGGGTGGGCCTGTGCCCTGCTCTGCCAACCATCACGTGCCAGTGTCCTGCTGAGCCTCTGACTGCCATGTGGAGGTGTTCCCTGTGCTTCTGCAGCCCAGCGTGCTGCCCCACGTGCCCTTCCCCAGAGGGCCATTCCCTCATCCAGCCCCTTGGGGCCTGGCAGAGCGGGGTCTGCGAGTGACAGGGGGGGCCTCCCTGTCACCTTTTCTTTCTGGCTGTAGCTGGAGAACAGGCGGCAGGAGCAGCGGGACACAGCTCGGGCCCTGTGGCTCTGGGCCTTCTCGCTTCAGGCAAAGGTACTGGGGCTCCGCATCCCGCTGCCCGGCTCCTCCCGGGGGAGCGCTGTGCCTTGGTGGAGGGCAGGGTGGGCTGTGGGCATAGCCCCTGGAGGGTCCTAAAGGGAGAGCTGGGCCTCACCTCCTCCCCTTCCTGGAGGTGTGGGCTGCGTGGCTGGGCTTCGTGCTGGAGAGGAGGAGGAAGAAGGCGAGGCTGGAGCGGGCGGTGCAGGCCTACCACCAGCAGCTCCTCCAGGAGGGTGCCACCTGCCTCCTGCGGTTCACAGCGGACATGAAGGCCCTCCGGCAGCAGCTGCATGCCCAGCAGCAGGTGCAGGTAGGCCCGGGTTCCCCTGCCTCGGGGGAGTGGGCAGGGCATGGCATGACCTGACAAGAGGCCATTGCAGGTGGCCCACAGCCTCCACCGGGCAGTCCACCGCTGTGCCATGCTCTGGAAACAGAAGGTGCTGGGCCCAGGCCGGGCGCCTCCCCCCACCTCCACTGTGCCCAGCAGGAGAGTGACATTCAGGGGCCCCCTTCCCGACCACATCAGCGCTGCTGCTGGAGATGCCGCCCCGGAGACCAGGAGGCCTCGAGCCCCTCGTGGGCCACAGGGCACTCTGGGTAGCCTGGCCCTGGATGCCGGGGACCCCCCTCTCCTGGAGCTGTGAGTGGCCACCCCTTGCCTCGCCCCTCCGCTCCCACCTGGGGCAGAAGCTTGGCCTGTCCTACAGGGAGAACACTGGGAACCTTCTCTCCAGCGGGACCTGTCCCTCCCAAGCGCAGGAGTTAGCAAAAGGAGGGCAGCCCTGCCCTCCTGCCCCAGGCCTGCCAGTGTCCCGCCAACCCTTACAGCCAGGAAATGGGGCCCCCTCTCGGGAACCCCACTTTCTATGCTCTGGCACCTGCTTTATAGCTGCACACTGAGCTGCTGTAGCTGTTGCTCCCAGAGGGCCCCGTGCTGCCTGAGGCTGCGGGAGGTTGCCAGCAGGGAGTGGGCCCAGGCCTGTCCTGCTCTGCTTGCCTCACCCCCTCCCTCCAATCCTGACCCTCACCAGGGCCCGACCCTGACAGGCCTGTCCCCGTGAGGTGGGACAAGCAGCTGCATCACCAGGGGCACTGGAGGTCAAATGAGATGATGTGGGTGAGGGAGCAGGCTCGCTTCATGGAGATGCTGAAGTTCTGTGTGGCCCGGGCCTAGCCCAGCTCCCATGTTGACCTTGGGCAAGAGCCTCTCCTCCTCTGGCCTGCAGTCTCCCCACAAGGTCGGGGGTTGGGCTGGATGATGACCCCTACCCCACAGAGTCCCAGGCCCCTGGGCAGCCTGAGGAACAGGCCTTGTTTCTTCCCAGCAGAGCCGTCCGCTCCGCAAGGAAGCAGCCACGACGTCCGAACTTCTTGCTGGAGCCCTTGCAGAGCCAGAGGCCCCTGGGGGGTGGCAGCCTCGGGGGACAGGGGTAGGTCATGGGGTCTTGGGCCCCCAAAGTACATGGTGCCTCCATCTAGGGCGTGTGATTTGGGGTCTGAGGGTGAGTGGCCCCCTTTCCTACCTGCTCCTCAGGAGGATGCTGAGGCCTGACCAGCTCCTGCCTTCCCTTTGCTCAGGCCTGAGACGCCGAGGGAGCGAGACCTAGGCGTGGCCCCGCCCACAGGCTCTTCCCGGAGGAGGCCCTTCTCGGAAAAGGCCCAGACAGTCCCGGTCCCAAGCAGCGCCCTGCCCCAGCCTGGGGCCCTGCCAAGTGCCTCTGGCCTGAAGTTGGTGCCCATGGCGAGTACAGGCCCGCAGTTGCTGCCCCCTTCCTCCTTCATGCCCTGTGGGGTGGGCGCACCCACCGAGGTGAGTCCTCCCTGGTCATCTGGGCTCCCATCCTTTGGCCCGGCCTTCAAGGCTCATGCACTTGGTGCTGCAGCCACAGCTGTACTTGCTGCTTCTGGGACACATTCATTCACCAAGTGCAGGTGCCACCACTTGAGGGCACAGGAGTGAACACCCCGCCCAGGCCCCTGCTCCCAAGGTTACGTATGTCCCAATTGAGGGGACAAGACCAGCAGACAGACTGCAGGTCACAGAGGGCCATGCAGGCCCTGCTGGAAGTTTGGCTTTAAGGAGAGGGAAGTCCTAGAGGCTGGCTGGCTGCTGTGATGGATGGCCCAGCAGGTGCTGGCCGCAGCAGACCTGGGCCAAGACCCTGGTGAGAGGCAGAAGAGGCAGGACTTGCTCTGATGGGTCTGCAGCCAGTAAAGGAAGAAAGAAAGCTGGCTTGGATCCCTCGGGATAATGAGTTCTTTCACTGAAAGAACACTGGGGTCCCATTTGGGGTGAAGCATGAAGTGTGTTCAACCTGTCACATTTGAGATAAAGTAACAGGCTTGTGAGCCTGGCCTTCAGGGAAGAAGTCTGGTCTGGAGATCAAAGTCGAAAATAGAAATCAGGGGTCGGGACAGGGAGGCGTGAGAGCAGGAGTGCTCAGTAGCAGGAGACAGCCTGGGGCTGGGCCACCCCAAGGAGCTGGGGTCTTGAGAGCCACGGGAGTGCTGAGGGTGACTTTAGAGAGGAAGGGAGAGGGGGAGAGAGAGAATCATAGATTGGGGAGGGGACGGTGCTCTCACCAGGAGGGAAGGAGGGTTGTAGGTGGTGGCTGGACACTTACAAGTGCCTCTGATCACTTTCTCACTGAAAGACAAGGCCACAGCCTAGAGACAGGTAGGGGTTAGGGCCAGGAAGGCTTGAAGCAGCTGCTTGGAGCAGTGCTCAGCCAGGCTCGGTGGAGTGGGCCAGACTGCAAAGGTGTGGGGTGCTTCTCGGTTGCTTGGGGTCAGCCTTGAAGGAAGGGAAGGGCAGGGGCGCTGCAAAGCCCAGCTCCTGGGGCCTCCTTGACCCTCCCCTGCAGTGGGCAGCCTTGGCTCCTGTCCCAGCCTTCCTCTGGCTTCTCTATGCTTAGTGTCCATCCTTCCTTTACAGGCATCAGCATGGCTGACCTCCCCTGGCCTTATGCCCCAGGCCCCTCTATCCCTGGCCAGTGTCCCCGACTCCCGTCTGCTCCTTCCTGAGGCCCTCACAGGTGGGCCTGGCTCTGAAACTGCAGGTGTGCACCTGAGGTCTGTCAGCGCCTGGGTCCCCTCCATTCAGCCTGGGCCCAGCTGGGAGTGTGGTCAAGATCAAGTTCATTGTCCTGTTGCCCTGGGCCACAGCGACCTGGAGGCTGAGCTTGAGAGCATCCAGCGGCAATTGCAGGACTACCAGAGCATGAAGCAGAGCCTCCGGTGAGGCCCACAAACACCCTGCCCACGGGAGCAGCTGGGGGTGCTGCCAGGGCCTGGGGCGATTCACCTGCCAGCCCCGGAGCACAGGTGGCCCCTTTACCCTCAGTCCTGCTCAGGAAGGCTGTTGGCCTTACCTGTGGGATGGGGGGTGGGGTGAGGGGGGGCAACAAAGCTGAGCATAAGTAAACATGACTGGGCCATGTGAAAGCTGGGCCAGCAGTCTGCCCAGTGATTGTGACATGGGATGAAAAGGTACAAGACTGGCCTGGGCCCCAGCGGCACGCAGTGGCTTGTCTTGTGCTCTGGGTCCAGAGTCTGCGCCTTCAAGGCCAGGCTGGAGACCCTCCCCATGAGCAGCAGCCATGGAGGGACAGGAAGGGGTCCCTGGGCCCATCCGAGCTGCGTCTGCTGGGCAGTGTGGAGGCAGGGGAGGAACAGGAACCCCTGCACCAGAAGCACGTGCTTCACCCCAAGCCTGAGCGCCACCGAGGCAAACAGCAGGCGTCTCACCCTCAGGTCCTACCAGAGGCAAGCGAGCAGCCTGCGCCGGTGGCTGGAGCTGAGCCGGGAGGAGCCCAGGCCCGAGGACCAGGAAGCTGAGCAGCAGGTGCAGGAAGAGCTGCAGGAGGTGAGGTACCCGGCCCCCCTGGGAGGGGCTCTGGCTGTGCTTCCTCTCAGCACGGCCGTCCTTCCCTGCCCGCAGGTGGAGCTGCAGGCCCAGCAACTGGCTGCAGAGCTCCAGGCCCGGCGCCAGCCCGTCAGCACCTGCATCGCCCGCGTCCAGGCCCTGCGGCGGGCCCTGTGCTAGAAGCCCTGGCCAGGGAGGCCTCAGCCCGCCTCCAGGAACAGAATGTAAAGTAAAATGAGCTTTTTAAAATTATTATTTCAAAATGTTGCAATTACATGAATTACTGTTCAGAAGTCTCCCACTTTTCATACAAAAATACTGTGCTACTGATACAGTTGAAAAAGTTCAAATGGCTTCTCCTGCAGGAGAAATGCGGAGTCCCCAGGAGACAGGAACCCCGGGCCACCTCAGTGGCTCCCCAAGGACACATGCCTACCACGTGGGACAGGGTTTCTAGGCACCGGCCATGCCTCCCACCCAGTGTGCCAGGGCTCCTCTGCCTCCAGCATACACCCCCGAACCAACAGCAGCAACTTCCCTGTATTTAATGGAGGGCTGGATCTTGGGGAGGGGGGCGGGGGAGACAGGACGCAAGTTCTCCCTGTGTGGCCATGACTACCTGCCTGCCCCATTCACACGGGACACCAGTCAGGGGGTTCAGTAACCGGCCTTGACAGCTCCGGGTCACTCGGGTCTGCAAAGCGCCTCGTCTAGTCACCATCCTCGGGAGACCTGGCTGAGTCGAGGGACGTAGTCGCCACCAGTGTGAAGAGGAAGGCTTTCCCAGTGAGCAGGTGGGCCGGGTTTGGAAACAGAAAGCAGTTACGTTACAGGCTGGCGGTCCTGCTCGGGGCAGGTGGGCCCAGTCAGTGCCAGGAGGGGAGGCCAACAGTAGTGATGGGAGGAGCAGCAAAAGGTACAGTACCACTTACCATCTTAACAAACCAAGACCAACAACGCTCAGCCAGGAGATGCAGGTCTCTGGTTTATGCAATAGGGGTTAAAACTTCTCCAAAAAGGAATCTGAGATCAGCCCGACACTTACTTTCTCTTTAGGGTGAGCAGAGGGGATGACGTAGGTCTTGGGCAGGACCGGGCTCTGGCCTCGCCCGCACCTCTGGGACAGCAGGAGCAGAAGTGACCCAGGTCCTGCCTGGTCAGACCCCCTGGTCCTGAGAGTCCCCTCCAGACAGCTGAGGAGGTTCCTCTCAAAAACTCTCCCATTTCTGTTTAGATCCCTCAGCAGCGGCAGTCAGGAGAGGCCTAGAGGGAGCCCAGGGCCTCCCCAAATCGGATTTTCTGTCCTGCTTTCAGCTTGAAGTCGAAGTCCTTGGGGGCCTCGAAGATGAGCACGATGGTGGAGCCCAGGTTGAACTCACCCAGGTGCTCACCCTTGCGCATGGGGATGCCCTCCCTGTTGGCCTGGGTCACGAAGCTGAAGTCGTTGTAGGAGCCCTTGCTGTACCGTGGGCTGTTTGTGTGCAGGTCCTGGGGAGGCAGAGGCAGAGCAGGTGGAGACTGGCTCCCTGGACCTTCGACACAGCCTGTGGCCCGCCCCCAACTGCTTGCAAAGGGCGGTGGGCTTAGCAGCTCAGCCCAGGGGCCGGTGCCTCACCAGACACAGTGCCCGACGCCCGCTCTGAACGAGGCAGGCCTCTGAGGATCAGACCCGACTGTTCTCCAGCACAAACAAAGGTGCAAGATCAGCACCCGAGGGGGCAAGGGTCAAACTTCTGGTTCTGACAGATCTGGCTGTGCAGGGGACCCCAAGTGGCCTGGGTTCTGCTTACCTGGTCAAAGTAGATGCGGATGGAGCCCACGTTGGTGGCCCCCACAGCTGTCAGCGAGAAGAAGCCGTGTTTCCAGTCCCCAGTCAGGACCACCCGCTCATTGTGGCAGAAGAGCTCTTTGATCCAGCGGGCCATGCCGGGGTTCACGGACATCAGGGAGCCTGTGACAGCAGGGACACTGCTACTCTCTGCCCGGCGGGAGGCCCAGCCACCCAGGGTCACACTCACATCACTGCAAACACTGAGGGGGCTGGGTCCCTGAGACCTAGAAGCTGAGGCAGCCCTCAGCCCTGGGCCGGCCTGGCCTACCTGGGAAGTGGCGCCGGTGGGACACGGTCCAGTCGGTGGGCGAGTGGAAGCAGTGGTAGTCCCCGGGGGCCAGGTAGATGACGCAGTGGTAGAGCTCGTTCCCTTCCCGGGTGACCAGCTGGCTCCGGAAGGAGTTGCAGGAGGCGGCTGTCGGGGGCGGACACAGGGCCAGGCTATCAGATGGGCACCCGATGTCCCCAGCTGGGGCCTGTGTGTCATCTGGACACGGGCTTCAGGGAGGCCCTGAAGCACTGGGCAGAGTGATCCCTGGCCCAGGGGCCAGCCCTCAGTGCCTACAGCCTTCCCAGTGTCCACTTCCCAACCCGTTCCCAGCCACACTGCAGCAGGGCGGCCAGGCCAGGACCTACCTGGTGGGAAGGGCAGGTCCTCCACAGAGGTACGCGGGCCCAGGAACGACTCCAGGGAGTAGGTGACCCCCTTCACCTGCTCCACCTCCGAGTTCTTCACCTGCCCAAAGTTGAGGATCTTCCCATCTGACGGGCTGATCTGGAAGGGCAGGCGGGTCTTACTGCCAGGGACGGGAGGGGGGAGAGAGGACGCAGGGCAGGAATGCCCACCCGTGGGGGCTGTTGGGACTGGTTCCCAAAGGCACAGGCTACATCCTGTTTCTGGAGGGGGGAGTGGAAGGCAGGACCAGGCCTCACCACGCAGTGCAGGCCACACACGGGCCGGGCCTGTGGCTTCAGCTTGCGCCGGAAGAACTCGCTGAGGTTGCGGTAGTGGTGCAGGTCCTCCACGGCGGCCTCCTTCATGTTCACCCCGAAGGTCCAGATGTACAGGCTGTAGACGGGCCTGCGCAGCCAGTGCGGCAGCTCCACCTGGTTAAGGCGACCCCAGGCCCGCGACAGCAAGCGTGTGGGCACCGACTTGTACAACGCCACCTGCAGGCCACAGGCGGGTGGGTGAGTCGGCCACCCTGCTAGCCCACTGCCCCCACCAAGGGAGCCCCCTCCAGAGGCCTTGGGCACCCCACATTGGCTTTGTGATGTGGTTTCTCACTAGGAACCAGACTGAGCTTGCAAAGTGGTTTCACAGGCTGTCCTGGCCCAGACCGACACGGGACTACAACGCCGGTGTTTGTCATTTCACACAGACCCGCCGCAACCATCCTAGTCCCTGGGGCGAGACTGGGCAGCAGTCTTGCTTCTTGAAGGGGGAGGGAGCATAAATGGATCTGATACCGTCACAGACAGGCTGTGGCTGGAGGACAGGAAAGTGCAGCCCAAAGTGATTCCCTGTCCTAACAAGACCCACTCCCCCGTCCAAGGTCAGGGACTGTGACATGCAGATGCATCTCCTGTGATGGGCCAGGCCACATGGCTGTTTGCATTTGGGGCTCCTCCCAGGTGGGACAAGGGAACCAGCCTCTCAGGGCCAGGTGACCCTTCTAGGTGCCGCCGATGTCGATGTCGGATTGCTAGTTGGTGGCTGATGTCTGAACACAATCAAGCCCCCAAGGTAAAAGCAATTTCATTCCAACTTAACCGCCTCTAGGTGTTGCCTGCCTGATTCCCAGAACTCCTCCCAGCTGACGCTTGTACACTGGCGTGGCCATAGCTGCCATGTGACCTCAGGCTGAATGTCCAGAGCTCCATAGCTTTCAAGCCTCGAGACACCCCACCTGGGCCGTCCAAGGGCCAGGAGCAGGGCCTCCTCCTTGGGGCCCACCTGCCCTCCAGGGAACTGCCCGGGCTTGCATGTCCTCAAAGGCATCCCCTCCCCAAGGGGCCCACACAGGCTCCAGCCTTCCTGGACCGCCCTCTGGCATCCAGGAATTAGTTTAGATTCTTCTCAAAATTACCTCTAAGCTCACTCCTCCTTGAACAAGAAAATCAACCCGACACCATTTTCTGAATGCCCAGTATGGTTCTTTCCAGAAGCAGAGCCCCTGAATGGCACAAATGCAGGCAGAGCCGGCCCTCAGTCACCTGTCGGCAGGACCACAGCCACCGGCCAGCAGGCCCTCACCTCACCGTTCAGCACCCTGCCTGGCAGGCTCAGCCCCACAGCCAGGCCCTCAATGACCACTGTCTCCTAGGTCTGGTCCCCACCTCAGGCTGCCCGGGTGGGCCCGGCCAGCAGCCTGCACACACTTACCCTGCTCACGGGCCTCCATCCCACCCGGCTGAGCGGTCTGAGGGCACCGAAGGGCAGGAGGTAGTAGAGGACCGTCAGGGGCCAGGAGCGCAGTTTCAGCGCAGGTCTGGACATGCAGCTCAGCTGTCCCAGCCTCCGTCGCAGGGCCAGCTGGGGGAAGTGCAACCTGCGGGCAATGTCCACGTGTGACGGGTCAGCAGCCGGGGTCTGGGAGGCACTGGGAGCCCCACCCACCCTCAGCAAGCTCGCCTCAGAGCAGCACCCGCCCTGCCCCGCATCCTAACCCCATTCTGACCCAGTGGCTTGGCCGCCTCTGGTTGGCAGCTCAAGTCCCAGCCCCTCACATCTGCCCCGGCTGCGGCGGACAGGTGTCTGCTGGCAGCTGAGACGCAGCGTGAGGTCCAGCTCCTCACCTCTCTGAGGAAGCGGCTTCTGAACATGGGACAGGCCCTGGGAGGCCCTTCAGGGCTAAGCACCACCTCGCCCCCACCCTCCTGGGGCACCAGCACCCCTTAGCATAGCCGTGCACCGTGGGGGAGCTACTGCCCGCGAGGACCTGGGGAACCAACGGATGGCTCCAGGCCTCTTAGTTCCTCATCTGAGTTAAGGGGCTGGGACTGACGAGATCACAGAGGAAAACAACCCCCTCGCAGCGACTGCTCCGTCCATCAGCATGGCCACTCGACACCAGGTCAGCTTCTCCAAAACCCACCCACAAATTGCTGGGGGGAACCTGCCACACCCCTGGCCCAAGCCTCCCCAGCCCAGCGCACTCAACTCAGGCGCAGCCTCTCCCCAGAACCTGGGCCTCCTGAGCCACATCAGTGAGGCCCATGTCCCCTCAGTGCCAAAGGCCCTAGAGCAGCCATCAGGAGGCCACAGTGACACCCTCTGAGCATCTGCAAACGGACTGCATTCAACTGGAAACTAAGTCCCCCATCTGCGCCGGGCACTCCCAGAGAAGCGGTGTCCTTTGCCACCCCGCCCCCCCTTGCTGACCAAACCAAGGAACAAAGAGGCAGCTCAGCTGATACCGAAAGCAGGAAACACAGAGAACCGAGCCGATGGCCAGGCCCAGCTCAGGGACGGTACTGCGGCATCCATTGCTCTGCGGACTCCCCGTTCATTCTCTCACCGCCCCCCAGTTTTTTAAACAGGTCTGGTTGGTGGTGGGGCCCAAGAAAAGCCAGACAAATCCCCGCTCCCGGTCCCACTGCCCCCACCCACCCTGCTCACTGCAGAAGCACAGGGACCAATCCTAGAAGAGCTGCACCCAGTCGGGGTGGGGGCGCCTGGGATGGGGGTGCAGCAGTTTAGGTGCAGCACAGACCCTGGGCCACCAGCCCGCTCCGCCTCCCCAGTACCTGAAGCGGGCTCTCCGACTGAGGCCCCCAAGGCCGGGCCCCTCCAACCGCGGGGGAGCCCCAGGGCCCCTGCCGCCACCTCCACTTCGGGGCCGCTGGACATGAACTCTGACCTTGTGGAGGTCGTGGCGGGGAACAGCAGGGTTAGGAGGCCGCTGGCAGCATCTCACCATTTCGCCGCGCTGAGCTCTGGTCCTCGCCTCGCCTCTGACTGACACATGGTGGGCGGGCAGGAAGGCGGCGCCAGCACGATTGCCTTTGTTCCTCCTCCTTCCGCCCTTCCCCCCAAGGAGCTCCTGGGCTGTCACGGCTCCACGGTGGCTGCTGGGCCCCTTCCTCGGCCCTCGGCTCAGAGACCACTGGGTGGGGCAGGGACTATTGCAAAGACAGGCACTGGTCACACACCTGCTGGGCCTGCAGCACCAGCCCTGAGCTCGGCCCACGCTGTCCCCCGCTTGGCCACCAGCTGCTCCAGTGAAGCCCGGCAGGGAGGGGACCGGCCCCTCTGGGCCCAAGGAGCACAAGCGGGAATCGGGAATCGGAGGGAATCTGAGCCCTGCACTCCAGGCAGGCGCCCAGCGTCGCCCAGTCTGCGGCTCGGGAGGCCCCTCCCTTGCCAGGACCTGACCCATTTTCCATTCAGGTGACAAAGTAGCATCTGAGGAATGAGGGAGGGGAGGCAGGAGAGGTGGCTCTTCCTCACGGCCCATGCCCCAGATCCCCCATACGGGGAGCACCCAGGTGACATCCAGGAAAACGGCATGGAGCTGGGGCCAGGACTGAAGCTCATCCCTGCCCCGCCTCTGCCCTCCCCGTCGGTACTTGGGAACAGGGACAACACTCTGGCCGGGGACCCGCTAGGCCAGGGGGAGGACACACTGCCTCCTCCCAGCCCTTCCGGTAGCCGCACAGATAACAGGGAAGAAGAGCAAACATTCCAGGTTGTTGCTGCCTCAGCCCCGGGAAGTCAAGGCCCCGGGGAGGGCGCCCCACCAGCCTGGCCTCCAGCCCCAGCTGCAGGCCGGCAGGGGCCTGGCCATCCCTGACCAACCCAGGACCCCACACGGCCAATGCATGTGACCCAGCAGGAGGCCCCAACTCAACACGCTCTATCACACAAGCAGGACCAGATGACACCCAGCAAACCCACCTCAGGCAGAGGAAAAGGCCAGCTCGGCACCTGCCAGGTGTGCAGGGGCCCGTGGGAGCCAGGACCAGGCTGCCTGAAGTCTGGACGTGAGTGTGGATTTCTGCCCTGACCGAGGAGACAGCAAAGCCCGGCCCACTCAGACCAGAGCAGGTCCAGACCCCTCCCCAGGCCACTGGCCTTGACGAGTGATGGCAGGGTCAGTTCCCTGTGTGTGTGTGTGGGGGGGGGGGGGGGGGGGCAGGCCTCCTCTGGCCCCGAGGGACAAGCCCACAGCCCCATGGACACCCCTGCTTCAGGCTCTGTGATCTCCAGCTAGCAGTCCTATCCCTGATGGTCAGGTCGCCTCAACCACACCACCCACAAGCTGAGCATACCCCACCCCTTCCACCAGGCCTTGGCCTCATACTGCTCCCCAAGAAAACAGGCCCAGAGGGTGATGGCAGTCGGGGCTAAGTTTGGCGCGTGGCTTCCAGGACGGGGTTCTCTCCCTGTCTCTAGAAACTAGAAAGCTCGGATTCACGGTGGGGCCAGCGAGGCCTATGGGAGGGGATGGGGCCCAGCCGCCACCTGCGGGTGCTGCTCTCAGCCATGGTGGCCACACAGCATGCTGTCAGGTCAGAAAGGCACAGTCAAGAGCCCGCAGACAAACCCGCTTCTCTGGAAACCTCACCCTCAAAGCAGAGGCTCATGCTGGGATTTCATGGTCCCCAGACCTCCCCTCGCCTCCCCTCCCACCCACAGTGGAGGGAGCTCGGGGGCCGGCCAAGGAGCTGCAGTCCTCAGGGGCCGGCAGCAGATCCTTCCCTCCTCAGTCCCATCTCGGCCACTCCTCTGCCTCTTCTTCTGAAAGGTCCCCAGGAAGCAAGCCCAGGCCAGCTTAGAGCTGTAGGACGGAGGCGGGCGGTCCCTGGCAGTCACCCCTCACCTCCCGAGGGCAGAGTCACTTCCCACTTCGGTAGCCAGCAGTGCTCCAGGCCTCCCATCCCCGAGCCCCACTTCCCTCCACACGTGGGACAGCCTCACCCTCTCTGGCTCCGAGTGGGGCTGGGGGTGGGGGTGCCTCAGCTGAACAGGAAGCCGCAAGGAGGTGCTCTGAGGTGGGGAAGGGTGGACATTCTCCCTGGACCCCGAGAGTCTCAAGGACACTCCGCGGTGGCGAGTTTTTGGCTGTGACCAATAGGACATTAAAGCCATTACAAGGCCTAAGGGACAGTCACATGGACCATGAGGACTCAGGTGGCTTTGGTGGGGACAGGGACAATGTGGTTACTGCAAAACCCCCACCCTGAGAGCAGGGAGAGGCCTTGCCCCTCACAGGAGCTCTCCCTGGTCATTCCTCCTGCGCCACCCCCACCCCCACCCCAGGCCCAGACCAGAGCTGTGACCACACCCAGAACGACTCTGCTCAGAAACCCAGGCCTCCCTTCCACCAGGAACTCAGTGCAGCCTCACCCCCAGACCTGGCTCCCGACGTCTCCCCTCCAGACCCACACCCTGGGGGACAGAGGTGTCCCCCACTGGGAGGTGGAAGGAACAGGGCCGAGGCTGCCTGTGAGTAGGAAGAGAGGGCCCCACAGGACCCGGGGGAACCAGGACTGAGCCCACGCCTGCCCGCCTCTGCCCTCCCAGCTGTGCGTGGGAACAGGGACAGCACTCTGGCCAGCCCGTAAGGCTAGGGGGAGGACACATCTGTGCCAGGACATGCTGTTCTGGGGGTTCACACCGAGCAGTGCTGCAATGTCCCCGTCCACCCTCACTAACCGGATGGAGGGGGCTGTCCCCTCAGTGGAATGGACACGCCACCTCACGTCGGACGGACTGACCCAGGCCAGTGACCAGCTACTACAGGTGGGTGGGCGTGGGCATGTGCCCCTGGCTCCCAGGACCTGACAGACTCAGGTCTGAGCCTCAGCCAGGCCAGGGAGGCAGTGAGGGGGTCGGAACTGTCCCCCTTCGCCCCCTAAGAGGCTCTCCCTGCGCACACAGGGCCCGACAGCCCTGCTCACGTCCAGCCTGAGACCACCCAGACTCTGCTCCTGCACCTGCGCAGCACTCTCCCTGGGTGCCAGGTCACCCCTCTTGAAGCCTCAGCAGAACCCCATGCCCCCTGAACGTGTGCACCGGCCTGACTGTGTGTGCCCCGCCCTGGAGGGCAGAACCGCCCCCCCCCCCCCCCCCCCCCACAACACCCAGCTCCCCTGGGCCTGGCCACCAGGCAGCTGTGTCCCGGTGAGGCACCAGCCCTTCCTCCTGTTCCAGTGCTAGAAACAGGCAAAGCTTCACAAGGAAGGAGCGGAGCCATGGCTCTCCCCGTGACGTGGGTGGGCCGTCTTGGAGAAGCGGAAGCAGAGATGGCCCAGGGGCAGCCGGGGAGGGGGGACAGGGCTCTCCCAAAGGAAAGGCCCTCCTCTCGGGCAGCCCCCCGCCAGCAGGGACCAGGCTCGGAAAGGATAGCACGTCACCCCGCGAGGGGCGGGGAGGGGGCGACAAGTACTGACCCGGCCAGGTCCCGCTGAGGAACAGTGCAGCCCCACCCCCCACGCCCACCCCAGGACCTTTGGGGGGCACAGAAGAGACCAGTCGAGCTCTCGACGCTGGAGGCACTTCCCTTTTCTCGGCCCTAAGGCTCCGAGAAGCCAGAGGATGCAGAGGAAGTGAGCTCATCTGACTGGCCCACGACTGCCATGCGGGGCCGGGAAGCCCACTACTTAGGGGAGACTATGGGGCGGGCTCCTTGGGCTCCCAGGCCTCAGGCTCCGAGCCGGAAAGGGGTGCCCTGAACCGCGGGAGCTGGTGGCCTCCCAGGCGGGTGTGGAGAAGAGCCCCGCTCACTCACCGGCAGGTGGTCCTGTCCCGCTGGCTTCCGGGCAGCACCCGACAAGGGAGACAGAGACGCCGCTCCTCTGCCAAAGCCTTGGGTTGGCGGGCGGGGCTCAGCCTCCAGCCACTCAGACAGTGGGACGGGACAGAAGGGCGGACACCAGACACCGGAGCTGTGCTCCGCCTCCCGGCCCAGCCCCGCCTGCCCAGGGGCCCTTCAAGGGGAAGAGGAGACCAGCACCCTGGATCACAGTCCGGGCACTTCCCCAGTGACACGGCGGGTTGGGAGCCGCAGGCCCCAGCAGGGGCTGGTCGTCTGGGCAGCTGCCTCCCTGACCCCCCTCCCCATTCCCACCCCTGTGGGCAGGCTGGGCCTTCAGGTGCCTGTGACTTCTCTGGGCTAAGGAGCCTTGTCCAGCCCTCCAAGTGAGAAAGTGAAACATCCTGAGACGCAGGCTGCCCCACCCCCGCTTCCTCTCCTCCAGTTCACTGGGGGTGGCCACGCCTGCCGTACACAATCCCACAAATCCCGCGTAGACCAGCAAACAAGCCCAGGGGGCCAGGTGTGCCCCTGGGCCGAGCACTCAGGACATGTCTTATTTTATTTTCCTATTACAGTTAACAGTCAACCTTATTTTAGACTAGTTTCAGGTGTACACACAGTGTGAGACCTGCCTTTCTACCCACTAGACGGCAGACCCCTAGCCTGTGGGGCCAGCGCCACATCCGCATGCCCACCAGTCCACATGGATGGAATGACGCACTCAGCATATCCGACCAGGGGAAGGGCTGACAGGAAGCCCGCCCATTAGACCACAGCAAGGCAGGATTCGGGGCCCGGCTGCTGGGGGTGCTGGCCACGCAGGCAGCACGCCACCCCACTGGTCACACTGCTCAGAGGCGCCTTCATCTGGCTCAGGCTCCTGAACCAAACCAAGCCCGCTTCTTCCACCGAGAATGTGGTTTCTAGGACGCCTCCGGGCTGTGAAGAGATGGTAGCTGACCAGGCGTGCAGACCGCCCACACCAGGCCTCACTGGGACCAGCACCTTCTCCACGACAACCGACAACCTGGAGACCCGGCGGGAGGCTCCTGCCTCGGGCCGTCCATGACATCCCACAGCAGCAGGAGCAGCGGGCGGGGACCCACGCTGAGGCCCAGCCCGGGGCTCCCAGCATCCTCTGAGCCCTGCTGAGGCGTCAGACCCTTCTCACCTCAACACTCCAAGCAAATGCCACGTGACGAGATCAAAAGGAGCTAAAGCACAGAGGAGGCCGCCAGAGTCCTGGCCTCACGCACGCCACAGCAGAAAGGTCCTGGGAGCATCCAGCACGGCCCACCCAGACCAGCACCTAGACCAGCGAGAGTCTGTGGGTCGAAAAGCCAGCTTCTCATTTGCTGAGTGGAGGCACCAACATGCTCCCTGGTAAAATGACCAATCAGGTGGCTCCACACCATCTCCCAGAGTTCATTGTGACACTCAAAGCCCCTCAGGGGATGGTGTTCAGAAAAGTGACAAACATGCCCCAGGTTTGCCTTGGGATCAGCCTCCGGCCTTCTGACCTGACCCGCCTGGGGCCCTGTTTCAGTAGGGAAACGCCTTCTGGAACCCAGACAATAGCCGACAGATCATTTCTGGGAAAACAAGAGCCTGTGGTAAGCTTACTTCCCCTCAGAATGAGCCCCTTCCGGCCAACTGGGTCCGTCATATCCTTTCAACTCCCGCGATGGGAGTACCACCTCTCACCACTGGGAGGCTCTGCAGGCCTCACCTCAGGCCTCTTGGCCACCAAGACGTGTGGACAGACCTCCCCTCCAGGTCCACCCCTGCAGCTCCCCACTGAGCGCCAGGGCACCAGGAGGCAGTGGGACAGGGTGGCAGGAATCTCTGCTGATTCCCATTCCCTGGGGGCCAGTCGGGCGGGAGGGGGGAGGAAGATGGGTGCTTGCAAATGTCTCTCAGCAGCCCTGCCAGCCCGCAGGCTTCTCCGGCTCACGCGGAGGGGAGCCCCTCGGTGGGGAGCCCCTCGGTGGCTCTGAGGAAGGGTGGCACGCAGCATGAGAAGAGAACAAGGTGCAGCATGTGCAGGAATAAACTCAAAATGGATTGAAAACTTAAGGTCCCACTAGACGGCAGACCCCTAGCCTGTGGGGCCAGCGCCACATCCGCATGCCCACCAGTCCCCATGGATGGAATGACGCAATCAGCATATCCGACCAGGGGAAGGGCTGACAGGAAGCCCGCCCATTAGACCACAGCAAGGCAGGATTCTGGGCCCGGCTGCTGGGGGTGCTGAAACTGAGCCCAGTGAGCCAGGACAAGTGGGCTAGGAAACGGAGGCAGACGGCGGGACAAGCTGCCCGAGCGTGGACGGCAGATACAGGTCACAGGACCCAGCCACTCAGGTAGGACGCGGCCAGCACTCCGCGTGCCAGGCTGCAGGCTGGGGCTGGTGTTCTGGGAGTTCCTCACGCCTGATGTGAGGCCGGCTGCCACCACAGCTCCCTCTGCAGCACAGGCCTCCCACCCCTGCTTGTCACCTCCGTGGCTTGCAGGAGGGCTGTGTGGACTGCTTCTTCCCCGACGGGCCCCCCATTTCCATCGCCCAGCTTTCCCACCACACGGCCCTGTCCTCAGGTCAAGAAAGGACCAATAGGAAACGCCAGAGACCGAGGGGAATTTCTCACCAGATGCATCCTGCATGGAACTCATCGCCTGTGTTCCCAGAAATCCGGGAGTCACCATGCCTGGCATCACCCAGTAGCTTTAGGGATACAGTGCCCACACCTTCACCCCTCTCGTTAGGAGGAACTTAAGAAGGCTCTGTTCCCGCTTTCTGACTTATGGGGACAAGAGGACAGCATATCTGAAATCTCAACTGCCACACAGATGCAGAACCCGCCCTTAACCCAGTCTTTCGCTCTCTCTGGGCAGATACTGTCAGAACTGAGTCGAACTGTAGGACACCCAGCTAGTGTGAGCCTGTTTGCTGGTGTGGGAAATACACCCCCAAACACACATGCAAATGTTGGAATTGGTCCCAGAACCCTAAAAAAATAATAATTTACAAAAACCCTCACGTGCCCCTGCTGCAATGCGTCCTGCTAGTTGGTAATGAAAGGAGGTGTCTGTACTAATAACGAGCTGGGTTCTCTAAGGTCCAGAGGCTCTGCCCACTACCAAGCCATGCACATGCAGGTGCTTAACTTCCAGGAGCTCCACCGCACACTCAGAGCTGGGAGCCAATTCCCAGCTCACCCGGGGTCAGGAGACACCTGCACGTCCACAGGCCGGTGGGAAGTGCTCACAGAATACAAGGCACTGAGTAGGCATCCCCAAGAGCCACCCCGTAGTGCAACAGCAGGGCTGACCTAGTCCTGAGTAAAGGCCACGCAGTTTACAACCATCCAGTAAATCGAAAAACCCTGTCATCCGTAACCAAGGACACTGAAGAGTAAACAGTCTGCCCGGCTGGTGTGGCTCAGTGGTTGAGCATCGACCCATGAACCAGGTCACCGGCTGACCCCGGAACTAACCAACCCCGCCCTCATTACAAACAATCCCCTTTTCAGGTCCTGCCTCACGTATGGCGGGAACCCCAAGCACGCAAATGGTGGGCGCTGAGAAAACAGCTGCTGACACTGGTCTGTCATGATTTTGGAACCAGCAAGTTTCTCCCAAATGTACATCCTCTTGAAGAGTGGGGATTTCCTGAGGGCGGCAAGCTCGGCCCAGGGTGAGTCAGCCTGACGCGTGCTGGGGCCAGAGCGAAGCAGCTTGGGTTTAACACGTGAGGACAGTCATGAGGCAGCTCAGCAACACTAACTGCTCTCCAGGAAGAGTCTGTTTACTGGGGAGAGCCCAGCAGACTCTGGGTGAGCTCACATTCGATGCCTGCCCTTCCCCGAGGATCTGCGCTGGACGCCAGGGACAGAAAGCCTTCGGTCTCTTGGTCTGAGTGGGTCTTATAAAGGCCACGGCGCGTGGACGGTAGGCACATGGGGACAGACGGACACATCTCAGGGTCCAGCCACACCGCGATCTGCATGGCCCGCCGACGAAGGCAGTTTCACAGGACTGTGGGACTCAAGGGAAGCCATTCCACTGCTTCTCTTGGAGGAAGAGGGTCAACACCAAAAGCCAAAACAGGATTTTGGGAGGAAGCCTATAGAACATGTAGCAGGTAATGCTAATAATTCTAGATAAACCGTTAGAGCTGGAGTCATGTTCCAATCCAAACACTGTTATTGTTTTCAAGTCCTCCAAGGACATGCTTGGGGAGAGCAAGGGGGGGAGAAACTTTCATCGGCTGCCTTCGTCCCTGCCCTGCCTGGGACTGAACCTACCCTCTGGGTGCACAGGGCGACGCTCAACCGAGCCCCTCCAGCCGGGTGACCCACTGTTTTACAGTTGACGACACAAAGGCCCAGACGGAAAGTGACACGGCCTAGCTCCCTGAGGAGCACGCTGGGACTCGCAGACGCCCTGGACCAGCTGCGCTGGATACCAACATGGACGGAGCGGCTCATGAGGACACCCAGGCATCATTCCAAACACCGTAACGTCTTCACTTTCACCCTCTTCCACCCAGGCTGCCAAGACCGATTGGTATTTTGTATTTTCATTTATTAAATATAGCTGCAAAGGGGGCAGTTTTTAAACATACACACTTATATTCTATTTCAACATTTACTGAATATCTGCTGAGTCAGGGATGGTCCTGGGCCACGGGAAGCACAGAGGAATAAGGCAGCTCGTTACGCATCACCCCCGGGGTCAGTATCACAGCCTGGCCCTACCACGTGGCCCTCTAGTGGGGGGAGTATCTGAGCAACAAGGACAAAGGATTTGATTGTTTCAGTCTGGTTTCTGGTGAGAACTTAACCACAAAGTCCAACCGTTTTAGCTCATCCTCGGCCTGAGAAGGCGTGAGCAGCCAGGATGCCGGCCCCAATATCAGGCAAGAACTGAGGGTTTCAGCAGCAGGCCATTTCCACTCAGAGCCCGTGGGGCGCCCTGGGGAGGTCTGGGACAGAAGAGAGAACTCCTGTATTTGGCCAGGGCCCATCGGAGACATGAGCTCCAAGAAGGCGCGTTTCACTTTTTCAAACATTTCGACTTTGGAGCATTTAAAAGTGACGGGCGGTTGTGCTAGACGAGAAATCAAGGCGGTTCCGTCTTATTCCTACCTCCCAGTGACCTGCGAGTTTGGGTGGAATCTCCAATCCCAGCTTCTCCAGCTCTCGCTCCCTATACTTCTCATATTGCCGGTAACCTGCGTACCCGCCGCCGCCAGTCAAAACCAGAAATGGCAGGGGGCGCAACCGGAACAAGGCTCGAGCAGGGGCAGTGTGAACTTTTCTGGCATCTGTAAGAACAAAAAACCAACAACAGCGAAAATGGTGAGCCTGGGAAAAGGGACAGGAAGGAGTCATGCAAGCCCGGTGCCAACAGGAGGGCCAGGGGAAGGCAATGCGTCTTAGAAGCCTGTGCAGGTGAGTGGCCTCTCAAGGGATCTGACAGGCAGGTGCCACCTGAGTCACTACTTGGGACCCTCTGTCTCCAAATTCTATCAATGAGCAAGCGACAAGCATCTTTCCTGTGAAACTACAAGGCGCCCCAACTGCCGCCACAGTCACAGAATTTAAGAAAACACTGAATAACAAAGAGGTCAAGACACTGATCCAGGTGGCCAGCCCGTCCCCACCAGGTCCAGGGCTGAGAGCCAGGCACCCTTTCTCACCCAGGCCTCTCTGACCTCACTTTAGCAAGGCGTCCAGTTCTTATTGGACACTATTGTTCTCAAATGCAAAATCTCATAAGCTCTTACAGTTCAACAATAATTAAAAAAAACAATTAAAAAATGTTGTACAAAGGGTTTGAAGAGACGTATCTTCAAACAAGATATACGAATGGCCAATAAGCACATGAGAAGATGCTCAACACTGTGCCCCCTCCCCCAATTCATATCTTGAAACCCTGACCCCCAGTAGCTCAGAACAGGACCTTACTTGGACAGAGGGTCTCCACAGGTAATCAAATCATCACGATAGGCCTAATCCAATGACTGGTGTCCTTATAAACAGGGGAAATTTGGACAAAGATGCACACACAGGGAGAATGCCACTTGAGGGTGAGGGTGAGGGTTAGGGATGATGCTTCTAAAAGCTAAGGAAGCCAAAGACTGCCAGCAAACCACCAGACACCAGACAAGTTGCATGGAACAGCCGTCAGAAGGAAGCAACCCCGTGACCCCCTCATCTCGGACCTCTAGTCTCCAGAACCTCAAAACAATTAATTCTATTGTTTAAGCCACTTGGGGTGTGACACTTCATTAGAGCGGCCTAACCAGTCAAGACAATATCACTAGTCATTAGGGAAATCAACTCAAGCCCCAGGAGCTACCACCTCCCAGCCACGAGGACGGTTGTAATAAAACACTAGGTGCTGCCAGGTCGGGGGGAACCGAACACTCACACGATGGGTGGGACTGCAGAACGAGGCAGCCACTTGGAAAACCATTTGTGCCTCAAAAAAGTGAAAATACATCTACGCAAAAACTTATACAAGAATGTTCAACAGAAGCATGATTCGTAACAGGCCAAAAAACCCACTCCAAATGACCCCCAACGGAGACTGGATAAACAAAATGTGGTCATCCATTCAGTGGGACATTATGTGATAATGAAAAGGAATGAAGTACTGACAAACGCTACAACATGAACCTGAAAACATTACATGAAAGAAGCCAGCCACAAAAAGCTGTATATTGTGGGATTCCATTCATGTCAAACTAGAGGCCCGATCCACGAAATTCCTGCAAGGGGCTTGGCCCTTGCAGCCGCAGCGGCGGCAGCCACGGCTTCATCCAGAAGGACGTCCGGAAGGTCATTCGGCTGTCCGGTCTAATTAGCATATTATACTTTTATTATTATAGATACCCAGTATAGGAAAGGCACTATAAGTGATTAGTGATTGCCTGGGGAAGGGGGGGGAGGGAGAAATGGGGAGGGACAGTTTAATGGGTGGAGTGTTTTTCATGGGAGGGCAAGGAGGAAATGAAAATGCCCTGAAAGCAGACAGTGGTGACAGTTGCACAACCCTGAAAATATACTAAAGGACACGGAAACGCATACTTAAAAGGGTGAATTTATGGTATGTGAATTATTGATCAATACAACTGTTATTAAAACAAAATCTCTAGAGCTGACTTCCCGGTCGCCTACGCAGAACCAGAGCACACCCTTCATAGGCCCGACTCCAAGGAAGGAGCGCCCTGCTCCCGGCATCGCCTCCCTCCAGCGGGTTCTAGTTGCTGCTGTTCCTTTTTTCAATGAGCAAGCGAGGGTGTCATTAATCTCTTCCACCCTCTAATGATCCCTCGTGGACCCTTACTACTTAATAACTAAATACTCTACCTCTGACGACCAAGAAAGATGTGTCAAAAAGCAAGAACACTTTTTTCTCTTTCTGGAATATTTGGTGATGAGAAAACCTGTATCCTCCCTGCACTAGGCCACATCCTGGACTGACTGGTCCCACTCAACCTAATGCCGGCGCGTATTTCTCCGATGACGGGCCTCTTTTTCTTGCCTCTCAAAGGCTTGCTTTACTCTTCCAAAAGGAAGCAGTGAATACGAGCGCTCCCCCTCCTGACCACTGCTCCACTGGGTTTGCCACTTCCTAAAAGCACAGCTTAATGCAGGAGGTTCCCCACCTCCATCTTCCATGTGGTTCCTGCGTGTTCCAGCACGCAGGCCAATTCAATAACACCCAGGTGCGCCACTGTTAACTACAATAAGCCTTTGCTTCTGTTCTCACTAACCATCTCATTCTACTCCAAGGTGCTCTTATTGGGCAGTTAAAAATAGCTCTTGGTATGATGAATAAAAAGGGTATTTAGATAAGAAGGACAATACACATTTTCAAAAGGGTTCACATAGCTGCTTCAAGATCAAAAAAGTTCCTAACCCACAGTGTGGGGGTGGGGAACTAATGTACCACGGTGTGTCCTGCTGTGTGAGGGGAAACTGGTTTACCCTCTGTGAGGAGCAACTGGCGTAAATACCCAACTGTAAAATACATAAACCTGACTCAGCAGTTCGACCTTTACGGATACATCCTGAAGATGCAGAGATGTTACTATAGCGCCACCTACAGTAGGAAAAGACTGGGAACAAATGCCCAACGCTAAATGGGACAGTCACACAACAGACGGTAGGCAGCCGGTAAAACAGGGAGAGAACAACAGCTACTGCCTCAGTGAGACCACATGCCGGGCATGTGGGCACCTCACAGGCACATGTCCTTGGATTCTAACCACAACCCTGAGGAACAGGTGCCACGTGCATCCCAATTATCTGATGAGCAGCCCGAAGCTGAGGCCACCACCTCTGATGGCTACTTACTTTTAGAGAAGGCTCTGAGAGGCAGCGTCCGCGAGGGCTGTGGGAAGTGGTTCAGGGCAGTGTTTTCACGGTGATGGAGGCTGCAATCAAGCAAAAATGAACCATTAGACATTGTTTTTATAATTAAAACAATTAGATCAATTGGCAAATTTTGAATACAGTCTATGGATTCAACAATGTTACGGCATCAATGTTAACATCACCTCTGGTGACAACATTGTAACTATAGCTGTTCTCTCTCTCCTGCCTCTAAAGCTGTGAAAGTTCTGAAAATGACCTGGCAGGCCTCTGACAGCCTCATTTCATATTCTATCTTATATAATTTCCTAGGGTGTTTTCTCTCTCCTACTGAACTGTAAAGGCCTACTCTTCCATAGTCCCTGGCACCATATATACTGGTAAATGCAAGTCTTACACAACCAACCACTCCCTGAGCACCATGTCCATACTTGCCCAAACCTGAGAATGATCGGGGGCACTTAGAGCCCCAGCCTCCACCTACTGAGCCTGAATTTGGCAGCAGGATGGGGATCTCTATTTCTAATACATATCGCCCCACATTCTTTTATCAAACATGGCCCCAAATTGTCACCCGAGATGTTGCTCTCTCCGTGTTCTATCACCTGTCGCACATCACCCAGTTACTAAAAACTTCCCTGCGATATGGGGCTTTCACCTGTGCAACTCTCAGAGGCTGCTTTACTGAAAACTCAAGAAAGTGTTACCTTTTAGGTTTTTGTATCAATATAGTTTCCTTCTGTCTTGATATGTAATACCTTTGAATATTAAGACATCTTATTGTACCCAAGTCCTTATCCTTCCCAATCACTGCACCTAAATCTAGTCTTTCGAACTTACATTGGTACTAAAAGTGTACCTCCACCCCACCCTTTAAAAAAAATATGTATTTTTATTGATTTTAGAGAGGAAGGGGAAGAGAGGGAGGGAGGGAAGGAGAGAGAAAGAGAAAGAGAGAGACATCAATGATGAGAGAGAATCACTGACCGGCTGCCTCCTGCAGGCCCCACATTGGGGATCGAGGCTGCAACCCGGGCATGTGCCCTGATTGGGAATCGAACCGTGACCTCCTGGCTCAAAGGTTGACGCTCAACCACCGAGTTACGCTGGCCCGGCAACTTCCCCGTTTTTTAATGACAATGAGTAAATCCTCCTCCTCCTCATTTAAAAAATATTTTAGGAATGTCACTTTTTAGTCTTCCCAACTCATGACACAGCTTAAAAGAATTCATGGCTGATGCAAGCAGCACACCTGGTAATAACTGAAACCACAGAGCCCCACCTGCCCAGATCCCACCAGTTACCACCCAACGGCAGAGGCCCCTCCTGAGCGACCTGCTGCCTCTGCACAGTCAATAGGGAGAGGAAGCTTTCGCGTCCAGGCGGAGGACAGCTCTGCTCCCCTCTCAGAGCAAATTCCGTGTCTCTAACTTCCCAAAGGTACCGCGAGGGGTGGCTTTGGGCAACGTCTCTGAGAGGAACCCGGCCGGAAACACACGTGTTTCCCAGCGTCCAAACCTCCCTTCTTAGAAACCACACCAAGCGGCTGACCCTGAGTCACAGCTGCCAACACTCATGCATCTTCCGAGAGCCCCACTGTTCCCGAGCTATGGGGGATGATAGTAATAACAATAATAATAATAATAATAATAATAATAATAGTAAATGCTCACACGGCGGGCAGCCTGAGGTCCTTGGGCGGGGGGGGGGGGGGGGGGGGGAGAGTCCTGGCTCTGCTACTACCTCACTGGGTGAACACGAGCGAGGCCTCTCTCCCGGGGCCTCCCTTTCGCCAACTCGAGGAAGAGCCGGGCGTAGACGGCGCCTCGGGGCGTCCTCCAGCTCCCAGCACGTCCGAGGTGGGAGTCGCCCCGGTAAACGGGACCCCAGGTCCATCCTACCTGGAGGTCACGGGCCTCAAACCCCTCGCTGCCAAGAACCAGACTCCGAAGTGAAAGCCGCTCGAGGACTCCCAGTCCAGTGCTCCCCCCACACCACGCCGCCCGTCCCCTCCAGGAACACGAACCCCCGAGAGGCGCCAGTCCCGCCTCGACTCCAGGGCGGCACGGCTTCCTCCCTCTGGCCTTTCCCCTTCCTTTCCCTTGTCCCTGTGCACGTGTAGCTGGTGAGGGCAAAGCCCGGGCGCTTAGCAAGACCCCGACTAAACCCGGGCCGCCCTACGCGGCGGCAGCCGCACCTGCTCCCGGGCTCGAGGTGAAGGCGGTGACCCCGTCGCCCCCGGAGCGGCCCCGGGGCGAGCCGGCGACTAAACACGACTCCTCCCTCCCGACCCCGGCTGGGCCCAGGCCGCCCCCCTCCAAGCACGGTACCTGCTCCGCCAGGGCGCGACCTCACGCAGCAACCTCAGGCACCGCTGCCCCACGGAAGCCGCCATCTTGCCTCCTCCTTCCCACTGGGCCACGCCCCCTTCCGCACGAGCGGCGCACGCATGTGGCGACACGAGCCTCGAGCTCACGGAGCCAATGAGGAACGCGGAGTCGACTGAGCCCCGCCCCCAGGCCTCCCCGCCCCACCAGCGAGGGGCTTCCGGCCGCCCCCGAGCCGGGTTGGGCAGGTGTGGGAGGTGCTCGCTCCCGCTGTCCTAAACCCGGGCCGGGGAGCAGCGTGGCCAGTGGAGGCAGAGATGTTCCTATCTCCATGTGTAGTTATGTATTTTTCCTTTCAGTTCTGACAAATGTTATTTAACATATTTTAATGTTTATGAGAATTCGAGATTGTTATATCTTCCTGCTGGATTTGCCCTTTTTCTTTTTTTTAATATATTTCAGAGAGGAATGGAGACGGAGAGAGAAACATCAATGATGAGAGAGAATCACTGGGGATGGAGCCTGTAACCCAGGCAGGTGCCCTGACCGGGAATCAAAAAGTGACCTCCTGGTTCACAGGTGGATGCTCAACCACGGAGCCACCCAGGCCAGGCTGGATTTGCCCTTTTTGCCATGATGAATGACCAACAGCTCCTGGGCATTGCTTTCTTCGGAAATGTCCCTACTGCCACTAGGGGGCAGAATTAGCCTAACATTTAAGAACCAGCATGCAATCCCTGTGATTTTGCAAACTGAATGGTGGGGGCTGAGCTGCATTACTGCGTTTGTGGCCCCTTTGTTTGCCTTAATGGACCCTTTTCTCCATTAAAAAAAAAATTGGTTAAAAATTATATTTAACAATAGTCTGTTCAAGTAACTGCAAAGGTTCCGTGCTCAAGTTCTATTCAAATAGGTTCTATCTCAGTGAAATGCAAAGTTATCAACTGTCAGTGAGGAGGAAGAAGACACTGGAATTTGAGGTTATGAAAAACTCACCTATGGCCCCTGGAAGTTGCTTGAAGAATTTTCTAGAACACTTCTCAAGAGAAGTCCCAGAAGAAACTGCAGAAACGAGGTCTCCATATTAGCAGAGGGCAGGACACCAGAGACCTTTTCTTTTTTTAAGACCATCATTTTTTAATTTAATTTTTCCCATCACCATTTATCCCCTCTATGCCCTGTTATCAACCCCCACAGTCACACACTGTTGTCCATGTCCAGGAGTTGAGAGAATTCTTAAAACAGTTTGGACTAGTCCTCTTATTCTCAGGAGGACCTACCAATGCTAAGATTCTGAGATGGAAGATGTTAAAGGAATAACACCACCTTAATTGATAACTAGCCTCTGCCTTCTAAACAGAGGAAAAGTGTAGAATACTCCTCAAGTAATGGTGAAACCGAACAAGTGCAAGGGCACATGCCTGGGTTGTGGGTTCGATCCCCAGTAGAGCGCATGCAGGAGGCAGTCCATCAATGATTCTTTCTCATCACTGATGTTTCTCTCTCTTCCTCTCTAAAATCAATGTTAAAAAATCAATGGAAACAATATTCTCAGATGAGAATTAACAACAAAAAAAGGAACAAAGAGAAGGGAAGAAAGAAAAGCTTCATGGTAGCACAGAAGGCCCGTGAAGGCGGAGTGCCACACATCCTGAGCACAGGACAGTCCTCAGGACCTGTTGGCCGCTTTGGAAGGTCTGATGCCTGTTCTGATAACTTTGTGATGTCTATTTTTAAAAAACCAGCCTCATGACATTACAGGCAGCATTTTAACTTAATGCCAAGCCATAAGAATAAAATAACAGCCTGGAGAGTTACTTGAAAGGTTTCAAAAATTCTTTATTTTCATAAATTAACACACATAACAGTGGGAATTTTAGAGGCACAAACTACCAAACAGAACAGGAGCTGCAGGGGCATCATGTATGCCAATGTTACCAAAAAATGTACAAAATCTCACTGAACTATTGATCGTGATAATATATAAACACGTCAGGCAGCTACTTACTGGCCAGCCCAGCCCAAGGAGATGCGGAGGCCTCTCACCAAAATTCAAATCCAATTCAGCACCAGAGAGGGACTCGTGAAGACACACAATGAACAAGCATCAGATCGGACTATGCTGTGCTGGACGGTGGACTACTCGGGGGCCCTCACTTTACCGCCGAATAGCCTTTGCTGCTCCATCTGTGGTTGGAGACCATTACATTTGATTGGGGTAAAACGGAGCCTTCCTCCCCAGCCAGCCTTTTACGTAAGAAGTTCAGTTGTGGTGCAGGAGCCCTTCCCTCCCATGAGTTCAGGAAAGGTTGCTCCACATTATCTGGCCAATTATTCAGACTTTGGATACAGCCACCCACAAGGTGGTGATGAGGAGGTCCTTTCCATGATAGCAGGGGAAAAGCTTACAGAAACAAAACAGGAGAATTTTAAAAGCACCAACTGCATCCACCCTCCCACCCCGGGAGCGGGAGAAAAGGACCACGGTCGAAAGTTGGTCTCTTGCGGACGCTGATGCACATGGGACTGTGAGGTGGCATTCTGGGCTGGAGACGACCGCGGGCTCCGTGTGCCACGAGGCTGCCCAAAGCTCGAGGACCCGCCCCAGCCCTGCATCCTTGGTGCAGCTCCTGGCCTGGCGGGCAGGGACGGGGCCGTGGGGGACAGGGGGTCGTGCCTGGAGAATGGGATCTGGAATTGACCTCAGGTTGGCTCTGGCACCCACTCAAGGCTCTTTCAGGCAAAAATGTGACAAAGCGTCATGATTTCACAGCTCTTGGAGGAGCGCAGAGCTTTGGGATTCACAGCATGAGTTTCTGAGCTTTTCAGGCTCCAATAAGGCAAACGCTACATGTCTTTCCACTGTACCTCCCTCGGCTGTAGCTCTCAGAGCAAGGTCAGTAAGAAAAAGTGGACATAATCTGGTTTAAAAGGTGATGAGGTATGAAGAAATGAAGCTGGGAAGGAGGCCGAAGGAACAGAGATGGGGAAGGTGGGTGGGAAAGCAAATACAGCTGTAAACTAAAAGATGAAAAAACCCATAGTTCAAAGTCTCGGTGAAAAACTGATGGGTGAAACCCCAACTGGACCTGAGATTTCTCCTCTTTCCCACGTTAATGACACTACACCAGAGTAGAGTAAGTTATGGTTAACTAGAACTCCCTGCCACTTCGGAAGGAAGTCCCCAAACTTAGGAATTGTACCAGGGCCCACCAGAACCAGACGCTCGGGGCAGGCCGTGTTGCCAGCAGCTGACTCACACCCCCAATCATTGGCGGGTCCCACAGGCTCCGAGGACCACCGACAGCACTGCCGCTTGCTAGCCAATGGGGAGGACAGAGGTTAAGACACGTGTGCCTGAGCATGGCTAGAACCCTTCTAGCGACTTTAGGCAAGCAATGGCAAGTTCGCAGTGGGGACCCATTCTTAACTTTGCGGCAGGGAAAGGCCCTAACCAGAGGGCATGCCGAGAACTTCAGGGATAGACAGGTTGGCCTCAGAGCAGCTTCTCTCCCACATTCCCAGGATGAGGAAGGAACCCAGGTGTCCATTTCCTCCAATTCTCCCTTCCCAGACACCAATGTCCCAAATCACTGCTGCTGGCCCATAAAATGCCCTGCCGCTAATGGCAAACTTGAAGTTGTAATTGTAAAGTTGGTGATACCACAGTGTGCCCATGTCGACTTCAGCCTGCAGGATGCGTGGCTACCACATCGCTGACTTGGCTACACCCCACGGGTGCTGGCAAACAGGGCTCTGTGGACTCACTGGGAGTTTGCAAGCTTGTCCAGCAGTACTTCCCTGGACAAGGGCACACGGCATCACTCACCCACTCCTAAAGCAAGAAGACAGAGGCATTAGGGGCCCTGTCCCAGGAAGGGAGAAGTACCGAGGTGAACACAGGTCGTGTCCATACAGTCTAGGGCTCTAGGCCAAGTGGATGTGCAAGGGCAGAATGGACTCGCTCACTCAGAGCCGGGGGGAAGCCCGGCTCCTCCTAACGCTATCTGGCCTTGGCCTGAGAAGCCTCGGGGACTCCCAGGTGTATATGGGACTTACTAGACGCTGTCTGAGACAGGGGCCCAAGACAGAGGTGCACTTGGTTTTTTCCGGCTCATGTCCGTCTCACTGCTCCAGTGTGGCACAGACTGTCAACCTGCAAAGGAAAGGCACATAGAGACCTCCCACCCCACCCGTCTCCCCACTGACAAATGGGGAACAAAAGAAACCTAGGAGACACATCCCAGGGCGGCACCTCTCTCTCTCCTCTAGCAGCCTGGCTGCAAGTGCCTGGCGCTGGGACAGTTCCCACTGGCAGCGGCTTCTGCAGGCTCTGAGGAGGACAGGGAGAGGTGACCAGTGTCCTGAGGCTGCGTCTAGTACTCCATTCACCAGCCAAGGAATGTAATTCTCTGAACTCTTGTTTTGAGAGAGAGAGAGAGAGAGAGAGAGAGAGAGAAGGAAAAAAACACAAGGGAAGAAGGGCAGGGGAAGCAGGGTGTGGGCACACAGGGATTAGTGGGAAAGGAATGAAGCCTCTGGGACTGCTAACCCACACAGCATCCTTCTGTCCAGACTCCTGTGGGCACAGAAGCAGCTCAGCAAGCACGGGCATTCTACATTTCCAGTAGGTTCGACACCAGAGCCCAGAGAACAAAGAGGTGTCGTCAGAGGGGCCGGCCAGCTGCGGGATTTCGTGATCCCACCGCAAGAACACACCGCTGAGCTTGAACCATGGCAGCCCCTCCCCACTCTCAGGGCCGGCTGCTCCGACAGCTGCAAACACGCTGGTCGGCCTCTACCACCGCCTATACTGTTGTACCCAACTTTGTTACATTCCAACACTTCAGATAAAATCCATTAAAAGACCACACCCAACCATCACACTTTAAAAATGATTGGGAGAGAAACCTGCTCTTACTTCCGTCATTAAAATCAATACATCTACTTAGCACGCAAGAATGAGAACCCAGATGAAAAAAGTACTCCCTCTAATGAATTGCAGAGAGAGAGATGGGGAAGGGATTGCTGAAACACGTGGATGGAAAAGTGTCTCTCCACTGTCCCAGACCATGCAGATACACTGGGTCAAACATCTACCATCTATTCTGCAGACATGTATTATCTTTCTCCTCAATGTCTTAAAAAATTGTTTTAAAATCACATTTAAAGGCTCTGAACATGCAGCAATTTAAAAAAAAAAGGAATAAAACAAATGAAAATAACACCACAACGTTAAAAAGTGCAACTTACTTTGAATGGGGCCTAGATGGCCCCTCTGGCACTAGTGACCCACAGTCACAGAGGGGAGGAAAAAAATGATGGGAAAAAGACACACACACACACACACACACACACGCACACGCACACGCACACGCGCTCACACACATACACACACACATATACCCCAGGTTCTGGGCAGATGGACTCAAAGGATTAGAAAACACCACAGGCTCATCGTTCCTCAGCTACCGAAATGAGCTGTGAGGCCACTCAGGCGAGGACGCCAGGCCCCCTCCCTAGGCAACATCTGTGAGCAATCTTGGTCTAGCACCACCGTAAACAGCGTGGAACTTTCACAGGGACGTGCCAGTGCTGGAGTCCTTGGAATCTAGTGTTGTCGAAGGTGCGCTGCGCCTTCCTCTGTGGATGGCAGAGTGTGGGAGGCGGCGGCCCGATGTCACTCAGGACCACTTCCAGGAGGAAGGGAGCTTTCCTGAGGTTCTAGACTCAGCAGTAGAAGCAGAGGGCCCTCCGCCACCAGTTTCTAAAGAGGCTGCACCTTGAAGCAGTAAAAATCCATGGATTGCAATTTGAGTGGTTTGGGCACTGGGCAAACTGATGCAACCTCTTCCCAGGAGGCCTGGGAAATCTGACATTGAGACGCCCCAACCAAACTGCTTCTCAACACCCAGGTGATGGCTCCTCTTCCTCTTCCTTGGCAAAGAAGGTCTCCAGTTCCATTAGTTTCTGTATCAAAAGGGCATCCAGCTCTCGACTCTGCAGGGCTGCCTTCTGGGCTCTGGTGAAGCTGCCTGTCACCTTGACCTTCCCACGAGCTCTCCTCTTTCTTGGGACGGTAAAATCCTGAAACTCGAGAACTCGCTTCCTCTTCTGTTGGCTGATGGAGATCAGCGTACCGTTTCGTTCCTTAGGTTCCTCAAAGATGGTCTCTAAGCACCTAAGAGTGGAACACAAAACAATCACCGACACACCAACTCACAAGGCCACACTTCTAGTCAACAGGGCTGAGAGCTGTTTGCACCAACTCCGTAGGCAACTATTTCCTCTGGCCAGTATCTTTTTTTTTTTTACGTGTGTGTGTGTGTGTGTGTGTTTTCAACTTTATCAAGGTATAACTGACAACTACAATTGTAAGACATTTAAAAGCATAATACTGTGATTTGATATAACTGCACACTGGTAAAGGATTCATACATTGGGGTTAACACACTCATCACCTCAGATATTTACTTTTGGGGGGATGGGAATACAGTCCAATGACTTGAACTGAATTTAGACCCAAAGGCAGCCAAGTAAAACCTTTTCTGTGTTCGGAATCATATGCAATATCAGTGATTATTAGCCCAAAAGACAGCCAGCATATTCAGTAAAAACTCCAGTACAAACTAAAAGGAGACTACATTTTCTGTATTAACTAACCCAATATACATTTCTTTCTCATCCCACCACCGACCCCAATTCAAATGCTGGGAACTAAAAGCAACAATTCTAGTAATTTCCAAGACCTGACATGGGAAGAACTGAGCATACCCTGTCTGCAGTTAAAGAACTAGAGATTTACATCAATCATGTCAGAAGCCCTCCCCATGTATTACTGCCTACTCCTGTGTACCTACCTGTTTGCAGGAGGAGACTTATAATTCTTGTTGGTATATATTTCTTCCAAACTGAACTCCTTTTTCTTTAACCTGAAACGAGAACAAAATGTTTGTCTCTTACAAGAGATAAGATTAGCTTCCTAACTCTGTCCATTACTTTACTTTCGACCTTTCTGTAGTATGTTTTAGATGCGTTTCATGTGAACATATACTGGATTTTCCCCCCAGGCTGCCATTCTTTAATGTTATGAAATTTAGCTCATTTATACTTATTGGGAATGATACAGCTGAATTCATAACTATTTTCTTAACTTACTGCTTCTTTTTCTTCTCCTCAATTGACACCACCACCCCCACTCCCCCCCCCCCGCCGCACTTGCTGCTGTCTCCCTTGCAGCCCTTCTCCTGGCTTGGAAGTCATACTCTTCTATTCTTTTAGTGGTTGGCAAGAATTTTATGAGTATATTGAACTTAGAAACTAAAGTGCATCAATATTTTTACCCTTCTCCCAACAACACAAGGTCCCTGGAACTTCAATCTAAATCAGATCAGTACTGTCCCAATTTATGTTATTAGTGCTCTATTTTGTCTCCTTTTTTATTTTGTAATTTATTTGTTGAAGAAATCAGGTAATCTGGATTCCCCAGTCAAGATTTTTTTACTTCATTCCATCTACATGGTGTCATTTAACATGCTTCTTTGACCTAAACATATGGGAATACTATAGATGTTTCCTATAGACAGGCAATTAAATATAGAGGCATAATCAGATTAAGGTGTGTTTGGCTAGGAAGACTTTTAGATGGTGCTGTATGCTTCCATCACAAGGGACATGACCCCTGTTTTCACCCTTTTTTGCTATTGATAGCCACTGAAAAACACTGACAGATTGAGATAGATTTACTGTTCTTTACCAGGCTCAAACCCGCAACCTTGATAGTATCAGAGGATGCTCTAAACCAACTGAGCTACCCAGCCAGAACTGCTTTACAGAAATTTTAAAAAATATATATATTTTTTATTGACTTCAGAATGGAAGGGAGAGGGAGTGAGAAATAGAAAAATCAATGATGACAGAGAATCATCAATCAGCTGCCTCCTGCCCGTCCCACACCGGGGATTGGTTCAAAACCCAGGCATGTGCCCTGATCAGAAATTGAACCATGACCTCCTAGTTCAGGGGTCGAAGCTCAACCACTGAGTCATGCCAGCCCAGGCTGGTTTTCAGAACTTTTATCTACAAGGTAGAATACATCCAATTCTGAATCCTATTTTATTCTAGTAATGATCAATAATAGAACTATAAGATAAAAATACAGTAAGATGAAAACCACATGGGAAAAGTGAAACATGAATCATGATCATAGTAATAATTAACGATTGTGTATGTGTTGTGTGAACCAGTATAATAGCTACAGTACATTTTTTTGGAATCTCTATTGGACTTTACAGCAATCTTGAGTTGGGAATTCTTACTCACATTTTACAGAAAAGTTTCTAGAAGCTCAGGAAGGTTATTAAATAACTTACCTGGGGTGACTTCAGGGACTATGTTAGGCTTCTATTTGCCAATGAGAAATGAAGGAATGAGACCCACTACATGAAAATAGAGCTCTGGAGGTCTTTTAAAAAATGTTTCAATTGTCATAATGTGTCCGTGTAACACATAAAATTGGATTCAGGCTAAATACATAATTTGGAATCTGTTTTTTCTCCCCTCTTCACTTTATAGGATTAGCAATGGTCTCTGTCATAAAAAAATAAATATTTAGAGCCCTAGCCAGTTTGGCTCAGTGGATGGAGTGTTGGCCTGTGGACCGAACGGTCCCGGGTTCAATTCTGGTCAGAGTCATGTACCTCAGTTGTAGGTTCCTCCACAGCCCGAGCCCTGGTCGGGCCTCACGCAGGAGGCAACTGATCGATGTGTTTCTCGCACATCGATGTTTCTCTCTGTCTTTCCTTCTCCCACTCTCCCTAAAAATCAATGGAAAAATACCCTTGGGTGAGGGGGGGGATTAACAAAAAAATAAATAAATAAAATGACCAAATGGTTTATGACATGTGTTGGTCCAGTTTAAAAATAAAAATAATAAATCTTTAGAAACAAAATCTTTTAAGGCTATAAGTAGACCATAACATGGATCTGGTATTTTCGAAAAAAATTTAAAAAATTTGCCGTGACCGGTTTGGCTCAGTGAATAGAGCGTCGGCCTGCGGACTCAAGGGTCCCAGGTTCAATTCCGGTCAAGGGCATGTACCTTGGTTGCGTGCACATCCCCAGTAACGGGTGTTCAAGGAGGCGGCTGATCAATGTTTCTCTCTCATCGATGTTTCTAACTCTCTATCCCTCTCTCTTCCTCTCTGTAAAAAAATCAATAAAATCTATATTAAAAAGAAATTTACTTCTTTCCTTCATTACATTTAGGCCCCTTCCCAGTTTTGTGCACAGAATGTTGTGAGCTTGAGCTGTGGGGTCGGGTAAGACCTGTGTGAGACAGAAACCACCTGTGTCATGACTGGCACTATGGCCTACCAGGTTCCTAACCCAGGAAGCTCAGCACACTTACCTACACCTGGGGTGACAACAGTGTTTTCCTCCCAGGACCACTGAAGGGCAAACAGAGAGAGTATGCACCCAAAGGGTGCATGGTGAGCTCAATGCAGATGATTGGAGTGTGGTGAGATACCTCTGCACATAAGTCTCTGGCCACACTGCCAACGAATATTCTTGGGTCAACCTTAGGAGTAAAATAGCTCAAGAGTAGACTAGTAGATCACTAAAAGGTCATTGTATTATGTCAAACGATTTTCCAAAAGAGTGAAGCTATGTGTATTAGGGAAAGAGCTCACCTTTTGGGGCGAGGGAGGCCCATGGGGGTAAGATTAGGGTCTGGCTTAGGAATGGTTTTCCGGATGCGAATCTGTGAGACTTTCTTTGGCCTCTTCTCTGGCTCAGCCTATTTTTAAGGGTTAAAAAGAAAGATACGTCAAGTTGTAAGATGTTTTAAAAAATATAAAGTCCCTCTTTTCACCCTCAAGATATCACATCCTCCATTTACAGATGACTCTAATAAGTAGTTTATGGCAAAGCTTCCCCTGCTACTCCTGCCACCAGTGTTTTCAGCAACTACCCTATTTTATATTATTAAAAGAGAACCCTATCATTATCTGTTGGATACAGCAGATATTGCAAAACTGAAAAATGCCATCATTCACTCATCCTCTTTGAATGCATGAAGCAGCGCTGTGGTCTAATTCTCTAAATATTGTTAAATTCTGTCATTAAGAAAAAAAGATCCAGAAAACAATGTAGATTAAGAGATCCAGGGTAGCCTGTAGTGGACAAACAGAAAACCTCCTCTTGGTACTCTCCAGGACTCAGCTGAAGCTAAAGGTGGCAAGTAAAGGCAGTCAGGGCCCACGTGTACCTATCACGTGATCTGTCGGCATCGATGGCCATCTCCAGTGCCTCTGCCACCTGACCCCAGAGCACTTCACACTCACCTCTTTCTGCTCTGGAGAGCTGCTCTGTGGACGGGGGCGCACTGCTGTCACACCATCCAGTTCATCTAATCCAGGAACCGGGAACTCAGAGGCTGACAGCAGGAGCTTGCCGACAGCCGAGTCTGTTACCAAGCACGACTTTGGTACCAGGGCAGGGAATGGAGGCTCTAGCCTAGCAGCACCGAGAGAAAAACACAAGAGAAAGGATTGGATTCACTTTCTACCTCAGCACATTCAACTTAAGCCCCAGACTAGGTTGAAGCCTTTTGCCAGCAATGACATTTCAACCTGATCTCTAGTCACATCTGGACATAGCCTGTGTCTGCGTATATAAAAATTTACCAAGAATGCGGTCAATCCATTTCATTGGTATGGAGCGATAAAATAAGGAAAAAGTAATGAATAAGGAAAAATGTAAAAAGGAACAGATTTTTTGGAAGGGAGAAGACATTTAGTGAACGAAACAAATGAAATGTAGGCAGGTGAGATCAATCCCATCCAGGCACTGAAGTTGGGCTAAATGACCAAAAATAGCTTGAGAGGGAACTTACAGTATAATGAGCTGGCTAAGTGATTTTGATTCCCCCCCTTATTTGGTATTGATTACATATTCTTAGTTGTTACTTATAATAAAACACATTTGAATCTAAGATTCAATCTGGTTTAGAAGAAAAACAAAAGCTCAGAATCGCACCAGGTCTGATCCACACCATCCGCTATCATATTCTCTCTCTCTCTCTCTCTCTCTCACACACACACACACACACACATGCACACACACACATGCACACTCACTCACTCCGCAAGTTCTCATGCGCCAGCACCATTGGACTTACCTCATCTGACTGCCACTGCTGTTGTAAGCAGCTTCCATGCCTGGAAGAGGCACATACGGTAACATGGTGTGGCTGAAGCGAAGCAAAAGTACATGAGCAATAGGTTAGGGCAGTGGAACAACAGAAAACGTTTTGATGTCATTATGCGTTTAGCACATGATGGTCAATTAGAGCCCCAGGAAGATAAGAAATGTCAGTCACTCAGAAAGATGACAATCTCCCAGTTGGGAGCATTTCATTTATGTGCTCATCACTGGAATGGAGGCGGCGGACAGGGAGATGATTTTCTCACTTAGATGGAAAGAAGGTAGAAATAAGCAGAGGGCAGTAAGAGAAAGGAGGGGAAAAGAATCATACGGGCAACATAAAACATGTTTAAAGTCTCTATTTACTCCAAGGGTTACAAGCAGGAGGATGTATCTATTACATCTAAAGCAGATCTTTAGGGATATAACTCTCAATTCTTTTTCTTCTCTAACTTTCAATTAGAAGGTAAATGATATTGGTGAAATTATTTTCCTAGTGGTCAAACCACAAGAACTCTCTTCCAAGTTCACGTAAAATTCTATAAATTCTGCAACTATAGTATGTAAATGCCAATCTTTGAAGCCTTTCTGTTCCAGAAAGAAATGCTAAGGTTCACAAACCAGATTTGGTGACGCCTATGCAATTAACTTGTTAAAAAAGTATTTCTTCGTATCCTTTACACACCAAACTCTGAATTAGGTGCTGGCTATATAATACTTTGTGAACAAGTTATAGTTACAAGCCATTATTTGTCACTACTTAACTTGTCATGTTGTTCTGTTCAGAGTAGGGACAAGAGGAGAAAAGACCTTCAAAAGATTTGATGGTTTGCAGAATGAATGGAACAGAACAAAGAATGGCACCAAATAAAGGATTCAGCAGGAAATTAGAGGGGTCTGCATTTAAATTACTGCCCCATTTTCTCAGCAGAGACTGGGCGAGGTATAAACAGAACACAGACACAGCTCCCAATAGCCCTGCATATCCAGCAGTGGCCCTCCTCTCCCTGACGGCAGGCAGCAAAGACGGAACACTTACAAAGAACAGGGGACAGTTTACCTGCTTGTGATGTCCAGAGTTGGCGGTCGCTTGCCGTGAGTGGAATGCAGAGCAGAGGTTTCGAAGGGGCAGGCAGAAGGCCCATGCTGGCTCCAAACGGAGAGCACTCGGCCCACCGAATAGGGCAGAGAACAGAAGATCTTGTCTGCTATGGAGGCTGGAGATCTTAACCCCCTCAAGCCCTGTGTAAACTGAGTCATGAAGAGCCTCTGCATGGTAGGCATGTGACTGGAGAAGCTCCGTTTTTTTGTCCAGATTCGGTAACATCCCGGGGAACAAAGTGCTAGGAGAGTGTGAAGGCCAAGGACAGAGCAGCCTGTTCTGGTCTGGACTATGGCGGTGCCTCCGTAGTCTTGGAGAGGAGCTGGAGGCTGTGGAGGAGCCTGGGAATGGGCCTGAGCATGGAGGCCAGTGTCTTCCCTGAATGTGGCCATCCCAGGGCAACCGTGGGACAAGAAGAAGGAAAAGGTCCACTTGGGAGGTTGAGAAGGACAAGGGGTGGCCTCCCCTAAGGCAAGCCTCGCCGGAGCACAGTGCTCAGGAAAAGTCCGTGGGGACTCAGGCATGCGCTCGGAGCCTGATTTCACGTGAAAGGATATGGGGAAGATTCCAGAACCGAACAGCAGCAATGGCATCTTGTTGCTCAAATCTATGAAGCTCATTTTGATGGCTTCGAGCGGATAAAGTGTCAAGGGTTTATTGTTAGGCCTCCTATCCCATCCACTAGCTGTCAAATACGGATTCAGCTGCATCATAGTGTCTGAAAATCCATCCAGGAGCTTTTTACATCTGAGCCGCTTGTAGCTTTTAGCCACTGGAAGGAGTTCAGAAGAACACCGCCGATACCTTAGTTTGTGGGTCTTTGAGGCTGGGGCCAGCCTGGAGGCAAGGACGGATAGCTTGCTGAGTAAGGCTGATTCTTTGGTGGGCTTCCCGGCGTTCAGGCTCCTTAAGAGATGGCACGGAGTAGCCTTCTGCTTTGGTATGTGCCTCACTAGGCTCCCGCTAGGTACTGTTTCGGGTTCCGGTCGTGTGGGTGCAGACATAGCAGGTGAGCTGAGGAGTCTGTGTGCTTTTGTGGGGAGGGTTTCAGAGGAATTCTTTAAAAAGGCAGAATTCCTGATTTTACTGATTTTCCTCCCCATGTTGACTTGCTCCTGACAGGGAACTTTCTTACATGCCCGATGCGGCTGCTTCTTCAAGGGAAGCACTCCTTTCAGATGGGAAGTGTTCCCAAAGGCACCGTGTATTTCGTAACACCTAGCAGAGCTGGGGTCTTGGGGTTTCTGGGGGGCACTATGAAGGCAAGGACCTACGCACAACTCAATGTCCTTTTTTAATGGATGACGTAATTCTTCCTCCTTTGGGTCTTTCAACTTCTGAAGCCGTGCGGTAATGTTACCCTGGGCCAGCTGTGCTGGGGTGACTTCTTTCATCCTGGTGTACTCACATTTGTAATCCTTAGGTTGGTTCTGATTTTGCACTTCATCTGACAACATATTAGATGATGTACATTGTTCCAATAGTGTATGTGCTTCTTTTTGATGTTCATACCCCTCTGCCTTCTGCAACATGGAGTCCAAATCCCTCTGGCTTTGTTGTTCTTCAGCGTCACCATACATCCTCAGGGATTTACAGTGTGTCAGAGAAATCTCACTCCTGTCATCACCATGACCATCTTCTCTGGTAATCCTCTCGTCAGATTCCTCCCCAACAGGTAAGTGATCTGGTGGTCCCCTCTGATCTTCTTTGGCTTCTTCCCCTTTCACTTTAGTTTCTGTTTCCATCATCAAAGGCAAAATTTTCATACTGATGTCAATGCTGTTTCCTTCACTGGGATTACTCCTATTCCTTGGTACTTCTTCCTTCATCTCAGGCAGGACTGTGCAATCCTCTACATTTTCACAAAGCATTTCACCATCTTTTGGTTTAAAAAATTTTTTCATGTCAGTTTCTTCACTTTTAACAGTAGCTTCTGATGCTTCTTGAGCAGATAGACACAACGGCATTATCTCAATGGATTTCAGGCTCTCTGGGGGAACCGAGTTCTCATCTTGGTGTCTTCTAGACACCAACTCTTCTGAGGAAATTCCAAAGGTATTTTCCTTGTCAAACTCAGAATGTATTTCTAGTCTTGATTTTTCAATCATTTCTTGTGTTTCTCTCAGAGATGCTTCTTTAACTTGCTGTTCATGATGACTATGATTTAAAGACACATTTACTCCATCCAATATTCTTGTATTTGGTTCATGATCTGCAATAGACTCTATCTCATTGGCACAAGGGTCTCGATGCACTTCCATTTCACTATCGTTTAACGATCTGCAAACTTTCTCTTCACATGATTTTTTTATTTCAAGAGATTCTGCTGCAGAGGAAGTAGCATCTGGGAATTCTGAATCCTGGTCAATCTGTCCTGTAAATGCAGCATTCAAGTCTCCTCTCTGAGACAGGGCATTCCTTGAGGTTTCAATTAATGCCAGTCCACCTTGCCGCACACCACCAAGTGTGTCCACCATGCCTTCTCTAGGCTTATTATTACAGTTTGTGCAGGCGATGTCTACCATACCAGCTGTGGAGTTATCACAACTAGAAATCCTTTCAAAGCCTCCTTTCAAATAGCCTTTCTTCCGACTACCACCAGACAATGAGTTGTTATTGCCTGAACTGAACGGCAGATTCTTCTGGTTACAGCTTTCCCCTGTGTTAGGCTCTGTGATGGCCTGTCTCTGGTCCTTACCGAGTGTCCCTTTAGCTGGTTTATCTTCACTTCTATACTCATCTGGTCTGTCTGGGTTACTCCGGTCGTCAAGGACTTCATCTGTCTTCTGATCAAGAGTTTTAACTGCTTGATTCATGTTTTTAAAACTGGAGCACTTAGCAGGAGACAGCTCCAATCGTTTTTCAGGATTTGGAATGTTTATAGATTGGTTTAGCTCTTGTGTGGCACAATCAGAGTTGTTATATTTATAAAACACAGTCTCTTTGGGTATATCCTGTTCCTTTAATTCTAGCCCTTCCTCACTGGGTTGGATGTGATTGGTGCCGTGAATGGTTTTGTTGGAAGCTTCACTATTTAACATACCTACTGTCCTTTCGTTTCTGATCTTATCTCCTGGAAGGCTGCCCTTCGTTTCTCTTCCATTAAGTTCACTTCGCTCTGATGTACAACTCACTTTATGGGTGATTCTTTCCACGGAGTCTTCTCTTCCTGGGGAGTAGTGATCGCTGTGCTGAAATGCATTTTCATGGTTGATCATCAATGAGTTTTCACCTTCCAGGATGATTCTTCTAGACTCATGAGCAGCACACGCAGAACACGTGCTCTCTCCTGGTGCATTTTCCCCTACACAATGACAGCTAGAGAGATGCCGAGGTTGAACACTCTGACAATCCATGATAGAGACCTCTGGAGACAAGACTGCTACTTCTTTCTTACATGAGAGAAGTCTGGAATGTAGGTCTTCTGTTCCTGAATCAGCCATTTCGTTTTTTCTTTGTAGGCTTCCTGGTTTGATATTTAAGGTGAAATTGTTTGACGAGGCACCACAGGTTTTATCACCTGGTGGAGAGATATCTTTCATTTTTGTCTTCATGGGGATGGTTTGGATATCAGTAAGGACACTGGCTCCATCCTCTAATGGAGGGTGATGGCTCTGTTGGGAATCCTCGCTTAGAGCTAAAGGCAACTCTTTGTCAGTTGACAATGTCGCATGATCTTGAGAATTAAGGGACACTTGATTTAAAACACATTCACTTTCTATTTTGTCTAGAACCAGTTCATCAGTAGAGGGAAGTTCATTCAACTCACAGGCAATGCTCTGTTCATCTAAATGTGGAATATTGTCCTGTGAGATCTGTACAGATTTTTCTGACTCAGGTCTGCAGCCAAATTCTAGAGATGGTAATAGCTGAGCAGCATCTTTCTTGGGTTTTGATTCCTCATTTACAAGACTTATCTGGTCCTCTGGCATTAAACTCACAAGGGTTTTTTTTTCAATCATAAAGTCACTATATGATGCTTCATTTAACTGGGTGTCACCTTCCAGATTTCTCTGGGTGCTGACTAAGGAGTTAGGGTCTTTACTGTAAATCTTTTCACTTAACATACCAGGCTCGATAGTGGTTGTCTGTTCTGGCTCTTCGGTCTGCATCGAGGAGGAAAAACTGCTTTCTTCAGAGTGTCTGCCTGGATGGCTTATATTAGTAAAAGTTTCTCTATGGCCCTCAGGGTCTGTTAAGCTAACTTGTATGTCTGAAGTGATGTTCAAATCTTTTTTTTTAAACGTGACTTCCGTGGCTTCGGGAAAAGACTTGGGCATTAGAGAACTGGAGCTGTCAGTGTGGACACGGCCTTGAATGCAATAGTTATCGTGGACATTTTCCTCTGGGGAGGCAACAGTCTTTTTTTCTCCAGAACAAGGACCACCAGCATCCTCTTCTGGTTGCTTGGCATTAACAAGAAAGAATTCCCCTCTTTCAGACCTGAAGCTCACACACTGTTCTTCATTTTCTTCTCTAGAAGCCAAGTTCTTGCTTTGAGCGTCACCATCAAAACAGGAATTCTCTGTCTTTTCAACGGATCTCTTTAGCAAGCCATCACCTGCAAAACTACATTTTTCTAAGGATGCTGTTCTGGATTCTGGACCAGATAAACTTGATTTGAAACAGGAAACTTCAGAATTTTTTCCTAAGGGTTCTACAACTACATTTCTCATGGGTCTGGGGCTGCCATGTGCAGAACCGGGTTTTTCATTATGGTGGCCAACAATCTGGTGGTGATTGTCATCTGCTTCACAGACAAGGCTTAACTTACACAACTCTTCCTTCCCATTGTCCACTTTGCAAATGGCACTGTTCCCTGGTAATAATGACAACGAAGAAGAACAAGTTTTTAATTCTTCACATAGTTTTTCTTTAGGAGTTGCTTCTGTTAATCCAGGGTTCGCAGAGTTTAAAGGCTCTAGGGAAACGAATGTGCTGGTTTCTGAAACCTCACCACTGGTCATGATTTTGTCTACTTCTGGGGAATCGTTGCGCCCAGCCGAGAGATCTTTACTCACATTGCCATTCTTGTGTCCATCATTATTATCTGTCTGAGTCCCATTGACCTTCATACCTTGTACTTGTTCAGTAGATTTTAACAGAGTTTCAGTTGTAATTTGTACATTTCCTTCTGCACAAAAGAAATAAATCCAAATCAGCATGTAATCATAAAAAATAAATTCATGAAGGCAGAGTAAAGTAATCATGCAACAAACAACAAAAATGCCCAACTCAGAAGAAGAATTGCAAAGTCAGTGCACAATGCCATTGGTTTTGTTCTTCTCTGCAGAGTATGACAAAGGCCAAAAGTGTACCTGACTGGAACAGGTAATTAGTGTTTCTTAAATGTACTTACTTAGCAGGACCAAGGACTACAACACAAAGCCATGCCTAATTCAGAGTCTTAAGCAGCTTCCATTCTAAAACATTAACAAAGCAGACTCATAATATAACATCTTATATTATTAGATGGCTACCTTCTTACTACTTAAATAATTAAATACTAAAGAAGTCACTGATCAGTTACCTCAGCTGAAATACCTGGAATAACTGCTACAAGACTGGTCATAAGCTGGTAATCACTGAAACTGAGTGAAGTACATGAGGGTTTAGTATGCTCTCCACTTTCAAAAAAATTTGCAATTTTATGAATATTTCCAGTATGAAGATTTGTGGTAAGTAAATACCTTTGATCCTCAGACAATCCTCAGGGAGGTCCATGCATAACAGTTCTTCATGCGACGGCATCCGGAGGTCCTCCTGCAGGAAGAAAAGCAGCAGTCAGGGAGGACTCAGAGCTCTGTTGAATACTTGAGCTCATGAATAAGAATTCTTTATGACTCTGGAAATTCACTAGTAGTCACAAAGATTGGGAATTGAAGGAAACCTCAAATTTAAATAAGTATAATCAATAATAACTTCCACTTCTCAAGGGAGAAAAAAAAAGGAGACATATATAATACTCTTTGTAATACTTTAAGCAATAAAACAAAATTCAAAAAACAAAAACAAAAAAACTTCCACTTCTCTATTTGACCTGGAAAAACCAACTTTCCCAAGATCGGGACAATAGATTTAAAATGTTGGCCTGAAGATCCATCCAAAGCCCTATAAATACCTTCTGAATCAAGAAACAAATTGCTGCAATGTAATCTTAATTTCATTAAAAAATATATCAGGAAGTTTGATGTAGTATATCTCAGTCCCTAACCATTTGAAATACATATTCAATTTTCTTTCTAAAGTTTCTTCCAAAACTTCGTAGAAGGGCTATTTTTTTCTTTCATCCCCCTTCACATGGGAGGAGAGGATAAGGGGAAACATCACCAATAACAACCAGTTTCCTCCTGAAGGAATTCAGAAAATTGGGAAGGGCAGTGGCAGAATGTGCAAGGCTTGCAGCAAATGGCTTGGAGCCCCATAAGGTTAAGGTTGTATTAGACTGACCAGCTGGGAGACACTGACAGACCAAAGACAGCTGCTCACACGCAACTCCTTCTGGGTCATTTCTTTTTCCCTGCCCTAAGAATAAAAAAAAAATTTTTTTTTCACAGTGATTTAACTGGTAAGCACAGACTATCACATAGTGTTCAGCTAAATCTACAGGCAGTGAAATCATTATTACAACTTTTGATAATTTATGTAACACTTTAAAAACCTTACAAAAAATACCAGGTAAAAGCCGTTTGGGCGCTGGCCGGTGTGGCAGAGTTGGTTGCGTGCTGTTCCATGTACCTGTAGATTGCTGGTTTGATTCTGGGTGAGGGCACAGGCTGGCGTTGTGGGCTCGATGCCCAGGAGGGGCAGACAAGAGGCAGCCACTCTCTTCCCCTCTCCCTAAAAATCAATTAAAAAATCTTAAACACACACACAGCAGCCATTTGGCTTTAAGCTCTGTGGTGGAAACAGAACCCATAAAGGGGAGAAGACAAAACGAATGAGCAATGGCAAGTACAGGTGAGCACGGGCAGCAATAAAACATCATTGAAATTGAGAAGTGGGATTAGCATGGACTGGCATATATAAGGCAGGTCTATTCTTTCATTTTCTATATAAGCTTCAGTGTGGTATACTTTTGCAGACCATGAACTTAAAAACAAATACCTTCCAGATAACTTATGTGTAACATTACAATGTTTGCAAAAAGAATGAATTATAGCATGATGCCAGACTGACATTATTTGTAAATGGGGAGCAGAGAAAGCTCTTACTTACCATAGAAGGATGAGAATAGAAAAATTACCATTTGGCAATAATCACAGTAATAATTATCTCAAGCATGTATTATCTCCAACATCATCCTGGATGTTCAAACTAGTGGTTAAAAGTTTAAGTGGAAGGGGAGGGGAGTTTGAGAATCAGCCCTGTCCCGTGTGGGACAGTTGGTTGGAGAGTTGCCCCATACACGGAAAGGTGACAGGTTCGATTCCTGGTCAGGGCACATACCCAGGGTGCGGGTTTGATCCCTGGTAGGTCAGGGCGTGTATGGGAGGCAACCAATCGATGTTTCCTACAATATTTTATCAATGTTCTAACTTTCAGGAGGTAGAATTTTAAACATTTCTTTCTACTATCTAGATGTTGTTAGATACGGACATCTGATCATTACTATACTAACATTGCCTGCAAAATCTGTCTTGAATGAATAGGTTTTTAAGATAAAGTTCCCATGGATCCCTCTTTCAACCTCAAGTGAAATAACTGCTATAGTTTGCAGCGTTCTATCAACTATACGACATAAGAAACATCACGTAGTAGCGCAACTTGTTTTTCAAATTGACAGTAAACAAATTCTTTGCCTTGCCCATCCAACACACCCTCTCCCTGACCGCTGCTTTGGAATAAAACGCAGCTTCTGGGACTTCTCCAAAGATTTAGCAGATTTTAGGAGGGTCTTAGAAACCATTCTTATACTGTTGGTCTGTAATCTTATTTCCCATTAAAAACTGGCTGTATGTTCTGGGGAGGGGAATACAATTCTCTTATTCATTCCCATGAGACCAATTTAGAGCAGGAAAAACACACAAACACTTAAGGGGAGAAATGACTATACCTCAGGCTGTCAGCTGTATAAGCAGGGCAGTCCGAAGCTCCTCGGGGCCTGATGTATTGCTGAGCCATTAGCCCAGACCCTGCTGAGCTCCTCCAACCCTGAGCTTCCTGAGCTGGAGGCAGAGGCAGATGGAAGGGCAGCAGAAGGGCAGTGATGATGGCCCCCATCTTCGGATGGGACTGCCTCTACACTGAACTATGCAATTATGGGTCCACAACATGGAGCAAATGAGATATTTCCTACTTCATGACATTTGCGGAAATAGCCAGGATCATGTTCATAGCAAAGTACACTGAAAATAAAGAAACTTCTGTATTTCTAGATGGATCCCTCACTTTCCTATGTTTGCATATTTAGAAAGGAACAGCTGAACAACGGCAACTATAAGTCATCTTAACAGAGCTTAATAAAAAGGAGTTTTCCTCCACCTATCTCAGTTCAGAGAAACAACTGGTGACTTTATTTAAGACACCGGTCATGTTAGCTGGGTAAGACATTTAGTAGCATTCCCCCACAATAAGTTATCTAAGAGAACTGCTAAAATACTTAGGAGGGAGTTCTGACTTAAGCTTCAGCAGTATGGCACCAATGCTTTGGTCACTTCTTTGCCACACACTTTCAATAATCTATAATAATAAGAGCATAATATGCTAATTAGACCAGATGTCCAGGGGCTTTGAGGGAAGCCCAGGTCCTGGGTGCCTGCCAGCGGCCAGAAAGAAGCCCAGGTCCCGGGTGTCAGAGGGAAGCCGGTGCTGGCAGCCGGGGGAAGGAAGGCCTATTCTTGCACGATTTTCATGCATCGGGCCTCTAGTATGAGATAAGAACTGTGAGCCAGCCATCACTGTGGGGAAAACAGTGCCCTGGCAGACCCGGAGAACAGCTTATGGCCACCAATTGTACTTCTGAGAGTGCAAAGTTCAGATTTCTTCACATTTAGTGACAATGAATTCTTTCCAACGATTTCCTTTTCATCAAATAGTAAGCACTTTCACACCACTGCAAATTTCCCTTAGAATCACAGACTCTTAGGGTGAGAAATAGGTAAGCTTAATGGGCAGCTAGTCCAATAGCCTTTCATTTAAGTAAAGTCATAAAAATTGTACACTGTTAAGTCTCTTAAACATATGCCATTAAAAAACAAGTTTTCCAACAGCACAACATGCTACAAGTGATCAACAACCATTGTGTTGCCTTACTTGATGTCCCCTGTCCAGGAACTTTCAAAAAGCCTTTGTATTATAGCTAATAGACAATTCAGAACTTTTTCTGTGTCTGTACTGAATAGGACTAAAGTCTTGTATCCTGGACCCAAAGCTATTACAACATATTCAACTCAGGCATATGCTACCAACATTTTTCAATAATAAATAATGCTTCAAAGAATAACCTTGTGGATACACGTTTTTACTTTGTTGAAGGTGTGTCTTCAGGTAGATACATAGAAAGAACAATGCTAGGTCAGCAGGGCAGGGCAATCAAAGTCTCCTTCTGAAGGGTTACATCATTCTGCATTCCCCCGGCAATGTGGGAGAATATCTTTTTCTTCACAGCCTTGCCAACCAGATATGTTGTCATACTTTTTCATTTTCATTATTCTCGCAGGTAAAAAGTGGAATCACAGGTCTCTAATTATGAGTGGGTTTGACCGTCTCTTCATGTGTTTAAGTACAACACACACACACACACACACACACACACACACACTGAATTATCCAAGTCTTTCCTCTATCTATTGGGTCTTTCATTTATATATTAGAGACATAAATCCTTTATCTGCGATATGTTGCAAATACATTCTCTCAATCTGTCAGTGTCTTTGACTATGTTTGTGGTGTTTTGCCATTCTAGCAAGAGGTCTTATCTCAAGGTTCACGGATGTCAGAGCTCTGTAAACCTTCTGAAATGTTATTTTCTGAGAGGTCTGCAGCATTCATTTAGATTTCCAAAGGGTCCTATGACCTGAGAATGACTAGGAGACATCACTGCCAGGTCTCCCACTGAGGCTAATGGTGCCCAACAGAATCACTTCTCCTTCGCAGCTCCCAAACTCCTGAGGCTTCTCTCACTTCTCTTGATTTTTCCCTTTCATAGGCAGAGACACCCAGCAACTCGGTCTCCAATGGTGTATTGTCAAGTTGTGACATTAGTGTGAATTTTTATCCAGGAATACATTCCTGGTTTTCTATATTCCTGCCACATATGACACCAGGCTCAGCATGAGGAGGGGACAGGAAGGATCCTCTTTGGCCAGGAACCCCAACACTGACACATTCTTGCTTCCCCTCTCCCCCCAACATTCTCTCAAACCTAGGGGCATCTTGAGCTCATCTGAGTGCTGCGGGGAGAAGGGACTCCCTGTGAGTATGATACTCTAGCTACAGGCTAGCCAGAAGACAACAGAGCACCACCTCTCAGTCCAGAGAACACATTTCTGTTCATGTATATTAAGAGCAAACTGGCTTTCCTTGGCAGCCATACCACAAAGTTAATTCTAAGTGACCAGCTAAAACCTGTAGGTCTTCTGTTTCTCCAAAAAAATACTGCTTTTTTTCACTTGTGAAGTTCAATTTATGAAATCAAGTACAAAATCTTACGTTTATTACTATTAATTATAGTATAGTCAAACCTCAGTTCTCGGATGTCTCCCATCTCAAACAATTCAGTTCTTGACCAAGTTGTTCACAGAAAAAATGTCTTAGTTGTAGAACAAAACTTCGGTTCTCAACCTGACAACCCATTCATGCTGATACCTGTATGCTCAGTCACACGCCTGTCAGGCAACAAACAAAGGAGCGAATGCATGAATATGAGTCAGGTTACTGCTAAACCTCATGTTGTTAACATCTCAGGAAATTGTGCTGTGAATATTTTGTGGGTTTTTTTGCTTTTCTTGTTGCTTATTATTATTAAATATGTACAATAAGTCACCATGGGTCCTAAGAAAGTTAGTGATAGGAGCAAAGTGAAAAGGAAAGTTGTGAGAACAATGATAGAGCTTAAAAAAGAAATAATTGCAAAGTATGTAGACTGTGTCTGATCTGGCTACCGAGTATGGCATGGCAAAACCAATGATTAGCACAATTTTAAAACATAAAGAGGCTACCAAGAGTGCTGATGCTACGAAGGGGTGAAAGTGCTCACAAGACAACAATCACAGGAAATTGTGAAAGGTTAAAACAGGGAATCTTTTGGGGGTCTGGAACGGATTAATTCAATTTATGTTCTTTTTAATGGGAAAAATGATTCAGTTTTTGAACAAATCACTTCTCAAACAGCCTTCTGGAACAAATTAAGTTCGAGAACCGAGGTTCCACTGTATTTACCTATGGTGGAGTTGGAAGGGAAAAAAGAGATGGTTTTAAAAAGGAATAGAGTCCCTGGCCGATTTGGCTCAGTGGATAGAGCGTCGGCCTGTGGACTGAAGGGTCCCAGGTTCAATTCCCATCAAGGGCATGTACCTAGGGCACGTGCGGGAGGCAACAGCCTTCCTCAAAGATATTTCTGTGACATCTTACTCCACAACGCTACCCTAACTTAAGGGACAAGTACACATAATTTCTTAACATCAGATGCAGAAATACCATGACTATCACAAAAAGACTCACTATTTCATATACAATAGCTGCTTCAAAGAAGTGACACTTTTTCATTAAATAAGCACTTCCTCTCTGCAAGGATCTAATATCTTAAAAGATCATCCAAAAAAGTTAACACCAAAATCAACATTTTGGAAATGTTTCAAGAATAAATCATAAGCTACCTGTCAGCACCTACACTTTATCCTGTGAAGTGTGACTCTGGAAAGCTGTCATTCATATTCAACTCATCTGAATCAACATCTCATCTCTTACCTGACTTGGGCTGATCTTTTCTTCAGAGGCTGTGGAATGTTGACAGGGGTCTCTTACAATTTCCACCTGGTCCCCTTGATCTCTGAAGACCTGTAGCTCCATGCTCTCGGTTTTCTCTTCCCTATCCAAGATCCCAGGAGCCACAGAGCCTCCTGCTGTGGAGTCCACCAGCCCACACCGCCCAGGCTCTCCCCCATGATCCGAGGTCTCAGAGGTTTCTTCACAACTTCCCGCGTGAGTCCTCTGCAGCTCCAAGGGCACTGCCCTACTCTGACTTATAAGAGAGCTTGAGGCTCCAGGTTTTACATCTGGAATCACACTTGGCTCAGGGTCAGCATGAAGCTCTTTGGAGACACTTACTGGGAGTTCCGAGTATAATTCCTGTACCACGGCAGACATGGAGGAATCAAGTGGAACTGGCTGAGTCTCTATTCCGGATGACAGCATTAGGGCAGATGTAGATTATGGAGTCAAGTCTTACATCAAACGGTTCACCCTGACACAAATCAAAGGAAGGGATAAAAGTTTAAAACTTTGCAGGGTTGAAGAAAGCTGTCTCAGCTCAACCTGGCAAAAATAAGGACAATAAATTCTAACTCAAATGCCGGCATTATCTGGCATTAAAAAAATTGTCTTTAATAGACTGAATTTGTGGAAAACAAATGATGTAAATTAAAAGATCAAAACAGGCTTGGCTGGTGTGTCTCAGTGGTTGAGCATCGACCTTATGAACCAGGCAGTCCTGGTTTGATTCCCGGTCAGGGAACATGTCTTGTTGTGGGCGTGCAAGAGGCAGCCAATCAATGATTCTCATCATTGATGTTTCTATCCCTCTCTCCCTCTGCTTCCCTCTCTGAAATCAATAAAAAATATATTTTAAAAAAGGATCAAAAGTTTTCTACTTTGTTTTAAAGGCATGAACTTTGCTCATTTTGTTCACTGCTATATCCCCACTGCTTGGAATAGGTACTTGACACAGAGTAGGTACTCAGTAAATAATTGCTGAATGAATATATACTGAAGGACTCTGAAGACTATGAATCACTGGCTTTTCTTTATTAAGATACAGGGTGTCCCCAAAATGTACACACGCTTTGAATAATTATTAATCCCAATGGGTTAAATATGAAAAGAAACATCAATTGAGCTATCAGCTGTTAAGTGTATATGCATTTTGGGGGACACCCTGTACTTTCTGAAAGAAGATATAGAGAAAATGGAATTCCGTTCCTTCACTGCTTACCAAACACTTGAGCTGTACCTACCCAGGCTGGCACAAGGCACTACTAAAGCAGGTCTTTTGCAGGTTCCTTCCTGACCTTTATCCAGCATCTTGAGATTTTCTAAGTGCCTTCACGGTCACCACTCACTTGATTCTCACAATAACCCTGTGAGCTAAGTAAGGCAGCTATCATCTTATGATTTTAAAATCACACCTGAAGAGGTTAAAAATGACCTGCCTACAATATTACATGGTTATCTGAGAGGAAGGAGGGGGATACCCAGGGGACTTCATTGAAATGGGAATGTTTAATTTTTTGCATTGGGTAATGGAAACACAGCTTATTTGCTGAAATAATATTTATATCTATGTAGGTCATAATATTATATCATTAGTCAACACACACACACACACACACGTGCACTCACACAGAGCTAGAAAATGGTACACTCACAACCAGGGTTTCCTGACCGGTAAGTTTTCCATTTTAGTCTACCAATAATGTGTGCAGTTTCCACAAAATCCACTGTGACCTGACCAACGTAGAAGCTGATTAACCACATAAGATACTGCATGCTTTCATTCTGATGCTTTCCCTAACCCTAAACAAGGAGAGGAAAGATGAAAAATAGTTGGCAACTCAGTTCATTACAAGTATTAATTGGAGGTATTGATGGCACATCCCTTTGGCCAAAATGCAGAGGAAAGAAGGGATGTTTCAGAAAGCCAGCCAATTCCTCCTCCCCAGTTCCTAACGACCAGCTTCCCCCCCCCCCCCAACCCCAAATAAACATGTTACACACCTGTAAGGTCCAGTGCTGGCTACTGAACGGTCTCACCTTCTCTTCACTGACCACAACCAGGTTTCTGAGCAGCAGGGACTCCCAGCAACACACCATGTAAATCCTCACAACTCCGTTTCCTTGGCCCCTGTCCCTACTCCTACCTTGATTATCTCGGGAGCCCGCTGATGTCACTTACACAGACGTCCGTGCTCTGCCTCCAAGGGAAGGAGCACCCCCTGTGAATACTCCTGTGCTGACAATCGTTCCTCCTTGCACAGGTCCCATCCTCTCCCCTGTGCCGTCTGGACCGAAGCTGGGGGCTGAGGACAGAAGACAGGTCCTCTCACTCTGGACCTTTCTGCCTTTCTCTTGGTTTTCTAAACTGCTGGATGTTTTATTCATGTTCCTATGATTTCATCCACTGGGTGCCCTTAGTTTTTTGTTTGTTTGTTTGTTTTTTAATAACCCAGCATCTCAGTAATGACATCCCCATTATCCTAGAGCTCAGACTTGAACTTTATCAGACCTTCAACTTGCCTTTGTGGACTCAAATCCAGCAGTGTCTCTAACAAATCCCACTCCTTTCAGCCCCCATGGTCCTAATTCAAGATTTTGTTCTGAACACGAACTTATGCAAAAATACATCTTTATCACAAAGAGGCAATATTGATAATCACATAAAATGGCTCAAAATATTCCTCAGAGAAAAGAGTACCTTTCCCTTTCTTATGGCTCCATATACACTGGCTACAACTCAATTTTAAATGCTTTGGTCACCAAAAGATAACTTCCAATTTACAAAAACCAAACAACACATCATCTCTTGATGCTCGTGTTTGGTAGAGACAAAAGTCTTAGAATTTGCAATCTGTAGAACAATGAAGCACATTGGCTGTGGAACCAAAACAGACAATCCCTCCTTTTTCTCCTTGCCCAATTGTGGGTCCTCCAGTTTCTCAGCCGTATCTGCAACTGAGTCACCAGGAACAGCTGAGTGCCTTGGCTGGAACCCTCAGAGATGGAGTAATATTTAGATGCAAGCCTCGAGCAGCAGTACAAAATCATTCTCAGCTCACTAGCTTGCATCACTAAACTCTTCTCTCAATTTTTGCCATCTATTAAGTTATTGGTAATGCCACAAGACTGCAGGAAAATACCCCAAAATTTACCATTCAAGTTCTTTAAAATGAAATCTCTGAATACAATGGAGTAATTAAAAATGGTAAAGAAATATAGTTCTACACAGAAAGTTGCTTGAAATATCTTATCAAACTGCATAAACATCAGGACTCCTTTATTTAGGGAAAATATATATGCATATAGGAAATGTTTGAAAGACTATAAGCCCAAGAGTGATGGAATGATGGGCGTTGGAATGATGGACGATGAAAACAGTGATGGGTGATGGAATCATGAATGACTTCATTATATGTTGTACTTTTTCCTTTTTTACAATGAGTATGCATTTCATATGCTGAATTTTTTTAAACATTATCTCCCAAGACTCAAATATGTAGCAATAGATAACTGTAACTGTATTATGCCTTTATCAGTATCACCCCAAAAGTCAGCTCTCTACTTCAACCACAAAGTTTTTACATTAAATGTTCAATAAACTTCAAGTAAGAGGAAAGAGTAACACAGGCTTATAAAATGTAAATAGGGATTTAGGGTTTAATCCTTGCTAATGACTTATAACCAACCTTCTAGGTAAGGATACCAGATAATTATCTAATTTGAGGTATAAGCAAGAAATAACCTAGAGACTCAGGAACAACTCTTACCGGCTGCTATTGGCTTCATCTTTACCATAACATAAATAAGATTTCGATTGTTTAAAGAATGGATTTTTTCCTAAAGGAAAAAAATGACTGATATTTATAGGGAGTATGCAGCAGAATTCTTCCAATAAAAGAAGAAATTGTTTTGAATTGAGAACAAATATGCCCGGATCTTTGTCTCAAATGCAGAAGCAGTGCGGGGCGCAGTGTAGATGCTGGTTTTCCTGTGGGGCGACCTGGGTCCCTATCCTGTCATGCACTTGCTGGCAGCTAGGCTTGGAGTGTGTCCCTAACTTCCTTAGGCTAGTATTTCACGTGTAAAGTTCACAAATTAAACAGAACAATCTCAAAGGTCCTGCCTCCCATAAAAATCCCATAACTCTAAAGAAAACTGTTCTATTTCACTGTTTCAGCAAAGCACACCCAAGGCATCCACAATGGTGGTACAGAGCTCAGGCTAATCCCCACTGCACTACTCAAGAGCAAGCGGGGTAATTTAAGAACACTTTACATACAAAAACGATGAAAGGGCACCTTGGCAGTGTTCATTCCTATCCCACCCAATAACAACAGCTCGGGTGGTGGGGAGACAACCAGCGAAAGAGAACGCTGCAGCTCCCCATCTCAATACGTTTATGATACTGAAAACCTGACAGAGTGGCCATTTCCACTTTAGTCGTTCCCACAGCCCCCCAAACAAAACTTCTGGGAGTACAAAGTTTGTAGCACTAAGAAAAGAAATGGGGGGTGGGGGGGGGAGAGAAGGAATCACACAAAGAAAACAGCAGGACAGAAAACCATGTGCCCCAATAATCCCAAGGCTGAAGGTCTCCCCTCCCTTTCTCTCCAAATGTAAAGGGGCTGCCTGAACGGAAAGAACAGCTAGTAACACGGGGCGCTCACAATGCCATGATGATGGGGCCTCATACGTTCCCCACCCTCCTTGCACCTTGAGGAAGGGGCTTTCTCCGCCAGCGATCAGACACTGCAGCCAGCCCTTCCAGGAGGGAGTTCGGAGAAGGGCCTCTTCTTCAGGCTCAGAAAAGAAGGATCTCTGAACCCCGTCTCCACACAAACTGAAAGTGGGGCAGGGGAGCCCACCCACGGACAGGGCCCCGCTCTCCAACGCGGAGCGCAGGAACCCTCACCAGCACCCACTGCTCCCCTTTCCCCCTTCACTCGCCCGCAGAAGCGCCCCTGTGCCCACCGGGGAGGGAGGGAGGGAGGGACGGAGGGGGGACGCTCCTCTCCCAAGGACGGGCTCCCCGCAGGAAAGACTGGGGCTCCTTTTTCAGAGGAAGAGAAAACCAGCCGCCAGCCACCGGAGCTGCTTTAGACAGACAGCAGAAAAGGGTCCTGCTCTCAGGGGTATTTATTTTTCTTGGAAGAGCAAGAGACACAAGTGGGACTCTCCCTCTATGGAGGGGGGCGGGGGGGGGGGGGACTAGCTAGAAGGAAGCTTTTTCTCACCAGAGCAAGTACAGGGAGTGGGAGAGGACATCTCTAACCAGGGAGGGAGCGAGAGCTTCTGGGAACAAAGACAAGGCTGGCCTCTGCACCAGGCCTCCCGACCTCCTGGAGGACAGACTCGCTTCCAAAAACCAAGTCAATTTCCCAGATGATTCTACGGGAGGCCCCCTCTGTTCGCTGGGGGGAGGGTGGCGGGACCTACAAGGATGAGACGCGCCTCTCTCTCCACCCCGGGGGGCGGAGGGGGGGGCTCCTTTCACGTGGGAAAGGGTGGGTTGAACACTTGCCATGGGGGGTGGGGCTGCGGAGGGGTGGGCTGGGGGTGCTGAGAGGAAACATCAGTTTCTCTGGAGAGGGTATTAGTTTCCTTTTTTAAAAAGCAAGTGAAGTAACAGTTGCTAGCAACAATTGACCACAAGATTACAGCGACGGGCTGAGCACTCCCACAAGGTCTCCCGGAGCCCCTGGGACACGTCTACCCCGACCCGCGAGGGGCTGGGTGGGGGGGGGGGGGGAAGGTGCAGCCATCGGCCAAGGTCACAACGGTGGGCAGCGGCGGAGGGCAGGGGCTCGCGACGATCGCCCTCCCGACGCCAAGCGTGCAAATGGCAGGAGCTCACGGCACAGCCGGCGCCGAGGGGGTTAGAGGAGCGGGCGCCGCGCCGCCGTGGGCATGACTGGGGGCGGGGGAGACAGGCTAGCTGCTCCCACCATAAATCCTGCGTCTTCCTCCCTGTGTCTCGGGGTAAAGGTGGAAAATAAAGGGGCGACGGTAAGTCCATCTCCCACGGGGAAGGGAGAGCCCCTCTGTCACTTTCAGGCAAGTAGAGCCTCGCTCGCTCTCCACTTGCGGGGCTGGCGCTGACCACATCGGAGGAGTGGGGGGAAGGTCTCGTTGGGGGTGTGTGGGGGTATTAGCCTTAAAATAAATTCAGACTCGCCCTCCCGCACCCCGGGAGCCGGGCTTGCTCCGCTGAGAGACGCACTGGAGCCGGGGGAGAGCGTCCGCCCACGACCGGGGTCGTCGCACTCCCCGGAGGAAGTTGGGGGTCTCCGGCCGCGGCGAGGCTGAAGAGGAGCGTCTCTCCCCCGACGGAGCCATGACTCGGGGAGGCCGTTTCCCCCTCGCGGCGCGGGGGCCCGGTCTCCTCCCTCTCCCCGGGGCGCTCCGCCGCCCCGCAGCGCAGCTTCGGTTCCCTTCGGCACCCCGAGAGAGCGGGGGGCCGGGCTCCCCCTCCACCTGCACCTCCCGGCGGAAGGTCCTCTCCGGGTGCAGTGGGGCGGGGCGGCTGCGCCCCAAGCCTTCCCGCCCCCGCCTCTTACCCTGCGGCCTGCTCCGCGGCCCGCACTCGCCCCGCCAGCCGGGCCTCGGCAGCCGCAGCCCCGCCGCCGCCAAGTCTACCTGAGCCTACGGAGTCCCGAGAGCCCAGGGCGCTCCGGCCGCCGCCACCTCTTCGTCTCTATGGTCCTCTCCCTCCTTCTCCCCCCTCCCGCCCCCCTCCTCGTACTTCCTCATCCGGGGCCGGAGACAGCCATGCGGGCTCGCCCAAGCCCCGCCCCCGCACGGTGCGCGCGCACGCCGAGGGGCGGCTCTTCCAGCGTCGGCCTCCCGCCCTCGGCTGACCCCCGTCGCTTTAGGCCCCGCCCCTGCGGCCTGTGCTCTTAAAGCGGAACATACGGTTTTACGCTACTTCTGCTGAGCCCCCCGCCCCCAGGGTCCAGTGTCTGTCTCTACCGAAAATACCCTGGTCCAGTCCACCATTTCTCCGGCCTGGCAATGCAATTCTAGGGACTTCCTGCCTCCCACTATGGCAGCCCTAGAGCTCTTTATAACTGGAATCAGTGTTTTAGGTCATGTCACTCCCCTCCTCCTCCTAATTACGTTGACCGCTAAATCTCAATAGCACCTCTCTGCCTCCGGTCCTTTCAGGCAAGGCGTCTTGTTTTAATTTATTCACAGGTTTAACACCAGCTGAAGTGGCCCCGTTTCATCTCTCCATTCACTATCACCTGTCCCTTCCCACCCTTGTGTATCTTGTCCATCGTTCTTTGCTGGGTACCTAACGGAGTCCGCTCAATAGGTATTTGAAGGACAGTCTCAAGGTTTGGGGGAGACTTTATTTTTCCCTTTTCTGATCAAGATATCTTGGAGCCAGCCAGCATGGCGGAGATAATAGGTTTCCTGGCTTTAGTTGGGACTAGAGATAAACAAATCCAAATCCAAATGCTGAGACAGGCTAATAAGCCAGGACAAGCGGAATAGGGGAACAGTTAAATGGCCAAGCAGTTTGCAGCCATCTAGTAAATCGCAAAATCGTATCTTCCTTAACCGAGGACACCTAAGAGTAAATGGTTTGCTTAGCTGGTGTGGCTCAGTGGTTGAGCATCAACCCATGAGCCAGGAGGTCACCAGTTGATTCCTGGTCAGGGCACCTGCCCAGGTTGTATGCTTGATCCCCAGTAGGGGGCATGCAGGATAGATGTTTCTCTCTCATCAATGTTTTTATTTTTCTCTCTCTCTCTAAAATCAATAAACACATATGAAAAAAAAAGAGTAAATGGTTTACTTCTCCCCAACCAGAGGGTAAATAGCTTAAAAAATCATCCTACTCAGGGAGATAGGTAGCAGAAATCCAATTAGTGCCATTTGCCAGGCTCATCGAAGGATAGATGAAGTTAGGGGGATAAATCTCATCTGAGCACATCAACATAAACCGGATGTATATTCTATTGAAATTCTTCCCTAAGACTTCCCCTAGACTTGCAGCCTTTAAAAACCATCAAAATGAAGGTTCCAGCGTGCTCTCTCCATCCCAGGAGCATGCCCGTGCCTTTCCCTTCCCCCCACCCCTTCCCCTGCAGGCACGCATCTAAACTCTAAGGGACCCCACGAGACTCACATCCAGGGTGACTCCCCTGAACCGTCTCCAAGGTGCCCTTTTCTCTGACTTCTTAGTGAGCCAAAGCAGTGCAGCCTGGGCTCATGTCCCTACCTAGTCTCTCTCCTAGTGCTGCTTCTATCCTAGGCCCTTCCTGGTTTCACTGTCCCCAGCTGTAAAAACATCCTCTAAAATCCACCTGGATTGGTGTTGTGAAATTGTTCCTGCAAGAACCCATACACTACTAGCTGGCCCTAGGCAGACCCCCTCAGGGCCAGGTTCCCTTTCCCATAACAATGCCAACCCTATTGTTAGCAATATAGCCTGTGAGTCCATGTATCATCTATATACTTGTACAGTTCACTTATAGGCTATTGTAGGTGCTGTTGGGATGAATTCACTAGAAACTCACTTTAGAACATTTCTACATTTACAGAATCTGCTTCCTCAAGTACTTCCTCAGGCAACTATTTATCTATAGAAGGGGATCTGAGAAACCCAGAATTACTGGTTTGTCCTTCTGCCTCAGGCTTTAATATGACTCTGCAGAGCACCATTATTGATCTCGTCTTTATTTAAATATGTGATTATTCTGTACATTATGGAATTTTGTATTAATTTTGACTTGAAAATATTGCATTCAAAATATTATTTATCTTGCTCACTGAATTTTTGGGTACATCCTGTAGGTGGTTGTAGCACAATGGTGGTAGAACCAAGGCAGTTGGAGTCCCAGTCTGGGAGCTCCAGCCTCCCCTTACCTTGACCAGCTTTAGACAAGTGTTTTGTTTTGTTCCCCCCCCCCCCCCAAAAATATATTTTTATTGATTTCATAGAGGAAGGAGAGGGAGAGATAGAAACATCAATGATGAGAGAAAATCATTGATCGGCTGCTTCCAGCTCGCCCCCTACTGGAGATCGAGCCTGCAACCCAGGCATGTGCCCTTGAGTGGAATCGAACCCAGGACCCTTCAGTCCACAGGCCCATGCTCAATCCACTGAGCCAAACCGGCTAAGGCTAGACAAGTTTTTTTAAAATCTCAAACCTTAAGGTGTTTCTCAAGTTTATGCCAAATTAAAAAGTGGGATATTTTCATTTCTAAGATATGAGACCAACCTTGGACAGCTCTCAGGAGATGGAATCCAATTCCCCTGAGAGCGAGGAGAAGCATCCCATTAGCCACCTCACGGATGGAAGGACTTCCCATCAGCCATTGCTGCTAAGGACGGAAAACAGCCTCGGGCGGGGGGGAGGGTCTGGGTGTGTCTCTGAATTGGCAACATAAAAAGTCTTCAACATGTAACATTTTGTCCCTGAAAATGTTTGGAACTGTTGCAGTTCCCTTGATTATATGTTTCCCTTAAATATATAGAAAAAATTACAATGATTTAATATTTAACCTCTGAATCCTAAAGTAAAAGCATGGATGCTTAAGGAAGCTCTTACTTGTCTTGCAATTCCCAAGTCTCCTTGCAGGATGCAATACTTTTTTTCTCTTTCGGCCTTCCGAATTTCCCCGAATATCACAGTCAATCAGATAAATGTTTTGAGCCCTTGGGTGTGACAGGAAGATGCTGGTTAAACCTTTGGACTCAGCGGGGTCAGGATGCGTCCTTGCTTTCTTCCGAGGAGTTTCGGGTTCCCAGCCTGTTCCCTGGTGCCTGAAACACACGATAGTATTTGCCACCTAATAGGGATGTGCCGATCACATAAGGACGTCTGTGAAAGCCATGGTAGCTATTATTATGAATAACCAGGCCAGCACACACGTTATCTGGGGTTTGGAAAAGGCTTTGTAAAGCCCCTCAAAACGGGTACTTTCCAGCAGGGGCGATCGCACTGAGTCACACGTGCTTCGCCCTTCGTATTTTACCTAAGTTCTCCCAGAAACCATGTTGGGCCTCTCAGTAGCCCCGGTAAGGCCGGATGAGGGTCCATACATAACATTCCCCTTATAGGTCCGGGGAGGAGACTCTGCTGAATTTGCCTCGTTGGGGGTACCACTAAGTTGGAAACGTAGATCTCAGGCTCGTATTTGTTTAGAAATGACTAGAAGGTAAAGGCATTTCCTCTAAGCGGCTTACTGAGGTCTTCAGGCCTGCACAGCGGGAAATGCACGGGGCAGCGGGAGCAGGAGTCTGCACGCGACGCCCCGCCCCGCCCCCCGCGACGCCCCGCCCCCGGCGCGAGGCCCGGATGCGGAAGTCGCGCGGACACCGAGACGAGGCGGAGGCCGGGCCAGAGCGGCCCGGGGCGGGTGGGCGGGAAGGGGGCGTAGCCGCGGGGCGGAGCCACCGGCGCGGCGCGGGTTCTCAGGTGAGCGCTCCTCCGCTGGGGCGGGCGAGCGGGTCGGCGGCTGGACCTCCGGCACGAGAGCTGCACGGGGCGGGGGGCGACCGAGGCGTCGACAGGGGCGCCCCGAGGAGGCGCGAGGGACCTGGCGAAGGTCCGGTCCTCGGGGCCCCGGGCTGAAGCGGGAAGGGGGTCCGGCGCTGCGGGTGAGTGGAGCTGCCAGCCGGGGCCCGGGTTTGGGGAACAAGAGGGAGGCCCCACCCCCAACCCGCTGTGTGACCTGAGACCAGGCTCTGCACGTCTCTGAACCTCAGCGGCCTCCGCCGTGAAATGAGTGAACGTGCGGAGGACCCGCTGCGAGTTTGCACGGATGGAGGTGCGGGGCATGAACCCGCGCCTTCCTCCCATTTATGCTCTTATTTGCCCTCGACATGGATGGCCAAACAGGAACTGTGGCCATGCCTCTCAGCCTCCCGAGAGGTTTTGGCCAAGTCAGCTCGCCCCGGCCCACGCTCTCCTCCCACAGAAGGAGTGCGCTTACCTTTTCAAAGCGCTTGATGACTTGAGTGTTATTGGTGGAGATGGAGGCCAGGTAATGAGTGCCCCCTTCTCACTCCAGGAGTGTGATAGAATGAATGTCTTCTTCTTGGAGGAAGGACAAGAGCGTGGCCCCCAATCCTCTCGTCCCCCAAATTCTCTGGTCCTCTTTGTCCTCCATCCCTCCTTGGAGGCGTTATTTTTCATCCACGGGTTTGGTGCCACCTCTTCCCTGAGCAGCAACGGTTTGTGCAGGAGGTTCAAATCGAAGAGCAGTTGCAAGGCGAAGTCTGACCGCCTTTTTGTTTGTGTTTCTCAAGGGCAGGGAGGCAAGATGACTTCTCTCCCCCAAGCCTGGAACAGCTGAAGGAAACCGCCGTGCAAGATGAGAACCACAAAGGTCTACAAGCTGGTCATCCACAAGAAGGGCTTTGGGGGCAGTGGTCAGTATCAATTGGGCGTTGTGTGAGTTGGCCGAGGTCCTGGTGTGTCCAGTGCCTTGAAAATGACACACTGGCTCGTGTGACCGTGAAGGCGAGACAGGAAACTTGTCTGAGCGAAGCAGCAAGTATAACACCGTAGTGGAAGGGCAGTAGGCGCAGAGAGTACAGACCTTTTCTTTCTTTCTTTTTCTACTTTTTTTTTTGTTGTTGTTGTTAATCCTCACCTGAGGATATTTTTCCATTGATTTTTTAGGGAGAGTAGAAGAGAGAGGGAAAGACAGAGAGAAACATCGATGTGAGAGAAACACATTAATTGGTTGCCTCCTGCACGAGCCCCGACCAGGGCCCAGGCCCGGGAGAAGCCTGCAATCAAGGTACCTGCCCTTGACCGGAATCAAACCTGGGACCCTTTTATCCACTGAGCCAAACCGGCTAGGGCCAGGCCTTTTTTAAAAGCATTTGCACTTGGACCTATTTTTTAAGGTTTTTTTTTTTTTTTTTTTTGATTTCAGAGAGGAAGGGAGTGAGAGATAGTACATCCATGATGAAAGAGAATCAGTGATCAGCTGCCTCCTTCACGCCCCCTACTGGGGATGGAGCCCACAAACAGGCTGACCGGGAATCGAACTGTGACCTACTGGTTTGTAGGTCAATGCTCAACCACTGAGCAATACCAGCCAGGCTGTACTGACTTTTTTAAAAAAATATATATTTTATTGATTTTTTACAGAGAGGAAGGAAGAGGGATAGAGAGTTAGAAACATCAATCAGCTGCCTCCTGCACACCCCCCACTGGGGATGTGCCCACAACCAAGGTACATGCCCTTGACCAGAATCGAACCTGGGACCCCTCAGTCTGCAGGCTGAGCCAAACCGGCTAGGGCTGCACTCTGACTTTTAAGGAACATTGTGAATATTACCAATTAACACCTTTCATTTGTTAAATTGAAGGGTGTTAAATCAGCCTGCACTGGTTTGGCGGAAAAGAGAAACTTACATTCAATGAGAGAGAAATAGCAGATGTGCATGAGACAGGTATGATCAAAGCATGAAGCTTTGCATGGCTCTGAGGCCATGTGAGAAGGGGCAGAAACACGGCATGTTGTCCTGCGCTAACCAGAATCCAGAGTGTCAGCTCTGCCTCTGACTTTCCCTGTGATCCTGGCCAGCCCCTGGTTTATCGTATCTACACATCCACGGGCCTTATGTCTTTTCTCTGAGCACTTGAGTCTATAAATCTGCAGCAGAGGACACTTAGTAATATGATTTTTTTGCTAAATAAATAATTTTCTCTTCTGTCTTAACAACCTTATTTGCTTCAGCAATTGGAATTAACAACACAATGAGTTGTTTTAAAATTGTATTTTAGTATGCATTTGCTCCAAAGGCAAGGGCTGCCAAAAAAGGAAAAACAATCGTGTTTTTGTTGTTTTTTTTAGTATAGTTTTTATTGATTTCAGAGAGGGAGAGAGAGATAGGAACACCAATGATGAGAGAGAACCATTGATCGGCTGCCTCCTGCATGCTCCGCACTGAGGATTGAGCCTGCAACCCAGGCATGTGTCCTGACTGGGAATTGAGCCATGACCTCCTGGTTCATAGGTTGATGCTCAACCAATGAGCCACGCCAGCCCGGTGGAAAAACATTAGTTTCTCTGTCATAAGATGTTGTGGTGGTCAAGTTAGGTGATGTATGGAAAGTACTTAGCAAAACACCAGGCTTGTTAGTGCCACTCCATAAATGTAGCCACTATCATGACCAGGACCAGGGTAACCAGGCATTGCTATACTTAAAACAACTTCTGCTAAAACTCACCCTCTGTGGTTAACATTATCCTTGGCGTGCGGCTGATGCTGCCTAAACATGGGGGAAGGAGAACTGAACAGCCAACACAAATCACGTTTGGTAGAGGGACGGATGCCACAGGGTGGGGCACAAGTAGGTGTCCAGTTGTGAGTACACGAAACACAGAGTTTATTCTTGTGTTATTACTTATTAATTTTTGTATTATTTTCCATACGAACACCTGGAAACCTACTTGTGCCCCACCCTATGTGGTAGTAGACACGATGCATACAAGTCTGCTTTTTCCTGTTGACGAGGCCCAGGTGGCTAGGTGCTGTACCCTGTTTCCTGTAGGATTATAAATAAAAACACATCCAACCACTCTCAGGTGCACACCTGTGCCAAACATAAAGGTTATGAGCATGATAAGGTCTCTTGTCCCTGAGGGGCATTCAGCTTGAAGAGACAGACGTGCAAAAAGGAAATGATAAGGTGAAGCAGAAGGAATGCATGCTCAGGGAGCTTCATTCGGACGGTGGGAGTTGGGACAAAACTGTCATAAAACAGAGGATTTGGCATAAAACTGTCAATGGAAACAATATGCCACAGAAGCCCTGGCCGGTGTAGCTCAGTTGGCTGAGCATTGTCCCATGCACTGAAAGGTTGGTTGCTGGTTTGATTCCCCACCTGGGCATATGCCCAGGTGGTGGGCTTGATCCCCCTGGTTGGGATGCATGTGGGAGGCAGCCAGTCGATGATTCTCTCTCACGTGGATGTTTCTTTCTCTTTCTCCCTTCCTCTCTAAAATCAATAAAAAAAATAACTATATATATAATAAAATTTGGGATTAACCCAGTGCTTTGGTTCCCAGGCTGAATTTTGATTGGATCTGATTATGTTTGAAATTTAGATATACTTATTTGTCATGATTTTAGCTTAGTTAAAGGCCATGTCTTTCCCGAAATATCAAAAGAGAAAAAAAAAAAATCACTCCCATCTTTATGGCTTTGAGTATGTTGTATTTGCAAGAGTTCTCTCCCAAACAAAGCACGAAACCATGTCCGCCCTTTATTTTAAGGGTCTCTTTGGATCTTAATGTGAATGGTATCGGAAGTTTTTTCCATTTTATTTGGCTTGACTTTCATGACATATGAGAGGTGGTGGGCGTTAGGTAGACGGAGCTCTGGCCTAAGCAGTCAGTCCTGGCTGTGCTGTTACTAGCTGTTTACCCTTAACCTGTTCTAGGGTATATCCTCATTTCTGCTAGATCCAAAGATTCATTGTGAGGGTCGTATGGAGACAGTACCTTTGCATCATTTTGGATAAATATAAGGGATTGTCCTGTCATACCCGCCCGAGGGGGTGGGAGGACCCAGTGTGAGAACACGTACCACACCTGTCACTCACGTGAGTGTTTCCTGCTGGGGACGGCCGAATTGTCTTTCAGATGATGAGCTGGTCATGAACCCCAAAGTGTTTCCTCACATCAAGCTTGGGGACATTGTGGAGATTGCTCACCCCAACGATGAGTACAGGTGAGTGCCTGACAGGTCAGGGGAGCTGACTGGCGGCTGTTTCCAGATGAGATTTTGTTTAAGGGGCTTGACTAGCAAGACAGCTCTTTGCCTTGGGATAAAAATGCTCCTGCCTCTAGGATGCGGTAAGCCCATCATCTTTTAAAAAGTGGTGCATTCTTTCTGTTTTTTTTTTTCATTCTTTCTGTTTTTTATTTGTTATTAATCCTCACTTGAGGACATTTTTTCCCATTGATTTTTAGAGAGAGTGGAAGGAAAGGAGGGGGGAGAGAGAATGAGAGAGAGAGAGAGAGAGAGAGAGAGAAGCGAGCATTGATTGGTTGCCTCCTGCACAAGCCCCAGCTAGGGCCAGGCATTGACCCTGCAACCCAGGTATGTGTCCTTAACTGGGAATTGAACCCTCGACACTTTGGTGCACCAGCCAGCATTCTAACCACTGAGCACACTGGCCAGGACCATTCTTTCTGTTTTTGAAGCCGAATTGACAACTCTATGAAAAATTCTGGCAGGCTGGAAAAGATCAATGGGGATGCGGGGGAGGGGAAGAGGACCTATGTAATACTTTCAACAATAAAGATTTTAAAAAGAGAGAGAGAAACATTCTGTAGCATTTTTCCATTTCCTTGAGTGTAGGTGCAGGATTACTTTGTTGTGCTGTAAGTTACAATATGTCCAGAGTCATTTGTTTACCTTTTAGAGGGGGGTTGCATGAAGAAAGCTAATTAGTTACTGCTTATAGCATCCCATCTTTTTGTTGCTTTTTCCCCCCAGCCCTCTGCTTTTGCAAGTCAAGTCACTTAAGGAAGATTTACAGAAAGGTAAGAAAAAGTTCCATCTCTCTTCTCTTAAGATTTTTATACTTTACTATCCCAGACACTGCAGGAAACACTGCAGGCTCAGGTCTTTATCTGCTTATGTCATCTGGAAAGCAGAGAATTCTAAATTTTAAGCTCCTGGTAGGCAGAGAGCATGGCTCATCCATAGCAAAGGGTCAGTTGTGTTGCTTCCTGAACGTCTGAGTATTTATGAATTAGAATATATGTACCTGCTTTTTTCCAGAATGTATTACTAGATTTCTTCTCTGTTTCAGAAACTATCAGTGTGGACCAGACCGTGACCCAAGTGTTTCGTCTAAGACCTTATCAAGATGTCTATGTGAATGTCGTAGACCCTAAGGTATGTCTTTGTTCTGGACCTGAATATCTTTCCGGGATGATTAGCACCCTTCCTTGAGGTTATGCCTCTAAGGAAATAATGAGTTACTTACGTATAGTGTCAGACTATGAAATATGCAGTCACATGTAGGTTATTTAGATTAACCTAAGTTGCATTTAAAATGCCCCCCCCCCCTTTTTGCCCCTCTTTCTATAAGGATGGAATCTTTTAAAAAAATATTTATGTGTGTGTGTGTATATATATATTTTCTCCTCCCTTTTTAAAGATTTTGTGTATAGATATCTGTGTGTGTTTGTGAAGCTACAAGTAAAGTTTTCTATTAAAATACTAAATTTTCTTTATAGTCTCGCGCGTCTAGAAACAATGCTATAATAGGTAAAAATCTTCTAGAAGGTATTATTGACATTATCTAGGGAAATAAAACAAACCTTGATGTCATATTTGTGTGTCAGAATTAAGACTAAAACAACACAATAGAGTGTACAGGTGATGTACTGTGGAATTGTGCATCTGAAACCTGTATAATTTTATTAAGCAGTGTCACCCCAGTCCAGTCAATAAAAAGAGGAAAAAACTGAAACCCAGAACTAGTACTCTGGTGCTCTTGGCACTTAACCGTGATTCAGCTGCTATAGCCTCTGTTACAGACTCATCACCTGTTCTCAGAAACCGTTGTCGGCAGGATAAAATCTGTTTGTCATGGTGCTGCTATTGGATGGTCTTCCAGTAATTTCTTTTTTGCCAAAAGGTGTCTCCATGTGACGGGCATTATCTCATGCCCGTGCAGTGAGGCAGAATGATGCAGAGGGATATGTTTGATTGTCTTTTCTAGGATGTGACCCTTGATCTAGTGGAGCTAACCTTTAAGGATCAATATATTGGCCGTGGGGATATGTGGAGACTAAAGAAAAGTTTGGTAAGATACGATTTTTTTAAAGTCTGTGCCTTTTTATATTATATTAATAATCCATGTTCTCATAGAGATTAGAGGATCCAGTAAGGGAGAAGAGCTTACAGTCATTTCAAATTGCAGCATCACAGACAATTATTGGGAACATTTTCTGTATCTTCCTCCATTACTTTTCACCGTGTTTTTTATTTTTTTCTTCTGGGAATCGAAACTGTGACCTTCCAGTGCTGGGAAGAGGCCCAACCAACTGAGCCGCACTGGCCAGGGCTTTTTTCCTAGTTTTTTCTTTCTATTTTTTTTTTGGCTTTGTTTTGCTTGTCTATTATCGGAGAGTTTTACTCTGCATTTTTGGTTTGAATGGGAAATTATAATATTATTTGACATTTGAATAAAACTCTAGTTTTCGAATTTTCCCTTGTTTTCATTTGCACCTCACATGTCCTCCTTGTGGACAGCTATTTATTACCCCTAATTTTTAGATGTGAAAACTGAGATTGAGATGTTAGGTGATTGGCCGAGACTAGAAGGCTAGGAGCAGTCAGCACTGAGCTAAAACCCAGACCTCACTGCTTCCAGGTCAGACTGCTTTTGCCGTACCCTCCTCCCATTTTCCTTATTTTATCTTTAATTTACGTTTTCCACCTAAAATGATGAGTTCATCAAAATTGTGAGCTGGTGCTGAAAATTCTCCTTATTGGATTTTTTTAGTACTATGAAACAACAAATTATAGGTGGAATTTCCACGCAGTGCATATTTTCAGAAAAAAAATCTTTGCTCATTTTTTTTTTTTGGTTAATCCTCACCTGAGGATATTTTTTCTTTGATTTTCAGAGAGAGTGGAAGGGAGGGGGGAGAGACAGAGAGAGAGAAACATCGATGTGAGAGAGACACATCGATTGGTTGCCTCCTGCACATGCCCCAACCAGGGCCAGGGATCGAGCCTGCAACCAAGATCCGTGCCCTTGACTGGAACCAAACTGGCTGGGGCTCTTTGCTCATTTTCAGTGATAGAAGGAGGGTTCTATTTTCCGAAATGAGAGCTAACATGAGAACGAAATGTTCTATATATGAGTATGTAAATTTAGGTACGCATGCAAACACGGTGAGGATAAGTATATCGGTGAAGCTGGCTGCTTATCCACCTGGTCTTTACTATTGTCTGTACTTGCCAAACTCTTAAGACCCTGCTGTTGGACCTGCCCCAGCAGGCTTTCCTATAAAGCTGTTTCTCCCAGGCTAATTGAACTTGGGGTTGTTAGGAGGGGTGAGACAGCCTGGAGCCTTTCTTGATGACCTTTTATGGCCCCGATGTATTGTTAAACCTCCCCCTCTTCCCTTAGGTCAGCACATGCGCCTACATCACTCAGAAGGTGGAATTTGCTGGCATCAGGTAGGTATTACATGACTCTCAACTTATCGGCTAGTCAGTGGGAGCAGGATGTAATGCAGCCATGGGGCTGCAGACAGCATTTGAGGCCAATGGATGACCCTATAATGAAATACACAATAGTTTAAAATGTTAGGTTCTTTTCTGGCTAAAACAAACCAAACCCCGCGCCGCCCCCCCCCCCCCCCCCCCCCCCCCCCCCCCCGCCCCCCAAAATGCACCAGAGTCCAGGCAGCTGCTGAAGCCACCTGGTGTTCGGTAACAAAGAAGGTCTAGACTCATAACTTTAGAATTGGGAAAAGCCTCAGATGAACATACTTAATCAAACCTTTTTTTAAAAATACATATTTTATTGACTCCAGAGAGGAAGGGAGAGGGAGAGAGAGATAGAAACATTAATGATGGGAGAGAATCATGGATCAGCTGCCTCCTGCACCCCCGCCACTAGCGATTGAGCCTGCAACCCAGGCATGTGCCCTTGACTGGAATCAAACTCAGGACCCTTCAGTCCACAGGCCAACGCTCTATCCACTGAGCCAAACTGGCTGGGCAATTCTGCCTTTTTAACTGTATTGAATTACTCTTGATTTATTAAAGTTATTTCTATATTTCAGTTTGTTAAGAAGAGACCCCCCCCTTTAAATTAAAAAAGCACGCTTCTATATACATAGTAAAGCTGGTGGTACAAAGATGTGTATAATGAAATATATAATCCTTTTCCTTAGAAGACACTGTGTCTTTCCTGAAATTTGTTGCACATGTACAAGCATATTTGCACCTGGTTGGCTCACTTAATCATGTTAAGGTTGAGAGGTGGGCTCCGGTGATGTAGCCTGAAGTTCCCCATCAACTTTTTACCTAATGGTTTTATCCACTGATGATTGTTGTGAGATGGTGGTTTTCTAATTCAGTCATTCTTTCTACATTTATTAGCCAGGATCATTTTGAAAAGAACTTTTATACCAGCTACTAGGGTTGTTTGATTGGTCTGAACTACTTAATTGGGAAAGAAAAAAAGGATAAGGGGATTTTTTTCCCCAAAAAGGGATGTTTTATGATTCAGCCATAAATTGGACGCGCAACCACTGCGCATACTGGCTGGGCTGTCTTGGGTTTGTTTTGACTCATAAGACCTGAGGATATTTTCCACTGATTTTTTTTTTTTTAGAGAGAGAGAAAAACATCATGTGGGAGAGGAACATTGATTGGTTGCCCTCCGGGCTGGTCGGTGCTAAAGGCCATGTTCTTTCACTGTTCTACCCATTTTATAGTCTTAACAAGTGGCAGACGAGAAAACAAGAAGCCCCCAAAACACAATAGCAAGTTGCCATGAAAATTATTCACTAGATTGACCTCCTTGTATAGGCCAGTGGTTGGCAAACTCATTAGTCAACAGAGCCAAATATCAACAGTACAACGATTGAAATTTCTTTTGAGAGCCAAATTTTTTAAACTTAAACTATATAGGTAGGTACAGTGTTATTAACTTAATTAGGGTACTCCTAAGGCTTAGGAAGAGCCACACTCAAGGGGCCAAAGAGCCGCATGTGGCTCTCGAGCCGCAGTTTGCCAACCACGGGTATAGGGCCTCTGTCCCTTCTTGCCTTCTAACTGCCTATCTTCTAATCCTGATATTAAAGATGGATTTTGTTTCTGTTGAGACTGACGGTGTTAAAACTGGGATTAGCAGAAATGCTCATCAGTGCTTCTTAGTTGTTTTTTGTGACATATGGACCCTTTTAAGATTTGACAAAAGCTGCAGTACTCTGCCCAGAACAAAATTTGCATCACTGGAGAGGGTTCATGGCTTCCCTGTAGCCTTTTTTTCAGACCCACGTGCTGTCTGTGGATGCTCAGATTAAGAGTTCCTGTTGTGCATAGACAACATGCTCTAGGAATTCCTCATGTTGTGTAATCCGTCCATGGCACTATCTCTGGAAATCTGTAGCTGGCCAGGTCACTTGCGTAGAAGTAACAGAGTAGAGTGAGCTGCCCGGAAGTCACCACCGTGTCTTCATGGTTCATGTAAGACTTGTAATAACTTGTGTGTGTGTTTCTCCTTTCAGGGCACAGGCTGGTGAGCTGTGGGTCAAGAATGAGAAGGTCATGTGTGGTTATATCAGTGAAGATACCAGGGTAAGATGGAGAAAATGTGTTGTTGTTTTTTTGTTTTGTTTCATTTCCCCGAATCGTGATGTCTAAGACCTGAAATAAAAACAAAACAGAGAAACAAGCAAAAATTACTTTATAACCAGTTCAAGTACCTGGTTTTCCAGCCTCCAAATTTTTAGAATTAGAAAACATAAAAAGAGAGGGAGTATTAATGTCTGTAAGTTATTTTTATATAGAAAAAAATACGGTGGGTTGATTGATAGATGGCGAGGGATGGCTAGATGGTGATGGGTGGTATGTTCAGTATAGGATTTAGGTGGTGGGTATGTGGGTGGCTGCTGTATGATTTTTAAAAAAATCGTTTTTGTATTTTGGAACTTTTAATAATAAAATAATAAAAAACACCCCAAATTCTAAATTAAGAATGGCAACATTAATATGGCTATATTTCTACATAGATATTGAAATATGATAGAAAAAGTTATAATCGACATTAACTAGAAGGTTTTAAAGTATCTTTGAAAGAGACTCAAATATAGTAAATGACTAATTCACTTTATTATTTTTTAAAATATATTTTATTGATTTTTTACAGAGAGGAAGGGAGAGGGATAGAGAGTTAGAAACATCGATCAGCTGCATCCCCAGTAGGGGATGTGCCCACAACCAAGGTACATGCCCTGGACCGAAGTCGAACCTGGGACCCTTCAGTCCGCAGCCCAGTGCTCTATCTACTGAGCCAAACCGGTTAAGGCTGATTAATTCTCTTTAAAAAAGGAAGACAAACAGCCCAATTGACGAATAAACACGTGAGAAGATGTTCTATATCATTAGGGAAATGTCAGTCAAAACCCTACTGAGCTACCACCTCAAACTCACTAGGATGGCTATGATAAAAAATTTTAAAAAGGAAAATGACAAGTGTTAGAGAGGATGGGGAGAAATTAGAACCTGCACACACTCCCGGGGTGAATGTAACATGGCACGGCCACTGTGGAACAATTTGGCGGTTCCTCCAAAGGTTAAATGTAGAATCACCAAATGACCCAGCCATTACACTCACAGGTACATGCCTGAGAGAATTGAAAATATGTGTTCACACAAAAACTTGCATACAAATGTTTGTAGCGGAATTATTCACATAGCAAAAAGTGGAAACAACCAGGAATGCCCATCAGCTGATGAGTAGGTAAACACAGTATGGTATAGCCATACAATAGAAGGTTATTCAATTAAAAAAAGAATGAGCCCTAGCTGGTTTGGCTCTAGGTTCAGTGGGTAGAGCGTTGGCCTGTGGACCGAAAGGTCTCGGGTTCGTTCCCAGTCAAGAGCACATACCTCAGTTGCAGGCTCCTCCCCAGCCCGGACCCTGGTCAGGGCTCCTGCAGGAGGCAACCAATTGTGTGTTTCTCTCACATCGATATTTCTCTCTGTCTTTCCCTCTCTCTTCCACTTTCTAAAAATCAATGGAACAATATTCTCTGGTGAGGATTAAAAAAAAAAAAAGAGGTGATGATTCATGCTGAACCTTGAAAACATTATGCCAAGTGAGAGAAACCAGTTAGAAAAGGCCACAGATTGTATGATTCCATTTATGTGAGGTGTTCATGTTCACAAGAGACAAATCCACAGAGACACGGAAGAGGGTAGGAGAGAGTAACTGCTAGTGGGTATGTGTTTCTTTTCGGAGTGATAAAATGTCCTGGCATTAGCGCTGATGGTTGCGTAACATTGTGACTATGCTAAAAACCACTGCGTTCATTAAGAATGGCGAGCTGAAACTCTACATCATTGCTTTTCTAATGCAGTCATGTTTTCGTTTATTTCAGGTGGTGTTCCGTTCTACGTCGGCTATGGTTTACATATTTATTCAGATGAGCTGTGAAATGTGGGATTTTGATATTTATGGTACTGTCCCTAAATGCTGGCTGTCACTGCTAATGGGGAGAAGTTTCTGGTTTCTCCCAAGTTGTTATCATTGACAGTAAGCCCTTGACATTCTCTAACGATGTGTTCCTGGGATTTTTACAAATCCTCAAACGCTAAAACAAACAAACAATTTATATATTTTCCATATACTGAACTACATGACACGTGGCAAAGCTTTAAAAGGTAAACAAAAAGATAAACTAAAGCACAAACACTCATAATGCCAGTAGATCTTTAATTGTCCTGTGACTGCAGGGTCAAAAGTCATAAAGAGAGTGACTCTGTGAACCAGTACTTTCTTTGCTATCTTTCATTTCTCGTCCTATCATCCCGGAAATCTCATTTTATTCGAACGATACAAGTAGAGAACAGTAAAGGTGCTAGGCAGTGTGGATACTGTGTCCAACACCAGCTTCATGGTGCACGCAGTTCGAATTTGTGTTTTATAAAATTACAAATTCCTTTTTTCCTGCGGGTCATCAAAATCACTCAAAAACAGCAGGAACTGAAAATGGTAATTCAGCCAATGCCAGGGTCCACCTGATCATCTAATGAACTGCACGCCTCCCTATGAAAATGATCATGTTTGGAAATTAGATGGTTCTCTCATTTTGAAGACCCACCGTATTTTCCAGTCGTCAGAGCTTTTTCAATCTTGCATTTTACCTCGAAGCCATGGCCTCTCACTCAGTGAGGTGAATGCTGAATTTGACCCCATAGAAAGTCTAGGTTGAAACCCCTTTTGTATGTCTGGCTTTTATGATCTCGTTTGAGGACGTAGCAGAACCCGCCTTCTCTTGGACTAGTCCCATTCCTGTGACTTTACTGAGAGGTAATTGTCAGCAAGAATGACAGATTGTCCTCACCCTCTTCTTGTTCCTTTTCAGGGGATCTGTATTTTGAGAAAGCTGTGAATGGTTTCCTTGCCGATCTCTTTACCAAGTGGAAGGTATGTTTCCTCTTATGTACTCAGTCTCATCGAGCAAATGTTTTCCAATGCAGATTTAAAAAATACACTGTTTCTATTAAACTGTATTTAATTGAGGTATCTTAGCTAAAGCCTAAGTTGATGAGACTCGATGTAAATTACTTTAATCGCCTCGACATTGTAAAAAGCATTTATGAAAAACCCATAGTTAATATCATACCCAATGTGAAAAGACTGATAACTTTCCCCCTTAAGATCAGGAACAGTATAAGGATGCCTGCTGTCACCACTAGTACTCAACATTGTCCTAGAAGTTCTAGCCAGAGCAACAACATAAAAAGAAACAGTGGCCCTGGCCGGTAGCTGGATTGGTTCGAGCGTCATCCTGAGATGCCATGGTTGTAGGTTTCATTACCGGTCAGGGCACATCCAAGAAGAAATCAGTGAATGCACAAGTGGAACAACAAATCTATGCCTCTCTCTTTCTCTCTCTCAAATCAATAAATAAAATTTGTTAAAAAGAAGTATTTGAGGTCACACATGTGGCAGAAAAGAGCATGGAGTCTGGATTCAGATAGACTGGGATTCAAATTATGGTTCAGCTCTGATTAGCTTCTTTATATTTGAGAAGAATTCAGTCTCTCTGAGCCTCCGTTTTCTTATCTATTAGAATCGAGATGATAATAATAGTCACTAACTCACAAGGTGTTTTAAATTAGCTGCACATAGTCAGGTCTCAGTAGGGTCTGGGTCTCAATGTAATCTAAGTCTCATCCTCTTTCCTCAGCAACATAGGGAAAATGTCCTCCAGCTCTGAAGGTTAAAGAAAATAGAAATTTAATGCTTGCCCTCAGAGAACTTACGGAGATTGGATATATGTATTTGAAACAGCAGCTAACCATACATTTATTATTATTATTATTATTGTTATTATTATTATTATTTTAACTATACATTTTAGGAGCTAGAATGTTGTTTACTTTTGAGTTTGGACCTGGAAGGCGGGCTCCCTGTTGCAAGCCAGATTTCATGCCACCTGTAAACACTCCACTTCCTTGGTCTCCAGGCTCCATGGGAGTGCTTCTCACTAGTCCCTATCCCAGTCCAAAGGGAATGCATTGCCTTGGCTTCAACCCCTGCCTCTCGAGCAGCCCCCAGTCCTCATCCTATGACAGTGACAGGATGTGGGGGTGTCTTTGAGTCTGACATCCACCACCAGCAGTTCTGTTCACGTTCCCTAAACTGCACGTATGTAGAAATTAGAAAACACTGCCTGGCCGGCGTGGCTCAACGGTTGAGCATTGATCTATGCACCAGGAGGTCACGGTTTGATTCCAGGTCAGGGTACATGCCCGGGTTGCGGGCTCGATCCCCAGTAGGGGGCGTGCAGGAGGCAGCCGATCCATGATTCTCTCTCCTCATTGATGTTTCTCTCTCTCCCTCTCCCTTCCTCCCTGAAATCAATAAACATTATTTTTAAAAAAACAACAACACTGACGCAGATATAAATACCATGATCCTTAGACACTGGGCTGGTCTATTTCATGCCAAATCAAGAGCTGGGAGGCAGGGACCTATACTTTTTTTGGTGATTTGCAGCTTTCAAAGCATTTACCACGTGCCTGGAGCTTGAGGTAACTTGCCCATGGTCACGTAGTGCTAAGTCTCAGCGCCAGGACTGAGTCCAGCAGCGCTCTCTTCATCGCCTTGTGCAACCTGTAATTACCTGATGTTATCTGAGACTGTCTACCCACCATGCCTCCTAGCACTGAGAATGCTGCGTTCATGTGGGCTGCTTCATGTGAAGGAAATGGAATAAACCTGAGCCTTCTTTTTCTCTACTCATGCCTAGGAGAAGAACTGTAGTCATGAAGTGACAGTGGTCCTATTTTCTAGAACTTTCTATGATGCAAAATCGCTTGGTGAGTACGTCTTTCTCCTAGTTCTTTTTTTGTTAAGCTCATTCATTCCTTATTATCTTCTTTCCCTTTACTCCATCTTGCTCACCCTTCCTGTTCAACGGTCGGTTAAGTGGCAAATAGCACAGCCCCTTAGCGGGTGCAAGAAGTCCGTGGGCTGTGATTCATCTTAAACCAACTTCATAGACACATCATGCTATTTATTTATTTTTGTGATGCAAATGTTCAACCCAGGAACATGGGAGCAGAGAAACTGAGTCTCTCTTTTCAATCTCATCTTTGTTTTCTCTGTTTCAGATGAATTTCCCGAGGTAAACCGAGCCTCAATTCGGCAGGATCACAAGGGGCGATTCTATGAAGACTTTTATAAGTATGTTTTGGGTCCTTCACTAGAAACCCATCTCTTTGTTTCTTGGTGGTTTCTTTCCTAACTTTTTTTTTTTATAATTAACCTTTGTATTTTGGAGTAATTTTAGGTTTACAGAGAAGTTGCAAAGATAATCTAGAGAGTTCCCATATACCCTTCCCCAGTTTTCTCTGTTAACATGTCATAACCAAGGTACATTGGTCAAAACTACAAGAACATTGCTATTCACTGAGTTTCAGACTTTTCTCAGTTTCACTAGTTATCCATTTACGTATTCTGTTGTTCCACAGTCCAGTCTAGGATACTACATTGCCTTACGACTCCCCAAACTTTTTGTGGGAAATATTTCAAACTTGCAGAAAAGAATGAGTAATATAATGAACCCATATACCCAACGCCTGGTTTTAACAGTTGTTATATTAGTTTCATCTGTTCTTTTTGTGGCTAAATTATGTTTGAGAGTAAATTATAGATATTATAACATTTTGTTCCTCTGCATATCTTAAGAGTAAGGGCATTTCCATGTATAATCACAGTGTAATCACATATATACCCACAATTTTTTAAAATCATAATCACCTTTAACAAAATTAATAATAATTCTATAGTATTATCCAATATCTAATACATATTCAGATTTCCTTAATTGTCTCCAAAACTTTTTTGTTTGGTCTGCTTAAGCAATTTCCCCTTTCTTCCCTCCCCTCCCCCACCAAGTGTTGACTTAATGGAGAACCTGAGTCAGTGGTCAGGTACATGCCCTTAACTGGGAATCAAACCCACAGCCCTTAGGTGTGCGAGCTGATACTGTAACCACTGAGCCACACCAGCCAGGCCAAGGCAATTTTAAAATATTTTCTTCATTTCAATCTATGTGGTTATTGACATTATTACATTTCTTTGTTAATATTTGTTAAATGTACTTGACTTTATCACTTATAATTGTATGATAAATTTCCCTAACTTTGGGAATCCCATCTCTCTTCTCCTTTCCTTGCAACCCTCTAAGGGACCTGCTGTCCTGTGAGTAGTAGTTGACTGATACCTGTTTCATGATGATGCTCCTTTCAGAGTGGTGGTGCAGAATGAGAGGAGAGAAGAATGGACGTCACTCCTGGTGACCATTAAAAAACTCTTCATCCAGTATCCAGTGTTGGTGCGACTGGAACAGGCAGGTACTGCATCCATGGGGTAGAAGGTGCAGCGGGGAAGAGAGGTGTAGGACAAGGCTGGGAGAAGAGGTTCATGCTTGTTCCCCTTCCAGTGCTGTGTGTAGTTTCTGCTTCCGTCAGGTTTCTTTAAAAAAAAATTTTATTTATTTATTTTTTTTAATTGATTTCAGAGAGGTAGGAAAAGGGAGAGAGAGAGATAGAAACACCAACGATGAGAGAGAATCATGGATCGGCTGCCTCTTGCACGCCCCACACTGGGGATTGAGCCTGCAACCTGGACACGTGCCCTGGCCGGGAATCGAACTGTGACCTCCTGGTTCCTAGGTTGATGCTCAATCACTGAGCCACACTGGCTGGGCTCAGGTTTTTGCTTCTGGTTGGGTCCGATTGTTCATTACACATGCAGTAGGTTCGATAATGTCCCCACTGCAGGGTATGGGGGTGTCCTGTGGAGCCAGGCACCTTCAGCTTGCTTTACAAGACTTTCTCATGAGCTGTTTTCCTTCTCTTGTGTCTCTCGCTTCAGAGGGCTTCCCTCCAGGAGACAATTCTACCTCAGCACAAGGGAACTACCTAGAGGCCATCAACCTGTCCTTCAACGGTGAGTGAGTTCAGCGCCACCGTGAGTAGGCATCCTGCTGACCGCATGACTCTGAACTTCTCTGTGTCGATGCCAAAGACCCAGGCCTGGTTGGTGATGTTCACACCGCCTACCCCCCAAATTAATTGAGAGCATTAACTTCTGACGGCCAAAATGTAGCTCTTAGGTCTTCTGCTGGGAACTTAACTTGCTGTTCTCACCTGTTTCTCAGGGTAACCTCAGAGTAAAGCGCTGGGGATCCTCTTGGCTCTTTGTTTTACTAAACTATATTCTTACTCTTTTTCACCCCGGCCCTCAGCTGCTCCCAGGCAATGTTTTCAATCAACTTTTTAAAAAAATTACAAAAGTGACCCGTGTGCCTAGACTTCAAGTCATGGAGAGGGATAGTGAAGAAATTCTCCCCTTCCTGCCACTGTCGGGCTCCTTCTCAGAGCGGCGTTGTTAAGAGTGTGGTGGGATTTCTTCCTGATGTTTGTCCCTACATTCCTCTGTTAGTTTGCAAACACCAGAAACCTACTAAATTCATTTCAACAAAAAGGGAAATTTACTCTACAGGTACAGGGGCTCGGGGGGCAGCCGAGAAAGGCTTGAACCCCATGTCGAAGGATGTGGGGGCCAGGGTGGCTCTGGGAAGCGCGGCGGCAGGAATTCCTCGAACTGTGTTCATGTCCCAGCAACCCCGGCTCTGCTCTCTGTTCCGAATTCCACGTTCCCAGCAGAGAGCATCTGATCGGACCAGCCCCGGTTAGGCATCTGTCTGGCGCCGACCAGCGGTGGAAGGGACCCTGTGTGGGCACTTCACTGTGCATATCACCCTCCCACGGCCTGCACTCGGGCGCTGGGCATTCCAGAGCCTGGGGTCTTTTATTAACGAGTCTTCTGTCATATTTGGATATCACTGATTTTCCATAGTGAGAATTTCACAGGCCAGAAATAAAAATTAACTTGGTTCTGGCCCATCTCTTTTAAATATTGTCCGAAATTAGTATTTGATTCTGTTTTTAAAAATATATATTTTTATTTATTTCAGAGAGGAAGGGAGGGGGAGAGGGAGAGAGAAACATCAACGATGAGAGAGAATCACTGACCGGCTGCCTCCTGCACGCCCCCCACTAGGGATTGAGCCTGTAACCCCGGGCATGTGCCCTTGACCAGAATCAAATCTGGGACCCTTCATTCTACAGGCCAACACTTTATCCACCGAGCCAAACCAGCCAGGGTAGTATTTTATTCTTAGAAGTTTTAATGCTGCCTCATTTGTGGAAACTAATGACATGAAGTTTGAGCCTATAGGGCTGGCTGCACAAGGCAAGTATCAATGGAGAGCAATGAACAAAGGCGACAGTGACATAGTCTTGTGTGAGGCAGTTCTTAATGTAAAAGGGGACAGGCAGGCATGCGTGTGACCAACTAGAAACCAGGTCAGCATGTGGCAGTTGCTCTGGTAGCGATACAGGTAAAATGCTCCGAGAAGAGAGGGTCTTGCCCGTGGCTGGTTTCCCAAAAGCTGTAACATCCCCATTGGAGGATTTCTTTTGCTTCATTTCCAGTGTTTGACAAGCACTACATCAACCGCAACTTTGACCGAACTGGGCAGATGTCCGTGGTGATCACGCCTGGGGTGGGTGTGTTCGAAGTGGACCGTCTACTCATGATCCTGACCAAGCAGCGGATGATAGATAACGGTAACGCTCCCTGGGAACTGCTGACTTCCCCTTAGAACTCACTTCCCCTGGCTCTGTGCATCGGAGGTCGGGGAGTGTGAGTGGTGTCAGGCGACAAAGAATTCCATGGTCAGAGTGGTTTGGGAGAACTTGGGTCATACACATTTAAGCCCATTCCCTAAGTTCAGATTTTTTTTTAAATATATTTTTATTGACTTCAAAGAGGAAGGGAGAGGGAGAGAGAGATAGAAACATCCATGATGAGAGAGAATCATTGATCGGCTGTCTCCTGCAGGCCCCCTACTGGGGATCGAGCCCGCAACAGGGGCATGTGTCCTTGATCGGAATCAAACCTGGGACGTTCAGTCTGCAGGCCGGTGCTGTATCCACTGAGCCACACCAGCGAGGGCCCTAATTTCAGATTTTAATATGTCAGGGTTCCCTGCTTATCTCTAAAGGGCATACCTGGTGCCCTGAGTTTCCCAAACATATTTGACACTGGGGAGCCCTTGTGGGGGTGATCGTTTTCCAGGAACCAGTCCATCAGCCACACGGGGAAGCCCCATCAGATCGTCCAGTGCAGCCCTCCCTCCGTGGGGTGCTGTGCTTCCCCAGCTCGCACCCCGGGCCCCCATTTCATCTGTGCTTCCACAACAGGATGGGGCTGGGAACGGAAATGCCAATTGCCAGTAAAGACGCCCTATTAAGTGACTGGAATCGTCTGGCTTTTCACGGAGATGACAAGGTTCCTTTCCCTGTCTGGCCTTGACCCTGGTCATGGAGGCCTGTCTGTCTGTGTGGCAAATCGTGATCTGCAAGGCAGGCAGAGGCTGACTGTTGAGCACCAAATAGTGGCAGGTGTGACAGACCGGGGAACAGGAACAGAGAAAGAACAAAACACATCTATGTACTTCTTTGCTGCGTAGGCAGCACAGGGGGTTGTAAATCCTGTCACGGAAAGTTGGCTCTGCCTCAGACCCCGACCCAGTGAGATAACCTCGATAATAGATTGGAGCACTGATCTCTGCCTCTCCCCGCCTCGCCTCTCCCCAACCTCTTTTTGTTTTGATTTTTAGGAATTGGTGTGGACTTGGTGTGCATGGGGGAGCAGCCGTTACATGCCGTCCCGTTGTTCAAGGTAATTTGGTTTTGGATCGCTTACTGAAGGCCAGTTTCCAGGGCTGGGATGGTCTTGAGAATAGTTTTCATTAAAAACAAGAGTTGGGCTCGGGGGCGGGGGCGGGACGGGGGCAGGCTGCAGAGGTGAATGGGGGGGAAAGGAGGAGCTGTGTAATACTTTGAGCAATAAAGATGAAAAGAAGGAAAAAGAGAAACAGAAGTGGAGCAGTCGCGTGGCCTACTTGTTTTCGTAGCTGATCTGTGCCTGACTTTCTTGCTTGCAGCTGCATAACCGGAGTGCTCCTTGCGATTCCCGTCTGGGCGACGACTATAATATTCCTCACTGGATCAACCACAGGTGGGCGTGATCTTGACTCGTGGTATGTGACCAGAATGTCAGATAACTTCCTTGCCATTTTCTCTGTAAAGTCTCTTGTCAAGATGTGGAAAGCAAAGCTCTAGCAGTTGCTTAAAGCTTCTCTATGTACATGCCTGACCAGCATGGCGCAGTGGTTGAGCCTCGATCTATGAACCAGGCGGTCACAGTTTGATTCCCGGTCAGGGCCCAGCATCACGCCAAGCATCTGGGTGAAAAATTATTATGGCGTAAATAGATTTATCTCTGCCAGAAGAAGGAAATTCTAATCCAGTTAGGAATCAGAACTAGCACGAACACAATTGAAAGCATAAGTAATGCTTTATAGTAATTACAAAAGAAGTTAGAATTGGGGAGACCAGGGAAGCCTGAGACAAAGGCATTCACGAGGCGGCTGATCCAGGGCTGCGATTTCAGCTGTGTCTTGAGGTTTAAAAAAGAAGGGGGTTCATGCCCTAGCTGGTTTGGCTCAATAGATAGAGCATCAGCCTGCGGACTGAAGGGCCCCGGGTTCGTTCCAGTCAAGGGGACATGCCCGGGTTGCGGGCTCAGTCCCCAGTAGGGGGTGTGCAGGAGGCAGCCAATCAATGATTCTCTCTCATCATTGATGTTTCTACCTCTCCCTCTTCCTTCCTCTCTGAAATCAATAAAATATATATATTTTTAAAAAGGGTGTTTAGATTGATGACCCTGTTTGTTTCTTTCACAGTTTCTACACCTCCAAAAGCCAGCTCTTTTGTAACAGTTTCACCCCCCGGATAAAACTGGCCGGAAAGAAGGTAGGTGTCACCCGCCAGCAGAGCCTTGAGGGACTGTCACACACCCAGGCGGTTATTTTGGTCCTGAGAAACTCCCTTTCCCCCCAGGGAATAAATAAGTTTAAGAAATTGTTTTAGAACTTTTTACAATTCCCAACATTAAATAACAAGGCAAACCCCCGTATGTAAGAAATACCTTTGGCAAAAATATGGCCAAAGAACTATTTTTAGTTTTTAATAATAAAAAGAACTATTTTTATTATGATGTGACTGGTATGTTCACCCACTGAGACCTCTCAGGTACCGGCAGGGACAAAGACAGGGACGTGTTGCAGCAAAGGGGAAACAGGTTAAAAAGATCACATCCTAGCAGGTCATTAAAGAAAGGCGCGTTCAGACAGGAGTGGGGACTCATATTTTTGCTTACCAAACCGAATAGGTTTAAAACCCATTAATAATTAGGCCAGACGTCTGTGAAATGGGTGCGTGAGTATCTGGTTTGTGTCCGATTCTTATGAAAAGCAGTGCAGCGTGTGTATGAAGAGCACACCATTTTATTTCCGGCCACGTGGTCTCAGGAAATAACTGAGGACATTGAATCTGAGTAGACCTCGGTCTATTGTTTTGTTCTGTTTTTTTAAATATGTCTTTATTGATTTCAGAGGGGAAGGGAGAGGGAGAGAGAGATAGAAACACCAGTGCTGAGAGAGAATCATTGATCGGCTGCTTCTTGCATGCCCCCTACTATGAACCGTGCGTGGTTCATAGGTTGACACTCAACCAGTAAGCCATGCCGGCTGGGCTAGTTTTATTCATAATAGTGACAAGTTGAAAATAATAAGGAAATGGCTAAATAAACTATGAAATGTCCACTCAATAGAACATATTTGCAGCTAACAAAAATGCCACTCTTACGAGTCTGAAGAGCTGACCTTAGACTTCGGCTCTGCCACCTGCTAATTGTGTGCCTTTGAACAAGTCCCTTATTCTCTAGCCTTCCCTGTGAAGTGGGGTCCAGGGGTCCCCTGGGTAGAGTTGTGAGAGCAAACAGGGTATGAGGCGGGAGGAAAGGCCCTGGCAGGGCTGGAGGCCACGGTAGGCAGGCGCCTGGCGTGCGCTCCCGCCTTCCCATCAGTGTCAGGGATGAGACGGTCTCCCCCCTGGGGAGCGTCCACCTGTACTGCTGTGCCTTGTGGTCAGTCCTGTTCCACCAGGGAGGGGAGCGATTAACTCTCTCTTTATTTCTTCAGCCTGCCTCCGAGAGAGCGAAAAATGGCCGTGACACGTGTGAGTATCTTCCTCCTTTCATCTCTTGAGAAAGAGTCAGCCTGCCATGGCAACAGAGGATGTGAGCTCACATAACAGTTCACAGCCACGTTGGGAGACCTGGGTTCCTAAACCACCTTGTATATATTTGTCCTATCAGCTGCAAGATGGATGGTAATGACAGGCCAGTTGTAGGGCTCAGGGAGAACGTTTGAAAGTACGATATCATCTTCCTATGATATCGTAAGAGTGGGATTACAGAAGAATGAGGTACTGCCATCACCTCGCCTCTACTTAGTGTTAATACTTTTCCTACATCCTTTTTTTTTTTTTTTTTTTAATATAGTTTATTGATTTTTTACAGAGAGGAAGGGAGAGAGAGAGAGAGAGAGAGTTAGAAACATCGATGAGAGAGAAACACCGACCAGCTGCCTCCTGCACATCTCCTACTGGGGATGTGCCCACAACCCAGGTACATGCCCTTGACCGGAATCGAACCTGGGACTTTTCAGTCCGCAGGCCGATGCTCTATCCACTGAGCCAAACCGGTTTTGGCCCTACATCCTTTGACATATAAGTCATATGTCTCAATAACCTGGTGAATGGTTATCATCCTTTTTAAAAAATATATTTTTGTTAATTTTTAGAGAGAGAGGAAGGGAGAGGGAGAGAGAGAAACATTGATGTGAGAGCAGAACATCTACCGGCTGCCTGCTGCCTACCGGGGATTGAGCCTGCAACCCGGGCCTGTGCCCTGACCAGGAATCAAACCAGCAACCTTTTGGTGCACAGCAGGATGCCCATCCAACTGACCCTCACTGGTCAGGGCATCTCTCTTTTTTTTTTTTCAGGGGGAGATGATGATGATGATGATAATCATTATGTCTTGCAGATTTTGATGAAGACCCTTGGAAGGCATCTGGTTAAAATGAGTTTTGGTGACAATTCATATTATTTGTGTGTTTCAGCTCTTGGGACTCCAAAAGAAGCCGAGAATGCCCTTCCCATCCAAGTAGATTATGATGCCTACGACGCTCAAGTGTTCAGGCTGCCAGGCCCATCCCGGGCTCAGCGCCTCGCCACCTGCAGGTTTTCTGCCCGATTCCCTTGGGGGTGGATATAAAAACTGCTTGAGAAAATGTGAGGTCCGGCAGGGACCTTTATGAGAGCAACCTCGAAAATGTTTTCAATTCAAATTAGCCAAATAGCCGGGGGTGGGGTGTGGGCAGGCTGGAGAGGATGGGGGTTCTCTGGGTCAGCCATTTTGTTAGCTCTGCATTTTTCTGCTTTTTACTAGACACTCGGACATCTCATTGGGGATTTTTTAATATATAGTTTTACTGATTTCCAAGAGGAAGGGAGAGGGAGAGAGAGAGAGAGAGAAACATCAGTGATGAGAGAGAATCATGGATTGGCTGCCTCCTGCACGCCCCACACTGGGGATCAAGCCTGCAATCTGGGCATGTGCCCTGACCGGGAATCGAACCCTGACCTCCTGGTTCATAGGTCAACGCTCAACCACTGAACCACGCTGGCCAGGCTCATTGGGGACTTTTGTTACTGGTTTCCCAAGTAGCTTGGGCTGGTGACAGGTTTGGGGGCAGCATCCCTTCCTTGGCGGTAACTTGTCCTCTCTCCCGGGTCAGGTCTGTGCGCGAGCAGGAGAGTCACAGTCGAAAGAGTGCCAGCTCCTGCGACGTCTCCTCCAGCCCTTCCGTGCCCAGCCGGGCGCTGCCCACGGAGGAAGTGAGGAGCCAGGCTTCCGATGACAGCTCCCTGGGCAGGAGCGCCAACATCCTCATGATCCCTCTCCCCCACCTGCACCAGTATGAAGTCAGCAGCTCCTTGGGCTACACCAGCACTCGAGGTCAGAGCCAAAGCCCGGGCCTAGCTGGGCAGAGCTGGGCGCAGCTTCCTTCCTGCAGTGAGGGGTGGAGGAGTGGGGGATTGTGGCCAGGAGTAAGTCCACGTTTAATGATTTCCATGCCAGTGCAGTGAGTACAAACCACCTGAGCTGTCCGTCTGTGTGCCTACGAGGAAAACCAAGCAGGTTTAGTGAGCACATGGACTGTCTCTGCCAGGGTCTGGCCCGCTGGTCATCCAAATATATATATTTTATTGTTCCTCTCACATGCAGAACATACCCACCCCATCTCCACGGAGGCAATTCAAGTCCTGCCCTTGACGTATACCAGCTTAAAGTGCAGGGTCTTTAAGTCTAGGCGATGTGTGGTGCTCCCCGTCAGTTTGGATGTGGCTTCATTGGGCCAGTCATTTGGGGACCGAGACTAAGTGTTTAAAAAGTAAACACCCACGGTTTCACTTCTCCCTGGTTTGGTGCTTTTACTCATTTCCCTCACTGCTCGGCATGCGTACTGTCCAAGGTTCTTGGCAGCCTTGGCAGAACGGACTGCCTGGTTCTGGTTCCTCTGTGGCTCTGTGCTTGTCTCCGTGTCTCATCTCTACCGTAACCGGCAGATGCCCTGGAGAACATGGTGGAGCCGCCGCAGCGAGACTCCAGCGCGCCAGGGCGGTTCCACGTGGGCAGCGCGGAATCCATGCTGCACGTTCGACCTGGGGGCTGCGCACCGCAGCGGGCGCTGATCAACCCCTTCGCCCCCTCACGGATGCCCATGAAGCTCACGTCCAACAGGAGGCGCTGGATGCACACCTTCCCTGTGGGTGAGTTGGTGGCTCAGGAAAGAGCCGTGGGCCGGGCGCTCCCAGGCCTGGTCCTCAGCACCAACCAACCACAGGCCGCGGTCAAGTATCCAAACTCCTCTGGTACCTGGTGCCCCCCCCCTCAGATGGGGTTGCCACGCCCCCTTTGCCTACCCCGGGGGTTCTTGTGTGGACCCGAGGGCACACCTGGGAATGGGCTTTGTGGGCTTCTGTTGTTCTGTTTGAAAAAGGCTGTGCTTTGCCACCTGCTTTCTTTCCTAAGACTGATGGCCCTCATTCTCGTTCATTCCTCCCTCTCCTGCCTCTCTCTGGATATTGATATTACTGTTTGTTTGTTTGTTTAAAGATTTTTTAAATTGATTTTTAGAGAGAGAGGAAGGGATAGAGAGAGGGAGAGAGGAACATCGATGTGTAAGCAGCACATAGGTCGGCTGCTTCCTGCAGGCCCCCCACCAAGGATTGAGCCTGCAACCCAGGCATGTGCCCCGATTGGAACTCAAACCAGCAACCCCTCAGTGACCAGGGCGATGCTCAACCAACTGAGCCACACTGGCCAGGGCGATATTACTGTGTTGGTTACTTAGTTATGTTCCTTTTTCTTTTTTCCTTTGGGATCTCTGACAACTGCAAAAAGAACATTTTTTTCTCCAAATTCAGTTCTTCCGAGTCTGTCCTGTTTGATGTTACCCGGTCCTGAAGGTGACAGTGCGGTTTTACGCAGCTGTGGCTGGAATGCACCTGCAGCTGGAGGGGCTCTTGCTGGGCTGGGAAGGGACAGGTGCATGAAATGCCAGGGTTTTTCCTGGAAGCCATCCTGCTGAACGCCTGGAAATGTCTAGTTGTTATTATTTATTATTATTATAATTTTCTTGCATTAGTGTTAAATAAGTGAGCAGTGGATCTGGTTCTTTCGGCTGTCATTGGGGGTCATTCTCAGCCCCCTTCTTGCCCTCCTGATCGCTGTCATAGTCAGTCACATGACCTGTTTCTTCTGGGTCTCTTTCTTCCCATTGCTATCCCACTGGCTCCCTTCGTGTTCTCTTGGGAGAAGGACCATTGGTGTTTCTCCCGTGACTCTTCGCTCTTCTTGCTTCTGTGCTTTTCCCCAAACACCCGCCACGCAGCACTTCACTGAAACAATATCTCCAGAGCTGCATTCTCCGCCCGCCAGGCCCTCCCTTGCCAGGCTCCCCAACCGTCGCCATCCTCAGAGATTCTCTTCTTTCCCAAGCTCGTCGCCTGCACGTGTCTTGCCTCTTTCACGCCTGGAGTTTCACACGGATCCTTTCTTCCACCTAGACCTCCTCTCTATCAGCCTCGCTGACTTCAATGCTCTGAAACTTCTTTCTCTAGGAAGCAGACTGGACTAATTCTGATGATCTACTCGCCTTTTTTGCGCTTATGTATCTTCTGCTTCTTCAAGCCACAGTTGTTGCTATCTTATATATTAGTCGAATCCTTGGTGTTTCTTTCGTTTTTAAAATATATTTTTATTGATTTGGGAGAGGGAGAGAGAGAGAGAGAGAGAGAAACATCAATGATGAGAGAGAATCATGGATTGGCTACCTCCTGCATGCTCCACACTGGGGATCGAGCCCACTACCCGGGCATGTGCCCCGACTGGGAATCGAACCGTGACCTCCTGGTTCATGGGTTGATGCTCAAGCACTGAGCCACACCGGCCAAGGGAGCCATTGGTGTTTCAGTTGTGTAGTCCTTTTCATGTGGTTTGTGCTAACCTTCCTGGGAAGGGCCTTTGCCTCCTATACTTCTGTATTTCTCTGTGGTGTCTCAGTTGGACACGCCTAAGAAAGAGGCTCTTGAATATTCTTAGGCTGGACAGGGTGACAAACACGAGGCCACACGGGAGGATGAGTTCAGCTCTGAGGAGCAGACGTCCTGTGTGGGAGCCGGAGGGCCACGGGGATACCGTGCCTCTGTGTGTGTGGTCTGTGGTTGCTCCTTCAATGGCTGCAACACCCGCATCCCGGCAGCCAGAAGGGAGGAAGATGGACGCCAAGCGCACAGCACGAGCTGTCGGGTGGGGATGATGCTCAGGGGGTCTTTGTCTGGGTAGGACCGTCCGGAGAGGCCATCCAGATCCATCACCAGACCCGACAGAACATGGCGGAGCTGCAGGGCAGCGGGCGGAGGGACCCCACCCACTCCTCTGCAGAGCTGCTGGAGTTAGCCTATCATGAAGCTGCTGGAAGGTGAGAATGTGCGAGGGCTCTGGACGGTACCCCGAGACCACCCTTCGGCACCCAAGACAATGCGCAGAACAGACCGCTGACACAGTGTCACGGTGATGAGACTGGAAGAGACAGTGTGAGATCAGGGTCAGCGTCACTCCCTTCAGTGGGCCAAGTTCAAAGCAAACAGCCTGACATTTTTGCCAGAAATGTTGCGCAGGCCCTGCTTTAGTGGAGGTGTAATTGAGAGCCCGGTTTGTACACCTCAGACATGAATGCCTTCTAGTCCTTGGTCAAGGCTGACAAGGGGTGCCGAGACCGGTGATTCTTGCTGTGTGTGTTGGGCAGGCAGCCTCTGACTTTTGTCATTTTGGTCACTGAGAAATCTCACTGCTTAATTTAGAATAAATCAATGCTAAAAAACGGTGGAAATCAAGGTCTGTGTTTTTAAAAACAAGCCTTTTTGAACCACAATTCTGAATGCATTAGAGCAGCGGTTCTCAACCAGTGGGTCGCGACCCCTTTGGGGGTCGAACGACCCTTTCACAGGGGTCGCCTAAGACCATCAGAAAACACATATATAATTACATACTGTTTTTTGTGATTAATCACTATGCTTTAATTATGTTCAATTTGTAACAATGAAATTGGGGGGTCACCACAACATGAGGATCTGTATTAAAGGGTCGCGGCATTAGGAAGGTTGAGAACCACTGTGTTAGAGGCATCCAAAGAGACTCGGTCCAGGAAGAAAGCCATTGAAGCCTTGACAAGCATGAGCCCGGGTTACGCCTGGACTCACTGTGATGCTTTAGGCAACACTTTGCAAAGAGCAGTGTTCGACCCCATTCACTCACCTCAGCATCCCCTGGGATGGATGAGGGATACAGACCGACGTGACCATCTCTACCAGATTAACTTGCTGCCTCTATTCGAGCACCTCACATCCTCCTGTTGGTGTTAGCAGGGGAGGCTTAGAGCAGAAAGGGCAGGCGGTCTCGCCTTGGCAATCGCAGGTGAGGTGCCAGGGCAGGAGGGGCTGGTCACAGGAGGCTGGAGCTGGCACACGGACCACGCGCCGCGGCCTGGTAGCCTGTGACACGGATCCCAGCGGTTGCCAGCCTGGGTGGCTGAATGGCCAGTCCTGTTTTGGATGACGACCCCTGGGATGCAGGGTGAGCAGGATAAAGGAGGTGAGGATCTGCACTAAGCCGGGTGGCTGGGCTCTTCCCCGCAGGCACAGCTCCTCCCGCCAGCCTGGCGACGGCATGTCCTTCTTGAACTTCGGTGGGACGGAAGAGCTTGCTGCCAGCCTGCTTAGCAACAGCGGCGCAGGTAACCGATCCAGGAGGCGACAGAGCCGGGACGCTCGGAGCAGGCTCGCCCGGGGACCAGAAGGAAGGGCCGCGTCTATTTTGGGATCATGTCAGCCACAATTTGGGGCGACCTATTTAGAAGCAGTGCTTTATAATGCATGGAATTATAAATGGGCCGCACGGTACATTTTTAGCCGGGAACATGCTGGTCAAGCCGCATTTATCTTCGGTCTGTCAACCAGTCGTGACCGAGGACGACTTGGGAGCTTGGTGTTGAGGGCAGGGCCAGGGCCAGGGCAGGAGAGATCTCTGCTCCCGAAAGAGCTTTCCATTGTGTGTGTGTGGGGGGGGGACCCCTCCATAAGAACAACTAGGAGAGGCCCAGAGGGGAACAGTGTGGTGTATTTTGTCCTCTTCTTTCTTTGCATTTCTTGTTCGGCCGGTGTGGCTCGGTAGTTGAGCGTCGACCCAGTGAACCAGGAGGTCGCGGTTCAATCCCGGTTCAGGGCCTAGGCCCAGGTGGTGGGCTTGCCTCTGTCTGGAACATGCTTTTTCTCTTTCTTCAACCCCTGATTCTGCGTGGGAAATGTCAGCCTGGTCTTTAGGAATCAGCTGCAACAACGCCCCTCCTTTGCGGCCCTCCGGTGCTCCCGTCTCCTCCCCATGCCTTCCCAGGAGCCGTTAGGCATGTGTCCACAGCACTTCACACGCATGACCCCGTTGTCCCACTTGGCACGTTCTGATCCCATCGCTTCCATGTTTGTCGCTCCACTCGCCTGAAAGAGCTTCGCTCTGTTCGCCCCCACATTGTCCCCACGCCCCACATGTATTGACAAGTGAACGTACACTTCCAAGGCCAAGCGGCCATGTGTGAGAAGCATCTGAATGACCCACAGAGTTACTCTACTTGGCCTGCGAGTGTTCAATTACATAAATATGTTCTAGAATGTTTAGCACCTTACCGTAGAGAAGGCATGGGCACCTCGGGTACTGTGGTCTGGGTAATGTATGGGTAATGTAGGGAAGCAGGCTCATCCTGACTCTTGCCCTGTCCCTTTATGACCAGTAGCATGTGTTTTCAAAGGGGTCAGGGGTCATCAGAGGTGATCTCTAGCATTGAACTCCCACCTTTGATTTTGTGCTTGCTGGCCAGTCGTGTTAGCCATCCACGGAAAGAAACACGATAAAATCATTCTGTGTTGCCATGTGCAATAAGCAGTTCATGTCAGATTTACCTTCAGGATAGATCTAGAATCTTCCCATCACCTCCACCACTTGCTCGGTCCAACGTAACATCGTAACATCCATCATCTTTTGCCTGAATTAGCTCCGAAGCCTGCTAACTGCCCTTCCATACAGAAACATTAATGATGAGAGGGAATCACTGATCGGCTCCCTCCTGTACAACCCACACGGGGGATCGAGCCCACAACCCGGGCATGTGCCCGGCCTGGGAATCGAAACGTGACATAGGTCGATACTCAACCTATGAGCCACGCCGCTGGGCTAGAGCTTTCTTTTTTGTTGTTTATGGCTGTATCTCTAGAGTTTAAAACGGTTCCTGGCACACAGCAGGTAGCTGAATGAATGCCGAGAGCCTTCCGAGGTTAGCTTTCTCTCTACTGAAAGTTTTTCTTCTCTCTTAAAACCTTTAGCATTCATTCTGGAACAGTTAACTGGATTCCTTTCCTCACAGCATCGGACGGTCTTTTTCTGCCTTGCTTGGTTTGGAATTGACTCCTTTCAGCCATCCTCAATCCCCATAGATCGCTCTCTTCATACCCACTGAACTCGTACCCGTTCCCGAAATGTTTCCTGAACGCTAGGCACTATGCTAAGGCCTGAGGAGAAGACAAGTGATTCCGACACTGGTCCTCACCTCAGGGAGCTCTGGCTCGGGATTCTGTTGGGAGCAGTTCCATGGGGTGGGGGAGGTGCGGTAACAATCATGGAAGTAAAGCCCTCGTCCTAGCCAGTTTGGCTCAGTGGGTAGAGTGTCAGCCCATGGCCTGAAGGGTCCCGGGTTCGATTCTGGTCAAGGGCACATATCTCAGTTGCAGGCTCAATCCCTGGCCCTGGTCAGGGCGCATTCGGAAGACGCCCAGTCGATGTGTCTCCCTCACATTGATGTTTCTCTCTGTCACTCCCCCTCCCTTCCACTCTCTGAAAAAAAGAGAAAGTAAAGCCTTCTTGCGGGGAGCTGGATAGTGAGTGGTTCCAGTGGTACCATGTGGTTTGAACATGTGACCTACGACCAGAACTAAGTTCCCAGCCCGACTCCTCAAGGCCTTCAGAGTTCGGCCTTCAGCCTAGGCTGCGCCTCATCAGTTTAATGGGCAGAAAGGCCTTCACCTCCTCCCTGCCTGCCCACCCGCCTCGCCAAGTTGCAGCCATCAAAAGTAGATCGGGTTCCCTGAGGGCAAAATGTCACGTTGGCTTCTTGTTTGGGGACAAGGTGGGGTCTCTAAACAAACAGCTAGTTCACATTTCATTCATTAAAACACAGACGACCTCATCCGTGACCTCACCCTCACCCCCTGGGCTTGACAGTCTGCACCACCTGCAGGCACTCGGGCATGACTCAGGTCTTCTGCGCTTGGACCGAACTCCTAGTGAGTCATGGCTCCCAGGAGGTGTCTCTGTGGGTCTCCCTTCTGGCCCCGTCGGGTTTCATTCTGAGCTTTGTTGGCTGCAGCCTGGCACCTGGGCCATTCCCTTGTTTTTCACACTCGGCCCAGCAGTGGGACTGGGCAGATAGTTCTCACCCCTCTGCTTCTTTTAAAGATATATATATATATATATATATATATTCGCCCTCGCCAGTCTGGCTCAGTGGATAGAGCGCCAGCCTGCAAACTGAAAGGTCCCAGGTTTGATTCCGGTCAAGGGCACATGCCCGGATTGTGGGCTCAATCCCCAGTAGGGGACTTGCAGGAGGCAGTCAATCAATGATTCTCTCTCATCATGGATGTTTCTATCTCTCTGTCCCTCTTCCTTCCTCTCTGAAATCAATAAAAATATATTTTTTAAAATGTATTTTTTTTTATTGATTTCATGTTTTGAAAGGAACCTTTAAATATTTACATGTGTGTTTTAAAATGAGTTCTATTACATTTCTGTTAATAAATTGTATTTCAAAGAATCTGTTTTTCTTTCAGCCTAGTTATAGGTGAAATCATGTGTGTTTTCTCTTCAGGTAGTGAGCTTTGACATCATACTTCAAACAGCCATGATTTGGGGAAGGATGAAATTTAAATAGGTCATTTTATGCTTGCTAAAGATTGCTTTTATGTGTGCTAAAGATTGCTTTACTTCGTTTAAAATGACTTTGGAATACGTCCCTTTTCTTACTGTAAGTGGTAGGCTGCTTTTTGCAAGGTCTCAGTGGGCAAAGAATAATAGTATTGATAACCTCAGAGTCACGTTCTGGCTCGTTCCCCATTTTTAGAGTGATCCTTTTTCTGTGACCGATTCCTTCGTGCTGTTGGAAATCCTCAGCACTTGGTGTACATCTTCATTTTTACCTCTAGTTTGGGGCTTTTTAAACCATGACTGGTCAGAACTTTTCCTGAAGAATGAGCCTCATTAAAACCAGCTGTTTTCCTCTTTCCGTAGGGATGAACCCCAGGACCCAGAATAAGGATTCGCTCGAGGACAGTGTCTCTACCTCTCCCGACCCAAGTAAGAGGGGCGGCTGGCTGGGGAAGGTGGAGAGGAGGTGGGGGTGTTGACAATCCACAAATAACTTAAACAGTTTTTTTATTGACTGATTGATTTTAGAGAGGGAGAGAGAAAAAGAGAAGAGAGAGAGAAACATTGATCTGTTGTTCCACGCATCCCACAGCCTTGGCCGATCAGGACAATGCTCCAACCAGCTACCTGGCCAGGGCTGTGTTTTGAATTCTTGAAATGTTAATGAGTTAACAAGACCTGTGCATAGTCAAACTCACAGAATCAAAGAGCAGAATGGTAGCTGCCGGGCGCTTAGGGGGGAGGAGGAAATGGGGTGTTGCTAGTTCATGGACGTGAAGTTTCAGTAACGCAAGATGAGTAAGTTCTAGCGCTCCGCGGTACGACATTGTGCCCAAGTTAATAATTCTGTGTGGTGCACTTACTTGAAAATGCGTAAGAGGGTGGATCTTGTCTCAAGTGTTCTCACCATAATAAAGTAAAATTGAAACAAAAAATCAGCCCAGGGCCTGTGTGGGTCATGGAGTTGGGCCGATTGTAGGTCAGATCAGATTCCCCAAGGCAGCGGTGCTGATGGGGCATATTTCCTGCTCTGACTGAGCACCCGGCCCTCCTTCTGTCCGGCAGCCCCGGGTTCGGTGGGACCCGTTGCACTGGTCGGGGTGTGTCTACATGCTGGAAAGTCGCCTCAGCAGAGAGGGTTCTGGTCCTGTCACCGCTGGGAGGTCAGGCTTGGCCCGCTGTGTAAGGGGTTGGTGAACACACACAGCTGCCCCGAGGAGGCAGGGTGAGGGCTGCTGAGGCAGCAGAGGTCAGCCACACTGAAGGACACAGCGCCGGGCAGAGAAGGTGTCTGCGGGTCTCACCCGGGGCTCGGGCAGAGGCGTGGAGTGTTTCTGTTTCATATCGCTCCTTGGTACAGAGAGTTGGGGAATAATCTTCACTTCAGTAACTTAAAAAAATAGCCGCCCTATTACCTTAACTCACTGATGCTCCACTGGGGGAGAAGGGGGGGGCAGGGGGGGCGGGAATGATGTCCCCGGGGGTCACGTGGCAGTGTCTGCAGACATGTTTGGTTTTCACAACCAGGAGATGCCATTGGTGTCCAGTGAGTAGCGTCCATGGTGCTGCTCCACATCCCACAATGCACAGGGCAGCCCCCCCCCCCCCCGAATTATCCAATGTGAACACCTCAGTAGTGCCAAGGTGGAGAAACCCCGCTTTAACCAAAGAGCAGGCAATTTGGGGGCAGACCCCTGTGGTCAGGCCCACTCTACCTACCCACTGAAGCTTTCCTTTCTAGGTTGTTCAGCTCAGTCTCTTACACTTCCGGCCTTATAACTGTCCCAAGCACCCTGATTTCTCTTCCTACCCTTTTGGATCTGTGGCTTATTTTTGCAATTCCGAAAGAATTCCTAAATTCTGCTACCGTGCGCTGCTCGCTCCAAAATCCAGCTGAGCTCTCCTCCTCGCTCCGCCAGCCCCTCTGCCGTCTCAGGAGAGGCTCGGGCTCCAGCCCGCTCCTGCTCTAGGGACGTGATCTGCTTCGATGTGTGCCTCCGCCTGCCCCGCGGTAACCTCCTTGCCATCGCAGCTTATAGCTCACAATCAGCAGAAAACGAAAGGATCAGCTTGAATCCCATTTGCATGATGGGACTGAATAAGCAGCACGCGCATTGCATTGTCTAACAAACTGTTTCTCTCTTTCTCTTTCTCCCTCCCCATCCCCGTGCCTGGAAATTTTGTCACCTTGCACCATGAACTCCCCCCGCCCCTCCCCTCTCCCCCGGCTCCCCTCCCTGCCCGCCTCTGTCCACGCTTGCCGTGGCCACCACACGTGCCTCCCCCGTTTACACGAGGCAGTTCTGACACTGTCTGCCCCCCCTGTAGTGCCAGGCTTCTGTTGCACAGTTGGAGTGGACTGGAAGTCTCTCACGACTCCGGCGTGCCTCCCCCTCACCACCGACTACTTCCCCGACCGCCAGGGCCTACAGAACGACTACACGGAGGGCTGTTACGACCTCCTCCCGGAAGCGGACATGGACAGGTGGGTGTCAGAGGAAGGGTGTTGGCGGGCAGTCCGGGTATGGCCAGGTGTGCGTCAGAACACTGAATTTTCAGAACACTGAAATTATACTTAGGAAATGTTATGATGCAAGAACTGTTAAATTTTCTTTAAAAAATATATATATACATATATATATATTTTTTATTGATTTCAGATAAGAAGGGAGAGGGAGAGAGAGATAGAAACATCAATGAAGAAAGAATCATGGACCGGCTGCCTCCTGCACACCCCCTACTGGGGATCAAGCCCACAACCCGGGCATGTGCCCGGACCAGGAATTGAACCCCGACCTCCTGGTTTGTAGGCTGCTCAACCACTGAGCTACACCAGCTGTGCTGTCTATTTTTCTTTGGAGTTCTGTTGACCCGCCTCCTTTAACCATTTCCCCTCATTGATCCCTTCTCATGTTTTCTGTGACAGTTGTTCGGATCTTCTTTTCTAAGATGATTCATTTGGGCATCGAATTACCTGCCTTCTTTTTCCACCTCTTGAACCGATCATTTCTCCCAGAACGGATTTATAGACTGTTAGTTTTATGAACCACCGTGGAATGGTTATCAGGGCTGGCTTGTGGGGTTGAAGCGAAGGAGAGGATGGGAGCGTGGCCTCCGAGTGTCACTCCGCCCTGGGCTAAGCATGTGTGTGTGAGCAATCGTTGGCTTTTTCAGGAGGGACGAGGAGGGTGTGCAGATGACGGCCCAGCAGGTGTTTGAAGAGTTCATCTGCCAGCGTCTCATGCAGGGCTATCAGATCATAGTGCAGCCCAAGGCGCAGAAACCCAACCCCGCCGTCCCACCCCCGCTGAGCAGCAGCCCCCTGTACAGCCGAGGTGAGTTCTCCTTGGACTTATATTTTTTCCTTTTTCTTTTTAAAATATATATATGTAACTTTTTAAAAATACATTTTTATTGGAGGATCCGGGACCCTTTAGTCCACAGACCCGAAGCTGTATCCACTGAGCCAAACCGGCTAGGGCTTTTTTCTTTTCTACTAAATTTGTGCAAGTAGACTCTCAAAATGGTAGGGAATAGATAAATTTAGGAGTGATTATTTTTCTTTTTTCTTTTTCAAATATATCTTTATTGATTTCAGAGAGGAAGGGAGAGGGGGGAGAGAGAGAGAGAGAGAGAGAAACATCAGTGATGAGAGAGAATCATGGATCAGCTGCCTCCTGCACGCCCCACACTGGGGATGGAGTCCGCAACCCGGGCATGTGCCCTGACCAGGAATTGAACAGTAACCTCCAGGTTCATAGGTTGACGCTCAACTGAGTCACACCAGCAGGGCTAGGAGTAATTATTTTTCAACACAAAATATTTCCCCCTAAATTTTACTTTACAGGAGGAATAAAGTCTCCACTAGGCACAGATGTATCAAAAAACTCTCATCTATAGCTCTCCTTTCAAGGAGGAGAATGGCCAAGTTCAGGAATGTCACAGTCTGGCTCGGGCGACACCTCAGCTGAGCTGTGACTGAGATGTCAGAGTTCGCAGGGACTGTTCTAGACCCAGAAACTTGCGTTTGTTTCTGACATGGTGCCTGGCAGACGGCAGGTTCTCAGATGTCACCTAAACCTGAAGCTTATACTTTTTTTTTTTTTTCTCTATTCTGGATTCATCTCTTGTTTATCACTGACGCTTACTGACTTGGAGCAAGAATGGGGGGGTCATCTGTGAGTGGCAGGGGCTAATCAGTGGCAGAGACTGGGTGACGCCGGCTGAGTTGGAGCCAGGCGCTGGAGAGCCCTTCTAAAGTGACGCAGGCAGAGAAAATTAAGTGCGGGTGCCTGGAATCAGAAAGCAGCGGTCACTTCCTGGAACAATCGATGAGCAACCATTAATCTTCTGCTTCCTCCGTCTAGCTAATGAGACCCCTGTTCCCCGAGCCACCCAGCTCAAAATCTCCGCTCGTCTTTGGCTCCATTAAGCCGCCCCTGGCCCGAGGATCAGAGAAGTGTGGTTTTGTTAGAGGGAGCTTGGTGGTCACCCGGTCCAGGCCCCGTTGTTGATGACGAAGCCTCAGACTCCCTCTGGATTTTCCTTGAAAGCCCCCTGTGATCTTTATCACGTGTTGCCTTCTTTTCCTATTCTGGACTCTACTGAATAGGAACCTTTCTGAGTACCGGGACTATTTTAGCTTCATTTTTTAAAAAATATAGATTTGTATTGATTTCAGAGAGGAAGGGAAAAGGAGAGATAGAAACACCAAAGATGAGAAAGAATCATGGATCAGCTGCCTCCTGCAGGCCCCACACTGGGGATCGAGCCCCCAACCCGGGCCTGTGCCCTGAGCAGGAATGGAATCATGACCTCCTGGTTCCTAGGTCGATGCTCAATCACTGAGCCACGCCGGCTGTTCGGCTTTGAGTATGTCATCCAGGTGCTATCAGCAGCCCCAGGCTCTGATCTGTAGCTGTTTGGTTCATAATGGAAAAATCTGCTAACTTCAGGACTTTAATATTTTTTTTTCTCCAAAGGATAACGCTTTTCCATGAAACTACCCTCCAAAGAAAGTATCTCTTTTGTCTCTCCTTTTCTGAATCTATACGGAACAGAGGCAATTGCCTGTTAATGGAATGACCTGCAACCACATGTAGAAAATGATTTTTTTTCCTCTCAGGCCTGGTGTCCCGAAACCGCCCTGAGGAGGAGGACCAGTACTGGCTGAGCATGGGCCGCACGTTCCACAAAGTGACCCTGAAGGACAAGATGATCACAGTGACGCGCTACCTGCCCAAGTGAGTCCTGGGACAGGTCGGGTCTCCAGCTCCTGTCCTGCGTTGTGTCCACATGCTGTCCACATACTCAGTTACATGTGTCGCACGCAGTTCACACGGAGGCGTTGGAGTGAGTGTTGTTGTCCTCTTCTGGAGTTACTGTTTTGTTTCCTAGGGTTCTGTTAGGGTTATAGCTCCCAGACTTCCAAAAGGGATTTGATTCCATTTATAACGTTTCGCCTGATTCTTAAAAAGCCAAGTGAAAATGGAGAATGTGAGGAGAGAAGAAGGAGAAAGTTGAGATCTGAGAAATCTCCTTTGCCAGCCCCCGGGGATGAGGTGGTTGAATGCCGAGGAGGGTGCTGAGTGTTTTGGAAAAGGTAGGGAGGAATCGGGGAAGGTTCTCTGTTGGACTTCCGGCCGGGCCGTTTTGTTTCAGGTACCCTTACGAATCGGCCCAGATCCACTACACCTACAGCCTGTGCCCTTCCCACTCGGACTCGGAGTTCGTGTCCTGCTGGGTGGAATTCTCCCACGAACGACTGGAGGAGTACAAGTGGAACTACTTAGATCAGTACATCTGCTCCGCCGGCTCGGAGGACTTCAGGTCGGAGGGCGCTTCGGCTTTCCATTGGGCCGCCTTGGGTGTAGCCATATTTTTTGTTTGTTTTTGTCTAAACAATATTTAGTCATTTATTATTTTATTATTATTTTTTTTTTTTAATCTTTATTGTTGAAAGTGTTACATATGTCCCTCTTTTCCCCCCATTGACCCTTCCAGCCCGCCCCAGGCCTTCACCACCCTATTGTCTGTGTCCGTGGGTTATGCAAGTATGCATACAAGTTCTTTGGGTGTATCCATATTTTAACACTTCCGGCCTTTGATTACAAAATGATGTCGGTTTTAGAAGAACCTGGAAGAACAAAAGCACGTCTGCATTTGGGTTAAAAACTCAATGATGGGATGGATGGTGGTGATGGTTGCACAACCGCGGGAATGTGCTTAATGCCACCAGAATGGACACGTAACGGTCATTAAATTGGTAGACTTTGCTATGTAGATTTTACCACCTAAAGACAAACAGCCAGAAAACTTGGTGGTGGAATGTCAGTGCAGGTCATGTTCTCTTAACGTTTTCCTGCCCACTTTGTGGTGCTTTGCTGTTAATTTTCTGTGTGATTTATGACTGCGGGGATTTAAAAGCCACAACTCCCCCAGGCCGGGTGCACAGAAGCATCCTGGCATCTCTGGGAACAATAAGCAAATGCAATCTTCCAGTTCCTCCTCCTGAGCTTGTGTTTTTGTGGGTTTTTTACATTTTTATTTTGTTATTATTTTAAAATATATTTTTATGGATTTCAGAGAGGAAGGGGGAGGGAGAGAGAGATAGAAACATCAATGATAAGACAGATTCATTGATCAGCTGCCTCCTGCACACTCCACACTGGGGATCGAGCCTGCAACCCGGGCATGTGCCCTGACCAGGAATCGAACCGTGACCTTGAGGTCGATTCTTTTGTTTTTTCAGAATTTATTTTTTAATTATCTTTGGCATACAGCCAGCTTGTGTTGGGAGTGAAGCCCCCTGAATTGTGGCACATCATGGGGAGAGGGTCCCTAACACATCAACTTCGGGGAGAGGGTTGAGATGGTGCTTTCATGATCTACTTTTTCTCACCACCACCCCCTTTTCTTCCTTGGCTCCTCCACAGCTTAATCGAGTCTCTGAAGTTCTGGAGGACCCGCTTCCTGCTGCTGCCCGCCTGTGTCACTGCCACCAAGCGCATCACGGAGGGCGAAGCCCACTGCGACATCTATGGGGACCGGCCCCGGGCCGACGAGGAGGAGTGGCAGCTGCTGGATGGCTTTATCCGCTTCGTGGAGGGCCTGAACCGCATCCGCCGGCGCCACCGCTCAGATCGCATGATGCGGGTGAGGGTTCCGGGGCCCCTTGGGGACGCGACGCTTGGTCTGGGATTTGGGAACCTTCTCCTCCTTTCTCGGGGACCCCTCCAGGAGACTCCAGGAGATTCCAGGATATGGAATAGTTTCCGTCACTCAAAAAAAATCTCCCTCATGCCACCCTGTGTAACAGGGGTGGGGAGCGTCCAGCCCACAGGCAGTATAAGGCCCTCAAAATCATTTGGTCGGGCCCTGCCAAGGCATTAGAAGTTCATTAAATGTTCGACCAAATCGAGCGGGCTAATTTTTAAGTTGATAATTTTGTGTGGCCCTCGAATGATGTTGAAAATATTCACATGGCCCACCCCTACTTTATAGCCACCTTCTCCCTTCATCTCTCATTCCTGGCAGCCAGTGGCCTGTTCTCCATCACTACGCTTTTCGTCTTTTCCAAATGTTCTATGAATGGAATCACACAATATGTGACCCTTCGGGGCTGCCTTCTCTCCCTCAGCATCATGCCTCCACTGAGGGGCCCCTGGGGCTGATGCCTTGTCTTCTTTCTCTGCTTCAGAAAGGGGCCGCCATGAAAGGCTTACAGATGGCGGGGCCCATTTCCACGCACTCCCTCGAGGCGGCCGGCCCCCCGGTTGGGAAGAAGGGAACCTCGGCCCTGTCTGCCCTGTTGGAGATGGAGGCCAGCCAGAAGTAAGTGCCTGGGCGGAGAGAGGCCACAGCTACACTTAGTGGCCCAGAGAGGGGTTTTGGTTTTGTTTGGTTGGTTGATTTTTTTTGTTTGTTTTGTTTTCTTTTTAGTAGAATTTATTCTGTAGAACAGTTTTAGGTTCAAAGAAAAATTGAGTGCAAGGTCCAGGGATTTCCCATACACACAAATGGGGAATCTCTGTACCCACATATACGATACATATCTTCCCCCATTCATCAGCATCCCCCACCAGAGTGGTACAGTTATTACGACTGATGAAGCTACATCGACACATAGTCACCCAAAGGCCATAGTTCATCTACCTCAGGGTTTTCTCGTGGTGTACATTCTGTGGGTTTAGACAAGTTTAGGATTACATGTCACATGACAGAGCAGTTCCTGTGCCCCCTTAACTCTCCCAGCCAGGCCAGGGAGCCTCGGAGCTTCCCGGCGTACTCTTCCAGGCCGCCCCTGGTTCGCTCATCTTCTCTCGACTACTCTGTGCGCTGAGGACAGAGGCTGTGTGCTGTGCCTGGCACGTAGTAGGTGGACAATAGACGTGAATGATGGAGAAAGGGATGCAAGGGTCCCTGGACGCGATGTTATGGGGGACTAGACCATGTGTGTCTGGTGTGAGGGTCCCAGCAGGAGCCCGCATCCATTCAGCTTTCAGGAAGTGACATGGAGTGAGGATGAGGCCGAGTGGGAGATGCCATTACAGAGGCTGCGTGGGAAGTTGGGTTCAGGCTGTCCTTACCTTAGCCAGAGCGATCCTTTAAAAGGCCTTTTATTTTCATGGAAAATTTCAGACAGATTAAAAAAAATAGACAGGCTGGTATAATAACTCCCCATTTGCCCATCACCCAGCTTCACTGGTTATCATCTCATGGCCAATCTCTTTCATTTATTTCCCACTTGCTCTCATCTTCCTTTTTAACTTCTTATTCAATCCCACACACGTATCCCTTCCTCTGTAACATTTCAGTATGTCTCTGAGAAATAAGTACTCTTTCTTAAGCAAAGCAAAACAAAACTGCGAAACCATCATTTACCTAAAAAGTTACAGCAATCCTTTAACATCATGAAATAGCCCTTCAGTGTCTTTGCCGGAAGTGGTGTTTTCAGAGCTGAGCCCCACGTATAGGAAGGCCCAGTGGGTGGACCCAGGAGGCAGGGGCCCATGGATGGGCTCTCACTGGTCCAGGCGAGAATGCAGAGGTGGAGGGAGGGTGATGGTGACATGGGAAGGAAGGGATCCAGGTGGGGACGTGGAGAACATAGCAGGCTGATGGGAAGCAAATCAGAGGAAGAGAGTTGGGAGGGGCTGGGCTCATGACTGAGGGGTCCTCTTCCAAAAATACCTTCATGTGCCCAAGGAGAGACCCCAGGACCCTGCCTGGCAGGTTCTCCCTGCAACTAGTCGTAGGCCTTTCCTGCTGGAAAAAAGAACAAGGAGCATATGTTGCTGGGAAGGGTGTGAAGCTGGGGGTGGGGGGGTCTTATTTTAATTTGTCAGTGAGTCACCATTCAGGACGCTCCAAGGAGCCTGCTTCTGCTCAGCCTGGAAGAGGAAGGATGGCTTGTGGGGGGAGGAGGGGTCCTGTGTGAGGGGCGAGACTCAGCTAGCCCCAGAGCAAGAGGCAGGACAGAGAGGCGAGACCCGCGCCTTCCCGAGGACTGTTCTGTGACGTGGTGCGTTCTCTCAGTGCTGGAGGCAGAACAGAGGGAGCAGACCTTCGTACAGTGTTTGCTCACACAGCGTTTTTCATTTGTGTGCTTTTTTAATTTCCTGCCCCAAGCTGACCCAACTTTGTTTATTATGAAAAAGAATTTTTTAAATATAATTTTTGAATTGATTTCAGGGAGGAAGGAAGAGGGAGAGGGAGAGAGACAGAAACATCAGTGATGAGAGAGAATCATGGATCAGCAGCCTCCTGCACATCCCACACTGGGGATCGAGCCCTCCACCCGGGCATGTGCCCTGACCAGGAATCGAACCGTGACCTCCTGGTTCATAGGTCGATGCTCAACCACTGAGCCACCACAGCCAGGCATGAAAAATAATTTTTAAATGTCCCCTGTAGTCCTGCCATCCCAGCATAACTGTGCTTATTTCTTCCACTTCCCTCCTGTCTTTCTCGGAGGCGTGTCCATTCAGTCAGGCCCTCCTGGAAGGCGGCGGCCCCGGGGATCTTGGCCTTGGGGCCGTGAGCAGCGTGGCCATGAGCCGTCTGGGCAGGAGGTACCCAGCAGCAGGCTTCGCTGCTCCTGTAGATGAGGACAATGATGACAGCTGGGTCCAAGCAGAGACCCCCCACATGGCGGCTGTTACTGCCTTGGTGCCGCCCTCCCGGCAGAAGGCCGTGTGCCCCTACGCATGTTCTCACGTATGTACGTGCACAATACGTGTGACTGGTCATTTTGTGGCAGCCCCGCCCCCTGAGCCATTAGACAAGGAGCCTCCAGGGGCAAGGACAGGGTCCCTGGATCCCTGATTGCTAGTCCACGGGCCGGACGGCAGCTCAGTAAATGGGGGTTGACATGGGCGTCTGTGGGTAGCCAAGACTTCCTGGCCCTGCTCTCCCGGCCGTGGCCTACCCAAGGGAATGTCACAGTGTGTGACTGCGTGTGAGGCTCAGAAGAAACCACACGGTGGAGGGGCGGGGGGGGGGGCGTGTGGCGGGAGGAGGAAGACAGTGATGCGAGGGGACAAGGGAAGGAACCCAGCACTTGTTCCGTTTTTCCTGTAAGAACTGCACCCCAGAGTAGCAAGTCATTGGTGTGGGGAAGTTTTCTTTTTCTCAATATTCCAGGGAATAGCTGGGGACGGATGATAGCACATCACATGTGTGGGCTCTAATGGACGCGTAGATCAGCAGAGATGATCAGCGGCAACTGCCGTCACCAGAGAGGGACGAGGGGTCTCCAGACAGAAGCACGCACGCGTAGGGAGGAGGCTGGCCCTTGAACGTCCATCTGCCCACGCCTGTCATCATTGTCTCTCGGCCTCAGGAAGCGCAGGCCCAGAGGAACGGGATGCGCAGTGAAGGGTGCCATCGGCTCTCCCAGGCTGTCCGCTTACAGGACACGCGAGCTGCTTTCTTCAACAGATAAACGGCAGTGCTAAGAGTGATAAGGCGTTTATAGCTTGAAAGAGACTTAAGAGACACAGCGTATTGCAGTGTAGGGACCTTAGTTGAATCCTGTTTTGAACAAACAAACTGCCAAGAAATTTTTGAAGGTGATTGGAGAAATATTTGATATTAGAAAACCTTAAAGAAAAGTTTTTGAGCCCTGACTGGTGTTTCTCAGTGGTTAGAGCATCGGCCTGCGCACCGGAGGGTCATGGGTTCGATTCCTGGTCAAGGGCGCATACCTGGGTTGAAGGTTTGATCACCTCAGTCAGGGAGTGTGGGGGAGGCAACCAGCCGAAGTGTCTCTCTCACATCGATGTTTCTCTCTGTCTCTCCCTCTCCCTTCCACTCCCTCTAAAAATCAATGGAAAAAAAATCCTTGAGTGAGGATTAAAAAAATAACAACAAAAAAACAAAGATGAAAGCAACAGCGCTGTCTTCGTGTCATCTTAGCTCCCGCGGGTCCTTCCTCGGGGGGCTCTGAGCAAGCCACGGGCATGTGTTTGTCCTTCCAGGTGCCTGGGAGAGCAGCAGGCAGCTGTGCACAGTGGCAAGAGCTCCGCCCAGCCCGCCGAGAGCAGCAGCAGCGTTGCCATGACTCCCACCTACGTGGACAGCCCGAGAAAGGTAAAGGGGGCCACTCCAGCAGGGAACGGGCGACCCAATGGGCAGGGTGGGGTCTAGGACTGGCGTGCTGAGGACTCGAGGCGGTCTGCCCTGCGTTGCACCCTTTGCAGCATGACTACTTTTACTGAGGAACTTTCCTGCTCAGAACTGTAAGGAGGCTGGCTGCTCGATAAAGGCAGATGGAAAGCAGTCGGGCTAAACGGTACTGGTCACGGCCCAGGGCCTGGCTTGAGCCTTGGAATTGGCCATCTGGTTGGCCTGTAGCCACCTCTCCGGCTCCCCCGGAGGGCAGGTAGGAAGCTCCTGAAGCATCTGCCATGCGTTCACTGTTTTTCTTTTTCTTTTTTTAAAATTATCTACAAGTAAAGGTCCAGGATGAGAGAGCTCACTCTTTGATAATGAAATTCCCATCAGTTTGCTTAGACTCCTGAAAACAACAACCACAAAAAAACACACCTGAGACTGGGGCCTCTGAGCAGAATAGGAGGCACAGCAGAGGGGCGGGAACTGTAGGTCGGGCTTCGCACACCTTTAAGATCAGTAGCCTTGGCTCTGTCCACGCCTCTGGGAAATCCAGACCCTGAGATCATCTGGTATGGAGGTGAGCCGATCAGATGTCCTTTTATCTGATCTCCATTAAGAAGAAACGAAAGAGATTTAATAGATGTATTTTCTTTACAAAATTGTGGTCAAATTGTATATCCACCTTGGTATTTATTTATTTTACTTCCCTGTCATGAACATTTGCCCATATCATTATTTTTCCAAAGAATTATTTTTAAAAATAATGATAGAATATTTCATCAGATGGATGGCCCTTCATTTATAATTTACTTTTTTCATCTGGTTTTAAAAACAACTTTTGAAAATCCTTCCATACATTTTTATAATTATTCTACCATTATCAATAATACTGCAGATAGCATCTTTGCAGATAATTATTTGACCGCATTGCTGATTATTTTTTTAGGATAAATTACTAGCATTAGACTATAAGGATGGAGGGATTAAAATCTGAGAAAAAGTATAAATGAGTCTATAGGCAGCTTGTGAAATCTGCAGATCAGGGGTTGGCAAACCTTGAGGAATACAGGCTTTGTGGGCCAAGAGGCAAGTTCAAGGCTTTTGCATAGGTACTTCCATAAGCAGTTACAACCCTCTCGTAGCTCACAGGCTGTGATAAGCCAGTGGCTGGATGTGGCCTGCAGGCTGTAGTTTGCTGTGACTTCAGGTGCAGTTCTAAGGACAGTCTGTGCGTAAGGAATGACCTGTGGGTCAAGGAAAAGCTTTTCACCCATCCTCACTTGCATGTATATACATCTCAGCAGTATCAGCACCTCTGCTTCTGTATGTTCTGGCAGAGAAGGGACCCGGATGGAACAAGGAGAATCCCAAAGTACCCTCGCTTTGACCTCTGCTCATTGCCATCTGTGAGGATTAGAAAGAGTACCAGGGACAGGCCTGAAAGGTAGAGAAATTATAGAGCCACCGGCATTCAGGCTAAAATGTGGCAACAACCCAATATTCGAATGCTATTTAGAACACTCTCCTACTCTTCCAACTGAACACTAAAATCCAGACGGATGGCCACCCGTCATGCCCTGTGTGGATTCCCGGGTCGTCAAGGAGAAGCACAGGTGTGATGCGATGGCCAGCGCGAAGAGCCCTGGCTGACATGCTCAGAACCGCCTGGCGATGTCTCCAGGCAGCGTCTGGGTTGGGATGCGTGGAAGGGGACCCGAGGTTGCATCTCCACAGGCGTGTGTTTTCATGGTCGGTTCCCTGGTTTCCAGTGGCCTGTGGGAAATGTCGGCAGTATTGATCAAACACAGCCAGGCAGTTCAGTGACTCTGCTGACAGGATCGAAGGAAGGTCGTAGGAAAGCAGAGGCCTTCAGATCTATCGCGTGTCAGTGATAATGCATCCAAAGTAAAAACATGTTGACAGGACGAGAGAGGCCTTCTTAGCCATAAGAAAGGTGGAAGGAGGGGTCATTGGAAAAGTCCTCCATGTCATTTTTAAAAAATATATTTTTATTGTTTCAGAGAGGAAGGGAGAGGGAGAGAGAGAGAAACATCAATGATGAGAGAGAACCATTGGTCGGCTGCCTCCTGCACGCCCCACACTGGCGATGAAGCCCGCAACCCGGGCTCAATTGAACCATGACCTCCTGGTTCATAGGTTGACGCTCAACCACTGAGCCACACTGCCTGGACTTCTGTGTCATTTTTGTTTCAAATACATGGCAACCTGAGGCCCACAGGGACAGGCGGGGCGAGGAAGGCGGTTTCAGAAGCTCCCCCCAGTGCCTGTGCATCCGACATTATGACATTGTCTCACAGGCTGTGGAGGAGAAAGGATTGCTGCCCCTTTATCCCCTGTTTGCTCAGAAAATGAAGCAAGAACTTTTCCTGCATGGAACCCTCTTCTCCCATCTGGCTGCCATGTTTAGGGAGCGACAGACTTGAAAGCCTCAAGCCCTGAGTATCTCTCCAAGAGGCCTGCTGGTCACCCAGGCTGGTGGGAGGCCAAGAAGTGACCCCTGAAGCGCCTTCCCTACCTCCCCCTCCAAGCTGCTCTCCGGCCTCCCCTTCCCCCTGGGCATAGGCCTGAAGGGAGCTGAGAGCTATGTGGGAGGGCGCAAGCATCCGAGCCGGGCTCCCAGGAGGCCCCAGGGAGCTTGGACCCACCTTCTAAGCCAGGTGCTCGCTCCCACGTGACGGGATGCTCTGCCCAAGAAGGTGCGAGTCCTGCTTGTGCTTTGCATTTGGATATTTTCTTCCCTGGTGGATCTCTCCCCCCCATTCTCTTCATGAGCCCTGTTTCTCTCCTTCCCTCCTTGTTTTCGTTTTTTGTTTTTCTTCCGTCCCCCGCTCCTCCCCCTGATGGCTCACCACGGGTCCACATTCCGTTCCTTCGCTCTCTTGCACCTGCTGCCGCCACTGCCTCCTCCTCCTCCTCTGACTCCAGGACGGGGCCTTCTTTATGGAGTTTGTCCGCAGTCCGCGCACAGCGTCGTCTGCCTTCTACTCGCAGGTCAGTCAAACCCTGCAGCCCACGCACGCCTGCCCGGTCAGCAGAAGCCTTCTGCTCGGCTCAGGACAGATGGGATGGGACCTCGGCTGAGATTCAAGGGCAGCTGACATTGAATTTGGTCTCCGAGGCGTCCATTCCCATCCGAGGTTTGGGCCAGGGCAGAGGGGGATGGAAATGATGGATGTCAGAGACCAAATGGTCGCATCAGTGCTGACTCACGCTTCCTGCCTCTGCCTCTCTGTGCCACAGAGTTGCCACCGATTCTTCGCCAAGTGGCAGCCTCTTCCCTTTGAGGTGTTTTTGTCCATATAATACAAGCAGCATGAGCGATGCCTGCTTAAGGGCTGAACGCTTATTTTTTTCCCTCCTAATACAACCAGAGAAGTCTGTAACCGTGGGGTGAGAAGCGGGAAGTGGTGGAAACCAGCAGACATTTACTAACAGGCGTGTGCTGTCAGAGGCTAACGTGTGCGGCCTGGGCAGCTCGTCCGGCCGCTGGATTCCCTGAACACGTTTGTCAAAGGAAGGGTTTGGGCCAGATCTCCAAGGGCCTCCCCAGCCTTAACATGCTTCAGTGGCTATCTGCTACGACATAGCACCATCTCACTCATCCTCACGCCGTCACCGGTGCGTTCGGTAGAAGTGTTAGGGCCAGTTTACAAATGGGAAAATGGAGAGGCCAAGAAGTTGTACTTTGCACAGCATGGTGCCGACCTGGGCTTTAAATCCAGGACCAACAGGCTTGACCCGTGACCCCCCTGCCCTGTAGTCAACTTTAGCAATGACTGTCCTGACAGGTCCTAGGTGACGATGAACGGGGCTCCCAGTCCTTTACCACGACCCCTGAGTGTGTGAAATCGGCTTAGTTACAGAGACTTGAGAGAGCTGAGGAGGCTTATGCGGAGCAGGGCAAGCTAAGGAGGATGGGACTTGAGAGTTTAAGGGTGGAGGTTAAGGGAGCCTTACTGGATAGAAGTCAGAAAACCAGCATTAAGTACCTACTCTGCCATCTACTATGCAATGGACTCTGCAAATATGATCTTCCCAACAGGGTGTGAGGTGCAGGGATTATCACCCCACTTTCCAGATGAGGACACTGAGGCTTAAGGATGTTAGCTGGTCAGGAGGCATACAGCTGGCGAGTAGTTGAGCCCCTGCACCATTCTGCCCACCAGTCTGTGTGGTCTGCACCTACCTCTTCCCAGTGAGCTGCTCAACTCGGGGCAAATCCCTGCTGGGATCTCTGAGTCCTCATCCAGAATCTGTGATCTCTGAGTGTGGGCGGCATGCTGCATTTTTGGTTTAAAACAGACTCAGGTCGGACTTCTTAAACTTTTGCTTTCTAACAAGAGACCCTCTTGGACTTAGATTAGAATTTAACGTGAGAAAAAGCAATCCCTAGCCGGTTTGGCTCAGTGGCTAGAGCGTTGGCCTGCGGACTGAAGGGTCCCAGGTTTGATTACCGTCAAGGGCACATGCCTGGGTTGCAGGCTTGATCCCCAGTGGGGGGCATGTAGGAGTCAGCCGATCAATGATTCTCTTTCATCATTGATGTTTCTATCTCTCTCTCCCTCTCCCTTCTTCTCTGAAATAAAAAAATATATATACTTTTAAAAGATCAACATATCTGGAATAAGAGAATTGTGTTATAAATCCCGTAATAGTCCGCACAGCTTCACATGGTAGAATTCATCAGTAGAACAAAAGTGGGTGAGTTCCCACAATTGGAAATTACAGAGTTGAGAGCTTAGGAGGACACATGAAAAAATTTATATCTCCCACCAGGTATGTTGTTAAGAAGACATATAACTTATTAGAAAATTATCTCTACTCAAATCAGATACTTACACAAAATTAAATTGCATTTTATTTATGTTTCATTTCTGTGTTAAATATACATAAAATCTGCTTGCTTTGTTTTCTTTAGAAATTTTTTACTTTTATTGATTTCAGAGAGGAAGGGAGAGGAGAGAGAGAAAGATAGAAAGATTGAAAGATGAACATAGAGCAGGCATCAGGGAATGGGCAAACTTGGCCCACCATCTGCTTTTATGAATAAAGTTTTATTGGAACAAAGCCATGTCCATTTGTTTACGTTGTCTACGGCTGCTTCTGTGCCTCTCCATGCAGAGTTGAGTAGTTGCCGCAAGCCCTGTATGGCCCACAAAGCCTAAAATATTTAGTCTGGTCCTTTCCAGAAAATGTTTGCCAATTTCTGATGAAGAGGATAACCCCTTAACCTCATCTCCACTGAAATGAAACGCAGGAATTAGGTAAATTTTGGAGACATCCTTCCCTTTAGGCTGGTGGGGCAGTTCTCAGGGGCAGTAGATAAGAGGGAACCCATTACCGGGATCCAGAAGGCATCACGGAAGAGCCACGCTTTTGTGCCTGAGAGCTGGGTCGAGTCCTCCGTTCGCTTCTAATTTAGAATGACAGTGCGGTACCCGTTCCTAAGCCTTGCTGGTTAGAAGCAGATGGGGATTGGTAATAGCAAGTTGCCTCTTGCTGCCTTTCTCCGTGTGCTTATGGTGCTGGCAGAGTCTATGTGTTTTTGGTGTGTTTTCCCCCCAAACCGAGAGCCAAATGGTTCTTTCAGAATGAGGGGCAATTTTGCCTCCCAAGGTACATTTGGTACTATCTGGAGACATTTTTATTCATGACAACTGGGCTGGGGGAGATAATGAGAGCAGTGTTACTGGCATCTAGTGGGTAGGAGCTGGGGATGCTGCTCTATGTTCCACACAGGACAGCCCCCACAACAGACTTATCTGTCCCCAAGTGGCAGTAGTGTCAAGGTTGAGACACCCTGACTTAGCAGGAGTAATTTGTGCAGCATCTAACAACATAGCTGATGATATAAAGCTTCATTTTAGAAGTGCTCCTAGTCCCCTTAAAAAAAGAAAGAAAAGAAAAGAACCATAAATGTAAATAGCCTTAAAGGATTTCTTTTTTTTTTAACGTACAGGTGTCTGTGGACCAGACGGCCGTCCCGGGGTTGGACGGCACCAGCTTGGGGGTAAGCACAGGCCAGTCCGCGGACAGAGGCAACAGCCAGACCTTCGGGAGCTCCCAGAACTCGGGGGAGCAGAGCTTCACCTCCTCGAACCCCAATGACAGCAGGTGAGACTCTTCCTGGGTGGTGGGATGGTCCGCCTGCAGAGGCTGCGGAGGCTGGGCGGCCAGAGTCCCGACTCCCAGTCCATTCTTACCAGACCTGTGCTGGGCTGATGCCCTGCGCCCTGCCTTGCTCACAGGAGAGCTCAGAGGTCCCCGCGGAGGATCATACATGCAGGGTGGGTTTCGGGGAGGGGGCTCTGAGCCAGTCAGTCCTGTTCCAAGTGGGTCTGTGCCGCTGGAGGAAATGCACGGGTAGTGAATGGGTCCCCCTCTGTAGCCAGATAGGGACACACTGTTCCCAATCCTGAGCATCCAGAGGGAACAGAAGCCGCTCGGACCTCATTTGCTTGGGGAAGCGGCCCACACCCCAGCTTGTTATACCGCTGGCAGATCAGAGGAACTTCTTTTTGATTTCCTTTGTTGCATAATCGCTCCCTAGCCATCTGCCCAGGCTGTTCCTGCCGCCTTCCTGGGCTGACGGTGCAGCCCTGGGCTGCGTGGCCTGAGAAACTGCCTCTTGCACCCGTTCCCCGAGAGAGAAGGGCCCCGGGCAGCCTGCCTGGCCAGTGCTGTCAGAAGCACTCCATTGCCTTCATGTTGCACGTGCAGGGCCGGGCTTCCCATGTCTCACGCACGCAGCCCGTTCACTGTGGCCAGTGGAGGATCAGTTCAGAGGCGCAAGCAGGCCTGGGTGTGCCTCGTCTCTGTCGCCTCCCAGGCTCATCCCCATCGAGCCTGGCTCTGGCCTGGGAGGGTCGGAGGGGCTGCCTGGTTCCTAGGGACGGAGTGCATGTCCCTGCCTGGTTCCTAGGGACGGAGTGCATGTCCCTGCCTGGTTCCTAGGGATGGAGTGCATGTCCCTGCCTGGTTCCTAGGGATGGAGTGCATGTCCCTGCTTCCTCCTTGCTTGCGAGACCAGGGGCGCAGGTTTCTTCTGCTTTTGAAAGGAAAGAGGAACTGGGGGTGTGTAGGCTGGAGACAAGGAGACCAACATTGACAGAATCAGGATCAGTGAATGGAAATAGAACAGGTTCCATTTCGTGGTAAAGAACTTGCTAGCAGCTGGTACGCCACGGGGAGGTGGGCTTCCTCGGAGAAGCTGAGTTCTGCGCTCGCACGGGTGGGACCGCCTCCTGTCCGAGCCTGGGAGTGGGGACTCGGGGTGCTGGGTTCAGTCCCCATTCAGCGTGGGTATGGGAGGCACCCCTTCTCCTCTCTATAAAATCAACAAAACGTATTTTTTAAAAAATAAGCAAGTGTGGACATAAAATCACTTGGAATTCTTTTTGTTTTTTAATGTATACACTTTGGAAGTAGGAACCTCCCCCCCTTCCCGTAAGATAACCCCAGGATGTAGCGATCCAGAATTTTCTGGGTCACCTTTAATGTCAGTGCTGTCCAAGGTCCCCGCTCTGTAAGAAGGACGGTTCCTCAGGTCCCGGCTCTGGCCCTGCTGACCAGGCGCTCTGTGTCCCAGCTCTCAGCAGGTGCTGGCAAGCTCCTTGACGTCGGCCTCCACCCTGGCCGAGATCCTGGAAGCCATGAAGCACCCCTCGTAAGTGCTGGGCGCGTGTGTGAGCGCCGGGGCGGGAGGGTCCGCAGGCCCAAGCCGGGCCCTGCTCCGGCAGTGCAGTTTGGTGGGGTCCTACCTGACTTGGTTGCTCACTAGCTGTGAGACCTTGGGCGAGTCCCTTGACCTCTCTGGTCTCTGAGACCTACCTTGTTTGTAAAATGGGACAATAGAAGTCCCAGGTTGGATGTAAGGATTAAATAGAATAGTTACGTAGCTCACCTCGTCTCGTACCTGACGAGTATATTCTCTAAATGTCGGGTCCTTTTTGCTTTCTCTTCTCCTTTTCCCCCTTTCACACCATTTTTTGTTCTGTCCTGGGGTTTCTCTGGGTCTAGAAATAGTGGAGAGCAGTTGCTCACGCCAGATAGTAAGCGCTTTAGCGCGAGTCCCTTCTTCACCATCTTCTCTTTCCGCTGTTGCCATGGTGTGCACGCGCCCTGCTCCCTGCGCGCTGCGTTGGAACTCAGGACAGGCGTCCAGCTGCTCTCGGAACAGAAGGGCCTCTCACCCTCCTGCTTCATCAGCGCGGAGGTGGTACACTGGCTGGTGAACAACGTGGAGGGCGTCCAGACGCCGGCCATGGCCATCGACATCATGCAGGTGAGACAGCCCGGGCGGGGCCGCAGAACCATCTGCTTAGGCCCGGGAAGCCAGAGCCCGTCTCTAAAGGGGCCGCCCTTTCCAGCAGCGAGGTCTGGGGTGGGGAGGGTGAGGGTCTGCTTTTAATAAGTGTGAGGACTGTCTGGAATTGAGGAAGGAGCTTGTCTTGCTTTGAAAGACACGACTTAAAAATCTGGCTGAGCCCGGCCGGCAGGGCTCAGTGGTTGAGCGTTGACCTAGGAACCAGGAGGTCATGGCTCGATTCCCGGTCAGGACACATGCCCGGGTTGTGGGCTCAGTCCCCAGTGGGGGGCATGCAGGAGGCAGCCGATCAATGATTCTCTCTCATCATTGATGTTTCTATCTCCCTCTCCCTCTCCCTTCCTCTCGGAAATCAATAAAAATATATTTAGAAGTCCAATGTGCTATCCATTGCGCTACCGAGCCCGCTAATAAAAATATATTTTAAAAAAAGATCTGATGTCAGTATAGTAAAATATTAACTTCGTTGAAGTCGGGTTTTCTTTATGTTTGAAATATTTGATGATGTTAAAATACACATTTGTACTTTATAGCATTGTCTGCACCAGGCACAGTACTTCGCAGGGTGCAGCTGTGGCTGATGGGGTGGAGGGTACGGTCTCCTGGGGCCCTGTCATTCCCTCCACCCCGCCCTGTACGGGGGCTGCGCCTCTCACATGTCCCTCTGCGGGAATTTCAGAGTTTCACTGTCTCTCCCTCAGAAAATGCTGGAGGAGCAGCTCATCACGCACGCGTCTGGCGAAGTCTGGCGGACCTTCATCTATGGCTTCTATTTCTACAAGATAGTCATGGACAGAGAGCCCGACCGAGGTCAGAGACGCGGAACGCTGGGGCCACGGGGCCGGTGCTTTGCCCGGTGACTTCCTCTCTCAAATGGCGCTGCTGCCGGAGCTTCTTGGGTCACTTGGTTTCCCAAGTTGTGCCAGGCCTGTCAGCTTCCCTGAGCGTTCGTGTTTAATTTAAGCATAGCTGGAGTGACGCGGGTTTCTTAAAGCTACAGGACGTTCTTGGTGGGAACAGGGTGAATGGAAGATAACCCTCCCGGAGGGGAAGGGACCTGGCGTGAGCAAATTCCCGCGGGCCATGTTTTGGTAGCTGCTTTGATTAGAGCGCCCCCACCCAGTGCAGGTGGGTCTGAGGATGACATGATGGGCTCGAACCTGCATGTCGGACAGCACTTTCTCCTCGCTGGGCCTGCAGGCTCCATTTCTTCCCCCAGGAAGACCATCAAGACCTAACATATTTCCCAAGATATGTTTTATATGTTTGTTTGCGGGTTTTTTAATGAGGAAAAGTGATCCCCAAGAGGATAGCAATCCCAGCCGGTCAGAGCTGGCTCGCACAGCACCGGAGGCAGCCAGGATGCAGACAGGCAGCTGTGGTCCCCTGGCGCACAGGGCTGTGTGACTCCCGTCCTGCAGACAAGGCGTCCGGCCATGGGTCTCAGGAATCGTGCATCCGATAAAGCGGCCTGTGCCGCTCTTCCCCAGGGATGGGTCAGAGAGATCAGGCAGGCCGTCTCCCTTGTAGCCGCTAGTGTGCCCCGGCCACCTCTTCCCTTCATTTCTGAGTGTGACCCATTGTACCTTCAAGCTGAAGAAATGCCGGTCAAAGTGAACAATTTCTTAAGGGGACTCTTACAGTGTGGCCTTTTGTGTCTTGCTGCTTCTGCTCAGCGTGATGTGCTTATGGCTCACCCGTGTTGTAGCGTGTGTCCGTAAGAAAACAGGCCTTCGTGCCCAAGGCGCTTTCTCTCCCTTCTGCTTCCCCAGTGGCCGTGCAGCAGCCCACCACCTGGCACACGCCCGCGGTGGACGACTTCGCCAGCTTCCAGCGCAAGTGGTTTGAGGTGGCCTTCGTGGCCGAAGAGCTCTTACACTCGGAGATCCCGGCCTTCCTCCTGCCCTGGCTGCCCAGCCGGCCGGCCTCCTACGCGAGCAGGCACAGCTCCTTCAGCCGCAGCTTCGGAGGACGGAGCCAGGCCGCTGCGCTCTTGGGTAGGTGCCCGACCCACATAGGGCCTGGCGGTGCGCTGGCGGGTGGCTGAGGCAGTGGCCACCAGCCGAGGGGACGAGGCCTGGGAACCGGGATCGAAGCCGCCGTAGCGGTCACGCTGGCCATTCGGTCTGTGGGCACTGCAGGCCCTGCGCTGGCTTCTGCGAGTGGGTCGAGCTCATTATTGTCCCGACCAACAAACAGTGTTCATCAGCGTCCCGCTCTCCCCAAGGTCACGTTCAGAGACAGAGGCACAATGAGCCACTTTAAATAAGTATTGGATGGTGTACGGTGATACTTTCTTTTCCTGAGAGCTGAGAGAAGCAAGAGAGATTCCCAGAGAACCCGACCCCGTGCCAGAAGCCCAAGCGTCACTCTCACAGGGCGCGCCCCTCAGACCAGCACAGAGAGCTCTTTGCTCTTACAAGCTTGGCGACAGTCGCTCAGGATCGCCCAGGTTAGAGGCAGAAAATCAGGGGCGCTGACAGCAGCAAGTGTACAAACGCGTTGTAGGAATCTGTTTTGTAAAACATTCGTTAGATTTGGGCTCCTTTTAGGTGGGGAGTAACTAGCAGTTATTTGAAGAACGTCTTTTCCTTTAAAGTGCTCGATAAAAGGGCTTCTTCTGATGTGAGTCCCTCGTGCGGAATGTGCAAAACCAGAGAGCAGGGGCCTCGACCTCAGCACTGTGGATATTGGGGTCCAGATCATTCTGTGTGTGGGGGGTGGGGGCGCTGTCCTGTGCCTCGTAGTTTGCTTAGCCTCTCAGACCTCTACCCACTGGATGCCAGTGGCACCGCCCACTGGCAAAACGTCTCCAGACATTGCCCCCAGTTGGGATTGGCTGCCTGGGAGGGAACTGAAGATTCCAGGAAGGAGCCAAGATTGGGGAGCTCAGCAAACCGGGGAGGCCCACCTCCCTCTGCAGGTGTCAGGCCGGGCGAGGGTGTTTTCAGAGCTGGTGGGAGGAGTGAGCCACAGCCCAAAGCAAGTGCTGTCCTCTGCCCTCGCGGCCCTGGGCTGCTCTAGTGCTTTCCGTGGGTGATGCGGCTGCTCTAGCCCTGCCCCGCCCCAGGCGGTGCCGTGCGATGACAGCCGGCGTGCTCTGGTTTCTAGATCACTCATGAGGCGGCACTGCAGCAGGCAGACAGTTACCTCATTTACTCCTCCTCCCGTGCCGGAGCGAGGCTGTGATTTATGTTGCAGAGTTTGTGACACTGAGGCTCAGGGAGGGGAAGGAATTTGCCCCAGGCTCTGCTTCTATGCAGTGTTAGGACTGGCGTGTTTTCTCCACCGTCTGAGCCCGACCATACTGCACCACGGCCTCAGGAAGACAAGAGTCAGAGCAGGTCAGGGCTGGAGGGATTTGTGTGCCAGTTTCAATGAAACTTTTAGCATCAGAGCCACTGAATTCTTTCGCCTTAAGTATCGTAGCCAGCTAAGCAGTGTCCGTGGGATCCTGGCCAGGCCTCGAGGTGACCATGGGTGAGCGGGAGGCTTACACTGGGAGGAAGGGTTACCAGGAACAGGAGGAGAGAGGATGATTACAAGCGAGGTGGCCAGAGGAGAAGGCACGCAGGGAGGCTGTGACTCATCCACGTTTCATTGATCAGAGCTCTCCTCTGTGGCTGCGTAGGATTTCTGAGCAGGAGACCCAGGGAGGATGAGCAAGTTGGATACTAACCTGGAATTTTTGAGTAACACACGGTTGATGAAACAGGGCATTCGGCCTCATGATGAGGTTTCTTGAGGCAAGATTATAGAACTGTTGCCTTTCGGGGTGGAGACCAGAAAAGGGAGACTTGCCCTGGACTGTGATGTGGTTTGGATGGCTGGTCCAGTTGTGTCCCTTCGTGGGTCACTGGGATCAGAAGGTCAGGGGTTCAGCCGGCGGAGGCTCTGACTCTGATCTTGGCCGAGACATTTTCCCTCCTTGGCTGCTGTTTCCTCAACTATAAATGCAGGGGCGGGATTAGATTGGGGGAGGTAAACTGTGGCTTACCTGCTCAAATCTGTTTATTTGTTTGTTTTATAATACATTTTCTTTTTTTAAAATATATTTTTATTGATTTCAGAGAGGAAGGGAGAGGGAGAGAGAGTTAGAAACATCAAATGATGAAAGAATCATTGATCAGCTGCCTCCTGCACACCCCCTACTGGGGATCGAGCCCACAACCTGGGCATGTGCCCTTGACTGGAATTGAACCGGGACCCTTCAGTCCACAGGCCGATGCTCTATCCACTGAGCCAAATCAACCAGCGCATAAATTTTATTTTTAGAGCACTTTTAGGCTCGAAGCAAAATTGAGCACAAAGTAGACTTCCTATATGCTCCCTGTCCCAACACAAACACAGCCTCCTCCACTATCAACATCTCGCACCAGAGTGGGATGGTTGTTATAATCGATGAACCTTCATTGACATTATCATCACCCAAAGTCTGTGGTTTGCATTAGGGTTCACTCTTGATGGTGTACATTTTATGGGTCTTGACAAACGTATGACGACATGTATTCACCATTGTAGTATCATACAGAGCAGTTTCACTGCCCTAAAAATCCATCTGTTTTTGTAAATAAAATCTACGTTTACGTCATGCCTGTGGCTGCTTTTGCACTATAATGGCAGACCTGAGCCATTGAAACAGTCTCTATATGAGACCGCATAGCCTGCAAAACCTAAAGTATTTATCTGGACCTTTACAGAAGTTTGCAACCCCTGGACTAGATGATTTCCAGGAAGCTTCTAGAATCTTCCCAGAAGCTTCTAGAATCTGCGATTTTTCTCTTAGATGATTCTGCAGTTTCCTATCTGGGTGTTTATTCTTCCTCCTCATCCCCTCCTCCTTCTCCCTCTCTCTTGGGGCCCCTCCTCTGCGCGGACATAGCTGCCACCGTCCCGGAGCAGAGGACTGTGACGCTGGACGTGGACGTGAACAACCGAACAGACCGGCTGGAGTGGTGCAGCTGCTATTACCATGGCAACTTCTCCCTGAACGCGGCCTTCGAGATCAAGCTGCACTGGATGGCGGTGACCGCCGCGGTCCTCTTCGAGATGGTGAGCATCTCCTCTCCTTGCAGATGGGGCCCTGGCTCGCTGTGCAGAGGGCTCAGTGGGTGCTTAGTAGCAAATCATGTCACTTCAAGAAATACATCTTTTTATTGATTTCCGAGAGGAAGGGAGAGGGAGAGATAGAAACGTCAGTGATGAGAGAGAATCATCGATCGGTTGCCTCCTGAACACCCCCTATTGGGGTTCGAGCCCACCACCCAGGCATGTGCCCTGACCGGGAAGCAAACCAGCAACCTCTTGGTTCCTGGGTTGATACCCAACCACTGAGTCACACAGGCCAGGTGAGAAGGGTTTTTAGAGGCAAGAAATAGCTCTCTCCAGTCTCCTCCTCCCCAAAGAAACACCGGCATTGCAGATGCATGGGCTGCCGGGAGGAACTGTGCGTAGCTCACAATTGCGAGTATTCGTCAGGAGGTGAGACTGCGTTTTCCTGCCCGGGACTGGTTGGGAGCCAGCGATCACCAACATGCCCGTCAGCGTGCGTGACGCCACCTGGCAGCTTCGCTCCCCGAGCAGTGTTTCCTCTCGTCCGCACCAGGCGGGGGTGACACTGTTTGTGTCTGTGTTTTCCACCAGGTCCAAGGGTGGCATCGCAAAGCCACCTCCTGCGGCTTTTTGCTGGTCCCGGTTCTGGAGGGTCCCTTTGCGCTGCCCAGTTACCTGTACGGCGACCCGCTTCGAGCCCAGCTCTTCATCCCGCTCAACGTCAGCTGTCTGCTCAAGGAGGGCAGCGAGCACCTGTTCGATAGTAAGAGATGCTCCCCTCGGGGCTTCCGGCTCCTTGAGTAAGACCAGACCCCTCTTCCCCCCAAGGACACCTCTGGGGAGCTAACCCACGTAGGAGATAGAAACATCGATAATGAGAGAGAATCATGGATCGGCAGCCTCCTGCACGCCCCACACTGGGGATCGAGCCCACAACCTGGGCATGTGCCCTGACCGTGAATCTAATCGTGACCTCTTGGTTCATAGGTCGATGCTCAACCACTGAGCCACACCAGCGGGGCTATAAAGCACTCTTTACACACACACACACACACACACACACACACACACTTGTGTGACCTCACAGTGTGGCTGAGGGAGGACCATTTTTGCAGTTCGGAAATGCCTAATGTGTGTGTATCTGACTATTTTAAGCCAGGCACCGCCTCATGGTGCTGTTTTTCATGTGTTGAGGGGACAGAGAGATGGTCCCTGCCCCGTCCGAGCCTCCTCTGGGGTTTTCCACCTTCACGGTGATAGCACAGGATAGCGCAAGGGGCTGGCATCGGGGGACATTTTTTGTGTGAGCTGATGGTTTTCTCTGCCACTCATAACCCTGTCATCAAGACCAGCCGCCTCTGTGGGTTGCCATGGTTACAGCTGAACGAAAGGAGTCCTAGCTTCAAGGAATAAGGGCTTGAGTCTAAAATTCGATTTTCTTGCTTCTGTGCTGGTTCTTTTCCAGTTGTCGCCCCTTCTGATAACAGTGAATTCAAACCCTTAAAAACCCGACAGGAATCTGCTGTGTGTGTGTTTTCCTATTAAAGCCAAAGCCTTTTTCTCCCTTGCTCTCCCGTTGCCCAGAATCCTCAGGTCTGTCCTAGATAGAAGAGTCCAAGTGGGAAGGAGTGACGAGGCCACTGCAGGCACCCGGGCCTTGGGGATGTCCGTGGCACCTCCGTCCTGAGAGCGGCCCTGGCCCCTGGCCTGCTGCTGTGGGACAGGCTCTCAGCCCCCCTCTCGCCCCTCTTGGTCCTCAAGGCAGCCCCGCAGGAGGAGCAGGAGGAGCGGGGCTGGAACAACAAAGTGGGCAGTGGGGAAGGGTATGTCCCCGCCCCTCCCCAGACGATCACTTTTCCAAAATTATTTTTATATTAATTTGCTTCCATTTCCCCACCCAGCTTATAATATTGCCTTTCCTCATAGGGAAATGGAAGGTGGTCCTTAGAGGCAGATAACATGCATTTCTTTTTTATTTTTTTGTTAATCCTCACCCAAGGATATTTTTCCATTGATTTTTAGAGAGAGTGGAAGAGAGAGGGACAGACAGAGGAAACATCGATGTAAGAGAAATACATTGATTGGTTGCCTCCTGGGCCCTTGACCGGGATCGAACCCGGGATCCTTTGGTCTGCAGGCTCTATCCATTGAGCAACACTGGCCAGAGCCCTTAAAGCTCCTCTCCTTTTTGCACTGGGACATCATGCTCCTTTCCGCTGCTGACACAGGAGGTCATTGGAATGAGTCCTGGCAGCTCACACTGGCTCCTAAGGGCTCACGTTCGTCCCCTCTCTAGATCCTGATGGAACGCAGGGGAGGGGATGGTGAGAATGTGTGGCTGTCGCTTTCTTTGGCGCGTCCCCCCTTGGGGTAGAGGCTGGTCTCTCCGGAGGCAGGGCGGGTGGAAAAGCTGAGCCTGTGACCAAGGGGGAGGCATTGCCAAGAGCAGAGAAGGGCTCAGAAGGCCAGACCCCGGCCAGTCGCGTACCTTAGGGTCACAGCCGAGCATTTACTCCTTTTCCCTTTCAGGCTTTGAACCGGAAACGTACTGGGACCGCATGCACCTCTTCCAGGAAGCCATTGCGCACAGGTTCGTCCCTTCGAAAGAGAGAATGGCAGGGAGGCCCTCGCGTTCGTCTGGAATAGCAGTTCCCAGAGCGAAGCCCCGTTTGTTTCATTTCTGGGGAAGCAGGGCTGGCCCCCCAATGTCACATGCGCTGCTTATCTCTGCTCGGACCCCGGCCTTGGTTTCAAAGCTCCTCTCCAGTTCCCGTGGCTGTTGTTTTCAGACCTGATTTCCGTCGCCTTCCAGTTGAGGGGAGAGCAGAGCCCCCTCCTTAGCCTCCAACAAGACCTGAGACAGGCTATCCAGGAGATAACAGGAGACGAAAAACTGGAATTTGTCAAGAGTCCCTTGACACATGCCGAAAAGACAGTCAGTGCTTAAGCAGCGATAGAAGAGTCAGTAGGCATTTCCTGGCACTTCAGCTGTGTTCCAGGGAAAGCCTTCCCCAGGCTCGGCTGTTCATCCCGGGGATAGTCAGTGAGGGGGCCAAGGACCATGTGGTTAAATTGCCTTTTTTAAAAAATATGTATTTTTTTTATTGATTTCAGAAAGGGAGGGAGAGGGAGAGAGATACAGAAACGTCAGTGATGAGAGAGAATCATGGATCGGCTGCCTCCGGCACATCCCACACTGGGGATCGAGCACGAAACCCGGCATGTGCCCTGACCAGGAATGGAACTGTGACCTCCAGGCTCATAGGTTGATGCTCAACCACTGAGCCATGCATTTTTTTTTTTCCAAATAGCAATAATCACACCTCGGGTAAACCTCATTGGTTACGATACTGCCAGTGCGCAAAGCTTAGGTTACCTTTTTAAAATGGAAGCTCCTTCCTGGTGACTTAAGGAAGAGATGAGGCAAGAATCTGGCTCAGGCTGATCTACACCGAGGAAATGAAGGACTTGATTAGAAGTAGAGAGGAAGAGAGGAAAACCCAGGCCCCGCCTGCACCTGATGGAATCAGCCTGCGGGCGATGGGCTTGCGGGGCGTGTTAGCCGGTCCATGTGTGTGCAGATCTGACTAATGTAGAGGCTACCACACAGCACCTCCCTGAGGAACTTGGTCCAGGAGAGGAGAGAGGCCTTTTACCTCCTGGAGTTCTGCCCGTGTCCCCGCCTGCGTTACATAAAGCGTCGGGCTCAGGGCAGGAGCCACATCTATTAATATGTCCTTTGCAGCACTTAGCAGGTAGAGCTGTGACAAATGGGCTTCACGAAATAGAAAAACCAGGAATAGAACAAGCCGGAGACAGAAGCCGGAAGGAACAGCCGTGCATGAAAAACGGCCCCTCCTGCCCATTCCAGACGGCAGGGAAGCAGAGCCCGGACTGGTGGTCCTCGCTTCTAAGAACAGAATTTCAATTAAGATACTTCATTTCCCTTCCGGGCCTTTAATGAGCACCTACTATGTGCTTAGTGTGGGAGACGAGGAAGGGAGAGAGGTGTGGCTACGGTATAGAAAGATCAGGACCGTTTTCTGGAGGGCTTGACAGCCCCGAGGATGTGGTGGGCACCGTGGGAAGGTCTGATGGGACGGCTGGGGGTGCCAGGTGCAGGGGATGAGGAAGAGGGTGGTGGGAGGGGGCTTTCAGCCACCCGGGGGTGAACGGAGGCTGGGCGGGAGGAGGTCCGGTGAGCCGTGGGAGAGGTAGAGATTGAGACGCAGCCGGGACAGATGGAAGCAGCCTCCATGTTCCGTCTTGAAGGAGACCTTTCCAGACCCTGTTAGCCCAGCCTGTCGGAGTCCTGTTAGCCCCTGGTCCCGTGAGAGGCCCTACTCAGTGCGTCTTCCTGTCTTTCCCTTAGGTTTGGGTTTGTGCAAGATAAATATTCCGCGTCTGCTTTTAACTTCCCAGCTGAGAACAAGCCTCAGTACATCCATGTCACAGGTGAGGCGCTCTGGAGAGAAGGGGGGAGGGGGTGGGCCCCATGCACAGGGTCTGCATCCGCCTGTGGTTGCAGAACCGCCCAGCCAACCCCGACCCCGCCCGGGACACCGCCTGTGGCTGCAACCCAGCCCCCTCCCCTACTTCCAGGCACCGTGTTCCTGCAGCTGCCCTACTCCAAGCGCAAGTTCTCGGGGCAGCAGCGCCGGCGGCGCAACTCCACCAGCTCCGCCAACCAGAACATGTTCTGCGAGGAGCGGATCGGCTACAACTGGGCCTACAACACCATGCTGACCAAGACCTGGCGCTCCAGTGCCACGGGCGACGAGAAGTTCGCCGACCGGCTGCTGAGGGACTTCACCGACTTCTGCGTCAACCGCGACAACCGGCTGGTCACGTTCTGGGCGAGCTGCCTGGAGAAGATGCATGCCAGCGCCCCCTGAGACGGGCGGCGTGGGTCAGAGGATGGGAGGATGCCCGTCTGCTACTGATATGCAACGGGATCAGCCAGGCTCTGGGCGTCGATGGCAGTTTGCCACCATCAGTGGGCGGGGGCCGCCGCCGCTTCCCCCGTGTTCTTCCGCTCGAGGAGAAGGATTCTGGAAGCAGCTAGCGCCCGCCCAGAGCAGGTGGGAGGCCCAGATGGCCCGTGGGAAGGGAACAGGCAGCCCCCAGGAGTGTCCTCAGAGGGGGTGGCTCCTCCGAGAGTCCCCTCCTGCACCCCCCGGGGACTCTTCAGAGCAGGATCCACACTTCCCACTAGGAGTGCGCACAGGATGTAAGATAATGTTGTGAAATAGTGTACATAGGCTCACACCGACTGTACATACCTGTACATAGCAGCAGTGGAGTAAAGTGCCCCGCGCGCCATCCCTGGCCCCAGCCTGGTTTCTGTGCCGTCTTAAAGCACCCCCCACCTTTCCAGGCCCCTGGTACCTGCTGGGGGAGCACCAGGGGCTGGCCAGGGTTCTCACTGGGGGCGACTTTGACCCCTGTCTGAGAAACATTTGGCAATATCTGTCCTAACAGTCCGCAGTGCTACTGGCATCTGATGGGTGCTTCCCAACACCCTGCATTGCCCAGGGTGGCTCCTGCAGCAAAGAATTGCCCAGCCCCGGCCCCCAGCCAGGCACCATGGCTCAGTGGTTGAGCATTGACCCATGAACCAGGAGGCCACGGTTCGATTCCCAGTCAAGGCACATGCCTGGGTTGTGGGCTCGATCCCCAGTGTGGGGCGTGCAGGAGGCAGCCAATCGATGATTCTCTCTCATCATTGACGTTTCTATCTCTCCTTCTCCCTTCCTCTCTCTGAAATCAATAAAAATATATTTTTTAAAAAAAGGAGTGGGAGAAAGAAGCCCATTGTGAGTGGTTTCCGGCACTGGGAAGGAGGGAGGGCAGGCTGGGGGCCTGGCTCCCTGCACAGCGATGAGGGCCAAGGCCACAGACCCTCCGGTCCCCAGTCACCGCACTGGCCTCCGAGGGCGGTTGGCACAGGAGGACAGGAGCGCTCCGGGCTGGTCTGACACAGGAAGCGTCTCACCTCAAAGCAGAAGTGAAACGGGGCACACTTCCCCTCGCAGGAGGCGCGTCGGACCGGCCGCTCGCCACCGTCTCCTGCAGGAACGGCTGGGGTCTGAGGTTGGGGGTTGACAGAAGCCGGGCTGGTCTGGGGACCCACCCATGTCTGCCTCCCACCACACATCCTGGGCAGCATCTGGTCACACACGCCTCCTTGGCTGGCATCCCTGTGGTTGGAAGATACCATTTCTGTCGGGTTTTGTGATGCAGACTCTCAGGGAAATGGCCCTTTTTACATCCCCTGCTCCCAGTGGAGTCGTGGCCAGCCCGTCACTACAAGATAAAGGTTCACGTACGGTTTATGCTCTCATTCATTGTTCTCCCATCAACTATATATTCAGAGCAATCTACGTACAGGTCCATGAGGAAGAAGGGCTGTGAACACGAATGTGCACAGGTCACTATTATGGTGGTGAAATCATGCAGTCGTGGGCTGGGATTTGAAGGCTGTGTAAGAGTTCTGGCCTTCAAGGAGGAGTGGGAGGGGAAGGGGATTCTGGAGGGCTAACGGGCTTTGGCACTAAAACCAAACGAGAAGGCAGCCCGGCCACGGGGGCTCAGTGGTTGAGCGTCCACCTATGAACCAGGAGGTCACGGTTCAATTCCCGGTCAGGGCACAAGCCCGGCTTGTGGGCTCGATCATTGGTGGGGAGTGTGCAGGAGGCAGCCGATCAATTGTTCTCATCATTGATGTTTCAGTCTCTCTCCCTTTCCCTTCCTCTCTAAAAATCAATAAAAATATTTTTTTAAATAAAAATAATAAATAATCCCTAGCCAGTTTGGCTCAGTGGATAGAGTGTCAGCCTGCGGACCAAAGGGTCCCAGGTTTGATTCCGGTCAAGGGCTCGTACCTCGGTTGCAGGGTCGGCCCTGGTCCGGGCGCGTGCAGGAGGCAACCAGGTGATGTGTTTCTCTCACATCAATATTTCTCTCCTCTCTCTTCCACTCTAAAAATCAATGGAGAAATATCCTCGGGTGAGGATTATAGAAGGAATTACTAGTCATCCTAATAAGAAGGTACAGTTTGTTAAGTCAGACAAATACTGGTATAGTGTGAGCTTCCTTACGGTGCGGCAGAGAGCGAGCGACTCGCAGAGAAAGGACAGCGTGCAGCAGTTGATGAGCAAAGACCAACAAGAGTGGCCAGACTTGGTGCTGGGCCACTTCTGAGGATGGCAGCTCAGGGACTGAGAAGTACAGATGGGTAGTGACCGCGTCCCGGGGATGTGCAGTCCCGCATGGGGAACATAGTGATGCTGCAGTCACCATGGGTGGTGCCGGGCGGGTCCTGGGAATATCGGGGGACGCTTTGGGAAGGGTATCGTCTGACCACTGGGCTGTACACCTGAAACCCATACAGAATAATATAGAAGGTACGCTGTGATAAACCATTTGTTTTTAAAGATGGAACTATCTTTTATTTTTTTAAATATATTTTTATTGATTTCAGAGAGGAAGGGGGGAGAGAGAGAAAGAGAGAGAGAGAGAGAGAGAGAAACATTGATGATGAGAGAGAATCATGGATCGGCTGCCTCCTGCATGCCACCCATTGGGGAGCAAGCCTGCAACCCGGGCATGTGCCCTGACCAGGAATCGAACCCTCAACCACTGAGCATCTCTGAAGTCGATGCTCAACCACTGAGCCACACCAGCCAGGCATAAAACATTTTTTTGGTTTTTATCATTAAAGGTTCTAAGTCGGCCGAAACCGGTTTGGCTCGGTGGATAGAGCGTCAGCCTGCGGACTGAAAGGTCCCAGGTTCGATTCCGGTCAAGGGCATGTACCTGGGTTGCAGGCACATCCCCAGTGGGAGATGTGCAGGAGGCAGCTGATCGATGTTTCTCTCTCATCGATGTTTCTAACTCTCTATCTCTCTCCCTTCCTCTCTGTAAAAAATCAATAAAATATATTTTTAAAAAAAAAAGGTTCTAAGTCAGCACCAGGTGACCCGGTCAGGTGTGGATTTTTAAAAGCGTGTCTGGCTGTGGTGATCCCAAATGGAAGTGGGGGGTGGGATGAGCGAGTGTCAAAGCAGGAAGCCGCTGAGAGCCAGTGTGGTTGTCCAGGAAATCTGTGATGGAACCTCAGACCGGGAAGGGGCGGGGGGCGGGGGGGGCGCCGCGGGGGAGGCGTGGATGACTTGTCAACCATTTAGGAGATAAAAGGGATATGACTGGGCGATGGGTTTGGTGGGAAGGATGCGGGCCAGCCAGGCCCTTGTTGAGGATGACACCTAGGTTTCTGGAAAGAACTGTTGCCAGGCAACAGAGTGAAAGCCAGGGCAGAGCTGGGAAAGGGTGGGAGCACTTTCCCCTGCAGTTGTGATTATGCCCGTGTTTGCAAAATGAGGGGTGTTGAGAGCCTGGGCTGCACAGCTCCCTGATTGCCTGCGGGGGTGGGGTGGGGTGGGGTGGGGTGGGGTGAGGAGGCTGGTTGCAGGAGGTTGCACGTGGCCGGCTGGAGGGCTGGGCCTGGGAGCTCAGGCTTAACTGTGTGGCATTGAGGGGACAGCTTTGCCCCTCTGGGCCTCAGCTCTAGAATGGCCAGCCCTGCTGGCCTGGCATTTTAAGGGCAACCTGAGTCTTATCTGTGTCCACTGGCACTATTGCCAGGGATCCGCCCTGGAAATGTATTCTTATAGGTCCACCTGATCCAGAGCTTGGAGGCGAAGACAGCATGAAGTCTGGAATGTGAGATCTGAGAGGCATCCCAGAGCCCATTTGCTCCGTCTTTGAATTTTGCAGAGGGGCCAGCACCTGTCTGACCCTCATCTTCACCCTCCAGCAGTTCCCTGCTCGGAGGAGAAGAGGTGGAGCGTTTGTGCAAAGCCGCAGAGCTAGAGGGTGGAAGGGTACCGCTGGGGTGAGCTCCATGCTCCTTTCCCGTGGGGGTGGGCATTTTCCTGCAGCCCACAGCCATTTCTCAGGACAGATGGGGCTGGGAGAGCTGTGGGGAAGGACTGAGACCATAGACCAGGTGATGTTGTGCATCTGAGGGGTGGGGGAGAATGATGAGGGGGCATCTGATGCTGAGCCCTGCGAAGCTGGTTCCTTTGCGACTCTTTACAGAGGCCTCTTGTCACGCACCCTCGCTGTGACTCCTGCATGTCCTCCCTGGGCTGCAAGATGCTCTTTGCAAGGAAAGGGATGCAGGAAGCCCAGCCTCCCCCCTGCAAACAGCAAAAACCTGGTTGGAACAGAATCTCAGGGCTGAGGTTTCCATGGTGGCTCCACTCTGCCGCCCTTCCCATTGGCCAGGCATCCTGCTTCGGCTTTAGCAACAGAGGCTCAGGCCCCCATCCCCTTCCCGATTGGCCAGGTTGTGCTGCAGTGCCTTGGCAACCGGGGCAGAGGGACCAGTCGCTGCAGGATGACTGGATCATCATCTACCTGGGGTGGAGCTGAGAGTCCCCTGGTGGGGAAGGGAGGGGGCTGCGAAGAGGAACAGGGAGCCCCACCGCCTCTCACAGCCAGGTGGGGGACCCTCCTCCACAGTTGCCCAGGCTGGGGGGCTTCCCCTCATTTATCACATCCTGTAGCATCTTCCCAGCCCTTCTTTCGCCCCCAGAGTCCCTGTCTCCGCAGAAGAAAAGCCAGACCTCTGACAGAGGTTAACGTATTTGCCCAAAGTCATGAAAATTGCAAGCCAGCATTTGAACCCGTATTATATTGCCTGACTTAAAGGCTTTGCAGCGGTCCTCAACCTTCTGGCCCTTTAAATACAGTTCCTCATGTTGTGACCCAACCATAAAATTGTTTTCGTTGCTATTTCATAACTGTAATGTTGCTACTGTTATGAATCGTCATGTAAATATCTGATAGGCAGGATGGTCTTAGGCGACCCCTGTGAAAGGGTCGTTCGACCACCAAAGGGGTCGTGACCCACAGGTTGAGAACCGCTGCTTTAGAGGGTCTTGCTAGAGGTCCTTTAAAAAAAAAAAAAGACTACTGTAAGAGCCATTTTAGGTTCATAGCAAAACTGAGCAGAAAGTAGAGATTTCCAATGGATTGTTTTCAGGTTTAACAGCAACCCCCCCGTTACTCACCAAACAGCTCCTGCTCTCCGAAAGCACTCTCCCATCGGACTGTTATCTGATCCTCCCAACAGCCCCATGGGCTTGGAAAGTCCGGGGAGGAGTGACCCGTTTTATAGATGAGGACACCGGAGTCCAGAGAGGGCAAGGAGTTTGTTCCGTGTCACACAGCATCCTGATGCCACAGCTGGGCTGGTCGGATTTACACTTTGGGGAGCTCCCCCAGGATTTGTGGGAAACATACTGGACAGAGACAGGAAGGGGTTGGAGTTAGCGTCCTGCTTTGTCCAGGCCAGAGAAGCAGAAGTCCCTCCCCCCAGGGAATGGGGGCACCTCATCATGTCACCTGCCTCCTCGACCTGATGGGCGGGCTTGGGTAACCCCCTCAGCTGAGGCAGCCTCCTAAAGGTGACTGCAGACCAGGTCAGGCCCCAGCTCTGCTGTGTGAGCTTCTGGGCTGGTCTGAGCCCTCAGCAGCCTCATCGGTTGAATGAAGGGGTCAGATGATGAGAAGAGATGGTCCATAAGGGCCATTCTGTTCCTGCCATCCTAGGCTCTCTGCCCATCCTCTCTCTGACATCTCTCCTAGGTGTTGCCCCACCATGATGCCAAGTCCAAACTCGAGATGTTTGGCTTCAAGGTCACCCTTCCTGTGCTCCCCCTCCACCCCCATCTCTTCTCTCCAACCTCAGGACCCATGCCTGGTTTGGCAGAAGAAACTGAGCATTTTCTGAGGTCCTACTATGTGCTGAGCTGGGTCCTCTACATCATTTCTCTCATTTAAACCTCATAACAGCCCCTCAAGGAAGGTATTTTATTGTACCCATTTCAGAGGTCAGAAAACTGAGGCTCAGTGTTACAGTTGCTGCTCAGCCCACACAGTGAAGTCCTGGTCTGTCTGGCGCTGCTGCTCTGCCCTCCCACTGTCTCCGGGAAATGTCCCCGGGGGGGCCCTGATCCCCCCTACATTCATCGCTTGGGCTCAGTCAGCAGTGTCCTTGTCCCCCTGCAGGCACACGCTGCCCTGGCCTTTTCTGAGTTAAGCCAGGGGCTCAAATGGATGTGTTTAATGCTCGTCTGCTGGGGGCTTTCTGGTTTATGAAGCCCTTTCCCAGCTGTGCCCTCCTCACGACCCACGGACACTCTGTGCGCCCCCCTCCAGCTCTTCCAACCTGCAGCTCTGCCGCAGTGCCGGCCACATTAAATATTAACAGGGCAGCTCCTGGCACCGGGTGATGCTGGTTACCGGGCTGCTTGGTGGGGGCCGAGGCTGCTTTTCCAAGGTGAAGCAGTGCCGGGAATTCACTTCGACTGGCTCAGATGGTGTCCCGGGGGGCCAGCTGTCAGGAGCAGAGGATGCGCTAATGGAAGGCGTGGCAGGAGCTCTGAAGCTTTCCTCCCGGCTCCTCTCGGCTCCCTCAGGGCCCGCTGCTTCCTGCTGCTGACACAGTGCACTCAGCCATTTGGGAAGTGTTTGCTGAGCACCTGCTGAATGCCAGACACGGTGCTAGGCTCGGGGGGCTCAGCTGCGAGGGTGATAAGACCCCTGCCTCACGGGACTCCCTGGCTGGTGGAGGAGATGGAGAAGCAGCCTCACTGCAGAGGGGAAAACCCAGCCCTGTGCCCGCCCGCCTGAGGCTGAGGGATTCTTCCAAGGAGGCTAGGGTGGTGCTGAAAACAGAAGGTCTGGAAAGAGGCAGGGGACGTGTTTCAGGCAGAGGGAATTGATCAGAGCTCCGGTCCTGGTTCCACCCCTTCCTAGTCATTTACCTGCAGACTGGGTCCCCCTCTCAGGGTTGCTAGGGGGACTGAGTGAAGCCATGGCTAGCAATTGCATAGGGCTTGGTACACAGGGAGAGCTCAGGGCAGGGGCTGTTAATAAAAGAGCCCTAGAGCCTGGCTGGTGGGGCTCAGTGGTTGAGCATCAACCTATGAACCAGGAGGTCACAGTTCGGTTCCCAGTCAGGGCACATGCATGGGTTGTGGGCTTGATCCCCACTGTGGGGCATGCAGGAGGCAGCCCATCCATGATTCTCTCTCATCATTGATGTTTCTCTCTCTCTCCTTCTCCCTTTCTCTCTGAAAAAAAAAAAAAAAAAGATTTCAGTTGGGCATTAAAAGACGTAAGGAACAGAGAGGTGGAGGAATCAGAAAGGATATTCTACATTTCGACATTGGAAGAAACTCATGGGAACCTGGTGGGCCTAGGACAGTGATGGCGAACCTTTTGAGCTCGGCGTGTCAGCATTTTGAAAAACCTTAACTCTGGTGCCGTGTCACATATAGAAATTTTTTGATATTTGCAACCATAGTAAAACAAAGATGTATATTTTTGGTATTTATTTTATATGTTTAAATGGCATTTAACAAAGAAAAATCAACCAAAAAAATGAGTTCGGGTGTCACCTCTGACACGCGCGTCATAGGTTCGCCATCACTGGCCTAGGATGTGCAGGGGTGGAGAGGAGCTTGGAAAGGTGGGCCAGGTCTGGTTCTGAAGGGCCAGGGGAGGAGCTTGTTGTACCTGTAAGCGGTCCGACCTATGACCCTGGCGGCAGCTCAGAGCTGCCTGCAGAGGCCAGACCCCTGGAGTCAGCCTGCCCGGTGGCTTTGGTCCTCCCAGATCCCTTATTTCCCGAGTTGGGGCCAGCCTGGCACTGTTTTCTGGAGGAAGACACAGGGCCCCAGCAATCTGCTCGCCTCCTACTAACATACTGGGCGGAGAAAGATGTTTTCCAGCACAGATGCCTGGCAGGGAGCCTCTGCGAACACGCAGCGACCCTCCCCCTGGCTTCCCAGGGTACCGCTGCTAAAGCGGAAAAAGAATGTTCTGCCACCGAAAGAATGTTCTCAGGCTCTCAGAAGGGCAGGGGCAGCAGTGGGAAACACGGTGATGGTGGAGCCGGTCTTCGCTCTGCTTCCTGCCCCCGACCACTGCGCTGCAGTTGAGCTCCCTGGGACTCAATCTGCTCATCTGTAAAATGGAACATTACCACTGACCTCGCCTTTACTTAAGTGGGAGCTCCCAGGCTACCTGCTGCCCCAGGGCCTGCTATGGGCTGGGTGCTCGTCTCCTTCCCCCACTCCGTGTACTGACCTGGTCCCAACACGGGGCCTCTGAGGCATTCCTGGTTCATCCTCTTGAGTTTGCTGAGCTGCCGATGGCGAACCCCTAGGCCTTTGGAGCTGGGAGAAAGGAAGAACTCTGTCACCCACCAGTGCAGTCTCCCATTTCACAGACAGGAACGCCAAGGCTGAGAGGGGAAGTCCCAGCAATCTCAGGCCCTGTCCTCCAGCTTTCCCGGACCCCAGGGCCTCTCCCACCTCGACCTCACCTTGTGGGAATCACACAGAAGCCTGAAGCCATTATCTAGATGGTTCCAGCCAAAGGATCTAGAAAATTCTGGCTAAGGGACACAAGCTCCCTGACCAGAGCAAAAGCCTTTTCCCCCTTGTTTTAACCAGATCCCACAGCCTCGCCTTCTCCCCCGGAGCTGACTTGGGGGGTGGGGGGACGGGGGACGGGGGGCGGGTGCTGGGAATGGGGCTCTGCGATCCACCAGCTCCCAGATTGCAACTACCAGGACATTTTCACACGTCTGAATGCCAAGAGCTGCCTCGGGAGCCAGTCTGCTTCCAAAGTGGGCTTTGAAAGAGTGGCGAAGGCTCTGGACGGACGGCCCTGAAATCTGTGAGCTCAGGCTGGTCTTAGACACAGGGGGTGGGATTCGGTAGCAGCCAAAGCAAATGGCAGGAAGTGGGTATGAAGGGGGTAGGGGTGGGGGGCTGGGGTGACCGCCTTGAACACTGAGCAAGTGAGCGCCTGACCCTTCTAGATCTCATTTTCCTCATCCGTATCATGGGGATAAACGCTTCCCTCCAGGAGCTGGAAGGATCTGGGGAGACAACATCTGGGGGTAAAGTACCCTCAGGCCAGCCAGGGATTCATCACCTAAGGTGTGGTCGATGGTGGGGTCACGGCTCGGGATGGGCAGGGTCACCCGGGCAGTAGGAGACCTCCATTTGAGGGGGCAAAATTAAAATCCTATCTGGGTGACACCAATCTGTGGGCGGGTGGCCCCTCCTGCTCCAGACGGTAACCATGCCAACGGTGTGAACGCCGCCGTCTCTTCCAGAACAAAGCCAGGGCTTCTTTTTAATATGTCCCTTGGTGTCCAGACTTGTCGGGGAGCTCAGAGTGTCCCAGAGTGCCCGAGAGGAAAAGCAGGACGTGCCTTTTCTGGGTCACCCATTCACTGGGCTCCCGCAGAAGGTGCTGGCGATGCCTTGCAGATCCGGTCCCGAGCGAGGAGCTGTCGGTACCACTGGCTCCGGTGGGAGAGCAAGGACTCGTTACCAGCTGTGATGGCCGGCGCTTCCCGTTGCTGGCCCCAGGCTGGCCCGGGACAAACACAGTCTTGCTGATCCCCGACCCTAAGGGACAGGGGTGCTTAGTCCCATTTGGCAAGTGGCTCAGCCCACCAGGTACCAGGCAGAGAGGGCTCTAACCAAGTCCAGACCCTTCTCCCCCATCACACCACGCGCCCACCCTCCGGTAGCCGCGGGGTTCCCTCTGTTCCCTGCGTGAGACCTGCACCAGGTGCAGACACAGCAGACCTGGCCCCCGCACTGGGGACCTGCTCTGAGCTCCATGGCAACACAGCCTGTCTGACCTTAATCATCAGCCCCCCTACACCTGGCTCAGCCCCCCTAAACCTGGCTCAGGAGCGCTCTTTGGAGATGTTCAAAGGCCACGTTTCTTTTCTTTTTCAAATTTTTTATTGATTTGAGAGAGAGAGAGAGAGAGAGAGAGAGAGAGAAGGGAGAGGGGGAGGCAGGGAAGAGAGAGAGAAACATCGATTTGTTGTTCCACTTATACATGCATCCATTGGTTGAGTTTCATTTATGCCCTGACTGAGGATTGAACCCGCAACCTTGGCATATCGGGGCGATGCTCTAACCAACTGAGCCACAGCGGCCAGGGCAAGGCCATGCTTCTTTTTTTTTTTTTAATATATTTTATTAATTTTTCACAGAGAGGAAGGGAGAGAGACAGAGAGTCAGAAACACCGATGAGAGAGAAACATCGATCAGCTGCCTCCTGCACATCTCCCACTGGGGATGTGCCCGCAACCCAGGCACATGCCCTCGACCGGAATCGAACCCGGGACCCCTCAGTCCGCAGGCTGATGCTCTATCCACTGAGCCAAACCGGTTTTGGCTATGCTTCTTGATGAGACTCGGAACCGTGGGAATAGGTGAGCTGTCGGAAGTGGCTGTCCTGGTTGATTTGGGAGGAATGGGGATCTTAGCAGCTCTCCCCATGGCTGAGGAACCCCTGCATTTCTGGGGAGGCTGAGAAGATCAGCCCACACAGGAGACAGGAGGGGAGTGGCCAGAGCAGCAGAGGGAAGCCAGGGGAGTGCAGGGTCATGAAAGCTAAAAGGCCAAGGAGGGGAGGACTATGAGTGACCTTGGATTTGACAAACAGAGCCCTTGGTGGCCACAGTGGAGGAGTGGAGGTGGCAGGGTACGCTGAGCTGAGGGTTGGGTGGAAGGTACGGAAGTGGAGACTGAAGTTTGGTGAGAAGGGAAAAAAGCTTTGTGGGAGGACCGAGTCCCCCACGCATGTCACAACAATTAGCATGAGAATTGACTTTGATTGGAACGCTGCCCTCTACCTAATGTTCACTGTGTTGAAATCCATCTCAGTCCAACGTGATTAGAAAAGCTAGAAGGGCTCTAACCCCTCTGAGAGTTGAAGGAAACTGGGGTCCCCCCCGGTGCTGGGAACCCTGGCCTCACGGAGGGCAGGGCTGGTGGGTGACAGTTACTATTTACTGGGCTCTGGGAAGATATTCATCGGGGGGAACATAAGCCTGTTTGTGAACCTCGATGCCATGTGTCGTTAGCAAACATGACGCATCCAAGCCTGGTGAAACCTGGGGTGGGGGCTCCTTCCACACCCACAGGCAAATCCTACTTCACGGTACTGCGTTCCTCATGTTAGCATTACGGCCAAGAGGAGGAGGCTCGGGAGCTGGAGACTGTGCAAACCGACCCCGCAACGCCCCCCCCCCCCCCCCCCCCGTCAAATCTCAGTTTCCTCTTTTTTTAAAAAAAATATATATTTTATTGATTTTTTACAGAGAGGAAGGGAGAGAGATAGAGAGTTAGAAACATCGATGATAGAGAAACATCGATCAGCTGCCTCCTGCACATCCCCCACTGGGGATGTGCCCGCAACCCAGGTACATGCCCTTGACGGGAATCGAACCCGGGACCTTTCAGTCCGCAGGCTGACGCTCTATCCACTGAGCCAAACCGGTTCCGGCCTCAGTTTCCTCTTATGTTAGATAAAGGGTCAGAGAGAGAGGAAGGGAGAGGGATAGAGTTAGAAACATCCACAAGAGGGGAAGTCATGGATTGGCTGCCTCCTGCATGGCCCCCACTGGGAATCAAGGCTCAACCGCTGAGCCACGCCAGCCGGCGACAGTGGTGACTTTTAAGGGCCCTGCCAGCCTTCCTTGGACATCCCGAGATTTCTATTCTAGTGCTCTTAGCAGTCCTTCAATTTCCAGAGGGTAACACTCAGGTCCAGAAAAGACCCACTTTCCAGTTACTCCCTCTCCCTTCTAATGCAGGGCTGTATGACTTACTCTGTAGGCACGCCCCTTCCTGGTGCTGAGCACGCAGTAGGTGCTCAAATTCTCAGCGCCCAAGGCCCTTTGTCCTGGGCTGCTCTTTGCATGTTGTACTTAAGGTAGCGCCCGTTTTCGTCATTGGGATTTTCCTAGTTTGTCCAGGGCGGGCCCAGCCCAGGGCCTGGCACGATGCACCCTCAGCATCTCAGCACCGAATGGCAGGGCTGGGAGGGGCTTAGTGACCAGCCAGCCTTTCACCCCTCTCTTTGGCACAGGAGGAAGTCCAGCCTGGGTTTGAACTCAGATCCTGGTCCCCCCACTTACAGGCTGTGTAACCTTGAGCAAGTCACTAGCCTGGCTTTGAAAGAACGGAGAGCCCAGCCGTGCCCACCTGCCGTGTGGGTTGTGAGGATGAAATAGGATTGTACCCGGAAAGGCATAGCCTAGTGCCGGCCCCTAGTAGGTGTGTCCCTCCTCTCAAGGCAAATACAGAATGCCTAAGGCCATTGATCAGGGTGGGGCAGGTCGCGCATTGATCTGGGTGTGTGTGCGTGGGAGGGGGGGGCGGACTTCCCCAAAGGCCCGACGCGATCTCGCCCGGGCCGGTGCAGGGTGTGGCCCAGCGGAGCCCAGCGGCTGCCGGGGCTCGGGGCGGGCGAGAGGGCTGGGCGGGTTCGACCCGCCCCTCCGGGCACTCGGCCTCCCGGATGCTCCAAGCACCAGGTTTATTTGCGTTTCGGGTCCTTCTCCGGCCAGACCTCCCGCCTGGCTTCGGGGGCGCTGTTCTGGGTGGGGTGTGCCTACGCGCTGCCGGCGCAGGAGCCACCCCCGCGCCCCCTCCTCCAGCCCGCAGTGCGCCCCGCGCCCCGCTCCCACCTCTCGCTGCGGCGGCAGACTGCAGCACGCACAGGGCGCATGCGCGGCTCGGGGGCGGGGCCGCGGCGGCAGCTATTTATAGTAGGTGACGTCACCTTGAAATAGACCGTTAGGGCCGGCCCGCCCTTCCCCCCTCCCACTCCCGCCGCTCCCCGCCGCCCGCCCCGGCGGCTCCCACTGCGCAGGCGCCCTCCAGCCCGCCCCGCCCCTCGGCAGCAGCCTCTCCTCCCTCGGCGGCGGCGGCGGCGGCGGCCACAGCGCGCGGGGCGAGCCAGCGAGAGGGCGCGAGCGGCGCTGCGGCAGCGGAGCCTCGGGCGGCCGGCGAGCCAGTGCGCGTGCGCGGCGGCGGCCTCCTCGGCGACCGGGGAGCGAGCGGGCGAGCGAGTTAGCGAGCGAGCGGTGCGGGGCGCGAGGCGAGGCCGAGCCACAGCGACATGGGGGACCGGGAGCAGCTGCTGCAGCGGGCGCGGCTGGCCGAGCAGGCGGAGCGCTACGACGACATGGCCTCCGCCATGAAGGCGGTGAGCGCGCCGAGAGCCCGGGCGGCCGGCCGGGGGGGCCCGGCGTGGGGGCGGGAGGGGAGGTCCGGCGGCGGCTCCCTCCGGGCCCGGGGCGACCCCGCGACCCCGTTGGGCGCGGCCGCCCGCCCGTAGCCCGTGCTTCCCGCGCCCGTCGGGCGTCCCCGCCATTTCCTGCGGCCGGACTCGGGTGGGGTCCCCGGGGAGGGAGCCAGTCGGGGTCGCGCGTGCAGCCCTGATGGGCGGGCGGGTGACGGGGTCCCCCGCGGGCGGGCGGGCGGGGGTCGCCGCCTCCCAGCTCGGAGCCCCGCCTGGGGGGCGGGGGGGGCTCGAAGGGTCGGGGGGCAGACACAGTCCTCCTCCTAGAGCGTTCTTGCAGACCTGGGGCTCACTCCCGGCTTGCCTTCCTCCGCACCCCAACTTGCAATAAAGAATCGCCTAGCTCGTGGCGCCCTGTCTCTCCTGTTTTCTCGCTGCCACGACCTGAAGTCTGTAATTCCGGTCTGTTCGGCTCGGCTCGCTCGAATCGTGCTCGCCCCAGCTCCCCACGCCCGGGGGTCCGGCTTTGTGTGCGGGAGACCCCCCTCCTGCAGCCTGGGCGTGGGCTCGGGCGGGAGGACGGCGGGCCTGGGGCCCCGCTCCTGGGTGTGAGGCTGCTCCCATCTCCCCGGAGCTGAGGATGAGGATGAGGCGTGACTCCTGAGCTCGAGGAGCCGGTGGCTTTGCACGCTCCAGACCCTCACGGATCACCCCCACAGATCCCTTCTGCAGCCTGATTTCCGGTGGAGGATTCGGGGGTGGGGGCAGCCACACCCTAACCATGGATCAGACACCCTCCACCTGCGTTTCTGGGAGTTGCAGTTATCCTGTTACTGTCCCTGTCTCTCAACCTTATCTTCTCGTTCTCTCTAAATGCACGTTACTTCTCTCTGCCTCAAGGTCACACAGGGGTAGAGCTACAACCGCGGCCACCAGCCTATCTGTGCATCCCGTGTGCAACCTCCTGAGACCTGGAAGGATTCGCCCGGGCCCCACCTTAGACCCAGAGAGTCTCAGACTATGGGGGAGGGAGGGAGGGGGTGGGCCCCAGAAATCTGCATTTTTACCGGCTCTCCTGGCAGATTTTAGTGGGTTTAAGTTTGAGAATTACTTCCCTGGGTCATAGCTCATTTGCCCTCTGTGAGGGGATTTCTTAGGGGAAAAGCGACACATCCAGAGGTGCCCTGAAATTTCTGAGTCATCCGAAAAGCTCCTTGTAAGGCTTTTGATATTGATGTGATATGGAGGATGTTGATGAGGTCGGGTTTGGGATTACCCAGGTAAGAAACACGCTCGAAGCGTTGTGTTTCCAGGAGTGCCCTTATTGCCCACGAACAAGGAGGGTTTGGAAATGGAAACCACAACCGCAGCCCAGTTGTTGACTCAATGGTGACACGGCATGGTGTGGGCTAGATAAGGGCTTTTCACCCACACCTGGGCCGTCTAGGTTTGGAACTGCAGTCTGTGCGGTGCTGGAGGCCCTGTTTAAGAAAATAAATGGGAAAGGTAGTCATTTTGGAAAATTTTCACAATCAGGACTGGCCGTGTGGCCTCATTTCCTTGGAAGAGGTCCTGAGCTTTAATTTCTTGGTGATAAAGCCACTTCTGTCCACACAGCAAGTCATACTTAAGTGACCTCTTCTCCCCAGTAACCGAGTGGTGCTGGGATTGGGGGCAGGGAGGCTCTCTGGATATTTTAGGGGGGCCCTGGCTTCACCCTGTGGGTGTTGGAGCCTTTTGGGGAATGAAGGCATGAAGCCTGAAAGAAGGTGAATGGGGGTTACGGCCAAAGGGCTAGAAGGTGTGTTCTGAGCGATAGGAAACTGAGGCACCCGCAAGTGGGAAGGAAGAGAAGAAGGGAGGGAGAAACAGCATAAGAAATAGTTTGGGGCGAGAAAACATGGGCTTTCTGTTCTTCATATCCAGGCTTGAAAAAAGGTTTTCTCGCAGCAACTTGTGTCCAGTTTTTCTCTGAGGCTTGTGGGGTATAGTATTTCACAAACCCACGGATCCCGCCATGTGTGGGGAATCTGATAGCCAAACTGAACTGATGGATGGGTTGGATAAGCCAGCCAGCATCAAAAAGTCAATCCAAGCTGTAATCATGTCATCTCATAATTGTGATAAGCCACTTCCTCAAGGTAACTCCTGTAAAAAAAAAAAAAAATAAGAACCTTTCTTATGTGTCAGTATGCCTGTTTCTTCTATTAAAAAATATTTTTGTCATCGAAATTAGTGGAATATGTTTATTGGAAAGGACTTGGCAGGGTCAGTGGGAAAACTAAGTTGATGTTTGTACGTTACATTTTTAAAAAAATTTATATTTTATTGATTTTTTTACAGAGAGGAAGGGAGAGGCCTAGAGAGTTAGAAACATTGATGAGAGAGAAACATCGATCAACTGCCTCCTACACACCCCCTACTGGGGATATGCCAGCAACCAAGGTACATGCCCTTGACCGGAATCGAACCTGGGACTCTTCAGTCCACAGGCCGACGCTCTATCCACTGAGCCAGACCGGCTAGGGCTGTACGTTACATTCTTAATGTTATTGAGAAGACTCAAGTCTCCATTTTATTAATGTCACAAGCCTTAAGAGCTTTTGGAAAGAGTGAATTCTAGGAGCCCTCTGGCTTTATGTGGGTTTTTCCCCGGGCAGGTAAGTAGACCGCTGTGAGGAGAACAGAGCAGCACACCTGAGTGGAGGAGTGTTCTGAGGCCACCACTCTGTGACCTTGAAACTTATATCTGGGCTTTGGGTCCTCTCAGTGTAAAGCTAATGTTGGTGTAACTGTCAAGCTGATTTTCGGTCTTCGTTCTTCTAACTTTTCTTTTTCCCTTTATCATATAAATGGTCATCTAATAATACTGCCTGCTTGTGATGATCGATGTTTTAATGATACCAGCGCCACCTGGAGGAGGCTGTGGGTAAGCTCTAAGAAAAGTCATGGGCATCGGAACCGGTGGTGTCTCACTCAGCTGAGAACTGCCATTCCCCACTCACTCCTAAATTTGGAGAGGCAGGAAATGTCTCAGGCGAAATACAGGAGTGCCTTCAAGCTCCTCACCTCATACGTAATAGCTTATATGGAGGATGATAGTGGGAAGAGACATTGAAAGATTCTAGAACCCCACGTGTTTCTCAGCCCTGACAAAGGGTGGGCAGAAATCCATCGGAAGGGCTTGGGTATCAGTAGTGCAGGAAACAAAGCCGCAGTTAAGGAAACACGAGTCGGAGAGGAAGAGGCACCTGGCCCAGGCGGGGGCAAAGGGCTCTTACCCGACAGCTGTGAGATTATGGAAAATGGGAAGTGAGCAGGTGCCGTGCAAAAGGAGAGCTGCCGAGCGGCCCGGGCGAGAGAACCCGTACTGCAGAGTGTAAAGCTAACGATGCTTTGAGGTGCACCAACATTGGTTAGTGTGAAACCTTAAAACCACACGGGGACTACAGCCCGAAACATAGACAGAAACGAGTGAGTCCTGTTTCCCACTAACCAGACATTTGAAATGTAATTATGGCTTTGTCATCTGTTGTCTGAGGAAGGAAGAAGGCTCTGGATTCTTGCAATATCTGAGTTAGAAGGCACTTCAGATAGCGAACAGTTCACAGCTTTGCTGCACGAAGTGAGAGTGGTGGCCCCTGTCTGGGTTTGGGGTTCCTGAAATATCTCCAGAAGAGCTCCCACAATAAAGGCACCCAACCACTGCCTTAAAGGAACCCAAAATGTGTTTTCTCCTGTCTGGAATTCTATATTAGTGGTAGGCTGTTTTCCAGAATATAGTTTGTAAGGGGGTGCCCCAAATGTATTTTCCGTGTTACAATTCATCAAGTTTGTGGAATTTATCATTTGACTTATTAGGCACTCAGTAAATGGTGTCTGTTATTCCATGTGTGCGTTCTCAGTCAATCTTCAGAACCACTCTGGATAGATACTGTTATTAACTTTATTTTACAAAAGGAATTTAGAGTTTAATTTTCTCATGGTCAAGTTGTAAAGCCAGGATTTGAACTCTTAAATTTAGAACTCTCACTTTACCATATGTTAGTGCCCCGTGAGGCTAAGGGATAATATTTCTAGTATACGTTCTGGTATACTAGCCGTTGTCATTATCGGTGGTGAAATTCCAAGCCTTTTACGTCAGTGGGCTTCCTGAACACATAAGCTCATCTATTCGATGTAAGTTATTTTTGCTGTTTGATTAGAAATGGAATCTACTGGCCCTGACTGGGTAGCTCAGTTGGTTAGAGCATCATCCCAATATGTTGAGGTTTCAGGTTCTATTCCTAGTTAGGGCACATACAGAATCAACTAATGAATGCATAAGTAAGTGGAACAACAAATCAATGCTTGCCTTTCCCTCCCTCCTTCCTTTCAAGTCAATTCAAAGAAATAAAACCAGAATCTACTACTTAACAGATCTTAGCTGCAGCAGAGGAGCATAAAAGGCAAAATCACACATTTGGATTTGGCTTTTTCTCTTATTTTATTTTTGAAATACATTGATTTGAGAGAGAAAAACATCAATGATGAGAATCATTGATCGGCTGCCTCCTGCATGCCCCTATTGGGGATTGAGCCTGCAACTTGGGCATGTGCCCTGATCTGGAATGGAACCGTGACCACCTGGTTCATCAACCAACTGAGTTATTTTAATTTTTTATCCTCACCGGAGGATATTTTTTCCATTGATTCTAGAGAGAGTGGGGGAGAGGGTGGGGGAGGAGCAATGAGAGAGTGACATTGATTGGTTGCCTCCTACACGGTTGCAGGCACCGAAGTACCTGTCCTTGACTGGGGGCATCAAACACAAGACTCTTTGGTCTGCAGGCTGATGCCCTAACCTCTGAGAAAGCTGGTCAGGGCAGGATTTTGCTTATTCTCTTGAAGACCAAGATTTTTTTAAGCTTAATTAAAATATGAATGGGCTTTGAGTCCCTGCTATGAATTAAGTGCAGGGCTATTTTAAATTATACATGTATTTTAAGAAACGGATGCACTTGGCACCAGTTGTTTTTCTATGTTACCTTTATATTTCATAAGCCCATAGACCCCCAGATTTCAGGCTTTAGGTTGTTAGGAAAATTGTTAGTGTCCAAGTGAAGGCCACCTAGTTTCTGTCCCCCTCCTCCTTGCTGCCATGGCATTCCTCTGGTGATGGGTGTTGGCACTTTCCTGTGATAGAGTCTGGCACAGCTGCGGAAACCTTCAGTGTGGTGCTGCAGTAATGCCATTCAGATGGGGTTGTATTTAACTCCTGCCAGTTCCTGCAAAAATGTCCAGTCATGTCAAGAGCAGGACCCAGGCAGTCTCAGTGGTACAAGGGTGGCTGTTTTTATGAATACTGAGCTTGAGTGGATATTAACTACCTGAACTCATCTGCTCTCAGCTTGCAGTTGAGCCCCTGGTGGCCTTACAGACCTGCAGCCTCACCCTGGTGAGGACAGGGCGCGGCCTTTCCAGGCCTGGGCAAGTGGTGACGGATGGTGACTTGCCAGCTTGGAACCAGGCAGAATCCTCACTTTCAGGGCTTTGACTCGAAGAGTCAGCCAAGAAAGCTTTCATCCCTCTAACTCACTTTAAAAAAGAAAACATGTATAGGATGTATGGGATTCTGCCACAGAAGCCTGAAGACTTTATGATGTGGTTATGTTTATCTGATTGTTTATGAAAATCGTTTTCTTCTGTTATAAACTAGTATCAAAAGCAAACTAGCTGGTAGTGTGTGGGTGGGGCAGCTTTGGAAGGTGGGGTGGTAGTGTGTGGAGTAGCTGTGAAGGGTGGGAGTGCCTTTCAGGGGAAGTAACAGCCCCAGCTGTGGCCTGGCCGCTCGGGGATGGCATTTTTGTTTGCTCAGTATTACTTTTGAGGCTGGCTGTTTCCCAGAATAAGAACTTTAAGTTTTCCCAAATACTCCCTGTGCTATTTTTAGCAGTGGATCTATTTTTACTCACAAACGAATAGTTTATTGCTTGGTGAGTTAGTGGGAGTAGGCCCTGAGGGATTTTTGAGTAAGCCAGCAGTGTCATAGGAAGAGAAGTGAATTCATGGTAGGCCAGGTTATTTGTGACTTTTTCTTCGTCATGCTGTGTAATGTGGAAGCAGAGAGAAGGGGGAAGGGGGTGCCCAGGCCTGGGAGTGGGTGTAGCCCAAGGCTGTGGTTAGGATACCAGTCCCGTGGCTGACAAGGAGCCCAGTTCTTAAAGGAAGTGGAGAGCTGGGCCCTCCAATTCAAGATTTACAGAAGTGTAGGCAGGGTGAAATGAGGTGGGGAGAGGGCAGGAGGAGAGGCAGGGGGCTGTGAGCAGAGGTGGGGGAGCCCTCACAGATGGGGTTGCCACGAGAAGGCTTAGTGCCTTGAGCTGCTGCAGGAGGGCAGCTGACCTGCGGCGGGACCAGTGTTAAAACTGGCATCAGGGTGGAAGGAAGGTTGAGAGCTATGGTGTAGGTCTCGTCCATCTTGACAATTCTCTGTCTTGCTTTCATGTTCCTAATTGGGAACCATGATTACAGAGACGCAGTAAATCATTCCCATAGGATCCCCAGATGATCTTGTTGGTTCCGTCCCTGTGGTTGGGACCAGCAGGTAGTGCTTTCCTTTCTTTCCATTAGGCCACATCGCCTCCCAGTGTCTGCCCCGCTTAGGGCAGGACTAGCCTTCTCTCTGGATCTCCTGGCTCTAGTCTTTTGGAATTTGAAGTGTTGGGAACTGGGCTGACTAATATTATGAAGGTTATTTACAATAAGTATCGCCGGTCAGCACCGGCTCTGAATCTGTTTTGTTTTAATGGGCCATCTGATTTTCCTTTGACCTGTAATTTTTCTTCCCATCTGGGAACACGCCCAGTTTTCTTTTTTTTTTTTTTTTAATATATTTTATTGATTTTTTACAGAGAGGAAGGGAGAGAGATAGAGAGTTAGAAACATCGATCAGCTGCCTCCTGCACATCACCCACTGGGGACGTGCCCCCAACCAAGGTACATGCCCTTGACTGGAATCGAACCTGGGACCTTTCGGTCCGCAGGCCGACGCTCCATCCACTGAGCCAAACCAGTTTTGGCTACTCCCAGTTTTTTTAAGTTATTTGATCAAGTAATAAACCTATCTTCATTCCGTAAGTTTCTCTTTGCTAACTGAATTGTAAGCCAGGGTGATAAAAAAAAATCCCATATTTAAATGTATCCAGTTGGGTCCTGGCTGGGGTTCTGGGAACAGTGCTTGCCTGATGATGTTAGTCACCCTCAGCTGATGCTGACAGTGATTCATTCAGACTGGCAGGCAACCAGGTGATTGTTACATAAACACGAAACCTCCTAGTAAATTATTTTCCTTGTGGAGGTGTCATTAACAATACTGCCCAGTAGCCTTTTCTGGCCGTTTATTCCTGAGGAAGAAAGGGAATGCTACGTGAATTCCTGAAATGCACAGATACGCCCACACTTCATGTACATCAGTAACATCAGCCTCGTGCCTTCACCGCGCCTTTCATCTGTCAGGAAGAATGGGAGCCTGGGATTTGGGCGCTGCAGTCTTTGGAGGTCATTTGGGCTGACCCCCCTTTTGCTTTTGATGAAAGGTGATTTATGCCAGGTCACACCTCGAGCTCAGGCTAAACTCCAGATGGCCTTAAGTAATGACACTGCCCCTGGTACAAACATCCGATGTGGTATGTAATGTGTCTCAGATGTGCACTGGGGTTCAGTGGTGCGCTGTGGAGAGTTACTTTGTAACTTTGCAGCAGTGTAACAAGCAGCTTCATCAGTCAAGGATGGAGTATACAGGGACTCCGGATGGAGACATTAGCATTTTCATGTCAAGTGGCTTAGTCAGATGTACTTACTGCAAGATCTAGGGGGCTCTCCAAATTCTGTTCTTGCTTCAGGTTATGTTTTATTGACTATTGGCCCTAGAAAAGAGTTATTCTAGACCAGCCGTGGGCAAACTACGGCCCGCGGGCCGGATCCGGCCTGTTTGAAATGAATAAAACTAAAAAAAAAAAAGACCGTACCCTTTTATGTAATGATGTTTACTTTGAATTTATATTAGTTCACACAAACACTCCATCCATGCTTTTGTTCCGGCCCTCCGGTCCAGTTTAAGAACCCATTGTGGCCCTCGAGTCAAAAAGTTTGCCCACCCCTGTTCTAGACTCTAGAATCTAGAGGATTCAAGCATTCTGAGACTTTTCAGAGTATTTGAGACAGAATTTTGATTTATAAGGGTTTCTTTATTAAAAGACCAAATTATCAAACAAGTATCTACAAAGACTATGTTTCTAATAAACAGATGAGTGATTAAAGGTACTCACTGTTGGAGAAAACTAGTCGGGTTACAGGTCTTCAGCGAGTTGAAGGGAGCCTGGATGTGGGTGAGTAGAAAGATTGGCAGATCACAGAGACCACAGAGCTAAGAGACCCCACTCGGCCAGTGTGAGGAGGGATGGGGAACCTGGCTTGCAGGCAGCTGCCCTGGGGGAATGGGCAGGAGGCGGCTTGTAGGCGAAGACAAGGCTGAAGAGAGAAGGGGCTTGGGGTCATTGAGTTGGCAGAGGAGGAGAAAATCCAGGCTAAGGATTATGGCAAAGGAATAGGGGGACTGGGGACAGGGAAATAAATAGATGAGAGAGGGAGCTGGTATTTTTATTTTGTCTGGGCTTTGTTGAAGAGTTGGGCGGTAGTGCATAATTGCTTGTTTCATTTTTTTAAGAACTTGGCACAAGTTTCCAAATTTTACACAAAATGATTACATTTGTTGCTTATGTTCGTTTTTAAAATTTTTAAAATTTCGGAGTCTTCACTGCTCAGTCTTCTCAATCCGTGTTAAGCATGTCTGTTTTTAATATGCTGTTAATAGCTTTCTCCATTGAACTTGGCTTTTCCCCTCCACTGGAGGAGGTTCTGTCCTTATTTGGTTTGATTTACAGTAACACCTTTCTGTTGTTGGTTATTTTATGGTTTCCCAAGTGCTTCTCTTGACCAGCAGGTCATATAATTAAGGAATCGCCCTACTTTATAGATGATACAGGCCAGTTTAGCAACTTACTGGCCTTGCTGAGGCCTAGACCAAGGTTTTTTTACTCCAAGTTTGCATTAGTTTCCTAGTGCTGCCCCCCAAAGCCCCACCAGTTGGGTGGCTTACAACAGCAGAAACGTGCAGAGCTGTGCTCCCTCCGAAGCTTTGGGGAAGAACTCTTCCTCGCCTCTGTCCGAGCTCCTGGTTGTCATTGGTGTTCCTGGGCTTGTAGACATAGCACTCCAGTTCCTGCCTCCACCATCACAGGGTGTTCTCTGTGTTTGTTTGCCTCGAAACCTCCTTTTCCTTATAAGGGCAGCAATCATTGGATGTAGGATCCACCCCAATGCAGTATGACTTCATCTTAACTGATTATATCTGCAAAGGCCCTACTTCCAAATAAGGTCACATAACCAGGTACTACAGATTAGGACTTCAACAGAACTTTTTGGGGGACAAAGTTTAACAACAACACAGTCCATTGTTCTTTCTACCGATGACATAGCTTGGAGGTGGCAGCATGGAGAACTAAGTAATGGAAGTTACAGCTTGTGACATGTAACAGCACCAGGTAAAGCAGTTGGCGCTTCCATCCTTGATGGCCAGTCAGGGTTTCCTGTCAGGCAGGTGAAGGGAAGCTCGCTGCTGAGTAACTCTACTTCCTTTCAGAGCGGAGGCCGGGGCACTTCACTGTCCCTAATGCATCCGCTTTGTCTTAGGGGAGGGAGGGCTGGGTGTCCCAGTGGGATTCCATGGAACCACACGGGCTGAAACTCTGGCCATTAGATCTGTGTGGTGGTTGATCTCTGTGAAGCGCTTACCTATTAAATATGTATATGAGGGAGGTTTCATTGCTTCTTTCTAGAATATAAAGCTGGGAGTAGAATCTGGAACAGACTTCTAGTCTGTAAGTTTTGAACATTTGACAATGGAATCGCACAATCATATTGTCTAGAATATCTTCTGCAGAATAGCTGAACCTTCGGGCTTTTTCACCCACCTTTATGTACCATCCCCTCACAACTTTCCCATGGTTACCTTTCCCCCATACCTCTGCCAAGGTGAAGGCAACATCTTATAAGGTCTGGATTAGGGATTTCTCAAAACCCTTATGAGTTTCAAGTATTTGTTTCTTTGGTGAGATTACAGTCTTCCTTCAGATAGGATCCGTGTCTGATTGGTTTTCCTCCAGACTGCTTGTCTTGCTTTCGAGAAGGGTTGTTGGTTAGAATGAAGGGAAGGCTTCTTTCCAAGATTTTCAGACTTGGATCTTAGTGTTAATATCTTCGGCATTTTGCAGGTGACAGAGCTCAACGAGCCTCTCTCCAATGAAGATCGAAACCTCCTCTCTGTGGCCTACAAGAATGTGGTTGGCGCCAGGCGATCTTCCTGGAGGGTCATCAGCAGCATCGAGCAGAAGACCATGGCCGACGGGAACGAGAAGAAGCTGGAGAAAGTGAAAGCTTACCGGGAGAAGATCGAGAAGGAGCTGGAAACGGTGTGCAACGACGTCCTGGCCCTGCTGGACAAATTCCTCATCAAGAACTGCAATGATTTCCAGTACGAGAGCAAGGTGTTCTACCTGAAGATGAAAGGCGACTACTACCGCTACCTGGCAGAGGTGGCTTCCGGGGAGAAGAAAAACAGTGTGGTCGAAGCTTCCGAGGCGGCCTACAAGGAAGCCTTTGAAATCAGCAAAGAGCACATGCAGCCGACGCACCCCATCCGGCTGGGCCTGGCCCTCAACTTCTCCGTGTTCTACTATGAGATCCAGAATGCGCCCGAGCAGGCCTGCCTCTTAGCCAAACAAGCCTTCGATGACGCCATAGCTGAGCTGGACACACTAAACGAGGATTCCTATAAGGACTCCACGCTCATCATGCAGTTGCTGCGAGACAACCTCACCCTCTGGACGAGCGACCAGCAGGATGAAGAAGCAGGAGAAGGCAACTGAAGAGCCTTCAGGTTCGCGCCCTTCCTCCACCCACCGCCCCCCTCATCACTGATTCTTCCTTGCCACAATCACTAAATATCTAGTGCTAAACCTCTCTGTATTGGCAGCACCGCTACTCAGATCTGCTCCCCCGCCCCCTGGGAAGCAGTTTCAGATCCATCTTCATGGGCATTGCTGGATCGATGGTTGCTTGGAGCCCACGGGAGCTTTCTTTTGAATTGTGTAGACAAGTGCGTTCTGAATGAGGCATTTTACTATGCCTGTTGGTAGTTGTGAAAGCGATGGGGAAGTTTAGAAAGGAGAATTAGCCAAAACCGGCTACAATGATATTTAAATGATCCATTTAAAATGAGCTGATAGTGTTTTGTTAATAAGCAGTACATCTTGTGCATGCAAAAAAGAATTCATCCCTCCCACCTCTTCTTCCTTCAACTAATGGAAAACTGTTAAGGGAAGCTGATACAAAGAGAACACTCCCTTCTTTCCGTCAGCTTTATATAAACTGTTCACGTGAGGTTTCAGTAGCGCCTTGTTTTGCCTCTTTAAGTTATGATGTGCACAAACCTTCTTAAATGCAGTGCATCTAACGTTTTGATACCTGTAACTTTGTTTTGGTTGCGATTGTTTAAGAATCATGGATTTATTTTTTGTAACCCTTTGGCTATTGTCCTTGTGTATCCTGACAGCACCACGTGTGTCAGCCCCTGTCAATCAAGATGGGTAATTATTGAAATGCCAGACTTCTAAATTAAATGTTTTGGAATTCAGTGGGTAAATAAATGCTGCTTTGGGGATATCGCTAGGCGTATGGTCTTCATTTCCCCTCCTCAAGGAGCTGCGTAGCAGCTTACCACCTTGAATCCTGGTTTGTGTCTCAAACATGAAGCGTTTTTCACATAGTAAGTTCTTTTGCCTGCTGATTCCATTACACATTTTGTAATATACACATAAGACTCCTGCATTTTAAATAGTTTTCTGTGAGCCCAGCCAACAGAGCCTCTCTTATCTGCTCACTCTCCCTGAAAACTGGTGCTTAATGGGAGCCTCTGAAAGGCCAGGCCCGAGTTTAGCTTGGGAGGGAGGGTGTTTGTCCCACCCTATGGATGCTGGTTGGTATTTAAACTCAAGGTACATACTGAGCTTATACATGTCCTCAAAAATTTGTTTTTAAACCTTTTAAAAAATATATTTTTATTGATTTTGGAGAGGGAGAGAGAGAAACATCAATGATGAGAGAGAATCATTGATCGGCTGCCTCCTGCACGCCCCCCACTGGGGATTGAGCCACAACCTGGGCGTGTGCCAGTGACCGGGAAACCACCAGCGACCTCTTGGTGCTTGGGTTGACACTCAGCCGCTGAGCCACAGCAGCTGGCCCTCAAATTTTCTTAATATTTTTCCTGTATTAGGTGTCATAAAATGTTAGTTAGGGACACAACCTGGATTCCTGAAATAACCTTTACTGATTAATATTAAGAAAGCTTTGAGTAGTCTTTAAAATTGAAAAATGAACCTCCGTGTGAGTTAAAAAGACCTAACCTCTGAAGCATGCTCCCCATTTCTTGCTCCCCAAGACTTGAGGTTCAGCATCACCAGTTGGACTGTTTCTCAGGTGATGATTCCAGCCCCTCACAATTGTTAGCACCTCCAGTGCCGTGCCTGGGACCAACAGATTGGTTCAGTTGATTTTAGAGAGAAACATCGCTTGCCTCCCGTACACACCCTGACTCCGAAACCTAGGTATGTGCCCTGACCGGGAATCGAACCCCCAACCTCTTAGTGTACAGGATGATGCTCCAACCAACCGAGCCACCGGCCAGGGCTTAACTACTTTATTCTTTTTTGTTTTTAAATATATTTTATTGATTTTTCACAGAGAGGAAGGGAGAGGGATAGAGAGTTGGAAACATCAATGAGAGAGAAACATCGATCAGCTGCCTCCTGCACACCCTCCACTGGGGATGTGCCCGAAACCAAGGTACATGCCCTTGACCGGAATCGAACCTGGGACCTTTCAGTCCGCCGGCCGATGCTCTATCCACTGAGCCAAACCGGCCAGGGCTTAGCTACTTTATTCTTGACTGAAGCTTGATATTAGCCTGGCGAAACGACCCAATTTCTGTCCTTGAGCTTATATTGTGGTGGCGCACAGAACTTTTAAGCATGGAAGTTTAACCTGTTTTCTCATTTTGAAGTAGAGGAATGACCCATGTGTTAATAAAAACTCCTTAGGAAGCCTGCTTCAGGTTGGCCTAGTTGCAGGCTAAAATGGTTACTGAGTCTCACTTCAATTAGGTCAGGTATTTTAAAGCTACAAGCTTTGCGTGGCCAAGACACTGGGCTTCAACAAACCTGAACACTAAACGTGTTCTTACGCCCTGGCTGGTGTGGCTGGGTTGGGGCGTCGTCCTGTACACCCAGAGGTGGCGGTTTGATTCCTGCTCAGGGCACATGCGTAGGCTGCAGGTTCGATCCCCGACTGGGGCCTCTGTGGGAGGCAAACGACCAGTGTTTCTCACGATGTTTCTCTCTCTCCCTTCTCTCTGAAATCAATAAAAAACACGCACCAAAAACTATTCTTATAATTGAAGTGCTCCTCAGAGCAGGGGCTGTGGGAAAACTTTCATTTCACGTCTGTCTTGTGAAAGGTTTCGTGTCCACCCTCCAGGTGAGGAAACCGAGCAGCAGAGCTGTGGACCGCTGGGATTCACACAGCTGGGAAGTCAGGACTGCTTCTGCTAAGCCAGAGCTCTCCCCGCCCTCGTGGGCTCCGGCAGGGCCTGCTGCCTGTGCGCCAGGCAGCCCTGACAAGCCACACGGCCTTCAAGGCTCCGGTCCCTCATTAAGTTTATTTCCCCAAAGTACAACTGCCATGCCACTGTGCCAAGCAGGGGAAAGGAAATAACATTTGCTGGTTGCCTTCTGTGGGGCCTTACTTAGTTGACAATTCAAAGCTGACCTTCTGTGAAGAAGGTTGTAGCTCCAAGGGAGAGGCTCTGAGAGGAAAAGGGACTTTCCTGTGGTTGCACAACTGGCAAGTGGCAGAGCCCCAAGGCCCTTGTTCTCTGCAAAAACATGTTGCCTGCAGGCTGAGGGTGGAAGCCTGACACGCCAGGTCTTCCTGGATGGGACCTCTTCCTCCTCAACCAGACTTACCTTGCTGCCTCTTCAGCCAGGCCCCACTCCGGTCTTGATTGATATATTGATTTCAGAGAGGAAGGGAGAGGGAAAGATAGAAACATCAATGATGAGAGAATCATTGATCGTCTACCTCCTGCACACCCTCTACTGGGGATTGAGCCCCCAACCCGGGCTTGTGCCCAGATCGGGAATGGAACTGTGACCTCCTGGTTCATAGGTCGACGCTCAACCACACTGATTGGGCTGCCTGGTCTTTTTTTGCTGCCCCACTCCCACCACCAGGCATATCCAGGGCCATGTACCCTGATATTTTTCCTCCTCCTATTCCTTGGAGCGCCTTCTACCAGGAGAGGAGGTACCTGTAGGTGCTACAGCTATAGCATGACTCAGAGGTGGACCCATCCACCACCAGTTGAATTCTTTCCCCAGCTGGACCCAGCTTGTTCAGCCTGCTCTCTCACTTTGGCTCAAGCCATTACTCTTCTCTCTGGAATGGCTTTCTTCTCTTGGCCCACTCAAACCCTCATTGTGAAATCCCACCTTCTCCTGCCCGCTACAGTGTGCCCCCCTCTGGGCTCCTGTACTGTGGGTCTGTGCCACACCCGACACTTAGCACTTCGTCTTCACTCATTCAACAAACACTATGTGGTGGACATTGGGTATGTGCTAGGGGTACCTTGGTGAGTTACCGGTCCTCCTGGTGCTGACACTCCAGTGGGGGAGCTACACTAAAAATATAAAATAATAAAGTAACTATGAAAATGGCACTTAGGTCCTTTTCCAGGGCCTAGCACACAGCTCACAATAAGACTTTGTTTTTAGAAAAAATTCATGAATGTCCAGTTGTCGTGGTTCAGTGGTTGAATGTCGACCTATGAACCAGGAGGTCACAGTTCGATGCCTGGTCAGGGCACATGCCCGGGTTGCAGGCTTGATCCCGTGTGGGGTGTGCAGGAGGCAACCAATCGATGATTCTCTCTCATCATTGGTGTTTCTATTTCTCCCTCTCCCTTCTCTGAAATAAAAAAATATATATTTTAAAAATTCATGAATAATTGATTGACTTGAGGGCAGAATTTTTAAAAAATGCAATGACCAAAGGGAATCCTTTATATTCTCACCCGAGTCTACTACCGATGAGCCATATAAGAGTCTGAGGTTCATGAGGCCTCAGGGTTGGTTCTAACATCATCTCTAAATTGGTGGTGTGACCTTGAGCAAGTTCTGGCCTCTCAGCAGCCCCTAAAAAGGAGGCGCGTGCTTTTGGAGGTCTCTGGTACCTTTGTTTCTGAGATTCTGTTTTTTCAACTGCTCAGGGATGGCCCTCATCCTCTTCCTGGCCTTTTCCCCCTGCGCTGCCCCCCTCTTCCTTCCGCCCTTCACATTTGTCCCCTCTGCATCCGCCCTCCACCCTCTTCGCTTTCCTGGCCACCCCCTAGTTCCACTGAGATGGTTACCATGGCAATCATCTGGAAGTGACATCACTCATCTCCTAGGCAACTGTTTCCAGGGCAGTGACATCATTTGATCACCATGGCAACCATCCAGGAGGACAGTTCTGCACTGAAATGGGCAACAGAATACTTATGTATTTCTGGGGGCTGGAGGCAATGCATGGAGAATATTTTAAAAAAAACCAAAAGCATCTCAGGAGCAAGAAGAAAAAGCTTTGGGCTTAGAGGGGAGACGTGGGAAACCAGCGTGGGGCTGGGAAAGAGCAGGAGCTCTCGGGTGAATCCCCATCCTTCCCTTCCAATAACTAGGCTGACCTATAATATGTCACCAAACTGGGACACTGGAGCGTGAACCAGGGCATCATGATGATGATGCCGGGATGACAGGTGAAAACTGGGCCTTCTTAAGTAAACCAGGGCATGGCGCGCCCGCCCATAATCAGGACGGTGCCTCCCTCACTCCCTCGCCTCATAAGCATAGATTCAGCTCTTCCTGCATGTGGGCACCAGGACACCACAGTGAGCAAAGCCAGCCGGTCCTTGAACTAATGGAGCTCACAGTCGTGTGTGTGCTGGGGCCGGGGTAATCCCCCAGTCACCCAGTGAACGCTGCGGTGCGGACTGAGAGCGGTGCCCAGAAATGAAGACGCAGAATGCCAGGGATGTGTTAACAAAAGGACCAGCCTGGTCAGTGGGGCTCACCGATTGAGCATTGAACCTATGAACCAGGAGGTCACGGTTCGATTCCGGGTCTGGGCACATGCCCGGGTTGCGGGCTCTATCCCCAGTGGGGGGTGTGAAGGAGGCAGCCAATCCTTGATTCTCTCTCACATTGATGTTTCTCTCTCTCTCCCTCTCCCTTCCTCTCTGAAATCAATAAAAAAAAATTAAAAAAAAATCCAAAGACAAAAGTACCAGAAGCAGCCTGGGTAGGAGAAGAGCTAACTAAAGGGTGTGGGATGGAGTCAGGGAGAAGCCTGTTTTGGCAAAGAGAACAGCATGCGCTAAGGGAGTGTGCAGAGTACAGGAGCTCAAACGAGGCCAAGGAGAGAGCAGGAGGGAGCCAGGTGTGCATGAGGGTGGGGAGGGTGGCAGGGACCGGGCCTCACGGGACTGTGGAGGCCAGAGCACTGGGAGGCCCCAGGGAAATGTGTTCAGCAGCGGGAGGCCTGGTCCTGTTTGTACTTTTAAAATCTCCCCCTTGCTGAGGCACGGGCAGAGTGGGAGAGCAGATTGCCCAGGAGGGAGAGTGGTGGTGGGGACCTGGGTGGCGGCAGTGAAATGGAGGGCACAGTGGATATATTTGGGAGGTGGGGCCGACAGGATTTGCGGAAGGACTAGTATGGGGTGAGGCTAAGGAAGGACTCAGGCTCTGGCTGGTTTGGCTCAGTGGATAGAGCGTTGACCTGCGGACCAAAGGGTCCCAGGTTTGATTCCGGTCAAGGGCACGTACCTCAGTTGCAGGCTGAGTCCCGGCCCGGGCCCTGGTCAGGGCACGTGCAGGAGGCAACCAATGGATGTATTTCTCTCACATCGATGTTTCTCTCTGTCTTTCCCTCTCTCCTCCATTCTTCCTTAAAAAAAAAAAAAAAATCAATGGAAAAATATCCTCAGGTGAGAATTAACCAAAAAAGAAAAAAAAAAAATAGGACTCAGGATAGTAGAGTACTTGGCATGAGTGACTTGGGGTGGGGTGGGGGGGTGGGGTGACTGCCCTTCTCTCAGATGAGGAAGCAGGGACTGGGACTAAGGGTGGCATGGCATCTTCACGTTCACCAACCCCCCTAATAAACGTGGAGCGAACAGGTGGCAGACCTGAGGCCTGAGCGCCAATGGGCACCAGCTGCTTTCCTAGACCCACGGGAGCCCATCCTACAGACGAGGAAACGGAGGCTCAGACCGGTTCCAGAACTTGCCGAAGTCCGCATGGTTTGCAAGTGGCCGCACCGGAACCCAGACAAGGGCTTGCTGACCGCGTTTTACCAGCCTCCCCAGCGCCCCGTGAAAGGAAGGAAGGAAGGTAAGCCGAGTGCTGTCAGGACGGCCGCTTCCTTTATCGTCACCACCACCATGTGTGCTGAGGAGCAGACAGAGGGTCTGAGAGGGGATGAGACCCTCGGCCCCATCACGGCTGCGTCCTCTCCACCACTGGTGGAGGTTCTGCCCAGGCCTGTCTCCCCAGGAGGAGGGACAGGTGGGAGGCCGAGAACACACCTCTGTGCCTCAGTTTTCTCCTCTGTAAAATGGGGATGATGACAGCAGCAACATCTGCCCCATAGGTTGGTGCTGAGGCGAAAGGAAATGTAACTGATGGATCTTAGGGACGGTTAGAACCAGCGGGAGGGCAAGGGGTGTGGGCGTGCACAGGACACGGCCTGTGGGAGGAGGCGGGAGAGGCTGGGTACAGTGACATACGGACCAGCTGGCCGAGGGAGACGCCGCCGCCGCCTCCTCCTCACCAGCTGGCTCCCCAGGAGACAGCATGGTTTGTACCCCTCATTCCCAACCCCACACCTGCTGCTGGCGGCGGAGGATGGGCACGGCCTCCCTCCGGAAAAGAGACTGTAGGGAAAGCTTGGAGACAAGGAGGTGGCATCCATGAGGCCTAAGCCTGGGGCAGGGGTTGTGGAAGGAACTAAGCGGCCTGTGCTTGGGCCCTCTGCCCCCATCCACCTCCTAGGGCAGTGAAGGCAAACCTTTTGAGCTCGGCGTGTCAGCATTTTGAAAAACCCTAACTTAACTTTGGTGCCGTGTCACATGTAGAAATTTTTTGATATTTGCAAACATAGTAAAACAAAGACTTATATGTTTGATATTTACTTTATATATTTAAATGCCATTTAACAAAGCACTAGGCCCACTCTCAGCCCCACCATTAAACAGCCATGGCTTCGCTACGGCCTCCAATTACAGGATTCGGAAAGGCATAAAGCACCCCGAGTTTAAGAAAGAGTGAAGCCTCCCCGGTTTGGCTCAGTGGATAGAGCGCCAGCCTGCTCCTGCCTCTGGACCCCAGTCCCCTTCTCGGGTGAAGTGTCCTTGCTGACCTGCCCGGCTGTAGGGCCCGAGGGAGACCATCCTGGGATCACCTTCTCGGGCCTCTGCTGCCACCTAGGGGCGCCCCGATGCCCACACGCTCTCCCTCCGAAGGCAGGTGAGTGCAGGTGAGCGGCTGAGGCCCAGCAGATGGGGGAGTGGGGCAGGCGGTGTGTTTGAAGCCAATGGTGAGTGTGTGTGTGTGTGTGTGTGTGTGTGTGTGTGTGTGTGTTTGTTTGTTTTGGGCCCAGGAACAGAGACAATGTAAATTCCACGGCGCTGGCCTCCCCAGGGCCCCTCAGGGTCATCAGGGACTTCGGGGGCCCTCCACCCCGGTGGGGCTCTGCGGCCATCCCGGCCTGGGACGGTCCCCCCGGCCCCCGCCCAGGGGGCTCCGGGCCATCAGGATGCCAGGATGCCAGGGTGCCAAGGGGAAGTGGGAACTTCTCTCCCGCCCCCAGGTCTGCGGGGCGACTCGGGCTCCGGAGGGGACGGCCCACTCCGACTGGAGAGCAGGAGGGGAGGCCCTGGGGCGGACAGACGGGCGGGGGGGAGAGGCGAGGTCTGGAAAAGAGGGTGTTGGGGAGCCCCTCCCGCCCCAGCCCGCAGCTCCCGGCTCCGCGTTAGCCCCGCCCCCGAGACAGGGCCCTCTCCCAGCCCCGCCCACAGCCCCGCCCACAGCCCCGCTCCTCCCTCCCGAGCGCCGCCTCCAGGGGGCGCCGCGCCCGGGCTCCACCTCGGCCCTTGGAAGGAGCCGTGCGCCCACTGGGCTCCGTGCGCTTCGGCTCAGAAACCGGTTGCTGATGCGACAGGCGGTGCGGTGAGTGGAGGCGAAGTGACCGGGAGGCGGAGAGGCGGGCGGCCGGTGGCAGCAGCCCAGTCAGTACAGCCTGTCAGTCAGCCCCTCAGTCAGTCCCCTTAGCCTGTCAGTCCCGTCAGCCAGCCTGTCAGCCAGTACACCCGGCCTGTCAGTCAACCCTGTCAGCCTGCCTGTCAGCCAGTACAAATAGCCTGTCAGTCAACCCTGTCAGCCTGCCTGTCAGTCAATCCCTTCCCGCTGTCAATCCTGTCAGCCAGCCTGTCAGCCAGTACAAATAGCCTGTCAGTCAACCCTGTCAGCCTGCCTGTCAGTCAATCCCTTCCCGCTGTCAGTCCCGTCAGCCAGCCTGTCAGCCAGTACAAATAGCCTGTCAGTCAACCCTGTCAGCCTGCCTGTCAGCCAGTACAACTAGCCTGTCAGTCAACCCTGTCAGCCAGTACAACTAGCCTGTCAGTCAACCCTGTCAGCCTGCCTGTCAGCCAGTACAACTAGCCTGTAGAAACCCTGTCAGCCAGTATAATTAGCCTGTCAGTCAACCCTGTCAGTCAGCCTGTCAGTCAATCCCTTCCCGCTGTCAATCCTGTCAGCCAGCCTGTCAGCCAGTACACCCGGCCTGTCTGTCAATCCTGTCAGCCAGCCTGTCAATCAGTCCCGTCAGCCAGCCTGTCAGCCAGTACACCCGGCCTGTCTGTCAATCCCGTCAGCCAGCCTGTGGGTCCACCGGCAGGTAGTAACGTCGCCCTGCCGCCGCCCCCACAGGTTCTCCTTCAGTCCCTCAGTCGTTCAGTGTCTGTGGGCCTCTCAGCGGCCATCGCGGCGCCCTGTCGCCTCTGCCCTGGTGCTGGGCCCGCACCCCGCAGGGGAGGGAGTAGGCGGTCCCCAGCCTTGGTTTCTCCCTCCCTCCCGCCCCTCGGGATCTTCCAGGCGCTGGGAGGGGAGCTGTGGAAGCAGTGAGTCCAGGCGAGATGGCGGAGGCCGGTGAACAGATACAACCACCGGCGGAACTGAAAGGCCTTGATGCCTGTCGGGATGCCGGGCGGGAGTGAAGGAAAAGGAGGACTCTTTGGATTTTCAATTCCAGCAAACAGCTGGGTGGCGATGCGGTTGATGTTGTGGAGGAAGATTTTACGGTGGAAAACGAGAATGCAATTGTGGAACGAGAACTTGCAGAGATTTCTGTTAGACGGCAATGGAGGTGACAGGCAGAGCTGGCAAGGCCTGGAGCTCGGGGAGACGGTATTTGGCTGCTAGTGGCCATTAGCCACGTGGGGCTGTGGGCCTTGGCTTGTCTGGACTGAGGTGTCCTGCAAGTGTAAAACACACACCAGGTTTTGTATTAAAAAATATTTTTATTGATTTCAGAGAGGAAGGGAGAGGGAAAGAGAGAGAGAAACATCACCACCCCACTGGGGATGGAGCCCGCAACCCCAGGCCTGTGCCCTGTGACTTCCTAGTTCATAGGTCGATGCTCGACCACTGGGCCATGCCAGTCGGGCTACAAACCAGATTTTGAAGATTTAGCCTGGAAAAAAGAACACAGACTATCTCATTAATAATGTTTTATAGTGATTACATGTTGAAGTGCTAATATTTTGGATATTTTGGGTTAAATAAAATAATTAAAATTAATTTAATCTGTTTCTTTTTTACCTTTTAAAATGTGGCTACTGCCCCGCCTGGCCCGGCTCATTCCGGGTCAGGGCACAGGCCCGGGTTGTGAGCTCGATTCCCCAGTAGGGGGCGTGCAGGAGGCAGCCGATCCATGATTCTCACTCATCATTGATGTGTCTAACTCTCTCTCCCTCCTCCTTCCTCTCCGAAATCAATAAAAAATATATTTTAAAAAATGTGGCTACTAAGACATTGAAAATTACATTTGTGGTTCACACAGTAGTATTTCTATTGGGAAGTGCTGTCCTAGCGAGTCCAGAGTTGTAAGATATGACGGATCGGGACACCAGGGGGCAGCAGTGGCTAGGAATTTGACGGGCACTTCCGAAGAGGACAAGCCTACATTACACCTGGAGTGGGGGTTGTTGGCCTGGCTCTCCCTTGCTCTCTCCCCTTCCTGAGACCTTCTCATGGCAGAGCTGTAGCACACCCCTCTGGACTCCCCAGCCCGCTGGCCGCCTCAGTTGGAAGTGAGGAAGGGTCAGGAAGGGTCCCGATATGGTGACAGTGTGAAGGACCTTAGGTGCTGAATTCTCATCCCCTTCATATCACCCCTGGCGGACATCGTCCTGCCAGGGGAACGTTTCCACCCCTGGGACTAAGCAGGGTGTGCCAACCAACAGCTGGGTAGTCAAGGCGACCAAAGCCATAAAACTCATAATTTACCTGAAATAGATGTGGCTGGAACCCATTTTCACCCATTAACATTCTAAACACCTTGTTCAAACTGCCTGTGGTGTTTCTAGTTGCCAGGAAAACTGCCATTAGTCGAAAAAGAGCAGTGAGGTGACTGGGGGTGAGAGGGAGTCGGTGTCAGTTAGTTTGGTGTGACGTTTGTGAGCACCCACTGTGCGTCAGAAACTGTGCTGGGTGCTTTGAGGTGCTGATTGAACTGTCCTCGAGTAATGTATGTTCAGATATATTTGTCCCTGCCTAACCCAGGGACAAATGCATGGAGGTATAAATAGAGACCTATGAGAGCACAGAGGAAGCAAAATTAATGCGTGTGTGTGCGTGTGTGTGTTTGTGTGTGTTTAAGTTTGACCTCAGAGAAGGTGGCATCAGAGCAGAGGGGTAGGGTTTGACCATGGAGTGGGGGGTGTGGAGAGAGGGTTCTCCAGGCCCCTGGAACAGCAGGAAAAGACCTGATTCAGGTAAGTGCAGACAGAACTGTTTGTTAGGCATGTGGAACAAGTCCCAGGAAAAGAAAGTTGTCACCAGATCTTGAGAGGCCTGGATTTCCAGGTTAGGGGGATTTTGCTTCAGATTGTAGTCTCTTTAAAAATTTTTTTAAATTGATTTTTTTTAGAGAGAGAAGAAGGGAGAGGGAGAGAAGATAGAAACATTGATCAATTGCCTCTTGCATATGGCCTATCTGGGAATTGAACCAGCAACCTCTTGGTGCATGGGACAACACTCAATCCACTGAGCCATGCCAGCGGGGCCAGATTGTAGTCTCTTAAGAGCTGTTGGAGGAGGAACTGATCTGTGTGGGGTGTGAGGTAGGGGGGTCCACTTCATTCATTCTTTTTTTTTTTTTTTTTTTATTTTATTTTATTTTATTTTATTTTTTTTTAAAATTAAATCTTTATTGTTCAGATTATTACATTAGTTACTCTTTTTTCCCACCATAACTCCCCTCCACCCAGTTCCAACCCCACCCTCTGCCCTCACTCCCCACCCACTGTCCTCATCCATAGGTGCACGATTGTTGTCTAATCTCTTCACTCACCCCCACACCCCTTTCTCCCCCCCCCCCCCAAGAATAGTCAGTCCATTCCCTTTCTATGTCCCTGATTCTATTACAATCACCAGTTCATCAGATTATTTATTCACTTGATTTTTAGATTCACTTGTTGATAGATGTGTATTTGTTGTTCATAATTTGTATCTTTACCTTTTTCTTCTTCTTCCTCTTCTTACAGGATACCTTTCAGCATTTCATATAATACTGGTTTGGTGGTGATGAACTCCTTTAGCTTTTTCTTATCTGTGAAGCTCTTTATCTGGCCTTCACTTCTGAATGATAGCTTTGCTGGATAAAGTAGTTTTGGTTGTAGGTTCTTGGTATTCATCACTTTGAATATTTCTTGCCATTCCCTTCTGGCCTGCAAAGTTTCTGTTGAGAAATCAGCTGACAGTCGTATGGGTACTCCCTTGTAGGTAACTGATTTTCTTTCTCTTGCTGCTTTTAGGATTCTCTCTTTGTCTTTTGCTCTTGGCATTTTAATTATGATGTGTCTTGGTGTGGTCCTCTTTGGATTCCTTTTGTTTGGGGTTCTCTGTGCTTCCTGGACTTGGAAGTCTATTCCTTTCACCAGGTAGGGGAAGTTTTCTGTCATTATTTCTTCAAATAGGTTTTCAATATCTTGCTCTCTCTCTTCTTCTGGCACCCCTATAATTCTGATGTTGGTACGCTTGAAGCTGTCCCAGAGGCTCCTTACACTATCTTCATATTTTTGGATTCTTTTTTCATTTTGCTTTTCCGGTTGGGTGTTTTTTGCTTCTTCGTATTTCAAATCTTTGACTTGATCCTTGCGACCCTCTGGTCTGCTGTTGGGAGTCTGTATAATATTCTTTATTTCAGTCAGTGTATGCTTAATTTCTAGTTGGTCCTTTATCACAACATCGAGGGTCTCATTAGATTTCTTGAGGATCTCACTACATTTATCGGCGGTCTTACCAGTCTTTTCGAGGGCTTCTAAACAGTTCTTTAAAGACCTTAAAAGTGTGGTTTTGAACTCTATATCCAGCAGTTTGCTTTCCTCCAATTCTGTCGTTTGTGTCCTGTTTCTTTGTCTCGGCATTTTTTTATGCTTCGCTGTGTCGATAGAGTGCCTTTCTGTGCTAAGTGTCCCAATTACCTAAGGTAGACACTCTTGGTGCACCCCCTTGTGGGCTTTGTGCACAGTCTTGTTGTGGTTAAGCCTTGATTGTTGTAGTTATCACTGTGAGGAATTGACCTCCAGGTCAATTGGCTGTGAGAATCAGCTGTGTCTGCGGTGGGAGAACTTCTGTGCTGGAGACACCCCTCTGGGGCTAGACTTGCTTCGATGGGGCTTTGGTGCTCACTCCATTCATTCTTTTGTATGCGGATACCCAGTTTTGTCAGAACCATTTGCTGTTCTTTAATTCATTGAGTTATCTTGGCACCCTTGTCAGAAGTCAGTTGACCATTCATATATATTCTTACCACTTTTAAACTCTGTAATATAAGCCTTGGTGTTATAATCTGTGAAATGGTGACAATAATATCCAGAATGACTTATTCATCGAGCACAGGAGGCTTAATGTCTAGGGGCTATGATGTTGTTAGAGGTCCATGAAAATGTTTTAGTTTTTTTTTTTTTTTCAAATTAGAACAGAAGTGAACATTTAGGTCAAGGAAAATGTCTTACTATACAACATTAAGACAACAATAATATCTTTATACAAATGCAGTCATGAAATAGAATGTTTAACATTTTTTTATGTTGAGAAAGGGACCCATGAGGCAATAGTACTTTGCATCCACAAAAATCCTACTGTGGTCCTGATAACGTCCACCTTTAAGGGTTATTGTGAGGATTAAAGATGATAATTAAGTAAAATCCCATGTATTGTGATGGTCTATAGTAGATGATCAGTGAATGGTCTTTTTTTAAAAAAATATATTTTATTGGTTTCTTACAGAGAGGAAGGGAGAGAGATAGAGCGTTAGAAACATCGATGAGAGAGAAACATCGATCAGCTGCCTCCTGCACATCTCCTATTGGGGATGTGCCCGCAATCCAGGTACATGCCCTTGACTGGAATCGAACCTGGGACCTTTCAGTCCGCAGGCCGACGCTCTATCCACTGAGCCAAACCGGTTTCGGCCAGTGAATGGTCTTTATCTGGTGGGGGAGCAGAGAGAGTGTCCCTCACCAGCTCAGGCCCCTTTAATAGCACCGGCGCCGTGGCAAGTTGGTAAATTATTGAATGTGCAAACCCGTGAAGGGGTCACCCAGTGAGTTCAAAGGAAGGTCAGCACTAAGGAGCTGCCCTTTTCCCTCATTTCTTGCTCTAACACCTTTGTGGGCTCTGGGGGTGAGAGGGGGCACTTGTGGCCTCACTGAGCCGAGGGAGAGTTACTGAGGTGGAGAGGAGGGGAGCCATGAGGGGCCCTCTGCCTCAGTGGTTGGCCTGTTTGGTAAAGGTCCCCAGCTATGACTCCCTGACTTTGTGAGGCAGAGGCCTGGTGTCCACCTTGGTGGAGAAGGCAATGCCTGTGCAGAGCAATTTGAGAATCCCTGATAGCCCAGATCTTATTTTTAAAATTTGAGGTGAAATTCACACAACATAAAGTTAACTATTTAAGCTGTATAATTTAGTGGCATTTAATACATTGACATGGTTGTGCAATCATCCCCTCTATCTAATTGCAAAATGTTTTTATCACCCTAAAGGGAAACATGTGGTCATGTCCCATTTCTTCCTCCCTCAGTTCCTGACAACCACTAATCTGCTTTCTGTCTCTCCGGGTTTACCTATTCTGGACATTTCACATATATATAGGATCATCATATGTGGCCTTTTAAAAATAATATATTTTTATTGAGTTCAGAGAGGAAGGGAGAGGGAGAGAGAGATAGAAACATCAATGATGAGAGAGAATCATGGATCAGCTGCCTCCTGCAAATCCCACGCTGGGTATCGAGCCTGCAACCTGGGCATGTGTCCTGACCGGGAATTGAATCGTGATCTCCTGGTTCCTAGGTCGAAGCTCAACCACTGAACCACGTTGGCTGGGCTCATATGTGGCCTTTTGTATCTGTCTTCTTTCACGCAATATAATGTTTGCAAGGTTGTCCATGTTGCAGCAGGCATCAGTACTTTCTTTCTTTCCATAGCTGAGTAACAGTCTGTTGTGTGGATAGACCACATTTGGTTTATCCTTTCATCAATTGATGGACATTTGGGCTCACCTTTTGGCTATTGTGAATGGTGCTGCTATGAACATTCATGTACAAGTTTTTGTGTTGACGTGTTTTCAGCGCTTTGGGGTATATACTTGGGAGTGGAATTGCTGGATCGCGTGGTAATTCTATGTCTGTCTTTTTGAGGAACCACCCAACACTGGCTGCACCATTTTACATCCCCCCCAGCAATGTAGGAGAGTTCTGATTTTTCAACATCCTCACCAATGCTCCTGATGGATAGACTGAGTATAGTCAACCTAGTGGGTATGAAGTGGTATATCCCTGTGGTTTTGATTTGCATTTCTCTAATGGCTAGTGATGCTGGGCTTCTTTTCATGTGTTTGTCACGCTTGTCTTTTCTTGGGCCGAATCTAGCCCTGTCTGGATAGAATCAAGCTCTGATAGGAAGAACTGACTCATCCAGGGTATTTTCTTCGATGTGCCTGTGGCATATTCTGAGATTCTCTTGATCTGAGCTTGCTGAATTCTCCCCCAGGTCCTATATGAAGACCTTGCCCTGTGGGAGTTCACGAAAGGGCTCTTGCCCTTGAACTCAAGGGTTAGGGGCACTGACCCCCAACACAATTGAAAATTCATGTATAACTTTTATCTCCTTCCAAACTTAACTACTAATAGCCTCCTGTTGACCCAAAACCTTACCAATAACAGTCAACAAATACATAGTCTGTATGTTGCATATATTATATACTGTATTCTTACAATAAAATAAGCTAAAAAAACACAAAAAATAAACAAAAATAAGCTAAAGAAAAGAAAATGTTATTAAGAATATCATAGGGAAGGGGGTGGGGGGGGCGGGAAGAGATTAACTAGAAAACGTATATGCATATATGCATTGCCCATGGACACAGACAATAAGGTGATGAAGGCCTGGGGTGGGGCAGAAACCAGCTGGTGGGGGTCAATGGAAAAAATGGGGGACATCTGTAATACTCTCAACAATAAAGATTTAAAAAAAGAAAATCATAAGGAAGAGAAAACGCATTTACAGTGTTTATTGAAAAAAGTCCATGTACAACTGAACCCATGCAGTTTGAACCTGTGTTGTTCAAGGGTCAACACTATATATATAATCTCCCTACTCTTAAGGAATTTAAAGACTTCAAGTGGGAAAGAAAAGTCCTCCAATAAGCTATAAAGTAATACTGTGTTTTCCCCAGGTTATATATTAGCAACTGAAATAGGGACTTTCTGGAGACATTAACCAAAGGGTGGTTATTCCCAGGAAGATTAATTTTTTTTGAGAGGGAAAGTAGGACCAATAAATGGAAGTTGCTAGGAGCTAGACTTTTGTTCTAGTATAACAGAGACATTTGAGGGCATTTGGAGGTGGTGAGCTCCTCGCGTCCTCAGAGGTGACCAAGCAGAGACTGGTCGACATGTTGACAGAGGAGCTTCCTGAATCCCTTCGAAGGCTCCCTTTCCCATCCCGGTTCCCAGAAGCCCTTGCCCTCTTTCCTTTGGGTGGCTCCCTCCTTCGGCAGGACCTGGCATCCTGCTGGCATTGTGGGTCTGAAGGCGGCTGCCAGGGCAGGTGCCTCCTGCAGGTGACCTGGCACCTTATCTCCCCTGCCCCCATTTCTTCCCTGCCTCTTCTGGCTGACCTCCTAGAGCAGAAATAACCCAGGGCCAAACATTAACTGTGAGACCATAAAAACACGTGAAGCTCAGGTGGCTCCCGGCGGCCTGGACCCTTTGTGCCCTGTTATTAGGAAACGCTGGCTCTGCTCCCGATGGGTGGGGAGGGTGGAGCGGCTGGAACGCTGAGGGGGACTCACCACTCTAGGCTTCCGCCCTGGCCGAGCGGTGGGCAGAGGATGCCTCTGTTGCCTGAGGACGGTTTAGAATCTGATCTCGGGGGCTTGGAGAGAGAACACAGCAGCATCTTTCAGTGTCAACCGAAGATGCGCCCTCACTTATGCAATCAGGAGCTTCCCTAGTTTGCCATGGGCCCTGATGGACACGTACATATGTACAGTAATTTCATAGACAGCTACATAGTACTGAGAAAACACGCTTACTACTCATGTACCGGCACTATAAACATCCATATGCTCTCTCTTATTCACCCCCAGAACTTGCACAGTGCTTGCAAGATCAGGACATCTTCCTTGGACTGATGGGTGAATAGTGAATGAAAAATGTTTATGTCCTCCCACATACTCGTCCACGTGTGTATACATTTAAAAATAAAGTTTTTATTGATTTTTAGAGAGAGAGGGAGGGAGAGGGGTAGAGAGATAGAAACATTGATGAGAGAGAAACATCATCGACTGGCTGCCTCCTACAGACCCCCACTGAGGATTGAGTTGGCAAACCAGGCATAGGCCCTGGCCAGGAATCGAACCCGCGACCTCTTGGTTCCTGGGTTGATGCTTAACCACTGAACCACACTGGCTGGGCCACATGTGTATACATTTTGAGGAAGGTACCTATAAAACCCATGGATGTTCACAGTATGCCTATAACACACACACACACACACACACACACACACACACTCAAACTAAACAAAATAGCACAAATGCACCTATACATACACACCTGCACCTGCTAGTCATATGTATATGAATATCTATAATAGTAAAAGCGTAATATGCTAATTAGAGTGGACAGCCAGACGACCTTCCGGACAAAGCTGGGGCTGCGAGGGCCGAGCCCCTTGCACGAATTTCATGCATTGGGCCCCTAGTGTGTATAGATTTACAGATTCCCCAATGACCTTGCTAAACAGCAAAGGTGATGGCTATGAGGAGAGAATATGGTTCCATGGACTCAGAGCAGGCCAAGGTGATATTTCAGTGGAGAAGCCCATCTCCCAGTTGTGAGCTGGGAAGCTTGCACACACTGCAAAGCTTTCACTCCTCTGCTCTCCATGATAAGATGGTGCACAGGGGCAGGAGGGCAGGGGCTGAGAGGAGCACACCAGAGTAAGTAGGATCAACTTCAGCATCTCTTGACCCCTTAGATCTCTTAGAGAAAATGTATTGACCTGGGAACTGTTCTAGGCTCTATTCCCTTAGAGCAGAGGTGGGGAACGTCCCGCCCGTGGGCCTTGTAAGACCCACAAAAATCATTTGGTCTGGTCCTGGCAAGGCATTAGGGGTGAGCTAATTAAATGTTTGACCAAATACAGCAGGCTAACTTTTAAGTTGATAATTTTACATGGCCCGTGAATGATGTTATACATTTTCAAATGGCCCTTGGTAGAAAAAAGGTCCCCCCCCACCTTAGAGAATGATGATAAAAGAGGGGAGAAAAACAATGGTAGAGTCTAAAGGGGAGAAGCCTCAAGCAGGGTAGAGCCAGTGTGAGGTATTTATAGAGTGTGTGTGTGTGTGTGTGCGTGTGTGTGTATTCACATGTTGTAGGGTTGGCCCCAGGCTGCAGTTTCTTAAAAAGGGGGCAAGGCTGTGATTTCACTGCCAAAAGCCCAGGATCTGGAGGATGGAACTCTGATGCGTGGTTCGGGCTCTACCACAGCTTGCCTGTCACATGACCTCAAGGAGATGGCTTCACCTCCATGTGAAGTGCCTCACACTCCAGCTAAATGGTCTGCTTGCCTCACAGTGAGGACCAGGGAGCAAAGAGAACTCACAGGAGCTTTGAAGAGTTAAGAACTTCTCCTAGTGGCCAGGGCTCATTTCTCAGCCTGGTGCAAGGCGTTTTAAGTGTCCCAGCATCCTGCACACTGAATCTGTGCACAGGATGAGAGGTTGAACACAGCACAGTCTCAGCTCCCAAGGCGAATAGCCGAGTGGGAAGAAGTCCCCAGGGGGAGGTCACTACCAACCCTCTAAGCACCTGACCGTGGGATATAGTAATAGAATAGCGAGACGGTCAGAGGGCTGTGGGTCACAGGGCCTGGGGGAGTCAGACAAGGTTTCATGGAGGAAGTGAGGATTGGCGAAGTTTAGTTGTGGGGAGGAGGAGTTGGGGTGATGGAGGGCTAGGGGTGGAGGGTCAGGGATGGCAGCTAGACCATGGAGACAGGAGAGAAGCAATGCCTCCCGGAGTTACAAATGGTAAAGATTAAAAGGGAAAATAGGAGGAACAAGGTTAATTTTTGAGTCCTTTCTGGAACTGGCCCAGGCCAATGGTTAATCGTCTGACCCTTTAGGAATTACTTGGACCCTGTCCCAGGCATCGTACACACACAACTGGAGGATGTGGGGCGGCCCAGAGCAGAGCTGAGAGGGAGCTTGGAAGTCACCCTGTCCAAGCCAGACCCTTTTCCCAAGGCAAAACTGATCCAGGAGAGGCGACTGGGTTAGCCAGGGAATTAGTGGCAGAGCTGGAATTTGAACTCAGGTCTCCCCAGTCTAGTGCCTTTTCTGGATCTTAAAAATGGACTGGGGGCTGGTGTGGTTCAGTGATTGAGCGTCGACCTATGAACCAGGAGGTCACGGTTCTATTCCCGGTCAGGCACATGCCCAGGTTGCGGGCTCCATCCCTAGTGTGGGGCTGGGATTGGGACTTAGTGTTCAGGAATGCTGCAAGTTTGGATCCTGGCTTTGTATGCATTTGTTGATTGTTTCTGGATACAGAGACTAAGAGGGATAGAGAGATAGAAACATCAATGAGAAACATCAATTGGCTGCCTCCTGCACACCCGCAACTGGGGAGCGAAATGAAACCAGAATGTCCTGACCAGGAATTGAACCAGTGATCTCTTCGTTCACGGGTCCATATTCAACCATTGAACCACACTGGTCAGGCTAGAACAGAATGTTTCTAACCAGTCATCACAATTCTCTTCAATATCTAGAACCTTTGGATAGGATAAGAGACGTCAATCAACACATAATCTTCCCCTTTGACCAATCAATTTTTAATTATCTTCTTACTAACATTGGTTGATAAGTAAGAGGAAATGACTTTTGAATAATTTCATTGATAACAAAGTCTTTCTAAGGAAACAGTGTTTTATTTTTTTAAATATATTTTTATTGATTTCAGAGAGAGAGATAGATAGAAACATCAGTGATGAGAGAGAGTCATTGATTGGCTGCCTCCTGCCTATTGGGGATCGAGCCTGCAACCCAGGCATGTGCCCTGACTGGGAATTGAACCGTGACCTCCTGGTTCATAGGTCGCCGCTCAACCACCGAGCCATGCCAGCTGGGCAGGAAACAATGTTTTGTATATACACAGATATACATTCACACACACTGCTCAGCTACCAACACGCAAACACGTGTCTCCCTGGCCACCTCTATCCTGGCCCACGTGCTCCCGGAAACTTGCCACACGTGCAAGAGATCTTATCTACCCAATTGTGCACACATAGCAAAAACCAAGCCAAACCACAATAAAATCACACACCCACACCCACACCCACACCCTTAGAAGGCCCTTAAGTTTGGAAGGACAGAAATTAAGTGGAAAAAATAATAAATAATAAGAATATTAATTTCTATTCATTGAGTGCTCACCAAATGCTGGTGATCAAGTTCAGCACTTTCCATATACTGTCTCATCTGATCACCACAGCGATTCTGTCAAGTAGATGTTAGCATCCCCTTGTTTCCCATTGGGAGAATGAGGCTGTGGTGAAGTCCAGAAGCCCCCGGGGTTTGCATGCACATCAAAGTTTGGAAGCCTTGTGGTGTACCTCGCCCGGGGTCACACAACGAGGAAACCACAGAAGCAAACTTTGTTGTTGTTTTTAAATCTTTATTGTTGAAAATATCATATAGGTCCTCCCTTCTCCCCCATTCACCTCTTCCAGCCCACTCCCCTCTCCCCAGACCCTCCCCAACCCATTACCTGTGTCCATGGGTGATGCCTATATGCATACAAGTTCATTGGTTGACCTCTTCGCACCCACCCTCCCCTGCCTTCCCTCTGAGGTTCAATAGTCTGTTCATGCTTCTGTGTCTCTGGGCCTATTTTTGTTCATCAGTTTATTTGGTTCATTAGATTCCACATATGAGTGAGATCCTGTGGTACTTGTCTTTCTCTGACTGGCTTGTTTCGCTCAGCATAATGCTCTCCAAGTCCATCATGCTGTTGCAAATGGTAAGAGTTCTTTCTTTTTTATTACTGCATAGTAGTCCATGTGTACATGTAATTTTTTATCCACTCATCTGCTGATGGACACTTAGGCTGTTTCCAAATCTTAGCTATTGTAAATTGTGCTGCTATGAACATAGGGGTGCATATATTCTTTCTGATTGGTGTTTCGGGTTTCTTAGGATATATTCCTAGAAGTGGGATCACTGGGTCAAATGGCAGTTCCATTTTTAATTTTTTGAGGAAACTCCATACTGTTTTCCATAATGGCTGCACCAGTCTGCATTCCCACCAGCAGTGCAGAAGCAAACTTTGAATGCACCTGTGTGCTGACCAGAAAACATTTGTTCTTAACCACGAAGATCTTATCTGTCTGTATTTCCATGGCAGGGACGAGAGAGAAGAAACATGGATTTAATTTTTACTGAACAGCAGCATGAGACATCTTCCATAGCCATATTGTCCACTTAGAAGGAACAGCTACTTTTTAAAAAAGAAATTATGGTAAAATATGCACAACATACACTCTACTTATGAACTCATTTTAAGTGTACATTTCAATGGTATTAAGTACAGTCATGATATTGTGCAACCATCTCCACTATTACCAAAACTTCTTCGTCATCCCAGACAGAAACTCTGTACCCATTAAACAATTAAACTCTCCTCTACTCCCCCTCTTCAATCCCTTGGTAGCCACCATTATACCTTTTGTTTCTATAAATTTACCTATTCTAGGTATTTCATGTAAAGTGGAATGTTTTCAAGATTCACCTATGTTGCAGCATGTGCCAGAATTAGAGGGAGCTGCCCAAGAGCGTGGCTCAGTGGTTGAGCATTGACTTATGAACCAGGAGATCACAGTTTGATTCCTGGTCAGAACACATGCCTGGGTTGCAGACTTGACCCCCCTGTGTAGGGTGTGCAGAAGGCAGCTGATCAATGATTTTCTCTCATCATTGATGTTTCTATCTCTCTCCCCCTCTCCCTTTCAAATAAAAAATATATATGAAAAAAAGAATTAGAAGGAGCAATTTTAAGATGAACAAAAGGCCAGAAAGATGTCTCCTTTCACCAGGCAAAGAGTTCACATGGAGAACATTATCTCAAAGTGGTGCTGTAGTCAGAAACTTGAAGGGATTCAGCATGGGTTTAGAAGTCTAGAGGAGCATTCTTTTTTAAAAAAATATTTTTTTTATTGATTTCAGAGAGGAAAGGAGAGAGAGATAGAAACATCAATGATGAGAGAGATTCATTGATTGGCTGCCTCCTGCACGCCCCACACTGGGGATCAAGCCTGCAACCCAGGCATGTGCCCTTGACTGGAATCGAACCTGGGACCCGTCAGTCCACAGGCCAATGCTCTATCCATTGAGCCAAACCTGCTAGGGCGAGCATCCTTTTCTTTTTCTTTTTTTTTTTTTTTAAATATATTTTATTGATTTTCTACAGAGAGGAAAGGAGAGAGACAGAGAGCTAGAAACATCGATGAGAGAGAAACACCGATCAGCTGCCTCCTGCACATCCCCCACTGGGGACGTGCCCGCAACCCAGGTACATGCCCCTGACCGGAATCGAACCCGGGACCCCTCAGTCCCCAAGCCGACGCTCTATCCACTGAGCCAAACCGGTTTCGGCCCTTTTCTTTTTTTAAAGGTAAAATTGGCACATAAAATTATATAGGTCTTAGGTGACAACATCATAATTCAATATATAGAGGAGCATTCTTGAATCAGTTAAGTTTTCTCTTCTTCCTCTTCCCTTCTTCCTCCTCCTTTTTCTCCTCCAATGCCTTTCCTCCCTGCTGTGATGCCTCCTTTCTTTCCCTCCTCTGTTCCTCCAGGAAAACATCCTCAGAGCAGGACCCAGTGAGAAACTGAGGAGCCATAGAAAGAGTCCTGGACCAGGAACCAGCAGACCAGGGTTTCACACTGGCTTTGACCCTGAACGGTCGTGGGCCAGTCTCTTCTCTGGACTCATGTTCCCCATAAGTATGGTAAGAGGACTGGCTTGGCTAATCTTTAGGTTTTGTTCCAGATTTGATGCTACACTTACACTAAGGTAGAAGTGATACTTCTTTCGAGGGTATTTGCATTTAAACATGGGACAGAGCCTCAGGCCAGAGGAAGGAAGAGTGGATAGTGGGGTGCCAGGCTTCCCCATGTGTCTAGGAGAGGTATTTCCCTGTCATCACACCACCTGGGAAAGTACAGAGAAGGCGGGTCCTGAACCCAGCCCCAGAAACTCGCCAGCTCCTAGGTTCAGTCCTGACTCACACTTGACAATGTGGTGGAGGAGGCTGTGGAGCAACCCTGGGCAACAGGGCCTCATTGCCTGATTGGTCTGAAGCCCCGTGGGCAGCTTGGTGTGAATGAGACTGGATTCCTGCATGTTCCCTGGGATTTTGCTAGGGATTAGTGGGCCTAACGGGTAAGAGGAAAGGGTTGCCTGGAAAGAATTTGTCATCGGAGAGCAGGAGAATTGGGGTTTAGTCCTGAGTCTCTTATTTGCTTTGCTAGTTGTGTGAGTTGACCAAGTCGCTTTGCTCTCAGCATCCGTTTTTTCATATATAACATACGAGAGTTGAACCCTGTGGTCTCTTCCATGCTTTGGCTACCTGGACCTTCCAATCCCTCAGATGCACCTCCGTCTCCGTCTTTTCTGGGCATTTGCTCACCTGGGACACTTTCTCACCCCGTGTCCCACCCCATTCACCTGGCGCTCTTCTTCAAGGCATGTCTTTCATGGTCCAGACTACATCACTATGAAAGAGTACTGAGCAGAATCAGTAGGAAGTGGTGGGGACTGAGGAAAACTGGAGAGTTCATGTCCCACTGAAGCCATTCAGGTGCTTTGAAAACATGGTGCTGGCCAAGAAAGTTATCTGTGGTTGAATTTGTCCCTGGCACCAGGAATTGGCAACCCCTGTCCTACAAAGCCCCATTCTCTGGAAGGAGGCTGTCCGGGCGCCTCATATTTCTCTCTTCACAACACATCATTTTATGGTACTTATTTATTTATTACAGGCTTTCTCACTGGGCTGTAAATCTGTTTGGGCAGGTACTTAACTGTTTTATCTTCAACTCTATTCCTAACCTTATCACAGAACTGGTCCATGGTAGGTGCTCGGTAAATATCTATAAAATCAGCAAACGAGTGGATGGTTAATAAGTGATTGTTGAGTGAATTACTCTAAGGGTCCCTCAATGATGCTGTTTGATTTCATTTTATTCCATTCTCTGAAAAAAATTACAGCTCCAGCCTCACAGCTAGTGATTTAAATTCTTTAGATCCCCGTTTACCCAGTTTGTTTGGCTCAGTGTTCTGGGCTGGTCGAGCCCCTAACAGTCTTCAAATAATGTCCTTCAGGTCTTTCAGGGGTGTTTAGGTTGGGAAAGGCAACAAACAGCTCTAGAGTCTTCTGCTCTTTGGATCATGTAGGGAAGTCAACAGAAACACTTGTACCATCTCACACATATATTCTTAGATCTTTTCAAGACCCTTCAAATCCATGGTCTTCCTTTTTGTAAAACAGGGCCAGAAGGCATCATGGTCCTCATTTTATAATGAGAAAAACTGACATCAGAGAAGTTAGAGCTACATAGAGATCTTGATCAATTGTCACTAGGATATGTGAATTGTTAGTCCTCCCTCCCATACCAGAGACACACGTTAATCATTAATGGCCTTCTTTCCACTGAACTCCAACTCTGCCTCAGAATCCTACTCAGCACAATGTTCTATTAATTACCAACAATTACTAGACACTTGACGCTTGAGATGAAGATATTGGCCTATTAGCTGAGGATCCTTGCTTCTGCTATCAGGGATTAGTTTACTTTTCAAGAAGGTCTGGGGCTCATAGGTAATCAATACCAGCTTGCTCCACCACCTAGGAACCTCAAGGGTATTATACTCCTCCTCCTGCCTCCCCCCATTTCATTTACCTTTCAGGCTTTCTGATTTTGGCTGTCCTGATCTTGCCTGAAGTATGTTGGGAAGGATGGAGGCCTCCAGTACTTCAAGGGAGTCATAGCGCGGGGCCTCCTGACTCCTGATCAGGTCTGTTCTTAGCTTCTGCTGACCCTCACCCCCATCCAGTGACTTCAGACCCAGACAAGGCACAGGCAACTGAATGGTCTGGGGATGGGGGGTGGGGTGGGGGTGGGGGGGGAGGGAGAACTATCTCAGTGTAGTGTTGGGTCTTACCACAAGGTGGCGCTGTCACTTCCTTTGCTTTAAGTTTCTATCTTGATGGAAAACGTCTGAAATGTGCACACACTATAACTCAACAAATAAAACTCAACAAATAAAAAAAATGGCTTCGCAATTTAAATTGATGATTTATTAGACTGTCTTATTTCAATTTCCATCAGATTTCAGACAGTTACAAATAATTTTGTGTCTCTGCTGTGCCTTTGAAATAATGGCAGTGTGCTACACGAGGAGGATAGGGGCTCTAAATTCTAACTCCAACCTTACACACATGAACTTTCCAGAACTTTCTGCCATTTCCTAGGTTCCTCCCTATAAAACAGTTCCCTGAAAAAGCATATCCCTGCTGACACTTTGATTTCAGCCAGTGAAACTGGTTTCAGATCTCTGACCGTGGAGTCAAAGCCATAAGAGAATAGCCAGGCCGGTGTAGCTCAGTGGTTGAGCATCGACCTATGAACCAAGAAGACATGGTTCGATTCCCGTCAGGTTGTGGGCTTGATCCCCAGTGAGGGACGTGCAGGAGGCAGCAGGTGATCAATGAGTCTCTCTCATCATTGACATTTCTATCTCTTTCTCATGATGCAAATGATTGAGATGGATTTTTTAAATCAAATACGAAGACTTAAAAATAAACCAAGCAGCTAGTTTAACACTGAATTGCACTATAGTTAAAAATACTGTATTATTATATACTTGGAAAGTTGCTAAGAGAGTAGATCTTTAATATTCTCACCATCCACAGAAAACGTGGCTTAAATTGTGAGTGTTGGGAGCATTTAACCTTATTGTGGGAATCATTTTGCAATATACACATGTATCAAACCATCGTGCTGTACACCTTAAACTTACGTATTGTTTGTTATATCTCAATTATACCTCAACAAAGCAGGCAAATATACTGAATTGAAAAAGTTGTCTAGTTTTATGTCATTTAGCATTTTCCCCCTTCAAAACGATTGTTTTTAAGTGTCATTGATTTGTTTCTCACCAGATTGACCAAACTTACATTCGCCGAAGTTGTTTATTTTTGCCCCGGATTCTGCTATTGTCCCTAACCCACCCGAGGTGCTCTGTAGATGGACTCTGGAGCCAAGTCGCTCCCCGGAGTGTCTGTGCTCCCCACCCCAGCTGTGAAGAGGAAAATTTCCCAGGGAGAGGGTGTGACAAGGCACCCAAAGTGATTAGTGTTTCTTTTTTTTTCTTTTTTTAAATATATTTATTGATTTTTTACAGAGAGGAAGGGAGAGAGATAGAGAGTTAGAAACATCGATGAGAGAGAAACATCGATCAGCTGCCTCCTGCACATCCCCAACTGGGGATGCGCCCGCAACCAAGGCACATGCCCCTGACTGGAATTGAACCTGAGACCCTTCAGTCTGCAGGCCGACGCTCCATCCACTGAGCCAAACCGGTTTCGGCAGTGATTAGTATTTCTTGCTTCAGAGACAGGTGTGACCCGGAGGGTGGCACCAGCCTCTTAGACCAAAGTCTTCCTGAATGGAGCGGGTGAAAACTTGTGCCTCCTGACTCAGCTGGAGGAGGGGCGGAGTCCCAGCCCAAGGCCCAGCGTTCCTTCCCAAATCTCGCCCCACGGAATGGGGTTGACCTCATGAATCACCTGAGGACAGAGAGGGCAGGGCAGGGGTGGGACTTCCCCAACATCACATACACCCCATGACTGCCCTCCACCCCGGGCTGCCTCTTGTGTGGCAAATATAGTACTTATTAAGCACCAGCTGTGTACAGGATGCCGTGGTGCTCCAACTTGTCTCAGTGCTCCTTGTCTCATGATGTGCTTTCTTTTTCTCCCCTTTTTGGGGGCTAATCTTCACCTGAGGATATTTTTTCCATTGGTTTTTAGAGAGAGTGGAAAGGAGAAGGAGAGACAGAGAGAAACGTCGACGTGAGAGAGTCATATCGATCGGTTGCCTCCTGCACGCACCCTGACCGGGGCCGGGGGAACCTACAACCTAGGTACATGCCCTTGACTGGATTCAAACCCAGGACCCTTCAGTCCACAGGCCAGCCCTCTAGCCACTGAGCCAAACGGCTAGGGCTCTCATGATGTGCTTTCTGTCCAGCTTGTCCAGTTTGCTCCCTTCTCCTGGGTCATTATCACTGGTCTTTCCACACTCCACTCACATCACTCTTCTGGGGAGCTTTCCCCGAGCTCTGTTTCCCAGGACACAGGCCCGTCAGTGTCTTTTCTGGAAAGTCTGGAGCACTGTGTGGGGGTCTTGGTCATAGCCCTCCTCACCCTGTGTGCTATGGAGGTCCGCTGTCCCCTGTTTGCTTCCCCGCTAGTCTCCGAGTCTTCACAGCTACAGGCCCAGTTTGCTTGATCTCTGTATCCCCAGCATGCTTCACAATTCCAGGCGCACAGCAGGAGCTATGTCTATTTTATTTATTTATTTTTATGTTTTATTGATTTTTTACAGAGAGGAAGGGAGAGGGATAGAGAGTTAGAAACATCGATGAGAGAGAAACATCGATCAGCTGCCTCCTGCACACCCCCAACTGGGGATGTATGTGCCCACAACCAAGGTATGTGCCCTTGACCGGAATCGAACCCGGGACCCTTGAGTCCGCAGGCCGACGCTCTATCCACTGAGCCAAACCGGTTAGGGCCTATGTTTATTTTTAATGTAAGTAGTGTCACCTCTATTAATTGCACACTTGCTAGGTGCCAGGCATGGTGCTATGTATATACCCTATGTGAGCTCATCGATCATTACGATAACTTTGTGAACTAGGTATTACCACCCCCATTTTGCAGAGGAGAAAACTGAGGCTCAGAATGCTTAAAGTACACTGCTCAAGGTCATAGCACCAGCGAGTGACAGAGCTTGGAGTCAGGTCTCTTAGACTCCAAAACTCAGTGCAGTAAATTAGTAATGAAAAAAAAATATCAGTGCGTAAAAGGCACCATGCTTGGCCTGTGAGAAACATTCAGACAAATCAGTATGTATTCTGCTTTTAAAAAGGTTTGCATCCTGCTAGGAGAGAAAACAGGTACGTGAATACCTAAGGTCTAAGGTGATCCACCTCCCATAGAGTTGAAAGGAGGAAGCAATTACTTCTATTGAAAGTAGAACCCTATCCAGGTTGCCTCAGTGGATGCAGTGTTGGCCCGCAGACTGAAGGGTCCAGGGTTTGATTCCGGTCAAGGGCACGTACCTTGGTTGCAAGCTTGATCCCTGGCCCTGGTTGGGGCATGTGTGGGAGGCAGCCTGGTTGGGGCATGTGTGGGTGGCAACCAATGGATGTGTCTCTCTCACATCGATATTCCTCTCTGTCTCTCCCTCTCCCTTCCACTCTCTCTGAAAATCAAAAGAAATATATCCTCGGGTGAGGATTAACAAAAGAATAACAAAATAAAATCAATAAATTTAAAAAAAGAAAGCAATGGGGAGAATTGGAGAGGCTTCGCAGGGAGAGAGGGAGACTCCGTGGGCTCTAGACACTGGCTGAGGGTGAAATGGGGGCGAGTATCAAGGAGGCAGTGTTGGGGCAGAAGGCCTGGGCTCTGGTGCCAGCTGAGCCACACAGCCTCACTGGGCCTCCGTGGCCCCTTTGTGAAAGGTGGGAGAGACGTTACGTCATCTCCAGTGGCCTTTCCAGGGCTCACATTCAAGCCATGTAATTTCCAGGTCTTTGCAAGAAGCTCAGAGAGCTGGGACCGTGGTGGGCAGATTTGAAATAGCAGCCCAGGTGGCTTCCTGGAGGCGGTGAGCTGGCTTTCCCAAGATGTCAGCACTGGGCTCCTGGGTGGGGTGGCTGAGGAGCTGTGATGGCTTTGTTACATGTGTGTAATCAGGGAGCTGTGATAACAGCATTCGATACTCTGCTCCCTTAAGCATTTTTTTTTTGCAGTGGGGGCATGTTGGCATGACCCAGGTTATCGCCTAAATGATGTACCTTCGGAAAGGGGAGTGTGTGGTTTATTGGCCTCTGAAAGTACCAGACTTATGGTGCGATAAGGCTCAGTTATGGGCCTTGCTAAAGGTCGCGGAGAAAGGGCCGAGCCAGCGGAGCACGCTGGAATCTCCTTTCCATCCCTCCGCCCACAGGCTGTCAAGACTTGGGCCCCGGTCAGAACCTGGGTCTGGCACAGCTGGAACTGTGGGAAGAGGGGTCACGGCACGATGCCGGGACCCCGGAAAGGATGAAGGAGGCCGATGGGCTGAGAGACCAGGGCGGTGCAGGAGGAGGCGTGTGGCTAGAGCTCACGGTTTCACAGAGAAGCAGCAGGTCACAGAGGGGAAAGGATTTGTCAGGGTGACGCTGTGAGGCAGGGGTGGAGCAGGACCTGGAAGCCTGCATTTGGAGTTCCCTCCTAGCGTATTTTTTCTCCCAGGACACTCTCTCTGGGCACATCCCCCGCCCCCCTTTTCTTTCCAACTTTATTTAGGTATAAGTGACAAATAAAATTGTATATATTTAAAGTGTACAATGTGATGATTTGGTATACGTATAATTTGTGGACACATACTTTTAAAAAAATTTAATGTATTTTTATTGATTTCAGAGAGGAAGGGAGAAGGAGAGAGAGAGAAACATCAATAATGAGAGAGAATCATTGATCGGCTGCCTCCTGCACGCCCCCTACTGGGGATTGAGCCCACAAGGGGGCAGGTGCCTCCACTGGGAATCGAACTGTGACCTCCTGGTTCATAGGTCAACACTTAACCACTGAGCCACACCAGTCAGACAGAAGATCATTCTTTGGCTGAGTTTCTGCCTTATTGCTTCATCTTAACATTTTTGGTGACTCAGCAGGGACAAGGTCTGTTTGAAATTGTGTAGGAGAAGAAAGCTCTCTCTGGGGAAGCCAGTTCTGTGGTTCATTTCTCTTTACATTTGCAAACATTGGGTGTGTCATCAAGTCCATTTCCTTCACTGTCCTTTAAGCCTTACAGATAATAGAGCCAAACAGGAGCCTGAAGACATGGATTTCGTCCCTAACTCTCCCACCAGCGACCTGGGTGACCTTGACCCAGGTCCGTCCATTCTCTGGGCCTCAGTTTCTCACTGGTAAGCTGTAAGGTCTTTTTCCATTAGACTGTGTTCTCCCACATCTTTGCACCTTTCTCCTACAGTACCCAGAGCAGTGCCAGGCATGTCTAGGACACTCAGGTGACATTTGCTGAGTCAGTGAATACATCATGGAGTCAAGTTTGAAGATCTCTGAGGTCCCTGCTTGCTTGGCTATTCAGTGATCCTAGTGTAGTATTTATTTTCTTTCTCTCTCTCCATCCCTTCCTCCTCCTATCTGTTGATCTTGTAAATAATACATTCTCATGGTTCATAAAGTACACATGCATATATAGAGAAAGCTCCCCTGTCTTCCAAATTTTCTCCCTGAAGGCAATCAGCTTTGCCAGTTTCTTGTATATCCAAGAGATATATTTTTTTCCCAAGAGATATTTTTAATGCACATGTAGGCAAATATGTACCTATATTCTTCCCCCATCTCCTGATAGTTTACATTAGTTTTAGCATACTATATGTCGTTTTGCACACTTTGCTTTTTTAACCTAACAAAATACCTTTGAGACCAACCCATATCAATATGCTAGAGCTTTCATTTCTTTATGGCTGCACGTATTATTCCTTTAGTTGGATAAACTGTGACATGTGTAACAGGTCCTTTATGGATGGGCATTTAGGTTGCCCCTAATCTTTTGCCATTATACATACTGCGGCAATAAATAACTTGGAACAAAGGTCGTTTTTGTCCTTACGTAAGCCTATCTGGAGCACAAATTCTAAAATTGTTGGGTCAAAGGGTGTGTATATGTTTAACTTTTTAGTGGACTTTATTTTAGGTGTCTGTTCTTATGTGTATGTGCCATTTGTGTCTCCTTTTACACGAACTATTTATTTTTATTTTTTCTATCGGGGTTGGTTATGGATGGTGAGACTCTGGCGGAGAAAATCCTGTGGGCTGATTCAGAGCCGAGTTCAGTATCCTCAGAACCTCCGCTCCGTGCTTCTCACTTACTCATGCTCCTCTGGCCTTTGGAACCATTCACTGCCGGCAGCCGCTATGGCTCCAGGCCCTGAAATGTCAGGGACTCTGATTCTGCTGTTTTGACAGATGTTTTGTTTGTTGCGTACTTGACACTGAATGTGGTTTCCCCAACATGATCGCTCTCTTCCATCCCAGGGTTTCTATCCAGGAAAGCCTCATCCTTCTTAGTCAGCGGCAGCTTACGGTGTCAGACATCATCCTTTCACGGACGCATGCCAACTGTGATCATGAAATAACACCGAGTTACTCATCCTTGTAAGGATTTTGAAGTTGCCTTTGATTCAATACTACTGTCAGTGTGAAGACCAACGTTGTTCCACTTGTCCAACACACGGTATATGCTTTCTCTTTTGTACCCGTCTCCTGCTCTGTGAGGGCAGGGCTCCAGCTCGGGGGTCCACATCCCGAGGTCTAGGTAATGTGATGATGATAAAGATAAAAGTTAACGTGTTATTGAGCACCGCATATGTGCTTGGCAGTGCACCAAAATGTTTTCCGTATGTTCTCTCATTTATGTTAGATATTATTTTTTTTTAAAAAAATATTTTTTAAAATTTATTTCAGAAAGGAAGAGAAAGGGAGAGAGAGAAATAGAAACATCAATGATGAGAGAGAATCATGGATCAGCTGTCTCCTGCATGCCCCCTACTGGGGATCGAGCCCACAACCCGGGCATGTGCCCTGACTGGGAATTGAACCGTGACCTCCTGGTTCATAGGTCGATGCTCGACCACTGAGCCACACAGGCTGGGCCATAGTTTTATTTTTTAATTTTTCACCTCAGTTGGTCCCTCCCTATACATTATGGACAGCCTCCCTCCATCCATACCTGCCCTTTCCCGGTACATCACTCACTCCCATCCTACCTGACTCACTCCTTCTCTTTCAGGGCCCTGCCCAAACTAGCGCTTTTCCAGGCCTTCCTCCAACCTCACCCATCCCCGGGTCAAAATCCTTGCTAGGAAGGAGCATTAGTGCTTCTCTTTCAAAACACAGATCCTAGTGCTGGTCTTACAGGTGTTTGTCTATGACGATGGTCGGGAAGCCCTGTGAGGGCAGGAACCCTGTGAGGGCAGGAACCCTGTGAGGGCAGGAACCCTATGAGGGCAGGAACCCTGTGAGGGCAGGAACCCTATGAGGGCAGGAACCCTGTGAGGGCAGGAACCCTATGAGTCTTGTTTACAGCCATAGCCTCAGAAGCGGCTCTTCTGGTGCAAGAGTGAATGAATGAATGAATGAATGATTGCACTTTCTGGTCTCCCCGGGCTACCATCCCTTTCCTTCTCTGGCCACCCATGTTCTGCTCTCCGAGACAGATCAACGGATGGTCCCGGTCCCTCCTTTGAGGTCCGTTAGCACTTCCAGTTCTCACTCCTGCTCACATTGTGGATTTGTTCATTTCCACAGACTTCCCTCTTGGAACTTGGCAGGGGCCTGCTGCCTGCAGCGTGGAGGGTTGGGGGGGGGGGGGGGAGTACCCAGGGCTGGATTTTTCCTGTGGATGGGCTTACTTCCCGATCAGACCAGAAGCTAGTTCCCTGAGGGCAGGGACTCTGCTTGGCACAGAGTTGGGTAGGAAAGCTTTGCTGAATGCGGGAACGAGTGGACACGGTGAAAGGTGAGGCACTCCAAGCTACGCAAGCATCCACGGTGGAGGAGCTTGGGAGGAGCTTGGAGAAGAGCCCCGGCGGCCAGGCTCCCTGGAAAGAGTTCCTGCTCCCCGCGGTCAGGCATCATGACGGGCCCTGCACATTGCCTCAGAGTTTACAGTCCTGGGGTGGTGGGTGGGGGAAATGGGGAAGTCACCGCCTCAGTAGGAAGATGGAGCGCTGATGAGGGAGGAGGGGATTGGGCCTCAGAGGCAGCAAGGGGCGAAGGGACAGGCTGCTGGCGTTTGGGCCCTGGGTGGTTGTCCGCTGGCAGCGGCCAGGGAGCCTGAGGCAGAACAGCGTCTGGGCAGGGTTTGTGTGGTCCTTCCCCTTCCTGTACCTCATCACCCCAGCAAGGCTCCCCCCACCCCCACCCAAAAGGGGCTGCTCTGTGGCCCCAGCACCAGCCCCTGAGAGCATCCCCCAACCATCTTCTGAACTGGGCCTGCCCTGGCCTGGGCCGAGGGGCCACATTTATCACCGGCTCAACGTGTGATCGTGGGCGACTCTTGCCTCCTCTCTCTGCTGTCTCTGTTCCCAGCCCTGACTTTCGGCTCAGATGTGTGTTTGCAGATGCATTGAGACCCCAGGAAGGGTCAGGGTTTGGTGAACTCCTTGGAGACGATTCTCTAGTGTTTTCCCTCCTGCCTGCCTGCGAAGGACCCCGAATCCTTATTGGGCAAAGTGCGGGGCAAGGAAATAGCTCCTGGTGGGATTCCCTCGCCTGGTCTCCGTTTCTTCCTCCGCACAGCGGCGGGGAACAGTGCCCCTGGGGGCTGCAGACTGCGGAAGGGGAGTCAGAAATGTGGGTGGGTGGGCGGCCATCCAGCCGCCAAGAGAATGCAATTGTGCGGAACTTTTATCAGCAGCGCTCACCAACTTCCCATCCTCCCCCGCAGGCTCCACACGGAGGCCAGGAACTTGGCTGATTCCTGGGCACAGCCAGTCCTGCACCCATTTGGCATGTGGAGCAGCAGCCAGGTCCACAGAGGACGTGGAACCGGTCTCAGGGCAGGTGCCAGGTGCTCGGAAGCCCCTGGGCTCTTGGCCCCAGGCAGCCCGCTTCCTCCATGGAGCCGCTCCCGCTCAGCTGGGGAGGGGCCGGCCCGACGGCTGTCCAGGCGGCCTGGCCCCGTGCCCGCTGCGGGAGGGAGCACAGCGGGCCTTTGTGCCAGGCGGGCACCACCCCCTGGCCCGCCCCTCCCCGCTGGCAGGTAAGCCCTTACCTGCCGGCCCGCAGCCGACCCGCCAGCAGTTCCGCGTGCTCCTCGCTCCCAGCTCCGAGCCCAGGACCGCTCCCCGCTCTCTGCTCCCCGACGGCGGCGCAGCGCAGCACAGCGCAGGGGTCCCCGACGGACGCACCACCTCCCGGCTGCCCCGACCTCGCGGGCGCCCTCCTCCAGGGCTGATCATTAACCCGGAGGCCTTATAAGGACCCAGTGGCCTCGGAGGGAGGGACACCTGGTCGCCACCGCAGCCATGGCCAGTACTACCTGGAGCCCCATGACCGCCGTCACCGAGGCGCCCCTCGCGCCCCACGAGCGCATCCGCAATGCGGCTGACATCTCCGTCATCGTCATCTACTTCGTGGTGGTGATGGCTGTCGGGCTGTGGGTAGGTGGGGGCCCTGGGACGCTGATGGGGAGCGAGGGCCAGCGGGAGGGATGAGGCGGGGGCACTCGGAGGTGCAAGTGCCAGAGGGGAAGGAGGATGGCCTTAAGGGCGAGCGCGGCTTGGAAATGACTTGGAGGCGCCGAGGAGGAGGTCAGGGGGCACAGGGGGAGGTGAGGAGGGCTAGCGAGGATGAGCAGAGGGAGAGGGGTGCTGGCCAGCACGGAAGGTGGGCGCCTGGGGCCTGTGCGCATAGAAGGAGGGTGGGAGATGGGGGTCAGTGGTGTGAGGGGCAGGACAAGGCCAGCCTGTAGCTGCAGGGAGGGTCCCCAGGCTTGGGAGGAGGTGACTGTTGTCCTGCCTCTTAGTCATCCAGTTCCGATGGGAAAGAAACTGTAGCCGGGGCAGGACACAGCCTCTGCCGCTGCAGGTGTGTGTGCGCGAGGGGAGGGTTGGCTGGTGTCCCCTCCTGGGATAGGCTCACCTGAAGGCCTGGTGCCCTGGGATCCCAGGGGCTGGAGTGAGTGAGAGTTGGGAAAGCTGGTGAGGAAGAGGAGGAGGAGGAGGAGGGGAGGGGGGAGGAGGAGGAGGACACCGCGGACAGAGGGTAGCCGGCACCTGCACCGGGAAGAGGGAAGGAAACCCGGTGGCTCCCCTTCGGGACTGTGGGGACACACCAAACCAGAGGAACTTGTTCTTAGCAGCTGGGAATATGGAAATTCCACTTGTGACGGAGTCTGGCACACCCAGACAAGGAGGTGTTCTTAAATGTGCAGAAATCGCAGCCACTCGCAAAGGTGTTCGTGGTGGGTGGCAGGCCAGGGGGAGAGGAGGGTGGACATTAACCCTGTCATGGCCACAGGGTTTTTGTGTGTGTGGTGTGTGTTTTGGATGAAAGGGAGATTTCTTTTTAAAAGGAACCGTAGAAAGCAGAGGTGACTCAAAGCCTCCCCAGGTGTCACAAGGGGTTGGTGTGGCTGACTGTTCCTCCAAACCCTCAGCCTCTCTGGAGTGTGCCACCAGCGCCGGGATTCTCGGGTTTAGTCACGGCTTTGACATGGTTTCGGACACGTGACCTTGGGTAGCCCGCCTCAGCCCCAGCTTACTTCCCTGTAAAACGGACACACTCTTACCTATCCGTCTGCCTCCCCCAGGTGGTTGTGAAGATCGGCAGAGAGGAATCTGAAAGCTCAGTACGGGTGCTAGACATCTTTAAAAATACTGTTATTATTTGCCCTCGAGGGCCTATGTCCCAGGTCCTGAATGACTTTTGTTCTCTTTTTTTAAAAAATACATTTTATTGATTTTTTTACAGAGAGGAAGGGAGAGAGATAGAGAGCTAGAAACATCGATGAGAGAGAAACATCGATCAGCTGCCTCCTGCACATCTGCCACTGGGGATGTGCCCGCAACCCAGGTGTACATGCCCTTGACCGGAATCGAACCTGGGACCCTTCAGTCCGCAGGCCGACGCTCCATCCACCGAGCCAAACCGGTTTCGGCGACTTTTGTTTTCTTAAGTAAAATGGACACAAGTGGGTAGCTGGGTAGGACAACTTGACCAAAAAAAAAAAAAAAAGGCCAGGAGACAGGGGGGCAGGCATGTGAGTCCCCACTTCACAGAAGAGGAAACTGAAGCCCCACGTGGTTGTGATTGGTCCGAGGTTGCAGTGCAGGGAACTGTTCCTGGAACCCGGGCCTCTTTTCCACGGGACCAGGTACTTCACTACCTGGCCTGCCTTCCTCTCCCTGCCCCTCCTCAGCTTAGAAGCGCTGGAGCCAGGAGGAGGGCCCATCATTTGCTAGCTGCCTCGTACTGCCCGTTTCCCAGGCAATCACCGACAATCTCGTTCCCTTGAGCAATCTCATTTAGCCCCGCCAGTCCTGACGATGATGCTGTTTGCACTTCTCACAAATCTGCCATTCAGGGTCACTTGTCCTGCTAAACGCTGTTTAATGAGCCCGACAGGACTTGTCCACGTTCACTCTCCCCCCATCAGCCAGTGCCTCCGGACCCTGGTCACTGAACGTGCTGGATTCCTTCCCGTTGACATTCCTCTTGTTTTCTCTTGGAGCATCAAGAGTGGCTTGGTTCAGGCACAGGCGTCCTGACTCCTGTACGATCCCTGAGCTGCAGAGACAGAGCGAGCCAGCTCCTCTGTGCTTCCTCACCGTAGAAAAGACACGACTACTGTCCCCCTGTCACCATCCCACCTCTTCCAACATTATTTCGTCCTGTTTTATCCTCTTTCAACGCTGCTTCGTCCAATCATATTGGGGCGTGAGCTTATTCTTCAGTGTCCAGTTGACCCTTGAACAACACATGTGTGAACTCTGTGGGTCCGATTTTACGTAAATTTTTTTTTCAATAAATATTTGCTCGACCCTCTGTATCCTGGGGTTTCACATCGTGAATTCAACCAACCGCAGATAGGACACTATATTCTTCTTTTTCCCCCATTTTAAAATATATTTTTTATTGTTGATAGTATTATAGATATCTCTCATTTCCCCCGCTTCTCCCCCTTCCTCCCAGCCCCTACCCACCCCCAAGTCTTCATTACCCTATTGCCCGTGTCCATGGGCTGTGCATATAAGCGTATAAGTTCCTTGGTTTATCTCTTCTCGTCCCCGCAACCCCACATGGAGGCTTGTTACTCTGTTCCCTGCTTCGGGTCTTATTTTGTTGGTCGATTCATTTTGTTCATTACATTCCACAAATAAGTGAGATCATGTGATATTTGTCTTTCTCAGTTTGGCTTTAGAAAACTGTTTTCAATCCTCGGTTGGGAATTCACAAATACAAAGGGGCTGACTGTACACATGGTTCTACACCATTTTGTATAAGGGACTTGGACACCTGTGGATTTGGTACCCACGGGGGTCCTGGGGCCAATCCGTGGATCCCGAGGGGCCACTGTAGTTAAGTGTTTGAGGAGCCAAAAGTTATACGTGGATTTTCAATTTTGTGGGGGTCAGCACCTCTAACCCCCATGTTGCTCACGAATCAACTATATATTCCAATTTGCTTCTTGGGAGATTTTGTATCCTTTTAGGCCCAAGCTCTTAACTTATTCTTTCTGGAAGATTTCATTAAGCTGTCCTCAAACCCTTTAAGCCTAGGGTTGTTCCCTATGGCCCATGGGCCACATCTGGCTCAGAGCCTGTTTTGTGTGGCTCACAAGTTAAGAATGGTCTTTACACTTTTAAGCGGGTATAAAATACAAAACACAACAAGGAGGATGTGTGATGGAAATCATATGTTTCCCACAAAACCCATGTACTATCTGACCCTTTTTATGAGCAGAAAACATGTGCTGACCCCTGGCTTATGGGATCGTTTGCACGAATGGCATCATTGGGTGCCTGAGTAGCAATGGGCCCTGGGGGAGCCCGGCATTTTCATTTCACAGATGAGGGTCAGAGAGGGTGACCAGGAGTCGCTCAGATGCACGAGTATCAGAGCGGGGATTAGAACTCAGGTCTTAAGATTCCCAAGGCAATGCTCTCTGCATGACCTGGCCTTTCCCCCTTCCTAAGATCCTTTTTTTTTTCCTTCTGGGAATATCCTCTCCAGGGCTCTTACCACCGCGTGCATTGCTGTGGCAGTGTCCTCGGGATGCTGATTTCCTTCTTTCCTCACATATTTTCACAAAGCGAGGGCCTGCGTTTATCTTCATCCTACGCTTGAGTCTCCCCCCTAAACGGCTTGACAAAGTCATCTTGACAGGTTGCCAACGCCTCATTAGAATACTTGCAGCAAAACTCTCCCCGGTGCCACCAGCTCCATCTCCGGCTTCTCTGACAGCAAGGACGTTCTTCCTTGTTCTGAGCTCAGATCCCATGTCCCGGGGCGTCTTCCGTTGGGTCTGGTTGTGCCTGGTCGGGCCACTGAGTGAATCTGTCCCACTTCACGTATCAGAAGGCCACAGGCCCCACCCGAGTCTTCTCTTCTCCGGGCCCAGCATCCCTGGTTTTTTAAGCTTTGGAGGTCTGAAGCGCCTTCCTTTTGCTCAATGATGTTTTTATTCCATTGAGAAAAAAGCATGTGGGTCAGCAATTGTGCTTCTTTGGCTCCCGCGGCTTGCCGTAGTGAGATCTTTCTCTTCTAGGGGCGAGTACACAGGTCAATTGATTGCCGTGGTTTACAGAGTGGGGTCTGGAATATTCGAGCTTGCTGTTGAGCATCCTGTGCTCATGGAGACGGTGTCTTCCTATTCGTAGGGAGTGACCAGCGGGGAGAAGGGAGGCAGGGGACATGAGCTACTATGCATGTGCCAAGAAACACCTACCAAATGCCGCTGCTGACTGCAGAACATCTGTGTGTGTGTGTGTGTGTGTGTGTGTGTGTGTGTGTGTGTGTTGGAGAGAGGGGAGGAGTGGAACCTGAGGGAACCGAGAATCCCATTCATTTAACTTTTACTGACCATGCATCATGCACAAGGCATTAAGCGCTATGGAGGGTCATCATTTGTAAAATGATGACCACAATCAAGCTAATGAACACATCCATCCCCTCACGTGGTTACAGTATTTTTATGTGGCGAGAGCACTTAGAATGTACTCGCTTAGCAAATTTAACGATGCCATGCAGTATTATGAACTATAGTCACCATGATGTACATGAGCTCTCAGAACTTAATCATCTTATAACTGAGACTCTGTGCCTTTGACCAACATCTCTCCATTTCCCCCACGCCCCAGTCTTTTATGTAATACTAAGTACAAACTGTGCATTCTTATAACTTCTTTTCTTCCCTCCTTCCCTCTTCCCTCTCTCCCCCTCCCTCCCTCCCTTCCTCCTCCTTCTTCTCTTCTTCCTCTTCCTCCCCCTTTCCCCTTCCCCATCCCTTTCCCTTTCTCCTCTCCCTCCTTCTCCTCCTCCTCCTTCTTCTTCTTCTTCTTCTTCTTCTTCTTCTTCTTCTTCTTCTTCTTCTTCTTCTTCTTCTTCTTTCTCTCTCTCTCTCTCTCTCTCTCTCTCTCTCTCTCTCTCTCTCTCTCCCCCGCCCACTGTTATTGAGGTAGAATTCACATACCAAATGGTGCTTTTAAAACATGACACTTCATCATGCACCTTCAGTATGTTTGTAAAACGGCCATAAACATGTCCGTGTCCCCTTATCTAACGGAAACAAACAGACCCAGGTGGAATGGGTTGCTCGAAGCCACACCATAAGCTCACTGCAGAGTTAGCACCAGGGCAAGCTGAGCCTCAGTGTCCTTGTCTGTCAAATGTAAGTCCTTCCCTCCTTCGTCTGAGTATACTGGAGCCCCAGGGGGCGAGGAATGTGGAAGTATTTCAGAAAGTGAAGTGGGTAGAAGAAAGTGCGAGCTTATGGGGAGGTGTGTCCTTTTGGCTGGCAAGGTCACTCTGTTCTAGTTTTCTATTAAACTTTTGACCTTTTCCTCCTCAGGCTATGTTTTCTACTAATCGTGGGACCGTTGGAGGCTTCTTCCTGGCAGGACGAAGTATGGTGTGGTGGCCGGTAAGTTTTCTCTGAAATACTCTTCGCTTAACTGCGATATTCCCTGTAGGAGGCCGTATTCTCCTTGGGTTGGGGTGTCGGTCATTCCTCCTTCCCGGTCATTCCTCCTTCCCGCCTTAGACCCCTGATAATGGGTGTCTGGCTCACCCTCACTCCCTTGCAGTGCCCGACCCAGAATCGAACCGTGACCTTCTGGTTCATAGGTCGACGCTCAACCACTGAGCTACACTGGCCTGGATGGCTATTTAAATTGAAATTACAATGAGATAAAATTAAACATTTTTTCCCTAAATCACACTTGCCATATTTCAAGTGCTTAATAGGTGCGTGTGGATAGAGGCTGATTTCCGTGGTGGGTCCCTCATGGATGGTCTATCCCTGACCACAGCGGACAGCGCAGATCTAGAATACCTCCATCGTGGTAGAAAGTTCTATTGACAGAGGCACTCTACATGTGTCAGAGCCAAGGCTGGCATGAAATCCTGGAGGGCTGGAGGTTTGCTGAGTTAGATAGCTAAAGAGAACCTTGAAGTTTACTTTAATTATTTTGAAAACAGCATACCCCCACCCCATCAAATTCTTCAGTGTCCTCCCTGCAGTAAACCTGCCAAGTGCTCATCCAGTCCCCCTTTTCTCCTCCTGACCCCCTCCCCCCATAATGACAGAATTATTGGGGATAAGATCTTAGCTTCCAATCTCTTGGGGGAAGCCAATGAGGGGGAAGCATGGGGCAGAACCCCTTTAGGAGACGGGCATTTTGGGCTAGGCCTGGGGCCACCCCACACCTTCACCGGCAATGATGACTTCCCGATAGTGCCCAGGAGTGGGTCTGGGCTGAGAGTTGTTTGGTAAGAGGAATGAGCCTCACCCAAGGCAGGCAGGGTTCAAGGGTTCTTGTGGGGTTTCCTGTGAATGGTGTTTTCCTTACTCATGTCTCAGTATCAAGTGATTCTAACCAACGGAGAAACGTTGCGTCATTCTTTTTGTGTGCAGAAGTCACTGCTTCCTTGATGAGGCTGAAATTCAACTTTTCTTCTCCCAACGATAATTTGCATCTACGTAAGGGGTCAGGAGGTGGCATTCATGGTTTCTAAACCTGCCCATGTATCGGAATCACTTGGGTGTGTTTTCTAAAGATGAAGATCCCTGGGCTGCATCCCAGACCTACTCAGGAAAAAACACAGCTTACAAGATAGTCCTAGGTATCTGCACTTTTTTAAAGCATCCTAGATGCTTTTGATGACCAGGCAGGTTTGACAATCACTTGTTTGGGTAGATTCTTCTCTATCTGGTCAGACTTACTGAAAACATCACCATCTGTTAGGAATGCTGGGAAGGGAGATTCTTAAATGGGGAAGCCGTGACCTCTAAGTCTCTCCCAACTCTAGAATTTTCTAGAATATTTTAGAAAGTAGAGCGACATGGGCTTTGAAGTCAGCAAATCTGACCTGCCACATTTACTAGTGGTGCGACTTGGGCAAGTTGCTGAATTTCCCTGAGATTCCATTTCTACTTCTAGAAAAGAGGAGAATAATGCCCTGGCTGGTATGGCTCAGTTGGTTGAGCATTGTCCTGTGCACTGAAAAGTTGCCGGTTCAATTCCCAGTCCAGGCACATACCTGGGCTGCGGGTTTGATCCCCAGTGGGTGTGCATGGGGGAGGCAGCCCTCTCACATTGATGTTTCTCTCTCTCCTTCTCTCTCTCAAAATTAAAAAAAATATTAAAAAAGGTTCTTATCAGGATTAAATGAGACCTTGCATGTACATCATTCAGCACTGTGCTTGGCAAGTGCTCAATAAATGGGATCAGTAGGATATGGAAGAAAGGCCCTCAGTGGGACACTTTGCCCCCTTCATCTGCTTTGCCCCCTACTATGTGCTAGAGGAAGAGTTAGCAACCAGAGGAGCATTGGAAAGAGAATCCTTGGGGAATTTTAGGAAGGAAGGACCTGAGTTGACCTTGGGTTGATACATCCCAGGCCTGGAAGGCTTGGGTCGTCAGCCATGAAAAAAGGCAGGAGGAAATCATAGATCCTAAAATCTGAAAAGAGATTGGACAGAGGATAGGCCAGTTGGGGAGCTTTGGGGACTTTGAAAGGAGCGGTTGTGACCTGCAACAGGTGAAGATCCAGGAGCTCTGGGTAAAGACCCTGTTCCTAAAACACGGAGAAGGCCCAGAGAGAGAAATGGCTGGCGCCTTGGCCTGGGCAATTGGAGACAATTGGAGAGGAGGAGCAAGACCTCCAGGGCTGGGTTACTGCAGGAGTCAGCTTACACAGGGAGCCAGGCAGGCAGGCCCACAGTAGCCTGAGTCACACATGAGGCTAGCCAAGCCAACCGAGTAACATGAAACCACGAAGCTATACCTGTCATCGCTGTGGGCTGGTTTGCGGTCCAGGATTCCCTCGTTGATGGCACCTTTAACAAACAGCTGCCTGTGAGCTGTGTTGTATCGATTATTTGGAGATGTGAGAGAGGTGAAAGCAGAGTGCGAGCTTGGAAGGGGAAATTCCCCCGTCCTTGGCTAGTGGTGCCAGAAATTACAGGGCCCCAGGGACACAAGCCAATGGAGGACTCTTGTTTTGGAGGAGATTTGGTTATACATACCAGAGGCAGCTCCGCGGGAGCGGCGGGTGCAATGGGGTTGAGCCAACCTTGCCACACCCCCTTCAACACATAAGGAAGCTCTCCAAAGGGAGTGGGGACCTCGCAGGAACCAAAGGACGTGGCTTGTCCCGGCTTTGTGATGTCAGGCAAGTCATTAGCCACTCTGAACCTCAGGGGGTCTCCTCTCCAGGGGGAGACAGTCAGATTGAGGGTCTCAAAAGAATAAGACAGTGCTGTATCAAGCGAAGGATGAAGATAAACGCAGGCCCTTGCTCAGTGCAATTATTCCTCTCCCAGGAATAAAATTCTAAGACTCCACACCACAGAGGAGGGGACGAGCACGAGGGAAATGGGTGTGGGCAGGCTGGCCAGTCCATCACCAGGGAGGGTCTTGAAAACGGAATGCCCGTGTCTCCCAATAGCCCAGTTTCTTTCCTTCTTTTATTGTTAGACAGTCGTCATAGAGGAGTGTATCAAATGGTCTCGGGTAGGAATGGAAAACTTTCTCTGTAAAGGGCCCGGCTGTAACTATTTTTGGAGGCCGTGTGATTTCTATCACAACGACTCAACTCTGCTGCTAGCCTGAAAGCAGCCATCTTAATACATAAATGGACAGCAGGGCCATGTTCAAATAAGACTTTATTTACAAAAACAGGTAGAGGGCTAGGTTTGGCCCGTAGACCCTCATTCGTTGACCCCTTGCTCAGTCCTGGGCTCTGGAGTCATGCTCGTTGGGTTCGAATCCAGCCTCTGCCGTTTAACTAGCTGTGTGATCCTGGTGAGCTGCTAAACATCTCTGTGCCTTACATTGGTCATCTCTGCAACAGGGATACTAGTGCCTACTTGAAGTTGTGAGGATGCATGCACAGTCTCAGAACAGTGCCTGGCACACAGCAGACTCTCTGGTTTAGCTCTTGTCTTTGAAGGACTGTCACATCACCTATCTGATTGAATCCAGCAAGAATGATGATTAACCCCAGGGGTGACCCAAGTTCACACACGGTTAACGCCAGAGCTAGGGCTCTCTCTGTTCTTCTGGTTATTCAGGCCCCTTTCTCCTTATCCTTTGAGATGGAGATCTATGAGACCAATAGGTATGGTCTAAAGCAGGGGTCCTCAAACTTTTTAATCAGGGGGCCAGTTCACTGTCCCTCAGACCGTTGGAGGGCCGGACTATAGTTTTAAAAAAAACTATGAACAAATTCCTATGCACACTGCACATATCTTATTTTGAAGTAAAAAAACAAAACAAAACGGGAACAAATACAATATTTGTATTTGCATGTGGCCCGCGGGCCGTAGTTTGAGGAACCCTGGTCTAAAGCTTTGTCTGAAAACCAAGAAATTCTTTCATTTCGGGCTGACCAGAGACCCCGATGGAAGTTTTCTCTGAGGAAAGAGGACAACCTCTCACGCTTCTCAAACTCTCTTGAGTAACATGCATCTCATTGTAGCTGTAAGTCTCTAACATCTAATGATCGCATCAAAGTTCAGCCACATCAGATGCTACCAGAGTGGCCACCGGCCGTCCTGGAAGAGCCTAGCAGGCCTGAGAACTCGGTGGGAACTCACAGAGGAGAGAGGAAGAATGGGAATGAGGCAAATGGTCATAGAAGAGGCAGTGAGCTCACTGTGGAGCCAGGCTCAGGAAGGCATAAGGCAGACAAGTACTTGGCCTTCATGAGCCTGGGTGGAGGTGCGTGCCAAGCCCTGGTGGCCCTCTCTTCTGGCTTTGCTTGCTTTCCATTTGCAGGTAGCTGTGTATGCATTCCTTTACCCCAGGGCTGAGCCTGTGTTTCTCTCTCTTTCTCTCTCTAAAAATATTTTTATTGATCTCAGAGAGGAAGGGAGAGGGAGAGAGAGAGAGAGACAGAAACTTCATCGATGAGAGAGAATCATTGATCGGCTGCCTCCCGCACACCCCCCCACTGGGGATGGAGCCAGCAACCCTGTTAGGAACAGAATGGTCAGAGGCCTGAGGTGAAAAGGAGTTTGGGATACTGGAGGAACTGAAAGGGGCCAGTGTGGGGGAGAGACCATGCGTATGGATTAGGGGCCTCAAGTTCTTGATGACTGCAAAGGTGAGCTCATCTGAATTGATAAGAAGGATGGTCTCCCACCTCCTTGACCTGTAATGCCAACAGAAACCCTTATCTGCCTTTTGTGAAAATAACCTGTGGGAAAATACCACTATGGCCGTGGTTTCCTGATTTCTTGCCTCTTTGGTTCTTGGAGCAAGGAGAGATGTTGGTGAAGATAATGAGTGAAAGGTACCCATTGTCCATGGGGGGCCAGGGAGGGATGGGAGCTGATGTAGAGTAAACAGAGATTATGATGTGTCTGGAACAGGGCCTGTGTCTAAATATTTACCCGAATCCCAGAAATAAAATAGTGGACAAGCCTCACCTTCTCCTCTGTCCCAAGCCAGGAAGTGTGATTCTGTGAGAGATGGCGGACATGGCAGACATGCAGGCAGGCATGTGCTGCTCCTGAGTTTACAGTGAGAGCGTTAGAGTGTCTGACTCTACGGTGCCCTTCGTAGAAGTCAAGAGGAGGATGCCTGGGGAAGGGTGAACGTCGACATGGTCCTTTGGCCTCCCCTTCTGTCCCTTGGCTGTCGGTCACGTTGGCCTGTAAGACCTTGTGGAAATCATGCCATTGCTCTGGCCCCCAGCTTCCTCATATGTAAAATTAAGATGAGAATAATACCTACCTCCAGGCTGTTGTGTGATTGAAATAAGATAACGTGAAGGAAGTGCCTGGCCCCACACTTGGCTTACAGGAGGCTCTGTTAGAGTTAGCCACCCTCTTTCCCTTTCTTAAAAGGGAAGGCAGAAGCTGGGAACAGAAACCATCTCTAGAGCTCTGGCCATTCTGGCTATTACATGGTCCACGAACAAAGAAAGCAGTTCCCTGAAATCAGCGGAGTGCATTTGCCATTAGAACTGTGAAGGTCTTGCTCCCTCCAAGAGAAAATGACCATTCTGACCCCTTCAGGAAATCCAGGGAGCTCCATGAAAACAGGGGCTGTGTCAAAGCATCAAGAATATTTCTTCAGCATCACATACATATGTGGGGCAAAAGTTTCTTATTTTATCAATTCATTTCAGCCTGGGACTATCCGTTTGAGGTTGGTTAAGAAGGATTCTCATCCTGGGTTTTCAGTGAAGGAAACTGAGGCACAAGGCAGTGGGGTGATTGGTTCACGGTCACATGATTTGCTCTGGTAGAATCAAGATGAGAACCAGGTCAGAAGGGAAGAAGAGGGGGTCCACACCATTACTTGTGTTTTCAAGTGTGATACAGGGCGCTCTTATCAAATCCATTGGCAGCCTCTGATGCTAGGAAGGCACACACACATGTTGTTCGTTGACGGAGGCAATTATTATTATTTTTTACTTTAAATAATTTTTATTTTTCAGTTACAGTTGACATAAAATATTACATTAGTTTCAGGTGTACAATCCAGTGATTAGACATTATACAGCTTACTAAGTGGTCATCCGATAAATCTTGCACCATTTGATATCATCCATAGTTATTACAATATTATTGACTATATTCCTTATGCTGTACTTTACATCCTGTAACTACCAATTTGAACTTCTTAATCCCGTCACCTTTTCCACTCATTCCCCCAACTTCCTGCCCATCTGGCAATTGTCAAAATGTTCTCTGTATCTATGAGTCTGCTTCTGTTCTGTTTGTTCATTTATTTTGTTTTTTAGATTCAGTTGTTGATAGAAATGTATTTATTGCCATTTTATTATTAATATTTGTAATCTTTTTCTTCTTCAAGAAGACCCTTCAACATTTCATGTATTACTGGTTTGGTTGAACTTTTTCTTGTGTGGGAAAAGTCTTTATATGTCTTTCAATTCTAAATGAAGCTTTGCTGGGTAGAGTAATCATGGTTGTAGGTCCTTGCTTTTCATCACTTTGAATATTTCAGTTAATGTATTCATTTCTGACTGCTTCTTTTTAATGTTTTCTAGTTCTGTCTTTTTAATCTTTACCAGAGGACATGTTTTTATTGATTTTAGAGAGAGAGAGATGGAGAGAGAGAGAAACATTGATGTGAGAGTGAATATCAATTGGTTGCCTCCCTCACATGCCCCGACTAGGGATTGAACCCACAACCTGGGTATGTGCCCTGACTGGGAATCGAACTTGTAACCTTCTGGTGTGAAGGCCATGCTCCAACCAATTGAGTCACACTGGCCAGGGCTTTCTAGCTCTGTTTTTCTGTTTCCTATCTTTTTGTTGAACTTCCCACTAAGTTCATCGACTCTTCTCCTAAATTCATTGAGTATCGTTATAACCAGTGTTTTGAACTCTGCCATCTAGTAGATTGCTTGTCTCCATTGTGTTGAGTTCTTTTTCTGGAGTTTTATTCTGTTCTTTCATTTGGGACACGTTTCTTGGTCTCCTCATTCTGGCAGCCTCCCTGTATTTGTTTCTATGTATTAGGTAGAGCTGCTGTGTCTCCTGGCCTTGCGAGAGTGGCCTTATGTAGTAGGTGTCCTGTAGGGCCAGTGGAACAACTGCTCTGTTCCTTGAGCTGGGCAATCCAGGTGGTTCCCCCCCCCCCCCCTCGCCCCCCGTGTGAGCTGGGTACATCCTCCTGTTGTAGTTAAGCCTTGATTGCTGTTGGTACATCAATGGGATTTACTCCCAAGGCTGAGTGACTACAAGGACTGGCTGCGCCCACCATGGAGGATCACCATGGAGGAGGACTTACTTCAGCGGGGCTTTGGTGGCTGCTGAGTCTGCCTCTTGAGTGTGTTGCTTGTAGAGGTGGTGGGGTGGTGCTTTATTGTGGACTGAATCTGTCCACATGGTGTGCTGGCCCTGGGGCCTCCTGGGAATTTCAGGCCAAGGTCAGCCAACGTGAGGTAGGCAATTCTTGACTCGTGGGCTAGTGGTTGAGTATACACATGCTGTTACTTTCCTGAGGGTATGGAAGTAAAAGTAAAATTAATGTGTAAACTTGAATTACTTTCTCCCTCTGGGCTATTGCTTTGTTTTCACTTGAAAATGAAAGGTTGACCTTAATCATTTCCAAGATAATTCTAACATAAGATGCCTGGGCTAAGATGTCTATTTTCTGTTTCCTGTCACACAAAACACAATTTTAATTAGCATTCAATGACATTTTCATGTCTTTTTCTATAAACCTCTCCCCCTGCAAAGAAACAGGTGACTTCCCTGCATGATTTATTCCCAGGTCTCAGGCTGTGTGAGTGACTCTGACACAGCTCTGGCATTGTTGCCCTTTCTTGTTAAAGATTTTAAAAAATTGTGTCCTGATAGGAAATGGAGGCAGTAAAATGTGGTTGTGAATTCCCTAAAGTCAAAGGCAAACGCAGTCTTTTCGCCTTTTGCGATGTGACATCATGTTATCCGCCGGTTACCACGCTATCAAACAACCCTGTTGGGTTTGGTGAGACTTGGCTCATCTTGCACAGCGACAGCAAAACCACCTGAATGCTTGCAATGCCTGAGCCCCACAGGGGATGAGAAAGGCTGGCAGAGAAGTTAGTCAGAAGCAAGGTCAAGCTGGGCAAATTTTAGATCCAATCTGCAATCCTGTGTTCAGAAGGAATGTGGGAGGAGATTACAGAGAAGAACACGCCACTGGGTGACTCCCTGGCTGGGGCATGATTCCCGGATGGGCACGAACGTGGGTGAGGAGTGGGCTCGGAGAGTGTTTTGGGAAATCAGGGTGATGAAAGCATTGTTAATGAGCTCCCGTCAGAGGGAGGGCAGTGTGCAGACCTGGCGTGGGAGAGCAGATGATAAAGCCATGGTGTCTATCTGTATTAGCTTGCATGCGCTGCCATAACAAAACATCACAGACTGGGTGGCCTAAACAACAGAAATGTATTTTTTTTTTCACAATTTGGAGGTTATTAATCCATGATCAAGGTGTTGTTAGGGTGGGTTTCTGGTGACACGTCTCTTTCTGGCTTGTAGATGCCTGCCTTCTCTCTCGGGACTCACCTGGCCTCGAAGAAAGCATCGATCTGTCCTATGAGATTAGAGACCCACCCTTATGACCCACTTTAACCTTAATTGCCCTCCTAAAGGCCCTATATCCAAATAGAGACACATTGGGGATTAGGGCTTCAACATATCCATCTTGGAGGAGCATAATTCAGACCAAAATAGTGTTCATTGCAGTTCTTGTAAATGGCCTTTGAGGGTGAAATGATTGTCCCCTTGGAGGGGAGGACGGAACTGATGGAGGGCCAGCTGATTGTCAGTCATGACTGATTCGTGACTTTATTTGGCTCCTGTACAACCCTGTCATGAGAGAAGATTGAAGCTCAGAGTTGTTAGGATCACCCAGGTAGTAAGAGGTCAAGAAAGCATTCAAACTCTAATTTATAAGCTCATGCTACCATCTCAGGGAGGGGACTTCCACTGAAACCTTGCTGAATTCCTAGGGACTATGTCTTTAAACTTGGAGTTGCCAAGAAGCCTGCTTGGCAGGTCCATTTGGGGGCCTGGGGAGGGTCTCCGAATAGGGAAGAGACGTGATCAGAGTTGTGCTTTGGGGAGGTAACTGGCCATGTGTGGGCGTGTGGGTGTGGGTGACTGGTGATCATCTAGAACCTGTTGCCACGACACTGTTGAGAGATAATGACAGCCAGCAAGGGCGATATAAAAAGTGCAGATTCCCATGACATTGTGAGGTCAGAGTCAGGCTTTGGTAAATGATTGAGTGCAGGCCATGGGCAAAGGGAGGGAGTCCAGGAAGAGGCCAAGGAGAGCAACTGGGAGGACAACAGCACCCCTGATGGAAATGAAATGAGTTTGGGGGTACCCAATCCATCGGGTACCCCCAAAGCTCTCCCGGGCCCCATTCCATCAGGTGGTGAGGAGGTACCTCAAGGAAGCCTGTAACTGCTTAGAGTCGTGCACCCCTTTGGGGGATGTTGGAGAGGATTCTTGAACTTAAGGTTAATCTATGCAGTTAATCATTACTGGTAATTATGCACTTAATAGTACATTAGGCTTAATAATTCATTAAGTGATAAATGAAGAGATAATGGGTCAGGACGGGCAGGCTGCAGGCCTGAGAGAACTTTGATTAAAGTGGACTGTTATCCCCATGAAGCTTTGAGGAGAAAAAGGTGGATCTCTAAATAGCCTGCTTTCCTCCCAGTCTCTCCTTCTTCTCTTCTTCCTCCTCCTCTTTTTTCTCCCTTCCCTCCTCCTCTTCCTCCTCCTCCTCTCTCTGTTTCTTCTTTTTCTCTGAACATACAAAACATTTTAATGTCTGTGTTACAAGGAGGACGAGATGCAGTCTGGGACAATGGAACTTTTCACACCCTGAGAATTCCACTTACAGGCAGAGGCAATAGTAATTTATTTCTTGTGCAAATTTTAGCCGGTCCTATTCTTTTAGCAAAGGCAAGCGTGCCTACATTGTACAACACACTGTAAAGTACAGATGACCAAAGATTAAAAGTCTTCAGTGGCACTAACCAAAGTACACAGTTTCCCCTTCTTAATGAATGGTGTCCGCCCAGTTACTCAAATCCTGAATCTAGGAGTGACCCTTAATGACTCTTTCCATCACTTCCCACAGTTGACCCATCCACAAGGCCCCTCAGCTTTGTTTCTAAAGCAGACCCTGATCTCTGCGATTGTCTTCATCTCTCCTGCTGCCACTCTCATCCAGAGGCAACAATAGCCTCCCGTATGGTTTCTCTTTTCTCCCTTGTCCCCAACACTACACTTTCCACAGGCTCAAGAGCAATCTTTCAAAAGAAAATTAGCCCTACTTGGTTTGGGTCCGTGGATAGAGGGCTGGCCTGCGGACTGAAGGGTCCCAGGTTCGATTCCGGTCAAGGGCACGTGCCCGGGTTGCGGGCTTGATCCCTAGGAGGGGGTGTGCAGGAGGCAGCCGACCAATGTTTCTCTCTCATCATTGATGTTTCTATCTCTCTCTCCCTCTCCCTTCCTCTCTGAAATCAATAAAAATATATTTTAAAAAATAAATAAAAAGCAAATTAGATCTTGTCTCTGCCTTGCTTGAAAACCATCACACTTGGAATAAAATCTACACTTGCTATCCTGGCTTGCTAAGACCTATGGGATGTATCCCCACCTAGCTTTCCAGCCTCATCTCACACCACCCTGCTCCTTGTCCACCACACTCCAGCCACTCTGACCTTGGTCCTGCTTCTCCACCATGATGACCTTCCCGCTCAGGGGTCGTTGCTTTCCCTCTGATCTCAGAGTGGCTGACTTCTAGGGGAGGCCTGATGGGCTGTGGGGCTTCCCAGGTCTTCTTCACTATTGTGCATTGGGCTCACAAAGGACTCACGGACGATCTGATTTGGGGATACAGCCTACCTGTCCTTCCTCCAATCCTTTCCTTTTCATCTTCACTCTTATTACCCAAGTCCCCACAGTCACCTCCAGCACAGTCAGGTTCCTGGCCCCTCTCTGCTCTTTCCTGTCCTCCTCTTGCCTGGCACGTCTCTTCTCTCCTTGGCTCGCCCCTGAGTGTCCCGATGGGGATGGCGTCCTCACCCTCCTTTACCTTTGTGTTTCCAGATTGGAGCTTCTCTCTTCGCCAGTAACATCGGAAGTGGCCACTTTGTGGGGCTGGCCGGGACGGGAGCAGCTGCAGGCATTGCCACCGGGGGCTTTGAATGGAATGTGAGTAACATCAGAGACTCCGTGTCCTGGCGCTGAATGGAGCTCTAGCAGTCAGTCAGCCGGTTGAACCTATGCTCAGAGGTAGATGCTGTAGGTGTTAGGGAACCTCTCCCCGCCACCTTGCGGTGCAGATGAAGGAGCAGCCTTCAGGGCCCAGGGTCCTCCCCACCTTCCACCAGAGTAGCATGAGAAAACCACTGATATGAAGGCTACAGTGGTTCTTTCTTCTCTTAAAAAGCCAAGCACTCCTCTACCCTTTCAGCCATATTGGAGGTTTGGAAATGCTTATCACCAGATCCCCATTATTGTTATTATTATTATTATTATTATTATTTATTTTTTTAAAAGGTCTCTAAATGGTATTTTTCTCCCTGTAAACCAGGGAAGAGGAAAAAGGAGTTGCGATGTCACTGGGCAGTCACCAGGGGTCCCCTTCACTGTTGCTCAACTACCATTCCCTTGGGCCAGTCAGGCAGCAAAGACCCCACCAGCTCCCGATGGCCACACAGGGAGTTGTCCTCAGAGCCCAAAGAGAAACCGCTGGGGGATTGCTCTGCAGTGGCTGGGGGCCCCCAGGCGGCATGATCTGACTCCATTTCTTTTTTGGTTTTAGGCCCTGATTTTTGTGGTTGTGCTGGGCTGGATATTTGTCCCTATTTACATCAAGGCTGGGGTAAGTACCTACTGCGTGCGTGTGCACACACACACACACACACACACATACATAAACACACACATACACATACATAAACACACACATACACACACATAAACACACACATACACATACATAAACACACACACAAACACAAATACACACACAAACACACACATAAACACATTCACACACATAAACACACACACACACACACACGCACACACGAGCTCAATCCTCCTAGAAGACAGAGGAGACTATGCAGGATAAACGGCAGAGAAAGCCTGTGCCTCGGTAGGGACACTAATTAGATCCACTGAGTCATGCCGCGTGCCTGTAGGAAGCCTTCCTCAGCAGCCTCACTCTAGGCAGAGCCCTCTGCAGCATCCCGCCCTCTCAGGCCGGGTGTGTATTTACAAGGCACTGCCCTGCCTTTGCGCATGATCTGTGGTGTGTGCCTCTGCCCCGGAAGGGAAGCAGCATGAGCAAAGGATCACACTTCCCCTTCATTCACGTCCGCCCGCAGGTTCATTTGCTGAGCGTGCAACTGGCACTCAGCCATCAAATGCATGCCCCGACTCTCGAAGAAAGCACTGCCATTTTACCTCAGGCAGCTTTAGTGTCATCTCTTCAGTGAGATATAATGAGCACCTACTACGTGTAAGTCCATTGAAAGCGATATGGAAGAAACACTGGGCGGACGATGCAACTTCTGCAGGCCGTCCGTGACAGCTGTGTGATCCCAGGAGACAGCAGGCTCAGGGTTGAGGGACCAAGACAGAGTGTGGTTGGCATTTGCAGAAAGGAACTTGGAGAAGAGCTGAGCAGGCCCGCAACCACAACCCTTGGCAAGGCCTGTGTGCAGAGCAGGGCGAAGCACACACCCAGCCTGGCCACCTTGTTTGGTGCACTGAAAAGGTCTCTAAAAGGTGTCTTGTTCACAGTAGGTGCTTTGTATAGGAATATCTATCTAACAACCCCCACCTCCTCCAGGGCACAGATCTGCCTCCTTGGTTATGTGTTTATCGGGCATCTTCTATGTCCTGGGATAATACAGTTACCTCTGCAGTAAGGCATGTGGGACTGAAATGAGCAAAGGGCTGGAGGACAGCTGCCTGGCCACATCACAAACTTCTCTGACCAACAAGGGTTAAGCCTAGATCACACCTCTGACACCACTGTGGCTGCCACTGTTCTGCTTGCTCTGGGCCTTCTGGTCACTCTGGCTGGCCGTGACCTCCCTGACATCCCGTGCAGGTGGTGACGATGCCAGAGTACCTGAGGAAGCGATTTGGAGGCAAACGAATCCAGATATACCTCTCCGTCCTGTCCCTGTTGCTCTACATTTTCACCAAGATCTCGGTGAGTCCACTGCTTCCCTATCATTTAGCCCGTCTCCCTGCCAACCTAGAGCTGCAGGCACCGATTTCCAGAGCTGAGACTCCTCAGGGGTTGGCTGGCCATGGGGGTGTATTTAAGAACTGGACAGCGCTCTGGGCCGACCCACTGGAGCAAGACATGTATTCCTTCTTCACTTTTCCTTCCTCAAAAGTGTGCAAATCAACTTCTTTGGTTGGCAAAGCAAAACAAAGCAAAAGACTCAGGAAACCGCTGAAGTTCAGAGTTTTGGATTTCTTTGAATAGATACCCAGAAGTGGAATCCATGGGTCATTAGGAAGTTCTATATTTAATTTTTGATGAGCTTCCATACTGTGTTCCACAGTGGCTGTACCAATCTGCATTCCCACCAACAGTGCACAAGGGATTCCCTTTTCTTCACAGGTTGTCTTTTTTTTATGCTGTTGAGTTGAAAGAGTTTTTATATATTCTGGATAGTAGACCCCATTCAGATGTATGATTTGCAAATATTTTCTCCTGTTCTGTAGATTGCCTTTTCACTTTCTTGATAGTGTCCTTTGATGCACAAAAGTTTTAAATCTTGATGGAGTTCATTTTATCTACTTTTACTTTTGTTGCTCATGCTTAAGTCGTCACCGAATTCACTGATTGTGTGACACCAAAAAAATCCATTGACAGAGCCGAGGTCATGAAGTTTTATAGTCTTAGCTCTTCCATTTAGGTCTTTGATCCATTGTGAGTTAATTTTTGTGTATGATGTGAGGTAGGGGTCCAACTTCATTCTTTTGCATGTGGATATCCAGTTCTACCAGCACCATTTTTTTTTTTTTATTAGAGACTATAATTTCCCCATGGAATGGTCTTGCACATATGTTTTTCACACAACTCATTGAAAACCTGCTCTGGCCCATAGGGTTTTGTCTTGGAGTTGGAACTGATGCCCAAGATTACTGCGCCCTCCCTGCCCAGCTTCCTACTTCAAACTGCTACGCCCCTGACTGGTAGCCCTGTGCTCTCCCTGCCAAAGTGATGATTCCACCTCTTCCACTTAGCTTTTAGTTACAGTCCTATTCCATTAGAGATCAATGTGCGGACACTGCCCTGGGAAGTACTGGGGGCGGGGGGCCTAGAGAAACCAGCCTTCCTGAGGGGAGAGGGGCAGCAATGTGAGAGGAGGAAAAGAAATGTAAGCGGGGAGGGCGGGGAGGTCACCCTGAACTTGGGGGCAGTTGGTAGGGAACAGTTCCTCGGCTCAGCCTGTGAGCTGTCACCTGTTTAATGAACACGTAGAGCGCGGCACTTGGCCTCCCCTCCTCAGAAGCACGACTTCTCCAAGTCCACAGTTCAGGCGGGTGAAAGTCTGTTGGCTACAGTTGCTATGGAAAGGGCACTTTTTGCCCTCCCAGCGAGTAGAGGGGTAGTCATATAAAGACACGGAGTAGCCAGCCCCACTCCCTGCCTTCCCGACCAACTCACCTGTTGCTCAGGTTACTGATTAAACCGCCCAGGACATGGGGGCCCCCAGGTAGCTGAGGGGCAGCCTCCCTCGGCTCAGGTCCTGATGGAGCCCATTCCCTAGCAGTCAGCTTTTCCGGAATTCTGCTTTTTAATGGGGCTTCGTGTGGGATGTTCCCGCTCTGGGTGATTTCTGGGGCTCCTTCGTGGAGGCCTTGCCCTGTGTCCTACCTACTCCACCTGCTTCCCATCCCCAGCATTCCCTTGAAAAGTGCACAGGACGGACGATAGCTGCTCTTTATTGAGGGCCAATCTACTGAACGATGGGTGCCCCCCCCAGATTTCCTTAAATACCGTCGTTACTTTTCTTTTTACAGTTTTAAAAGTTGGGGGAGAAGGAATTTTAAAACACAATGTATTCTTTATGGATCTAGGGATATACATATATGTAGAAAAATATAAAATCATAGACCAGAAGAATACATACCAAGTTCAAGACAGTGTCTACCTTTTAAGAAGAAAGGAAATAGGTCAAGAGGGGAACAGGGGACTAGATGGCCTATCCCATCCTGTCATCCTCTGCCTCCATGCCATCCAAGACAGAGCAGGACGGTGCGGAGAACACAGACTCTGGGACCAGGGACACCCAAGATTCTATCCTGGCTTTGCCACACACCACCTGTGATTTGGGACAAACTTCTCTGAGACTCAGTTTTCTCTTCCAGGAAATGGAAAATGAAATTTTAAAAATTCTCTGGGGAACTAAATGCTCTCAATAATGGTCACCCCTGGTCCAAGTCATAGAAGTGGGTCCACTTTTACTTTTCAATGTCGAACTTTCTGTGTTGTTTATTTTTAAACCATATACATAAGTTATTTTACTTAAAAAATTATTTTTGGATTAAAAAAGACCTTGCCCTCTGCAGAAAATATCCCAGAAAAAAGGACCCTCATCTTTCAAAGCTGTTGGGGGAAGGTCACTGGACTTGGTGACAGGTAGTCTGGATTTTAGCCCGTGAGCAAGTCACTGACTTTGTTTCTCTCATCTGAAAAGCAGAGCTGTTTACCTGTTCCATCACCTTATTTTGGGGATCCAAACAATGCGTGTGTCTAAACGCTCTTGGTAAAGTGTAAAGTCACCCGGATATGAAGGAAAAAATACTCTATGAAGCACGATACCCAATGGGCACCCAGGAGATCCAAAGACTAATGTCAGAGCACCCAGGCTAACGTGGGCGCGGCTGTGGTCCCCCAGGCGCTCCTGGTGGCGTTCGGGGTCTAAGGGCAGAAGGCATTCCTCCCTGAAGCTAGGAGTGACTCATGGGAGGGAGAATTTGTCTTAGGTTTTTTTCCTATTTATCAGGGAGTTTTCCTTAGGATTCGTTATGTGCCCTGTTCGCTGGAAGTAGAGTACGTATTATAAAAACCAAGGTTTTTATTAGCCCAGCACTTCTCATAAGTGTTTATAGATTTTGTTTATAGCTTATCTTAGGAGTTGTGTGTTACTTATTTGTGACTAATAACAGCCAGGCAAATATTAATGAGGCTATCACAGTCTCCTATGATGCGTTGTCATAAAGCATGACAAATTAACTACTCTGGAAAATAAACCAATCAAGGGTGTTTTAAATGGCAGCAGTAATCTTGGAATATATACATTTTTTGCTCACTATGCTCATTAGCTAATCTACTGAATCATACTTAACAGCATTCCACTGAAATCAGTGAACGGAGCCCTTCAGTGGGAGTAACTACGAGAAGATACGGAGCTATGGGAGGGCCGGGAGGGGCCTTGGGATTACTCATCAGAGTTTCAAGTGGCCCAGTGTGGAGAGTTGGTGCCATTTCACCCTTAGCACGGCTAAGGGGCAGCTGGGGAGCCTTCTTCCTCAGCTGCTGCAGAGGGCAGGGTGGACTAGGTCTAGGACCCGGGAAAGAAATATCTTCCTTAATGGCGGTACTTCCCCACTTCCGGCCACTGAGGGTTTATTTATTTATTTTTTTAAAATATATTTTTATTGATTTCAGAGAGGAAGAAACTAGGAGATAGATAGATAGATAGAGAGAAAGAGAGAGAGAGAGAGAGAGAGAGAGAGAGAGAGAGAGAGAGAGAAGTATCAACGATGAGAGAGAATCATGGATCGGCTGCCTCCTGCAAGCCTCACAATGGGGAGCCAGTCTGAACCTGGGCATGTGCCCTGACTGGGAATCGAATCCTGACCTCCTGGTTCATAGGTCGATGCTCAACCTCTGACACGGAGAGGCACAATGTTTTATCCAGTCACTCAGGCCTAGAGTGGCAGCGCTGGGGTTAAATTCCAGGCCCTTTCACCAGCGGCCCTGAGGTTGTTGTTGGTGGTGATGGTGATGGGGACTCCTCTTTCTAAGTCACCATGATTCTCCCTGCCTCCTGCTTCTGCCTCTTCTCCTCCACCAGGAAATACAATGACATTAGATCCCCTGGGGCTAGAGAATTTGTAGGGGACCCAAGGCATAGGGTCCTCTTGGGGGAGGAGGTCATGTATTCACACATAGGCCTGGAGTTGGAGATGACGCAGAGGCAGGGTACAGGAGATTTGATTGGTGGGGACCCAAGTCACTGGAGGGTCCTGAGGAGCTGGAAGGAGGCAGAGAGGGGAAGATAAGACTAGAGCACCCATTTCCCAGGGCTCTGAACGGGTGGCCGTTTACATGCCCTGAAATGCATTAGATCTCATGCAATAAAACATCTCATCCATTGCATCTAGGGGCAGTCTAGTTTCTTTCCTACCTAGAGAGAGGAAAAGATTCACCTGGTGGTATTTTGGAGATGCCATGAAAATTCCATTTGGGTGACTCTAGCGCTCTCTGTTGGTTTAAATTAGCAACTGCACTGTCCAGCCAGGTAGAAGATTGTATATGTGGCTAAATGAAGCAGGGAGGAGAAAAAGAACTGTATCAAGAACTGGTGAATTTAGGGGTGCAAAGGGAACAATTCTCCCTCCAGTTATATGAGCGAATCTAGATGAAACCAAGCCTGCCATGCAAGCCTGCCATGCAAGAGGTTCTTGGCGAGGTTCTGGTTGTGTTAGGGTCAAGATGGACTCCATCTGGGCTGGAGAGATACAGTCATGATGTTGCTCGAATGTCTCTCCGCTCCAGGGTGGGGCTGGGGTTTCCCTCCCGTAGGACTCTCCAGCACGCCAACTTGCTTTTGGGACTAGATCTGAAAAACCTTTGCACACAAAGGTGTAAACAGTGGATAATCGCTTAGAGCAGCAGTCCACAGGTTCCTGGGGAGGAACCCCAAGGTATCGATAGTGGTTCCTTGTCCTGGCCTGCGAGGCTCAGTGGTTGAGCGTTGACCTATGAATCAGGAGGTCATGGTTCGATTCCTGGTCAGGGCACAGGTCTGGATTGTGGGCTCCATCCTCCAGTGTGAGGTGTGCAGGAGGCAGCTGATCAATGATTCTCTCTCATCATTGAAGTTTCTCTCTCCCTTCCTCTCTGAAAGAAATAAAAAATATAAAAAAATAATTGTTCCTTGGCAAACAGAGTTCCACAGTTAAATATCTTCGTGGAGGGTCCTTTACTATGCTTCCCTCCTGGGGTTCACAGCGCACGCTATATATTAAAGGCTCAGAGGAGTTGTGTGGTAAAGAAACTACCTTAATGTTGTTTAATCCGGCATTTCACAGGCCTCTTCGACCACAGCATCCTTTTCTCCTCCTAGAATATCTATTATGAGCTTAAATAAAGCTTGTGGAAAGCTTAGGGAGAGAGCAGGACTCTTGGGTGTTCGTATCCTTTTATTTTTATTTCATTGTGAGAGGAACACTCAGCCATGTGACCTGTCCCCGTCACAGGTTTTGAGTGTATCATTCACTGTTGTCGGCTTCTAAGTACAATGTTGTGCAGCAGACGCCGAGAACTTGTTCATCTTATGTAACTGAGACTCTGTGCCGACTGATGAGTAACTCCCCATTCCCCGCCCCCCCAGCATCTGGTACCCACCATTCCAGTCTTTGATTTTATGAATTTGGCTATTTTAGATAGACATGAAATTGTGCAGTACTTGTCTTTCATATTCTTAACCGGGGTTAAAAAGAAGAACTTTTGATTGTGGTATTTCAGCCAAAGGGCAAATGAGTGTGGGTCAATACTAGACCCTAGAAATCTCTGGCATCGACATTCCCCAGAAGACAGCTTCTGCTGGCTCCTTCAAGTTCACCTCCTGGCCCTGCAGCCAGCTGGTCTCTCTCACCCCTAATGCACCTCTCCTCTCCTTCCAGGCAGACATCTTCTCTGGGGCCATCTTCATCAACTTGGCCTTGGGCCTGGATCTGTACCTGGCCATCTTTCTCTTATTGGCAATCACTGGCATTTACACCATCACAGGTGAGTTATTCAAATGACTCGACTCAAGCCCAGTCCAGAGTTAGGCACTTGGGAAGGAGGAAAGCGAGTGTCTTCACTCGAGGAAAAGAGATACGCCCACGAAACAGATCGAGGATGGGGGATTTGCTTGTACAATGATTTGGGAATCACAGACCCTGACAAGTTATACGGGTTGCCCCCAGAAAACTCCAAGGTTGGCTGGAATAGTCAAGACAGCTTCTTCCAGGAGGCGGGGCAGGGCTTGCCCTTGCAGGTTGTGAAGAGAGAACTTGGCTAAGTTGGGAGAGTTGGGGAGGGAATGTCAGGTGCAGGGACAGGTGAGAGCAAGGAATGGAGGCAGGAATGGGCATGACGCAGGGCAGAGGCAGGGTGAGAGCAGATGCATTTAGTTGGAGGAGGGTGGTCAATGGGAGGTTAGGTGTGTGTGTGTGGGGGGCGGGGTATGACAGCGCCTGATCATTCAAAAGAGGTCACAGGGCAGGGGCCTTAGAAGCCAAACAGAGGTCTTGGAATTGATGTGACCAGGACTGGGAGGCACTGTGGGGAAGAAAGAAGGGAGTGACACATGCAAAGAGATTTTAGAGGAAGACTCAAGAGGTGACAGGAGAAGCTGATGACATGAGTAGCAACTGGGGACACCTCTGAGGAGGTGTTGCTCTGCCCAGTCCAGGGGCCAGGCTCAGTGACGAAATTTGCTGCTCAGCTGGAACTTCATATGAGCTTTGGGGACAAGAAGTACTTAGAGGGTCTGAGAATAGAGTCAGCATACAAGTAGCCCTTTAAATGCGTCCATTTGGTAATGTCCCCAGATATTTTGTAGAGTGTCAGCTCTTTGCTCTTCCTGCCTTCATTTGTGGCAGATGCTTTTCTTTTCTTTCTTTATTTTTTTTAAATATATTTTTATTGCATTCAGAGAGGAAGGGAGAGGGAGAGAGAGAGAGATAGAAACATCAATGATAAGAGAGAATCATTGACCAGCTGCCTCCTGCACGCCCCACACAGGGGATCAAGCCCGCAACCCGGGCATGTGCCCTGACTGGGAATCGAACCATGACCTCCTGGTTCTTAGGTCGATGCTCAACTGCTGAGCCACACCGGCTGGCCTAGATGCTTTTTCTTACTACAGAGGAGCCATCTCCTGGCTTAGAAGGATCACTTCGAGCTCTTCCTCCTCCAAGAGGGAGAAACATTTCTCCTTTCCTCAAGGTCTTCCCAGCATTGCTGTGACGAGTGGAGTTGTTGGATCATGCTGGGTGGCAGACTGTTGTCACAGGACAATAGGAGGAAGGAAGGGAAGGCGGGCGACTGAGGGGTGTGTTCACACGGTGTGCAGAGCGAGAGGGGCAGCAGTGGGTCAGGAGGCAGACTGCCTGGTTGCTCTCCTGCGTGAGGTCAGATACATTGTCTCCTTGTCCGCGTAGGGGGCCTGGCGGCTGTGATTTACACGGACACCTTGCAGACGGCCATCATGCTCGTGGGGTCTTTCATCCTGACCGGGTTTGGTAAGTGGGGCTGCGGAGGCGGGGAGGCTGAGGTAGAGGCCCAGGGAGAGAAAATCAAGTCCAGGGTCTCTGCCTGCCTTTCCCAGGGAGTGGTCCAGCCCAGAGCAGCCATCACTGTGGGTGTGCAGGGGCACCTTTCTCAGCCCTGGAGGTCCCAGGGTGGGCCTGACCCGGACAACACCTGTATTCCCTGCTACCCCCTCTAGACACTTGGGGCCAGTGGTCCCCACTGGGAGTCTGTGATGATGTAGTCTCCTCTCCACAGAGAAACTGGGTAGAAAAAAGAAAGGATAAGACTTAATATTAAATATATTCAAATGTGTCTTAAATCTCAGGTTATAGCTTATCTACATTTTGGTGTCAAATGTCCTTTCTTTTATGAATCGATGATAGTGATTATTTGCTTGCTTATGTCCTTATTTGACAACATTTTTAAAGCTCAGCCACTCTCTATTGGCCCCTCTCCCCTCTAATGTTGTAAACTGTCTTCTGTCTGTGGAACCCTAAAGGAAGACTAGACACCCTCCCTCTAGAGGCAGTTGATATGGGAGGATAGAAAATGCATTGTATTCTGAAGGGGCCCAGGTTCTTGGGGTGTCCTGTGAAGCCTCTGATCGGCCTTCTATCTTCCAAGAGCTTCCATTGGGTTTCCCCAGCGGTGCCCCCGGGGGGTTGGGGGGCAGAGAGCAGAGGAGGCTGTCCGCAGGGCAGGGACTGGAATGCCTTCTTCAAGGACACAGTCACCAGGGGCCCGGGCTCCAAGGCTCCTCACCCATGCTCTGCTCATCCCTGCACTTGGCTGGGATCAGGGGTGGCAGGGCCTGGTCTGTGTCTCTAGTCTGTGTCTGGGGTCCCAAAGGCTACTGCGGGGGGGAGGGGAAAACAGAGTTTTTGAACCTGGTTCCAAACCAAGGTCTTTCTTTTAATAAGTCAAGTAGCTTCCCTTTGTAACGATGCTTAGGGTTGGAGTCCGTTCAGGGGTCATGGCTTTGGAGCCTCAGAGTAGTCCCCGAGGAGGCTGGGCAGGGGTAAGGATGACGAAGCCGAGGCCAGAGAGTGACTTGCCTGAGGCCACACGGAGGGCCCTGGCTGTGGGGCAGGATCTCTCGGTGTCTCGGGCATCCACAGGGGAAACTGCCGTGAAGAGTGGAGAGTTTCAGGATGCTGATTTTTGTGACTGATGTTTTTCAGCTTTTAATGAAGTGGGAGGGTATGAGGCCTTCATGGAAAAGTACATGAACGCCATTCCAAGCAAAGTTTCTGACGGAAACATCACCATCAATAAGGAATGCTACACGCCCAGGAATGACTCCTTCCACATCTTCCGAGACCCCCTCAAGGGAGACCTGCCGTGGCCGGGGCTCATCTTTGGGCTGTCCATCCTCGCCCTGTGGTACTGGTGCACGGATCAGGTACCCGCACTGGATGTGCAGGGGGGACAAGGTCTCCCCCGGGGTGCTGCAGGAACTCCTGTCTGTCTGTCTGTCTGTGGCTTGTGGGGTTGGGAAAGGTAGGGCAGGGCTCACGGGGCCCGGGGGTCACTGAGCCTTGGTAACATGGGAGTGCCAGGCCAAGCACCCAGGATGTGGGGGAGGGGAGCTGGGGTGGCCAGAGGCGTCAGGACCAGCACCTCACCCCGCCTTTCCTGCCAGGTCATTGTGCAGCGCTGCCTGTCAGCCAAAAACATGTCCCACGTGAAGGCGGGCTGCGTGATGTGTGGGTACCTGAAGCTGCTGCCCATGTTCCTCATGGTGATGCCAGGAATGATCAGCCGCATCCTGTACACAGGTGATGCCTTCTGCTGGTCTCAGTGGCCGCTCTCCCCCATTCCTGGCTCTGAGCCACTTCAAAAGCCCTGTCGCTCCCCTCCTTCCGTTCCTCCTCCTCCTCCCCCTCCTCCTCCTTTTCCTCTTCCTCCTCTTTCTTTTCTTGCCATGCATTGCCAAGTATTATTGATCTCCCCCAGCGGTTCTCAACCTGTGGGTCGCGAACAATGAAAATACATCCTGCATATCAGATATTTACATGACGATTCGTAACAGTAGCAAAATTACAGTTATGAAGTAGCAATGAAAATGATTTTATGGTTGGGGGTCACCACAACATGAGGAACTGTATTAAAGGGTCTCGGCATTAGGAAGGTTGAGAACCACTGCTCTAGACAGTGAGCAACTTGATGTCACAGAAGCCACAGAATTGCCTCCCCTGGTTTTTGCAAATTCTCTGAACCAGGAGGTCACGGTTCAATTCCTGGTCAGGGCACAGGCCCAGGTTGCAGGCTCGATCTCCAGTGTGGGGTGTGCAGAAGGCAGCTGATCAGTGATTCTCTCTCATCATTGATGTTTTTATCTCTCTCTCTCTCTCTCTCTCTCTCTCTCTCTCTTCCTCTCTCTCCCTCTTTCTACCGTTCTCTGAAATCAGCGAAAACATATTTTTAAGAAAGAAAGTGAATCTTGGACGTATTTCCCTGATGTCTGTTGCTGACACGGCTCTTCATCTCTCTCCAGATAAAATTGCCTGCGCCCTCCCCTCGGAATGTGAGAAATATTGCGGCACCAAGGTTGGCTGTACCAACATCGCCTACCCGACCATGGTGGTGGAGCTCATGCCCAACGGTGAGATTCGTCCCCACTGGCGGGGTCTTTCTTGGGAGGCTGATTGGGCTCGGGCTTCTCATGGATTCTGTGGGCCTTCTGGGCAAGGCCATTTCCATGCCTGGAGGTCAGTTGGGAAAGCCTCATTCCAGGTGTCCTCAGTTTTTGAGTAGGTCTTACCTTGTGGCAAGCAGACATAGGACTAGGTTTGGCTCTCAGACTTGGCACTGGTCTGTTGTCAGTCAGGCTCGGAAAGGAGATGATCTGAAAATGCGTTAGGGAAAAACACGGCTTTTCCATGTTCATCTGGAAGGTCTTTCAAAGTTCTCCCACAGACGTTGACATGGCGGCTTGAACTAAGTGGAGTTTTACCTGGAGAATGAATGAAAAACATGGAGAGAAAGGCAAGGAGTGGTTTTAGCTCTAGCATGAGGACGTTTGAGGCAGCTGACGGATGGGATACAACTTCTCACTATAGAGAATGTGTTCTCCTAGAAGATTGAGAACATAGAGTCCACTTTGGTTAGAGTTTTGGGGTAGACCTGTGGGGTTACTTTTCATATTGCATAAGGAAGAAAAATCTAATTCTGGCTCAAGAGATGCAGATTTAGTTAGGTTAGGGGGTCTCAGGAGATCCAAAATTCAAAGGTATTGGCCAGGAAAACTTAGAATAAACTTCTACACAATTTTATCACTGAAAGGAAATGTAGAGATCATCTAATCAAACTTCTTCATTCTGCAGTTGGGGAAACTGAGGCCCGCAGAAGGAAAGTGACTTTTCCAAGCCACACAGCAACTCAGCGTCTGGCTTGTATAATTCTGCTCAAGGCTGGAATAGAGGAATTTGAGATGGTCTTAAAAAAATAAAAAAGATTGGATGCATCACCTTGGGCAAACCATTTGGATTCAAATTCTATAAATATGGGAGTAATAGTTAACTATTCCACTTAGCTGGGCTGCTTATTAATTAAGGTTGCAATTAGTAAGAATCACATGGCTCTTTTATTTTACTTTTTAATTTTTTTTGTTAATCCTTGCCAGAGGATATTTCTCCATTGATTTTTAGGGAGAGTGGAAGAGAGAGGGAAAGACAGAAACATCGATGTGAGAGAAACACATCGATTGGTTGCCTCCTGCATAAGCCCTGACTAGGACCTGGGCTAAGAAGGAGCCTGCAACCAAGGCATGTGCCTTGATCGAAATCGAACCTGGGACCCTTTGGTCTGCGGGTCAACCCTTTATCCACTGAGCCTAACTGGCTAGGGCAAATCCTAGTTTAAATATTTCTGCTATATCATGGATCTTTTGAATTAGAGATCTTATAAAAGGCCGCTCAGATGGAAACACACACACACACACACACACACACATACACACACACACACACACACCATCACCACCATCATCCAACTGCAAAGTGTTAACCTCATATATATTTTATTCTTACCTCTTTGTTGACTGCTGTGGGATTGCAATATAATGTAAAGCCACAGTCCATTCCGTAAAATGTCTAGTTTTTCTGGAGAGATACATCAAAGGCCAACCATGGCATGATTTCAGAAAGCAAACAAACATTGGGTCCTCCCATGTTCCAAGTGCAGAAGAGCTGAGGTGCGGTGGGTACAACTCAGAACCACCTTCTCTTTCAGGGCTGCGAGGCCTGATGCTGTCAGTCATGTTGGCGTCTCTCATGAGCTCCCTGACCTCCATCTTCAACAGCGCCAGCACCCTCTTCACCATGGACATCTACACCAAGATCCGGAAGACAGCAACGGAGAAAGAGCTCATGCTTGCAGGAAGGTACATGAAGCTCCCACCTTCCCCCACCAGGAAGCTTGAATAATTACTGTATAGGGTTCCCTCCAGCTAGGGAAGACGGCGGATGCTTAGGTAGCGTGGGAATAGCCTCTGTGGCCAGTTATATTTTCCTTCCAGTGGCATCGGCTTTGAAATGCCCTTTTGGAGTGAGAAGGGACATTAGGGACCATCTAATCTAACTCCCAATTTATCAATGAGCAAAATGAGTGCTTACTATTTGCTCATCTATTTGCCCACTATTGGTTTGACTATAGCTAATCCTCATCCCAACCTTGCAAGGTCAGTGATATCATTCCCAGCGTGCAGTGAGAGAAATTGAGACTCTCAGAGGTCAGGCAAGGTATCCTATGTCACAAAGAGAGAAGAACAATTTGAATCCAGAGCTGCCTGGATCCAAAGTCCACACCCCTTTGTTCCTACACTCGGCTGCCTCTCAAAGTTACCATCTCTTGTGGTAGCGGCTGGTTTAGGTGACTACTGAAAGTCAAGAGCATTTCACTTATAGGTACAGATGACTTTCTCAGGGAGGCAGAATATGGGAGAACAAAAGCTTCAAGAATGAATTTGCTAATTATGTTTCCTTGCTATGGTCACATTGTGTGTGTGTGTGTGTGTGTGTGTGTGTGTATGTGTATACATACTTGCTCATTTTATATATATCCTAGAGGCCCAGTGCACAAAATTTGTGCACAAGTAGGGTCGCTAACGGCTGCCTGCTGGGGCCTTCCTTCGTTCCGCGCTGCCCCTTGGTGGTCAGTGCAGGTCATAGCAAGCAGTCGAACTCCTGAGGGGACACTTTGCATATTAGGCTTATATATATATAGATTTATTCATGTAGAGCCAATTATTGACACTATTGCGGGGGCTTTGCTTTCAGAGTGTTCATCCTGGTGCTGATTGGCATCAGCATCGCCTGGGTGCCCATCGTACAGTCAGCACAAAGTGGGCAGCTCTTCGATTACATCCAGTCCATCACCAGTTACTTGGGACCCCCCATTGCAGCTGTCTTCCTGCTTGCTGTTTTCTGCAAGAGAGTCAATGAGCACGTAGGTAGCATTTGTGTGCAGCCGGAAAGGCCCTTTCTGGTGCAGAAATCCCCACCTGGATGTGCCTGCTCTCTGTGGGAGGGATTCTGTTTCCCAGCGCTCTCCAGCAGGAATGGGTGCGCTGCTGAGGGTTTGGATGGCAGTGCTCCCATGTTCCGCACTCCCATGCTCCGGCTTCAGATGGCCTGGAGCTATCTTTTCTCTCACCTTTCTTCTCCTGCCTCTGCCCCTCCGGCGTGCACAGCTGTCTTGTGTGTTCAGCAGTTGGTAACCCAAGGTTTTCTTTCCCAGGGAGCCTTTTGGGGACTGATCATAGGATTTCTGATTGGGTTGTCCCGTATGATCGCCGAGTTTGCTTATGGAACCGGGAGCTGCATGGAGCCTAGCAACTGCCCCACGATTATCTGTGGTGTGCACTACCTGTACTTCGCCATCATCCTGTTTGCCATTTCTGTCATCATCATCCTTGTCGTCTCCCTCTGCACCAAGCCCATTCCTGATGTGCACGTGAGTACCCACTTAGGAAACCTGTCCTTTCCTTGTCTCCCATGTTCAGGCTGCAATGCCCATCTTGCCGGCCCTCGGCTCAGTGAGACATCTCACGCTCACATGACTACATAGTGCACCCTTGCCATTGGTGTCGTGCAGAAGCATACAGGACAGGAAGCTCAGCGTGCCGGCTGCACAGTCTCAGGCATGTTTCTTCAGCAGGAGTCCTCAAGCGCGCTACATTTCCATCCAGTGCATCTTCTCTGACTCATGCTCCCCAAGGGACAGCTCAGGTGTAAGGGTATGAGGTCACTAGGGCAGGTTCAGGGCTACACTGGCTTAGATGCCCAGGCCCCAGATAGGAACTTATATTTCTCGTAATAGTTCCACGGTCAGAACTTCCAGGGATCCAAGCAAGGGACATCCCTGGTTACAAAAATCACTACACTCAGGGAAATCTGAAGTATGATACCCTTTATTTTTTTCCTAATCAAGCCTCTAAACAGTTGCCCGTAGAATTCAAAAGAAATTTCAAACAATACTAAAGTCCAATTGATTTAAGACTTCAAAAATGGCAAGTACTCTTCTTTAACTCTAGATGTCGCCCTTGGTTTAGGGTATATTCACAGCCCTCCCAATGCAGATGAAGATGACCAATGACAGGCCATTTTCACCGTAAGCAATATAGTCTGGTAACCCAATCCAGCTGGCATTCCACCTTTTCCAGGTTCCCAAGGAACAGAGCAAGATCATATTCGTCCATAGAGAAAGACAAAGGGTTTTGTTAACTCATGTCAATAGAGATGGTGCCTCCAGTTCTTCCCAATTCTAAATGGCTCTTGATTCTACAGCTTCTCCCCATACTATGGCAAACACACACAGTACAACAATGTGATCTTATGCGGTTGGTCTGGACAGATAGGTGTCTAGTCTTGTTTCTCAGAACCAGTGCTAAAAGGAACGAATTCATTTCTCCTAGGTAGCAAGAGTTCATTCATTCAAACCACTTATTTCTGCATTCAAGGCATCTTCTTAGCCTCCGAATATGCACACGTCACAGGGGCTAATGTGTACACGTCTGTGATTGACACCTAAGTTCCTGACATATTTAGATATAATGCTGTGGATGGGAACTGTTATCTATGTTCTTATTGGTACTGAGAGGCCACATTCCTGTTTCTTTCTTGATGCATAGCTCCTTGTCCTCCCAGCTCCTTGGCCCAAGGCCCTGTTGGGATCTCCCTGTTGACCTGTTCTGCTTCCTCCACAGCTCTACCGCCTGTGTTGGAGCCTGCGCAACAGCAAAGAGGAGCGGATCGACCTGGATGCCACCGAGGAGGACGTCAATGAAGCCCCAGAGGAGACCTTTGAAATAGGTGAGTGCCTTCATCAAAGCCCAGATCTCTCTTCTAGAGGGAGGATGGGAGTGGGCTAGGGAGGTGTGAGAGGAGGAAACGAGGTTTGGGACATCCGCTCAAAGATTGTGGGTACAGCGGAGGAGGTACAGAAGGGGAGGAGGGAGGTACAGAATCATTGCAGCTCCCTCAGCCCTCACAGTGTACAGCCTTCAGTGATGAAGGGTGGGTGCGGAACTTGCCACCCTGACTTGATCTGGGGCATGGCCAGGGCCAAGGAAAGAGTCAGAGCTCTTCTGACATAGCCTGTGAACTGAAAGCAGATGGAATCACAACTATGGTTCATCCGAATGACATCAGCAGGATGGAATAGAAGCTCAGGATCTTATGTCTTACCTGCCTAAGATTTAGAGAACCAAGTTTCTAAGGCAGTCCATTGAGATCATTCTTGGTCAAACGTTCAGACACTCATCCTGATCATGGAGAAATGCTTTCTTCAACTTCTATGTTCTTCTCCTCCACGGAGAATGGTTGTGTTAATGTGTGGTATACACAGGTGTGGGAGCTCAAGGGCGTATGTTTCTCCTCCTCCTCCTCCACCTTCTTCCTCTTCCTCCTCTTCTTCTTCTTCTTCTTCTTCTTCTTCTTCTTCTTCTTCTTCTCCTTCTCCTTCTCCTTCTCCTTCTCCTTCTCCTTCTCCTTCTCCTTCTCCTTCTCCTTCTCCTTCTCCTTCTCCTTCTCCTTCTCCTTCTTCTTCTTCTTCTTCTTCTTAATTCTTATCTAAGGATGTGAGAGAAACACATTGATTGGTTGCCTCCTGCATGCACCCCAACCAGGGCCCGGGCCTGGGAGGAGCCTGCAACGAAGGTACATGCCCTTGACCAGAAAGGAACCCGGAACCCTTCGGTCCGTAGGCCTATGCTCTATCCACAGAGTCAAATGGGCTAGAGCAAGGTCATGTGCTCTTTACCTGGTGTTGGGCAGAAGGTCTCATCCTGCCACCTGAAGGGAGCGCACATATAGCAGAACAGGTCCTGCATCTGGCCGTCAGGAATATCCGAGAACCCTAGCTCTGGAAAGGGCCCGGAGACCAGTTGGTCTTATCGCCTCATTTTGAAAGCATATACATGGAGACCCCGGAATAGAGAGGCTTTGCCAATGGCCCCAGCTCTGACACAATCTGCCTTTGATCTCGAAAGACTTTTCTGTCTGACACCTGTGGCTACACAAGAAGTGCCAAAGGAGCCTCAGCCGTAGTGCAGCTGATTCTGGTGCTGGGAAATGCAGCCCCCCCTTTTTTTTTTCTTTTTTACTTAATTCTTTATTGTTCAAAGTATTACATATGTCTCCTTTTTCCCCCCATTGACCTATCCCCGGTCATTCCCACCTTTGGTTGATCCCTACCTTCCCTCTAAGGCAGCCCCTTCCTGCTTCCCAGGAGCTGGCATGGCCCCCACTTCTCCCACCTCCAGAAATGTCCCCACATTGAGGGAGAACACCATAGACTTTAAAATACTCACCATGCAATGAGGAGTATTTTGAATGTTTTCATGCAGGCAAAAGATTATTATTAATTTACTAGAGGCCCAGTGCGCGAAATTCGTGCATGGAGGGGTCCCTCAGCCCGGCCTGCACCTTCTCCAATCCAGGACCCCTTGGGAGATGTATAACTGCCGGTTTAGGCTCGATCCCACAACCGGTAGTCAATCATCCCTCTCGCAATCCAGGACCGCTGACTCCTAACTGCTCACCTGCCTGCCTGCCTGATTGCCTCTAACCCCTCTGCCTGCCTGCCTGATCGCCCCTAATCGCCTCTCTCTCCGCGCCCACCACCGTGGCTTTGTTCGGAAGGACGTCCAGAAGATGTCCGGTCTATCTGGTCTAATTAGCATATTACCCTTTTATTAGTATAGATTTGTTTTTGCACCAGAGGACAGGGTTAAGACCTGGTTGGAAAGAACTCACCCAGTTTTAACCCAAAGAGGCAAGCTCGTGTAGAGACAGCCTATGGTAGTGGGATTCAGGAAGCACTGAGGTTGAATCCTGACTTCTCTACTCACTCCCTTGGGTGAGTGATTCCGTTTTTTCCTAAAGCTCAGGCTCCTTACACGCAAGTATTCTCAGCGGTAGCCTAGGCTTCACAGCGCTGTTGGAAACCTTGAGTGAAATCATGCTCCACAACAGAATCGGGCATAATCATACCGTTGTGATGGCCACGGAGGGAAAGGTTTCCAAGTTTATCTGGAAAGGCGGGAGCAGCCAGTGTGCATCCATCAGGGATGCTTAGAGGGGACTCCCACGCCGGCTGGAGAATTTGAGCTTAGTGACTTCTGAGGTTCGTGGCAGTACTTGAATTCTGTCGTTTCTTGGTGAACCTATGGCGAAATCATACGGAATGTCCTGCCCTAAAGTACAATGAACTAAGATCTCTAGAGGGCTTTTATAAACAAGGGGTGTCCCCTCATCATTCTCCAAGAAACAGCAGTATGAGAAGTCACCCCTATATCATTGTTACCACCACCACCAGCATCATGGCAGATAATGGTATGACCACAATGTATTTTAATTGTGAATATCTTACTCTAGTGTTTCATTTTGGCCCCACATCATCCTTTTTTAAAAAACAGATAATACAAGTATAATTCTTCCAATTTTACAGATGAATAAAATGAGACATAGAGACTTTCTGGAATATTTTCTGCAGAAGGCAAGGTCTTTTACAATCCAAATTAAAAAAAATAAAATATGGTTTAAAAACAAACAACACAGAAAGTTCTACATTAAAAAGTAAAAATGGACCCATTTCCATTACTTGACCCAGAGGTGACCACCATTGAGAGTTTTTTTGTCCCCAAGAGAATTTTTAAAAATATATTTTTATTGATTCTAGAGAGGAAGAGAGAGAGGGAGGGAGAGAGAGAGAGAAACATCAATGATGAGAGAGAATCATGGATCCGCTACCTCCTACACGCCCCACACTGGAGAGTGAACCCGCAACCCGGGCATGTGCCCTGACCGGGAATTGAACCGTGACCTCCTGGTTCATAGGTCGATGCTCAACCACTGAGTCACACCTTTTAGTTTCTCCTGCTTCTGTAGCCAACAATTCTTTTATTCCTTTTCCCCAACACAGAAGTGGCTGAGGAGAAAAAAGGATGCTGCAGGAGGGCCTACGACATGTTTTGTGGCCTGGACCAGCAGAAGGGCCCCAAGATGACAAAGGAAGAGGAGGCAGCCATGAAGCTGAAGCTGACCGACACATCCGAGAAGCCTCTGTGGAGGACAGTGGTGAACATCAACGGCATCATCTTGCTGGCCGTGGCCGTCTTCTGCCACGCGTTTTTCGCCTGAGTCCTGCCTTTGGCCGCCGACCGCTCTCACAAAGGCCAGACTGTTTACTCTGCCCCCCGCTAGTCCCTCCTGGGGTGTTGAGGGGGAACTAGCCGGTTGTAAATTTTGCCCAGTTGATAAATGTGTACATGTGTTATTATAGGAGAGCCGGACCAAGGTAGCGAGTTTGCTGTGAACTTAGGTATTTGAGGCCAGTGTGAGACAGTCAGCTGTACATAGCATGTCAGAGCCACGGGAGAAAAGCCTGCTCATTGATGGGAATGCAGACTGAGAAACAGAACCCTCTTGATGCTGGGGGCACGTTTGTCTCAGGGCGATTGGGCGTGTCCACATTGTTTGTGACCCTTGACGATTAGTGTCCAGAGTTCTGGCCTCCCTGGTTCCTGCCACTTTCTCTATTGGATCCCCCTTATCCTTTTTTTTTTTTTTTTAAAGAAAGATTTCACTCTTCATCATACCTCTGGCAAGTTATTTTCTTGGCACAAGAAAAATCAATCTGGTAAACTGATCACTTATGGAAGCTGAGGGTGGGAGCTTGCTGGTTCCTATCCTTGGTGCTTGTTCTTTGAAGGAGAGAACGGAAGCGGTGGGGGTGGGGCTGAGATTAGCACTTACCCCAAAGTGGCACAAAGCCAGATGGAAGTATTGCTGTCACAACGGAGGCATTTTTTTACCATTTTGGAAGTTCAGAGGAAAGACCACAAACCGGCGACCGTCAGCAAGGCAACCTTTCAAAAGCAGTCAGTCAAGAATAATGATGCTGAGCAAACCATCCACAGCTCTCAAGGCCCGTGTGTGTGTGTGTGTGTGTGTGTGTGTGTGTGTGTGTGTGTGTGTAGGGGGCGGGGTGGGGGGGCGGGGGGAGGGAGATAATCTTGAGTCAAGAGGATTTTCTGGTCTCCTTAAAAATGTCCAGTGGGGGTGCCACGTGTTTGGGATTTCCCTCACGTTGGCATTCACGGTGCCTGGAATGTTCTAGCCCCTCGGCAACGCGTGTGTGGGCTGAATGGCTAATAAGGGCATTATTTATGAACACATGCTTTGTTTTGGGGTTAACCTTTTTCTGTGGCTGCACAAAGTACACTCTGGAGCGACTATCATGCATTTCCAGGGGCCACTCTTCCTCATGATGTGGGTGTTGACATATTGACTGAGAAGTTGACTCTGTGTCATATCCCAGAGCAAATGTGCCTCTTGGGGGGCGGGGGGTCCGTCATCTCAAAACCACCATGCTGTCCTGAACTATTGAGACAATTAGCCTGAAATTCTCCTCCCCATGAGTTCACGTGACCACAGCTCTTACTCTTTCCAGTTGTCTAGACCGGCCATCACCCGTTGACCAAGGTTAGGGCAGGTGGTCTCCGTTCGGGTGGGCGTGCTCCACACATTTCGCTAAGCGGAGTGTATTTCTTGTTGAACGTGTTTGTGTCCCAGGGAGAAGGTTTTAAAATGCAATGACTTTAAATAGGATTCTTTCCATTCCACCTGTGAAATCTCAACGATATGGTAATAGAGGCTCATGAACGTGCAGAAAAGGTCAGGATGTTAGTTAGCATGGACGGATCTCAGGCGAGCTTAGAGAAGAGCTGGGATCTGGGGCTGCACGGAGCTGAGAGTGGTCCCTGGGTGTAAAACGGCTCAGCAGGCGAAGGAGTGGCTTGCGCGTGTGGAAGGAACCCCAGAGGTCACTGTTTGCTGAGCCCTTCTGTTCCCCTAAAGCTAGGAAGGGGAGAGGGAAGCGTGGAGAGTTCCACGTGGCTGGCATTGCTCGGCGCCCTCGGCTTTGTGTGGAGTGTGCGGTACTGTTGAGGTTGGATACAGGGCCAGGGTGGACGGCTGGTAGACGGCGTGGGCACAAAGCAGCTCGATTGTCTTGGATCCCGAGTCTGGCTTTGCTAATGATTCATCGTGTCTGTTGTGATAAATTATTTTGTCTCGACTGTGTATTTTTTTCTCTTTGGAAAAACAGGAACCTTGGTGCTTATAGTATCTACCTACCTCCTCTGGGTGCGACGCGGTCGCGTGGAAATGGGAATGGGAGATACATCCAGGAGAGATGCCGTACGGGTGTCCTATTAAACCGCATTTGGTCCCCTAATGAAAATGTATTACTTTGATAAAAATAAACACACCCAAAACCATGACTTCCAGGTTTCCTGTTCTCTAGACAAATACCGACCGTGTCTGTGGGGAGCTGTGGTTGGGGTAAGATATAGATTAGGAAGCAGGCGCTGAGGCAGCAGAGAACAGAATAGAGCAACTTGAACAAAAGGTAGGCAAGTTCGGGAAGGACTTCTATTTCACAATCTCCCTTTCCCTCTGGCTATCACCACACTGTTGTCTGTGTCTATGTGTTATATGTATGTATGTATGTATGTGTGTGTGTGTATGTATATATATATGTGTGTATATATATATATATATATATATATATATTGTTTTTGTATAACCATTCACCTTTTTTTCACCCAGCCCCCTAACACCCTCCCCTCTGACTGCTGTTAGTCTGTTTTATGTACCTGAGTCTGTTTGAACTGTACACTTGAAATAGATACATTTTATGATATGCAAATTATATTTTAATAAAGTGGTTTAAGAAAATCAATGCTCGATATGCTAAATTTTAGTGGGAGATGAGTTTATTGAAGGCAGAAACGAATAATTTCTAAAAAGTTCATATAAATAGTCACCACGGGCATGTCCAGCTCTCTTCCCCTCAACTACTTGGAACCATTCCTATTTTTCAAGCCCCTGAGATCAGCGAGGCGAATTCGGGAGGACGATGTTGCTGTTTTTCCGATGAGGGGGTCCTAAGCGAGGCAGAGTAGGGGGAGGTAGTCCGTCTACATGGAAATCTCTGGAAAGAGCAGGAAGCAAGTTTGACGCAGGGAAATCTATCTGATGAGCTCCATACAAAAATAATTTATTCCCAAACTCTCCTAGTTTACACACACACATAGGGAGTCAGCTCACTGGCTTTCTAAATGATCAACTCTTTCTCCACTGACACAAAGGAACAGCAAACGCTAAAAGTCATGCCTAGAGTTATTGGATAAAATTAGCAACTGCATAGCTCCCTTTTGCATCACAACAAACTCTACAGGTGAAAGATCAATGCTGTCCTCTGCTTCATACATCCTCTAGTGGCCCCGGTGGGGTTCAGGCGAAATAGCCGTGAGCAAAGACGGCCACGGCCAGCAGCAGGATGGCGTTGACGTTCACCACAGTCCTCCAGAGGGGCTTCTCGGATGTGTCTGTCAGCTTCCTCCTCAGGGCTTCTTCCTCCTCCTTGCTCAGCTTGGGGCCTTTCCTCTGCAAACCGCAGAACGCCTCATATGCTCTCCTGAAACACCCCGGCGTTTCCCCGGGATCATCTGAACCAAAGAAAGATAAACAAATGATCACAAAGCTCGGGAAATCCGACTCCCGTCAAGGTCGTGCGGATGACGGCAAAGAATGACGACAACTTACTTCTATGCCTTAGAGGAATATCCCTGCGAAAACACAGATAACTCCAGTCATAGAAAAATGGAGCCCGGCCAGCGTGACTCAGTGGCTGAGTGTTTACCTGTGAACCTGGAAGTCACGGTTCGATTCTCGGTCAGGGCACATGCCCAGGTTGCAGGCTCGATCCCCAGTAGGGGGCGTGCAGGAGGCAGCTGATCAATGATCCTCTCTCATCATTGATGTTTCTCTCTCTACCACTCCCTTCCTCTCTGAAATCAATAAAAATATATTAAGAGAAAAATAAAAAACTTTTGCATAGCATAGAGCCCAATAAACAAAGTCAAACAAACGCCAAGCTGGGGAAAACATTTGCATCTTATAACACACAGGGTGTGATATCCTTGTAGTAATGAGTTTCTTGAAATAGAGAACATCCTACAAACAACTCCATGTAAACACGCTAGAGCGATGAATCAACAGTTCAAAGCGAGAGAGAGAGTTCTCAAGCCAAAGGCAAACCAGACATTACCTTCATCAGCATCATCATCAGCTTCTTCCTGTCTCTGCTCTTCTGCGTCTAAATCGATTCGCTCCTCTGTCCGGTTCCGAAGAGCCCAGCACAGGCGATACAGCTGCCCAGAGAGCACAGACAGGCCCATGAGTGATGAGCAAGTGTTTACAATAACATAACAGCACATTTACTGTACAGTGCAAAAAATCCCACAGCGTGGGAAGACATACACAACAAAGAAGAGGTGTTCTACCACACTCATTCACCAAAGCACACTATTTTACATTATTTCTGGCCCGGCCGGCGTGGCTCAGTGGTTGAGCATTGAGCTATGAACCAGGAGGTCAGGGTTCGATTCCCCGTCAGGGCACATACCCGGGTTGCGGGCTCCATCCCCAGTGTGGGGTGTGCAGGAGGCAGCCGATCAGTGATTCTCTCTCATCATTGATGTTTTTCTCTCTCTCTCTCTTCCTCTCAGAAATCAATAAAAATATATTTAAAAGAATAAAAGGAGCATATAGCTGTGACTCCTCACTCACATGCACATCAGGAATGGGTTTTGTTAGCAGGGAAACTCCCAGGATGACCACGATGGAAACGACAAAGAGAATCATGGCGAAGTACAGGTAGTGCACGCCACAGATGATTTTGGGACAGTTACTGGCAGCCAAGCAGGTCCCTGTTCCGTAGGCAAACTCTGCAATCATACGAAATAGGCCGATCAGCAGTCCGACGATGAGACCCCAGAAGGCTCCCTGCACAAGAAGCAAGAACAAAACCAGGGGATTTAGAGGAGAGGAGCAGCTCATTCTAGGAGGTCATAATTACCACCCTTCCTGCTTTCTCCACTAAGCACTACACAGGACCCTGGCTGGTGTGGCTCTGTGGATAGAGCATCGGCCTCTGGACTGAAGGGTCCCGGGTTCGATTCCAGTCAAGAGCATGTACCGGTTGTGGCTTGATCCCCAGCCCTGGTTGGGGTGCCTACGGGAGGTCACCAATTAACGTGTCTCTCTCACATCGATGTTTCTCTCTGTCTCTCCCCCTCCTTTCCACTCTCTCTAAAAATCGATGGAAAGGTATCCTCGGATAAGGATTAACAACAACAACAAAGAACCAATCCATGGCTAACCTTGAGGGCAAGGCCACCGAAGCAGGGAAAGATGCCAATGCGTGTGGTTGCTGGTGCATGTTTCCCTCCGTGGCCTTGAAACGCCATGATGGCACTGTTCATTCTCCACTTTGCTTTCGCGAAAGACCTACCTTAGTACCTGTTTTCGCTGAACGAAAGGAATTCCAAGAGGGTTTTTACTTTTATGAAAAAAAGTCGAAAAGAGGCAAAATGCAGGGGAGCCATGAGAGTGACCCCGCCAAGCTCCTTCCCCGGAACCACACCCAGCAGCTCAGCGTCAGGCCGCCTAGCTTTGCGCTGTGCCTGTGAGCATCTCTGCTTCATCTTGATGTGTTCTGTGAGTCCGTTAGCAAGATGTGTCCTACTGTATCAAAAGCCTAAGAGAGGTAGGGCCCCTGGCTGGTGTGGCTCAGTGGATAGAGTGTCGGCTTGCAGACTGAAGGGTCCTGGGTTTGATTCTGATCAAGGGCACAGGCCCGGGTTGTGGACTCGATCCCCAGTAGGGGGCAGGAGGCAGCTGATCAATGATTCTCTTTCATCATTGATGTTTTTCTCTCTCCCACTCTCTTCCTCTCTGAAATCAATAAAATATATATATATATATATATATATATATATATATATATATATATAGCTTTTTAAAAAAGCATAAGAGAGGATATTTTGGAGGGGTCTGAAATTCTCAAAAAATTTCCATATAAATCAAGGGTACATGCCTCTTCACTTTATGCCATTTCGGCTTACGGGGAGCGGGGGAAACTTGTACAGTCTACTTTGACCCAAGTTTAAGTTTACCGTGACTTTTCTATTGTACATAGATTCAAACACTTGTGACTGATTTTGTAGCATGAACAGAACTCTGACTTATGTGACACAAGTTGCAGAGTTGACGGGCCTTGAGATGTATGAATTGGGTGGAAAGGATGCATTTTCCTCCCAGCGAGAGAAAGACGTTTTTCCCCACTCCAGCAGGAAAAGAAGTCCCCGCACTTCCACTCACCTGTTCATTGACTCGCTTGCAGAAGATGGCGAGCAGGAAGACAGCGGCTATGGGCGGCCCCAGGTAGCTAGAGATGGATTCTATGTAATGAAACAGCTGTCCGTTTTGAGACACTTGTACCAACGGGACCCACAAAATGCTGATGATAATTAACAGGATGATGAACAGCCTGGGAAGCAAACAAAAGGAAGGGATGATTAAGCAGAAGCATCACTGATACGTCCACTGTGCTTGAGTTCTTGAATGCATTCTTGGGGCCATTCATTGATTTTTTTCCCCCCAAAGAAATTCAAGCTCCTTGAAATTTCATGCCAGGCCACTGTGTAGGACTATCTATGAGTAAAATTCCAATAAAGCAATTGCTAGCCTATAATCAGTCATAATAGCTTCAACGATGAGATTAAGTATTCATTTATAAAAACAGTTCCAATGTCAGCGTTCAGTTAATAATTCTCTAATGCAGTTCATGCACTATAGCAATTAGGAAAAAAAACACATAGCACTAAGTCTAAGTAATTATTTGTAGGACACAGAAAGCAGACTCCTGTTTTGGTCTTTTTTCCTAGCTTGAGAGAAACTGAGTCAGGATGCTTTAGAATTAAAATATCCTCTGTCCCAGAATGCTGAATGAACTGGCCAGAAAGGCTAATTTGTGTGTTTTTGCTGCTTGAGTACTTTGGCGGGTAGAAGGAATTGGTTAAAATATTGAGATGCAGCAAAAATCTATTCGGTTTTGCTCCTGGGGGTCAGGAGCAAAACCAAATAGGTTCACTTTTTAAAACTTTGCAATATTCTTCTGTGCTTGTGATATGAATAAACAGATAATAATAATTTACGGGACTCTCTGTAAAAGGCCATGGCTTGTCTGTGCTCACCGGAAACAGAAAGGTGGGAGTTGGGGGAACCGGGGACAAGCATTTGGGCGGGAGACTGAGGCACAGGGCCTCATTTAAGCTCTACAAAACCTCTGCAGCCTTGCAATGACTAAGCGTGATAAACCACGGGCCGTCCGAGCACAGGGTCCAGAACACAGTAAAGATTCAAGAAATAACACCTCCTACCGCCATTGTCGTCATCACCCGAAAGCAAACGGTGTGTGTCCCGTGCTCTCTTATCTTCAGCTGTTTTCAGCTGTTTGCAGTCACACGCAGAATAAAATCCAAAGTCCTCTTATGGCCGGAACAGCCCTGTGTGATCTCCCGACCCCCACCTTTCTGATTTTGTTTCCTATCGCTCTCACGGGCCAGCCTCACCTCTTGCTGTCCTCACACGCACCCCACACGTGACTGTGGAGGACTGCAGGCAGCACTGACTGCTCCTCCACACGGAGCCTCGGGGCTCCCCCCACATTCTCCCCAGAGCTCAAATGCCACTTCTTCCGTGAGGACCCCCTGAGCACCGTGTTAAGTTAGTCCCCATCCTTTAATCCTGCTCTAATTTTCTTCCTAGCGTTTTTAAAAATATATTTTTATTGATTTCAGAGAGGAAGGAAGAGGGAGAGAGAGAGAGAGAGAGAGAGAGACATCAATGATGAGAGAGAACCATTGATCAACTACCTCCTGCACGCCCTCCACTGGGGATCGAGCCCACAACCCGGGTCTGTGCCCTGACTGGGAATCAAACCTGTGACTTCCTGGTTCATAGGTGGATGCTCAACCACTGAGCCACACCGGCTGGGCATCTTCCTAGCATTTTTTTGTCACCAGATATAGAATATATTTATGATCTATCTTCCCCACCAAGGCATAAATCCCATGAAGCATGAACTTATTTTTCATATATATGCCATTTTTTTCACATTTGTATTCCGGGTGATAGTAGGCATTTAATAAGAAAGAGAGGAAAAGAGAAACTCATTAACTGATCATTGAGACTTAGAGGGGACTCATAACCAAGATCGTTGACCCATCCGTGGACTACTGCATCTTGGACCTACTGAATTCTAGCCCAACACTTTTCTACCACAGAAACCCAGAGGCCTATGGTCTTCCTGTCCTGCAGCATTTATCCAGAGTCACGATCTGGACCAACTGAGCCCTCGGAATTTCTCCAAGTGCTTCATTTACCAAAGCGATTGTTACCATCTTCAGCAACGCATCATCTTTTAAAGAGGTGGTTAGTTTCTCTTGACTCCCCGTTTTTAATGAATGCAGTTGGTAAACTCATCTGTGGTAGCGTGTGGAGGTCCCTCATCTGTTACTTCCTGCCTGTGATATGCATGGAAACGTCTAGGGATGATGCCTTAACCTGTGAGAGTAGATGGAAACTTTAGGCCCCATGAAAGACATTGATGGGGTTTCACGAAGATGTGGTTGGGAGTGGTGTGAGGGGAGGAATAAAGAGACAATCAGAGGCATTTGGAAATCTGAAAAAGAAACTATTTCCTTGGTACGTATGGCCCCAAATTTCGTATCTGGAAAGAGATAGAGTTGGGTTAAATATCCTCTAATGTTCCTTTACCCACTTCAGAACTCTATGAGTAGTTTCTCTGAACCCCCAAATGAGGAGGCTCTATTTCACTTTGATGTCTCTACCTTTGCAGAGAAATTTAAGACAGAAACCAGGGTTCTCTCACCGCCCAGCGATCAGGAGCTCCCTCTCCGAGGCCTGCTTCCGGATCTTCGTGTAGAGGTCCATGGTGAAGAGGGTGCTGGCGCTGTTGAAGATGGAGGTCAGGGAGCTCATGAGAGACGCCAACATGACTGACAGCATCAGGCCTCGCAGCCCTGCGGCCGGAAGAGGAGGCAACCACGAGTTAGGAACTGGACGCCGTGAGCTGTGATCACCTTGCCAACCAGAGGACCATTCAAAGGTAAAATGTCACGCGGACTGTTTACTAACTGATGTGCCCATGGATACATGTCATCGTGTGGCATTTTCTGCATATTTCCTGGTGATTCTCAGAATTATTGACAAGTAAAAATTGCATGTATTTAAGGTGTGCGACATGATGTTTTGATAGATACATCATGTGAATGGTTACCACAATCAAACTAATTAACCCAGTCATCACCTCACCTAGTAACTAATACCTTGTTTTGTTGTGAGAATACTTGAGATCTATTTTCTTAGTAAATTTCAAGTACACAAGACATCATTATTAACTGTAGTCTTTATGCTGTGGTCTCCAGGACTTATCCATATTATAACTGAACGTGTGTACCCTTTGACCAATATCTTCCTATTTCCCCATTCCCCATCCCCTGGCAACCACCATTCCACTCCTCTATTTCTTTAGATTCCACATATAAGTGACATCATGCAGTATTTGTCTTTGAGAGAGACACATCGATTGGTTGCCTCCCACACGCACTGGGAGCAGTGACTGGGGGCAGGGATGGAACCTGCAACCCAGGCACGGGCCCTAAACTGGGACTCAAACCTGAGACCCTCTGGTTCATAGGCCGATGCTCTAACCATTGAGACACACCAGCCAGGGCTCATCACACTTTCTTTCCCCATTTACCTGAGCAGGACATTTTCTTACCGTCAGGCATCAGCTCCATCACCAGCATTGGGTAGGCATAGTTAGTGCAGCCGACTTCCGTGCCACAGTGTTTCACACACTCAGAGGGGACCACACAGGCCACCTTCTCTGAAGAGGAAGTCAGATAAGTGGGTTCAGTGAGTGGGGCCCAAACAGGTAAGACCTACAACCATTGGCCGCAGAGACAAGTGGTAAGGTCATGAGTTAGAGGAAAGACGTTAGCCTGGAAATTGAGGCTCAACTTTGAACTGCCTGCAATCGATCTGCTTCCTCTTTGGCTAGAATACACCTTTCCAAGTGTCACAGCTGTAGCTCCCCTGGCACTGGCCTGTGGGACAGGCTCTGCCTTGGGATGTGGCCCAGCTAGAGCATTAGAGAGAGCGATTCCCCCTCCAGGAAAGCTGCAAGAGCATACGTCCTCCCAGGAGCACAGAACTCCACAGATCAAACAGCAGCAACACAGCACTCAGGCAGCTGGTCCTGTGTGCAATCATTCAGCCAGTGTCTTTCTCCCACATCTAAGAGGAGGTGCCACGTGTGATGCTGGGGTGACTGCCCCTGGTGGGATGATGCCTCATTCACTGTGGTTGTTGCACAATACCTTGCTGATATTTTAGCTAAAATGACATTATGCAAACAGATAGAAAAATGGGATATAAAAAGTCACCCAGAATACTAACACCTTCGCACATGAGCTTCTCTTAGTTTATTATTCCTTTCTAATCCTTTTCTGGAGAGAAATGTGTTTATGGCACAACTATGGTCATTGTTGCGGTGATATTTTATAGTCTGCTGTTTACATCCAAGATGATGATGTCAGCATGGCCCCAAGTTTTGAGATAGTGAACAATCCTATCTTTGGCTACTCCCTGGCTATCTATCCGTTCTTTATTGCTGTAGACAACACCATAATGTTGCAATATGCAGGAATGTTGCTCACTTGATGCTCCCCTTAACAGGTTTTCAGGAAAATAAACACGTTTTCTCCAGGCCCAGTTGCGAAAACATGAAGTGAGAGGTTAGTGCTATCTGATGGATTGCCTCCATAAACACCAGTGGTCTTGGATTAGGTAAGAAATATTCTATGTTTTCTTGACTCCTCATAATACATTTTTTTTTAAAGAAAAGATGGCAGTTTATTTTTATTTATTTATTTTTTAAATCCTCACCTGAGGGTATTTTCCCATTGATTTTTAGGGAGTGTGGAAGATAGACAGAAAGACAGAGAGAAACATCGATGTGAGAGAAACACATCGATGGGCTGCCTCCTGCACGTGCCCCGTCCAGGGCCCGGGCTGGGGAGGAGCCTGCAACCAAAGTACATGCCCTTGACCAGGATCGAACCCGGGACCCTTTGGTCTGCAGGCCAACGCTCTATCCACTGAGCCACACTGGCGAGGGCATAATAAAGATTTTTAAGGGAGATTTTCAACATTAGCAGTTACTCTTAGCTGACTTAAAACATCTTATAAAACACGATTCGTAATTCAAGCATAAATGATGGGAACTTCTGGCTCAGGACTTGCCTGTGTACAGGATGCGGCTGATCATTCCTGGCATCACCATGAGGAACATGGGCAGCAGCTTCAGGTACCCACACATGATGCAGGCGGCCTTCACGTGGGACATGTCCTTGCCGGAGAGGCAGCGCTGCACGATGACCTGCCGGGAGAACACGCCTAGTCATGAGGCAGCCGGAGGGCGCGTCACGGGGGCGCCTCCTCAGGGACTAGCGTGCCAATGAGAAGTGGGATGGCGACGAGGGAAGATTGAGCTTCGGAGTAAAATGTGGATTTGGATCCCTGCTCCTCCCACATGAGCATTTGACTTCTGTGAGTTTCAGGTTTCTCATCTGTAAATAGGATTCTTTCTTTCTTTTTTGTAAAAAAGTATATTGATATTGACTACAGAGAGGAAGGGAGCGGGAGAGAGAGATAGAAACGTCAATGATGAGAGAGACTCATGGATCAGCTGCCTCCTGCACGCCCCCTACTGGGGATTGAGCCTGCAACCCGGACATGTGCTCTGACCCGGAACCGAACCCGGGACCCTTCAGTCTGCAGGCTGACACTCTATCCACTGAGCCAAACTGGCTAGGGCAAAGTATTTGACTTTTTAAATGGTGAAACTAGATGGTTTTCTAGGAGAAGAAAAAGAACAACATAAAGGTATTCACACATACACTCACGCACACACACACACACACACTCACACACACACATGCACACCCACATGCAAACACACTCAGTCACACACACAGTCACACACACTCACACACACACTCAGACACACACACACACGCACACACACACACACGCACATGCACACGCTTTACCTGATCTGTGCACCAGTACCACGCAGCCACGATGGTCATTCCTATGATCATTCCCGGCCACGGAATGTCCCCGGTGACAGCGTCTCGGAAAATGTGGAAGGAGTCTGGCCGAGGAGTGTAGCACGCGGGGCTAATTGTCAGGTTGTCCCCTTCGACTATGGATGGGATGGCGTTCATATACTTCTCCGTAAAACTCTCATAGCCTCCGACTTCGGCAAATGCTGCAACGGCATCGGATACAAGACAGTGTTCCACAGAAACGTGAGACACCATTTCCCTAACGACCCCTCCGTGGTGGGAGGCACTCCGGCACCTCCCATCGGCCTGGTTGTATTCTCAGGACCCTTCTCTCGGGATCCACAGTCCCATGACTTCCACCCCACGGCCCCGTTCACACGGCCATCGCTTACCAAACCCCATGAGGATGAACGAGCCGATCAGCATGATGATGGTCTGGAGGGTGTCGGTGTAAATAACCGAGGCCAAGCCCCCTGTGGAGAGAAGAAAAGAGCCAGGATGTTTGACTCAGGTGCCCTCCCCTACTCGCCTTTGCCTTTAGGTTCTCTTCTACCCAAACCCCGGAAATGACTCAGCAGAAAACAGATCAGAAGCTCCCGGTGGCATCATCATCTCCTTGGAAGGTGTGTCTCTCATTGGTCCTCCTGTCTTCCTCGCCTTGCCTCCACTCAACGTTTCTATGAATTATGGTGGAGTTCTACCTTTGTGTGTGCTTTTGAATATTAAGTAGGGGGAAAGTCCATGTTATAATATCATGAAAATCTCCCATAACAATCCCTCAGTTCGCTCTCTTTAGCACAGGATACCTGCTCTGAAGAACTGGGCGAAGCCATTTCTGTTCCAGCGTTGGAACATACCATTGTTTCCTTAGTGGAATACCGTGTATTACTGTTGACCTGCGTTTTGCGGCAATGTCGTTGAGCCCAAATAGCGTCTCCCTGTCCCACCCATCACATCGTTAACCTGGATCAAGGTGATCATAACTAACACCGAGGACCCGCTTTCCTACGCTCTGGCTGTGTTTCTAGGCTGCACCTGACTCTGAGCGGAATAAAGGGGTAGCCTTACCTTGGCGGCGACAAGGCTAATGCTCAGGTGACGCGAGCAGAAGGTAGCATGGCCGAGCTAAGCACGCGGAGGACTCACCAGTGATCGTGTAGATGGCGGTGATAGCCAAGAGGATGAAGATTGCCAGGTAGAGGTCCAGTCCCAGGGCCAGCTTGATGAATATGGCTCCAGAGAATATGTCTGACTATAATGGACAGGCAGGGCCATCAGCCCATAGCCTCAATCTCTCTCTCTTTTTTTAAAGTTTATTTTTATTGATCTCAGAGAGGAAGGGAGAGGGAGAGAGAGAGAGAAGCATCAACGATGAGAAAGAATCACTGATCGGCTGCCACCTGCACGCCCCACACTGGGGATTGAGCCCCCAACCAGGGCATGTGCCTTGTCTGGGAATCGAACCCTGACCTCCTGGTTCATAGGTCGACACTCAACCACTGAGCATCACTGGCCGGGCCCTTAGCTTCGATCTCTTTGCCTATCTCTCCTTCTGTTGAACTCCTCTAGCCCAACTCCAACCCTGGCTAAATCCAGTTTCCCACTTACTCTGTGCCCGCACCTAGGGATGTTTCTTCTGTGTTTCTAACTAACATGCTTACATGCCATTTCCCATGTTTTTGTTATGTTTTGGTTTCGAGTGAGGGGAAGGGATACGGGGGCAGGATTCAGGATCCAAAGCGTTAGAGGCAGGTTCCTTTGGAGAACCCGGGTTCGGAGGGGTGTCACAGGAGATGGTAGATGTTTTCCTCTCTAAGATTTGAAATGAAACCTGGGGCAGGAGGACTGGGGAGGCTGTCCTGTCCTCACTCCTCATCGTGATCGGTTTAACCAGTAACCAGGACCCAATCTGTTATCAGAGTGCAATAGCAACAGTGCACAGAAGGTTGTGCGCAAGATTAATCATTATCTTTTTTTAAAAAAATATATTTTATTGATTTTTCTACAGAGAGGAAGGGAGAGAAATAGAGAGCTAGAAACATCGATGAGAGAGAAACATCGATCAGCTGCCTCCTGCACATCTCCCACTGGGGATGTGCCCGCAACCCAGGCACATGCCCCTGACCGGAATCGAACCTGGGACCCTCCAGTCCACAGGCCGACGCTCTATCCACTGAGCCAAACCGGTTTCGGCTAATCATTATTAATAGCACTTAAAACACGACCTTTTTGGTAAGGATGGACTCCTGCTACTGTACCTTCTCAGCCGACCACAGCCCCTGCACAGTCAGTCACACACGTGCCCTTGACCTTCGTGCTCCTCCATTCAGCTCCCATCATTCCATCACGCCCCCACCCTCCCCCCCCGACCCCCGCAACCGGATCCTTCTGCCACTGGAGGCTGCATCCCGTGGGCCCCTTTGGCCACTCGCATTCTGCCCCAGCACCTGGTTCATGCCCTGGAGGACCGCAAAGCTGTAGAGGTCAGAGGCAGGGAAGACCTGGGAGGTCGCTGAGCCCTGCCCACTGGGGAACATGGCGAGCCCCTCACTTTCCTCGGCCCCTCCTCTTTCCTGGCCTGGGGGTTGTGTAATCCCCCAACACCCCAAGCGGAGACTTCCATTCCCACCTGCTTTCCTGAGCATCCACAGCATGTCTTCTGTGCTTGTCCACACACTCCACTCAGGCTCACACTGACTATATCTGCAGCCATTGTCATAAAGTACTGACAATCTTATGGTTAAATTGTTTTTATTTAAGTGCGTTTTTTATGTTAATCCCCACCGAAGGATATTTTTCTATTAATTTTTATTTTATTTTTAAAAATATTTTTTTATTGATTTCAGAGAGGGAGAGAGAGAGAGAAACATCAATGATGAGAGAGAATCATTGATTGGCTGTCTCCTGCACACCCCGTATTGGGGATCGAGCCTGCAACCCAGGCATGTGCCCTGACTGGGGATCGAACGCGGGACCCTTCAAGCCGCAGGCTGATATTCTATGCACTGAGCCAAACCGGCCAGGGCTTTCCATTGATTTTTTAGGAGAGAGCAGAAGGGAGGGGGAGAGACACAGAGAGAGATACACACATCGATTGGTTGCCTCCTGTACATGCCCCAACCGGGGCCAGGGAAGGAGTCTGCAACTGAGGTATGGTGCCCTTGACTGGATTCGAACCTGGGACCCTGTGGTCCACGGGCCGATGAGCCACACTGGCTCTGGCTCTGGTTAAATTCTTAACTCCTTAACCATGTGGTGGACTCCGAGCGCAGAGGGATCCTCGCTTCCCCGGGCTCGGAGCGCCACATGCCCAGGAAGCGCTGGGAGATGCTCACGCTTTGCCAGGCGGGCTCAGCCCCTCATCCGAGCAGCTGGCTCACTTCCAGCCACGACTCGGCTCAACAGCAGAGCGATTGGGGAGTCAACTTCCGCCCTCAGGAGCGGCCTAGACTCTGCACCCCGGGCCATAACCTCATGAGTCACTGATGTGCCAGCAGCAAGCCGTTACTCTGTCTGTGTTTTTTACACGTGCTGCTGACTCTTCCAACTCCTCTCTGCTTTCCTCCACGATTATCTCCAAGGAATTTAATTAAACACACACACACAGCTTTAGAGTTCTTTCAACACGTATTTGTGAAATCTATTGTGTAGGGGCAGCCTTAGATTAAAAAAGAAAAAATTAAGGGCCCTGGCTGGTGTGGTGCTGTTGGTTGGGTGCCATCCTGTGCACCCCTGCCGATTCGATTCTTGGTCAAGGGCACAAGCCTGGGTTGCGGGTTCGATCCCCAGTGTGGGGCGTGTAGGAGGCAGCTGATCCATGATTCTCTCTCATCATTGTTGTTTCTCTCTCTCTCCCTCTCCCTTCCTCTCAGAAAGCAATACAAGGATATATTATTTAAAAGCAGTCTTGCAAAGCTTAACAGGCCAGGAGCATGAACTCACCGAGATCCTCAAAGCCACGCAGATGAAGAGGGAGAGGACGGAGAGGTAGATCTGCAGCCGCTTCCCCCCGAAGCGCTTCTTGAGGTACTCGGGCATGGTCATCACCTGCGGAGACAGCAGGGGCTCACTGGCCCAGCACATCCGGTCCCTCCACGCTCACCGAGCACGGGGGCGGGCAGGCCTGGGGCGCCTCGGGGAACCGAGGGGAGGGAGGCATCGTCTCTCCAGAAAGCAGCAAAGCCGGGTGGACACAGGCGCTGGGATCGGACAGTCTTGGGACGGGCTCCCAGCTCCGACACTGACTAGAAATGTAACATTTGCGAGTGACCCTCTCCCTGGACTCCACGCTTCTCATCTGTAAAGTAGGGTTTTCATGGGACGGTATGTAAAATACCCGCGCCACCGCCAAATGCCCGGTGAACGCTCAATGGATAATTTTTATGATTTTCACCCAAACTGTGACAGTCTAGTTAAAATGTTACTTGCAGCCTAGCCGGGTGCAGCTCAGCGGCTGAGCGTCGACCCAGATACCAGGAGGTCACCAGTTCGATTCCCGGTCAGGGCACAGGCCCGGGTTGCGGGCTCGATCCCCAGTGTGGGGCCTGCAGGACCCAGCCAATCCATGGTTCTCTCTCATCATTGATGTTTCTCTCTCTCTCTCTCCCTTCCTCTCTGAGGTCAATAAAAATATGTTAAAAAACAAAAAAAAAGGCCCAGAGAGACAGAGCAGGCAGAAGGGAAGCCACCACAGCTGCGGTACATCCTAACCCTCATCACAAATGAAACCGCTTTACAAGTGTCAGAATAGCACTGATCAGGAGGAAGGAAAATGCCCCGAGTTGGGGAGGACGTGGGCGAGTGGAGCCCTCACGGCGGGGAAGGCCTGGGAGCAGGTGGCTGAGCCATTCGCAGGAGCAGCCCGGCAGCACGCAGTGGCTCTGGGTCATTGTAAGCCCAGAGACCCTGCAACAAACGGTCTCACCCAGGTCTCCCGGCTGAGCAGGGAGAATGAGCGTGTCAATGGATGCCGACCAGGCGTGCCCACAGTCCCGCGGGTACTCACGCCTGCCTTGATGTAAATGGGGACAAAGAACCAGCCAAGCACCAGCAGCAGCACCAGGGCCTGCAGGAAACCAAGCAGAGAGGGAGGCGTCAGAGAGGCCTGGCCGGGGGCCGTGCCGTCTCACGGCCTCGGAGTCTGAAAAGGCAGCCAGTCCTCCCTGACTGTCGTCGCCCATGATGTCACTCACGTTCCACTCAAAGACTGCGGTGGCGATGCCCGAAGCCGCCCCGGTGCCCGCCAGCCCCACGAAGTGGCCGCTGCCGATGTTGCTGGCGAAGAGGGAGGCGCCCATCTGGAATCCAAGAGCACAGACGCGGGTCAGAGTTAACAGACTCCAGTCAGGCTTCCGAACTGCAGGGACACGCGGCGATGTTCCCGTCGCTACCCCTTGGGCCAGGAGCCCGCCAACTACAGCCCGTGGGCGGAACCCGGTGTCCGTAGGGTTGGTGCACCCAGAGTATTTCTTCCGTTTCTGAATGGTTGACAAAAAAGCTAGCCCAGCGGGCGTGGCTCAGTGGTTGAGCGTCGACCTATGAACCAGGAGGTCACGGTTCGATTTCCGCCGGTCAAGACACATGCCCGGGTTGTGGGCTCGATCTCCAGTAGGAGGCGTGCAGGAGGCAGCTGATCAACGATTCTCTCTCATCATTGATGTTTCTCTCTCTCTCCCTCTCCCTCTCTCTCTCCTTCCTCTCCCTCCCTCTCTGAAAAAAAAAAAAGATGAGCACACCCAATGTTTTCTTTATTTTCACACACACACACACACACACACACAGATACACACATACACACGCATACACACACATACACACACATACACATGCATACACACACATACACACACACAGTTCATCTCCCAGAAGCTCTGCCCACTCACCGGCCACCAGACCATGTCCCGGCCAGCCAGGAAGAAGCCCCCAACGGTGCCCCGGTTGGTCTTCAGCATGGCCTGTGCGGAGGGAAGACGTGGGGGGGTCAGACCACAGCCGCCGCACCAAGGTGCCCCCGGGGCCGGGTCACAGTACCGATGAAACGGACCCTTTGCAGCTCCCCGAAGAGAGAAACGTTCTCCTGGAGACTGCGACGTAGCACTGATTTTTAAAGGACCAAAGCAGAATCCCGGGGACTTCAGGGATTACATTCCTCAACGTTTGTCCTAACCGCTCTGGTTAGTTTCATTTAGGAAGACAATGGAGGAGATGTCTGTAATACTGCCCACAATACGAAACAGGAAAACGCTGTGAGTGAGGTGTCTCTGAAGCTGTGTGTGGAAGGAAATCGGTAGCCTTCAATCCGTTACCAAAAGAAAGAAGGGGCATCAGTGAATTAAGCATCCAACTCAACTGTGGTAGAAAGTGAGAAAATAACAAAGGGAAATAAGAGAAGTGAGATAAGAAAAACAATGTCGCCCAGCCAGCGTGGCTCAGTGGTTGAGCGTCGACCTATGAACCAGAAGGTCACGGTTCAATTCCCAGTCAGGGCACATACCCGGGTTGTGGGCTCGATCCCCAGTGTGGGGCATGCAGGAGGCAGCCCATCCATGATTCTCTTTCCTCATTGATGTTTCTATCTCTCTCTCCATCTCCCTTCCTCTCTGAAATCAATAAAAAGATATATTTTTAAAAAATAATGCCCTTATTCAATTTGCCACAAGCTGGAGATGCTGAACAGATGAAGCCTGGAGTCCCCAGGGCTGGCCCCGTGCACAGGATGGGGTGGTTAGGAGAAGACAGTAAGCCAGTGTCAGCCTTATTGATGTTGCCCTGGTTGGTTTGCTCAGTGGATAAAGCCTTGGCCTTTGGACTGAAGGGTCCCAGGTTCAATTCCGGTCAAGGGCATGTGCTTGGGTTTCGGGTTCGATCCCCAGTAGGGGTTGTGCAGGAGGCAGCCAATCCATGATCCTCTCTCATCATTGATGTTTCTATCTCCCTCTCCCTCTCCCTTCCTCTGTGAAATCAATAAAAATATATTTAAAAAGAAGAAGAAGAAAATGATTCTGAGAGGAGGACAATGACATCAGTGACAGCTGTGAATGTTCTCAGCTTCGTCACTTTTCCCTCCCTTCGATGTTTTACCCCAAGCCATGCGCCCACCCCAAACCCGCTCTGGGCTCCTACGTACCCACAGCCCGACAGCCATCACGACCACGAAGTAGATGACGATGACGGAGATGTCGGCGGCGTTTCGGATGCGCTCTGACATCTCGGGGGGGCCCGGGGTCCCGGTCACGGTGCTGGGGCTCACGGTGCTGGCCATGGCTGCGGGCGGCGCTGTCCCCATGCCCAGGAGGGGCCCTCTCCTTATATGAGCTCTGGGTTAATGATCAGCCTCGAGCAGGTGGGGCGCGCTATCAGGCCCGGCTCCTGGGCACGGAACCTTTAAACCTTCTCTGATGCCCCGAGACCCCGGCCCCCCAGTGGGCAGTGCTGGGCTGACGGCGTGTGGGAATGAGGGTGAGAACTGGAGGTGCAGAGTGGGGTGTCCCTGCGTGGAAAGACAGGGTCTGTAAGGTGTGGTCAGGTTGGGTGAGGATTAGGGAGCGATGACAGGGGACAAGGAGGAGGAGGACAGAGGTGAAAGGGCCAGAAAAGAATCCGCAGGGACAGGGGTAAGAGTCCCTTACGGATCAGATAAGACTCCTGACCAAGGTGTTCCAACTTCGAAAGTGAAACTGCCCGGCCGGCGCCGCTCAGAGCTTGAGCATCCACCTATGAACCAGGAGGTCACGGTTCCGTTCCCGGTCAGGGCACGTGCCCAGGTTGCGGGCTCGACCCCCCCCCGTAGGGGGCCTGCAGGAGGCAGCCGATCCATGATTCTCTCTCATCATTGATGTTTCTAGCTCTCTCTCTTTCTTTCTCTCCCTTCCTCTCTGAGATAAATTAAAAAATATTTTTTAAAAAAAGAAAGTGAAGTGAATTATGCAATCCATGGGTCCCAAGGCCCCATATTCTTCTGGAACAAGTCATCTAAATTGGCTTGATATGACACAGCAGGGAAAGGTGTAAGGAAAGAGATGAACCGAGGGAAGAGCTGGCAGGCCTCTGTGGGCACTGCCGATATGCCTACCAGCAGAAGCACCTCGCCTGTGCCCTCTTGGTTTCGACTGGGCGTGAGCCTGGCAGAGGCATTTCCCCAGCTGTTTTTATTTCTCCCCTGGCGACAACCTGTAAGGACCCTCCTGCCCACTTCTGAGATTAGGCCCTAAAGCAGCGGTCCCTTGAGGAGCCTTCAAATGCTGCAACATCCTGTGACGCGGGCTTACTGTCCCCTTCAGCTCGTTGGTTTATTAGACTTGATGCCTGCTCCCCTCTGCTCCCCTCCTTTATGAATATCTGGCTGCCTGTGCTAACAGGATGAGAAGTGGTCATTAGGCTGACCTGTTAGGACCCTTTGCCCAGGATGGGCTGACTCATGGCAGGTGTAACAGGGGTGTCAGGGTGTCAGGGACAACATCTTCTGTATGAGGAGGAGCAGCAACAAAGAAACGTGGTGTGGCCCCACAACAACAGCCTCCAAGAAATGTGAAACCCAGAAATCTGAGAAATGTGGATGGGAAAAAAGTAACCTCACCAGGTGATCTGAGCATAACTCCCCGACTCAGCGGCTGCTGGTGGGTAGTCATACCCCAGGCGTATACATTCTTTGGCCCTAACTGGTTCGGCTCAGTGGATAGAGCTTTGGCCTGCAGACGGAAGGGTCCCAGGTTTGATTCCCGTCGGGGGCATGTACCTTGGTTGCGGGCACATCCCTATGAACCTGCACATGCAACTCAGGAAGTGAAAGGTCTGGTGGAAAGTCCTCCTTTGAACTTGCCCCTGAGTGTGTTCCTGGGAAATTCCCTGAACAGCCCTGTGAGTCCCAGTAACCAGAGGAAGGTGTCCCTGGTCTGAGACATCGGACATGAGGGTCACTGTGAACTGACTTTTGCACCATCTTCACTGGAGGGGAAACCTAATCAATCTGTCCTTTGTGTCCATGATGGCTCCTCCCACAGACGGGACTCCTCCTGGGAGTGAGGTGCTGCAGGGAGGCTCCAGTGCATCAGAGTCACAGGACCTGGGACCAGGCCAGGATGTGTGGCCAGAGACAGTCCCCTCTGAGCTGCAGGTGCAGCTGGGCTCTCAGGGCTTCGGACCAAGGGCAGGTGTGTGCTGCCACCAGTAGGGGGAGCTGTGGGTCTGCCCTGTGTCCAAATGTAGCTGCACATTAAGGACCTTAACTAATAGGAGCCTGGGCCTGTGGCTGGGCCCTGTGCTCAGTGATGTGCTGTCTCAGCAGGTGCTTCCTCCAGGGTCCCCAAGGGGTGAGCCCACCTCCATGCCCCTCAGTCTGGGGTGTGAGCTGAGCTCCAGCCCAAGGGCCCAGGGAGGGGCTGGGCAGTGTCTGGAGGGACCCTCATTTGCATGGCAGCCCCTCCTCTGGCAGAGGGTGGGGAGAAAAGGAGGCCTGGGCAGCCCAGCACCACTGTGGGCTCAGGGCTGTGAGCACCATGGCCTGGACTCCTCTGCTCCTCGCGCTCCTCTCTCACTGCACAGGTAGGGACAGGCCTGGGACCAGGCTTCTTCCCTTTTTGCTCAAGCTCCTGGGAACCGTCCCCTGGTCCCTGCCCATCACTGACAAGTGTCTGTGTCTGCAGGGTCCCTCTCCCAGCCTGTGCTGACTCAGCCGCCCTCTCTCTCTGCTTCTCCGGGAGCCACAGCCAGACTCACCTGCACCCTGAGTGGTGTTTCCGATATTAGTGATAACTGGATACTCTGGTTCCAGCAGAAGCCAGGGAGCCCTCCCCGGTTTCTCCTGGAATATAAATCAGACTCAAGTAAGAACCAGGGCTCCGGGGTCCCCAGCCGCTTCTCTGGATCCAAAGACGCCTCGGCCAAAGCAGGGCTCCTGCTCATCTCGGGGCTGCAGCCTGAGGACGAGGCCGACTATCACTGCGCTACAACTCATGTCAGTGGGAGCAGCTTTCATTACACACAGTGTCTCAGATGACGAGGAAGTGAGACCAAAACCACTGGGCCCAGAGGTGAGGGCTTCCTAAACTTCGGGTGTCAATCACAGGAGCCCACACTCTTCAGCAAAAGGCCCACCCTTCCCACCGGGAGTGACAAGGGTTCAGGAGCTTGTGCCGGAGCCTGGGCCCGAGACCAGCATATGTTTCCTATCAGCTCACATCCTCTGTCTGCAACTGCACATGGTCACCCAGACAGCCATGCTCCCCACAGATTAATGTCATGTGTGTGAACCCTGTGTCACCACTGACCCATCATGTCTAATATGTTAGTGTCCACCCTGGTCATGGGCACAACCTTCTCCTTCTCTGAACAAACCCACAGAAGGTTGGTCACAACCAGCACACTCTCAGTGACACCCTCCCTCCCCCTCTTCCCTCCTCTGCTGCTGCCTCCCTCACATCCTCCTCTCCCTCGGGCTCCTCAGGTCCTAGGTCAGGGTTCATCCCCATGTGAGGGATTAAGAGAAAAGTGACAATTTCCTATTGTGGTTTCCATTCAGTAAGGATGTGATGATTTCTGCGGTCAACTGCCCAGAATTTCACTGAGTCATCACACACATCACAATCTCACATTTGTCACTAAAATAAGACAATGAGTCAGAAAGTACAGCAGGTAAAGATTTATTTAAATATAAAAAATTTTTAGGACAACTAAGAAAATCCTACAAGAAACAAGGGATACAGAAATGAGATAAAAAGTCAGTTCCTGAAATGAGTGAGCTGTGACACATTCCACTGGCCAATGTGAGGCCTGCAGAAGCCATGATGTGTCTGAGTCCATCACATCAGATCTCCATGAACCTGCACATGCATCTCATGACCTGAAAGGTCTGGTGGAAAGTCCTGCTTTGAACTTGACCCTGAGTGTGTTCCCAGGAAATTCCCTGAACAGCCCTGTGAGTCCCAGTAACCAGAGGAAGGTGACCCTGGGCTGTGACGTCGGACATGAGGGTCACTGTGCACTGACTTTTGCACCATCTTCACTGGAGGGGAGACCTAATCAATCTGTCCTTTGTGTCCATGATGGCTCCTCCCACAGACGGGACTCCTCCTGGGAGTGAGGCGCTGCAGGGAGGCTCCAGTGCATCAGAGTCACAGGACCTGGGACCAGGCCAGGATGTGTGGCCAGAGACAGTCCCCTCTGAGCTGCAGGTGCAGCTGAGCTCTCAGGGCTTTGGGCCAAGGGCAGGTGTGTGCTGCCACCAGCAGTGGGCGCTGTGGGACCGCCCTGTGGTCCCAATGTAGCTGCACATTAAGGACCTTAACTAATAGGAGCCAGGGCCTGTGGCTGGGCCTGTGCTCAGTGATGTGCTGTCTCAGCAGGTGCTTCCTCCCAGGGCCCCCCAAGGGGTGAGCCCACTTCCATTCTCCTCAGTCTGGGGTGTGAGCTGAGCTCCAGCCCCAGGGCCCAGGGAGGGGCTGGGCAGTCCCTGGAGGGACCCCCATTTGCATGGCAGCCCCTCCTCTGGCAGAGGGTGGGGGAGAAAAGGAGGCCTGGGCAGCCCAGCCCCACTGTGGGCTCAGGGCTGTGAGCACCATGGCCTGGACTCCTCTGCTCCTCGCTCTCCTCTCTCACTGCACAGGTAGGGACAGGCCTGGGACCAGGCTCCTTCCCTTCCTGCTCAGTCTCCTGGGAAACGTCCCCTGGTCCCTGCCCATCACTGACAAGTGTCTGTGTCTGCAGGGTCCCTCTCCCAGTTTGCTGTTACTCAGCCGCCCTCCCTCTCTGCATCTCCGGGAGCCACAGCCAGACTCACCTGCACCCTGAGTGGTACTACTTATCCTATTACTGATTACTGGATATACTGGTACCAGCAGAAGCCAGGGAGCCCTCCCCGGTACCTCCTGTTCTACCACACAGACTCGGATAAGGGCCAGGGCTCTGGGGTCCCCAGCCGCTTCTCTGGATCCAATGATGCCTCGGCCAAAGCGGGGCTCCTGCTCATCTCGGGGCTGCAGCCTGAGGACGAGGCCGACTATTACTGTGCTACATCCGTTGGTAGTGGAAGCAACTACCGTTACCCACAGTGTCCCATATGACGAGGAAGTGAGACCAAAATCCCTGGGCCCAGAGGTGGTGCCTCTGAGCCTCCCTTCAGTGAGAAGCTTCTCTGGAGGCCTCTGCTGGAGACGGTGTCGGACCCACAGTTAAAGGGCCAGTCCCACAAGGTGCCATTCACAGGTGAGGGGTCTAAAGTATCACACAACCTCTTGGCGATACAGCAAAGGTTCCCAGGATCCCTCCCTTGTGTTCAGTGAATTTGCAAACTCCCCCTGAGCCCTCTCCCCTTCAAGCGAATGGGGCAGGTGTGAGGCTTCCAAGCTTCTAATCCTTCCGGGTCTCTCCTGTGGCCCGTCCTCACCCAGGAGCCCACCCAGCGTCCCCTCATCAGCAAAAGGCCCGCCCGTCCCCCAGGGAGTGACAAGGGTTCAGGAGCCTGTGCCGGGGCCAGGGGCCGAGACCAGCGTATGTTTCCTATCAGCTCACATCCTGTGTCTGCACCTGCACATGGTCACCCAGACAGTCATGCTCCCTCAGAAATTAATGTCATACGTGTGAATCCTGTGTCACTACTGACCCATCATGTCTGATATGTTAGTGTCCACCCTGGTCATGGACACAACCTTCTCCTTCTCTGATCGAACCCACAGAAGGTTGGTCACAACCAGCACAGACTCTCAGAGACACCCTCCCTCCTCTGCTGCTGCCTCCTCACCCACTCCTCTCCCTCGGGCTCCTCAGGTCCTAGGACAGGGTTTATCCTCACGTGAGGGATTCAGAGGAAAGTCACCAGTTCCTACTGAGATTTTCATTCAGTGAGGGTTCTGCGGTCAATCGCCCAGACAGTCACAGAGTCTGCAAATACGTCACAATCTCCCATTTGTCACTGAAATAGGACAATCAGTCAGAAAGTACAGCAGGTAAAGATTTATTTAAATATAAAAATTTTAAGGACAACTAAGAAAATCCTAACAAGAACACAGGACACAGAAATGCAGATAAAAAGTCAGTTCCTGAAATGAAGGAGCTGTGACACCTTCCACTGGCCAATGTGAGGCCTGCAGAAGCCATGATGTGTCTGAGTCCATCCCATCAGATCTCTGTGAACCTGCACATGCATCTCCTGACGTGAAAGGTCTGGTGGAAAGTCCTCCTTTGAACTTGCCCCTGAGTGTGTTCCCAGGAAATTCCCTGAACAGCCCTGTGAGTCCCAGTAACCAGAGGAAGGTGTCCCTGGGCTGTGATGTCGGACATGAGGGTCACTGTGCACTGACTTTTGCACCATCTTCACTGGAGGGGAAACCTAATCAATCTGTCCTTTGTGTCCATGATGGCTCCTCCCACAGACGGGACTCCTCCTGGGAGTGAGGCGCTGCAGGGAGGCTCCAGAGCATCAGAGTCACAGGCCCTGGGACCAGGCCAGGATGTGTGGCCAGAGACAGTCCCCTCTGAGCTGCAGGTGCAGCTGGGCTCTCAGGGCTTTGGGCCAAGGGCAGGTGTGTGCGGCCACCAGCAGGAGCGCTGTGGGACCGCCCTGTGGTCCTGCACAGCTGCTCATTGGGCCACATCCATCCCAGGAGACTGGGCCTATGGCTGGGCTCTGTGCTCAGTGATGTGCTGTCTCAGCAGGTGCTTCCTCCCAGGGCCCCCCAAGGGCTGAGCCCACTTCCATGCCCCTGTCTGGGGTGTGAGCTGAGCTCCACCCCCAGGGCCCAGGGAGGGGCTGGGCAATCCCTGGAGGGACCCCCATTTGCATGGCAGCCCCTCCCCTGGCAGAGGGTGGGGAGAAAAGGAGGCCTGGGCAGCCCAGCCCCACTGTGGGCTCAGGGCTGTGAGCACCATGGCCTGGACTCCTCTGCTCCTCGTGCTCCTCTCTCACTGCACAGGTAGGGACAGGCCTGGGACCAGGCTTCTTCCCTTCCTGCTCAGTCTCCTGGGAACCGTCCCCTGTTTCCTGCCCGTCACTGACAAGTGTCTCTGTCTGCAGGGTCCCTCTCCCAGCCTGTGCTGACTCAGCCGCCCTCCCTCTCTGCATCTCTGGGAGCCACAGCCAGACTCACCTGCACCCTGAGCAGTGGCTTCAATGTTGGTATATACAGGATAACCTGGCACCAGCAGAAGCCAGGCAGCCCTCCCCGGTACCTCCTGAACTACTACTCAGACTCAGATAAGGGCCAAGGATCCGGGGTGCCCAGCCGCTTCTCTGGATCCAAAGACACCTCGGCCAATGCGGGGCTCCTGCTCATCTCGGGGCTGCAGCCTGAGGACGAGGCTGACTATTACTGTGCTTCATATCATAGCAATGGTCACAGTGATTCAGATGACGAGGAAGTGAGACCAAAACCCCTGGGACCAGAAGTGATGACTGTCTGTTCTTAGATTCTAATCACAGGAGCCCACCCAGCGTCCCCTCATCAGAAAAGGCCCGCCCGTCCCCAGGGAGTGACAAGGGTTCAGGAGCCTGTGCCGGGGCCAGGGGCCGAGACCAGCGTATGTTTCCTATCAGCTCACATCCTGTGTCTGCACCTGCACATGATCACCCAGACAGTCATGCTCCCCACATTAATGTCATGTGCGTGAACCCTGTGTCACCACTGACCCATCATGTCTGATATGTTAGTGTCCACCCTGATCATGGGCACAACCTTCTCCTTCTCTGATCAAACCCACAGAAGGTTGGTCACTACCAGCACAGACTCTCAGTGACACCCTCCGTCCCCCTCTTCCCTCCTCTGCTGCTGCCTCCCTCACCTCCTCCTCTCCCTCGGGATCCTCAGCTCTTAACTCCATGCTCACGTGAGGGTTTCATGGCAAAGTGACAAGTTCCTGCTGTGGTTACCATTCACTGAGGATGTGATGGGTTCTTTGTTTAACAGCGCAGACATTCACCACATCTGCACACACATCACATTTGTCACTAAAATAGGACAATGAGTCAGAAGTACAGTAGGTAAAGTTTTATTTAAATCTAGAGGCCTGGAGCACGAAATTTGTGCACTGGAGGAGGGCCCCTCAGCCCAGCTTGTCCCCTCTCACAGTCTGGGAATCTTCAGAAAATGTCCTACTGACGGCTTAGACCCGCTCCCCACGGGGAGCAGGCCTAGGCCACAGTCTGGCCTCCCTTTGCGGGAGGTGACTTGCTGATCAGGGGAATGAACCACCTCATTCATCCCACTGCTGCTGCCACTGCCAGCTGCCACAGCAGCCAAGGTGTTTTCATCAACACGGATTCTAGTCCCTTCATCATGAAAAAATGGCAACTTTCTTTGGGCATTTTCAAGATGTGTCTTTCATGGGATATAACATTTCTTTCCTTCTGTTTTTTTTTTTTTTTTATCCTCACCTGAGGATACTTTTCCATTGATATTTAGAGGTCATGGAAGAGAGAAGGAAAGACAGAGAAAAACATCAATGTGAGAGGGACACTTCGATTGGTTGCCTCCTATATGAACCCTGACCTGGGCCCCGGCCAGGGAGGAGCCTGCAACCTAGGCACATGCCCTTTATCAGAATCAAATCTGGACCCTGCGGTCCACAGGTCGAGGCTCTATCCACTGAGCCATACTGGCTAGGGCAGGATATGACATTTATTAGCCCCTCAAGTAGCGGACCTTCGTTTTTTCCTAGAGGAGTGGGGTGGAAAAACCCTAGATCACCTTCTTGGATTCTTATTACCAGAAATACCAAGAACACTGTGAGTGGTGAACAGGGAGCTTAGCCTATGAGCGGTCAAAAAAGGTGTTTCCTCTGCAGCTCACGTGAACTTACTTTTGCAACATCTTCACTGGAGGGGAAACCTAATCAATCTGTCCTGTGTGTCCATGATGGCTCCTCCCACAGTCGGGACTCCTCCTGGGAGTGAGGCGCTTCAGGGAGGCTCCAGTGCATCAGAGTCACAGGCCCTGGGACCAGGCCAGGATGTGTGGCCAGAGACAGTCCCCTCTGAGCTGCAGGTGCAGCTGGGCTCTCAGGGCTTTGGGCCAAGGGCAGGTGTGTGCTGCTTCCAGCAAGGGGCGCTGTTGGACCGCCCTGTGGTCCCAATGTAGCTGCACATTAAGGACCTTAACTAATAGGAGCCTGGGCCTGTGGCTGGGCCTTGTGCTCAGTGATGTGCTATCTCAGCAGGTGCTTCCTCTCAGGGCCCCCCAAGGGCTGAGCCCACCTCCGTGCTCCACAGTCTGGGGTGTGAGCTGAGCTCCAGCCCCAGGGCCCAGGGAGGGGCTGAGCAGTCCCTGGAGGGACTCCCATTTGCATGGCAGCCCCTCCTCTGGCAGAGGATGGGGGAGAAAAGGAGGCCTGGGCAGCCCAGCCCCCTGTGGGCTCAGGGCTGTGAGCACCATGGCATGGACTCCTCTGCTCCTCGCGCTCCTCTCTCACTGCACAGGTAGGGACAGGCCTGGGACCAGGCTTCTTCCCTTCCTGCTCAGTCTCCTGGGAAATGTCCCCTGGTCCCTGCCCATCACTGACAAGTGTCTGTGTCTGCAGGGTCCCTCTCCCAGCCTGTGCTGACTCAGCCGCCCTCCCTCTCTGCATCTCCGGGAGCCTCAGCCACATTCACCTGCACCTTGAAAGGTGGTTCCAATGTTGGCGTCTATAACATAATCTGGTACCAACAGAAGCCTGGGAGCCGTCCCCGGTATCTCCTGAGATATAAATCAGACTCTGACAAACACCAGGGCTCCGGGGTCCCCAACCGCTTCTCTGGATCCAAAGACACCTCAGCCAACGTGGGGTTCCTGACCATCTCGGGGCTGCAGCCTGAGGACGATGCTGAGTATGTCTGTGCTGCAGAACACGGCAGTGGAAGCGACTATGCTTGCACACAGTGTCCCATATGATGAGGAAGTGAGAACAAAACCCCCGGGCCCAGAGGTGGTGCTTCTGAGCCTCCATTAGAGAGAGGCTTCTGTGGAGGCCTCCGCCTGGAGATGGTGATGGACCCACAATTAAAGGACCAGTCCCACAAGGTGCCATTCACAGGTGAGGGGTCCAAAGTATCATATAACTTCTTGGCGATACAGCAAAGGTTCCCAGGATCCCTCCCTTGGTTTTGATGAATTTGCAAACTCTACCTGAGCCCTCTCCCCTTCAAGTGAATGGGGGGCCAGGTGTGAGGCTTCCAAGCTTCTGATCCTCCCTGGTCTCCCCAGTGGCCCGTCCTCACCCAGGACTCACCCAGCGTCCCCTCATCAGCAAAGGCCGCCCGCCCCCCAGGGAGTGACAAGGGTTCAGGAGCCTGTGCCGGGGCCAGGGGCCGAGACCAGCGTATGTTTCCTATCAGCTCACATCCTGTGTCTGCAACTGCACATGGTCACCCAGACAGCCATCCTCCCCCCCTATTAATGTCATGTGTGTGAACCCTGTGTCACTACTGACCCATCATGTGTGATATGTTAGTGTCCACCCTGGTCATAGACACAACCTTCTTCTTCTCTGATCAAACCACAGAAGGTTGGTCACAACCAGCACAGACTCTCAGTGACACCCTCCCTCCTTCCCCCTCTTCCCTCCTCTGCTGCTTCCCTCACCTCCTCCTCTCAATCGGGCTCCTCAGGTCCTAGGTCAGGGTTCATCCTCATGTGCGGGTTTCACGGAAAAGTGACAAGTTCCTGCTGTGGTTTCCATTCAGTGAGGTTTCTGTGGTCAACTGCCGAGACGATCACTACATCTGTACACACAGCACATTCTCACATTTGTCACTAAAATAGGACAATGAGTCAGAAAGTACAGTAGGTAAAGTTTTATATAAACATAAAAAATTTTAGATCAACTAAGGGAATCCTAACAAGAAACACAGGACACAGCAATGCAGATCACCACACACGTGATAAAAAGTCAATTTCTGAAATGAAGGAGCTGTGACACCTTCCACTGGCCAATGTGAGGCCTGCAGAAGCCATGATGTGTCTGAGTCCATCCGATCAGATCTCCATGAACCTACACATGCATCTCATGACCTGAAAGGTCTGGTGGAAAGTCCTGCTTTGAACTTGCCCCTGAGTGTGTTCCCGGGAAGTTCCCTGAACAACCCTGTGAGTCCCGGTAACCAGAGGAAGGTGTCCCTGGGCTGTGGCATCAGACATGAGGGTCACTGTGCACTGACTTTTGCACCATCTTCACTGGAGGGGAGACCTAATCACTCTGTCCTTTGTGTCCATGATGGATCCTCCCACAGACGGGACTCCTCCTGAGAGTGAGGCGCTGCAGGGAGGCTCCAGAGCATCAGAGTCACAGGACCTGGGACCAGGCCAGGATGTGTGGCCAGAGGCAGTCCCCTCTGAGCTGCAGGTGCAGCTGGGCTCTCAGGGCTTTGGGCCAAGGGCAGGTGTGTGTTGCCTCCAGCAAGGAGTGCTGTGGGACCGCCCTGTGGTCCCAATGCAGCTACACATTAATGACCTTAACTAATAAGAGCCTGGGCCTGTGGCTGGGCCTGTGCTCAGTGATGTGCTGTCCCAGCAGGTGCTTCCTCCCAGGGCCCCCCAAGGGCTGATCCCACCTCCATGGTCCTCAGTCTGGGGTGTGAGCTGAGCTCCAGCTCCAGGGCCCAGGGAAGGGCTGGGCAGTCCCTGGAGGGACTCCCATTTGCATGGCAGCCCCTCCTCTGGCAGAGGGTGGGGAGAAAAGGAGGCCTGGGCAGCCCAGCCCCACTGTGGGCTCAGGGCTGTGAGCACCATGGCCTGGACTCCTCTGCTCCTGGCGCTCCTCTCTCACTGCACAGGTAGGGACAGGCCTGGGACCAGGCTTCTTCCCTTCCTGCTCAGTCTCCTGGGAAAGGTCCCCTGGTCCCTGCCCATCACTGACAAGTGTCTGTGTCTGCAGGGTCCCTCTCCCAGCCTGTGCTGACTCAGCCGCCCTCCCTCTCTGCATCTCTGGGATCCACAGCCAGACTCACCTGCACAGTGAGCGGTGGCCTCAATGTTGGCGGCTACTACATATCCTGGTACCAGCAGAACCCAGGGAACCCTCCCCGGTACCTCCTAGAATATAAATCAGACTCAGAGAAGCACCAGGGCTCCGGGGTCCCCAACCGCTTCTCTGGATCCAAAGATGCCTTGGCCAATGCGGGGCTCCTGACCATCTCGGGGCTGCAGCCTGAGGACGAGGCTGACTATTACTGTACTGTACATCATAGAGGAGCTCACAGTGATTCAGATGATGAGGAACTGAGACCAAAACTCCTGGGCCCAGAGGTGATGACAGTCTGCCCTGAGTTGTCAATCACAGAGAGTGACAAGGGTTCAGGAGCCTGTGCTGGAGCCACAGGCCGAGACCAGCCTATGTTTCCTATCTTCTCACATCCTGTGTCTGCAACTGCACATGGACACCCAGGAAGTCATGCTCACCCACAGATTAATGTCATGTGTGTGAACCCTGTGTCACCACTGACCCATCTTGTCTGATATGTTAGTGTCCACCCTGGTCATGGGCACAGCCTTCTCCTTCTCTGATCAAACCACAGAAGGTTGGTCACAACCAGCACAGACTCTCAGTGACACCCTCCCTCCCTCCTCCTCTTCCCTCCTCTGCTGCTGCCTCCCTCACTCACCCCCTCCTCTCCCTCAGGCTCCTTAGCTCTTAACTCCATCCTCATGTGAGGGTTTCAGGGAAAAGCGACAAATTCCAGCTGTCATTGAAAAATTAAGAAATATTTAAGGTAAAACAGAAAAGAAGGAGATGCAACGTTGCCTGGAAAAATCTGCTTTTTAAACTCCCTTTCCACCCTAAATGGAGGGTTTCTCAGGCACCAGCTCACTTCTCCAGCATCGTTCCACTTTTTTCTTATTTATTTACTGAATTATTCTCCTTAAGATATCAGTGTCTACAACACACTGAATATATTGACATTAGTCACATTAGCCCCTAGCCAGTGTCGCTCAGTGGTTAGAGTGTCGGCCCGTGGACCAAAGGTTCCTGGGTTTGATTCTGGTCAAGGGCAGGTACATCCGTTGCAGTCTCTGATTCTGGTTGGCACCTGAAGGAGGCAACCAATCAATGTATTTCTCTCACCTCGATGTTTCTCTCTGTCCCTCCCTCTCCCATCCACTCTCCCTAAACATCAATGGGAACAGACCCTCGGGTGAGGATCAACAAACACACACAAATCTGAGTCACATGGGAAGTGGTGGCAGCTCTGGCCACACAGGCTTCTAAATCCCTGTGACCAGCCAGCGGCCAGGGCAGAGGACAGGAAGTCAGAGCCATGGGACAGGCCAGAGCGTGACCGCAACAGGAGGGGCAGGAGCCGCGGGGCCCTCTAGGGGCTGAGGGAGGCCCCGTGCGGGAAGGTCAGGCACCGCCCAGCCCGGGACTGAGCTCTGTGCTCACAGAGGGACATGCCGGCCCTGAGGCTTCTGAGCAGAAGCTCCTGCTCCCAACTCCCAACAGGGGCTGCCCAGCAGCGGCCTCTCCAGGCTGCTCCCAGGGGACAGGGGGACCAGCTGTCCGCCTCCTCCAACCACAGAGGGAGCCCAGGGCCTTATTACTGCGCAGGGAGAGGGGCGGCCAGAAGGAAGTGGGGCCAGACCTCCACGCCCAGCCCTTTCCTGGGCAAGGCTGCCAGGGGGGCGCAGGGCTGCCCGAGTCCACCCTCTGCCCAGCTGTGTGCCCCTGGCCTGCACCCTCTCCTCCTCCTGCTTCCCTCTCACTCCCCAAGGGCTGACCTGCGCCCTGTGTCCCCCATGGGCGCTGTGGTAGAAGTCCCTGCTGGCTGCTCCCCAGTAGCTCAGCTGTGCCCCCTCCCCGCCCCGCCCCCAGCCTCAGGCAGGTCTTCTGTGGGAATAAGGCCCCATCTCAGGCTTTTCTCTCTGGTGGGACCAAGGCCAAGTGTGAAGGAGGAGCTGAGCAGCCTGCAGACAGGGGGAGATTTGCATGGAGCCTCCCCCTGGGGATCAGGGCTCATAAGAAGGTGAGGGCTCAGCCTGGCTGTGCGGCTCAGGGAGAGAGTGTGGGGGCCTGTGCACCATGGATTGGGCTCCCCTTCTCCTCGCCCTCCTGGCTCACTGCACAGGTGCTGCCTGAGGGGATCCTGGGGGGCACCTGACTGTCACCCGGGAGCATGACCTCTCCCTCCCTCCCTGGGCCAGGAGTCTGTGCTGTCCCCTCTGATGTCTGTGTCGCCCCCTCCTTGCAGGGTCCTGGGCGGAGGTTGTGTTTACTCAGCCCCCGTCTGTGTCGGGGTCTCCGGGACGAAGGCCGTCATCTCCTGCACCCGCAGCAGCGGCAGCATTGGGAACAACTATGTGTCCTGGTACCAGCAGCGCCCGGGCAGGGCCCCCACCATGGTGATCTACAGAGATAACCAAAGACCCTAGGGGGTCCCCGATCGGTTCTCTGGCTCCATCGACAGCTCCTCCAATGCCGCCCACCTGACCATCTCTGGGCTGCAGCCCGAGGACGAGGCCGACTATTACTGTCAGTCCTATGGTGGTGGCTATAAGCACACAGGGCTCCAGGCAAACGGGGAAGTGAGACGAAAGCTCCCCAGAGCCTGGGTCCTGGGGCTGCCTTCACCTGCCCCACCAGGGGGTGCTCTCTGCTGCCCCCTCCTGGAACCTCTGTGTTCAGACTGGAGGCTCTTAGTCCCTCTGCCACTCAGGTCTCCCCTTGACTTGATGGATATGCCCTGTGTGCTGTGCAGTCACTCCCCAGGGGCGGGCTAGTTCAGAACAGGGTTTCTGGGCCTCCGCACATCTGACAATGGGGTGGGGGCGAGGTCTTTGGAGGGGGCTTCTCTGCGCGTGCATGGCATCTGGAAGCTTCCAGTGGGCTCCACACAGAAGATGCAGTAGCGCCTCTTCTCTAGGTTCTCACTTAGGAAAACACCTGACGTTTCCAAATAGCCCCTGAGGGTGCCAAATCACCCCAGTTTGAGAACCACCTTGTTAAAAGCACATGTTCTCAGCTATTAGGCAGCCTTTGACCTTCAGGCCTGTTCATGCCCATCAGCTGGATGGAGACTAGATGTGGCATCACCTTGTGCCTCTGTGTTCCCACCCGTCAGACCAAACAGTGACACAAACTCACCTGAGGTCAGAGAGCTGTGACCCAGGCACGTGGAATCTCCTCTCATCCAGAGTGTGGCGCCCATTTCTGGCCAAACTAGGAGCACACTTAATAGTTAAAACTTACCCAATGCACATCCCTGACCCCGCTCCATCCTCCTTTATTCTCTCGGGAGAAGGTCACACATGAGATAAAGGATGAATGAACCCATGACCAGGCCTCCCACCTGCGAGTCCCCATGTTCCTGGTGGTCCCAAGAGCAGACAGGAGGGGCAGGCTGGTGAGGAGCCAACAATGAGGGCGGGAGCCAGGACGCCCTCCTCGGGCACATGACCTGCCGAACACAAGGCCGACAATCGACTGTCTGCTCACATTTCACTGAACGTACAGTCTGTGAGGTCACCGGGTGTCACATGACACTCATACATGCTTAAGGTCCACCATGGGAACAATAAAGGTTAATATTCATTTCTTGAGCCCCAAGTCCCACAGAGGAGCCTGGGCAGGGGGTGGGGGGGAGTTCATGAAGGAAAAACGAAGGGTTTGATTCTCTGTGTGAATGAACACAAGATTGCACACTGTGAGGTGAGGGAAGGAAACTGGGAAATGATTGTCTGAGGGCATATGGGCTGGTCTAGCCTTTATTCTGCTCCAACATGTCACCCATGCCCCTCACATCTCCACACATAGGATGCCCTGTTCCTCCTTCACGCTTCCATCATCACTACCACCAGTTTCCTATCCATTCTGAGATGACAACCCACAGTCAACCGCCCACGATTTCACCGCATCTACACACACATCACAATCTCACATTTGTCACGAAAATAGGGCAATGAGTCAGAAAGTACAGTAGGTAAAGTTTCATTTAAAATATGAACAAATGTTAGGACACCTAAGAAAATCCTAAGGAGAAACACAGGACAGAGGTATGCAGATCACCACACACATGATAAAAAGTCAGTTCCTGAAATGAATGAGCTGTGACACCTTCCACTGGCCAATGTGAGGCCTGCAGAAGCCATGATGTGTCTGAGTCCATCCGATCAGATCTCCATGAACCTACACATGCATCTCATGACATGAAAGGTCTGGTGGAAAGTCCTCCTTTGAACTTGCCCCTGAGTGTGTTCCCGGGAAATTCCCTGAACAGCCCTGTGAGTCCCAGTAACCAGAGGAAGGTGTCCCTGGGCTGTGATGTCGGACATGAGGGTCACTGTGCACTGACTTTTGCACCATCTTCACTGGAGGGGAAACCTAATCAATCTGTCCTGTGTGTCCATGATGGCTCCTCCCACAGACAGGACTCCTCCTGGGAGTGAGGCGCTGCAGGGAGGCTCCAGTGCATCAGAGGCACTGGACCTGGGATCAGGCCAGGATGTGTGGCCAGAGACAGTCCCCTCTGAGCTGCAGGTGCAGCTGGGCTCTCTTTGGGCCAAGGGCAGGTGTGTGCTGCCACCAGCAGGGGGCGCTGTGGGACCGCCCTATGGTCTCAATGCAGCTGAACATTAAGGACCTTAACTAATAGGAGTCTGGGCCTGTGGCTGGGCCCTGTGCTCAGTGATGTGCTGTCTCAGCAGGTGCTTCCTCCCAGGGCCCCCAAGGGCTGAACCCACCTCCATGCCCCTCAGTCTGGGGTGTGAGCTGAGCTCTGGCCCCAGGGCCTAGGGAGGGGCTGGGCAGTCTCTGGAGGGACCCCCATTTGCATGGCAGCCCCTCCCCTGGCAGAGGGTGGGGGAGAAAAGGAGGCCTGGGCAGCCCAGCCCCACTGTGGGCTCAGGGCTGTGAGCACCATGGCATGGACTGCTCTGCTCCTCGCGTTCCTCTCTCACTGCACAGGTAGGGACAGGCCTGGGACCAGGCTTCTTCCCTTCATGCTCAGTCTCCTGGGAAATGCCCCCTGGTCCCTGCCCATCACTGACAAGTGTCTGTGTCTGCAGGGTCCCTCTCCCAGCAGCCTGTGCTGACTCAGCCGCCCTCCCTCTCTGCTTCTCCGGGAGCCACAGCCAGACTCACCTGCACCCTGAGCAGTGGCTTCAGTGTTGGTGGTTACTGGATATCCTGGTACCAGCAGAAGCCAGGGAGCCGTCCCCGGTACCTCCTGGCCTACTACTCAGACTCAAATAAGAACCAGGGCTCCGGGGTCCCCAGCCGCTTCTCTGGATCCAAAGACACCTCGGCCAATGCGGGGCTCCTGACCATCTCGGGGCTGCAGCCTGAGGACGAGGCTGAGTATTTCTGTGCTGCATATCATAGCGGTGCTCACAGTGATTCAGATGACGAGGAAGTGAGATCAAAACCCCTGGGCCCAGAGGTGATGACTGTCTGCTCTTGGGTGTCAATCCCAGGAGCCCATGCAGAGTCAACTCTTCAGAGCAAAAGGCCTGCCCGTCCCCCAGGGAGTGACAAGGGTTCAGGAGCCTGTGCCGGGACCAGAACCGAGACCAGCGTGTGTTTCCTATCAGCTCACATGCTGTGTCTGCAAGTACACATGGTCACCCAACAGCTATGCTCCCCACAGATTAATGTCATGTGTGTGAACCCTTGTCACTACTGACCCAACATATCTGAGATGTTCATGTTCAATTTGTTCATACACACAACCAATTCCTTCCCTGAACAAACCCACAGAAGGTTGCTCACAAACAGCTCAGACTCTCAGTGACACCCTCCCTCCTCCTCTTCCCTGCTCTGCTGCTGCCTCCCTCACCTCCTCCTCTCCCTCGACTCCTCATCTCAACTCCATCCTCATGTGAGGGTTTCATGGCATAGGGACAAGTTCCTGCTGTGGTGTCCATTCAGTGAGGATGTGATGGTTTCTGCGTTCAACTGCAAGGACGTCCACCACATCTGCACACACATCACAATTTCAAAGTTGTCACTAAAATAGGATAATGAGTCAGAAAGTACAGTAGGTACAGTTCTATTTAAAACTAGAGGCCTGGTGCAGGAAAATCGTGCACTGGAGGGGGTGTCCCTCAGCCCAGCTTGTCCCCTCTCACAGTCTGGGAGCACTCAGGGAATGTTCTACTGACGGCTTAGGCCTGCTCCCCTGAGCCTGGCTTCCGGCTGAGCCATGCTCCCACTGTGGGAACTCACGACCACCAGGGGGCAATTCTGCATTGAGCGTCTGCCCCCTAGGGATCAGTGTGTGTCATAGCGAGTGGTTGAGGGCCTGAGCATATCATAAGGATATTACACTTTGATTGGTTGAATGGCCGCCCTGGTGACTGGGCACTTAGCATCTTAGGTTTTTATCATATAGGATGTTAATATTCATGCTGGTCACAGACACCATTTTCTACTCTGAACAAACCTATTTAAAGTTGTTCACAACCAGTACAGACTCTCAATGACAGCACACCCCTCCCCCTTCCTCTTAACTCCTCTGCTGCTGCCTCTCCCTCTGGCTCCTTAGGTCTAACTCCATCCTCAAAGGCGGGTTTGAGGGAAAAGTGACAATTCTTGCTGTAGTTTCCATTCAGTGAGGATGTGGTGGTTTCTGCGTTCAACTGTCCAGACGTTCACTAAGTCTGCACACACAGCACATTCTCACATTTCTCAGAAAAATAGGACAATGAGTGAGAAAGTACAGTAGTAAAGTTTTATTTAAAATATAAAAAAAAGTTAGGACACCTGAGAAAATCCTAACAGGAAACACAGGACACAGATATGCAGATCACCACACACGTCGTAAAAAGTCAATTCCTGGAATGAAGGAGCTGTGACAGCTTCCGCTGGCCAATGTGAGGCCTGCAGAAGCCATGATGTGTCTGAGTCAATCCCATCAGATCTCTGTGAACTTGCACATGCATCTCATGACATGAAAGGTCTGGTGGAAAGTCCTGCTTTGAACTTGGCCCTGAGTGTGTTCCTGGGAAATTCCCTGAACAGCTTTATGAGTCCTAGTAGCCAGAGGAAGGTGTCCCTGGTCTGTGACATTGACATGAGGGTAACTGTGCACTGACTTTTGCACCACCTTCACTGGACGGGAAACCTAATCAATCTGTCCTTTGTGTCCATGATGGCTCCTCCCACAGACGGGACTCCTCCTGGGAGTGAGGCACTGCAGGGAGGCTCCAGTGCATCAGAGTCACAGGACCTGGGACCAGACCAGGATGTGTGGCCAGAGACAGTCCCCTCTGAGCTGCAGGTGCAGCTGGGCTCTCAGGGCTTTGGGCCAAGGGCAGGTGTGTGCTGGCACCAGCACGGGGCGCTGTGGAACTGCCCTGTGGTTCCAATGCTGCACATTAAGGACCTTAACTAATAGGAGCCTGGGCCTGTAGCTGGGCCTTGTGCTCAGTGATGTGCTGTCTCAGCAGGTGCTTCCTCCCAGGGCCACCCAAGGGGTGAGCCCACCTCCATGCCCCTCAGTCTGGAGTGTGAGCTGAGCTCCAGCCCCAGGGCTCAGGGAGGGGCTGGGTAGTCCCTGGAGGGACTCCCATTTGCATGGCAGCCCCTCCCCTGGCAGAGGGTGGGGGAGAAAAGGAGGCCTGGGCAGCCCAGCCCCACTGTGGGCTCAGGGCTGTGAGCACCATGGCCTGGACTCCTCTGCTCCTCGTGCTCCTCTCTCACTGCACAGGTAGGGACAGGCCTGGGACCAGGCTTCCTCCCTTCCTGCTCAGTCTCCTGGGAAATGCCCCCTGGTCCCTGCCCATCACTGACAAGTGTCTGTGTCTGCAGGGTCCCTCTCCCAGGCTGTGGTGACTCAACCGCCCTCTGTCTCTGCATCTCCGGGAGCCTCAGCCAGACTCACCTGCACCCTGAGTGGTGCTTCCAATCCTATCAGTGATTACTGGATATACTGGTACCAGCAGAAGCCAGGGAGCCCTCCCCGGTTTCTCCTATGGTATAAATCAGACTCAGATAAGGGCCAAGGCTCCGGGGTCCCCAGCCGCTTCTCTGGATCCAAAGATGCCTCGGCCAGTGCGGGGCTCCTGACCATCTCGGGGCTGCAGCCTGAGGACGAGGCCGACTATTACTGTAATATACCTGTTGGCAGTGGGAGCAGCTACCGTTACGCACAGTGTCTCAGATGTCGAGGAAGTGAGACAAAAACCGTGGGCCCAGAGGTGGTGGCTCTGAACCTCCATTAGCAAGAAGCTTCTGTGGAGTCCTCTGCTGTAGACGGTGTTGGACCCACAGTTAAAGGGCCAGTCCCTCAAGGTGCCAATCACAGGTAGAGGGGTTAAGAATCACACAACCTCTTGGCTCAATGGTTCTCAACCTTGGCTGCATATTAGAATCACCTGGGAATCTTTTTAAAATCCTGATTTCTGGGCCTCATCCTCCAGAAATTCTGTTTCTTTGTTATGGGGTGGGGCCACAACATTAGTAACAGAGAAACAGAATTTCCAGAGGACGAGGCCCAGAAATCAGAATTTTAAAGATTCCCAGGTGATTCTAATGTGCAGCCAAGGTTGAGAACCACTATCTTGGCGATACAGCAAACGTTCCCACCATCCCTCCATTCAGTTCAGTGAATTTGCTAACTGCACCTGAACCTTCTCCCTTTCAAGCGAATGGGGGCAGGTGAGGGGTTTCCAAGCTTCTAATCCTCCCCGGCCTCTCCACTGGCCCGTCCTCACCCAGGAGCCCACCCAGCGTCCCCTCATCAGCAAATGCCCTCCCGTCCCCAGGGAGTGACAAGGGTTCAGGAGCCTGTGCTGGAGCCAGGGGCCGAGACCAGCGTATGTTTCCTATCAGCTCACATCCTGTGTCTGCACCTGCACATGGTCACCCAGACAGCCATGCTCCCCACAGATTAATGTCATGTGTACGAATCCTGTGTCACTACTGACCCATCATGTCTGATATGTTAGTGTCCACCCTGGTCATGGACACAACCTTCTCCTTCTCTGGTCAAACCCACAGAAGGCTGGTCACAACCAGCACCGACTCTCAGTGACACCCTCCCTCCTCCTCTTCCCTCCTCTGCTGCTGCCTCCTCACTGCCTCCTCTCCCTCAGAATCCCCAGCTCTTGACTCCATCCTCACATGAGGGTTTCAGGGAAAAGGGACAAGTTCCTGCTGTAATTCAATAATTAAGAAATATTTAATGTAAAAAAACAAGAAGAGGTAACATTGTCTGGAATAATCCGCTCTTTTAACTCCCTGTCCATCCTAAATGGAGGGTTTCTCAGGCAACAGCTCACTTCTCCAGCATCGTTCCACTTGCTTCTGATTTATTTACTGAGTTATTCCCCTATAAGGTGTCAGTGTCTACAGCACACTGACTGTATTAACATTACGCACATTAGGTCTTGGCCAGATTGCTCAGTGGGTAGAACATCAGGCTATGACCAAAGGGCCCCTGGTTTGATTCAGGTCAAGGGCATGTACCTCCATTGCAGGCTCCTCCCTGCCTGGGCCTGGTTGGTCCACCTGGAGGAGGCAAGCAATCGACGTGTCTCTCTCACCTCGATGTTTCTCTGTCCCTCCCTCTCCCTTCCACTCTCCCTAAACATCAATGGGAACAGACCCTCGGGTGAGGATCAACAAACACACACAAATCTGAGGCCCATTGGAAGTGGTGGCAGCTCTGGCCACACAGGCTTCTAAATCCCTGTGACCAGCCCGCGGCCAGGGCAGAGGACAGGAAGTCAGAGCCATGGGACAGGCCAGAGCGTGACCGCGGCAGGAGGGGCAGGAGCCGCGGGGCCATCTGGGGTCTGAGGGAGGCCCCGTGCGGGTAGGTCAGGCACCGCCCAGCCCGGGACTGAGCTCTGTGCTCACAGAGGGACATGCGGTCCCAGAGGCTTCTGAGCAGAAGCTCCTGCTCCCACCTCCCGACAGGGGCTGCCCAGCAGCGGCCTCTCCAGGCTGCTCCCAGGGGACAGCGGGACCAGCTGTCAGCCTCCTCCAACCACAGAGGGAGCCCAGGGCCTTATTATTGCGCAGGGAGAGGGGCGGCCAGAGGGAAGTGGGGCCAGACCTCCACGCCCAGCCCTTTCCTGGGCAAGGCTGCCAGGGGGGCGCAGGGCTGCCCGAGTCCACCCTTCACCCAGATGTGTGCCCCTGGCCTGCACCCTCTCCTCCTCATGCTTCCCTCTCACTCCCCAAGGGCTGACCTGCGCCCTGTGTCCCCCAGGGGGCGCTGTGGTAGACTCCCCTGCTGGCTGCTCCCCAGTAGCTGAGCTGTGTCACCTCCCCGCCCCGCCCCCCGCCTCAGGCAGGTCTTCTGTGGGAATAAGGCCCCATCTCAGGCTTTTCTCTCTGGTGGGACCAAGGCCAAGTGTGAAGGAGGAGCTGAGCAGCCTGCAGACAGGGGGAGATTTGCATGGAGCCTCCCCCTGGGGATCAGGGCTCATAAGAAGGTGAGGGCTCAGCCTGGCTGTGCGGCTCAGGAAGCAGAGTGTGGGGGCGTGTGCACCATGGATTGGGCTCCCCTTCTCCTCGCCCTCCTGGCTCACTGCACAGGTGGTGCCTGAGGGGGTTCTGGGTGGGCACCTGACTGTCACCCAGGAGCATGACCTCTCCCTCCCTCCCTGGGCCAGGGGTCTGTGCTGTCCCCTCTGATGTGTGTGTCGCCCCCTCCTTGCAGGGTCCTGGGCCCAGTTTGTGCTGACTCAGCCCCCGTCTGTGTCGGGGTCTCCGGGACAGAAGGCCGTCATCTCCTGCACCCGCAGCAGCGGCAGCATCGGGGACAACTATCTGCACTGGTACCAGCAGCGCTCGGGCAGGGCGCCCACCATGGTGATCTACAGAGATAACCAAAGACCCTCGGGGGTCCCCGATCGGTTCTCTGGCTCCATCGACAGCTCCTCCAATGCCGCCCACCTGACCATCTCGGGGCTGCAGCCCGAGGACGAGGCTGACTATTACTGTCAGTCTGGTTATGAGCACAGTGATTCAGGCCCCTGGGGAAGTGAGACAAAAACTCCTCAGAGCCTGCTGTCCTGGGCTGCACTCCTCCCACACCCACAAGGAGCGGGCTCTCTCCTGTCTCTGCCGCCATGCTAGAGTGTGAATTTTCATGAGTTCCCCTATTTTAGTTCCATAATGTGAACATGTCCTTCCATGTGTTGATGGACGGTCTTCTGATGGCTTTGCGCTCACTTCACGGAGCTGAGTTAGTGAGAACGGGGTTTCTTAGCCCTCACTCCTGTGGGGGAAGCTGTCAGGTGCATGTGTGGCATCTAGAAACATCCTTTGTGCTCCCCGGCTCAGGATCCAGTAGCACCCTCTTCTCTAAGCCATGGCGGACACGTACTCCTGCAGACATCGCCCAGTGACCCCCGGGGCAGGGGAACCACCTGGGTCTGAGAACCGCCAAGTGCTCAGCGACTAGGAGGCCTGTGGCTTTGACTCCTGTTCACGCCATTGAGCTGGACAAAGGGGACGAGGTGGCTTCTCTCTGTGCTCTGTCCTCCCATCTGTCAGACAAACAACCACATCGAACTGGCGTGAGGTCAGAGAACCCGGGACCCCACTACACAGACTCTCCTCTGACCAGAGTGTGGAGCACACTTTCTGTCCAGACCAGGTGTGCAGTTAATATGTTTAACCTTTAACAAAGCCCATGAACCTATAAGAGACCTCCTCTCACTGCTTCCCTCCGTGAGGGGTTTTTCAAGCGTGGGATGCAAAGAGGAAGAAAACCATGACAAAGTTCTACACTCTCTCCGTTCCCATTGCAGACGGGTGTGAGGCCCAAAGAACAGCAGCTCAGGTGAGTGCCGGCCAACCAACCCCTGGAGCCTGGAACAGCCTGACTCCATCCCGTCTCCTTCTTCTATGCAGGAGGGGGGCAAATTCCCACTCAGGGCAGGTTCTATGGCTCACCCCACAGCCTGTGAACTGATAGAGTTGCTGCCCGGAAGCTTGCCTGCTCAGGGAATAGCACTTTGAAGGACGAGCTAAGGCAGTGGTTCTCAACCCTCTGGCCCTTTAAATACCGTTCCTCATGTTGTGACCCAACCATAAAATTATTTTCGTTGCTACTTCATCACTGTCATGTTGCTACTGTTATGAATCGTCACATAAATATCTGATATGCAGGATGGTCTTAGGCGACCCCTGTGAAAGGGTCGTTCGATCGCCAAAGGGGTCGCGACCCACAGGTTGAGAACCGCTGGGCTAAGGTGTGGCAATGAGGAGGCAGCATAGAGATGAGGAGTTGATTGGTTCCCCTTGCTGGGGTCGGGGTGGGGTCTCTGTGGACAAGGTGTGAGGAAGGCTGGTTCCTCTCTGGGCTCCTGGCCTCTCCTCTCTCACCTGGAGGAATCCCCGCCTGGGGCAGCAGGGGGCGCTGCAAGACAGGTCTGGAGAGGATCTGCAGGGTATTCTCTGAGCTGCAAACCCAGCCACCTGTTCCTAGTCTGGGTTCCTCTGCCAGGCGCCCCCTGTGACCTTAGGGAGTCCCAGACCAGGTTGGTCTCAGCCTCCTCCCTTCACAGGACCCCAAAGAGCCGATGCCATCGGGATAAACAAAGAACAAAGCCAGAGCTGTCATTCACAAATTACACTGACTTCCAATTACACTACACGGCGACGATCATCAGAACAACACGGTATTGACCAAAAAAGAAAAGAAAAGAAACAGACACACAGACCAAGGGAACAGAGCGGAGAGCCCAGAATAATAAACGCACATGTTTACGGGCAAATGCTTCTTGACAAAGGAGCAAAACACATACAAGAGAGAAAAGAAAGCCTCTCCCACCAACGGTGCTGGGAAAACGGGAAAGCCACAGGCCAGAGGATGAAGCCAGATTACCGCTGTCCTCATGTTGAAAGATGACCTCACACAGACCTGAAATAAAGCCGGAAACAATAAACTGCATAGAGCAAAACATAGATGCTAAGCTTATGGATCTCAGAGAAGATTTTATTAATTCAACCCATAGGCAGGGGAAGGAAAGGCAAAAATATAAGACTGGGCTACATCAAACTAAAAAGCTTCTGCACAGGAAGAGACACCCCCAGAAGAGCTGACTGCAGCTTTAAAAAACAAAACAACACCGTTCATAGTTATATAACTGAGAAATGCTACAGGGTGCGTCTGAGAAAAATAAAGTGTTAAACATGGAAAGCTATAAAACGTTGCAAGAGAAAGGAAAGAAAACTCGAATAAATAAACAGGTATTCCTAATCTGTGGATAGAAACACTGAATTTCGTTACAATATTGATTCTTCTTAAATGTATTGATCAAGAGCTGGTGCCCACCACTTCCTGATACAAAAACATGAAAATAACAAGATATTATTCACAAATAAAGACATAAAATCTCTGAAGATACTATTAGAAAATAGAGTTCAGTAATACATAAGAGGAAGTATACACCGACAATGTATTAAAATCAAAGTACCTGGAAATCAAACCATGGGTGTGTGGATAGAGGCAATGACCTGGTGAGTTGAACTCACCAGCTGGGCTCTCTGGGTTATGGTCCATGAGAAGGTGTGTGTCCTGTGACCAGCAGGAGGCGCTGTGGGCCTTCCACCAGCTGCTCATTGAGGACCATTCACGAGCCTGGGCCTGGCAGTTGGGCCCTGAGCTCACTGATGGGGAATCAGCCGCTGTGTCTTCTGTGGCTTAAAAAAGTCAGCTGAGTGGGGACCTGTGTGTGGCCTCAGCAGGTGCTTCCTCCCAGGGCCACCCAAGGGGTGAGCCCACCTCCATGCCCCTCAGTCTGGGGTGTGAGCTGAGCTCCAGCCCCAGGGCCCAGGGAGGGGCTGGCCAGTCCCTGGAGGGACTCCTATTTGCATGGCAGCCCCTCCTCTGGCAGAGGGTAGGGGAGAAAAGGAGGCCTGGGCAGCCCAGCCCCACTGTGGGCTCAGGGCTGTGAGCACCATGGCCTGGACTCCTCTGCTCCTCGTGCTCCTCTCTCACTGCACAGGTAGGGACAGGCCTGGGACCAGGCTTCTTCCCTTCCTGCTCAGTCTCCTGGGAAACGTCCCCTGGTCCCTGCCCATCACTGACAAGTGTCTGTGTCCGCAGGGTCCCTCTCCCAGCTGCCTGAGGTGACTCAGCCACCCTCCCTCTCTGCATCTCTGGGAGCCACAGCCAGACTCACCTGCACCCTGAGCAGTGGCTTCAATGTTGTTGATATCAGGATACACTGGTACCAGCAGAAGCCAGAGAGCCCTCCCCGGTACCTCCTGGCCTACTACTCAGACTCAAATAAGGACCAGGGCCCCGGGGTCCCCAGCCGCTTCTCTGGATCCAAAGACGCCTCGGCCAATGCGGGGCTCCTGACCATCTCGGGGCTGCAGCCTGAGGACGACGCTGTCTATTACTGTGCTGTACCCATTGGCAGTGGGAGCAGCTACAGTTACACACAGTGTCTCAGATGACGAGGAAGTGAGACCAAAACCCCTGGGCCCAGAGGTGCTGGCTCTGAGCCTCCCTTCAGCGAGGAGAGTCTATGGGGGCCTCTTCCTGGAGATTGTGTCGGTCCCACAGTTAAAGGGCCAGTTCCACAAGGTGGTAATCACAGGTGGGGGGGGGGGGGTCCCAACTATCACACAACTTCTTGGTGATACAGCAAAGTTTCCCACAATTCTTCCCTTGGGTTCGTTGAATTTGCTAACTACACCTGAGCCCTCTCTCCTTCAAGAGAATGGGGGGCAGGTGTGAGGCTTCCAAGCTTCTAATCCTCCCCGGCCTCTCCAGTGGCCCATCCTCACCGAGGAGCCCACCCAGCGTCCCCTCATCAGCAAAAGGCCCGCCCGTCCCCCAGGGAGTGACAAGGGTTCAGGAGCCTGTGCCGGGGCCAGGGGCCGAGACCAGCGTATGTTTCCTATCAGCTCACATCCTGTGTCTGCACCTGCACATGGTACCCAGATAGTCATGCTCACCCACAAATTAATTACATGTGTGTGAACCTTGTGTTACTAATGATTCCACATATATGATTTGCTAGTGTTCACCCTGGTCATGGACACAACCTTCTCCTTCTCTGAACAAACCCACAGAAGGTTGGTCACAACCAGCACAGACTCTCAGTGACACCCTCCTTCCCCTCTTCTCTCCTCTGCTGCTGCCTCCCTCACCTCCTCATCTCTCCCTTGGGCTCTTCTGGTCTTAACTCCATGTTCACCTTACGTGGTTTCATGGCAAAGAGACAAGTTCCTGCTGTGTTTCCCATTCAGTGAGGATGAGAGGGTTTCTGCGTTCAACTGCCCAGATGTCCACCACATCTGCACACACATCACAATCTCACATTTGTCAGTAAAACAGGACAATGAGTCAGAAAGTACAGCAGGTAAAGTTTTATTTAAAACTAGAGGCCCGGTGCACGAAATTTGTGCACTGGAGGGTTGTCCCTCATCCCAGCTTGTCCCTTCTCACAGTCCTGGAGCCCTCAGGGAATGTCCTACTGACGGCTTAAGCCAGAGTGTGGCCTCCCTCTGTGGGAGGTGACCGGCTGATCAGGGGAAGGTGCCACCCTCATCACCCTGCTGCCGCTGCCACTTCCGGCTGCCACAGCTGCCGAGGTGTTTTCATCAACACAGACTCCAGTCCCTTCACCATGAAAAAATAACAACTTTCTTTAGACATTTTCAAGATTTCTCTTTCATAGGCTATGACATTTCTTTCCTTCTTTTTTTTTATCCTCATCTGAGGATATTTTCCCATTGATTTTTAGAGAGCATGGAAGAGAGAGGGAAAGACAGAGAAAAACATCAATGTGAGAGGGACACTTCGATTGGTTGCCTCCTGCATGAGCCCTGACCTGGGCCCCGGCCAGGGAGGAGCCTGCAACCTAGGCACATGCCCTTTGTCAGAATCGAATCTGCACCCTGCGGTCCGCAGGCTGAGGCTCTATTCACTGAGCCATACTGGCTATGAAAATGTCAGGATATGACATTTCTTAGCCCCTCCAGCAGCGGACCTTCGTTTTTTCCTCCAGGAGTGGGGTGGATAAACCCTAGATCATCTTCTTGTATTCTTATTACCCAAGTTACGAAGACACTGCGAGTGGTGTACAGGGAGCTAACCAATGAGCTTTCAAAAAAGGTGTTTCCTCTACAGCTCATGTGCAGAAGTGTAACTGCTGGTGCCCCGCGGCTGGAGCAGCCCCCGGCCCATGTCAGTGTCCACTGTGGGCCTCTCCTGCACAGGCAGTCTTTACATGACCTGTCGTGACTGTTAAGGCGTCCGGGCTAATTAGCATATTACCTCTCTCTCTCTCTCTCTCGATATATATATATATATATATATATATATATATATATAAATGTTAGGACAAGTAAGAAAATCGTAACTAGAAACATAGGACACAGATATGCAGATCACCACACACGTGATAAAAAGTCAGTTCCTGAAATGAAGGAGCTGTGACACCTTCCACTGGCCAATGTGAGGCCTGCAAAAGCCATGATGTGTCTGAGTCAATCGCATCAGAGCTCCATGAACCTGCACATGCATCTCATGACCTGAAAGGTCTGGTGGAAAGTCCTCCTTTGAACTTGCCCCTGAGTGTGTTCCCGGGAAATTCCCTGAACAGCCCTGTGAGTCCCAGTAACCAGAGGAAGGTGTCCCTGGGCTGTGGCGTCGGACATGAGGGTCACTGTGCACTGACTTTTGCACCATCTTCACTGGAGGGGAAACCTAATCAATCTGTCCTTTGTGTCCATGCTGGCTCCTCCCACAGACGGGACTCCTCCTGGGAGTGAGGCGCTGCAGGGAGGCTCCAGTGCATCAGAGTCACAGGCCCTGGGACCAGGCCAGGATGTGTGGCCAGAGACAGTCCCTTCTGAGCTGCAGGTGCAGCTGGGCTCTCAGGGCTTTGGTTCAAGGGCAGGTGTGTGCTGCCACCAGCAGGGGCGCTGTGGGACCGCCCTGTGGTCCCAATGTAGCTGCACATTCAGGACCTTAACTAATAGGAGTCTGGGCCTGTGGCTGGGCCCTGTGCTCAGTGATGTGCTGTCTCAGCAGGTGCTTCCTCCCAGGGCCCCCAAGGGGTGAGCCCACCTCCAGGCCCCTCAGTCTGGGGTGTGAGCTGAGCTCTAGTCCCAGGGCCCAGGGAGGGGCTGGGCAGTCCCTGGAGGGACTCCTATTTGCATGGCAGCCCCTCCTCTGGCAGAGGGTGGGGGAGAAAAGGATGCCTGGGCGGCCCAGCCCCACTGTGGGCTCAGGACTGTGAGCACCATGGCCTGGATTCCTCTGCTCCTCGTGCTCCTCTCTCACTGCACAGGTAGGGACAGGCCTGGGACCAGGCTTCTTCCCTTCCTGCTCAGTCTCCTGGGAAACGTCCCCTGGTCCCTGCCCATCACTGACAAGTGTCTGTGTCTGCAGGGTCCCTCTCCCAGCCTGTGCTGACTCAGCCGCCCTCCCTCTCTGCATCTCCGGGAGCCACAGCAACACTCACCTGCACCCTGAGCAGTGGCTTCAGTGTTGGCGATTACTGGATAGCCTGGTTCCAGCAGAAGCCTGGGAGCCATCCCCAGTTTCTCCTGACTTTCAATTCAGACTTAGAAAAGCTGCATCGCTCAGGGCTTCCCAGTCGCTTCTCTGGATCCAAAAATACCTCGGCCAATGGGGGGCTCCTGACCATCTCGGGGCTGCAGCCTGAAGACGAGGCCGACTATTACTGCGCTACAGATGAGGGCGGTTGGAGCAGCTACCGTGCAGCACAGTGACTCAGATGACGAGGAAGTGAGACAAAAACCCCTGGGCCCCGAGGTGGTGACTCTGAGCCTCCCTTCAGCGAGGAGGGTCTGTGGGGGCCTGTGTCATTGGGCTCCTCTCCAGGAACCTGTGTCCCCAGGAGGAGGGAGGTCACACAGGATGTGGAAGCAGCACAGGTGTCCCAGGGGCACACGCGGGTGGTCATGGAGCCCCGCCCTCCCTCCTGGGTCTGGGGAAATTCTAACAAGAAGGACCATTTCTGAGTCAGAATCTCAGCTCCTTCCTCCTCTTGTGTCTTGTTTGCTCTTCACCCAGAGCCCTTCACTCCTGACCCCTCTGGACCCCAGTGTGTGAGGATTTCTCTTCCCGACAGCAGTTCTCTGACACCAGCTGATGTCCCACAGCAGCACTCAGTCCTCACACCATCTGCCCAGAGACGGTGTCAGACCCACAGTTAAAGGGCCAGTCCCCCTGACTGCCCGCAGGTCAGGTGCCGCTCACAGGAGGGAGGGCCCAGGTTTCACACAACTTCTTGGCTATCCATCGAAGGTTCCCTTAATTCCTCCCTTGGGTTTGATGAATTTGCTAACTGACCTGAGCCCTCTCTTCTTCAAGTGAATGGGGAGCAGGTGTGAGGCTTCCAAGCTTCTAATCCTCCCTGGTCTCCCGAGTGGCCTGACCTCACCCAGGAGCCCACCCAGCGTCCCCTCATCAGCAAAAGGCCCGCCGGTCCCCCAGGGAGTGACAAGGGTTCAGGAGCCTGTGCCGGGGCCAGAAGCTGAGACCAGCATATGTTTCCTATCAGCTCACATCCTGTGTCTGCAACTGCACATGGTCACCCGGACAGCCATGCTCCCCACAGATTAATGTCATGTGTGTGAAGCCTGTGTCACCACTGACCCATCATGTCTGACATGTTAGTGTTCACCCTGGTCTTGGGCACAACCTTCTCCTTCTCTGATCAAACCCACAGAAGGTTGGTCACAACCAGCACAGACTCTCAGTGACACCCTCCCTCCTCCTCTTCCCTCCTCTGCTGCTGCCTCCCTCACCTCCTCCTCTCCCTCGGGCTCCTCAGGTCATAGGTCAGGGTTCATCCTCACGTGAGGGATTCAGAGAAAAGTGACAAGTTCTGCTGAGGTTTTCATTCAGTGAGGGTTCTGCGGTCAACTGCCCAGACAGTCACGGAGTCTGCAAACACTTCACAATCTCACATTTGTCACTAAATAGGACAATGAGTCAGAAGTACAGTAGGTAAAGATTTATTTACATATAAAAAATTTTTAGGACAACTAAGAAAATCCTTACAAGAAACACAGGACACAGAAATGCAGATCACCACACATGTGGTAAAAAGTCAGTTCCTGAAATGAATGAGCTGTGTCACCTTCCACTGGCCAATGTGAGGCCTGCAAAAGCCATAATGTGTCTGAGTCCATCGCATCAGATCTCTGTGAACCTGCACATGCATCTCATGACCTGAAAGGTCTGGTGGAAAGTCCTCCTTTGAACTTGCCCCTGAGTGTGTTCCCGGAAATTCCCTGAACAGCCCTGTGAGTCCCAGTAACCAGAGGAAGGTGTCCCCGGGCTGTGACGTCGGACATGAGGGTCACTGTGCACTGACTGTTGCACCATCTTCACTGGAGGGGAGACCTAATCAATCTGTCCTTTGTGTCCATGATGGCTCCTCCCACAGACGGGACTCCTCCTGGGAGTGAGGCGCTGCAGGGAGGCTCCAGTGCATCAGAGTCACAGGACCTGGGACCAGGCCAGGATGTGTGGCCAGAGACAGTCCCCTCTGAGCTGCAGGTGCAGCTGGGCTCTCAGGGCTTTGGGTCAAGGGCAGGTGTGTGCTGCCACCAACAGGGGGCACCTTGGGACTGCCCTGTCGTCCCAATGCAGCTGCACATTAAGGACTTTAACTAATAGGAACCGGAGCCAGTGGCTGGGCCTGTGGCTGGGCCCTGTGCTCAGTGATGTGCTGTCTCAGCAGGTGCTTCCTCCCAGGGCCCCCCAAGGGGTGAGCCCACCTCCAGGCCCCTCAGTCTGGGGTGTGAGTTGAGCTCCAGCCCCAGGGCACAGGGAGAGGCTGGGCAGTCCCTAAAGGGACTCCGATTTGCATGGCAGCCCCTCCTCTGGCAGAGGGTGGGGAGAAAAGGAGGCCTGGGCAGCCCAGCCCCACTGTGGGCTCAGGGCTGTGAGCACCATGGCCTGGACTCCTCTGCTCCTCGTGCTCCTCTCTCACTGCACAGGTAGGGACAGGCCTGGGACCAGGCTTCTTCCCTTCCTGCTAAGTCTCCTGGGAACCGTCCCCTGGTCCCTGCCCATCACTGACAAGTGTCTGTGTCTGCAGGGTCCCTCTCCCAGCCTGTGCTGACTCAGCCGCCCTCCGTCTCTGCATCTCTGGGATCCACAGCCAGACTAACCTGCACCCTGAGCAGTGGCTTCAGTGTTGGTGGTTACTGGATAGCCTGGCACCAGCAGAAGCCAGGGAGCTCTCCCCGTTATCTCCTGGTATATAAATCAGACTCAGAGAAGTATTATGGCTATGCGGACCCCAAACGCTTCTCTGGTTCCAAAGACACGTCCGCCAATGCGATGCTCCTGCTCATCTCGGGGCTGCAGCCTGAGGACGAGGCTGACTATTACTGCACTATAGGTCATGGCAGTGGGAGCAGCTATCGTTACACACAGTGTCTCAGATGTGGAGGAAGTGAGACCAAAACCCGTGGGCCCTAAGGTGAGGGTTTCAGAAGAAAGTGACAAGTTACTGCGGAGGTTTTCATTCAGTGAGGTTTCTGCGGTAAACTGCCCAGACAGTCCCAGAGTTTGCACACCCAGCACAATCTCACATTTGTCACTGAAAGAGGACAATCAGTCAGGAAGTACAGCAGGGAAAGATTTATTTAAATATAAAACATTTTAGGACAACTAAGAAAATCCTAACAAGAAACACAGGACACAGAAATGCAGATCACCACACACGTGATAAAAAGTCAGTTCCTGAAATGAATGAGCCGTGACACCTGCCACTGGCCAATGTGAGGCCTGCAAAAGCCATGATGTGTCTAAGTCCATTGCATCAGATCTCTGTGAACCTGCACATGCATCTCATGATGTGAAAGGTCTGGTGGAAAGTCCTCCTTTGAACTTGCCCCTGAGTGTGTTTCCGGGAAATTCCCTGAACAGCCCTGTGAGTCCCAGTAACCAGAGGAAGGTGTCCCTGGTCTGAGACATTGGACATGAGGGTCACTGTGCACTGACTTTTGCACCATCTTCACTGGAGGGGAAACCTAATCAATCTGTCCTTTGTGTCCATGATGGCTCCTCCCACAGACGGGACTCCTCCTGGGAGTGAGGCGCTGCAGGGAGGCTCCAGTGCATCAGAGTCACAGGCCCTGGGACCAGGCCAGGATGTGTGGCCAGAGACAGTCTCCTCTGAGCTGCAGGTGCAGCTGGGCCCTAGGGCTTTGGGCCAAGGGCAGGTGTGTGCTGCCACCAGCAGGGGGCGCTGTGGGACCGCCCTGTGGTCCCAATGCAGCTGCAATTTAAGGACCTTAACTAATAGGAGCCTGGGCCTGTGGCTGGGCCCTGTGCTCAGTGATGTGCTGTCTCAGCAGGTGCTTCCTCCCAGGGCCCCCCAAGGGGTGAGCCTATATCCAGGCTCCTCAGTCTGGGGTGTGAGCTGAGCTCCAGCCCCAGGGCCCAGGGAGGGGCTGGGCAGTCCCTGGAGGGACCCTCATTTGCATGGCAGCCCCTCCTCTGGCAGAGGGTGGGGGAGAAAAGGAGGCCTGGGCAGCCCAGCCCCACTGTGGACTCAGGGCTGTGAGCACCATGGCCTGGACTCCTCTGCTCCTTGTGCTCCTCTCTCACTGCACAGGTAGGGACAGGCCTGGGAGACACTGGGCCCCAAACCCACTCTACTGTTGTCAATAATTCTGAGAATATTTACTTGGGTCCCTGTCCCTTCACCCATGAGTGTCTGTGTCTGCAGGGTCCCTCTCCCAGCCTGTGCTGACTCAGCCACCCTCCCTCTCTGCATCTCCGGGAGCCACCGCCATACTCACCTGCACCCTCAGCAGTGGCTCCAATTTTGGCGACTACCATATACGCTGGTTCCAGCAGAAGCCAGGGAGCCCTCCCAGATTTCTCCTGAGATATAAGTCGGACTCAGATAAGTACCACTTTTCTGGGGTCCCCAGACGCTTCTCTGGATCCAAAGACACGTCGGCCAACGTGGGGTTTCTGCTCATCTCGGGGCTGCAGCCTGAGGACGAGGCTGACTATTATTGCAATGCAGATCATGGCAGTGGGAGCAGCTTTAGTCACACACAGTGTCTCAGATGACGAGGAAGTGAGATAAAAACCCCTGGGCCCCGAGGTGGTGGCTCTGAGCCTCCCTTCAGCGAGGAGCGTCCGTGGGGGCCTCTGTCATTGGGCTCCTCTGCAGGGTCCTGTGTCCCCGGGAGGAGGGAGGTCACACACGATGTGGCAGCAGCACAGGCGTCCCAGGGGCACACGCGGGTGGTCATGGAGCCCAGCCCACCTTCCCTGTCTGGGGGAAATTCTCTCAAGAAGGACCATTTCTGAGTCAGAATCTCAGCTCCTTTCTCCTGTTGAGTCTTGTTTGCTCCTCACCCAGAGCACTTCACTCCTGACCCCTCTGGTCCCCGATGTGTGAGGATTTCTCTTCCCGACAGCAGTTCTCTGACACCAGCTGATGTCCCACAGCAGCACTCAGTCCTCACACCATCTGCCCAGAGACGGTGTCAGACCCACAGTTAAAGGGCCAGTCCCCCTGACTGCCCGCAGGTCAGGTGCCACTCACAGGTGGGAGGTCCCAGGTTTCTTGCTAGTTTCGCTGTAAATTGAAGGTTCCCCTGGTCCCTCCCTTGATTCCATTCGTTTGCTGGAGTCCTTTGCTCACTGCACCTGAGCCCGGCTCCCCCTTCTCGCCGATGCGGGCCGGCTGCCCGGGGAGCACCGCGCTGCAGAGCCAGGTAACCCGGATGGGAGATGCTGAGTGAGGACTGGGCCCCGGATGGATGACCTCCCGGACCAGAGCTCACCTGTAACCTTGCCGGGCACCTGAGTGTCCAGTCGTGCGCTCAGGGAGAAGGGGTTTCTCTAAGGGGAAAAGGGGGGCCTGAGCCCGGGAAATCCCTTCTGGGGCCGCGGGATGGTGGGGGATGCTCCCCAGTTGCTGGGGAAATGCTGAGCCTGCTCCAGAGGAAGTGGGCCAAGTGGTCCCGGGTGAGATGCCAGGCCGTACACGCTGGCTTTCTGCACAAGAACCTCATGTCTCTGCAGTCGCGGGCACCGCACATACACAACGAACCCCCAGGAAGAGAGGCTCTTTCCGGACCCATTGACCAGGAGCCCCTGCTGTCAAGGTGACTGGACCCCATAACTCACACCGCCTCCCCGCCACCATCATGGTCTATGGAAGGGGGTTGTCTGCTGGTTTAGGTAACAGGGCCTGTCCAGTGGGAACTGGGCTTGGTCACAATGTCACCCCATGGCTGGGAGATGTGGGGTCCAAATAGGACCAGAAAAGGATGGAAATGTGACCCACTGTCTCTCATATTCCTCACTCTGCCCTCCACCCTCCTTGTACGTTCAGGTTGGGAGATACGCTGTGGGCACTGGGGTCTAGGCAGGAAGACACAGGCCAGGCTGTTCCTGTGTCATAAATGGCAGTGACCCTGGGAGAGGGGCGGGGCCCGGGGCACATTTGCATGAGAAGCCCCTCCTCTGACAGAGGGGCGGGGCCCGGGGGCACATTTTCATGAGAAGCTCCTCCTCTGACAGAGGGGCGGGGCCTGGGGCACATTTACATGAGAAGCACCTCCTCTGACAGAGGGGTGCGGCCTGGGGGCACATTTTCATGAGAAGCTCCTCCTCTGGGAGACCAGCTGGGAGGGGATAAGAGAGGTCTGGGAAGACCAGCCCCAGCTCAGTGTCCTGGGAACGGGCTGCGCTCACCATGGCCTGGACCCCTGTGCTCCTCATGCTCCTCGCTCACTGCACAGGTAGGGACAGGCCTCGGGGACCCAGAGCACCTGCCCCCCGACCCTTCTTCTCACCCCCATGTGTCTGCTTCCACAGGGTCCCTCTCCCAGCCTGTGCTGACTCAGCCGCCCTCCCTCTCTGCATCTCTGGGAGCCACGGCCAGACTCCCCTGCACCTTGAAAAGTGACGTCAGTGCTGTTAATAAAACCATACTCTGGTTCCAGCAGGAGCCAGGGAGCCGTCCCCGGTACCTCTTGTCTTACTCCTCAAGTCCAAGTTTGGGCTCCGGGGTCCCCAGCCGCTTCTCTGGGTCCAAGGACGCCTCGGCCAATGCGGGGCTCCTGCTCATCTCGGGGCTGCAGCCCGAGGACGAGGCCGACTATTACTGTCTGATCTCCCACGGTGGCGCTTCCCACGGTGACCCACCCAGATGGGGAAGTGGGACAAAAACTGCGGCCTGCTTGTCTCGTGACCACGTAAACATTTAACAGTAGCTCGCATGTGTGCACACTCTATTAACCCACGCATGGTTTGCGTCTGATGGGCCCACTCCCATTTCTCCATGCCCGTTTCTGAAGCCTAAGGACAAATGAAACAGAAATACAACAACAACAGCCGAAACCGGTTTGGCTCAGTGGATAGAGCGTCGGCCTGCGGACTGAAAGGTCCCAGGTTCAATTCCGGTCAAGGGCATGTACCTGGGTTGCAGGCACATCCCCAGTAGGAGATGTGCAGGAGGCAGCTGATCGATGTTTCTAACTCTCTATCTCTCTCCCTTCCTCTCTGTAAAAAATCAATAAAATACATTAAAAAAAAAAAAAAAAGAAATACAACAACAACAAAAAATCATGACGACGCTGAAATGTTGCCTGTTCATCCATCTGTGATCACACCTCAGAGCTGCCCATTTTCTCTTGAAATGACAGTGAGCCTGATGACCCCCAGGGAAACGCCCGGACCAGGCACCACTCCGGATGGTGGCTGTCAGGCGCCACTCTCAGGCGCCACTCCGGATGGTGGCTGTGGTGGGAGTTGCAGGAAGAAGGGGGCTGTGTGCCCGCCGCGTGCCCTGTGGTTCCGGAACCCGAGCACCCCACTGCTGTGGTGCGTGTGCTCGTGGGATGAAAGTGGACAGAGTTCTCTCCCTCCACGAGGCAGAAGCCAGGGAGCCCTCCCTGGTACCTGCTGTCCTACTACTCAGACTCAACGAAGCACCAGGAGTGCCCCATGGACTCTAACTGGCTCCACGGTTATGCAGGCGCCGTGTCCCGGGTCTAGAGGTGGGATGAGGGATATGGCATCTCCAAGCTTCTGGAGGTGGTTCCTGCAGCCCTCTCCTCCCCACAACCATAGACAGGGAGCACCAGGGAGTCTCCCACATTGGCCAAGATGGCTCCGGGAGAGGTTCTTACACTGAGCATGCCAAGAGCTAGAAACATGAATGGACATCCCCCAGTGCACTGAAAGCAAGCAAGATAATTGGATAGCAAAAAAACACACAACTTCCCCTCCTTATCACTATACTAGAGGCCCAGTGCACGGACTCATGCACTGGTGTAATCTCTTGGCCTGGCCTGTGGGGATTGGGCCGAAACTGGCTCTCCGACATCCCCCGGGGGGTCCCATATTGTGAGGGGGCAGTTCTCGGGTGACCCACCCCGGAATCAGGCTCCCTCCTCTCTGGTTCTGGCTGCATAACCCGAAACCGCAGCTGCCAAGTCACTGTAGCTTGGCAGCTCCTGCGTTGAGCGTGTGCCCCCTGGTGGTCTGTGCGTGTCATAGCTACCGGTAGTCTGATGGCTTGGGCTTTTATATATATAGATGAACGGCAGGCTTGAGCAGGAAGTGGAGGTGATTTTTGAGACAGGAGCCTGCCATTCTCCCAGGTTGCACATCACCTGAATAAGCCACTTTCCTTTTGCACCATCACCTGTCTCCTAGTTTGGCTTTTGTTGTGACCAGAAGGAGAACCTGCTTGTTTTGTTACAGTGTGATTTGTAACAACATAAAATATGGGAGTGGGGGACGGCGTCTTATATAATGAAAAGTGTAAAACATGACAAGGAAATTAAACTATGTTTTGTTTGTTAACTCTCACCCAAGAATATTTTTTCCATTGGTTTTCAGAGAGAGTGTAATTGTAATGGTGGGAAGGAGGGGGAGAGAGAAAGAGGGAGAGAGAGAGAAAAACATCCATTGGTTGCCTTCCGCATGCACCCCAACCAGGCCAGGGATTGAGCCTACAACACTGGTACATGCCCTTGATCAGGAATTGAACCTGCGACCCTTGAGTGCTTGGGCTAATGCTCTAACCATTGAGAACACCAGCCGGGGCAAGAACATTAAACTTAAGTAGACATCCCACTTTGTGGTTCAATATACTCAGTGTAGTTACGATAACAGTTCCCCCCAAACTGAATAAATAATAACTGCAAGGTCTTCAGGTAGAACACACTTTCAGTGAAGAATGAGGTAGAACATTTCAGCGGGGACATGAAAGCTGTAAGAAAAGCTATAAATTAAACAATGGTCCTGGGAGTAACCCTCTGGCTCCACGTGACCTGCCGGCACCTGGGGAAGGGGCCTCGGGGGAAGCAGATGCGAAGTTACAGGAACCCATCGAGGTGAGACAAGGCCTGCAGCTTTAGTGTCAGGAGAGACACAGACCAGGTGGGGAGACGCTGCCCCGAGGGCCGAGGGACAGTGTGTGGGTGCAGGAGGCCCGAGACGGGTGCCCCTGGGTGCGGAGCCTGCAGTGTGCACCTGCGGTGACATGTGTGTGATTTCGCCTCACTCCCGTGTAGGACTCTGTGACCTGCATCTTGCTGAGTAAGGATTGCGACCCAGTGGCTCAGAACTGGTCTCGGGGTTCCTGCCTGCATTCCCAAGGCTGGTCAAGGGAACCCGCGTCTGTGAATCCAGGATGGAAAGTCGAAGGCCTTTCTCGGAAAAACCACCATTCACTTCCAGATCTGCCCGGACTTTTCCTGGGTAGAGTGGGGGTCTCCCCGGGGACAGACGGGGTGCAGGGGGCCTGGCCTATGGGGCATTGAGAAGGGGCAGGGATGCATGGCGGGATGTGGTATTCCTGCTCCTTCGCTTCCTGTGACTGTGACCCTCAGGGACTGTGTAGGACACAGAGCACAGACTTCCCTTTGCTTCCCCTTAGCAGAGACTGTTCCGCAGAACAGGCCAGTGCAAAGGCCAGCGGGAAAGGCTGTGTATGAGTTAGGGTTCTCCCGGGACAGAACCAGAGGGCCGCTGGGGGGCTGAGAGGACACGTTCTGTCCTGCGGGTGCTGGACGCCAGGGGCAGTGACTGTGGCTGTGCCGCCCAGAGTCAGGCCTGGAGCCAACACCGCTGTGTCCTGGGAGCTCTGACTGTGGCAGGTGCTTCTCTTCCTGGGACGGATGGAAGCTCCTAGAAACTCCTCGTGGGGGTCACTGGGCAGCGACTGGGGATTTCCAACCGGCAGGACCCGACCACAGGGCACAGCTCCCAACTCACCACTGAGATGTAAAGTGATGTTAGAAAACGTCAATTCACAGCTTTCAACCCGGAGCAGAAGGCGTTCCGTTACCAATGCTTTTCCATCAATTCCTCTAACAACAATTTCCAATTTGCATAATCCTAGAATTTTTAAATCAGCCTTATTGTGACTTTTACATATAATAACATACATGCATTTTAAGTTGGGTGAGTGGTGACTAATATATAAAGGTTTAAAATAAAGCCCTAGCACAGAAATTTAAAAATTCTGCCTAGAATTTTCTGCATTTCCTGTTTTCCTCTCTCATATAAAAGCCCACGTCTGACTGAGAGTTGAGAACAGATCCTAGGAGTGAACCACAGCCCACGGTTCGTGGAGAGCGATGGTTTCTTGCAGGTGGACATATTGACAGGTGATCAAGTTTTACCCAGCATCGCCCACCACGAAGGCACATGAGGGCTTTCTCTCTGCCACCTCCCCAAACCTAGGGAAGGGCCCCATGCCCTCACTTCGGCTGGGAAGGCATAGGAAGGAGACCTCCAGCCACCAGAGAGGAAAGAACCCGAGTCCCGCGCAGAAGGGGACACGCCCCCATGGGGTTGGTCACTGCTCTGGACCCGACACTGGTGTAGAGTTTATGTCAGAGACCCCACCTCAGTCCTGACCACTGACCAGTCCAGGAGCTGTGGTCAGACTCCCCCTGAGGATGCCGAGTAGAGACTGAAGGTGCCCCGAGGTGAGGGGAGGCCATAGAGGGGACCCTGGCCTGGCCCTAGGGCAGGGGCAGTGGGCAGAGCAGTGGGAAGGCAGAGGTGGCCTCTCATGGGTTCTGGTCCACATGTCACTCAATGGCGTGTCTGAGCCTGGACACTAGAGGGCGCACTGAGCTCCCTCCTGAGGGATCTGCAGGGTTTGACTGGGGACAACCTCCTGACACCATCTGGTGCCCCTTCTCAGGGCTCACAGCTGTGGTTCCCTTAGCAACGGGCCCCACACACCCGCCCTGCACACACCCAGGGCCATCCTCAGGCAGAGGCACCTGCCCAGGGCCCAGGGAGGAATCAGAGAGATGGGGTCTCATTTGCATAACAGGACCCTCCCTCCCGCAGACTATGAAGAGGGGAAGGGAGAGGTGTGGGGAGCTTTGCTTCAGCTGTGGGGCCTCAGGAGCAGGACTCAGGGATGACCTCCACCATGGCCTGGGCCCTTCTCCTCCTCACCCTCCTGGCTCACTGCACAGGTGACTGGATGAGGGGACGGGGAAGGGGCCTTGGGAAGACACATGGGCCCTGCTTCCTCCTCTTGTCTCTAGACCCAGACTCACCAACTCTGTGTCTTCCCCTCTTGCAGGATCCTGGGCCGAGTCTGTGGTGACTCAGCCATCCTCAGTGTCGGGGTCCTTGGGCCAGAGGGTCACCATCTCCTGCACTGGAAGCAGCTCCAACATCGGGGATGAATATGTGTCCTGGTACCAACAGCTCCCAGGAAAGGCCCCCAAATGCATTATCTATGGTGATAGCAACCGACCCTCAGGGGTCCCTGATCGATTCTCTGCCTCCAAGTCTGGCAGATCAGGCACCCTGACCATCACGGGGCTACAGGCTGAGGACGAGGCCGACTATTACTGCTCAGCATGGAATAAGACTCTTAACAGTCGCACAGTGCTGCAGGCCTGTGAGGAACTGAGACAAAAACCTGCTGTCCCTCTTGAATCGGGGCTCCCCTAGCAGACCCCACTCCCTGACAAGCCCAGTCTACTGTCCAGGCCCAGTCCGAGTCCACGATGGGTCAGGGCAGGACCAGGGCCCCAGGGTCCAGCTGTGTCTGAGTGGAGCACCTCCATAGTGTCCACTAGGTCCCAGGCTGTACTGACAGGGGCCCAAATGGAATGCAGGGGACCGGCTGGAATTCTAAGAAATAGGAATCCTGCTCGGTTCACTGTGGCTGCTTTGTTCTGATTAAAGGAGGCACCTTCTCACCTGGCTGGGAGTTGCTTCTGGGACCTGGGAGCTCACCTGTGAATGTGACCCGTTCTCCCCATCAGGGAGCTGCCTGTGATCATGGAAAGATTAACAACCTTGTTGCAGAACCCAGAACTGCAAGGCCTTTGCACACCCACAGGCCTTTGCGAATCTCCAGGCCCCATTACCTGTGAAGTGCCCATTTGGGACACTATTTGCCTACGTCCCCTGTAATCCTTGTCCTTCTCCCCAATACAAGCAGCGGGTTTATGGGGGGCAGAGCAGATTTCTGTGGGTGACCCACTCCTCTCCCAGGCTGCGGCAGGATGGGAATAAACACTCATATGATTCCACCCTGTCTCTGCTGAATTGGCTCCAGGAGGGACAGGCAGCGCGGCCCATGGATTGTCCGGTTAGTATATCAGACCTTTGGGGCTGTGGGAATGACTCCTGTCCATTCCATCCACGCTAAGGTCTAACCACTGATCTCTTCCTGTTTTCTTCATTGTCTAAACGTGCTGAGTCATGCTGACTCATAGCAGAGTGAGAGTCCCACGGGCCTGTTCCTGCTGGTTGTGGCGATGTCCTCCTAACCCATTAGCCAAGAGCTGCTGTAGGACGAAGTCTCATGTCTGTGGAGCGAGTGAAGTTTCCCTATTGTAAACGTCTCTGCTTCTATCTGAGGGGTTCTTATTAGAAATATGTTTTAGATTCGGTGAAAGGCTCTGTCAGAATATCGATTGAGATAATATGAGTTCAAATGTTGCCCTAATAATATGGTATAGAAACCTCCGTGTCGGGGGTCCCTGGGTCAGAGGGTCACCATCTCCTGCACCGGAGACAGCAACATCATCAAGACGTTTCCCACCACCTGGCCGGCGTGGCTCAGGGGTTGAGCTTCGACCTCTGAACCAGGAGGTTATGGCTCGATTCCCAGTCAGGTTACAGGCCCAGGTTGTGTATTCGATCCCCAGCAGGGGGCATCCGGGAGGCTGCCGATCCATGATTCTCTCTCACTTTTGATGTTTCTATCTTTCTCTCCCTCTTCCTGCCTCACTGAAACCAATAGAAAATATATTTTAAAAAGGCTTAGAGGCATGCAATGGCATACTTATAAGAAAGAAGAAAGTTCATGCCAACTGGCACCCACAGCTCCTCAGGCTGCCCCCACCCCTCACCTGGGGCAGCCCCGACTCACCCTCAGGGCCTCCCTGGCTCTCTGCCCCCGAAGCCTCTGCCTTGGGTGACTCTGACTCTGAGGCGGGAGCCCCCTCCAAGTGATGCGGCCTGAGTGCCGGGCAGGTTGTTGCGACAGGACCTGGGGGGACGCCTTAGGTCTTTCCAGCTGCCCTTCTGCCCTGGCCAGGGGGCCAAGACCTCCCCCCATGCCTCTTGCTCCTCCCATCATGCTCTGTCCCCGATGGTGCCTGACACTAGTCCCAGCATCATTGGCTCAAACTTGTAGGATGGAGTGAATCTAATGGAGGGAAAGGTCCCCTTTGTCTGGATCTGTGACCATGGCTCACCATGGTGTGTCTGGGCCTGGACAGTAGAGGGCGCCCTGGGCTCGTCCCTGAGGGGCCTGTGGTGTGACCTGGGGCCAACCTCCTGGCTCCACCTGGTGCCCCTTCTCAGGGCTCACAGCTGTGGTTCCCTTAGCAACGGGTCCCACAAGGCCTTGCCCTGCACACACCCAGGGCCATCCTCAGGCAGAGGCACCTGTCCCAGGGCCCCGGGAGGAATCAGATAGATGGGGTCTCATTTGCATGAGTGGGCCCTCCCTCCCGCAGACTATGAAGAGGGGAAGGGAGAGGTGTGGGGAGCTCTGCTTCAGCTGTGGGGCCTCACGAAGCTGGACTCAGGGATGACCTCCACCATGGCCTGGGCCCCTCTCCTCCTCACCCTCCTGGCTCACTGCACAGGTGACTGGATGAGGGGACCGGGAAGGGGCCTTGGGAAGACACATGGGCCCTGCTTCCTCCTCTGGTCTCTAGACCCAGACTCACCATCTCTGTGTCTCCCCCTCTTGCAGGATCCTGGGCCCAGTCTGTGCTGACTCAGCCATCCTCAGTGTCGGGGTCCCCGGGCGAGAGGGTCACCATCTCCTGCACTGGAAGCAGCTCCAACATTGGGAGTTATACTGTGGACTGGCTCCAACAGCTCCCAGGAAAGGCTCCCAAACTCATCATCTATGGTAATAGCAACCGACCCTCAGGGGTCCCTGAACGGTTCTCTGGCTCCAAGTCTGGCACCTCTGCCTCCCTGACCATCACGGGGCTACAGGCTGAGGACGAGGCCGACTATTACTGCTTAACATGGGATAAGACTCTTAATGCTGCCACAGTGCTCCAGGCCTGTGAGGAACTGAGACAAAAACCCGCTGTCCCTCTTGAAACGGGGCTCCCCTAGCAGACCCCACTCCTCTGACAAGCCAGCTGCTTCCTGTGCTTGACCAGACACCGGGGCCTGAGACCCACTTCAGTGAACTTGGTTCAGAAAACCTGTCCCCATTCTTTCCATTGCGCCCCCTCCCCTCCAACCTGGATTTCCTCAAATGGAGCAGAAACTCCCGGATGCTGGGGCAGCTGCCCTGGGTCAGAGTCCACGATGGGTCAGGGCAGGACCAGGGCCCCAGGGTCCAGCTGTGTCTGAGTCGAGCACATCCATAGTGTCCACTAGGTCCCAGGCTGTACTGACAGGGGCCCAAATGGAATGTAGGGGACCAGCTGGAATTCTAAGAAATAGGAATCCTGCTCGGTTCACCGTGACTGCTTTGTTCTGATTAAAGGAGGCACCTGCTCACCTGGCTGGGAGTTGCACCTGGGACCTGGGAGCTCACCTGGGAATGTGACCCGTTCTCCCCATCAGGGAGCTGCCTGTGATCATGGAAAGATGACTAGCATCTCGTTTCTGGTTGCAGAAACTAGAGCCGCCAGCCCTTAGTAGGCCCTCAGCCTTTGCACACCCAAGGCCTTTGCACACCCACAGGCCTTTGCAAATCTCCTGCCCCCATTACCTGTGAACCGCCCATTTGGCACACCCATTGCCTACGTCCCCTGTAATCCTTGTCCTTCTCCCCAATACAAGCAGCGGGCTTATGGGGGGCAGAGCAGGTTTCTGTGGGTGATATGCTGCTCTCCCAGGCTGCGGGCAGGATGGGAATCAACGCTCATATGATTCCTCCCTGTCTCTGCTGAACTGGCTCCTGTGGGGACAGGCAGCCCAAGGACGGTCTGGCTCCTGTATCAGACCTCTGGGTCTCTCTCTCTCTCCTTCTCCCGTCCTCTCTCTCTAAAATCAATAAAAAAATATTTGAAAATTAAAAAAAAAGAGATCTTCCCTCCTCTTGTCTAATTGGGCGATGCCACCCACACAGAGGTCCCTAAAGTGGGTCTTACTTTTCCTTTTACAGAAGCTGAGGCGGGAATGTGGCTGCAGCTGGAGGGGAGGTTCTGATGGGTTTCCTTTGGGGCGGGCCTCGGGGCAGAGTGTGAGGAAGGTGGTTCCTCTGTGCAGGAGCCTGGCAGCCCCTCTCCTGGGTGGAGGAAGCTCTGCCTGGACAGCAGGGGGCGCTGCCATAAGCACTGGACAGGGTCTGCTGGTCGCCCTCAGCTGGAAACCCACATGTCTGTCTGTAGTCGGTGCCCTCTGCCGGGTGGCCCCAGGGGTCCCGGAAGTAGCTGCAGACCAGGCCTGTCCCAGCCTCACTCATTACAGGACGGGGACACAGCAGAGAGGATGTTACTGGGTGAGTCCGTGGGAGGGACAGGTTTGCATGAATGGACCTTCTATCCCTGGGTTCTGGGGAGGGTAAGAGAAATGGGGTGCTCCCTCCCAGCTCAGGGCCTTAGAAGGGGGAACCCTGGAGCACGCCCACCATGACTTGCACCCCTCTCATCTCGGCCCTCCGCCCTCACTGCACAGGCTCCTGAGTCCTCACATCTGGGAACAGGTCCCAGGAAGACACAGGCTCTGCCCTGCCCCCTGGGCCCAGCCTGTTGTTAGACCCAGAGACTCACAATCCTGGTGTCTTTCTCCCCTTCATTCCAGGGGCCTGAGTCTATGCAGCCTGGGCTGCGCAGGAAACCTCCTTGTCGGGGCCCAGGGTCAGAGGGTCACCATCACCTACACCAGAGACAGCAACATCATCAAGACGTTTCCCACCACCTGGCTGGCGTGGCTCAGGAAGTGAGGGTTGATCTATGAACCAGTAGGTCACGGTTCCATTCCCAGTCAGGGCACATGCCCAGGTTGTGGTCTTGATCCCCAGTGTGGGGCGCAAATAGGCCCCTGATGAATGATTCTCTCCCATTGATGTTTCGCTCTCTCTCCCTCTCCCTTATTCTCTGAAACCAATATAAATATATTAAAAGAATAAAAAGGTCAGAGGCATGCAATGGCATACTTATAAGAAAGAAGAAGGTTCATGCCAACTGGCACCCACAGCTCCTCAGGCTGCTCCCACCCCTCACCTGGGGCAGCCCCGACTGACCCTCAGGGTCTCCCTGGCTCTCTGCCCCCGAAGCCTCTGCCTGTGGGTGACTCTGACTCTGAGGGGGAGCCCCCTCCATGTGATGCGGCCTGAGTGCCGGGCAGATTGTTGCATCAGGACCTGGGGGGACGCCTCAGGTCTTTCCAGCTGCCCTTCCCCCCTGGCCAGAGGGCCAAGACCTCCCCCCCTCCCCCACGCCTCTTGCTCCTCCCATCATGCTCTGTCCCCGATGATCCCTGACACTAGTCCCAGCATCATTGGCTCATACTTGTAGGATGGAGTGAATCTAATGGAAGGAAAGGTCCCCTTTGTCTGGATCTGTGACCATGGCTCACCATGGCATGTCCAGGCCTGGACACTAGAGGGCGCCCTGGGCTCTCTCCTGAGGGACCTGCAGCGTTAGACTGGGGCCAACCTCCTGGCACCATCTGGTGCTGCTTCAAGGCTCACAGCTGTGGTTCCCTTAGCAACAGGCCCCACACAGCCCCTCCCTGCACACACCCAGGGCCATCCTGTGCTTGCCCAGACACCGGGGCCTGAGATCCACTTCAGTGAACTTGGTTCAGAAAACCTGTCCCCATTCTTTCCATTCCGCCCCCTCCCCTCCAGCCTGGATTTCCTCAAATGGAGCAGAAACTCCCGGATGCTGGGGCAGCCGCCCTGGGTCAGAATCCACGATGAGTCAGGGCAGGTCCCTGACACTAGACCTGGCATCATTGGCTCATACTTGTAGGATGGAGTGAATCTAATGGAGGGAAAGGTCCCCTTTGTCTGGATCTGTGACCATGGCTCACCATGGCGTGTCCAGGCCTGGACACTAGAGGGCGCCCTGGGCTCGCTCCTGAGGGACCTGCAGGGTTAGAGTGGGGCCAACCACCTGGTGTAAACCTCCTGGCACCATCTGGTGCTGCTTCAGGGCTCACAGCTGTGGTTCCCTTAGCAACAGGCCCCACACAGCCCCGCCCTGCACACATCCAGGGCCATCCTCAGGCAGAGGCACCTGCCCCAGGGCCCCGGGAGAAATCAGAAAAATGGGGTCTCATTTGCATGAATGGGCCCTCCCTCCCTCAGACTATGAAGAGGGGAAGGAAGAGGTGTGGGGTGCTCTGCTTCAGCTGTGGGGCCTCAGGAAGCTGGACTCAGGGATGACCTCCACCATGGCCTGGGCCCCTCTCCTCCTCACCCTCCTGGCTCACTGCACAGGTGACTGGATAAGGGGACGGGGAAGGGGCCTTGGGAAGACACATGGGCCCTGCTTCCTCCTCTTGTCTGTAGACCCAGACTCACCATCTCTGTGTCTCCCCCTCTTGCAGGATCCTGGGCCCAGTCTGGGCTGACTCAGCCGTCCTCAGTGTCGGGGTCCCCGGGCCAGAGGGTCACCATCTCCTGCACTGGAAGCAGCACCAACGTTGGGTTTGGTTATGTGCACTGGTACCAACAGGTTCCAGGAAAGGCCCCGAAACTCATCATCTATGAGGATAGCAAACGACCCTCAGGGGTCCCGGACCGATTCTCTGGCTCCAAGTCTGGAAACTCAGGCACCCTGACCATCACGGGGCTGCAGGCTGAGGACGAGGCCAACTATTACTGCCAGTCCTTTGACCTCAGTCTCAGTGCTCCCACAGTGCTGCAGGCCTGTGGGGAACTGAGACAAAAACCCGCTGTCCCTCTTGAAACGGGGCTCCCCTAGCAGACCCCACTCCTCCAACAAGCCAGCTGCTTCCTGTGCTTGCCCAGCACCGGGGCCTGAGACCCACTTGAGTGAAATTGGTTCAGAAAACCTGTCCCCTTTCTTTCCATTGCGCCCCCTCCCCTCCAGCCTGGATTTCCTCAAATGGAGCAGAAACTCCCGGATGCGGCAGCAGCTGCCCTGGGTCAGAGGTCACGATGGGTCAGGGCAGGACCAGGGCCCCAGGGTCCAGCTGTGTCTTAGTCGAGCACATCCACAGTGTCCACTAGAGGGGTCCACCAGTTCCCAGGAACAGCCCCCCAATCCTCAGCTCCTCTGTGGAGGTGGACCCTGGGGTCTCGGATGGACCCTTGGGCTCAAGTCTGGGGAGGGAGCTCCTGTCCATCGCTGGGCTGAGGCCTGAGAGCAAGGCTGCTTCTCAATGTGCCCGCGGAGCGGCAGGCCTGCGGGGAGCCCACCCCAGTGCCTCCTGCCCCCCTCTGCTGGGATGGGGCCCCGCAGCGGCCCGCAGGGGCTCAGCCTTGACTTCTGCTGCTGCTGTGGCTGCGGCCACCTGGGTCCAGGCTCATGCGGGGGCATCACCCGGGAGTGAAGGCCCTCCCGTCCCTTTGTCCTCACAGTGACCCACCACAACTCATCCCAGAACATGGGACCCAGAGGAACAGGAGGCCCGTGGCCCTGTAGCTGCAGACACAGGGTCTCTGCACAGCAGGCGGGGCCTGAGGTCTGGCTCCCTGTGGTCATCTCAGCCCTGGGCTGTGACCGACGAATCCAGAGTCTCCATCCTCGGCCAGTTCCCTAGTCCCAGAGGCTCCGGAGCTGCCTCATCCTCCCATTGGTCTCCACGGAGCAGATCTCTGTGCTCAAGGGAGGCTCCTCCGTCGCTGCTGGGCCGGGACCAGTGGCCGGGGCTGGGTCAGAGCCTCGGGGCTGTGGGAATGAGTCCTGTCCATTCCCATCCATGCTGAGGTCTAACCACTGATCCCTTCCTGTTTCCTTCATTGTCTAAAGGTGCAGAGTCACGCTGACTCATAACGGAGTGAGAGTCACACGGCCTGTTCCTGGTGGTTGTGATGCCCTCCTCCCACCCATTAGCCAAGAGCTGCTGTAGGACGAAGTCTCATGTCGGTTGAGCGAGTGAAGTTTCCATATTGTAAACGTCTCTGCTTCTACCTGATGAGTTTTTATTAGAAATGTGTTTTAGATTCTATGAAAGTCTTTGTCAGAATATCGATTGAGATCATCTGAGTTTATCTGTTGAGCTAATAATATGTTATAGGATATTAAGGGCTGATCAATAGGGAGCCCACCTTGGCAGACTGTAATATATCACACCTGCCAGCCCAGTTGATGTTTCTCTCTCTCTCCCTCTCCCGTCTCTCTCTCTAAAATCAATAAAAACATATTTAAATTTAAAAAGGAGATCTTCCCTCCTCTTGTCTAATTGGGCGATGCCACCCGCACAGAGGGCCTGGAGTGGGTCTTACCTTTTCCTTCCACAGGAAGCTGAGGCGGGAATGTGGCTGCAGCTGGAGGGGAGGCTCTGATGGGTTCTCTTTGGGGCCGGGCCTCTGGGCAGAGTGTGAGGAAGGTGGTTCCTCTGTGCAGGGGCCTCGCAGCCCCTCTCCTGGGTGGAGGAAGCCGAGCCTGGACAGCAGGGGGCGCTGCCACACAGCACTGGACAGGGTCTGCTGGTCGCCCTCAGCTGAAAACCCACATGTGTGTCTGTAGTCGGGGCCCTCTGCCAGGGGGCCTGGAGTCCCTAGGGAGCCTCAGAACAGGCCTGTCCCAGCCCCCGCATCCCAGGACCTGAACACAGCAGAGAGGGCGTTTATGGAAGAGTGCGTGGAAGGGACAGGTTTGCATGAAGGGACCTTCTATTCCTGGGGCCTGGGGAGGGTAAGAGAGATGGGGTGCTCCCTCCCCGCTCAGGGCCTTAGAAGGGGGAGCCCTGGAGCACGCCCACCATGGCCTGCACCCCTCTCACCTCGGCCCTCCTCCCTCACTACAAGGTGCCTGAGTCTTCACATCTGGGAACAGGTCCCAGGAAGACACAGGCTCTGCCCTGCCCCCTGGGCCCAGCCTGTTGTTAGACCCAGAGACTCACAATCCTGGTGTCTTTCTCCCCTTCATTCCAGGGGCCTGGGCCCACGCAGCCTTGGCTTCACCGGAAACCTCCATGTTAGGGTGGGGGGTCCCTGCGTCAGAGGGTCACCATCACCTGCACCAGAGACAGCAACATCATCAAGACGTTTCCCACCACCTGGCTGACACGGCTCAGGAATTGAGCATCGACCTATGAACAGGGAGGTCAAGGTTGATTCCCAGTCAGGGCATATGCCTGGGTCTCGGGCTTGATTCCCAGTGGGGGTGCAAAGAGGCCCCTGATGAATGATTCTCTCCCATTGATGTTTCTATCTCTTTCCTCTCTCTCCTTCTCTGAAACCAATAAAAATATATTAAAAGAATAAAAAGGTCAGAGGCATGCCATGGCATACTTATAAGAAAGAAGAAGGTTCATGCCAACTGGCACCCACAGCTCCTCAGGCTGCCCCCACCCCTCACCTGGGGCAGCCCCGACTCACCCTCAGGGTCTCCCTGGCTCTCTGCCCCCGAAGCCTCTGTCTGTGGGTGAGTCTGACTCTGAGGGGGAGCCCCCTCCATGTGATGCGGCCTGAGTGACCGGCAGGTTGTTGCATCAGGACCTGGGGGGGTGCCTCAGGTCTTTCCAGCTGCTCTTCCCGCCTGGCCAGAGGGCCAAGACCTCCCCCCACGCCTCTTGCTCCTCCCATCATGCTCTGTCCCCGATGGTCCCTGACACTAGACCTGGCATCATTGGCTCATACTTGTAGGATGGAGTGAATCTAATGGAGGGAAAGGTCCCCTTTGCCTGGGCCTGTGACCATGGCTCACCATGGCGTGCCTGGGCCGGGACACTAGAGGACGCCCTGGGCTCGCTCCTGAGGGACCTGCAGGGTTAGACTGGGGCCAAGCTCCTGGTGTCAACCTCCTGGCACCATCTGGTGCTGCTTCAAGGCTCACAGCTGTGGTTCCCTTAGCAACAGTACCCACACAGCCCCGCCCTGCACACACCCATGGCCATCCTCAGGCAGAGGCACCAGCCCCAGGGCCCCGGGAGAAATCAGAAAAATGGGGTCTCATTTGCATGAATGGGCCCTCCCTCCCTCAGACTATGAAGAGGGGAAGGGAGAGGTGTGGGGAGCTCTGCTTCAGCTGTGGGGCCTCAGGAACAGGACTCAGGGATGACCTCCACCATGGCCTGGGCCCCTCTCCTCCTCACCCTCCTGGCTCACTGCACAGGTGACTGGATAAGGGGACGGGGAAGGGGCCTTGGGAAGACACGTGGGCCCTGCTTCCTCCTCTTGTCTCTAGACCCAGACTCACCATCTCTGTGTCTCCCCCTCTTGCAGGATCCTGGGCCCAGTCTGCGGTGACTCAGCCATCCTCAGTGTCGGGGTCCCCAGGCCAGAGGGTCACCATCTCCTGCACTGGAAGCAGCTCCAACATTGGGGATGGTTACGGTGTGTCCTGGCACCAGCAGCTCCCAGGAAAGGGCCCCAAATGCATCATCTATGGTAATAGCAATAGACCCACAGGGATTCCGGACCGATTCTCTGGCTCCAGGTCTGGCATTTCAGCCACCCTGACCATCACGGGGCTGCAGGCTGAGGACGAGGCCGACTATTACTGCTCAGTGTGGGACAAGAGTCTTAACAGTCGCACAGTGCTCCAGGCCTGTGGGGAAGTGAGACAAAAACCCGCTGTCCCTCTTGAAACGGGGCTCCCCTAGCAGACCCCACTCCCCCGACAAGCCAGCTGCTTCCTGTGCTTGCCTGACACCGCAGCCTGAGACCCACTTGAGTGAACTTGGTTCAGAAAACCTGTCCCCTTTCTTTCCATTGCGCCCCCTCCCCTCCAGCCTGGATTTCCTCAAATGGAGCAGAAACTCCCGGATGCGGGGGCAGCTGCCCTGGGTCAGAGTCCACGATGGGTCAGGGCAGGACGAGGGCCCCAGGGTCCAGCTGTGTCTGAGTCGAGCACATCCATTGTGTCCACTAGAGGGACCACCAGTTCCCAGGAACAACCCCCCCGATCCTCAGCTCCTCTGTGGAGGTGGACCCTGGGGTCTCGGATGGACCCTCGGGCTCAAGTCTGGGGAAGGAGCTTCCTGTCCATCGCTGGGCTGAGGCCTGAGAGCGAGGCTGCTTCTCAATGTGCCCGCCAAGCGGCAGGCCTGCGGGGAGCCCACCCCAGTGCCTCCTGCCGCTCTGCTGGGATGGGGCCCCGCAGCCGAACCCTTGGGCTCAGCCGTGACATTTGCTGCTGCTGCTGGGGCTGCAGCCACTCTGGTCCAGGTTCATGTGGGGGCGTCACCCCTCCCCTCCCTTTGTCCTCACAGTGACCCACCACAGCTCATCCCAGACCATGGGACCCAGAGGAACAGGAGGCCCGTGGCCCTGTCAGCTGCGGATACAGGGACACAGGGTCTCTGCACAGCAGGCGGGGCCTGAGGGGCGGCTCCCTGTGGTCATCTCAGCCCTGGGCTGTGACCAACGAATCCAGCGTCTCCATCCTCGGCCAGTTCCCTAGTCCCAGAGCCTCCGGAGCTGCCTCATCCTCCCATTGGTCTCCATGGAGCCGATCTCTGTGCTCAAGGGAGGCTCCTCCATCGCTGCTGGGCCGGGACCAGTGGCCGGGGCTGGGTCAGAGCCTCGGGGCTGCGGGAATGAGTCCTGTCCATTCCCATCCATGCTGAGGTCTAACCACTGATCCCTTCCTGTTTCCTTCATTGTCTAAAGGTGCAGAGTCAAGCTGACCCATAACGGAGTGAGAGTCACAGGGGCCTGTTCCTGGTGGTTGTGGCGATGTCCTCCTCTCACCCTTAGCTACGAGCTGCTGTAGGACGAAGTCTCATGTTGAGCGAGTGAAGTTTCCATATTGTAAACGTCTCTGTTTCCACCCGTATGTGTTTTTATTAGAAATATGTTTCAGATTCGGTGAAAGGCTCTGACAGAATATCTATTGAGATAACATGAATTTATCTGTTGATCTAATAATATGATATAGGATATTAAGGGCCGATCAATATGGAGCCCACCGTGGGAGACTGTAATATATCACACCTGCCAGCCCAATTGATATTTCTCTTTCCCTCTCCTGTCCTCTCTCTCTAAAATCAATAAAAACATATATAAATTTAAAAAGGAGATCTTCCCTCCTCTTGTCTAAGTTGGTGATGCCACCCACACAGAGGCCCTGAAGTGGGTCTTACCTTTTCCTTTTACAGAAGCTGAGGCGGGAATGTGGCTGCAGCTGGAGGGGAGGCTCTGATGGGTTCCCTTTGGGGAGGGGCCTCTGGGCAGAGTGTGAGGAAGGTGGTTCCTCTGTGCAGGGCCTGGCAGCCCCTCTCCCGGGTGAGGAAGCCCTGCCTGGACAGCAGGGGGCGCTGCCACACAGCACTGGACAGGGTCCCCAGGGGCGCCCTCAGCTGGAAACCCACACATCTGTCTGTAGTCAGGGCCCTCTGCCTGGTGGCCATGGAGTCCCTAGGGAGCCGCAGACCAGGCCTGTCCCAGCCTCACCCATCCCAGGACCAGGACACAGCAGAGAGGACATTTCTGGGAGACTCCATGGGAAGGACAGGTTCGCATGAACGGACCTTCAATCCCTGGGGCCTGGGGAGGGTAAGAGAGAAGGGGATGCTCCCTCCCAGCTCAGGTCCTTAGAAGGGGGAACCCTGGAGAAGCCCACCATGGCCTGCACCCCTCTCACCTCGGCCCTCCTCCCTCACTACAAGGTGCCTGAGTCTTCACATCTGGGAACAGGTCCCAGGAAGACACAGGCTCTGCCCTGCCCCCTGGGCCCAGCCTGTTGTTAGACCCAGAGACTCACAATCCTGGTGTCTTTCTCCCCTTCATTCCAGGGGCCTGAGCCCACACAGCCTGGACTGCACAGGAAACCTCCGTGTTAGAGTGATGGTGACCCTGCCTGACTCTTAGTGGGGGCCTGCAAGATGCCCAAAATGAATGATTCTCTCTCATTGATGTTTCTATCTTTCTCTCCCTCTCCCTTCCTCTCTGAATCCAATATGAATATATTAAAAGAATAAAAAGGCTTAGAGGCATGCCATGGCATACTTATAAGATAGAAGAAGGTTCATGCCAACTGGCACCCACAGCTCCTCAGGCTGCCCCCACCCCTCACCTGGGGCAGCCCCGACTCACCCTCAGGGTCTCCCTGGCTCTCTGCCCCGGAAGCCTCTGCCTGTGGGTGAGTCTGACTCTGAGGCGGGAGCCCCCTCCATGTGATGCGGCCTGAGTGCCGGGCAGGTTGTTGCATTAGGACCTGGGGGGAAGGCTCAGGTCTTTCCAGCTGCCCTTCCCCCCTGGCCAGCGAGCCAAGACCTTCCCCCCCACCCCCCCTTGCCTCTTGCTCCTCCCATCAGGCTCTGTCCAATATGGTCCCAGACACTAGTCCCAGCATCATTGGCTCATACTTGTAGGATGGAGTGAATCTAATGGAGGGAAAGGTCCCATTTGCCTGGGTCTGTGACCATGGCTCACCATGGCGTGTCTGTGCCTGGACACTAGAGGGCGCCCTGGGCTCACTGGTGAGGGGCCTGTGCTGTGCCCTGGGGCCAACCTCCTGGAACCACCTGGTGCCCCATCTCAGGGCTCACAGCTGTGATTCCCTTAGCAACAGGCCCCACACAGCCCCGCCCTGCACACACCCAGGGCCATCCTCAGGCAGAGGCACCTACCCCAGGACCCTGGGAGGAATCAGATAGATGGGGTCTTATTTGCATAAAAGGACCCTCCCTCTCCCAGACTATGAAGAGGGGAAGGGAGAGGTGTGGGGAGCTCTGCTTCAGCTGTGGGGCCTCAGGAGCAGGACTCAGGGATGACCTCCACCATGGCCTGGGCCCCTCTCCTCCTCACCCTCCTGGCTCACTGCACAGGTGACTGGATAAGGGGACAGGGAAGGGGCCTTGGGAAGACACATGGGCCCTGCTTCCTCCTCTTGTCTCTAGACCCAGACTCACCATCTCTGTGTCTCCCCCTCTTGCAGGATCCTGGGCCCAGTCTGTGCTGACTCAGCCATCCTCAGTGTCGGGGTCCCCGGGCGAGAGGGTCACCATCTCCTGCACTGGAAGCAGCACCAATGTTGGGAGTGGTAATGGTGTACAGTGGTACCAGCAGCTCCCAGGAAAGGCCCCCAAACTCATCATCTATGGTACTAACGGTAGACCCTCAGGGGTCCCTGACCGATTCTCTGGCTCCAGGTCTGGCAACTCAGCCTCCCTGACCATCACGGGGCTGCTGGCTGAGGACGAGGCCGATTATTACTGCTCAGCATGGGACAATAGTCTGAGTGGTCCCACAGTGCTCCAGTCTTATTAGGAACTGAGACAAAAACCTGCTGTCCCTCTTGCAACGGGGCTCCCCTAGCAGACCCCACTCCCCCGACAAGCCAGCTGCTTCCTGTGCTTGCCCGACACCGGGGCCTGAGACCCACTTCAGGGAACTTGGTTCAGAAAACCTGTCCCCTTTCTTTCCATTCCGCCCCCCTCCCCTCCAGCCTGGATTTCCTCAAATGGAGCAGAAACTCCCGGATGCCGGGGCCGGCTGCCCTGGGTCAGAGTCCACGATGGGTCAGGGTAGGACCAGGGCCCCAGTGTCCACCTGTGTCTGAGTCGAGCACATTCATAGTGTCCACTAGAGGGGCCACCAGTTCCCAGGAACAGCCCCCCCATCCTCAGCTCCTCTGTGGAGGTGGACCCTGGGGTCTCAGATGGACCCTCGGGCTCAAGTCTGGGGAGGGAGCTTCCTGTCCATCACTGGGCTGAGGCCTGAGAGCGAGGCTGCTTCTCAATGTGCCCGCCGAGCGGCAGGCCTGCGGGGAGCCCACCCCAGTGCCTCCTGCCGCTCTGCTGGGATGGGGCCCCGCAGCTGCCCGCTCGGGCTCAGTCGTGACTTCTGCTGTTGCTGGGGCTGCGGCCACTCTGGTCCAGGTTCATGTGGGGGCCTCACCTGGAGGTGAAGGCTCCTCCCCTCCCTTTGTCCTCACAGTGACCCACCACAGCTCCTCCCAGACCAAGGGACCCAGAGGAACAGGTGGCCCGTGGCCCTGTCAGCTGCGGACACAGGGACACAGGGTCTCTGCACAGCAGCCGGGGCCTGAGGTGTGGCTCCCTGTGGTCATCTCAGCCCTGGGCTGTGACCAACGAATCCAGCGTCTCCATCCTTGGCCAGTTCCCTAGTCCCAGAGCCTCCGGAGCTGCCTCATCCTCCCATTGGTCTCCATGGAGCCGTTGTCTGAGCTCACCCGGAGGCTCCTCCGTCGCTGCTGGGCCGGGACCAGTGGCCCGGGCTGGGTCAGAGCCTCGGGGCTGTGGGATTGACTCCTGTCCATTCCCATCCATGCTGAGGTCTAACCACTGATCCCTTTCTGTTTCCTTCATTGTCTAAAGGTGCAGAGTCAAGCTGACTCATAACGGAGTGAGAGTCACACGGCCTGTTCCTGATGGTTGTGGCAATGCCCTCCTCCCACCCATTAGCCAAGAGCTGCTGTAGGACGAAGTCTCATGTCTGTGGAGCGAGTGAAGTTTCCATATTGTAAACGTCTCTGTTTCTATCCGTATGTGTTTTTATTAGAAATATGTTTCAGATTCGGTGAAAGGCTCTGACAGAATATCTATTGAGATAACATGAATTTATCTGTTGAGCTAATAATATGATATAGGATATTAACGGCTGATCAATAGGGAGCCCACCTTGGAAGACTGTAATATATCACACCTGCCAGCCCAATTGATGTCTCTCTCTCTCTCTCTCTCTCTCTCTCTCTCCCTCTCCCGTCCTCTCTCTCTAAAATCAATAAAAACATATTTAAATTTAAAAAGGAGATCTTCCCTCCTCTTGTCTAATTGGGCGATGCCACCCACACAGAGGTCCCTGAAGTGGGTCTTACCTTTTCCTTCCACAGAAGCTGAGGCGGGGATGTGGCTGCAGCTGGAGGGGAGGCTCTAATGGGTTCCCTTTGGGGCCGGGCCTCTGGGCAGAGTGTGAGGAAGGTGGTTCCTCTGTGCAGGAGCCTCGCAGCCCCTCTCCCGGGTGGAGGAAGCCCTGCCTGGGACAGCAGGGGGCGCTGTCAGACAGCACTGGACAGGGTCCCCAGGGGCTCCCTCAGCTGGAAATCCACGTCTGTCTGTAGTCGGTGACCTCTGCCGGGTGGTTCCTGGGTTCCCCGAGGGAGCCCCAGACCAGGCCTATCCCAGCTCCTCATCCCTCCATCCCCCCACCCAAGGACCAGGACACAGCAGAGAGGATGTTACTGGGAGAGTCCGTGGGAGGGACTGGTTTGCATGAATGGCATACTTATAAGAAAGAAGAAGGTTCATGTCAACTGGCACCCACAGCTCCTCAGGCTGCCCCCACCCCTCACCTGGGGCAGCCCCGACTCACCCTCAGGGTCTCCCTGGCTCTCTGCCCCCGAAGCCTCTGCCTGTGGGTGTTGCTGACTCTGAGGCGGGAGCCCCCTCCATGTGATTCGGCCTGAGTGCCGGGCAGGTTGTTGCATCAGGACCTGGGGGGCCTCTTGCTCCTCCCATCAGGCTCTGTCCCCGATGGTCCCTGACACTAGTCCCTGCATCATTGGCTCAAACTTGTAGGATGGAGTGAATCTAATGGAGGGAAGGGTCCCTTTGCCTGGGTCTGTGACCATGGCTCACCATGGCGTGTCTGGGCCTTGACACTAGAGGGCGCCCTGGGCTTGCTCCTGAGGGACCTGCAGGGTTTGACTGGGGCCAACCTCCTGGCTCCACCTGGTGTCCTTTCGCAGGGCTCACAGCTGTGGTTCCCTTAGCAACGGGACCCACACACCCGCCCTGCACACACCCAGGGCCATCCTCAGGCAGAGGCACCTGCCACAGGGCCCCAGGAGGAATCAGGGAGTTGGGGTCTCATTTGCATTATTGGACCCTCCCTCCCGCAGACTATGAAGAGGGGAAGGGAGAGGTGTGGGGAGCTCTGCTTCAGCTGTGGGGCCTCAGGAGCAGGACTCAGGGATGACCTCCACCATGGCCTGGGCCCCTCTCCTCCTCACCCTCCTGGCTCACTGCACAGGTGACTGGACAAGGGGACGGGGAAGGGGCCCTGCTTCCTCCTCTGGTCTCTACACCCAGACTCACCATCTCTGTGTCTCCCCCTCTTGCAGGATCCTGGGCCCAGTCTGTGCTGACTCAGCCATCCTCAGTGTCGGGGTCCCCGGGCCAGAGGGTCACTATCTCCTGCACTGGAAGCAGCTCCAACGTTGGGAGTCATGTTGTGTCCTGGTACCAACAGCTCCCAGGAAAGACCCCCAAATACATCATCTGTAAGGATAGCAGTCGATTCTCAGGGGTCCCGGACCGATTCTCTGGCTCCAAGTCAGGCACCTCTGCCTCCCTGACCATCACGGGGCTGCAGGCTGAGGACGAGGCCGACTATTACTGCTTAGCATGGGACAAGACTCTTAATGGTTACACAGTGCTCCAGGCCTGTGAGGAACTGAGACAAAAACCCGCTGTCCCTCTATAAACAGGGCTCCCCTAGCAGACCCCACTCCCCCGACAAGCCAGCTGCTTCCTGTGCTTGACCAGACACCGGGGCCTGAGACCCACTTCAGGGAACTTGGTTTAGAAAACCTGTCCCCATTCTTTCCATTCCGCCCCCTCCCCTCCAGCCTGGATTTCCTCAAATGGAGCAGAAACTCCCGGATGCTGGGGCAGCTGCCCTGGGTCAGAGTCCACGATGGGTCAGGGCAGGACCAGGGCCCCAGGGTCCAGCTGTGTCTGAGTCGAGCACATCCATAGTGTCCACTAGGTCCCAGGCTGTACTGACAGGGGCCCAAATGGAATGTAGGGGACCAGCTGGAATTCTAAGAAATAGGAATCCTGCTCGGTTCACCGTGACTGCTTTGTTCTGATTAAAGGACGCACCTTCTCACCTGGCTGGGAGTTGCACCTGGGACCTGGGAGCTCACCTGGGAATGTGACCCGTTCTCCCCATCAGGGAGCTGCCTGTGATCATGGAAAGATGACCAGCCTGGTTGCAGAACCCAGAGCTGCCAGCCCTTTGCACACCCACAGGCCTTTGCGAATTACCTGTGAACCGCCCATTTGGGACACCCTTGGTCTACGTCCCTGTAATCCTTGTCCTTCTCCCCAATACAAGCAGCGGGCTTATGGGGGGCAGAGCAGGTTTCTGTGGGTGACCCGCTGCTCTCCCAGGCTGCGGCAGGATGGGAATCAACGCTCATATGATTCCTCCCTGTCTCTGCTGAATTGGCTCCAGCAGGGACAGGCCGCGCTGCCCATGGATTGTCCGGTTACTGTATCAGACCCTTGTGGCTGTGGGAATGACTCCTGTCCATTCCCATCCATGCTGAGGTCTAACCACTGATCCCTTCCCGTTTCCTTCATTGTCTAAACGTGCAGAGTCACGCTGACTCAGAATGGAGTGAGAGTCACACGGCCTGTTCCTGATGGTTGTGGTGATGCCCTCCTCCCTCCCATTAGCTAAGAGCTGCTGTAGGACGAAGTCTCATGTCTGTGGAGCGAGTGAAGTTTCCATATTGTAAACGTCTCCATTTCCATCCGTATGTGTTTTTATTAGAAATATGTTTTACATTTGGTGAATGGCTCTGTCATTATTTTGAATGAAATAATATGAGTTTGTCTGTTGATGTAATAATATGATCTATCTCTCCTATATAATAAAAGCTAATATGCAATTGACCAAACGGTGGAATGACTCTTCGCTATGAGGCCCAGTGAACACCAGGGGGCAGACACTCAACGCAGGAGCTGCCCTCTGGTGGTCATTGCATTCCCACAGGGGGAGTGTGGCTCAGCCAGAAGCCGGGCTCTTAGCTGGTGAGTGCAGCGCAGGTGGTGGGAGCCTCACCCACTTTCATAGTAGTGCTAAGGATGTCCAACTGCCGGCTTAGGCCCTAAGGGCTCCTTTTCTGCGAGAGGGTGCAGGCTGGACTGAGGGAGCCCCCGAGTGCACGAATTTTGTGCTTCTGTCCTCTAGTCTATACTAATAAAAGGGTAATATGCTAATTAGACCAGCAGACCTTCCGGATGTCCTTCTGGACAAAGCCATGGTGGCAGGGTTGAGGCAGAGGCGGTTAGGGGTGATCAGGCCAGATGGGAGGGCAATTGGGTGTGAGCAGCATGGCGGGGGCACGGTTGGGGGTGAGCAGGATGGCAAGGGGGGCAGTTGGGGTTGAGCAGGCCGGCAGGCAGAGTGGTTAGAGATGATCAGGCAGGCGGGCAGATGAGTGGTTAGCAACCAGTGGTCCCGGATTGCGAGAGGCATGTCTAACTGCCAGTTATCCCCCAAGAGGTCCCAGTTTGGAGATGGTGCAGGCCTGGCTGAGAGACCCTCCATGCATGAATTTTGTGCACCAGGCCACTAGTATATATATAAAAGGCTAAGGACTGTCTGACCAGCCAGTACTTATGATGTGAACTGACCACCTTGGGGTAGGCGCTGAAGGCAGGAGCTGTCCCAGTCAGCTGGTGCCTGCTGGTCAATGCGCTCCCATGGGTGGAACACTGCTCAGCCAGAAGCTGGGCTCACAGCTGGTGAGCTCAGTGGCAGTGACAGGAGCCTCCCCGCCTCTGCAGAAGTGCTAAGGAGCAGCGAGCAGGCGGGTGGTAAGGAGCGATGGGTCCCAGACTGCAAGTGGGATCCCGGACTATAAGAGGGATGTCTGACTGCTGGCTTAGGCCAATCCCCTGATATTGGGCCTAAGCTGGCAGTCAGACATCCCCCGAGGGGTCCCAGACTGGGAGAGAGTGCAGGCAGGGCTAAGGTACCCTCACCTACCCCTGGTGCAGGAATTTCGTGCACTGGGCCTCTAGTATGATCATATTTACTGATGGGTTAGTATGTTGTGTTATATTTGAAATTTTATTAATATGAAGAAAAACTGGTATCATTGGGATAAATCATACTTCATAATAGCACTGGGCCATCTGTTAATATTTCATTTTAAACATGTGTAGGAATATTTAATACTATTGGTCTGTAATTTCCCATTTTGTATAATTTATGTGTAAGCTGCGTTTATCAATATTAAAACAAATGATCTATGACATCCTGATCTGTGAGGGTTTGGTAGAGTTCCCTTTGAAATGTCTGTATCTTATGCTCTTCAGTGGAGTGGTTACATTACATTTTTAATTTTTCTACTAAAATTTGTCCATTTAATTACTTTACTTCTTTCAGAACCAATTTTGTATCTTCCAAGGAAAGTGTATATTTTATCTATTTTTACTAGACTTTATAACTCAGTTTTTACAAGTTTCCATTTCTACATGACCAGCAGGGGGCACTGTTGGGTTGCCCTGTGATCCCTGCACAGCAGCTCAGTGAAGACTGTTCACTCAAAACACCTGGGCCTCAAGGCTGGGCCCTGTGCTCACTGCTGGAGACTCAGCAGCTGAGTCCACTCTGGATGGCAGAGTCGCCTGAGTGGGGACAGTTGTGCTGTCTCAGCAGGTGCTTCCTCCCAGGGCCCCCCAAGGGGTGAGCCCACCTCCATGCCCCTCAGTCTGGGGTGTGAGCTGAGCTCCAGCCCCAGGGCTCAGGGAGGGGCTGGGCAGTTTCTGGAGGGACCCTCATTTGCATGGCAGCCCCTCCTCCGGCAGAGGGTGGGGAGAAAAGGAGGCCTGGGCAGCCCAGCCCCACTGTGGGCTCAGGGCTATGAGCACCATGGCCTGGACTCCTCTACTCCTCGTGCTCCTCTCTCACTGCACAGGTAGGGACAGGCCTGGGACCAGGCTTCTTCCCTTCCTGCTCAGTCTCCTGGGAAATGTCCCCTGGTCCCTGCCCATCACTGACAAGTGTCTGTGTCTGCAGGGTCCCTCTCCCAGCCTGTGCTGACTCAGCCGCCCTCCCTCTCTGCATCTCCGGGAGCCACAGCAACACTCACCTGCACCCTGAGCAGTGGCTTCAGTGTTGGCGGCTATAACATACGCTGGTTCCAGCAGAAACCAGATCACCCTCCCTGGTATCTCCTGAGATATACATCAGAGTCAGATAAGAACCAGGGCTCCGGGGTCCCCAGCCGCTTCTCTGGATCCAAAGACGCCTCGGCCAATGCGGGGCTCCTGCTCATCTCGGGGCTGCAGCCTGAGGACGAGGCCGACTATTACTGTGCTGTGTGGCATGAGGACCCCAACACTCACACGGCGCTGCAGGGTCACGGGGAAGTGAGACTAAAACTTCTCTGTGCCCTCCCAGCCTGGGCCGTCAAGCTTCCTCCCGGCGACCCGGCCTCACCCAGGGTGACATGTGCTGTCGCCCCTTCAGCCAGCACCTCTTTGGCTTGTACCCGTGGGTGTGACAACGTCTTCCCATTTTCCTCCACAATGTCCATTCGTTGGTTGCTAAGACCTTGTCCCCCTCATCATGTCCCCGCAGGCCCAAGTCCGGTCTCGGGGCTCTGCACCCGCCCTTGGGGGTGATGGATGCGGAAGGGGGATGTGAGGCCTCACCCAGCCCAATGATATTGGTGTCAACCCATGTGTAGAGTGAACATGGGCTTCACCCAGGGTCCAAGTCTGACTCAGAGATGTGGGTGGTCTTGCTACCATGGCAACTCGGTGGCGATTAATCATGGGAAAGGAGCAAAGGGAAGGCCAGACATAGCAGACACGGTCACTCAGGCCCTTCACCAGGAGGCTGCCATTGGCCCTCCACAGGGCACCTCCCACATTCCCTGCAGACCAAGGGGGGCGGGGAGAGGGGCTGGGACGGTGTCTGGGCAAAGAGGAGATAAAGACCTACATAGGGATAGGGATGTTGGGGGGACATAGCAAAGGTGCCTGTCTGTCAAACCTGGGAACAGAAACCATTGGCCAGAGGGGGCAGGGCCAATGCAAGCCCGAGAAACTGGGGAGCACACAGTCCCCTGGACCAAGGAGCTCTCTCTCTCTCTCTCTCTCTCTCTCTCTCTCTCTCTCGGCTCTTGGCTCTCTTGTTCCTTTGGCGTTGCCCCTGCCCGTCCCTCCCCATCCACGTGGCCCTGCAGACCCACAGGCAGGGAATGGACGGCCCACGGCGGGGAGCAGCCTAAGCCGGCCTGATGCTGGGCCGGGCCTGTGGCCAACGTGGATGGGAATCCGGGCCCTGGCGTAGACCCGGCCCCGCTGAACCGGACGTGGACCTTGGTTCTTGGCGGGACGAAGGGGAATGGGGCCTTGGGGACCAGGGGTTTGATTCCAAGGGAATAAAACCTTCTGTCACACCGCATTCTCCCACGGGGCACCCCAATCCTCAATCCAGTGGCACCCAAGACACTCCCTGCCACCAGGAACCGGCGGGGCCGAGGAGCTCTCTCCACCATGGCAGTCTGAGCGCCTGGTGGGTCAGTGGGCCCGCTGACTCCTCACTCATCTCCCGGGACCAGCACCCAGCACAGTGCCCTCCCTCTCCCTCTGCTCCCTGCGCCAGGCTGGGGGTCCTGCTCCTTCCCTCCCGAGGCTCAGAGGAAGCAGGTGTCTGGGCTCCAGGGACGCCGAGAGGAAGCAAAGAGTCCTTTCCAGAGGGGGAGGTGCCTGTGTGACCTCCTTGTGCGCCAGGGTCGCCGGGGCGGCTTCCCCGCCCGAGGCAGGTCCTGGAAGAGCCACCTCTCTTCTTCATCTTTTTGTTATTTTTTACCCTCACTCAAGGAAATTTATTCCATTGATCGTTAGAGAGAGTGGGAGGGAGAGGGAGAGGGAGAGAGAAACACTGACGGGAGAGAGACACATTGACTGGTTGCCCCCCACATGACCCGACCAGGGCCGGGAGCCTGCAACCAAGGTACGTACGTGCCCCTGACCGGAATCGAACCCGGGACCCTTCAGTCTGCAGGCCGACGCTCCATCCACGGAGCCAAGCCGGCCAGGGCCTTCTTCATCTTAGGGTGGCCTAAGGGTCGGGCCAAGGTGCCCATGAAGCTGGGACGTGTAAAGTTCAGGAACATTCTGATGATGAAGGTCCAGCCCACAAAGCTGTGACAGGGGACTGTGAAGGTGCAGGAAGTTGTAGGAACCCAACTCTGAGGACACTCGAGGCCGGGCCTGGGGTCCCCTCCTTCTCCCCTTCTCTTTGCACAAGTGGGGGCTGAGGATCCCGCAGATGGTCACCGAGCACCTCCTCTGTCCCCTGTTCCTCTCCCCGGCACAGGCCAGCCTCGCGCTGTCTTCCCTTCCCGCTTAGCGAGACTCAGCGCCTGCAGGGGGCTGCACGGTCCCTCTCCGGTGCTCTGACCGGAGCTGGGCTGGGAGGCCGTCTGCGCACCCCGCCCCCCGAGCCCCAGCGACCGGACTCCCCGGAGTTTCCAGGTGCCATGCACGTGGGTCCTGTGCAAACGGTTCCCTTCATGTAATGCAGCGGTTCTCAACCCGTGGGTCGCGACCCCCTTCAGCATGGGTTCTCCAGTAAACACGTGAAGGGGAGGAGCTGGAGTGGCTTCAAGGAAGGAGTGGTTCCCGCCGGGACCAGCACGGGGCGGTGTGAGACCGTCTCTGGGGTTTGCCTGGACCTGGTCTGTGCCAGAGGCCCCAGGGCTGGCTCTGGGGTTCCTGTGAGGCCTGCATCCTCTCTGGGAGTGTGGGCTCCCCTGCCCGTGTCTGTGGGCGCCTCCAGCAGCTGCTTCCTCCCAGCCCCACCCACAGGCAACCAGTGCACCGGGCTGGCCTCCCTGCACAAGGCCCAGACCCTGTGAGCGCCCCTTGGGAGGGTGGGGGGGGCACATTTGCATGAGCAGCCCCTTCTCTGTGGCCAGGGCGGGATAAGAGGTCTGGGAAGACCAGCCCCAGCTCCGTGTCCTGGGAACGGGCTGCGCTCACCATGGCCTGGACCCCTGTGCTCCTCGTGCTCCTCACTCACTGCACAGGTAGCCACAGGCCTTGGGGACCCGGAGCACCTGCCCCCCGACCCTTCTTCTCACCCCCATGTGTCTGTGTCCACAGGGTCCCTCTCCCAGCCTGTGCTGACTCAGCCGCCCTCCCTCTCTGCATCTCTGGGAGCCACGGCCAGACTCACCTGCACCCTGAGCAGTGGCTTCAATGTTGGCGGCTATGGCATAAGCTGGATCCAGCAGAAGCCTGGGAGCCCTCCCCGGTACCTGCTGTACTACCACACAGACTCCCATAAGGACCAGGGCTCCGAGGTGCCCAGCCGCTTCTCTGGATCCAAAGACGCCTCGGCCAATGCGGGGCTCCTGACCATCTCGGGGCTGCAGCCTGAGGATGAGGCTGTCTATTACTGCGTTACAGATCATGCCAGTGGGAGCAGCTTTCGTTACTCACAGTGTCTCAGATGACGAGGAAGTGAGACCAAAACCCCTGGGCCCAGAGGTGGTGGCCCTGAGCCTCCCTTCAGCGAGGAACGTCCGTGGGGGCCTCTGTCAGGGGGGCTCCTCTGCAGGGACCTGTGTCCCCGGGAGGAGGGAGGTCCCACACGATGTGGCAGCAGCACAGGCGTCCCAGGGGCACACGCGGGTGGTCGCAGAGCCCAGCTGACCACCTTGTCTCGGGAGAAATTCTAACGAGACTGAAATCTGGGGCAGGGGATTGGGGTTCAGCTTATCTTATTAGATAAATAAAGCCACACCCCAGAATGCCCTTCGTCCTTTATGGCGACCTAAGATGCCACGGAAATAAGCAATAACATCTCATTAACCTGAGGACTAACACCCACTGAGAGCTGACCGTGTGCTCACTGTACGTGAGCGTTTAATCCTCGCCACAGCCATCCTTCATGTTGTCATGAGCACATCGATAGCTGAGGAAACTGAGTGAAGATATTTAGGAAAATAACTTAAAAAAATATTTTTATTGATTTCAGAGAGAAGAGTAAAGGAGAGATAGAAACACCAATGAAGAGAGATAATCATTGATCAGCTGCCCCCTGACTGCCCCCCACTGGGGATTGAGGATGCAAGCCGGGCATGTGCCCTGACCGGGAATCCAACTGTGACCTCCTGGTTCATAGGTCGACGCTCAACCACTGAGCCATACAGGCTGGACTGAGTGAATATTTTTGTAAGTACCGCGCGCTAACCGATTGCGCCACTGGAGCTCTAATATTTTTAAATAAAAATCCCCTTCTTTACTATTGTGAGTCTTGTTTGCTCCTCACCCAGAGACTTCACTCCTGACCCCTCTGGTCCCCGATGTGTGGGGACATGGTTCCCGACAGCAGTTCTCTGACACCAGCTGATGTCCCACAGCAGCACTCAGTCCTCACACCATCTGCCCAGAGACGGCGTCAGACCCACAGTTAAAGGGCCCGTCCCCCTGACTGCCCGCAGGTCAGGTGCCACTCACAGGTGGGAGGTCCCAGGTTTCACACAACTTCTTGGCTATAAATCAAAGTTTCCCAGGAAAACTCCCGTGATTGCGATTACGTTGCTGAATTAATTTGCTAACTGACCTGAGCCCTCTCCCCTTCAAGCGAATGGGGGCAGGTGTGAGGTTTCCAAGCTTCTAATCCTTCCTGGTCTCCCCAGTGGCCCGTCCTCACCCAGGACCCACCCAGCGTCCCTTCATCAGCAAAGGCCGCCCGCCCCCCAGGGAGTGACAAGGGTTCAGGAGCCTGTGCCGGGGCCAGGGGCCGAGACCAGCGTATGTTTCCTATCAGCTCACATCCTGTGTCTGCACCTGCACATGGTCACCCAGACAGCCATGCTCCCCACAGGTTAATGTCATACGTGTGAACCCTGTGTCACCACTGACCCCTCATGTCTGATATGTTAGTGTCCACCCTGGCCATGGACACAATCTTCTCCTTCTCTGATCAAATCCTCAGACTCTCAGAGACACCCTCCCTCCTCCTCTTCCCTCCTCTGCTGCTGCCTCCCTCACCTCCTCCTCTCCCTCGGGCTCCTCAGGTCCTAGGTCAGGGTTCATCCTCACGTGAGGGTTTCAGGGAAAAGTGACAAGTTCCTGCTGCAGTTCCCTCCCCCAGGCCTCCGTCTCTAGGGAGGGTGAGAAGCTCACTGTGCATTAGCTTTGCAACGGCCTCATGGAGAGTGAGACCCAATTATTATGTTATTTACATGCACTTTGCTCATTTCCCACAAGAGGACCCGGGACTGAACCACCACAGTCATCACTCCAGTCTGTCAGGGTAACAGCAGCTGGGAAGGAGCCCTCACACATGTGCACAGTGTGACCTGAAGCTGTGTGACCTGTGACCAGCAAGGGGCGCTGGGGGACTGCTCTGTGGGCCTCACTCTGCAGCTTAGGGAGGACCATTCACTCAGAGGCAGAGCCCTGTGCTGGCTGCAGGGCACTCAGCAGCTGTGTCCTCTCAGGCCTGACAGTGCCCCCTGAGCAGGTCCCTGTGTGTGGTCTCAGCAGGTGCTTCCTCCCAGGGCCCTCCAAGGGGTGAGCCCACCTCCATGCTCCTCAGTCTGGGGTGTGAGCTGAGCTCCAGCCCCAGGGCCCAGGGAGGGGCTGGGCAGTCCCTGGAGGGACTCTCATTTGCATGGAGGCCCCTCCTCTGGCAGAGGGTGGGGGAGAAAAGGAGGCCTGGGCAGCCCAGCCCCACTGTGGGCTCAGGGCTGTGAGCACCATGGCCTGGACTCCTCTGCTCCTGGCGCTCCTCTCTCACTGCACAGGTTGGGACAGGCCTGGGTCCAGGCTTCTTCCCTTTCTGCTCAGGCTCCTGGGAAATGTCCCCTGGTCCCTGCCCATCACTGACAAGTGTCTGTGTCTGCAGGGTCCCTCTCCCAGCCTGTGCTGACTCAGCCGCCCTCCCTCTCTGCATCTCCGGGAGCCACAGCCAGACTCACCTGCACCCTGAGCAGTGACGTCAGTGTTGGTGGTAAAACCATACACTGGCACCAGCAGAAGCCCGGGAGCCCTCCCCGGTTTCTCCTGTACTACCACACAGGTATAAATTTGGGCTCCGGGGTGCCCAGCCGCTTCTCTGGATCCAAAGACGCCTCGGCCAATGCGGGGCTCCTGACCATCTCGGGGCTGCAGCCTGAGGACGAGGCCGACTATTATTGTTCGACCTGGCACAATAATGCTCCTCACAGTGAAACACACAGATGGGGAAGTGGGACAAAAACCCTCGGACACGTACTCTACAAGCTTCTACAGATAAAGAGGCCGTTAATAATCGCATTGATAATCAGGAGAGACCATAGGTCCTGGGGATTCTGGATGAAAATGGTGTCAAACTAGGTTTCTGTTCAGGCTCTTCTGTGGCGCCGTACAGAACCCATACGCCCAGGTATTCACCCAAATCACTTAACTGTGTTCACACAAGATCATCCACGTAACGTTTATAGCTTCTTATTTGTTTGTTAAAACTTAAACACAGCAGACATGTCCTCTGTCCGGTGAAGGAATAAACCAACAGTGCGCATCTCTACCATCGAAAGTGACTCAGCGATTAATGGGGGAACATGACACTCCTGTTTCTGAGTGACAGGAGCCCATCTGCAAAGGCTGGAGCTGAGGGAGGAGGGAGGGGGGCAGGGCCCTGAGCTCCTGCTCCTGCCTGGGGTTGCCTGTTCCCTGCATCCCCAGGAGGTGCCCTGCTCCCCCTTCCTCTTTCCTGAGCCCTCCCCCTCCCTCTTGCAGGCTTCATGGGTGGCCCTGGGCTGAAGCCCCTCACCCTATGCTCTCATTTTCTCAGCTGGAGCCCTGGGTGTGTCCAAGGAGGGGCTTACACGCCTCCCTAAGGGAGAGCTGTGCATAGAGATGGGGGGGGGGGCGGTGGCGTATACGAAGGTGAGGGCTCCGGCCTGGCTGGGGGGCTCAGGAATCAGGGTCGGGGGCCTGTCCACCATGGACGGGGCTCCCATCCCCTTGCCCTCCTGGCTCTCTGCACAGGTGGTGCCTGAGGAGGGCCTGGGGGGGCTCCTGTTTGTCACCGGGAGCAGGATCTCTCCCCCGTCCCTGGGCCAGGGGTCTGTGCGGATCTCCGTGTTACTCCTTTTTCCCGGGTCCTGGGCAGAGGCTGTGCTGACGCAGCCCCGTGCTGGGCGGGTCTCCCGGGCAGAAGGCCACAGTCTCCTGAAGCCACGGCAGCGGCAGCCCTGGGGGGACTGTGTGCTGGTACCAGCAGCCGCGGGCCCTGTGCCCACCCCCCGGCCCGTGAAATAAGCAAAGGCCCTGTGTGTGCCCATCAGTTCTCTGGCTCCATCCACGGTGCCTCTAATTCAACGCCGCCTACCCGGCCGCCTCTGGGTGCAGCCGGTGCGCAGCCAATGGCTCCTGTGGGTCTGATGGGGGCCGGGGAAATGGGGCTCCATCCTGGGGTGGCAGGAGAGCAGCCCGGGATCCCCATATGAGAGGACAAGGGGGAGGGGTGAGGTTTACTGTAGAAGCAAAACCGCAGGACCGTCCTGGCTCCGCTTGGGCGTGTCGGCACCATCTGCCCCCGGAGGAGTCCAGCCTGCCCGCCCCGAAGCCCAGGACACAGGCCGCGTCCAGACATTCCGGCCAGTGGTCGAGCCCACGTCACAGCTGAATCCACTTCTGCCCTGCGCCCACCTGGCAGCTCCGTCGTGTTCCCGGAGGCTCTCCACTGGCGCCTGTGCCCAGGCCCGGGGTGGGGGACCCCCCTGTGGTCTGCAAAGCCGCCCGCGACCCCCTGAACAAGTGAGGGGCACATGTTACCGGGTGAGAGAGGGCTCCGTTGTCAGGGTCTGGTTATATTACCTCGGGCTGGAGAAGGGCTGGGCATTTTTTAAAAAAACTTATCTTTATTGTTGGAAGTATTACGGATGCCCCTTACCATTCCCCACTGTGAGCACTTTTCAAACCAACCATTCACCACCCAGTCCTCCCCAAGTTGGAGCTGGGTCCTCCCCCTCAACACCCCATTTGCTAGTTCTTCTGGAGCTCTGTCTCCCATGGCCAATCGGATCCTTTCCCCAGGAGAGACTGACAGGCCTCCGTGGTCACCACCTTGGCTCTTACAGCACAAACCTCCCCCAGGGCCCTCCTGGCTTCCATTGGTCATGTGCCCACAGCAGAGGAATGTCCCCTGTTTCCTTTTATCCCTCCCCACTGGGCTGCAGACACCAGCTGGGCTCTCAGGGCATGGACCAGGGGCAGTGTGACCCTCCACCAGCAGGGGGCGCTGTGAGCAGGCCATGGGGTGGCTGCTCAGCAGGACATTTCACTCAGAGGCAACTGGGCCTGAAGACTGAGCCCTGTACTTCCCCCTGGATACTCAGCAGCTGTGTCCTCTCTGGCTGGTAAAGCCCCCTGAGCAGGGACCCTCGTGTGGTCTCAGCTGGTGCTTCCTCCCAGGGCCCCCCAAGGGGTTAGCCCACCTCCATGCTCCTCAGTCTGGGGTGTGAGCTGAGCTCCAGCCCCAGGGCCCAGGGAGGGGCTGGGCAGTCCCTGGAGGGACCCCCATTTGCATGGCAGCCCCTCCCCTGGCAGAGGGTGGGGGAGAAAAGGAGGCCTGGGCAGCCCAGCCCCACTGTGGGCTCAGGGCTGTGAGCACCATGGCCTGGACTCCTCTGCTCCTCGCTCTCCTCTCTCACTGCACAGGTAGGGACAGGCGTGGGACCAGGCTTCTTCCCTTCCGGCTCAGTCTCCTGGGAAAGGTCCCCTGGTCCCTGCCCATCACTGACAAGTGTCTGTGTCTGCAGGGTCCCTCTCCCAGCCTGTGCTGACTCAGCCGCCCTCCCTCTCTGCATCTCCGGGAGCCACAGCCAGACTCACCTGCACCCTGAGCAGTGACGCCAGTGTTGGCAGCTATACCATATACTGGTACCAGCAGAAGCCAGGGAGCCGTCCTCGGTACCTCCTGTACTACTACTCAAGTACAAGTTTGGGCTCCGGGGTCCCCAGCCGCTTCTCTGGATCCAAAGACGCCTCAGCCAATGCGGGGCTCCTGACCATCTCGGGGCTGCAGCCTGAGGACGAGGCCGACTATTACTGTGCTGTGTACTATAGCAGTGGGGGAAGCTACAGTTACACACAGTGTCTCAGATGACGAGGAAGTGAGACAAAAACCCCTGGGCCCCGAGGTGGTGGCTCTGAGCCTCCCTTCAGCGAGGAGTGTCTGTGGGGCCTCTGTCAGGTGGGCTCCTCTGCAGGGACCTGTGTCCCTGGGAGGAGGGAGGTCGCACATGAGGTGGCAGCAGCACAGGTGTCCCAGGGGCACACGCGGGTGGTCATGGAGCCCAGCCCACCCCCCGCATCTGGGGAAGTTCTAAATAGAAGGAATATAATTATGTTGCTGCAGCTCATCTTCTTTGGAATCAGGACAGATCAAAGCCAAACCCCAGAATCCTCTTCGTCCTTTATGGCGACCAAAGGTGCCACTGAAATAAGCAATAATTCATCATTATCCTGAGGACAAGCACCTACTGAGAGCTTCCTATGTGCTCACTCTACGTCAGAGCTTCCTTCTCAGCACAGCCCTATTTCATAGGCATTGTCATGAGCGCATTTATTGCTAAAGAAACCGAGTGAATAATTTTATTAAAACATTTTTAAAATATATTTTCACTGCTTTCAGAGAGGAAGGGAAAAGAAGAGAGAGAGAGAAACACCAATGAAGAGAAGCAACCATTGATCAGCTGCCCCCTGCACGCCCCACACTGAGGATCCAGCCCGCAACCCGGGCCTGTGCTCTGACCGGGAACCCAACCCTGAACTCCTGGTTCACAGATCGACGCTCAACCACTGAGCCACACTGGCCGGGCTCAGTGAATATTTTGAAACTTTCACTCACTTCTTTTCTAATGTTTATCTTGTTTTCTCCTCAAGAAAACTTCACTCCTGACCCCTCTGGTCCCCGATGTGTGAGGATTTCTCTTCCCGACAGCAGTTCTCTGACACCAGCTGATGTCCCACAGCAGCACTCAGTCCTCACACCATCTACCCAGAGACGGTGTCAGACCCACAGTTAAAGGGCCAGTCCCCCTGACTGCCCACAGGTCAGGTGCCACTCACAGGAGGGAGGGCCCAGGTTTCACACAACCCCTTGGCTTCACAGCAAAGGTTCCCAGGATCCCTCCTTTGGGTTCTATGAATTTGCTAACAGCACCTGAGCCTCCTCCCCTTTAAGCGAATGGGGGCAGGTGTGAGCCCATTTATTGCTGGGGAAACCAAGCTTCTAATCCTCCCCGGCCTCTCCAGTGGCCCGTCCTCACCCAGGAGCCCACCCAGCGTCCCCTCATCAGCAAAGGCCGCCCGTCCCCCAGGGAGTGACAAGGGTTCAGGAGCCTGTGCCGGGGCCAGGGGCCGAGACCAGCGTATGTTTCCTATCAGCTCACATCCTGTGTCTGCAACTGCACATGGTCACCCAGACAGCCATGCTCCCCACAGATTAATGTCATGTGTGTGAACCCTGTGTCACCACTGACCCCTCATGTCTGATATGTTAGTGTCCACCCTGGTCATGGGCACAACCTTCTCCTTCTCTGATCAAACCCACAGAAGGTTGGTCACAACCAGCACAGACTCTCAGTGACACCCTTCCTCCCCCTCTTCCCTCCTCTACTGCTGCCTCCCTCACCTCCTCCTCTCCCTCACCTCCTCCTCTCCCTCGGCTCCTCAGCTCTTAACTCCATCCTCACATGAGGGTCTCAGGGAAAAGTGACAAGTTCCTGCTGCAGTTCCGTCCCCAGGCCTCCGTCTCTAGGGAGGGAGAGTCACAGGAGTTAATCAGCATCGACTCCCTTCAGAGTCCTGTTCCCTCTCTCACCTCCCACCTGAGGTTGTCCGCTCCTCACAGCCTCAGCCAGTCTCTTCAATGTGACAGGACAATTTCTGATTTTTCCAAAGAGGAAGAGTCCGATCTCCTTTGCCTGTTTGCGCACGGGAGCTATTAATGTAGTTGTCTCCTCCCCCCGCGTCCCGAGGCCCTACCTGCCCCCTCTGGGGTGCACGCAGCTATTGTCTTGTTCCTGAGAACACTCTTTTCTAAGAACGTCAGGACCAAGTCCCCTCACACACATTTCGCTCAGATTAGCGAAGCCCATGCAGTAGTCCTTTTCCTGTAAATGTACCCACTCTCCTGGCCACCCCCAGGGAGGATCTGGGGGCCGCAGGGAGCTGGGGGGCAGGCTGTGCTGTCAGCACAGAAACAGGGGGGCTGGTGCTCACCCTGCCCTGTGCTTCCTGAGGCCCGAAGGCCCCGCAGCCGAGGGTCGTGTCCCCGCAGGAATGAAAGGGGACAGAGGCCTCTCCCGCCACAGGACCGGGCTCCTCACGTACTGAGCAGCCCCTGTGAGCCCTTCACACCGGCCCCACCGCCCCTTCCCTGTGCTGCTGGGTGAGAAGCTCACTGTGCATTAGCTTTGCAACAGCCTCATGGAGAGTGAGACCCAATTATTTTTTATTTACGTGCACTTTGCACCTTTCCCACAAGAGGACCCGGGACTGAAACACCACAGTCATCACTGCAGTGTGTCAGGGTGACAGCAGCTGGGAAGGAGCCCTCACACATGTGCACAGAGTGACCTGAAGCTGAGTGACCTGTGACCAGCAGGGGGCGCTGGGGGACCGCTCTGTGGGCCTCACACTGCAGCTTAGGGAGGACCATTCACTCAGAGGCTGAGCCCTGTGGCACCTGCAGGGGACTCAGCAGCTGTGTCCTCTCAGGCCTGGCAGCGCCCCCTGAGCAGGCACCTGTGTGTGGTCTCAGCAGGTGCTTCCTCCCAGGGCCCCCTAAGGTGTGAGCCCACTTCCATGCTCCTCAGTCGGGTGTGAGCTGAGCTCCAGCCCCAGGGCCCAGGGAGGGGCTGGGCAGTCCCTGGAGGGACCCCCATTTGCATGGCAGCCCCTCCTCTGGCAGAGGGTGGGGAGAAAAGGAGGCCTGGGCAGCCCAGCCCCACTGTGGGCTCAGGGCTGTGAGCACCATGGCCTGGACTCCTCTGCTCCTGGCGCTCCTCTCTCACTGCACAGGTAGGGACAGGCCTGGGACCAGGCTTCTTCCCTTCCTGCTCAGTCTCCTGGGAAATGTCCCCTGGTCCCTGCCCATCACTGACAAGTGTCTGTGTCTGCAGGGTCCCTCTCCCAGCCTGTGCTGACTCAGCCGCCCTCCCTCTCTGCATCTCCTGGAGCCACAGCCAGACTCACCTGCACCCTGAGCAGTGACATCAGTGTTGGCAGCTATAACATGTACTGGTACCAGCAGAAGCCTGGGAGCGCTCCCCGGTTTTTTTTGTACTACTACTCAGACTCAGACAAGAAATTGGGACCTGGGGTCCCCAGTCGAGTCTCTGGATCAAAAGACGCCTCCACCAACACAGCGCATCTGCTCATCTCAGGGCTGCAGCCTGAGGACGAGGCTGACTATTACTGTATGATCTCACACAGTAGTGGTCCCCACAGTGACACACACAGATGGGGAAGTGGGACAAAAACCCCTTGGACAAGTACTCTACAAGCTTCTGACCCATATAGAGGCCGTTAATTATCCTACTGATAATCACGAGAGATCGTAGGCCCTGGGCATTCTGGATGAAAATGGTGCCAAACTAGAATTCTTTTCATTTTTACACATGGTGCCCATGGAGACTCTAACAGGTTATAGCAAATATTGGTGCCAATGTTAACAAATATTAACAAGTTTCTACAACAAAGGCTTTGTAGACCAGAAGGTGAGACCTGGAGAGGGGAGTGAGAGGACATAGAGGTGAATATGTACTTTTTCAGGAAAGAGAGCAACCCAAGCCTCTCCCAGCCTCCAGGGGGCACTGTTGGCCTCCACACAAGAAAAGGAACTAAGAGGCTAACCCTGATGCCAGGGCTCTCTGCCAGGAGTGAGGGCACCAGACACTCTGCTAGCGCCAGGGCCCAGCGGTGGCCTCTGAACGGCCTGCCTTCACCCCCAGATGTTGTCACTGGGTCCCCCCTATACCAGGCCCCGGCGCCCGGCCGCTGGCGCTCACGCAGCCTTTAGATTTTGCTGTTCTTTGCTTTTGTTTTACTTCATAGTCACGGAAGCTGCCCACGTGGGTCCCAGAATTCCGCTGGCCCAGTCCAATGGGTGTGAACCTTTTCTTGTGAAATAAAAGCGGAGGTTTCTAAATGCTGTTGTTGTTGTGTTTTGTTTTTTACAGACCTTTGCACCACCTTTTGCCTTAGAAACTCTATGTCCTTGCTCTTTGAGACCATCTTGAAACAGACCATTAATAAAAATTTAAATTTCCTAGAGCCTTAGAAGGTGAGGAGAATAAATGTGGTTCAATTTTATTTTATGTTCTTAAAAATATATTTTATTGATTTCAGAGAGAAAGGGAGAAGGAGAGGGAGATAGAAGCATCACTGATGAGAGAGAATCATGGACCGGCTGCTTCCTGCACACCTCTCACTGGGGATCAAGCCAGCACCCTGGGCCTGTGCCCTGACCAGGAATTGAACTGTGACCCCTTGGTTCAGAGGTCAACGCTCAACCACTGAGCCACACCGCTGGGCAACGGCCTCTTCTGTAGTGCCGTACAGAACCCACACTCACAGGTATTCACCCAAATCACTTAACTGTGTTCACACAAGATCATCCACGTAACGTTTATAGCTTCTTATTTGTTTGTTAAAACTTAAACACAACAGACATGTCCTCTGTCCGGTGAAGGAATAAACCAACAGTGCGCATCTCTACCATCGAAAGTGACTCGGCGATTAATGGGGGAACATGACACTCCTGTTTCTGAGTGACAGGAGCCCATCTGCAAAGGCTGGAGCTGAGGGAGGAAGGAGGGGGGCAGGGGCCCTGAGCACCCGCTCCTGCCTGGGGCTGCCTGTCCCCTGCATCCCCAGGAGGTGCCCTGCTCCTCCTTCCTCTTTCCTGCGCCCTCCCCCTCCCTCTTGCAGGCTCCATGGGTGGCCCTGGGCTGAAGCCCCTCACCCTACGCTCTCATTTTCTCAGCTGGAGCCCTGGGTGGGTCCAAGGAGGGGCTTACACGCCTCCCTAAGGGAGAGCTGTGCATAGAGGGGGGGCGTATAAGAAGGTGAGGGCTCCGGCCTGGCTGGGGGGCTCAGGAATCAGGGTCGGGGGGCCTGTCCACCATGGATGGGGCTCCCCTCCTCCCCGCCCTCCTGGCTCTCGGCACAGGTGGTGCCTGAGGGGGGCCTGGGGGGGCTCCTGTTTGTCACCGGGAGCAGGACCTCTCCCCCGTCCCTGGGCGAGGGGTCTGGGCTGATCTCCGTGTTACTCCTTTTACCCTGGTCCTGGGCAGAGGCTGTGCTGACGCAGCCCCGTGCTGGGCGGGCCTCGGGGCAGAAGGCCACGGTCTCCTGAAGCCACGGCAGCGGCAGCCCTGGGGGGACTGTGTGCTGGTACCAGCAGCCGCGGGCCCTGTGCCCACCCCCCGGCCCGTGAAATAAGCAAAGGCCCTGTGTGTGCCCATCAGCTCTCTGGCTCCATCCACGGTGCCTCTAATTCAACGCCGCCTACCCGGCCGCCTCTGGGTGCAGCCGGTGCGCAGCCAATGGCTCCTGTGGGTCTGATGGGGGCCGGGGAAGTGGGGCTCCATCCTGGGGTGGCAGGAGAGCAGCCCGGGACCCCCATATGAGAGGACAAGGGTGAGGGGTGAGGTTTACTGTAGAAGCAAAACCGCAGCACCGTCCTGGCTCCGCTTGGGCGTGTCGGCACCATCTGTCCCCGGAGGAGTCCAGCCTGCCCGCCCCGAAGCCCAGGACACAGGCCGCGTCCAGACATTCCGGCCAGTGGTCGAGCCCACGTCACAGCTGCATCCACTTCCGCCCCTGCGCCCACCTGGCAGCTCCGTCGTGTTCCAGAAGGCTCTCCACTGGCGCCTGTGCCCAGGCCCGGGGTGGGGGACCCCCCTGTGGTCTGCAAAGCCGCTCGCGACCCCCTGAACAAGTGAGGGGCACATGTTCCCGGGTGAGAGAGAGCTCCGTTGTTAGGGTCTGGTTATATTACCTCGGGCTGGAGAAGGGCTGGGCATTTTTAAAAAAACTTATCTTTATTGTTGGAAGTATTACGGATGCCCCTTACCATTCCCCACTGTGAGCCCTTTTCAAACCAACCATTCACCACCCAGTCCTCCCCAAGTTGGAGCTGGGTCCTCCCCCTCAACACCCCATTTGCTACTTCTTCTGGAGCTCTGTCTCCCATGGCCAATCGGATCCTTTCCCCAGGAGAGACTGACAGGCCTCTGTGGTCACCACCTTGGCTCTTACAGCACAAACCTCCCCCAGGGCCCTCCTGGCTTCCATTGGTCATGTGCCCACAGCAGAGGAATATCCCCTCTCTCCTTTTACCCCTCCCCACTGGGCTGCAGACACCAGCTGGGCTCTCAGGGCATGGACCAGGGGCAGTGTGACCCTCCACCAGCAGGGGGCGCTGTGAGAAGGCCATGGGGTGGCTGCTCAGCAGGACATTTCACTCAGAGGCAACTGGGCCTGAGGACTGAGCCCTGTACTTCCCCCTGGAGACTCAGCAGCTGTGTCCTCTCTGCCTGGTAAAGCCCCCTGAGCAGGCACCTGTGTGTGGTCTCAGCTGGTGCTTCCTCCCAGGGCCCCCAAGGGGTGAGCCCACCTCCATGCTCCTCAGTCTGGGGTGTGAGCTGAGCTCCAGCCCCAGGTCCGAGGGAGGGGCTGGGCAGTCCCTGGAGGGACCCCCATTTGCATGGCAGCCCCTCCTCTGGCAGAGGGTGGGGAGAAAAGGAGGCCTGGGCAGCCCAGCCCCACTGTGGGCTCAGGGCTGTGAGCACCATGGCCTGGACTCCTCTGCTCCTCGCGCTCCTCTCTCACTGCACAGGTAGGGACAGGCCTGGGACCAGGCTTCTTCCCTTCCTGCTCATTCTCCTGGGAAACGTCCCCTGGTCCCTGCCCATCACTGACAAGTGTCTGTGTCTGCAGGGTCCCTCTCCCAGCAGCCTGAGGTGACTCAGCCTCCCTCCCTCTCTGCATCTCTGGGAGCCACAGCCAGAATAACCTGCACCCTGAGCAGTGGCTTCAGTGTTGGCAGCCATGTTATATCCTGGTACCAGCAGAAGCCAGGGAGCCGTCCCCGGTACCTCCTGTACTACCACACAGACTCCATTAAGGGCCAGGGCTCCGGGGTCCCCAGCCGCTTCTCTGGATCCAAAGACGCCTCGGCCAATGCGGGGCTCCTGACCATCTCGGGGCTGCAGCCTGAGGACGAGGCCGACTATTACTGTGCAGTGTACTATAGTAGTGGGGGCAGAGTTCATTACTCACAGTGTCTCAGATGACGAGGAAGTGAGACAAAAACCCCTGGGCCCCGAGGTGGTGGCTCTGAGCCTCAGTTCAGCGAGGAGCGTCCGTGGGGGCCTCTGTCAGGTGGGCTCCTCTGCAGGGACCTGTGTCCCCGGGAGGAGGGAGGTCGCACATGATGTGGCAGCAGCACAGGCGTCCCAGGGGCACACGCGGGTTGTCATGGAGCCCAGGCCACCCACCGCATCTGAGGAAGTCAAAAAGAAGGAATATAATTATGTTGCTGCAGCTCATCTTCTTTGGAATCAGGACAGATCAAAGCCAAACCCCAGAATCCTCTTCGACCTTTATGGTGACCTAAGATGCCACTGAAAGAAGCAATAACTTCATCATTATCCTGAGGACAAGCACCTACTGAGAGCTTCCTATGTGCTCACTCTACATCGGAGCTTCCTTCTCAGCACAGCCCTATTTCATAGGCATTGTCAGGAGCGCATTTATTGCTAAAGAAACCGAGTGAATAATTTTATTAAAACATTTTAAAAATATATTTTCACTGCTTTCAGAGAGGAAGGGAAAGAAGAGAGAGATAGAAACACCAATGAAGAGAGGCAATCATTGATCAGCTGCCCCCTGCACGCCCCACACTGAGGATCCAGCCCGCAACCCGGGCCTGTGCTCTGACCGGGAACCCAACCCTGAACTCCTGGTTCACAGATCGAAGCTCAACCACTGAGCCACACTGGCCGGGCTCAGTGAATATTTTTAAACATTCACTCACGTTCTTTTCTAATGTGTATCTTGTTTTCTCCTCAAGAAAACTTCCCTCCTGACCCCTTTGGTCCCCGATGTGTGAAGATTTCCCGACAGCAGTTCTCTGACACCAGCTGATGTCCCACAGCAGCACTCAGTCCTTACACCATCTGCCCAGAGACGGTGTCAGACCCACAGTTAAAGGGCCAGTCCCCCTGACTGCCCGCAGGTCAGGTGCCACTCACAGGTGGGAGGTCCCAGGTTTCACACAACTTCTTGGCGATACAGTGAAGGTTCCCAGGATCCCTCCCTTGGGTTTGATGAATTTGCTAACAGCACCTGAACCCTCCCTTCTCCAAGCGAATGGGGGCAGGTGTGAGGCTTCCAAGCTTCTAATCCTCCCCAGCCTCTCCAGTGGCCCGACCTCACCCAGGAGCCCACCCAGCGTCCCCTCATCAGCAAAGGCCCGCCCATCCCCCAGGGAGTGACAAGGCTCCAGGAGCCTGTGCCGGGGCCAGGGGCCGAGACCAGCGTATGTTTCCTATCAGCTCACATCCTGTGTCTGCACCTGCACATGGTCACCCAGACAGCCATGCTCCCCACAGGTTAATGTCATGTGTGTGAACCCTGTGTCACCACTGACCCATCATGTCTGATATGTTAGTGTTCACCCTGGTCATGGGCACCACCTTCTCCTTCTCTGATCAAACCCACAGAAGGTTGGTCACAACCAGCACAGACTCTCAGTGACACCCTCCCTCCTCCTCTTCCCTCCTCTGCTGCTGCCTCCCTCATCCCTTCCTCTCCCTCGGGCTCCTCAGCTCTTCACTCCATCCTCACATGAGGGTTTCAGGGAAAAGGGACAAGTTCCTGCTCCAGTTCCGTCCCCAGGCCTCCGTCTCTAGGGAGGGAGAGTCACAGGAGTTAATCAGCATCGACTCCCTTCAGAGTCCTGTTCCCTCTCTCACCTCCCACCTGAGGTTGTCCGCTCCTCACAGCCTCAGCCAGTCTCTTCAATGTGACAGGACAATTACTGATTTTTCCAAAGAGGATGAGTCCGATTTCCTTTGCCTGTTTGCACACGGGAGCTACTAATGTAATTGTCTCCTCCTCCCGCGTCCCGAGGCCCTACCTGCCCCCTTTGGGGTGCACGCAGCTATTGTCTTGTTCCTGAGAACACTCTTTTCTAAGATCGTCAGGACCAAGTCCCCACACACACATTTCGCTCAGATTAGCGAAGCCCATGCAGTAGCCCTTTTCCTGTAAATGTACCCACTCTCCTGCCACCCCCAGGGAGGATCTGGGGGCCACAGGGAGCTGGGGGTCAGGCTGTGCTGTCAGCGCAGAAACAGGGGGGCTGGTGCTCACCCTGCCCTGTGCTTCCTGAGGCCTGAAGGCCCCGCAGCCGAGGGTCGTGTCCCCGCAGGGATGAAAGGGGACAGAGGCCTCTCCCGCCACAGGTCCCGGCTCCTAACGCAGTGAGCAGCCCCTGTGAGCCCTTCACACCGGCCCCACCGCCCCTTCCCTGTGCTGCTGGGGGAGAAGCTCACTGTGCATTAGCTTTGCAACAGCCTCATGGAAAGTGAGACCCAATTATTTTTTATTTACGTGCACTTTGCACCTTTCCCACAAGAGGACCCGGGACTGAACCACCACAGTCATCACTGCAGTGTGTCAGGGTGACAGCAGCTGGGAAGGAGCCCTCACACATGTGCACAGAGAGTGACCTGAAGCTGAGTGACCTGTGACCAGCAGGGGGCGCTGGGGGACCGCTCTGTGGGCCTCACACTGCAGCTTAGGGAGGACCATTCACTCAGAGGCTGAGCCCTGTGGTACCTGCAGGGGACTCAGCAGCTGTGTCCTCTCAGGCCTGGCAGCGCCCTCTGAGCAGGTCCCTGTGTGTGGTCTCAGCAGGTGCTTCCTCCCAGGGCCCCCCCAGGGGTGAGCCCACCTCCATGCTCCTCAGTCTGGGGTGTGAGCTGAGCTCCAGCCCCAGGGCCCAGGGAGGGGCTGGGCAGTCCCTGGAGGGACCCCCATTTGCATGGCAGCCCCTCCCCTGGCAGAGGGTGGGGGAGAAAAGGAGGCCTAGTCAGCCCAGCCCCACTGTGGGCTCAGGGCTGTGAGCACCATGGCCTGGACTCCTCTGCTCCTGGCGCTCCTCTCTCACTGCACAGGTAGGGACAGGCCTGGGATCAGGCTCCTTCCCTTCCTGCTCAGTCTCCTGGGAAAGGTCCCCTGGTCCCTGCCCATCACTGACAAGTGTCTGTGTCCGCAGGGTCCCTCTCCCAGCCTGTGCTGACTCAGCCGCCCTCCCTCTCTTCATCTCCGGGAGCCACAGCCAGACTCACCTGCACCCTGAGTGGTGCTTCCTATCCTCTCAGTGCTTTCTGGATAAACTGGTACCAGCAGAAGCCAGGGAGCCGTCCCCGGTACCTCCTGGGCTATCATTCAGACTCAAGTAAGAAACAGGGCTCCGGGGTCCCCAGCCGCTTCTCTGGATCCAAAGACGCCTCGGCCAATGCGGGGCTCCTGCACATCTCGGGGCTGCAGCCTGAGGACGAGGCCGACTATTACTGTCAGATTGGAGAAAATACTGATTCCCACAGTGACACACACAGATGGGGAAGTGGAACAAAAACCTCGGCCTCCCCACGGGCCTCATGACCGATGCCCATTGTAAGATGAGCTGTTCATGTACAAGCCGTACTTGGCAGCACCTTCCTGTGCAGAATGTGGCTACTCTTCATCTTCTTCTCCATGTGTCTGACGTCTCAGTGTTCTCTGTGAAACTACCTGTATTTTATGCATGTTTGTGGATTCATTCCATAATTATGTTTTCTAGTTTTTTCTAAGGATATTGGTCCATTTATTTAGTTTTCTCTAATATTTCTAATTTCTATTTTTCTAAGAAAATCTGCGTTTTATCTATTTTTCAATCAAGGTCCATATTTATATATTTGCATTTTAAACTTTTCTCTCACGTCTTTTCACTTGTATATCATTGAATTATTCATTTTCATGTAAAAGTAGCAAGTGGTTGTTCTATTCTGTCATTGAAAAACATGACATCAATGTGCCCAATTAGATTACAGTTTTTCTACTGTCTCCCTCGTTCACCGTTACATTTATTATGAGGGAGAGATGATGTGTCATATTTGTCGTTTTTCTCTTCTTATAGTTCACCAAACTCGCAATTTCTCCCTCTTGGTTGTTTTTCCCTTTACCACATGGAAAAAATGCTCTACCAGTATTTCATCAAAAACGTATAAAGACAAACATTCGCCTGATCGGTGTGGCTCAGTGGTTGAGCATCGACCTAGGAACCAGGAGGTCACGGTTAGATTCCCAGTCAGGGCACATGCCCGGGTGTGGGCTTGATCCCCAGTGGGGATGTACAGGAGGCAGCCGATCAAGGATTCTCTCTCATCATTGATGTTTCCATGTCTCTCTCCCCTGCCTCTCTCTAAAATCAATACAAATATATTTTAAATACACACATACACACACACACACACACACACACATACACACTTCCTTCTGAAATGTCAGGCCATGCCATGCCTGTATGAAGGTCAGGCACAGTTTCTGCACGTTCGTCCACGCAGATCCATGTTTAATCATGAATTGCTACTGGGGTCACCTTGACAATTCTCATATGTGTGTTTCCTACGTCAGTTTTCTGATTGAGTCCAAATACTACATCAGTGCGTGCTCTCAATCTGCAGAATGCACAGCCTGGGCCCGGGCCAGACGCTGCAACCAGCAGAACATCTGGGTACAGCTTTCCTACAAAATTTGGGAGAAACAAGCTCAGGGAATTACAATCATCCCCTCCCCTCCCTATGAACATGTCAGATAAAGAAGAGCGGTGTGTAGGGGCCGGGGGCTGGGGGAAGAGAAGGTCCAGAGATACAGTCTGGTCTCTGAAGTGTCCACGTGGGCCGGATGGGCCGACCTGCAGCGAGGGTAGCAGCCTCGGCTCTTGTCTCCCGGACAAGCCTGGCAGCTCGGAAAGCTCAGCGGTGAGTTGGGACTCAGCACTTCTGAAGGCCACGGAGGTGCCAGCCAGCCTCTCCATTGGATCCTTATGGAGTGAACGCCCGTAGTTCGCAATCCCCCATCCCGCACGGCTCCGAGTCCTCTCCCCGGGGCGCACTGAGCGTGCGAGGCCGGGGGAACATCTTGCACGGCGCTCACCACACCTGCTGGCGTCCAGCACGTGGCTGGTCTCCTGGGACCCCCTCAACGTCACGGTCTTCCTGCTCCATGCCAAGTGCAGGGAGTGCAGCCGGGCCTCCAGGCGTGCTCGACGCTCCCACGGTGATCGCCGACCCCACAGCTGAGTGACTCCTGCAGTCAGAGCTTCAGAGCATCAGACTTGCCTGGCCCACCCATTGGCGGCTCCACATCAGGACCCCAGGCCGGGGCCATTGACGCCAGTGACTCTGTCTCTCCAGCTGCTGAGCGTGAGGGGTGGGGGTGGGGGGAACACAGCCCCAGGGGATGCTGGGGTGTGCGCTGTCGGAGTTCATTTCAAGAAAGCCTGCGATTGTCATGGGTTCCATTTCAGAAGCAGCTGTGTGATGATAAGGAAGAATAACTCCTGGGGAAACACACACACACACACACAACTCACACACACATGTTCACAATCACACCACACAGAATCAGCCAGGCCCCCGCCAGCTCTGCAAACTGTCCATCGCCTGGGCAACCCAGTCTCCAGGTGGGCAGGCCACGCCCATCCGACAACCTGGGGGCCTGCCTGGTGGAGAAGCCCATCCCCTTACATACGCCCTGAGCCCTGGCTGGCTTGGCTCAGTGGATAGAGTGACCGCCTGCAGACTGAAAGGTCCCAGATTCAATTCGCAGTCATGGTGCATGCCTGGGCTCAATCCCCAGTGAGGCACCAATCAATGATTCTCTCTCTGTCTCTCGCTTCTTCCATGAAATCAATGAAAATATCCTATATAATAGAAGCCTAATATGCTAAGTGTCTCGTGATGCTGGACACCAGGGGCAGTGACTGTGGCTGTGCCGCCCAGAGACAAGCCTGACACCGCTGTGTCCTGGGAGCTCTGCCTGCGGCAGGAGTTTCTGTTCCTGGGATGGATGGAAGCTCCTAGAAACTCCTCGTGGGGGTCACTGGGCAGCGACTGGGGATTTCCAACCATAAGGACCCGACCACAGGGCACAGCTCCCAACTCACCACTGAAATGTAAAGTGATGTTAGAAAACGTCAATTCACTCCTTTCAACCCAGAGCAGAAGGCGTCCCGTTACCAATGCTTTTCCATCAATTCCTCCGCCCACAGTTTCCACCAATATGCATCATCCTAGAATATTTAAATCAGCCTTATTGTGACTTTCACAGGTAATAACATACATACATGTGAAGCTGGCTGAGTGCTGACTAATATAGTGTAAAGTTTTAAATAAACCCAATCACAGCAATTAGAAAACGTCAACATTTTTTTGACAAGCAAGTCCCCCATGTTCCCCTTTCCTCTCAGATAAATGCCAACGTCTGACTGTGCGTTGAGAACAGATCCCAGGAGTGACCACAGCCCACGGCTCATGGAGAACGATGGTGTCAGGAGGAGGAAATATGGACAGGAAATAACAGTGACCCCTGACCCCGGACTAGGACAGCCCACGAGGGCTTCCTCCCCACCCTGCCCAGCCCTGGGGAAGGGCCCCTTTCTCCTCGGGGCCCTGGGTCCACGGGAAGGAGGCCTCCCGCCACCAGGAGTGAATCCCACACAAGACAGAACCGAGTCCCTCACAGAAGGGGACGCACCCCCACGGGGCTGTGCCTGCTCTGGCCCTGACCTGAGCCCTGACCCTGGTCTAAGAGTGGGTGCAGGAGCCGCCACTTGAGTCCTGACCACGGACCAGCCCAGGGAGCTGTGGTCAGACTCGCCCTGAGGACGCCGAGTAGAGACTGAAGGTGCCCTGAGGTGAGGGGAGGCCATAGAGGGGACCCTGGCCTGGCCCTGGGGCAGGGGCAGTGGACAGAGCAGTGGGAAGGCAGAGGTGGCCTCTCATGGGTTCTGGCCCCCATGTCACTCAATGGTGTGTCTGGGCCTGGACACTAGAGGGCGCTGGGGGTTTGCTCCTGAGGATCTGGGTGCTCAGAGCTGGGACCAGCCCCTGACAAAGCCCAGGACCCTCTGCTCAGGGCTGTCAGCTGTGACTTCCCCAAACCTGGGCCCACACAGCCCCTCCCCCGCCCACACCAATGGCCATCCTGAGGCAGAGGGCCCTGCCCAGGGCCCAGGGAGGGATCAGATAGATGGGGTCTCATTTGCATAACAGGACCCTCCCTCCCGCAGACTATGAAGAGGGGAAGGGAGAGGTGTGGGGAGCTCTGCTTCAGCTGTGGGGCCACAGGAGGCAGGACTCAGGGATGACCTCCACCATGGCCTGGGCCCCTCTCCTCCTCACCCTCCTGGCTCACTGCACAGGTGACTGGATGAGGGGACGGGGAAGGGGCCTTGGGAAGACACATGGGCCCTGCCTCCTCCTCTGGTCTCTAGACCCAGACTCACCATCTCTGTGTCTCCCCCTCTTGCAGGATCCTGGGCCCAGTCTGTGCTGACTCAGCCATCCTCAGTGTCGGGGTCCCCGGGCCAGAGGGTCACCATCTCCTGCACTGGAAGCAGCTCCAACGTTGGGCGTGGTGACTATGTGTCCTGGTACCAACAGGTTCCAGGAAAGGCCCCCAAATTCCTCATCTATGGTAGTAACACAAGACCCTCAGGGGTCCCTGATCGATTCTCTGGCTCCAGGTCTGGCAGCTCAGCCTCCCTGACCATCACGGGGCTGCAGGCTGAGGACGAGGCTGATTATTACTGCCAGTCATACGACAGCAGTATTGATGGTCGCACAGTGCTCCAGGCCTGTGGGGAAGTGAGACAAAAACCCCTCTGGTCTGCGAGGGGGTGAGCTCTCCAACAGCTGCTTGCTTGGCTCAGCCTGTGATCTGTGGCTTCTGCTTATTCCCTCACTGATGCCCTGGGTCCAGCTTCATCCGGGGACCCTGCCTGGGGGTGAATGGTTCTCCCTCCCCTCCGTCCTCCATGTCACTCAGAGCAGCCCTTTCCCAGGCTCAGGGTCCTGGAGGAAGGGAAGGCCTCTCCCCACCCACAGGGCCCGTTTCCTCCCCCTGGGCTGCACTCACTGGGCCTGTGAGGCTGAGGTGAGTGACAGCTGGCTGGGCCCTGCCCCTGCCTGGGGCTCAGCACTGTGTGCTGTGCTGGAAGGACCCCTGGCCCTGTTCCATCCCATCAGGATTTACTCCCTTTAAGCCGTTTGTCTGGTTTCCATTTGCTCTGTGATTTTAAGCACAAACACCGGCAATTCACAGCTGTCACTATAGCAGATTGGGGGGTGCCATGGTGGGCGCTGAAGGGGGTGGTCCCAGTGGGTGAAGGGGTCCAGGAGGAGACACTTCTGGCTGTGACTACCTGGCTCTGGGAGTGTGGACAGCATGGGGACCCGGCAGGGGGCGCTGTCACACTGTGTCTGTGAAAGCAGCTGAGAGACTGGATCTTAACTGTTCTCAGCACAAGAAATAGCAGAGCTTGTAGCCACGTCTGATGGCAGAGGTCAAGGAGACGTATTCTGGGATGGTTCTGCAGTTTACACCTCACAGAGTCATTATGTCGTACACCTGACACTAATTAATGTCAATTACATCTCAATTAAAAAATAAATTAAAATAAATCTGAATCTTCTGTTTCCCCAAAACCAGCAGGTGGAAGTCTATAGCAGCTTCATTAACCGCCTAGACCAGTGGTCAGCAAACTGCGGCTCGCGAGCCACAAGTGGCTCTTTGTCCCCTTTAGTGTGGCTCTTCCACAAAATACCATGTGCGTGCATGCATGTGCAGTGGTACGTGAGATTAAAACTTCGTGGCCCATGGGCAGAAGGCAGTGTTTTATGGAAGAACCACACTGAAGGGTCCAAAGAGCCGCTTGTGGCTTGCGAGCCGCAGTTTGCCAACCACTACCCTAGACTGGTGGTTCTCAACCTTTGCTGCAGATTCGAATCACCTGGGAATCCTGTTAAAATCCTGATTTCTGGGCCTCATCATTAGTAACAAAGAAACAGAATTTCCGGAGGATGAGGCCCAGAAATCAGGATTTTAACGAGATTCCCAGGTGATTGTAATGTGAGCCAAGGTTGAGAACCCCTGCCCTAGACTGAGAGCAGCCAGGAGTCGGTGAATGGAGGTCTGTGACAGCTGTGAGTGGCGGGATGTCCTCCAATAAGGGTCTGATTTAAAAAGGAGATGTGGCCTGGCCGGCGTGGCCCAGTGGTTGAACATTGACCTGTGAACCAGGAGGTCATGGTTCAATTCCTGGTCAGGCAGGACACATGTCCTGGTTTCGGGCTCCATCCCCAGTGGGGGGTGTGCAAGAGGCAGCCGATCCATGATTCTCTCTCATCATTGAATATCCTCTCTCTCTCCCTCTCCCTTCCTCTCTGAAATCAATAAATATATATCTTAAAAAAAGAAGAAAGGCTGGCTTGGAGGTTTTTAATACCTAGATCTTCCAAGGACATGAAGCACCCTTCTTCCTGCTGGTTAGGGTTCCTCAGACACCCCCCCCCCCATTTCCTGTTAATGATTTAATTCCCCTCCAGCCTTCATTAGTTTCAGAAAAAATTGCCTGAATGTGTGGCCCAAAGGTTGGGAGGCTCATTGTCCGTGTGACCATCGGAAGCTGGGTCTCTGCTTCCTTACTTGGCCCCCAGGCTGGTCACCCCGAGACTTGAAGCTGCGGGTCTGCTGGTGACAAGGCGTCTCCGGTGTCCACGTGGACGTGTCCTGGTCCCTGCAGGAGCCTGGGGAGCAGGCGACGGTTTTCGCTGCAGGACCTGCGGCTCCTGTGCCGGCTGCTGGCTCCTTGGTCATTGCCCATCAGCTCATCCTGACCTGGAACCTCTGTACTGACATGTTACTTAGGACATCTGTGTCCACATCTAGCATGGTCGTCCTGTCATTTTTGGTTTTCTATCATTTTCAGGAGCATTTGTCGTTGTGATAATGGCTTTAAAACCAACCAGGACAGGTTACATCTTGTTAAATGTTTTAGAGAAATTTGGATGAAAATGAATTGGAACCATTTGATCTGCTGACCTGTGATAGGGCCTGTGAAACTGTACCTTTCCCGTTCCATGAAGTCGTCCCTCAGCATTTTCTGTTTTATAAGAACATTGGTCTCTTAGTTATTTCATCATTGATGCAGCCACACTTGTGTCTTCCAGGGAAAGTGAGCCTGTTATCTATCTGCATAAAAGGCTAATATGCAAAGTGTCCCCTCGGGAGTTTGACGGGGAGACTGGGAGTTCAATGGCTCCCCATGACATGTGCTGACCAACAGGGGGCGATGTGGAACATGGCAGGCGAACAGAAGCAGGGCACTGAGGGAATGAGGGAAGGAGGAGGTGGGGAGGCCAGGTAGAGGGGAACCTGATTGGTGTGATCACCGGCCAGGCCTAGGGACCCTACTGGTGCATGAATGTTGTGCACAGGGACTCTAGTGTTTAAATAAAGGTTATAAATCTTAGCGTTTTCATGTTTTTATTTTTGCATATGTGACCAGCAGGGGGCACTGTGGGACTGCCCTGAGGTTCATGCAAGCTGCTCAGTGAGGACCATTTACTGACAGGTGCCCCATGGCCATGCTCTGTGCTCCCTGAAGGGAAAACAGCAGCCACGTCATCTGAGCAGGGACCCTTGTGTGGTCTCAGCAGGTGCTTCCTCCCAGGGCCCCCAGGGGTGAGCCCACTTCCATGCTCCTCAGTCTGGGGTGGGAGCTGAGCTCAGCCCCAGGGCCCAGGGAGGAGCTGGACAGTCCCTGGAGGGACCCCCATTTGCATGGCAGCCCCTCCTCCGGCAGAGGGTGGGGAGAAAAGGAGGCCTGGGCAGCCCAGCCCCACTGTGGGCTCAGGGCTGTGAGCACCATGGCCTGGACTCCTCTGCTCCTCGTGCTCCTCTCTCACTGCACAGGTAGGGACAGGCCTGGGGATCGGGCTTCTTCCCTTCCTGCTCAGTCACCTGGGAAACGTCCCCTGGTCCCTGCCCATCACTGACAAGTGTCTGTGTCTGCAGGGTCCCTCTCCCAGCCTGTGCTGACTCAGCAGCCCTCCCTCTCTGCATCTCTGGGAGCCACAGCCAGACTCACCTGCACCCTGAGCAGTGGCTCCAATGTTGGCGACTATGGAATGGTTTGGTACCAGCAGAAGCCAGGGAGCCGTCCCCGGTACCTGCTGTCCTACAAATCGGACTCAGACAAGTACCAGGGCTCCGGCGTGCCCAGCCGCTTCTCCGGATCTAAAGACGCCTCAGCTAACTCGGCTGTTCTGCACATCGCTGGGCTGCAGCCCGAGGACGAGGCTGGCTATCACTGTGACACATGGGACGGCAACGCCAAGACTCCCACAGTGGTCCAGACCCACAGGGAAGGGGGACAAAACCCTCCTCTCTGCTCCCTGGGCCTGGCCTTGTCTCCCTGCTGGAGGCTCTGAGCAAGTGCAGCTCAGCCGGGACTTGTGCTGTCAGATCCCCACCCGGCACCTGACTGTGGGTGGACAGTCCTTTTGACAATGTCACACCTTTGTCCTCACCTTTCAGGTTGACGTATTGTTCTCATGTCCTTGCTGTGTTCATGTTTTCAGAGACAAACACTCCTTCCTGGGAGATCACAGTGCCCCATGGGAGACACTGAGGAGGTCAAATCAGGGTGATTCAGGCCAAGCTCAGTGCCGGGTCCAGCAGGGACTGAGAGAGGAGTCAGGTCTGAGCCCTGAAATCTGAATTTCATGATACAAACCCACACGCAGCAAGAACATGTTCTCTACACGAGCAGCAAACCCTCAAAATGCAAAGATAACAGCAGTGCTGCCACCTGGGCCGCTGCCGGCTGGAGCAGAGGCCGGCCACTCAGAGGGAGTCCCCCCCTCGGGGAGCACCGGTCAGGGGGGACCTCTGCTGCCGAGGTTCTGTCCCCACCCAGGGCCCGGGGCTTGGGGCACAGGGACATGGTCCCCTCTTGTCTTTGCCCTTTTTCACGACTCAGACACCGAATCATTGACAGAAACGCCTGGAGCCACTGGGCTTTGGCCGCTGCCGCTGGGGGCTGAGGGGACACGTTCTGTCCTGCGGATGCTGGACGCCAGGGGCAGTGACTGTGGCTGTGCCGCCCAGAGACAGGCCTGGAGCCGACACCACTGTGTCCTGGGAGCTCTGCCTGCGGCAGGTGCTTCTGTTCCTGGGATGGATGGAAGCTCCTAGAAACTCCTCGTGGGGGTCACTGGGCAGCGACTGGGGATTTCCAACCATAAGGACCCGACCACAGGGCACAGCTCCCAACTCACCACTGAGATGTAAAGTGATGTTAGAAAACGTCAATTCACAGCTTTCAACCCGGAGCAGAAGGCGTTCCGTTACCAATGCTTTTCCATCAATTCCTCCGCCCACAGTTTCCACCAATATGCATCATCCTAGAATTTTTAAATCAGCCTTATTGTGACTTTCACATATAATAACATACATGCATGTGAAGCTGGCTGAGTGCTCACTAATATAGTGTAAAGTTTTAAATAAACCCAATCACAGCAATTAGAAAACGTCAACATTTTTTTGACAAGCAGGTCCCCCATGTTCCCCTTTTCCGCTCAGATAAATGCCAACGTCTGACGGTGCGTTGAGAACAGATCCCAGGAGTGACCACAGCCCACGGCTCATGGAGAACGATGGTGTCAGGAGGAGGAAATATGGACAGAAAATAACAGTGACCCTGACCCCAGACTAGGACAGCCCACGAGGGCTTCCTCCCCGCCCCTGCCCAGCCCTGGGGAAGGGCCCCTTTCCCCTTGGGGCCCTGGGTCCACGGGAAGGAGGCCTCCCGCCACCAGGAGTGAATCCCACACAAGACAGAACCGAGTCCCGCACAGAAGGGGATGCACCCCCACAGGCTGTCCCTGCTCTGGCCCTGACCTGAGCCCTGACCCTGGTCTAAGAGTTGGTGCAGGAGCCGCCACTTGAGTCCTGACCACAGACCAGCCCAGGGAGCTGTGGTCAGACTCCCCCTGAGGACGCCGAGTAGAGACTGAAGGTGCCCTGAGGTGAGGGGAGGCCATAGAGGGGACCCTGGCCTGGCCCTGGGGCAGGGGCAGTGGACAGAGCAGTGGGAAGGCAGAGGTGGCCTCTCATGGGTTCTGGCCCCCATGTCACTCAATGGTGTGTCTGGGCCGGGACACTAGAGGGCGCTGGGGGTTTGCTCCTGAGGATCTGGGTGCTCAGAGCTGGGACCAGCCCCTGACAAAGCCCAGGACCATCTGCTCAGGGCTGTCAGCTGTGACTTCCCCAAACCTGGGCCCACACAGCCCCTCCCCCGCCCACACCAATGGCCATCCTCAGGCAGAGGGCCCTGCCCAGGGCCCAGGGAGGGATCAGATAGATGGGGTCTCATTTGCATAACAGGACCCTCCCTCCCGCAGACTATGAAGAGGGGAAGGGAGAGGTGTGGGGAGCTCTGCTTCAGCTGTGGGGCCACAGGAGGCAGGACTCAGGGATGACCTCCACCATGGCCTGGGCCCCTCTCCTCCTCACCCTCCTGGCTCACTGCACAGGTGACTGGATGAGGGGACGGGGAAGGGGCCTTGGGAAGACACGTGGGCCCTGCTTCCTCCTCTTGTCTCTACACCCAGACTCACCATGTCTGTGTCTCCCCCTCTTGCAGGATCCTGGGCCCAGTCTGCGGTGACTCAGCCATCCTCAGTGTCGGGGTCCCCGGGCCAGAGGGTCACCATCTCCTGCACTGGAAGCAGCTCCAACATTGGGAGTAATAGTGTGTACTGGTACCAACAGCTCCCCGGAAAGGCCCCCAAACTCATCATCTATGGTAGTAACACAAGACCCTCAGGGGTCCCGGACCGATTCTCTGGCTCCAGGTCTGGCAGCTCAGCCTCCCTGACCATCACGGGGCTGCAGGCTGAGGACGAGGCCGACTATTACTGCTCAGCATGGGACAACAGTCTCAACGCTCCCACAGTGCTCCAGGCCTGTGGGGAAGTGAGACAAAAACCCCTCTGGTCTGCGAGCGGGTGAGCTCTCCAGCAGCTGCTGCTCGACCTATGAAGCAGGAGGTCACAGTGTGATTCCCAGTTGGGGCACAGGCCCGGGTAGCGGACTCCATCCCCAGGTTGGGGTGGGCAGGAGACAGCTGATCAATGATTCTCACTCATCCTTGATGTTTCTCTCTCTCTCTCCCTCTCCCTTCCTCTCTGACATCAATAAAAATATATTGATGAAGGTGATGTGATTCACAGTGGGATTCTAAGGATCAAAGTTTGGGAGAGGGAAACTCTAGATTGAGTGAGAACAGATTTCCGTAGAAGAAGAATCTGACGATGTGAACCCAAAGCCTTCCCTCAGGGGCAATGGGATTGTGAACAGGACACTGTAATGACAGCTCAGTGACACCCGGCTCTGTCCGTCCATGGAGCCTCACAGTGACAGAGCCTGACTGTGTCACAGAAAAGGTCACTGAGGACGGGGAGGGTCTCCCGGTGGATGCGGAGTGTGAGCAGGGCCCTCCTGTTTGCACGTGAAGTGTGAGCACCTCCTGGAGGGTGGGGAGCTGCTGCCCTCAGGCCTTGACCGCGGGGAGCCTGTGAGCCTCAGGCAAAGGGCGTGAGCTGTGTCACATGGGCGTCTCCGAGCCCCTGGGCAGCTCTGCCCTCTTCATGCCCAGGTGATATTTTAGGGGGTTGGCCCTTTTATGGTATTTGTAGTTGAAGTTCTCACTTTTTCAGGCTTCGGTCTGGTATTGTTTACTTATCAGGTTTTTGTTGTTGTTGTTTATATCTCCTTCGTCTTTTTGAAGAGGGTGACTCTGAATTCTTGGTCAGAATATTCAGGCACCTCCATTTCTGGGGGTTCCTTAGGGCCCTTTATTGGAGCCCGAGGCTGCTGTCCTTTGTGCTGATCCCTCAGGCCCCGCAGCCCCGCGGGCATTTATGCATTTGAAGGAGCAGCAGCCTTGACCGCCTTTATGCCCAGGAGCCGGGAGGTCACGTGGCTCTGACTCCCAAGGGCTGATGGGATCGCCTCTCTGATTGCGGTCAGCAGGGCCTGTGTGGCTCATGGGGCTGCAGCTGGGCCTTTTCTGTGGCTCTGTGGCTGGCAGGCTTGTCCAGGGGCCTCAGGGGGGTGTCCTCATGTCTGGCCCCGAGTGGATAGGCCGGCCCCAGGGTCAGGGTCGGCAGCGATGGCTCCGGGAAGAGATGTGGCTCAGGGCATCCGTGGAGTCTGCACACCGCTGGCCCGTGACCAGGTGTGGGGAGGGCCGGTTCCCGGGTCCCTGGGAAGGTCCCTGCAGGGACAGGATTTGCCCCTGACCCCGGATCAGAGGGGCTGCCCTGAGGCAGAGGGGGGGCTGCTGGGGCCTCAGCCAGCTGGTCGGGGCGGCCGCGGGCTCTGCAGCCTCCTGAGTGGCCTGCTCTGCTCCGTCCAGTCCAGGGCGGAGAGGGCACCAGGCTCAACCAGGTCCCCACGGGGGCGGTCATGGCACACGGTGGCCAGTGAGCATCATGGCAGCGCAGGGACAGTGGGTGAGGGTGGCCTGGGCCAGGGGAAGGGCCCCACGCTGTGCCACACCCACCTCTCACCCCAGGGGAGGCCACCAGGACAGAGGGTGGTGAGAATCTGCCCCCTCAGGGCCCAGCCACACATGCCCTGCCCCAAAACACCTGCCAGGCCCACCGCTCAGCTGCCATGCTGCCCCTGCCTTCCATGTGCCTGTAATTTTCACTCTTCCCTTAAGTCTCTTTCACCCACAATCACTTTTGGGCATGTGAAGGTGGCTGAGTGGTGACTAATATATAAAGTTATTAAATGAAGCTCTAGCACAGCAATTAGAAACTTTAACCACATTTTTCACAAGCAGGTCCCACATGTTCCCCTTTTCCTCCCAGATAAATGCCAACGTCTGACTGTGCGTTGAGAACAGATCCCAGGAGTGACCACAGCCCACGGCTCATGGAGAACGATGGTGTCAGGAGGAGGAAATATGGACAGGAAATAACAGTGACCCCTGACCCAAGACGAGGACAGCCCACAAGGGCTTCCTCCCCCCCCTGCCCAGCCCTGGGGAAGGGCCCCTTTCTCCTCGGGGCCCTGGGTCCATGGGAAGGAGGCCTCCCGCCACCAGGAGTGAATCCCACACAAGACAGAACTGAGTCCTGCACAGAAGGGGACGCACCTCCACGGGGCTGTGCCTGCTCTGGCCCTGACCTGAGCCCTGACCCTGGTCTAAGAGTTGGTGCAGGAGATGCCACCTGAGTCCTGACCACGGACCAGCCCAGGGAGCTGTGGTCAGACTCCCCCTGAGGACGCCGAGTAGAGACTGAAGGTGCCCGAGGTGATGGGGAGGCCACGAGAGGGGACCCCTGGCCTGGCCCTGGGGCAGGGGCAGTGGGCAGAGCAGTGGGAAGGCAGAGGTGGCCTCTCATGGGTTCTGGCCCCCATGTCACTCAATGGTGTGTCTGGGCCTGGACACTAGAGGGCGCTGGGGGTTTGCTCCTGAGGATCTGGGTGCTCAGAGCTGGGACCAGCCCCTGACAAAGCCCAGGACCCTCTGCTCAGGGCTGTCAGCTGTGACTTCCCCAAACCTGGGCCCACACAGCCCCTCCCCCGCCCACACCAATGGCCATCCTCAGGCAGAGGGCCCTGCCCAGGGCCCAGGGAGGGATCAGATAGATGGGGTCTCATTTGCATAACAGGACCCTCCCTCCTGCAGACTATGAAGAGGGGAAGGGAGAGGTGTGGGGAGCTCTGCTTCAGCTGTGGGGCCTCAGGAGCAGGACTCAGGGATGACCTCCACCATGGCCTGGGCCCCTCTCCTCCTCACCCTCCTGGCTCACTGCACAGGTTACTGGATAAGGGGACAGGGAAGGGGCCTTGGGAAGACACATAGGCCCTGCTTCCTCCTCTTGTCTCTAGATCCAGACGCACCATCTCTGTGTCTCCCCCTCTTGCAGGATCCTGGGCCCAGTCTGTGCTGACTCAGCCATCCTCAGTGTCGGGGTCCCCGGGCCAGAAGGTCACCGTGTCCTGCCAGGGAAGCAGCTCCAACATTGGGAGTAACTATGTGAACTGGTACCAACAGCTCCCAGGAAAGGCCCCCAAACGCATCATCTATGGTAATAGCAACCGACCCTCAGGGGTCCCTGACCGGTTCTCTGGCTCCAAGTCTGGAAACTCAGGCACCCTGACCATCACGGGGCTGCAGGCTGAGGATGAGGCCGACTATTACTGCTCAGCATGGGACGATAGTATCAGCGGTCCCACAGTGCTGCAGGCCTGTGGGGAAGTGAGACAAAAACCCCTCTGGTCTGCGAGGGGGTGAGCTCTCCAGCAGCTGCCTGCTCAGCTCAGCCTGTGACCTGTGGCTTTTGCTTATTCCCTCGCTGACGCCCTGGGCCCAGCTTCATCCAGGGACCCTGCCTGGGGGTGAAGGGTCCTCCCTCCCCTCCGGCCTCCATGTCACTCAGAGCAGCGCTTTCCCAGGCTCAGGGTCCTGGAGGAAGGGAAGGCCTCTCCCCACCCGGGGGCCAGTTCCCTCCCCCTGGGCTGCACTCACTGGGCCTGTGAGGCTGAGATGAGTGACAGCTGGTTGGCCCCGCCCCTGCCTGGGGCTCTGCACTGTGTGCTGTGCTGGAAGGACCCCTGGCCCTGTTCCATCCCATCAGGATTTACTCCCTTTAAGCCATGCGACTGGTTTCCATTTGCTTGGTGATTTTAAGCACAAAAATCGGCAATTCACAGCTGTCACTATAGCAGATTGGGGGGTGCCATGGTGGGCGGTGAAGGGGGTGGTCCCAGTGGGATAAGGGTTCCAGGAGGAGACACTTCCTGCTGTGACTACCTGGCTCTGGGAGTGTGGACAGCATGGGGACCCGGCAGGGGGCGCTGTCACACTGTGTCTGTGAAAGCAGCTGAGAGACTGGATCTTAACTGTTCTCAGCACAAGAAATAGCAGAACTTGTAGCCACGTCTGATGGCTGAGGTCAAGGAGACGCATTCTGGGATGGTTCTGCAGTTTACACCTCACAGCGTCATTATGTCGTACACCTGACACTAATTAATGTTAATTACATCTCAATTAAAAATAAATGAAAATAAATCTGAATCTTCTGTCCACGGAAAAATCAGTACGTGGAGGTTTGTAGTAGCTTTATTACCTCCCTCGCCCCTCCCAGACTGAGAGCAGCCAGGAGTCGGTGCCTGGAGTCTGTGACAGCTGTGAGTGGCGGGATGTCCTCCGATAAGTGGTAGTGTCGATTTAAAAAGGCGAAGTGACCCATCTGGCTTGGCCCAGTGGTTGAGCGTCAACCTATGAACCAGGAGGTCACGGGTCAATTCCTGGTGAGGCAGGATACATGTCTGGGTTGTGGGCTCCATCCCCAGTGGGGTGTGTGCAAGAGGCAGCTGATCCATGCTTCTCTCTCTTCATTGAATATCCTGTCTCTCTCTCCTTCTCCCTTCCTCTCTGTAATCAATAAACATATATCTTAAAGAAGAAGAAAGGCTGGTTTGGAGGTTTTTAATACCTAGATCTTCCAAGGACATGAAGCACCCTTCTTCCTGCTGGTTAGGGTTCCTCCTACCTCAGAACCGCCCTCCCATCTCCCGTGAATGATTTAATCCCCCTCCAGCCTCCATTGGTTTCAGTGGAAACTGCCTGAATCTGTGGCCCAAAGTTTGGGAGGCTCATTGTCCGTGTGACCATCGGAAGCTGGGTGTCTGCTTCCTCACTTGGCTCCCAGGCTGGTCACCCCGAGGCGTGAAGCTGCGGGTCTGGTGTTGACAAGGCCTCTCCAGTGTCCACCGTGAGCATGTCCTGGTCCCTGCAGGAGCCTGGGGAGCAGGCGACAGTTCTCTTAGCTGGTCCTGCGGCCCCTGTGCCGGCGGCTGGCTCCTAGGTAATTGCCCATCAGCTCATCCTGACCTGGAACCTCTGTACTGACATGTTACTTAGGTCATCTGTGTCCACATCTAGCATGATCGTCCTGTCATTTTTGGTATTCTATCATTTCCAGAAGCATGTGTTGCTGTGATAATGGCTTTAAAACCAACAAGGACAGGTAACATCTTGTTAAAAGTTTTAGAGAAATTTGGGTGAAAATGAATCGGAACCATTTGATCTGCTGACCTGTGAGAGGGCCTGTGAAACTGTGCCTTTCCCATTCTGTGAAGTCATCCCTCAGCATTTTCTGTTTTATAAGAACATTGGTCTCTTAGTTACTCCATCATTGATGCAGCCACACTTGTGTCTTCCAAGGAAAGTAAGCATGTTATCAATCTATCTATCTACATAAAAGGCTAATATGCAAAGTGTCCCCTCGGGAGTTAGACCAGAGACCTGAGTTCGATTGCTCGCTATGACGTGAGCTGACCACCAGAGGGCGGTGCAGAACATAGCGGGGGAGCGGTGGTGGGGCGCTGAGCAAGTGAGGGAAGGAGGAGGTGGAGAGGTGGGGAACCTGAATGGCCCTGATCACCAGCAAGGCCTAGGGACCCTTCCTGTGCATGAATTTCGTGCACTGGTCCTCTAGTCTTTAAATTAAGGTTAGAAATCTTTGTGTTTTATATTTTTGCACATGTGACCAGCAGGGGGCACTGTGGGACTGCCCTGAGGTTCATGCAAGCTGCTCAGTGAGGACCATTTACTGACAGGAGCCCCATGGCCATGCTCTGTGCTCCCTGAGAAGAAAGCAGCAGCTGCATCCTCTGAGCAGGGACCCTTGTGTGGTCCCAGCAGGTGCTTCCTCCCAGGGCCCCCCAAGGGTGAGCCCACCTCCGTGCTCCTCAGTCTGGGGTGTGAGCTGAGCTCCAGCCCCAGGGCTCAGGGAGGGGCTGGGCAGTCCCTGGAGGGACTCTCATTTGCATGGCAGCCCCTCCTCTGGCAGAGGGTGGGGAGAAAAGGAGGCCTGGGCAGCCCAGCCCCACTGTGGGCTCAGGGCTGTGAGCACCATGGCCTGGACTCCTCTGCTCCTCGTGCTCCTCTCTCACTGCACAGGTAGGGACAGGCCTGGGACCAGGCTTCTTCCCTTCCTGCTCAGTCTCCTGGGAACCATCCCCTGGTCCCTGCCCATCACTGACAAGTGTCTGTGTCTGCAGGGTCCCTCTCCCAGCAGCCTGTGCTGACTCAGCCATCCTCCCTCTCTGCATCTCCGGGAGCCACAGCCAGACTCACCTGCACCCTGAGCAATGGCTTCAATGTTGGCAGCTACTGGATATACTGGTACCAGCAGAAGCCAGGGAGCCGTCCCCGGTACCTCCTGTACTTCTCCTCAAGTACAAGTTTGGGCTCCGGGGTCCCCAGCCGCTTCTCTGGATCCAAAGACGCCTCGGCCAATGCGGGGCTCCTGACCATCTCGGGGCTGCAGCCTGAGGACGAGGCTGACTATTACTGTATGATCGGTCACAGTGGTGCTTCTCACAGTGACACACACAGATGGGGAAGTGGGACAAAAACCTCGGCCTCCCCACAGTCTTATTTCACAGCAACTAAACCTGTTAACATAACTTCCAAGTGCAAACTATACTTGGAAGTACTTCTGGTTTATAATGCGTCACTTCCCATTTTTTTTATACCATGTTTCTGAAACAACACAAAACTCAATGGTCATTATGTCCCTGAAAAGTGGCCTGTCATCCATGGGTAATTACAGAACCAAAAACAAAACAGGTGAAACAGGGGGGAAGCTCTCTGCAGGGAGTCAGAAGGAGGAAGTACCTGGTTTGTTTGTTTGTTTGAAGTGGCATCATTCCTTGTGCAGTTCCCGCCACCATGTCTATTCCCCAGGCCCTCACCTTGGAGCCTCTGCCTTGCCCGCCCTTCCTCCGGGGAGGACAGGCCCTGAGGCCCCGCACTCAACCTCTGACCCCCACACCCTACAGTGCATCTCCTTCTGCTTCCATCCCACAAAGTGGTCACCCTGGTCACCCTGAGGTCATCGCTTAGTGTCCCCCCCTCACAGGCCCTGGTCCCGGTGGTGCTGTCACTGTCCCTTCCCCTTCTGTGTCCAGGGAGCTGGGGTCACAGTGAGCCTCAGTCAGACAATCAGATACCAGACTCTCCTATGGACAGAAAACAGACGAGTGGGAAATATTATGTTCAATTTCCCTATTAATGAGGATGCCAGTTACTAGGTAAAGGTTGACAGAAAAGCATGGGCAGAAACGCAATATGTATAATCTACTGGACAAAAGGGAAGGACATTGAGAGAATAGTATTTGTGTGCTGGAAAGAGAGTGATTAATTTCTAACAGGGGAGGAATCACATAAAAAAAATAAAACTGTGACCTGAAAACTAGGAACCTCTCCTCCTAGGGACGGTCACTGCTCTGGGCCTGATCCTGGGAGGAAAGTGCCCTAAGTGACACCAGCTCAGCTCTGACTATGAACAGCCAGGGAGACGGGCCCAGACTTCCCGGAGGAGGCGGAGGGGAACATAGAGAGTGTCCTGAGGGGATGAGGAGGCCACCTCAGGGGGCACCTGCACGCCCTGAGCCAGGGGGTCAGTGCACAGAGCTGGGGGAGGCAGGACCTGTCCCTCATGGGCTCAGTCAGCAGGGGACACAGTGGTGCTTCCAGGCCTGGGCACCAGGGGGCGCTCAGGGGCTGATGCTGAGGGGCTGGGCTCATCAGAGCTTCAACCTGTTTCCTGGCCCAGCTGGTGCCCTGTGCTCAGGGCTCACAGCTGTGACCTTGCCACACCCTGGGCCCCACACAGCCCCACCCCTGCCCTCACCCTGCCATCCTCAGGCACAGGGACCTGACCCAGGGCTCAGGGAGGGATCAAAGCAGGGGGTCCTCATTTGCATGAGTGGGCCCTCCCTCCCGCAGACTATGAAGAGGGGAAGGGAGAGGTGTGGGGAGCTCTGCTTCAGCTGTGGGGCCTCAGGAGCAGGACTCAGGGATGACCTCCACCATGGCCTGGGCCCCTCTCCTCCTCACCCTCCTGGCTCACTGCACAGGTGACTGGATGAGGGGATGGGGAAGGGGCCTTGGGGAGACACATGGGCCCTGCTTCCTCCTCTTGTCTCTAGACCCAGACTCACCATCTCTGTGTCTCCCCCTCTTGCAGGATCCTGGGCCCAGTCTGTGCTGACTCAGCCATCCTCAGTGTCGGGGTCCCCGGGTCAGAAGGTCACCATCTCCTGCACTGGAAGCAGCACCAACGTTGGGTATGGTGACTATGTGTCCTGGTACCAGCAGCTCCCAGGAAAGGCCCCCAAACTCCTCATCTATCAGAGTAGCAAACGACCCTCAGGGATTCCGGACCGATTTTCTGGCTCCAGGTCTGGCAGCTCAGCCTCCCTGACCATCACGGGGCTGCAGGCTGAGGATGAGGCCGACTATTACTGCGAGTCATACGAGAGCAGTATTGATGGTCGCACAGTGCTCCAGGCCTGTGGGGAAGTGAGACAAAAACCCCTCTGGTCTGCGAGGGGGTGAGCTCTCCAGCAGCTGCCTGCTCAGCTTAGCCTGTGACCTGTGGCTCCTGCTTATTCCCTCGCTGATGCCCTGGGCCCAGGTTCATCGGGGACCCTGCCTGGGGGTGAAGGGTCCTCCCTCCCCTCCGGCCTCCATGTCACTCAGAGCAGCGCTTTCCCAGGCTCAGGGTCCTGGAGGAAGGGAAGGCCTCTCCCACCCGCGGGCCCTGTTCCCTCCCCCTGGGCTGCACTCACTGGGCCTGTGAGGCTGAGATGAGTGACAGCTGGTGGGCCCCGCCCCTGCCTGGGGCTCAGCACTGTGTGCTGTGCTGGAAGGACCCCTGGCCCTGTTCCATCCCATCAGGATTTACTCCCTTTAAGCCTTGTGACTGGTTTCCATTTGCTCTGTGATTTTAAGCACAAAAATCGGCCATTCACAGCTGTCACTGTAGCAGATTGGGGGGTGCCATGGTGGGCGCTGAAGGGGGTGGTCCCAGTGGGTGAAGGGGTCCAGGAGGAGACACTTCAGGCTGTGACTACCTGGCTCTGGGAGTGTGGACATCATGAGGACCCGCAGGGGGCGCTGTCACACTGTGTCTGTGAAAGCAGCTGAGAGACTGGATCTTAACTGTCCTCAGCACAAGAAATAGTAAAACTTGTAGCCACGTCTGATGGCTGAGGTCAAGGAGACGTATTCTGGGATGGTTCTGCAGTTTACACCTCACAGAGTCATTATGTCGTACACCTGACACTAATCAATGTCAATTACATCTCAATTAAAAATAAATTAAAATAAATCTGAATCTTCTGTTTCCCAAAAACCAGCACGAGGAAGTCTATAGCAGCTTTATTAACCCCCGAGAGCAGTGGTTCTCAACCTTAGCTGCACATTAGAATCACCTGGGAATCTTGTTAAAATCTTGTGCTGGCCCTAACCGGTTTGGCTCAGTGATAGAGCATCAGCCTGTGGACTCAAGGGTCCCAGGTTCGATTCCAGTCAAGGGCATGTACTTTGGTTTCGGGCACATCCCCAGTTGGGGGTGTTCAGGAGGCCGTTGATCGATGTTTCTCTCTCATCAATGTTCCTAACTCTCTATCCCTCACCGGTCCTCTCTGTAAAAAATAAAAAATAAATAAATAAATTCTTGTGCCGGCTGCTGGCTCCTTGGTCATTGCCCATCAGCTCATCCTGACCTGGAACCTCTGTACTGACATGTTACGTAGGACATCTGTGTCCACATCTAGCATGATTGTCCTGTCATTTTTGGTTCTCTATCATTTCCAGGAGCATTTGTTGTCGTGATAACGGCTAAAACCAAGGACAGGTTACATCTTGTTAAATGTTTTAGAGAAATTTGGATGAAAATGAATTGGAACCATTTGATCTGCTGACCTGTGAGAGGGCCTGTGAAACTGTGCCTTTCCCGTTCCGTGAAGTCGTCCCTCAGCATTTTCTGTTTTATTTTTATTTTTATTTTTTTAAATATATTTTATTGATTTTTTACAGAGAGGAAGGGAGAGAGATAGAGAGCTAGAAACATCGATGAGAGAGAAACATTGATCAGCTGCCTTCTGCACATCTACCGGGGATGTGCCCGCAACCCAGGTACATGCCCTTGACCGGAATCGAACCTGGGACCTTTCAGTCCGCAAGCCGACGCTCTATCCACTGAGCCAAACCGGTTTTGGCAACATTTTCTGTTTTATAAGAACATTGGTCTCTCACTTATTCCATCGTAGTTGCAGCCACACTTGTGTCTTCCAAGGAAAGTAAGCGTGTTATCTACCTTCTGCATAAAAGGCTACTATGCAAAGTGTCCCTTCGGGAGTTCGACCCGGAAACTAGCAGTTCAATGGCTCCCTATGACATGTGCTGACCAACAGGGGGCGATGTGGAACATGGTGGGGAGCAGTGGTGGGGCGCTGAGGGAGCGAGGGAAGGAGGAGGTGGGGAGGCCAGGTAGAGGGGAACCTGATTGGTGTGATCACCGGCCAGTCCTAGGGACCCTTCTGGTGTATGAATGTTGTGCACAGGGACTCTAGTGTTTAAATAAAGGTTATAAATCTTAGCGGTTTCCTGTTTTTATTTTTGCACATGTGACCAGCAGGGGGCACTGTGGGACTGCCCTGAGGTTCATGCAAGCTGCTCAGTGAGGACCATTTACTGACAGGAGCCCCATGGCCATGCTCTGTGCTCCCTGAAGGGGAAGCAGCAGCCGCGTCCTCTGAGCAGGGACCCTTGTGTGGTCCCAGCAGGTGCTTCCTCCCAGGGCACCCCAAGGGGTGAGCCCTCTTCCATGCCCCTCAGTCTGGGGTGTGAGCTGAGTTCAGCCCCAGGGCCCAGGGAGGGGCTGGGCAGTCCCTGGAGGGACCCCCATTTGCATGGCAGCCCCTCCCCTGGCAGAGGGTGGGGAGAAAAGGAGGCCTGGGCAGCCCAGCCCCACTGTGGGCTCAGGGCTGTGAGCACCATGGCCTGGACTCCTCTGCTCCTCGCGCTCCTCTCTCACTGCACAGGTAGGGACAGGCCTGGGACCAGGCTTCTTCCCTTCCTGCTCAGTCTCCTGGGAACCGTCCCCTGGTCCCTGCCCATCACTGACAAGTGTCTGTGTCTGCAGGGTCCCTCTCCCAGCCTGTGCTGACTCAGCCGCCCTCCCTCTCTGCATCTCCGGGAGCCACAGCCAGACTCACCTGCACCCTGAGCAGTGGCTTCAATGTTGGCAGCTATGGCATATACTGGTACCAGCAGAAGCCAGCGAGCCCTCCCCGGTACCTCCTGTACTACTACTCCGACTCAAGTAAGGATCAGGGCTCTGGGGTGCCCAGCCGCTTCTCTGGATCCAAAGACGCCTCGGCCAATGCGGGGCTCCTGACCATCTCGGGGCTGCAGCCTGAGGATGAGGCTGACTATTACTGTATAATCGGTGACAGTGGTGCTCCCCACAGTGACACACACAGATGGGGAAGTGGGACAAAAACCTCAGCCTCCCCAGAGTCTTATTTCACAGCAACTGAACCTGTTAACATAACCTCCATGTGCAAACTATGTGTGGAAGTACTTCTGGTTTATAATGCGTCACTTTTTATTTGTATCCCATGTATCTGAGCCAACACCAAAACTCAATGGTCATTATGTCCCTGAAAGGTGGCCTGTCCTCCGTGGGTAAGAAGCCCAGGTCCTGTGCGATGGCTGTTTCTGACTTGAAATAAGGGAACAGCTTTGGAAACTGCTCCCAGAGCCCAGGACCCTCCCAGCAGGCGGTCGTCACCGGAGCACGGACTCCGCACCCAGAGGTCAGAGCAGTGACCCCTCAGTCCCCGGGCTCCTCGCCCGAGGCTCCTGCCCAGCCCTGTGCACACGGACCAAGCTCTCAGCTGAGAGGGACTGGGGAGCCTCGGGCCCAGGAGGAAGCCCAGGCACAGGGCTGGCCGTCACCTCTGCAGGGACCTTGACCTTCAGTGACATTGGGGAGAGGGGCTGTCAGAGGGAAATTAGTGGCCTGGGCCCAGGAACCCTCTTTGGGTCTCGATAGGGTGAGTGAGCTGGACGCTGGCTGGATGCTGAGCTGCTCCAGGAAGGATGCGGGCGCCTGGGTCTATGGGGGAGACGCTCTCACAGCTGTCGCCACTCGGGCCCATGGGGCTCCCGTGAGTGGGGTTCCCTGAGCCACAGGCTCTGACTGTGTCCTCTCCTCTCACCCACTGGGGCTTTCCTACCCCCCAGGGTGTGGGTGGCTGTGGGCCATGGGGAGCAGAACCTTCCCAACAGGTGCCTGTCAATCCCGCTGGGAAGCTGTTGATGAGCCCAGATCCCAGGTCACCTTCTCCTGAACCTGGGTCAGCAGACACACTGACTGTTGCCATAGCAACGGTCCCCACGCTCCCAGGCAGAGCACCTACCGGACCTTGTGACCTAGGACAGAGGAGATTGACAGTCTGGGGTCAGCCTTCTTCCCATTCTCCTGGCTGGTGCACTGGGCCCTGTGACCAGCCCTGGTCTGTGGCCTGAGGAGGAGGCTGCCTATCCCTGTCATGTGACTTCATAAACCCTCGGCCACAAGGAGCTGCCAGCCCGGGGGCAGCTGAGGGGCATCTGCCCTCCTCTCCTGCAGGACCAGCTCACCCGGGTCCCGAATGCAAAAATGTGACTGAGAGTCCTGGCCGGTTGGGCACAGTGGGTAGAGCCTCAGCCTCCAGACTGAAGGGTCACAGGTTTGATTCTGATCAAGTCACATGCCCGGGTTCAATGCTCCTTCCCCAGTAGGGGGCGTACAGGAGGCAGTCGCTCAATATGCTCTCTCATCATAAATGTTTCAATCTCTCTCTCCCTCTCCCTTCCTCTCTGAAATCAGTAAAAACATATTTTTAAAGAAGGAAGAGGGCAAAGGCCCAGAGGCTTCTCACATCATCTTCAAAATGTCTGGGAATCTCTATAAATTCCCCCTCGTTATGTCAGGAACCAGGAAGTTAAAAGCCTGAAGGAGAAAAGAGAATCTACCAACACCAACCCTGAGGCGGCTCAGAGGAGGGGGTTCTGGGCGGATGTATGAGGACAGCGATCCCACAGTCCATGGAGGAGCAGCACACGCTTCTTAGTCCAAAGGGAAGAAGAGACACCCAGGATTTAATAGACTCTGTGGACACAGCCCGAGGGCAATTATAGAACCAAAAGCAAAAAAGGGGAAATTAGGGGGAAGCTCTCTGCAGGGAGTCAGAAGGAGGAAGTACCTGGTTGGTTTGTTTGTTTGAAGTGGCATCATTCCTTGTGCAGTTCCCGCCACCATGACCATTCCCCAGGCCCTCTCCTTGGAGCCTCTGCCTTGCCTCCCCCTTTCTCAGGGGAGGACAGGCCCTGGGCCCCGCACTCAACCTCTGACCCCCACACCCCATGATGCATCTCCTTCTGCTTCCATCCCCAAAAGTGCTCCCCCAGGTCACCGTGAGGTCATCGCTTAGTGTCCCCCCCTCACAGGCCCTGGTCCCGGTGGTGCTGTCACTGTCCCTTCCCCTTCTGTGTCCAGGGAGCTGGGGTCACAGTGAGCCTCAGTCAGACAATCAGATTCCAGACTCTCTATGGACAGAAAACAGACGAGTGGGAAATATTATATTCAATTTCCCTATCAATGAGGATGCCGGTTACTAGGTAAAGGTTGACAGAAAAGCATGGGCAGAAACGCAATATGTATAATCTACTGGACAAAAGGGAAGGACATTGAGAGAATAGTATTTGTGTGCTGGAAAGAGAGTGATTAATTTCTAACAAGGGAGGAATCCCATAAAAAAAAATAAAAGTGTGACCTGAAATTTAGGAACCTCGCCTCCTAGGGACGGTCGCTGCTCTGGGCCTGATCCTGGGAGGAAAGTGCCCTAAGTGACAGCAGCTCAGCTCTGACTATGAACAGCCAGGGAGACGGGCCCAGACTCCCCAGAGGAGGCGGAGGGGAACATAGAGAGTGACCTGAGGGGATGAGGAGGCCACCTCAGGGGGCACCTGCACGCCCTGAGCCAGGGGGTCAGTGCACAGAGCTGGGGGGAGGCAGGACCTGTCCCTCATGGGCTGAGTCAGCAGGGTACACAGTGGTGCTTCCAGGCCTGGGCACCAGGGGGCGCTCAGGGGCTGCTGCTGAAGGGCTGGGTCATCAGAGCTGCAACCTGTTCCCTTGCACTGCCTGGTGCCCCGTGCTCAGGGCTCACAGCTGTGACCGTGCCACCCCCTGGGCCCCACACAGCCCCACCCCTGCCCTTACCCTGCCATCCTCAGGCACAAGGACCAGACCCAGGGCTCAGGGAGGAATCAAACCAGGGGGTCCTCATTTGCATGAGTGGGCCCTCCCTCCCGCAGACTATGAAGAGGGGAAGGGAGAGGTGTGGGGAGCTCTGCTTCAGCTGTGGGGCCTCAGGAGCAGGACTCAGGGATGACCTCCACCATGGCCTGGGCCCCTCTCCTCCTCACCCTCCTGGCTCACTGCACAGGTGACTGGATAAGGGGACCGGGAAGGGACCTTCGGAAGACACGTGGGCCCTGCTTCCTCCTCTTGTCTCTAGACCCAGACTCACCATCTCTGTGTCTCCCCCTCTTGCAGGATCCTGGGCCCAGTCTGTGCTGACTCAGCCATCCTCAGTGTCAGGGGCCCCTGGCCAGAAGGTCACCATCTCCTGCACTGGAAGCAGCTCCAACATTGGGGGTAACTATGTGCACTGGTACCAGCAGCTCCCAGGAAAGGCCCCCAAATGCATCATCTATGATAACAGCAAACGACCCTCAGGGGTCTCTGACCGGTTCTCTGGCTCCAAGTCTGGAAACTCAGGCACCCTGACCATCACGGGGCTGCAGGGTGAGGACGAGGCCGATTATTACTGCTCAGCATGGGACGATAGTATCAGAGGTCCCACAGTGCTCCAGGCCTGTGGGGAAGTGAGACAAAAACCCCTCTGGTCTGCGAGGGGGTGAGCTCTCCAGCAGCTGCCTGTTCAGCTCAGCCTGTGACCTGTGGCTTCTGCTTATTCCCTCGCTGACGCCCTGGGCCCAGGTTCATCGGGGACCCTGCCTGGGGGTGAACGGTCCTCCCTCCCCTGAGGCCTCCATGTCACTCAGAGCAGCGCTTTCCCAGGCTCAGGGTCCTGGGGGAAGGGAAGGCCTCTCCCACCCACAGGGCCCGTTCCCTCCCCCTGGGCTGCACTCACTGGGCCTGTGAGGCTGAGATGACTGACAGCTGGTTGGCCCCAACCCTGCCTGGGGCTCAGCACTGTGTGCTGTGCTGGAAGGACCCCTGGCCCTGTTCCATCCCATCAGGATTTACTCCCTTTAAGCTGTGCGACTGGTTTCCATTTGCTCTGTGATTTTAAGCACAAAAATCGGCCATTCACAGCTGTCACTATAGCAGATTGGGGGGTGCCATGGTGGGCGCTGAAGGGGGTGGTCCCAGTGGGTGAAGGGGTCCAGGAGGAGACACTTCTGGCTGTGACTACCTGGCTCTGGGAGTGTGGACAGCATGGGGACCCGGCAGGGGGCGCTGTCACACTGTGTCTCTTAAAGCAGGTGAGAGACTGGATCTTAACTGTTCTCAGCACAAGAAATAGCAAAACTTGTAGCCACGTCTGATGGCTGAGGTCAAGGAGATGTATTCTGGGATGGTTCTGCAGTTTACACCTCACAGTGTCCTTATGTCGTACACCTGACACTAATTAATATCAATTACTTCAAAATAAAAAATAAAATAATAATGAATCTGAATCTTCTGTCTGTAAGGTCTGGGGCTGGGAAAATAGGGTCTTTCCTGATCCCACCAGCTGAGTTGGACAAAACAACCCAGAACTGCCGAGCCACATCCTGCTGGACAATAGCTGCCATCCTGGGACCCACCAGAGCATCCTGTTGTGCTGACGGCCAATAAATAACCACCGGAGACTTCTCAAGATGGCCAGGGTGCAGCTGTACCAACTTCCCGCTCATCAATCACCCGCCACAAGCTACCTCAGATAAACCTGATTGGTCCAACAGCAGCATAAAAAATCTCTGCCAGGCATAGGCGGGTGTGACTCCCCCGGCCTGCACCCCCAGACCGTGGGACCTCACCCGAGAGCTTCCAATAAACGCGATATTTCGCTCATACCCTGCTTGTCTTGGTCAATTTATTGGCTTGGGTCAGATTAAATCTTAAATCTCAGATTAAACCTCACATTAAACCTAACACTGTCCACAGAAAAACCAGCAGGTGGAAGTCTGTAGTAGCTTTATTACCTCCCTCGCCCACCCAGACTGAGAGCAGCCAGGAGTCGGCGCCTGGAGGTCTGTGACAGCTGTGAGTGTAGGGATGTCCTCCAATAAGTGGTTGGGATGATTTAAAAAGGCCATGTGTCCTGGCCGGCGTGGCTCAGTGGTTGAGCATTGACCTTGAACCAGGAGGTCACGGTTCAAATCCTGGTCAGGCAGGACACATGTCCAGGTTGTGGTCTCCATTACCAGTGGGGGTTGTGCAAGAGGCAGCCAATCCATGATTCTCTCATCATTGATCTTTGTATCTCCCTCTCCCTCTCCCTTCCTCTCTGTAATCAATAAACATATATCTTAAAAAAAGAAGAAAGGCTGGTTGGAGGTTTTTAATACCTAGATCTTAAAGGACATGAAGCACCCTTCTTCCTGCTGGTCAGGGTTCCTCCTACCTCAGAACCGCCCTCCCATCTCCTGTGAATGATTTAATTCCCCTCCAGCCCCCAGTGGTTTCAGGGAAAACTGCCTGAATCTGTGGCCCAAAGGCTGGGAGGCCCATTGTCCATGTGACCATCGGAAGCTGGGTCTCTGCTTCCTCACTTGGCCCCCAGGCTGGTCACCCCGAGACTTGAAGCTGCGGGTCTGCTGGTGACAAGGCCTCTCCAGGGCCTGTGGCAGGTGCTTCTCCTCCGGGAACGGACGGAAGCTCCTAGAACCTCCTCGTGGGGGTCACTGCGCAGCAACTATGGATTTCCAACCGGCAGGACCAGACCGCAGGGCACAGCTTCCAACTCACCACTGAAACGTAAACTGATGTTAGAAAACGTCAATTCACACCTTTCAACCCAGAGCAGAAGGCACTGCGTTTCCAATGCTTTTCCATCAATTCCTCTAACAACAATTTCCACCAATATCCATCATTGTAGAATTTTTAAATCATGCTCATTTTGACATTCACATATAAAACATACATGCATTTCAAGCTGGCTGAGTGCTGACTAATATATAAAGTTATTAAATGAAGCCCTATCACAGCAATTAGAAACTTTAACCACAGTTTTGCTCAGCGCGTCCTGCATGTTCCCCTTTTGCTCTCAGATAAATGCCAACGTCTGACGGTGCGTTGAGAACAGATCCCAGGAGTGACCACAGCCCACAGCTCATGGAGAACGATGGTGTCAGGAGGAGGAAATATGGACAGAAAATATCAGTGACCCCTGACCCCGGACGAGGGCAGCCCACGAGGGCTTCCTCCCCCCCCCCCCCCCCCCCCCCCCCCGCCCAGCCCTGGGGAAGGGCCCCTTTCTCCTCGGGGCCCTGGGTCCCCGGGAAGGAGGCCTCCCGCCACCAGGAGTGAATCCCACACAAGACAGAACCGAGTCCCGCACAGAAGGGGACGCACCCCCACGGGGCTGTGCCTGCTCTGGCCCTGACCTGAGCGCTGACCCTGGTCTAAGAGTTGGTGCAGGAGCCGCCACTTGAGTCCTGACCACGGACCAGCCCAGGGAGCTGTGGTCAGACTCCCCCTGAGGACGCCGAGTAGAGACTGAAGGTGCCCTGAGGTGAGGGGAGGCCATAGAGGGGACCCTGGCCTGGCCCTAGGGCAGGGGCAGTGGGCAGAGCAGTGGGAAGGCAGAGGTGGCCTCCATGTCACTCAATGGTGTGTCTGGGCCTGGACACTAGAGGGCGCTGTTGGTTTGCTCCTGAGGATCTGGGTGCTCAGAGCTGGGACCAGCCCCTGACAAAGCCCAGGACCCTCTGCTCAGGGCTGTCAGCTGTGACCTCCCCAAATCTGGGCCCACACAGCCCCTCCCCCGCCCACACCAATGGCCATCCTGAGGCAGAGGGCCCTGCCCAGGGCCCAGGGAGGGATCAGATAGATGGGGTCTCATTTGCATAACAGGACCCTCCCTCCCACAGACTATGAAGAGGGGAAGGGAGAGGTGTGGGGAGCTCTGCTTCAGCTGTGGGGCCTCAGGAGCAGGACTCAGGGATGACCTCCACCATGGCCTGGGCCCCTCTCCTCCTCACCCTCCTGGCTCACTGCACAGGTGACTGGATGAGGGGACGGGGAAGGGGCCTTGGGAAGACACATGGCCCTGCTTCCTCCTCTTGTCTGGAGACCCAGACTCACCATCTCTGTGTCTCCCTCTCTTGCAGGATCCTGGGCCCAGTCTGTGGTGACTCAGTCATCCTCAGTGTCGGGGTCCCCGGGCCAGAGGGTCACCATCTCCTGCACTGGAAGCAGCACCAACGTTGGGTATGGTGACTATGTGTCCTGGTACCAGCAGCTCCCAGGAAAGGCCCCCAAACTCCTCATCTATGAGAGTAGCAAATGACCCACAGGGATTCCGGACAGATTCTCTGGCTCCAGGTCTGGCAGCTCAGCCTCCCTGACCATCACGGGGCTGCAGGCTGAGGATGAGGCCGACTATTACTGCCAGTCATATGAGAGCAGTATCGATGGTCGCACAGTGCTGCAGGCCTGTGGGGAAGTGAGACAAAAACTTCTCTGGTCTGCGAGGGGGTGAGCTCTCCAGCAGCTGCCTGCTCAGCTCAGCCTGTGACCTGTGGCTTCTGCTTATTCCCTTGCTGACGCCCTGGGCCGGGTTCATCGGGGACCCTGCCTGGGGGTGAAGGGTCCTCCCTCCCCTCCGGCCTCCATGTCACTCAGAGCAGCGCTTTCCCAGGCTCAGGGTCCTGGAGGAAGGGAAGGCCTCTCCCACCCGGGAGCCCGTTCCCTCCCCCTGGGCTGCACTCACTGGGCCTGTGAGGCTGAGATGAGTGACAGCTGGTTGGCCCCGCCCCTGCCTGGGGCTCAGCCCTGTGTGCTGTGCTGGAAGGACCACTGGCCCTGTTCCATCCCATCAGGATTTACTCCCTTTAAGCTGTGTGACTTGTTTCCATTTGCTCTGTGATTTTAAGCACAAAAATCGGCAATTCACAGCTGTCACTCTAGCAGATTGGGGGGTGCCATGGTGGGCGCTGAAGGGGGTGGTCCCAGTGGGTGAAGGGGTCCAGGAGGAGACACTTCTGGCTGTGACTACCTGGCTCTGGGAGTGTGGACAGCATGGGGACCCGGCAGGGGGCGCTGTCACACTGTGTCTGTGAAAGCAGCTGAGAGACTGGATCTTAACTGTTCTCAGCACAAGAAATAGCAAAACTTGTCGCCATGTATGATGGCTGAGGTCAAGGAGACGTATTCTGGGATGGTTCTGCAGTTTACACCTCACAGCGTCATTATGTCGTACACCTGACACTAATTAATGCCAATTACATCTCAATTAAAAATAAATTAAAATAAATCTGAATCTTCTGTCCACAAAAAACAAAAAGGCAGGTGGAAGTCTGAAGTAGCTTTATTAACTCCCTACAGCAGTGGTTCTTAACCTTAGCTGCACATTAGAATCAAATGGGAATCTTTTTAAAATCCTGATTTCTGGGCCTCAGCCTTCAGAAATTCTGTTTCTTTGTTACGGGGCGGGGTCACAACATTAGTAACAAAGAAACAGTATTTCCGGAGGATGAGGCCCAGAAATTAGGATTTAACAAGATTCCCAGGTGATTGTAATGTGCAGCCAAGGTTGAGAACCACCGCCCTAGACTGAGAGCAGCCAGGAGTCGGTGCCAGCGGGTCTGTGGCAGCTGGGAATGGCAGGATGTTCTCCAATAAGTGGCCTGATCAAAAAGGCGAAGTGAGCCATCTGGGTGGCTCAGTGGTTGAGCATCGACCTATGAACCAAGAGGTCACAGTTCAATTCCTGGTCAGGCAGGACACATGTCCATGTTGTGGCCTCCATCCCCAGTGAGGGGTGTGCTAGAGGCAGCCGATCCATGATTCTCATCACTGATGTTTCTATCATCTTCTTCCTCTCCCTCTCCCTCTCCCTTCCTCTTTGAAATCAATAAACATATATCTTAAAAAAAGAAGAAAGGCTGCTTTGGAGGTTTTTAATACCTAGATCTTCAAAGGACATGAAGCACCCTTCTTCCTGCTGTTTAGGGTTCTTCCTACCTCAGCCCCACCCCCCATCTCCTGTGAATGATTTAATCCCCCTCCAGCCTCCATTGGTTTCAGCGAAAACTGCCTGAATGTGTGGCCCAAAGGTTGAGAGGCTCATTGTCCGTGTGACCATCGGAAGCTGGGTCTCTGCTTCCTCACTTGGCCCCGAGGCTGGTCACTCTGAGACTTGAAGCTGAGGGTCTGCTGGTGACAAGGCCTCTCTGGTGTCCACGTGGACGTGTCCTGGTCCCTGCAGGAGCCTGGGGAGCAGGTGATGGTTCTCACTGCAGGACCTGCGGCTCCTGTGCCGGCTGCTGGCTCCTTGGTCATTGCCCATCAGCTCATCGAGACCTGGAACCTCTGTACTGACATGTTCCTTAGGACATCTGTGTCCACATCTAGCATGATTGTCCTGTCATTTTTAGTTTTCTATCATTTCCAGGAGCATTTGTCACTGTGATAACGGCTTTAAAACCAACCAGGACAGGTTACATCTTGTTAAATGTTTTAGAGAAATTTGGATGAAAATGAATCGGAACCATTTGATCTGCTGACCTGCGACAGGGCCTGTGAAACTGTGCCTTTCCTGTTCCGTGAAGTCGTCTCTCAGCATTTTCTGTTTTATAAGAACATTGGTCTCTTAGTTATTCCATCATTGATGCAGCCACACTTGTGTCTTCCAGGGAAAGTAAGCCTGTTATCTATCTATCTGTACAAAAGGTTACTATGCAAAGTGTCCCCTCGGGAGTTTGACCTGGAAACTGGCAGTTCAATGGCTCCCTATGACATGCGCTGACCAACAGGGGGCGATGTGGAACATGGCGGGGAGCAGTGGTGGGGCGCTGAGGGAGCGAGGGAAGGAGGACGTGGGGAGGTGGGGAACCTGATAGGCCCTGATCACCGGCCAGGCCTAGGGACCCTACTGGTGTATGAATGTTGCGCACAGGGACTCTAGTGTTTAAATAAAGGTTAGAAATCTTAGCGGTTTCCTGTTTTTATTTTTGCACATGTGACCAGCAGGTGGCACTGTGGAACTGCCCTGAGGTTCATGCAAGCTGCACAGTGAGGACCATTTACTGACAGGAGCCCCATGGCCATGCTCTGTGCTCCCTGAAGGGAAAGCAGCAGCCGCGTCATGTCATCTGAGCAGGGACCCTTGTGTGGTCTCAGCAGGTGCTTCCTCCCAGGGCCCCCCAAGGGGTGAGCCCACCTCCATGCCCCTCAGTCTGGGGTGTGAGCTGAGCTCCAGCCCCAGGGCCCAGGGGGGGCTGGGCAGTCCCTGGAGGGACTTCCATTTGCATGGCAGCCCCTCCCCTGGCAGAGGGTGGGGGAGAAAAGGAGGCCTGGGCAGCCCAGCCCCACTGTGGGCTCAGGGCTGTGAGCACCATGGCCTGGACTCCTCTGCTCCTCGTGCTCCTCTCTCACTGCACAGGTAGGGACAGGCCTGGGACCAGGCTTCTTCCCTTCCTGCTCAGTCTCCTGGGAAACGTCCCCTGGTCCCTGCCCATCACTGACAAGTGTCTGTGTCTGCAGGGTCCCTCTCCCAGCCTGTGGTGACTCAGCCGCCCTCCCTCTCTGCATCTCCGGGAGCCACAGCCAGACTCACCTGCACCCTGAGCAGTGGCTCCAATGTTGGCAGCTATGGCATATCCTGGTTCCAGCAGAAGCCAGGGAGCCGTCCCCGGTTTCTCCTATGGTATAAATCAGACTCAGATAAGCACCAGGGCTCCGGGGTCCCCAGCCGCTTCTCTGGATCCAAAGACGCTTCGGCCAATGCGGGGCTCCTGACCATCTCGGGGCTGCAGCCTGAGGACGAGGCTGACTATTACTGTAAATTATGGGACGGCAGCTCTAAGAGTCACACAGTGGCCCAGACCCACAGGGAAGTGAGACAAAAACCTCCTCTCCGCTCTCATGGCCTGACCTTGGCCCCTGCTGGCGGCTCCGCCCAGTACTGGCTCAGCCGTGACTGTACTGATAGCTGTCCATCCGGGTGATGCTTGGACCTGGGGTCCTGACAGTGTCACAGCTTTGACGTCAGGTCAGCGTTTCCATTCATTTGTTGCTCATGGAATGTGCGCCATGTTCACGTTCTCACAGGTAACATTCCTCAGGGATGAAGGTTCCCATGGAGACACTGGAGGAGGTTGAGTCAGATTCATTCAGGCCAAGCTCAGATCCGAGTGGAGGAGTGACTGAGAGAGGATCCTGGTCTGAGGGCTCAAATATGAATTTTGCATTAAAACCGACCTGCAGTAATGAAGTGCATTCTGTATAACTGCAGGGAACTATCAAAACGTAAAAATAACAACATCCCATCTGTAACCACATGCACATGAGCTCCTTGAGGATACGTCTGGCTGTGGGGTGGGATGATGGATGTGAGGCCGCTGGGCCTTAGCTCTGGGGCCAAAGGACCAGGGTGTCAGGTTGTGCCACCAGGTCCTGGGTCCCCCTTGTCCTCAGGATTAAACACGACCCAGGGACAGGCTCCCAGATGTTCATGCTCATGGAGGCAGCCCTGCCTGTGCACACAGGTTCCTGCAGCTCCCCTGCTCCTTCAGCTCCTCCAGGGACCGGGACCAGGACAGACAGCCCAGGCCTGTGCCCCGGCCCAGGCAGCAGCTCTGGGGAGAAAGGTGTCATTTTCATCCCTCAGCACCGGTGACATCTCAGCAACACTCTGCACCCAATGACACAGCCACATCCTCAGGACATGGGAGTCCTCAGCCCGGCCGGCGGGGCCCAGTGGTTGAGCGTCGACCTGTGAACCAGGAGGTCATGGCTGTATTCCGGGTCAGGGCACAAGCCCAGGTTGCAGACACCATCCCCAGTGGGGAGCGTGCATGCGGCAGCCAGTCAATGATCCTCTGTCATCATTGATATTTCTCTCTCTCTGCCTATTACTTCTTCTCTGAAATCAATAAAAATAGATTTTAAAAAAGAAAGAAATGTTGGTTCTCATTTTGGTCGCCATGTCAGCTACCGCAGAGGCCCCTGTCACAGCTTGAGGATGAGGCTGAACATCACTGACCAGCCCACCCCAGGGCCCCGCCCTCCTCCCAGCACAGCCCCGGGGGTGTGCGTCCCCTTCCTGGGCTCCCAGTCTCTCCCGGGAGGTGCTGACTCCAGGTTGGATTATCACCATCATCACCGTTACATCTCAGAGGATTTTGTTCAGTGAGCACAAGAGAAATGAGTTGGCAGCTCCTCTCCTTGCCGTCTTCCCACCCCCACCCCCGGGTCAGCAGGAGATCACAGGTTCTGGCAGCTTCCCTGGGGGCAGGACAGACAGAGCAGAGCACAGCTGAGCCTCTGGAGGAGGAAGGTCACTGTCCTCACCCCAAGGTCAGGAGCGCCCTCTGCAGACTTGGGCGGGGAGGGCCTGTGGGACCCTATGGTGCCTGCAAGCCCTGTTCTGAGGGAGGGTCCATCCTGGAACCAGAAGGAAGATCTTCCGGGGCTTCCCCAGCGTTTCTCCAGGGGCCTGGACAGGAAGGCTGGCCTCTAAGGGTCTCACCGACATCCCATTGCTGTGTCTTAAAGGGCCAGACAGATTATCACACAAAATGCCCCCAAACAGGTATTGATGGTTTCCTGTGGCTTTTCCCCTCCATCGATCTGTCAATGTCTCCCCACACACGCATTCAGTGTCTTCAGTTCTTTGTGTGGCCATTGCATGGGGATGACGAAGAGATTGCTCCCCCTAAACCCACACCCAGCTCATCACAGAGGGCCCAGCGCAGAAGGCACTGCATCATCAGCCAGCACCCCCATTCCCTGGACGGATGAGCGCGTCCACAGAGACAGACTGAATGAGTGACATGCGTGTCAGAAGCCCCTTCCCGTCTGTGAAGAGGGAGGAGCCCAGGGCTGTGTCCCAGGCTCATGTCCCTTCTCAGTCCCCCAGCGCCCTCAGGACGCTCAGCACCATAACGTCTCCCCTGAAGGCGGGGGCTCAGCTGACTGTTTATGAACGTGTGAGGCTGCATTTCTAACCGCCTCCCAGACCAGCACCTCTCAGTCACATCCGTGCTGGCACCTCCCAGGCTGGCCCAGGAGTGAGAAGCTGCAGTGAGCGTCATTGTCTGTGCCAGGCAGACCAGGAAGTGGGAACAGGGACAGTGACCTGGGAGTTGCAGACACCAGCTGGGCCCAGGGCTTTGGACCAGGGCGATGTAGTGTGTCCTGTGGCCAGCAGGGGGCGCTGTAGGATCGCCCTGTGGCCCCCACCCAGCTGCTCACTAAGGACTTTCCACTCACAAGAGCCTGGACCTGGGGGCTGGGCCCAGTGCGCCCTGATGGGGACCAGCTGTGTCTGTGCTGGCAGCGCCCCCTGAGCAATAGCCTCTGTGCTGTCTCAGCAGGTGCTTCCTCCCAGGGCCCCCGAAGGGGTGAGCCCACCTCCATGCCCCTCAGTCTGGGGTGTGAGCTGAGCTCCAGCCCCAGGGCTCAGGGAGGGGCTGGGAAGTCCCTGGAGGGACTCCCATTTGCATGGCAGCCCCTCCCCTGGCAGAGGGTGGGGGAGAAAAGGAGGCCTGGGCAGCCCAGCCCCACTGTGGGCTCAGGGCTGTGAGCACCATGGCCTGGACTCCTCTGCTCCTCACGCTCCTCTCTCACTGCACAGGTAGGGACAGGCCTGGGGACCCTGCTCACCTCCCAGCATCACTCTTCTCTTGCTCAGCGTCTTAATAAACTACCACTGGTCCCTGCCCATCACTGACAAGTGTCTGTGTCTGCAGGGTCCCTCTCCCAGCCTGTGCTGACTCAGCCACCCTTCCTCTCTGCATCTCCGGGAGCCACAGCCACACTCACCTGCACCCTGAGCAGTGACATCAATGTTGGAAGCTACATGATATACTGGTACCAGCAGAAGCCAGGGAGCCGTCCCCGTTATCTCCTGAGATATAGCTCAGACTCCAATAATCACCAGGGCTCCGGGGTCCCCAGCCGCTTCTCTGGATCCAAAGATACATCGGCCAATGCGGGGCTCCTGCTCATCTCGGGGCTGCAGCCTGAGGACGAGGCTGACTATTACTGTATGATCTGGCACAATAGTGCTCCCACAGTGACACACACAGATGGGGAAGTGGGACAAAAACCTCGGACTCCACCAGAGTCTTGGGTCCCAACATGAGACCTTGTTAACACAAATTCCATGTGCAAACTACACGGGGAAGAACCTTCTGGTTTATAAAGAGTCACTTGCCATGTTTGATCCCATGTCTCTGAGTCTCAGAAAAACAGATCCAACACCAAAACTCAGTGGTCATTATGTCCCTGAAAGGTGGCCTGTCCTCCGTGGGTAAGGAGCCCAGGTCCGTGCGATGGCTGTTTCTGACTTGAAATAAGGAAACAGCTTTGTAAACGGTTCCCAGAGCCCCGGACCCTCCCAGCAGGCGGCCCGTCCCCAATGCACGGACTCCGTGCCCAGAGGTCAGAGCAGTGACCCCTCACTCCCCGGGCTCCTCGCCCAAGGCTCCTGCCCAGCCCTGTGCACACGGACCCGGCTCTCAGCTTTGAGGGTCTGGGGAGCCTCGGGCCCAGGAGGAAGCCCAGGCACAGGGCTGGCCGTCACCTCTGCTGGGACCCTGACCTTCAGTGCCATTGGGGAGAGGGGCTGTCAGAGGGAAATGGGTGGCCTGAGCCCAGGAACCCTCTTTGGGTCTCGACAGGGTGAGCGAGCTGGACGGTGGCTGGATGCTGAGCTGCTCCAGGAAGGATGCGGGCGCCTGGGTCTATGGGGAAGACGCTCTCACAGCTGATGCCACTCAGGCCCATGGGGCTCCCGTGAGTGGGGTTCCCTGAGCCACAGGCTCTGACTGTGTCCTCTCCTCTCACCCACCGGGGCTTTCCTACCCCCCAGGGTGTGGGTGGCTGTGGGCCATGGGGAGCAGGACCTTCCCAACAGGTGCCTGTCACTCCCGCTGGGAAGCTGTTGATGAGCCCAGATCCCAGGTCACCTTCTCCTGAACCTGGGTCAGCAGACACACTGACTGTTCCCATAGCAACGGTCCCCACGCTCCCAGGCAGAGCACCTACCGGACCTTGTGACCTAGGACAGAGGAGATTGATAGTCCACAGCTCAGCTCTCTTCACTTGCTCTTCATTTGTGCACGTGGCTTCTTTTTGTAATACATATTTTTCATGTATTTTTAAAAAGTATATATTTTCTATTTCAGAGAGGAAGGGAGAGGGAGAGAGAAATAGAAACATCAATGATGAGTCAATGATCGCCTTCCTCCTGCATGCCCCACAGTGGGAATGGGGCTCGCAACCGGGACTTGTGCCCTGACCAGAACTTGAACTGTGACCCCTGGTTTCTGGGTTCATGCTCAACCACTGAGCCCTACCAGCCAGGCTCACACGGCCTCTGTGACCACCCCTGGTCTCTGGCCTGAGGAGGAGGCTGCCAATCGCGGTCACGTGACTTATTAAACCCGCTCCCAGGAGGAGCTCCAGCTCTGGGGCGGGTGAGTAGGCACCTGCCCTCCTCTCCTGCAGGACCAGCTCACCCCGGACCCGATTGCAAAAATATGACTGAGAGCCCTGGCCGGTTTGGCTCAGTGGATAGAGCCTCAGCCTCCTGACTGAAGGGTCCCGGGTTTGATTCTGGTCAAGGCACAGGCCCGGGTGAAGGCTCCATCCTCTGTAAGGGGCATGCAGGAGGCGCTGATCAATGATTCGCTGTAATCACTGATGTTTCTATCTTCATCTCACTCTCTCAAATCAACAAAAATGTATTTTTATTAAAAAAAGGGAGAATGGCCGAAACCGGTTTGGCTCAGTGGATAGAGCGTCGGCCTGCGGACTGAAGGGTCCCGGGTTCGATTCTGGTCAAGGGCATGTTCCTTGGTTGCGGGCACATCCACAGTAGGAGATGTGCAGGAGGCAGCTGATCGGTGTTTATCTCTCATCGATGTTTCTAACTCCCTATCTCTCTCCCGTCCTCTCTGTAAAAAAAGAAGTCAATAAAATATATATTTTTTTTTAAAAAAGGGAGAATTAAAGGCACCCAGAGGCTCCTCATAGCATCTTCACATGTCCAGATTCTGTGTAAATTACCCCTCATTATGTCAAAAACCAGGAAGTTAAACACGTGAAGGAGGAAAGAGAGCCTACTCACACCAACACTGAGGTGACCCAGAGGAGGGGGTTCTGGGGCTGATGTATGAGGACAGCGATCCCACAGTCCATGGAGGAGCAGCTACAGGCTTCATAGTCCAAAGGGAAGAAGAGACACCCAGGATTCAATAGACTCTGTGGACACAGCCCAAGGGCAATTATAGAACCAAAAGCAAAACAGGGGAAATCAGGGGGAAGCTCTCTGCAGGGAGTCAGAAGGAGGAAATACCTGGTTTGTTTGTTTGTTTGTTTGAAGTGGCATCATTCCTTGTGTAGTTCCCGCCACCATGACTATTCCCTAGGGCGTCACCAGGGGGCGCTGTGGCTCTTCTCAGAGCTGCAAGGCCTGAAGCCAACTCACATGGTTCTCATTGAGAGGGCCCTGCGCCCATGCCCATGGCCTGGGTGTGAGGTGACAGCAGGTGCTTCCCCTCAAGGGACAGACTCAGAGCCCACAGCCTCCCCAGCCTCCTCCTCACAGTGAAGCTTCAAACTGGGCCCAGGACCCAGGACGGGAGGGTCCTGTGGGCTCACATTTGCATAATGACCAGCAAACACCCCCTGTGCCCAGGAGGCCGGGAGGAGATAAAGGGACACCCGAGACCAGCACCTGCAAGAGACCGAGGCACCTTGGAAAGTCTCCACCATGAGCTGGACTCCCCTCCTCCTCCTCCTCCTCCTCCTCCTCCTCCTCCTCGCTCTCTGCCCAGGTTCAGGGCCATTTCAGAGACCAGCCCGTGGAGGGGCCCCTCGGCTTCTGTTCCTTATCCCTGACTCGTGTCTGTTTCTATTTCAGGGTCCAGGTCTCAGGCTGTGGTGACTCAGGAGCCCTCAGAGAGCGTGGTCCCAGGCGTGACGGTCACTCTCACCTGCAGCACTAACACTGGAGAGGTCTCCAGCGGTCACTACCCGTACTGGATCCAGCAGAAGCCTGGCCAGGTCCCCAGGACACTCATTTATGACACAAGCAATAAACTCTCCTGGACCCCAGCCCGGTTCTCAGGCTCCATCCAAGGGGGCAAAGCTGCCCTGACCCTCTCAGGGGCGCAGCCTGAGGACGAGGCCGAGTACTACTGCGCTCTGGCCTACAGCAGGCATCCCCACAGTGACAGGTGCGGGCGGGGAAGTGGGGCACAAACACAGGGCTCAGGGCACCCTCTGCTTCTGGGGCCCCGTCTGCTGTTCACGGGGCTGCGTCCCGCTGGGGTGGCTCTGAGGGTTGTTCTCCGAGTCCCCGCACCAGGCAATCGCATTAATTATTCTCAGCTGTGAGAGTCAGTATAAGCAACAGTCTCACAGGAAATGGACAGGGGCAGCAAAAGGAAAAGTCACACTCACATTCACACTCACACGCACAGTCAAGGGTGCATTTCACCTCCCCAGCATTTAATAATAAAGATAAAACTTAACAATATAGTAGAAAAAACAATACAAATGGAGCCACTTTGAAATGCAGTTGGGGCCTCCCTCCCAGAAGAATTTCCTTCCTGTCTCCCCTTCACACCCGTGTGAGGTTGGGGGGCAGATGCCCTGTAGAGGGGTCACAGCACCGTGTCTTCCAAAACCCGGCCCCTCTGCCCCAGAGCAGCTTCCCACAGACTCTCTGAGGCCTGGGCAAGCGTCCCACGGGATCAGCTGTGAGGACAGAGTCAGGGACCGAAGCCCAAGCTGAGATCATGTCAATGTTGGACGGAGCCTCCAGATGCTGGAAAGAGACAAGAGAGCACCTACCCGGGGCCTCCCTGGGAGGGCGGGCCTGCCAGCACCTTGACCTCAGACTTGAACCCCACCCCTGAGAAGGGACCATCTCCCTGGTTCTGAGGGGCTCAGTCTGTGGGCCTTTGTGGCAGCGTCTCCAGGTCACAGCCCATCAGGACAGTCCATCCTGCTCAGCCTGGGGGTGAGCTGAGCTGCAGCCCCAGGGCTCAGGGGGCTGGGCAGTCCCTGGAGGGACCACATCCGCAGGGAGGGCCCCTCCTCTGGCCAAGGGCGGGAGGGGAGGAGGCCTGGCAGCCCCAGTGCCTGGCCCCGGCCTGGGGACCCTCCGTGAACTCGGCCACCTGCTCAGAGCAGGGATTTGCTCTTTCTCCTGAGAGGACTTTGCCAGGGACCTCTGAGCTCCCAGGAGCGGGAACTGGGCTCCATGCCCTGCTGACCCCATGGCTGGGAGGTGTGGGTCCGGATCAGAGTGAACACAGACAGGAAGTTCCCCTGATGGCCCCTGGGCCTCCCTCTGCCCCACCCTCCTCACTATGCATTTGGGTCTGGAAACCCAGCAGGGAAACCTGCAAGGTAGTTCCTGCCTCACCATGACCAGCTCTGACCCCTGACCTCCCCATTGTCCTGACACATTCAGGTCCAATAAAAGCCACAGCCACTCCCATCAGGGGGCAGTGACCTGAGGTCCAGTTCCCCCAGGAAAGTGAGGAACAGCACCAACCCCACAGCCTGGCCTCCCTTTCCCAGAGGGAGGACCTGGGAGGCAGGCTCCTGGCTGCCATGGAGACGCTGCCCCCCTCTCCTTGGAGCCTCTGCCTCCCCCACCTCCCTCAGGGGGGGACAGGCCCAGAGGTTCCTCACACGACCTCTGACCCCACACCCCAAGGTGCATCTCCTTCTGCTTCCATTCCCAAAAGTGCTTCCCCAGGTCACCTTGAATCATCGCTTAGTGTCCCCCGCCTCACAGGCCCTGGTCCCGGTGGTGCTGTCACTGTCCCTTCCCCTTCTGTGTCCAGGGAGCTGGGGTCACAGTGAGTCTCAGTCAGACAATCAGATACCAGACTCTCCTATGGATAGAAAACAGACGAGTGGGAAATATTATATTCAATTTCCCTATCAATGAGGATGCCGGTTACTAGGTAAAGCTGGACCGAAAAGCATGTGTAGAAGCGCAATATGTATAATCTACTGGACAGAAGGGAAGGACACTGAGAGAATAGTATTTGTGTGCTGGAAAGAGAGTGATTAATTTCTAACAGGGGAGGAATCACATAAAAAATAAAACTGTCCTGAAAATTAGGAACCTCGCCTCCTTGGTCAGTTGCTGCTCTGGACCTGATCCTGGGAGGAAAGTAGTGTTGACCATGAACAGCCAGGGGAGACGGGCCCAGACTCCCAGGAGGAGGCGGAGGGGAACCTAGAGAGTGTCCTGAGGGGATGAGGAGGCCACCTCAGGGGGCACCTGGACGCCCTGAGCCAGGGGGTCAGTGCACAGAGCTGGGGGAGGCAGGACCTGTCCCTCATGGGCTCAGTCAGCAGGGGACACAGTAGTGCATCCAGGCCTGGGCACCAGGGGGCGCTCAGGGGCTGCTGCTGAAGGGCTGGGCTCATTGGAGCTGCAACCTGTTCCCTGGCCCTGCCTGGTGCCCTGTGCTCAGGGCTCACAGCTGTGACCTTGCCACCCCCTGGGCCCCATACAGCCCCACCCCTGCCCTCACCCTGCCATCCTCAGGCACAGGGAACCGATCCAGGGCCCAGGGAGGGATCAAACCAGGGGGACCTCATTTGCATGAGTGGGCCCTCCCTCTCGCAGACTTGAAGAGGGGAAGGGAGAGGTGTGGGGAGCTCTGCTTCAGCTGTGGGGCCTCAGGAGCAGGACTCAGGGATGACCTCCACCATGGCCTGGGCCCCTCTCCTTCTCTCCCTCCTGGCTCACTGCACAGGTGACTGGATGAGGGGACCGGGAAGGGGACTTGGGGAGACACATGGGCCCTGCTTCCTCCTCTTGTCTCTAGACCCAGACTCACCATCTCTGTGTCTCCCCCTCTTGCAGGATCCTGGGCCCAGTCTGTGCTGACTCAGCCATCCTCAGTGTCGGGGGCTCCGGGCCAGAGGATCACCATCTCCTGCACTGGAAGCAGCACCAACATTGGGAATGGTTACTATGTGCACTGGTACCAGCAGCTCCCAGGAAAGGCCCCCAAACTCATCATCTATGAATATAGCAAACGGCCCTCGGGGATCCCTGATCGATTCTCTGGGTCCAGGTCTGGCAGCTCAGCCTCCCTGACCATCACAGGGCTGCAGGCTGAGGACGAGGCCGACTATTTCTGCCAGTCCTATGACAGCAATCTCAGTGCTCGCACGGTGCTGCAGGCCTGTGGGGAAGTGAGACAAAAACCCGCTGTCCCGCTGCAGTGGGGCCCGGGACATCCCCATCCTCTGATGACGGCTGTGCCTTTCCTGTGTGACCCGAAACCGGGCACTGAGATCCCCTCCGCCTCCCCGCTCCCCAGGGACTGTGTTGGCAAAACCTGTGCTCACCCTTTGAACCTGCCCGTCAAGCCCGCCCGTGGCAGCAGCACACGGTGTGCGTGTCTCAGCCTGAGCAGACCTGCCTGTGTGTCAGAGGGCGGCTGCCCTGGGCGGCCAGGACGGGGCAGGGCAGACCCAGGGCCCCGAGTCCAGCTGTGTCTTCGTCAGAGCCCCTCAGGGAGGCCCCTGTGTGTGCTGTGACCTGGGGCTCCCTACACAGCCTGGGACCCCCATCCAGCAAGAGAGCAGTGCCTGTGTGGTCTCTGATCCGCTCCCTGGGGCAAGTTGGGTAACTTGGGCTCCGTGAGTCCCACTGGGCGGGCACTGAGTAGAAGGCTGCCTGTCCCGGCCCCTCCTGTGCCCGCAGCCCCAGTGCCCACCCAGAGCCCGGCCTGTGGGACTGAGGCCACAGGGAGCCCATCTCAGCTGCCAGGAGGTGCTCCCCCAGCACCTGCCACTCAGGCTCAGCCTGTGGCCTCTGCTTCTAGTTGTCTTCATCTCACTCCCCCCGCACCCCCCCCCCCCCAACCCTTCCCCAGTGGCCAGGTCCATGGCAGCCCCTGGAGCATGAATGGGCCTCCTTCCCTCTCCCCTCAGAGGCCCTCACAGCAGCCTCCTCCTGGACACAAGGCCTGACACCAAACAGGAGGCCCATCCCCATCAGCGGGGACACTGAGCCCCTCCGCCCTGCAGCCCCGGGTCTGAGCTGGGGACCATCTGTGGTCACTTCAGACCTGAACCATGATGAGGGCCCCTGTGTCTCTCTCAGGGTCAGTGACTGTGTCCAGGACCTTCCCCAGCCGGGCCCTCCTCCCTGATGCTCAGTGGGAGGGGCTGAGGCCTTTGTGCACAGAGAGGCCTCTGTCCCTGCTGCCCTGGCCCCGGGTCTCAGGCCGCAGCGCCCACCGGGGTCCTTGGGCACAACCGCTGTCCCCCCCTCAGTGCTGAGCTCTGACGCTCACTCCTCCTGTGAGTCACTGACTGCTCCTCTCGGGGACCCTGAGCCCTGAGGAGTGAGGGCCACAGTGTGGCTCCTGGTCTTTGGGGCAATGCCCTCCCCCCTCAGGAGCTCACACGCTGCTGTGGGACGTGTCCTACGTGTGGGGAGAGTGTCAGTCACCACGTCTGCCAGCTCCTCACCATCCCCTGTAGCTTGTGCCCAAAATGAGGAAACAGGCACGAAAGGACAGGCAGGGAATTTAAAATATAAGCACATTTTAGGACACCGAAGATAAAATTGGTTCATAGAAAAGCAGCACATACAACGGTTGGAATATAAAGGCTTTTCCTAAAATTTAAATGCCCCACGTGCTACAAGGCCCACCAGTAAATGTGGAGCCCACCAAACCGTTTTTTCATAATGAACCACTGACTCAAACCAGATGACAATGATTTGATGCCTTACATGGTTTGAAATGTTTGCTGAATGGTCCTCCTTTGAATATGACTCTGAGGGTATTTCTGGAAAGTTCCTCTCTCCTTCATTGACCTGAACAGCCCCCAGGAGCTCATCACACCTGAGCAGCTCCCTCACCTGTGAGGTTGGACCAGAGGCTCACTGTGCATTTATTTGTGCAGCATCTTTACTGGAAGAGGAACCGTATTCATTTGTCATTTGTGAATGTTTAAGCTCTTCACACAGATGCAGACATGAGAGTGAAATGCTACGGTGATCAATACAGAGAATCACATCCCAGTATCTGGGCTCAGACCGTGGGTGTGGGAACAGGGACAGAGACCTGGGAGCCCACAGCCAGCTGGGCTGTCAGGGCTTTGGGGCAGAGGAGGGTGTGTCCTCCCACCAGCAGGGGGCGCTGTGGGACTGCCAGGTGATCAGCACACAGCTGTTCAGTGAGACCTTCACACACAGGCACCTGCACTGTGGGCTCCCTGCTGTCCTTGGTGGCCTGGCAGTGCCCCCTGAGCAGGCACCTGTGTGTGGTCTCAGCAGGTGCTTCCTCCCAGGTCCCCCAGGGGTGAGCCCACCTCCATGCTCCTCAGTCTGGGGTGTGAGCTGAGCTCCAGCCCCAGGGTCCAGGGAGGGGCTGGGCAGTCCCTGGAGGGACCCTCATTTGCATGGCAGCCCCTCCTCTGGCAGAGGGTGGGGGAGAAAAGGAGGCCTGGGCAGCCCAGCCCCACTGTGGGCTCAGGGCTGTGAGCACCATGGCCTGGACTCCTCTGCTCCTCGCGCTCCTCTCTCACTGCACAGGTAGGGACAGGCCTGGGACCAGGCTCCTTCCCTTCCTGCTCAGTCTCCTGGGAAACGTCCCCTGGTCCCTGCCCATCACTGACAAGTGTCTGTGTCCGCAGGGTCCCTCTCCCAGCCTGTGGTGACTCAGCCGCCCTCCCTCTCTGCATCTCCTGGAGCCACAGCCACACTCACCTGCACCCTGAGCAGTGACATCAATGTTGGCAGCTATGACTTACGCTGGTACCAGCAGAAGCCAGGGAGCTCTCCCCGGTACCTGCTGTACTTCTCCTCAAGTACAAGTTTGGGTCCTGGTGTCCCCAGCCGCTTCTCTGGATCCAAAGACGTCTCAACGAACTCAGGCCTTCTGCACATCTCGGGGCTGCAGCCTGAAGACGAGGCTGACTATTACTGTAACATATGGGATGGCAGCTCTAAGACACACTGTGGTCCAGACACACAGGGAAGTGAGACAAAAACCTCCTCTCCGCTCTCATGGCCTGACCTTGGCCCCTGCTGGCAGCTCTGCCCGGTTCTGGCTCTGCCGTGACTGTGCTGATAGGTGTCCATCCGGCACCGGGTGATGCCTGGACCCGGGTCCTGACAGGGTCACAGCTTTGACGTCAGGTCAGCGTTTCCATTGATTTGTTGCTCATGGAATGTGCGCCATGTTCACGTTCCCACAGGTAACATTCCTCAGGGATGAAGGTTCCCATGGAGACAGTGGAGGAGGTTGAGTCAGATTCATTCAGGCCAAGCTCAGCTCAGAGTCGAGCAGTGACTGAGAGAGGATCCTGGTCTGAGGGCTCAAATCTGAATTTTGCATTAAAACCAACCTGCAGTAATGAAGTGCATTCTGTATAACAGCCTGGAACTATCAACATGTAAAGATAACAACATCCCATCTGTAGCCACATGCATATGAGCTCCTTGAGGATACGTCTGGCTGTGGGATGGGATGATGGATGCGAAGCCGCTGGGCCATAGCTCCGGGGCCAAAGGACCACGGTGTCAGGTTGTGTCCACCAAGTCCTGGGTCTCCCTTGTCCTCACGAGTAAACACGACCCAGGGACAGGCTCCCGGATGCTCATGCTCATGGGGGCAGCCCGCCCAGCCCTGCCCCACGCCCTGCAGCGTGGACCCTCCTGTGCACACGGGTCCCTGCAGCTCCCCTGCTCCTCCAGCTCCTCCAGGGACCAGGACCAGGACAGACAGCCCAGGCCTAGTGCCCCGGCCCAGGCAGCAGCTCTGGGGAGAAAGGCGTCATTTTCATCCATCAGCACCGGTGACATCTCAGCAACACTCTGCACCAATGACACAGCCACATCCTCAGGACATGGGGGTCCTCAGCCCGACCGGTGGTGCCCAGTGGTTGAGCGTCGACCTGTGAACCAGGATGTCAGGGTTGTATCCCGGGTCAGGGCACAAGCCCAGGTTGCAGACACCATCCCCAGTGGGGAGCGTGCATGCGGCAGCCAGTCAATGATCCTCTGTCATCATTCATGTTTCTCTCTCTCTCTGCCTCTTACTTCTTCACTGAAATCAATAAACATATATTTAAAAAAAGAAAGAAATGTTGGTTCTCATTGTGGTCGCCATGTCAGCTACCGCAGAGGCCCCTGTCACAGCTTGAGGATGAGGCTGAACATCACTGACCAGCCCACCCCAGGGCCCCGCCCTCCTCCCAGCACAGCCCCGGGGGTGTGAGTCCCCTTCCTGGGCTCCCAGTCTCTCCTGGGAGGTGCTGACTCCAGGTTGGATTATCACCATCATCATCGTTACATTTCAGAGGATTCTGTTCAGTGAGCACAAGAGAAATGAGTTGGCAGCTCCTCTCCTTGCCGTCTCCCACCCCCACCCCCGGGGCAGCAGGAGGTTACAGGTTCTGGCAGCTTCCCTGGGGGCAGGACAGACAGAGCAGAGCACAGCTGGAGGAGGAAGGTCACTGTCCTCACCCCAAGGTCAGGAGCGCTCTCTGCAGACTTGGGTGGGGAGGGCCTGTGGGACTCTATGGTGCCTGCGGGCCCTGCTCTGAGGGGAGGGTCCATCCTGGAACCAGAAGGAAGATCTTCCGGGGCTTCCCCAGCGTTTCTCCAGGGGCCTGGACAGGAAGGCTGGCCTCTAAGATCTAACCGACATCCCATAGTTGTGTCTTAAAGGGCCAGATGATTATCACACAAAATGCCCCCAAACAGGTATTGATGGTTTCCTGTGGCTTCTCCCCTCCATTGATCTGCCAATGTCCCCCCTGCCCCCCCCCACCCCCCCACACACGCATTCAGTGTCTTCAGCTCTTTGTGTGGCCATTGCATGGGGACGACGAAGAGATTGTTCCCCCTAAACCCACACTCAGCTCATCACACCGAGCCCAGCGCAGAAGGCACTGCGTCATCAGCCAACACCCCCATTCCCTGGACGGATGAGCGCGTCCACAGAGACAGACTGAATGAGTGACATGCCTGTCAGGACCCCCCTCCCGTCTGTGAAGAGGGAGGAGCCCAGGCCTGTGTCCCAGGCTCATGTCCCTTCTCAGTCCCCCAGCGCCCTCAGGACGCTCAGCACCATAACGTCTCCCCTGAAGGCGGGGGCTCAGCTGACTGTTTATGAACGTGTGAGGCCGCATTTCTAACCGCCTCCCAGACCAGCACCTCTCAGTCACGTCCGTGCTGGCACCTCCCAGGCTGGCCCAGGAGTGAGAAGCTGCAGTGAGCGCCAGCATCTGTGCCAGTCAGACCAGGATGTGGGAACAGGGACAGTAACCTGGGAGCAGCAGACACCAGCTGGGCCCAGGGCTTTGGACCAGGGCGATGTAGTGTGTCCTGCGGCCAGCAGGCGGCGCTGTAGGATCGCCCTGTGGCCCCCACACAGCTGCTCACTAAGGACTTTCCACTCACAGGAGCCTGGACCTGGGGGATGGGCCTGATGCTTGCTGATGGGGACCAGCTGTGTCTGTGCTGGCAGCGCCCCCTGAGCAACAGCCTCTGTGCTGTCTCAGCAGGTGCTTCCTCCCAGGGCCCCCCAAGGGGTGAGCCCACCTCCATGCTCCTCAGTCTGGGGTGTGAGCTGAGCTCCAGCCCCAGGGTCCAGGGAGGGGCTGGGCAGTCCCTGGAGGGACCCCCATTTGCATGGCAGCCCCTCCTCTGGCAGAGGGTGGGGGAGAAAGGGAGGCCTGGGCAGCCCAGCCCCACTGTGGGCTCAGGGCTGTGAGCACCATGGCCTGGACTCCTCTGCTCCTCGCGCTCCTCTCTCACTGCACAGGTAGGGACAGGCCGGGGGGCCCTGCTTACCCCCAGCATCACTCCTCTCTTTCTCAGCATCTTGAAAAACTTTCCTTGGGTCCCTGAGTCCTCACCCATGATTATCTGTGTTCACAGGTTCCCTTTCCCAGTTTGTGGTGACTCAGCCGCCCTCCCTCTCCGCATCTCTGGGAGCCACAGCCAGACTCCCCTGCACCCTGAGCAGTGATGTCAGTATTGGTGACAGATATATATACTGGTTCCAGCAGAAGCCCGGGAGCCCTCCCCGGTATCTCCTGAGATATAGCTCAGACTCAGATAAGCACCAGGGCTCCGGGGTCCCCAGCCGCTTCTCTGGATCTAAAGACACTTCGGCCAATGCGGGGCACCTGCTCATCTCAGGGCTGCAGCCTGAGGATGAGACGGACTACTACTGTCTGATCGGGCACAATAACATTTGTCACAGTGACACACACAGATGGGGAAGTGGGACAAAAACCTCCCCTTCCGCCCTAGCAGGTTTAGATCAGTGGATAGAGCCTCGGCCTGCAGACTGAAGGGTCCTGGGTTTGATTCATGTCAGGTGCATGTACCTAGGCTGCAGGCTTCTCTCTGACCCAGGTCCTGGTTGGGGCTCATGCCGGAGGCAACCCATCGATGTGTTTCTCTCACATCGATGTTTCTCTCTGTCTTTCCCTCTCCCTTCCACTCTCTTTAAAAATCAATGGAAAAACACCCTCAGGTGAGTATCAAAAAGACAAACAATAAAACCAAAAAAAAAACAACAACCACCCTAGGTCTCCCAGAGTTTTGGGTTATGACAACTGAACGTTTTAAAATAACTTGTGTATATGCAGCTTTTCCCTGGAAGTCCCCTTTCATCCACGATGGGTCTGCTCTCAGTGTTCTGTCCCATGCTGCTCAAGGGCCTGGAGAACAGAAACACAACCAAAACCATCACAGTTCGGATGGCACGGAAACGCGGCCTGTTTTCTGTGTGGAGTAAAACTAGAGACTGAGGGCCAACCTTTCCCCCTTGAAATAAGGCACATTCGTTCTTTTCCCACCAAACCCCAGTTCCCATTCCCACCGGGGACTGGAATCCTGTTGGGTCTTCAGACTGAAAGCAGCAAGAAGACCTCCTAATTGTCTCACTGTCTTTGTCAGCCAATCAAAAGCCCGGAATTCGTACCATCTCCTCGTGCTCGGAGACCCCCTGGAATCACAGGGGAGGACGCTGTGAGGGTCAGAGGAGGGGTGGACCGTTTGTGTCACAGGGAATACAGGCTCCATAAAGCCCTGAGTCACCCTGCAATGGAATTAGAATAAAACCCCCTAAGGAACTGTGGAAGGAACTCACAGCCGGACAGCTTCCTTACGTGCACGTCACAGGCATCAGCAGGCAAGTTCCTGCTTGGACAAGAGACCGCCCTGGCCTGGACTTCAGTTGACACAGATCACCCGCTAAAAAAACATTTCCGTGAGAAAAATAATGCAGTTATCGGAGTATGAAAATAGAAAGGAATTTTATTTTTAATATTTTTTTTATTGATTTCAGAGAGAAGAGGGGAGGGAGAGAGAGATGAAAACACCAATGATGTGAGAATCATTGATTGGCTGCTTTCTGCGTGCCCCCTACTGGGGATCCCACTGCGCGTGAGAATAAACATGACTACAGATCCTTAAGAAAGAGCCCTGAGCCTGGCCGGTGTGGCTCAGTGGTGGGGCATCAACCTATGACCAGGAGGTTACTGTTTGATTCCCGATTCCCGGTCAGGGCACATGCCCAGGTTGCTGGCTCGATCCCCGATAGGGGGTGTGCAGAGCAGCCAATTGGTGATCCTCTCTCATCATTGATGTTTCTGTTTCTCTATCCATCTCCCTTCCTCTCTGAAATCAATAAAAATATATTTAAAAAACAACAAACAAACAAAGATCGAGGGGCAAAACCCAGAGCCCTTCCAGGAGGCCTGGGTGGGAGGAAATAGGCTCTGGGACCAGCAGGGGGCGCTGGTGCACTGGGACTGAGAGCTCAGGGCTCTGGGCCAGGCAGCTAGGAACACACTCTCCTGGCCCCTGCACACTTGGCCAGGCAGGTCCTCACTCAAGTGTGACTTCCCTGCACCTGGGCCCAGGAGCCACATGAGCCCTCAGCTCTGACACCCACAGGTGTCTCCTATCCCACCCCTCCCTCATGGATCCAATAGTCCGACCTGATTTACAAAACAGATGGACACACGACAAAAATAAATTTGCTAGAAAACATGTGATCTCTGCTGCTCCATGCACACGGCAGAGGAGACACCTCAGAGGGGCTTTCTCAACGTCAGCAGTGAGGCCTCAGCACAGAGTCCCGGGGATGCCCCAGCACGGTCACATGTCCTCCCCACCTCCTCACCCCTGAACCCCGAGTTTCCCTGGGGAGAGTGAGAGAGTGAAAGGCGCTGGTGGTTGCCCTGTCTTCTGCTCCCGTCGCCTGGCACAGGCGGTCCTCGCCCATCACTTCTGCCACCTTCTGACCTGCCATCATGGGTCCTAAGTCAGAAGCTGCTGGCTCTGCCCTCGGTGTCCAAGCCTTTATTTAAATAAGTTTAAATATGGCGCTCTCCCTCCTCTCTCCCCCCCCTCTCCTGTCCTGGGCCACTCCATCCCATAACCCCAATTCCGGAAGGAGGTCACTAGAACCATGATGAAGCTGGGGAGGAGGAAGACAGTCTGTGTGAGGGCCCAGCATCTGCCTCTTTCAAGATCCCCCAGGGGACAGCAGGGTGACCCTGGGGCAGGACTAGAGGGGAAGCTGATTTGCATGAGGCACCTTTTCCCCTAATGGGTGTGGGAGGCATGAAAAGGCCCAGGACTCCCCACTGCAGCCCAGGAGCCTGAGGAGCCACATCCTGTGAGTGTCCCCACCATGGTCTGGACGGTGCTTCTGCTCCAGCTCCTGGTGCACAGCTCAGGTCAGAGGAAGGGCCTCTGCATCCTTGGGGGCAGGGTGGACAGACGGATGGACACAAAAAGCAGGGTCATGGGGTGACCCTGTCTCCCATAATAACACTCATGTCTCTCTCATTGATTTCAGGGGTGGATTCTCAGACTGTGGTGACCCAGGAGCCGTCAATGTCAGTATCTCCAGGAGGGACAGTCACACTCACCTGTGGCCTCAGCTCTGGGGCCGTCTCTAGTGGTAACTACCCTGGCTGGTTACAGCAGACCCCAGGCAAGCCTCCCCGCCCGCTCATCTACAGCACAAACAGCCGCCCCTCTGGGGTCCCTGATCGCTTCTCTGGCTCCATCTCTGGGAACAAAGCCGCCCTCACCATCTCGGGGGCCCAGCCTGAGGATGAGGCCGACTATTACTGTGCTCTGTACATGGGTAGTTACGTTTACACGGTGATGTAAACCCACGGGGAAGTGCAACCAAAACCTCCTCATGGGCTCAGACTGGCTCAGCCTTTGATGCAGAAAAAGACTGAGGTTGGAAATGACCAACACAGCATGGGAAGGGGGCTCCCTGGCCCCATTCTCCTGTCCAGTTATTCATGGTCATGTACCTACCCAATCACTCCCAATGCGGGTCCATCTTGACATGTGACTCCTGCAAGAATGGGCTTTCCCTCCTCCTCTCTGCCCATAGTTACAGGGATGGGCTCAGCTCCCACTGGATCAACCTACAGTGAGACTCAGAGACCCCACTGTGAGGCTGTAAGTCTCCTCTGACTCAATGAGCATTGACGACACAGCCCCTGTCAGGAATCCCCTGTGGGGACAACCTCAATGCTTACTTTGGCCTTGAAATGGAGCATTACCTCAGGTGGTTAGAAATGCAATTCCCATGACAGACCCACTGAGTCAGGGACTCTGTTCTTGTCCCAGAAACTCTATGCCCACAAGCTGTCCAGGAGGAGGTTCGACATGAATGCTGGAGAAGAACCTCTCCTCCTATTGTTGCCTTCCTTCCTCCACATCAAATAATAAACTCAAAATGCATGAAAGACTGAAATGTGAGACTCAAAACCGTAAAACCCCAAAAAGAACGTAGTCACTCAAATCTTTGACATTAATCTTACCAACATTTTCTCTACTACATCCTCTCAGACACGGAAAGCAAAAGAAAAATAAACCAAAGGGACTACATATCAGTAACGCGTTTTTGGACAGCGAAGGAAACCACCAACAAAACAAAAAGACAGCCTAGACTGATATAATGGAAGTGGGTATTCACCAATGATCATCCCATAAAGACGTCCATGTCCCACATTCATAAAGAGCTCACACAACTCAACACCAAGAAGAGAAAGCAAACCCACCAAACAATCCAATTAAAACATGGGCAGAGGCCCTGAACAGACTTCTCCAAACAGAACACACAGGGGCCAACAGACAGAGGAAAAGATACTCCACATCACTGACCATCACAGAAATGTAAATTGAACCCACAATGCAATGCCACCTCACATCCTCAGAATGGCTGTCGTCAAATTATCAGACAACCACTGTTGGCAAAAATGTGAAGAAAAGCGAACCCTCATGCACTGCTGGTGGGAATGCAGATTGGTGCTGTCACTCTAGAAAGCTGTACGGAGGGGCCTTAAAAATCGACAGGCCAACCTGCCTCATTACCCAGCGATGCCACACCTGGTATTTATGTGAAGAAACCCAAACGCTGATGTGAAGAACTGCACACACCCTGTGCTCCCTGCAGCGTCACTGACAATGGCCGCGCTGTGGAAGCACCAGGTGCCCAGAGGGACCTCGAGGGGACTGTGCTGAGTAAAGTAGGTCTGACAGAGAAACACAAACACCATAACATTTCACTCAAATGAGGAATGTCAAGGACAAAATAAATAAGCAAAGTAAATTGAGTCCAAACAGATAGTTTCCAGAGGAAAGGGTGTGTCTGAGAGACTGAGTGAAAAAGTTGGGGGGATAAAGTACTAATTGCTGCTTCCCAAACAGTGACGGGAAAGTGAAAGCACAGCACAGGGAAGCCAGACAATAGCCTGTGATAACTCTGTGCGGTGCCAGGTGGGCCCAGGTACCAAGGGGACACTTTGTAAAGCACAGGATTGTGCAACCGCTATGCTGTGCATGTGAAACCGATAGAAAATAATATTAAATATAAATTAAAATTGAAAAATAAAGTTTTTTGTTTTTTTCTTAAAGCAGAGGTCCCGCTTATGTGGCCTGAGAGACCGAGGTGACCTCACCCAGGCCCTGTGTGTCCCCTGCTCCCTGCCTTGCCCTGGATGTTTATTCTCTGAGTCCTGACACCTGAGGAAGCTGGGTGTTTCTTCCTGGAAATTACACTGTGAGGAGCGTGTGATCTCCAGGCTCCGGGCCCCTCCCCAGGAAGGACATGGCTCTCAGAGGGGGCGCACTTCCTCCAGTTTATCCCCAGGCCTCTCCCTCCTTCCTCTCTGCGTTCTGCTGTTGTTGTTGGGATGACATGTGATCAAGGTTAGTTGATTTGGCCCTAAACCTTAGAAACCCAATTCCTATGAAATCCATGGATATCCTCACACATATACTTAAGGCCAAAAAGATTGGAGAACAGAAAGTGAGGACTTCTACATCCCATGAGGGAGAAGAGAACTCCACAACAGGGTAGAGTTTCATGAATATTAACACAGTTTTTATGTCAAACCTTGTCTTAACATAATGATAAAACTAGAGAAACACATCTGAAATAGCTCAAGAGCCAAAAGCAGGTATTACCAGTATAAGGTCCCAGAGTAAATGAGAACCTGCAGAAGTAACCCCAGAACACAAGACGCTTGTTCCCCGACATCGTCATATTCTCCTGGCAAAGGCAGAGGGAAAAAGCCAGGACAAGTCCCCTGGGGGCTGGGACTCTGACAGGAGCCCCTCACAACAGCCACAGAGACAACAACAACCACCAAGAATTTCACCCTAAAGGATCACCAAGGGGAATCATGACCAGGTAGGAGCTGACGGGCTTTCTGGGGAACATTCAGCCTCAACTTTGCTCCAAACACTCATGCACCAGAAATTAACCCAGCGGCCAGGCAGACGGAGGGAAAGCCAACAAGCAGGTTCCTTTAAGGTCTGGGAACGTAGCGTGTCATTTACTTCAGTGCGGGTCCAGAGTCACCTGAGGAAATAACGGGTCAACCCCAGCAGCAGAGGTGGGACCCGCTCATTCTCCTGCCTGGGGAGTGGCCTCAGGAAGATCACAGAGCCCTTCCAGGAGGGCTGGGTGGAGGAAATGGGCTGGAGGACATGTGCTCTGGGACCAGCAGGGGGCGCTGGTGCACTGGGACTGAGAGCTCAGGGCTCTGGGCCAGGCAGCTAGGAACACCCTCTACTGGCCCCTGCACACTTGGGCAGGCAGGTCCTCACTCAAGTGTGACTTCCCTGCACCTGGGGTCCCAGGAGCCACATGAGCCCTCAGCTCTGACACCCACACTTGTCTCCTATCCCACCCCTCCCTCATGGATCCAACAGTCCGACCTGATTTACAAAACAGATGGACACACGACAAAAATAAATTTGCTAGAAAACATGTGATCTCCGCTGCTCCATGCACACGGCAGAGGGGACACCTCAGAGGGGCTTTCTCAACGTCAGCAGTGAGGCCTCAGCACAGAGTCCCGGGGATGCCCCAGCACGGTCACATGTCCTCCCCACCTCCTCACCCCTGAACCCCGAGTTTCCCTGGGGAGAGTGAGAGAGTGAAAGGCGGGGGCGGTCACCCTGTCTTCTGCTCCCGTCGCCTGGCACAGGCGGTCCTCGCCCATCACTTCTGCCACCTTCTGACCTGCCATCATGGGTCCTAAGTCAGAAGCTGCTGGCTCTGCCCTCTGTGTCCAAGCCTTTATTTAAATAAGTTTAAATATGGTGCTCTCCCTCCTCTCTTCCTCCATCACTCCCTCCCTCTCTCCTGCCCTGGGCCACTCCATCCCAGAACCCCAGTTCTGGAAGGAGGTCACCACAACCATGATGAAGCTGAGGAGGAGGAAGACAGTCTGTGTGAGGGTCCAGCATCTGCCTCTTTCAATACCCCTCCCCCCACCCTCCAGGGGACAGCAGGGTGACCCTGGGGCAGGACTAGAGGGGAAGCTGATTTGCATGAGGCACCTTCTCCCCCTAATGGGTGAGGGAGGCATGAAAAGGCCCAGGACTCCCCACTGCAGCCCAGGAGCCTGAGGAGCCACATCCTGTGAGTGTCCCCACCATGGTCTGGACGGTGCTTCTGCTCCAGCTCCTGGCGCACAGCTCAGGTCAGAGGAAGGGCCTCTGCATCCTTGGGGGACACGGAACAGCAGGGCCTCAGGGTGACCTTCATCCCTCATAACACCTGTCTCTCTCCTGTTGGTTTCAGGGGTGGATTCTCAGACTGTGGTGACCCAGGAGCCATCCAAGTCTGTATCTCTAGGAGGGACAGTCACACTCACCTGTGGCCTCAGCTCTGGGGCCGTCTCTAGTAGTAACTACCCTGGCTGGTTCCAGCAGACCCCAGGCAAGCCTCCCCGCATGCTCATCTACCAAACAAACAAGCGCCCCTCTGGGGTCCCTGATCGCTTCTCTGGCTCCATCTCTGGGAACAAAGCCGCCCTCACCATCTCGGGGGCCCAGCCTGAGGATGAGGCCGACTATTACTGTGTTCTGGACATAGGTGGTAGTAGTTACTATTTACACGGTGATGTAAACCCACAGGGAAGTGCAACCAAAACCTCCTCATGGGCTCAGACTGGCTCAGCCTTTGATGCAGAAAACGCCTGAAGGTGGAAATGACCAACACAGCATGGGAAGGAGGCTCCCTGGCCCCATTCTCCATCATGTGCCTCCTCCATCACTCCCAACGCGGGTCCATCTTGACATGTGACTCCTGCAAGAATGGGCTTTCCCTCCTCCTCTCCGCCCATAGTTACAGGGATGGGCTAAGCTCCCAACTGGATCAACCTACAGTGAGACTCAGAGACCCCACTGTGAGGCTGTAAGTCTCCTCTGACTCAATGAGCAGTGACTACAAAGCCCCAGTCAGGAATCCCCTGTGGGGACAACCTCAATGCTTACTTTGGCCTTGAAATGGGGGCATTACCTCAGGTGGTTAGAAATGCTATTCCCATGACAGACCCACTGAGTCAGGGACTCTGTTCTTGTCCCAGAAACTCTATGCCCACAAGCTGTCCAGGAGGAGGTTCGACATAAATGCTGGAGAAGCACCTCTCCTCCTATTGTTGCCTTCCTTCCTCCACATCAAATAATAAACTCAAAATGCATGAAAGACTGAAATGTGAGACTCAAAACCGTAAAACCCCAAAAAGAACGTAGTCACTCAAATCTTTGACATTAATCTTACCAACATTTTCTCTACTACATCCTCTCAGACACGGAAAGCAAAAGAAAAATAAACCAAAGGGACTACATATCAGTAACGCGTTTTTGGACAGCGAAGGAAACCATCAACAAAACAAAAAGACAGCCTACACTGATATAATGGAAGTGGGTATTCACCAATGACCATCCCATGAAGGGGTCCATGTCCCACATTCATAAAGAGCTCACACAACTCAACACCAAGAAGAGAAAGCAAACCCACAAAACAATCCAATTAAAACATGGGCAGAGGACCTGAACAGACTTCTCCAAACAGAACACACAGGGGCCAACAGACACAGGAAAAGATACTCCACATCACTGACCATCACAGAAATGTAAATTAAACCCACACTGCAATGCCACCTCACATCCTCAGAATGGCTGTCGTCAAATTATCAGACAACCACTGTTGTCAAAAATGTGAAGAAAAACGAACCCTCATGCACTGTTGGTGGGAGTGCAGATTGGTGCCGTCACCCTAGAAAGCTGTACGGAGGGGCCTTAAAAGACTACAGGCCAACCTGCCTCATTACCCAGCGATGCCACATCTGGGTATTTATGTGAAGAAACCCAAACGCTGATGTGAAGAACTGCACGCCCCCTGTGCTCCCTGCAGCGTCACTGACAATGGCCGCGCTGTGGAAGCACCAGGTGCCCAGAGGGACCTCGAGGGGACTGTGCTGAGTAAAGCAGGTCAGACAGAGAAACACAAACAACATGCATTTCACTCAAATGAGGAATGTAAAGGACAAAATAAATAAGCAAAGTAAATTGAGTCCAAACATATTGTTTCCTGAGGGCAGGGGGTCTAGGAGACTGAATGAAAAAGTTGGAGGGATAAAGTACTAACTGCTGCTTCCCAAACAGTGACGGGAAAGTGAAAGCACAGCACAGGGAAGCCAGACAATAGCCTGTGATAACTCTGTGCGGTGCCAGGTGGGTCCAGGTACCAAGGGGACACTTTGTAAAGCATAGGATTGTGCAACCACTATGCTGTGCACGTGAAACCGATACAACATAATATTAAATATAAATTAAAATTGAAAAATAAAGTTTTTTGTTTTTTTCTTAAAGCAGAGATCCAGCTTATGTGGCCTGGGAGACTGAGGTAACCTCATCCAGGCCCCTGTGTGTCCCCTGCTCCCTGCCTTGCCCTGGGTGTTTATTCTGTGAACCCTGACACCTGAGGAAGCTGGGTGTTTCTTCCTGGAAATTACACTGTGAGGAGCGTGTGATCTCCAGGCTCCGGGACCCTCCCCAGGAAGGACGTGGCTCTCAGAGGAGGCGCACTTCCTCCAGTTTATCCCGAGGCCTCTCCCTCTTTCCTCTCTGCGTTCTGCTGTTGTTGTTGGGATGACATGTGATCAAGGCTAGTTGATTTGGCCCTAAACCTTAGAAACCCAATTCCCATTCAATCCATGGATATCCTCACACATATACTTAAGGCCATAAAGATTGGAGAACAGAAAGTGAGGACTTCTACTTCCCTTGAGGGAGAAGAGAACTCCAAGACATGGTAGAGTTTCATGCATATTAACACAGGTTTTATGTCAAACCGCGTCTGAAAATAATGACAAAACTAGAGAAACATACCTTAAATAACTCAAGAGCCGAAAGCAGGTATTGCCAGTGTAACGTTCCAGAGTAAATGAGAACCTGCAGAAGTCACCAAAGAACACAAGACACTTGTTCCCCGACATCGTCATATTCTCCTGGCAAAGGCAGAGGGAAAAAGCCAGGACAAGTCCCCTGGGGGCTGGGACTCTGACAGGAGCCCCTCACAACAGCCACAGAGACAACAATAAAGACAACAACCAAGTATTTCACCCTAAAGGATCACCAAGGGGAATCATGACCAGGTAGGAACTGACAGGCTTTCTGGGGAACATTCAGCCTCAACTTTGCTCCAAATGCTCATGCACCAGATATTAACCCAGCGGCCAGGCAGACAGAGGGAAAGCCAACAAGCAGGTTCCTTTAAGGTCTGGGAACGTAGCGTGTCATTTACTTCCGTGCGGGTCCAGAGTCACCTGAGGAAATAACGGGTCAACCCCAGCAGCAGAGATGGGACCTGCTCATCCTCCTGCCTGGGGAGTGGCCTCAGGAAGATCACAGAGCCCTTCCAGGAGGGCTGGGTGGAGGAAATGGGCTGGAGGAAATGTGCTGTGGGACCAGCAGGGGGCGCTGGTGCACTGGGACTGAGAGCTCAGGGCTCTGGGCCAGGCAGCTAGGAACACACTCTCCTGGCCCCTGCACACTTGGGCAGGCAGGTCCTCACTCAAGTGTGACTTCCCTTCACCTGGGGTCCCAGGAGCCACATGAGCCCCCAGCTCTGACACCCACACTTGTCTCCTATCCCACCGCTCCCTCATGGATCCAACAGTCTGACCTGATTTACAAAACAGATGGACACACGACAAAAATAAGTTTGCTAGAAAACATGTGATCTCCGCTGCTCCATGCACACGGCAGAGGGGACACCTCAGAGGGGCTTTCTCAACGTCAGCAGCGAGGCCTCAGCACAGAGTCCTGGGGTCTCCCCAGCACGGTCACGTGTCCTGCCCACCTCCTCACCCCTGAACCCCGAGTTTCCCACGGGGAGATGAGAGAGTAAAAGGCTCAGGCTGTCACCCTGTCTTCTGCTCCCGTCGCCTGGCACAGGCGGTCCTTGCCCATCCCTTCTGCCACCTTCTGACCTGCCATCCAGGGTCCTAAGTCAGAAGCTGCTGGCTCTGCCCTCTGTGTCCAAGCCTTTATTTAAATAAGTTTAAATATGGTGCTCTCCCTCCTCTCTTCCTCCATCACTCCCTCCCTCTCTCCTGCCCTGGGCCACTCCATCCCAGAACCCCAGTTCTGGAAGGAGGTCACCACAACCATGATGAAGCTGAGGAGGAGGAAGACAGTCTGTGTGAGGGTCCAGCATCTGCCTCTTTCAATACCCCTCCCCCCACCCTCCAGGGGACAGCAGGGTGACCCTGGGGCAGGACTAGAGGGGAAGCTGATTTGCATGAGGCACCTTCTCCCCCTAATGGGTGAGGGAGGCATGAAAAGGCCCAGGACTCCCCACTGCAGCCCAGGAGCCTGAGGAGCCACATCCTGTGAGTGTCCCCACCATGGTCTGGACGGTGCTTCTGCTCCAGCTCCTGGCGCACAGCTCAGGTCAGAGGAAGGGCCTCTGCATCCTTGGGGGACACGGAACAGCAGGGTCTCATGGTGACCTTCGTCCCTCATAACACCTGTCTCTCTCCTGTTGGTTTCAGGGGTGGATTCTCAGACTGTGGTGACCCAGGAGCCGTCCAAGTCTGTATCGCTAGGAGGGACAGTCACACTCACCTGTGGCCTCAGCTCTGGGGCCGTCTCTAGTGGTAACTACCCCGGCTGGTACCAGCAGACCCCAGGGAAGCCTCCCCGCATGCTCATCTATGAAACAAACAACCGCCCCTCTGGGGTCCCTTCCCGCTACTCTGGCTCCATCTCCGGGAACAAGGCTGCCCTCACCATCTCGGGGGCCCAGCCTGAGGACGAGGCCGAGTACTACTGTGCTCTGCATTTGGGTAGTGCTACTTATTCACACGGTGATGCAGGCACACGGGGAAGTGCAACCAGAACCCCTCACAGACTCAGGCGGCTGCGCGTGAGCAGACGGGAAGGAGGATGTTGCAAATGTCACCGTCATCCTAAGGAGGGGGCTCCGTGGCCCTGTTTTCCTGCCCGCTGGGCTCAGCTCCATAACATGTCAGCCCACACTGGGCTCAGAGACCCGCTTGCACTCCCCGCTGGATGGCCCCAGAAGCACACAGACACTGTCCCTCACGAGTCCACACACAGAGTCAACACCTCACCGGACGGGACCCTGAGCCGCTGGGAGTGTCAGGGTCCCAGTGGACTGGGCTCTGCTCCACCTCAACCCAGAGACCAGCTAGCGGTTCAGACTTTTGAATGTTACCTGATGCACATACACATCTGTCCCCCCATGTCCCCCTACAGCCCCCCTCTATTATCCTCTTAGGGAGGCTTGTCAAGCAGGAGGAACAGGCTTGTCTGAGTCAGGCAGTGTCTCTCGGGACCCACAGGGGACGCTGCTCGGTCTCCTTCCTGCATGTGAGGGGCGCTGGGGCCCTGCGTGTCTCCCAAATCCAGACTTTTAAGAGCTCCTAGTTCCATGGGATTAGTTCGCTTCCATTCCCCGCCCGGATCCGCCCACAGGAAGTAGGAGTGAGCCGCAGGCCCGGGAGGGGGCCCGGGTCCGTCTGTGGGTGTCACACCGGAGGGACCCGCCGCTGCTGACCTGCTCCCACTGTGACACGGTGGAAGGTGGGATGAGCACCTTGGTCCGTTATCTGCCATCACGACCGCTGCTTCTGTCGACCACTCCGGCATTTCTCATTTCTCATGATGTCACAGTGGAAATCGGTATCGTTTGCGTTTTGAGCTTTCGAATTCTTTTCTTCTTGGGTGTTCATACTTCTCCTTGACTCAAAATTCGGTACATATAACATGACCCAAGTTTCTCCACTAGACGAGACCCATTTGTACGCCAGTAAAATCATTGGGATGCATATCTGTCCGTAACGGAACTGGGGTTCTCCAAGACATAGGAAGAGAAAGGGACAGTTGTGCACATGTCATTACACAGGAAATGTACCTGCAATTCCACCACGGACACCAAACCCCATCTTCACTGTACGCAACGATGAACACCCATCGTGTGTGCTGTCATCCTCAGGCACTGGAGGATTTTATCTCCCTGTTCACCCCCCTCCCCCACACCCCGGCCCAGCCCCCCCATTTCTTCTCTCCACAGCAGACGTGGAGGGAAAGGAGATTTAAAATATCCCCTCATGTTCCCCCAGCTTGTCCCCCTCAGGGCTGCTGCTATTTCCGACTGGGAGACACGGCTTTGCTTACTGTTCTGGAGCTGAGGTTGTCAGGTGTCCCCTCATTTCCTGGTGACCCTGGGCCTTTCCCTTCTCCAAACCTGTGCTGATGTCGGAGGTGCACACAGCGATGGCTCCTTAGAGCAAAGGACACTGGCCAACCCAAGGCCGGGGGCCCCGTGGAGTGGGGCACCCGCGCCCGGGTCCTCCTGATGCTGCTGGAGACAGCTGCTCAGACTCTGTCATCGGGGGAACCCTGTCCCTTCACACGCCAGACATCGGCTTTGTCACGGTCCAGGGATCTCGCTTCTGGGGGGAGGGGTGACCACTAGGTGGGATTCCACTGAGGAAGGGAGAGAACGTCCCCAGGGCTGTGTTTAGCCTTGGGATGAACTTGACCGCTGGGCCAAGTGGGGAACAGACTCATGTCATCGCCCAGCCCTCAGCCACTCCATCCCAGAACCCCAGTTCCGGAAGGAGGTCACTGAACCATGATGAGGCTGAAGACACACGACACAAATAAATTTGCTAGAAAAAATGTGATCTCCCCTGGAGGGAGGACTGACTGCTAAGATCCTCCAAACAAGACAGGAGGGGTTTCCTGAGGAAGGAAGCAATGATCCTAAGGGTGGGTTTGGATTGGGATGAACTACATTGCTGGGGCCAGGAGGGGGCAGACATTCCCACCTCATCCTTCAGCCTCAGACCCTCCAGGGAAGGAAGTGAGGACTCAGGTCACCAGGCCACCAGGGCACTGACTTGGTGAAAGACATCAACCCCCTCCCTCAGCGTCTCAGTTAATGTGGAGTCTATTGGTCTGTGTGAGGGCCCAGCATCTGCCTCTTTTGAGATCCCCCAGGGGACAGCAGGGTGACCCTGGGGCAGGACTAGAGGGGAAGCTGATTTGCATGAGGCCCTTCTCCCCTAATGGGTGTGGGAGGCATGAAAAGGGCCAGGACTCCCCACTGCAGCCCAGGAGCCTGAGGAGCCACATCCTGTGAGTGTCCCCACCATGGTCTGGACGGTGCTTCTGCTCCAGCTCCTGGCGCACAGCTCAGGTCAGAGGAAGGGCCTCTGCATCCTTGGGGGCAGGGTGGACGGACGGACGGACACATAAAAGCAGGGTTGTGGGGTGACCCTTGTCTCCCATAATAACACTCATGTCTCTCCCGTTGATTTCAGGGGTGGGTTCTCAGACTGTGGTGACCCAGGAGCCGTCAGTGTCAGTGTCTGCAGGAGGGACAGTCACACTCACCTGTGGCCTCAGCTCTGGGTCAGTCTCTAGTGGTAACTACCCTGGCTGGTTCCAGCAGACCCCAGGCAAGCCTCCCCGCCAGCTCATCTACAACACAAACAACCGCCCCTCTGGGGTCCCTGATCGCTTCTCTGGCTCCATCTCCGGGAACAAAGCCGCCCTCACCATCTCGGGGGCCCAGCCGGAGGACGAGGCCCACTATCACTGTCTCACGCACTTGGGCAGCACTGTACATTCACACAGTGATGCAGACGCTCGGGGAAGTGCAACCAAAACCTCCTCCTAGGGCAGTGATGGCGAACCTTCTGGGCTCGGCGTGTCAGCGTTTTGAAAAACCCTAACTTAACTCTGGGGCCGTGTCACGTATAGAAATATTTTGATATTTGCAACCATAGTAAAACAAAGATTTATATTTTTGATATTTATTTGATATATTTAAATGCCATTTAACAAAGAAAAATCAACCAAAAAAATGAGTTCGCGTGTCACCTCTGACACGCGTGTCATAGGTTCGCCATCACGGTGGGCGTCGAATGGCCGGTTTTAGCTGTGAGGCATCAGGACCAAGACAACCCTGTGCTCCCGCCTCCCTCCCCTGGGACGCTCTCCCTAAGCCCAGGTCTGAGGTCCCCTCTGCCTCCTGCAGGGGGAGCAGCAGAGCTGTTGGCCCCGAGGGCTCCCGGGCTGACCTCTGACCTGGGGAGCGAGGACAGGGGTGACTGACCCTCAGGGGTTCAGCCTGTTTCCCGGCTCCTGGCTGGTGCCCATGGCCGCCCTGACCTCCTCTGGGCTGGGCCACCCCATCCCAATGAGGAGGCTGCAGGTCACAGTCACAGATCTCATCGCAACCTGGGGAGTGTGGTGGCCGTCCGCCCGGCCGGACCCTGGGACTCAGTGCTCTGTAGTGGGACTCGGGACAGTGTGAGACCCGGATGGGAAACCAGGTGCCACACCTTCGCTTCAGAGTGAGGTGGACAAATGTGATCACGTGATGCAGGGTCACATGACCAGAGACCCCTGCGATCCAGCCCAGTCTGGATCCTGACGCCTCAGAGAGAGAATGTGAAGAAAAGGGTCGGATACGATCTTCTCTCTCTTCAGTCCTCAGGGAGAAAAATCCGAGAACAACTTGGGAGAAATTTGCTCAGGAAAGAAAAATCCAGTATCTTAGGTTCCAGAGGAGCCGTAAGGGTGGACTTAGAATGGAGGGCTGAAGGCAAACCCATTTCTTCCGGGAGGACCACGACCTGCAGTGCCGAAGTCTCCGAGAGGCAAGGGAAGAAACCCTGTTTTATGTTCGTCAAGTCCATTGTGTCAGAGGCATTTCAGTGCCACGTGACTGCGTGGATTTGGCTCAGCGGATAGAGTGTCGGCGAAGGGCCCCGGGTTCCATTCCTGTGGAGGGCACGTGCCCCAGGGCGTGCAGGAGGCAGCCGATCAGTGATTCTCCTCATCAATGTTTCTCTCTCCCTCCCTCTCCCTTCCTCTGTGAAACCAATAAAAACATATTTAAAAATAAATAAATCAATAACAGGGCCTTCTCCTCCGCTGCCTGGGGCTCTCCCCAACCCCGGGAAGCACCACCGTGCTGCTCCTTCCTTCCCGGACTCTGGCCGCTGCTGTGCTTGCCCCGCGCAGGCCTCCTGGGAGCGAGGTGGGAGGAGAGGGACCTGGGTGCTGAGCGGCCTGGGCAGCCATGTGGTGCTGAGCGGGCCCGGGTGTCTGGGAAGCTCTCCACTGGGCAATCACACGCCTGTCCCCTCATGTCTGCTAAGTGCCCATGGGGCCCAGCCGCAGAGTCCGCCCTAGGCCCCTGGGGAGCCTCAGGGGAGGCCCTGCCCAGCCCCACCCCTCCCGGATACCACACCGGCCATTGGTTGGCATCAGGGCCTGGGAGGGGTTTTATTGGCCAGAAGAAGGAGCACATTTGCATAAAGAACGCTTTCCCCTGGGTCTGGGGGATAAGAGGACCTGCAGCCGGTGGGCCCAGCAGAGCTCCTTGGTGTCTGCACCATGGCCTGGCGTCCACTCTCCCTCCTCACCCTCCTCCTTCACTGCACAGGTCAGCACGGCCGCAGGGTCCTGGCTCCCAGCTCACCGAGACCCCTCCCCTTCACACATGCTGGAAGTGTCCTTCCCCATTGTCCTTCCTCTAGGACATCACGTGTGTCTGTGTTTCAGGGTCCCTGTCCCAGCCTGTGCTGACCCAGCCGCCGTCTGCATCTGCCTCCCTGGGAGCCGCGGTCAAGCTCACCTGCACCCTGAGCAGTGGCTACAGCAGCTACTTTATTAGCTGGTATCAGCAGAGACCAGGACAGGCCCCTCGGTACATCATGTACCTTAACAGCGACGGAAGCCAAGGCAAGGGGGACGGGATCCCCGATCGCTTCTCGGGCTCCAGCTCCGGGGCCGACCGCTACTTAACCATCTCCAACGTCCAGTCTGAGGACGAGGCTGAGTACCTCTGCGGAGTATCTCATGGTATCGGAGTGCCGTTTGGGTACACAGTGGTTGAGAGCAAGGGGGAAGTGGGACAAAAACCGTTCTTGCGAACTTGCTGCAGATCATCGCACATGGGTGACAGAGAGGCGCTGTCCGGAGCCATTAGAAGCCTCGGATGTTTCTTCCTATTCCTCGCTGTCTACGGAGTCCTGCCATGTGCTCCCCGGGAAGTAGGTGACGAGGCTTCTATAGGGTCAATTGATTACTTAGGAATTTTTTTAATTAAAAAATAAAGAAGAGAAAAGGCAATCCTGCCGAACCCCTGGTCCTGCTCAGGCCGTTCCCTGGGGAGCAGGCACGTGCTCCCCTGCAGACGGATGCCTTCGTCCATATGTATCTGGGGGCAGTGCCACCAAATGGCCACCGTTAGAACGTAACTCACTTCACGCCTCAGCGAAGGATTCAGACCCTAGAAACAGACTAACAATCCATTCTCATTTCAGGGGAAAAGAGGGAGAGGGACAGGGAGACCGAGGGGTAGGGGAGAGAAAGGTACGAAAGTAAATGCTTTTTAAAAGAAACATTTCGTTATTGATTTCAGAGGGGAAGGGAGAGGGAGAGACAGACACATCCATGATGAGAGAATCATGGACTGGCTGCCTCCTGCACGCCCCCTACTGGGGATCGAGGCCATCGATGGGGCATGTGTCCTGACCAGGGATCGAACCGTGACCTCCTGGTTCATAGATCAACGCTCAACCACTGAGCCACGGCGGGGCTGATTTTTCCTGACGCATCTCCACGTGTAGACCAGGGTCTCGGTGTGACAAATGCACCACAAACCCCACCCCCAGCCGCACACCTGCTCCTCCTCCTGACCTCACCGGTGTCGGGGGCATCCCCGCCTCTCAGAGCTGCCGTCCTCCACCGGACACTCGGGCCATTGCTTCCACTCTCCCGGCCTGGGGTTCAGCCTGACTCGGGACACGTGCCTTTCCACCCCTCCCCCGTTTTCTCTGCTGTCATTTCCTCCAGCTGCCCCAGGATGTCCCCTTCCAGGTCTCCCTGTCCCGTTTCATCCTAGAACTTTCCGCAGAGCTAAGTCTCTAAGGTGCAGCACTGGCACAGGCGCAGGCGGATTAAAACGTCCCAGCACACAGGGCGCGGTCTCAGTGTAGCTGGACATTCCATGGGCCGCGCTGCCTGTCCCTCCTGGAGCCAATTCAGCGGAGACAGGGAGGAATCATATGAGCGTTGATTCCCATCCTGCTGGCAGCCTGGGAGAGCAGCGGGTCACCCACAGAAATCTGCTCTGCCCCCCATAAGCCCGCTGCTTGTATTGGGGAGAAGGACAAGGATTACAGGGGACGTAGGCAATGGGGGTGCCAAATGGGCGGTTCACAGGTAATGTGGCTGGAGATTTGCAAAGGCCTGTGGGTGTGCAAAGGCTGGAGGTCTTCAAAGGGCTGGCGGCTCTGGTTTCTGCAACCAGGTTGGTCATCTTTCCATGATCACAGGCAGCTCCCTGGTGGGCAGGAGGGGCCGCAATCCCGGGTGAGCTCCCAGGTCCCACCTGCTTTCTCTAATCTGAACAAAATCGCAGTGAACAGAGCAGGACCCATCTCTCCCCCGAGTTCTGTTCCTGCCCCACCCCCTGCTCTGGCAGAGCGAGCATCCCTCCCCCTCCATCTGCTCCCGGGAAGGTCTGTGTCCCCTTCATGAGCGTCCCTTCACGCCCAGCACCCAGAGCGAGCCCCTCCTCTGAGCCCCCCGCAGGGACAGATCCTCTTTGCTCTCTGTTCCCCTCGCTGCGTCCTTAGCTGCACAGCAGCCCCAGGCTCTCCTGGGTCAGGGTTCCTGTGCGCCCAAATCAGGGATGGTCACACCAAGGCCGCACCTGAGGGATGAGTCTCAGGTGCTGGAAGCACAGGAGTCAAGGACACCAGTGAAGCAGGTTTTGGAGCAGGTGGAGGGTAAAGGGGCTCGCCTGGGACCAGCAGAGGGCGCCGAGAGACCGTGTATGAGGGTTTCTGCAAACCAGGGGCTCCCAGCTGGGCGTCCCTCCAGGGACCCCAGGCCCCAAGGCTGGGCCCTTTGATTCTTATGAGAACTGGGCAGGCGTGTCGCCTCTGGGCCTGACCGAGGCCCCTGCACATGGCTGTGTGTGGCCCCAGCAGCTGCTTCCTCCAGGGCCGCCCGTGGGGACTCTAGTGCACCAGGCTGCCCTCCCTGGGCAGGGGCCCCAGACCCCACTGTGCCCCTGGGAGAAGGGCAGGGGGTGGGGCACATTTGCATGAGCAGCCCCTCCTCTGCAAAGCCAGCTGGGCGGGGATAAGAGGAGCCCGGAGCCTGGAGCAGCTCAGCTTCTGCTCTGAGGACCCAGGATCAGCTGTGAGCACCATGGCCTGGGCCCCTGTGTTCCTCGTGCTCCTCGCTCACTGCACAGGTAGCCACAGGCCTCGGGGACCTGGGGTACCTTCCCCCTGAGCCTTCTATTCACTCCCATGTGTCTGTGTCCGCAGGGTCCCTCTCCCAGCCTGTGCTGACTCAGCCGCCCTCCCTCTCTGCATCTCCGGGAGCCACAGCCAGACTCACCTGCACCCTGAGCAGTGGCTTCAATGTTGGCAGCTATGACATATACTGGTACCAGCAGAAGCCAGGGAGCCCTCCCCGGTACTTGCTGTACTACTACACAAGTACAAGTTTGGGAACTGGGGTTCCCAACCGCTTCTCTGGATCCAAAGACACGTCGGCCAATGCGGGGCTCCTGCTCATCTCGGGGCTGCAGCCTGAGGACGAGGCTGACTATTACTGTCAGGTGTATAGCAGTGGTGCTAAGCACAGTGACACACACAGATGGGGAAGTGCGACAAAAACCTCGGCCTCCTTGCTCCAGGCTCCTGACACACCTACTGAGGCAGGAAATGCCTGACTGGTCACCACAGGCCTAAGCCCCGGGGTTTGTGGCTTAAGTGATGCTGGGACCGTAGGTACTAAATATCCACAAAGGAAGAGAGGGAAGGAGACAGACACTGCTAAGCACAGTACACGCGGGAGCAGAGCTGCCTGCTTCCCTAGGAAGGTACCGCCTCACACCCTCCAGGGAAGCCCTGGTCCGATCCCGCAGATCACGGGGAGGGGATAGGACAACTAAGGGGGCGAGGAGCACATGCCCTGCAGGAGCCAGGATGGCACCGGGAGGCCGGTCAGGCCACCTGGGAAAGGATCCGACGGGAAGGGACGAAATCCCAGGAGATCCAAGAAATAGGTTTGTTCCGGTGGACCCTTCAGCAGCCCAGGGAGCTTAGGAAACGGACTGGTTAGTTGGCAAATGGCCCCAGGTCCTTCCCAAAGCAGAGATAATATAATCAGCTAAACAAGGCGCTCTCTCTCTCTCTTTCTCTCTCTCTCTCTGTAACACCCCCTTGCCCTGTGCACTCACTCACACATTCTCTCTGAAGCAGGGATGTTGGTCTAGCAGCTGCCTGGGGCCCAGGGACAACCGGGCTCCAAGGGCTGAGCTTTCATAAGGCGCAGGGTCTCTGGGCATTGGCCCCATTTCTGGCCCCGATGAGGACAGATTGGACTTTCTATGGGGGAGTGGACGGAGACGGGATGTTGGGAGCCTGGGGCAGCCAGCTGACACTCACCACGCCACAGCCCCCGGCTCTCAGTCTCTGGGATGCTTTCCCTGAGACCCCGTGACAGAACACAGTTTCCACTGGCAACGATTCCGCACTGTGACTCTTCCCCCTCTTAGTGTGAAAGGCGCATGATGACTCTTAAATGTTAAGACGAACTAAAATGTATGCCAACTTAACAACGACAATGCCCGTCAAACACAGGCAGCACTGACAACATATTTTCCATAGTAGCAAACCAATGGGACAGAAGGTGAAGTCCACCCGCATGACAATCAGAGGCCCCGATATTTCTTAGGAAAGTTCAGGCTTCACCACCATCGTGTGTGTGTGTGTGTGGGGGGGGGGGGGGGCGTCTGTATGTGTGTGTGTCTCTGTGTGTGTCTGTGGGTGTCTATATAGTGTGTGTGTCTGTGTATGTGTGTGTGCGTGTGTGTGTGTGTGTGTGTGTGTGTGTGGCAGAGAGTAACCAGGGGATTCTATGATCCTATGATTACAGCCTCCAGGCCTTGGCTTGTTTCTCCAAAGGACAAAGCTAAACACAGAGAGAATCTACCTTCTGGCCTGTTGTTCCTACAAGAATAAGATTTCATGGAGCCCGGCCACCATGGTTCAGTGGTTGAGCGTCGACCTATGAACTAGGACAGTGATGGCGAACCTATGACACGCATGTCAGAGGTGACACTCGAACTCATTTTTTTGGTTGATTTTTCTTTGTTAAATGGCATTTAAAAATATAAAATAAATATCAAAAATATAAATCTTTGTTTTACTATGGTTGCAAATATCAGAAAATTTCTATATGTGACACGGCAACAGAGTTAAGTTAGGGGTTTTCAAAATGCTGACACACCGAGCTCTAAAGTTTCGCCATCACTGAACTAGAAGGTCACGGTTCATTCCCAGTCAGGGCACATGCCCGGGTTGCAGGCTCCATCCCTAGTGTGGGGCATGTTGGAAGCCCGGGGAAGGTCCCAGCAGCTGCCTCCTCCATCCTGTCTCCCAGGGGGACACTCTGAGACTCACCCTAGAGCTCTAGTCTGTCTAACAGCCCCGCTCAGGCTTGGTGGTGGTGGTGGTTGGGGTGGGGGTTAGGGAGGGGGTGGCCAGTGTGGTGCAGGTTCTCCAGGAAGGAAACAGATTTGTGTGCGCGGCCCCTCCCCTTGGAGGCCCGTGAAGATAAAAGAGGCCTGGACCAGGGGCTGCAGCTCAGGTCGCAGCCGGGCTGCTGGCACCATGGCCTGGACTCCTCTCCTCCTCCTGCTCCTCGCTCACTGCACAGGTAGGCACAGGCCTGGGGACCAGGGGCATCCCTGCTGCACTCCCGCCTCGCTCAGAAGCCTGGGAAATGTCCCCTTGTTTCTCACCTTATCACCCACGAGTGTCTGTGTCTGCAGGGTCCCTCTCCCAGCCTGTGCTGACTCAACCGCCCTTCCTCTCTGCATCTCCGGGAGCATCAGCCAGACTCACCTGCACCCTGAGCAGTGGCGCTGTCGTTGCGGGCTACCATATTTCCTGGTTCCAGCAGAAGCCAGGGAGCCCTCCCCGGTTTCTCCTGAGATATAAATCAGACTCAGATAAGGGCCAGGGCTCCGGGGTCCCCAGCTATTTCTCTGGAACCAAAGACGCCTCGGCCAATGCGGGGCTGCTGCTCATCTCGGGGCTGCAGCCCGAGGACGAGGCTGACTATTACTGTGCGACTTACCACGGCAACAGTAACACTTACACGGTGCCCCAGGGCCATGGGGAAGTGAGCCTCAAACCCTCAGCGTGCCCTTCCTGCCCGGGGCTGTCACCCCTGACCTGCCTGGAGCCCCGTGTAACTCAGGGTGACATCCCTTGTCACTCACTCAGGGGCCATCTCTTCTCCTGGGACCCAGGGCTGAGCAATGTTTTCCTTATCGTCCTCCGTGGACAATGTTGTTTATCCATTGGCAGTATCTTCCCAGCCTGATCATGTCGACTCGGACGTACATCAGGTCGTAGGACTCCCTACCCCTCCAGGGGGCTGATGGGTAAGGAAGGAGGTGGCTGAACCTGACGGGGGCAGAAATGGAATGTTGGGGCCCAGCTGGAATTGTAAGAAAGGTTCATCCTGCTCTGTTCACTGTGACTGTTTCATTCTAATTAAAGGAGGCGCATTCTCACCTGGGACCTGGGAGCTCACCTGGGAATGCGGCCCATCCTCCCCACCAGGGAGCTGCCTGTGATCATGGAAAGATGACCAGCCTGGTTGCAGAACCCAGAGCCGCCAGCCCTTTGAAGACCCCCGGCCTTTGCGAATCTCCAGCCCCATTACCTGTGAACCGCCCATTTGGCACACCCATTGCCTATGTCCCCTGTAATCCTTGTCCTTCTCCCCAATACAAGCAGCGGGCTTATGGGGGGCAGAGCAGATGTCTGTGGGTGACCCGCTGCTCTCCCAGGCTGCTGGCAGGATGGGAATCAACGCTCATATGATTCCACCCTGTCTCCGCTGAATTGGCTCCATAGGGACAGGCAGGGCGGCCCAGTCAGGCGTGAATCCGAGGGTGGGTGGTGTGAGTGCTTCTGTTGGGCCACTGGGTCCGGGAGGCCCCAAGCCCACCTCCCAGGAAACTGTGCCAAGAAAGAGTTTGCATTCCCTCTGCTGTGCTGATGGCGGCCTGTTTCCAGCAACTGTTGGCGCCTCCTGAGGCCCCGGGGAAGCAGGTGCCGGTGGCTCCTGGGAGGATGAGCAAACAGAATCCTCTCCTGGTTGAAAGGTGACTGGTGAGCTCTCTGTGCCCCAGGTGCCCCCAAAGGCTCCCTCAGCACCGAGGCAGGATCGGCCATCACCACCTTCGACTTCATCCCTGCGCCACGCCGAGGTGTCAGTGAGGCCGGGACTCTGAGCGGCTGGGGCCACTCCCCTGAGGCAGGTCCGCCCCATGGAACGTTTGAAGGAGAACAGGGGTGCGGGGGGAGGTGAGGCTGTTCCGGGAAGGAGCGGGCTCTGAAGGTTTCATGCTGGGAAACAGCCCTTGGACGCTCCAGGGATGCGGCAAACAGGAATTTTTATCTGAAGGACTTACAAGTCTCTTCTGAATCACAAGCAAATCCAAAGCAATGCCATCTGTGCTGGCTGGTTTGGCTCAGTGGATAGACTGTTGGCCTGTGGACTGAAGGGTCCCAGGTTCGATTCTGGTCCAGGGCACATGCCTGGGTTGTGGGCTCGGTCCCCAGTAGGGGGCGTGCAGGAGACAGCTGATCAATGATTCTCTCTCATCATTGATGTTTCTATCTCTCTCTTCCTCTCCCTTCCTCTCTGAACTCAATAAAAATATATTTTAAAAGTAAATACTAAAAGCTCTGTATCTGCTCGTTACCAGCCACTGAAGCTGTGCTATGAGAGAAAAACTACAGCGGCACAAGGAGCACCGTGGTGGACGGTGCTAGCGGGGGCGGTGGGCGGGGGGGGGGGGGGGGGGGGGGAGTTGGGCCAAAGAGGCCGATCAATAGGAGTAATATCCAATTTGGGGGATTTCCAAAATAAGTAGGAGTGAGATGGACGTAGGTGAGGCCCCAACACGGATGCTCAGATGTGCTCGGCCCCTGGGGATCCCAGGTTGCTTCGCTGGCTCCGAGTTGGGGAACACACCTGTCTGACCATCACGGGCCCCAGCCTGAGGACGAGGCTCATGACTCCCATTCAGCTTTGGGGGGCAGCATCGAGGCTGGCCAGGAAGGGGCGAAGCTGCGAGGAGGGCGCTCAGGAGGAGGACACTGCAGTCCCAGGGGCCCTGGCTGAGCCCTTCTTTCGCCATCCTCAGTGCGTGTGTTTCCTGACTCAACAGCTCCTTCTCTAGAGCGTACCATGTGTCAGACCCAGTCAGCTCATGTCACAATATCCATGCAGTATTTCCTTAGGGGCGTAACCTGGTCAATTTCTGTGGGAATAAGGCCGTTACCTGAATTGTATATATTTTAATATGTAATGTCTGAAAAATAAATTTTTAAAAATATATTTTAAAATTAATTTCAGAGAGGGAGGGAGGGGGGAGAGAGAGAGAAACATCCATGATGAGAGAGAATCAGTGATTGGCTGCCCCCTGCTGGGGATAAAGCACATACCCTGGGAACCAAACGGGCCAGGATGAGGCCATGTCTTTAAATTAAGGAATAAGACCTAGGGACACCTGCAGTACAATCAGGGACCCCTGGTGGGGGTGAGAAGTCCCTGCCCTGAGAGGGAGGGGGTGGCAAAGGCAGGGCTGAATTCCAGAGCCTCAGTCTCTCCCTGCTCAGCTCCAGGTTACCCATCTGGTCATTAGTGAATCTGGACTCTGGACCAGCAGGGGGCGCTGTGGGTCTGTCCCTGGGTCAGTGAGGGCCCTCAGCTGGGAAGCCAGGGTGGGGAACCCTGCTTTGTGCCTCTGCTCTGTGCTCACTGGGGACCAGCAGCTCTGACCTCCCAGGACCCCGCCAGAGGCCCCCCCACCCCCCCAGCCACACAGCTTTCACCATCTTTATCCCCAGGGACACCAGGAGGAGGGGGCATTTGCATGAAGGGCTCCCCTGGGCCCTCCCAGGAGGGGATAGGATAAGAGCGACAGTGCGGGCCTCTCAGGTCTGAGGCTCAGAAGCAGAGCGTGGGCGTCTCCACCATGGCCTGGGCCCCTGTCCTCCTCGCCCTCCTTGCTCACAGCTCAGGTGACTGACTGGGGGAGCGGGACAAGGGAGGATGGGGCACCTGGGGATGCACTGTTCTCCTCTCCTGAGCGCCCGCCCTGAGAAATGACCTCAGCCCCACTGTCTGTGTCTGTGTCCTTTGTTCCAGGGTCCGGGGTGCGGGCCGGGCTGACGCAGGAAGCCTCGCTGTCGGGGTCTCCGGGCCAGAAGGTCACCCTGTCCTGCACAGGGAACAGCAACAATGTTGGAAGCTATGGTGTAAGCTGGTACCAGCAGGTCACGGGCGCCACCCCCAAAACGGTGATGCTTGGCAGCTCCCGGCCCTCGGGGATCCCGGAGCGGTTCTCTGGCTCCCAGTCCGGCAACACGGCTTCGCTGGTCATCACGGGCCTGCAGCCCGAGGACGAGGCTGATTATTACTGTTCAACATGGGAAAACGGCATCAGTAATCACACACTGCTCCACACCCACGGGGAACTGAGACAAAAACCCGCCCTGTTCCCCCTGATGGCCCCTGAATGCCGTGACAGAGAAGAGGTGGCTGTGGCAGACCCTACAGGGTCCGGCTCGAGAGTCGTTCTGAGCACAGACTTGCTTTATTATTTTATTAATTTCTTAATCCTCACCCGAGAATACTTTCCCATCAATTTTTAGAGAGAGTGGGAGAGAGAGAGGGAGACAGAAAGAAACATCGATGTGAAAGAAGCACATAGATTGGTTGCTCCTGCAGGAGCCCCGACCAGGGCCCGGGCTGCATAGGAGCCTGCAACTGAGGTACCCCCCTTGACCAGGATTGAACCCAGGACTCTTTGGTCTTCAGAGTGACACTCTATCCATTGAGCCACACCGACTAGGGCACACAGGCCACTTTAAATAGGTAGTGAGAGGTGATCTCTCTCAAAGTGTTTTTTATCCCAAGGTCATTGTGATAGGGTTTGCATGCCCTAAATGTCACAGGTTTACTGTGCACAATAGACCAGCATTTAGTACATGTGCAGAGTGCTGGAACCATCCCATAGTCTAGCTGTAGACTTTTCCTTAGTCCTCAGAGAGGGTCCCACACGTACTAATCATGCCCATCACACCCCTGCCAGTCCCGGGTAACTGCTGACCCACTCCCTGGATTTACATATTTCCTAGGAGGGCATTTCACAAGAACGGAACTGCAAAATAGGTAGTCTTTTGTGGCTATTGGTTCTTTTAATTCTTTTTTTAAAAAAATATCTTTTTGATTTCAGAGAAGAAGGGAGAGGGAGAGAGAGATAGAAACACCAATGATGACAGAGAATCATTGATTGTCTGCCTCCAGCATGGTCTCCACTGGGTTTGGAGCCCGCAACCCAGGCATGTGCCCTTGAACCTGTGACCCTTCAGTCCACAGGCTATCGCTCTATCCACTGAGCCAATCAGTCTGAATAATGTACTTGAGGCCCATCCATACTGGGACATGTGTCAACAGTCCAATTATTTCTGACCTAATAATATTGCAATGTCTGAGCACACCAGCGTTTGTTGACGCTTCTGCTGATGGGCATCTGAGGGGTTTGCATCCTTGGCTGCTACGCATAGCGCTGCTGGGACCTGTGCACCAGGTGTGGCTTGTTTGGCTTTTAGACGATGTCTGTTTCCATTTCTCCTGGGAGACACTTAGGAGTGGGATTACGGAGACAGAGGATGACTGGACAGGACAGCTTTTGAGTCACTGGTGGACATTTTCCAATATGGCTGCGTTGCTTGACGTTTGTCCCCGCAATGACCAGGGTTCTGATTTCTCCAAGGCTTCACCCACCTTTGTCACTACGACTCACGTTCACACAGCCCTGCTGGCCTGGGGAGGTGACATCTCACTGCAGTTCTCACTGGTCCTTCTCCAAGGACCAACGACGTTGAACATCCTTCCATGTGCTACGTGCTCTTCTCAGTGAGAAGATCCAAGGATCTGTGGTGGTTTAACTGAATTCTTGTTGAAATCACATACCCAGGCTGTGCTCCTGTGTGCACCGCAGGAGTCCTCGAAATCCTCAGAGACAATGGCGGGGGGGGGGGGGGGGGGGCAGCAGGAGGCCTGTCATCTCCCATGAGGCCCAGGCGAGGGGAAGGTCTAAGGGATCGGCCTAGATGGGCCCTGCAGCCTGAGGAATCACTGGAGCCCCCTGAGCGCTCCCCCTGCCTCACACTCGCCTTGTATTTATCACCCCACACCCCCGTCCTAGAGGTGTTGTTCTCGCCTGACGTCCAGGCAGAGATAGATGGACCGTCACACCCCCGGGACACGTGTGCATGAAGAAACAAGGCCTATGGGTGCCTTGGACACAGGATCACAGACACTTGGGGATGGGAGACTCAGTACCAACAATGAGGCCTGAGCCCACAGAGCTCTGGGGCTTGCCCATGGGGACCCAGATCCCTCTGTTCTTCCCCCTCCTCCCTCGCTGGACAAGCAGTTTCATAAGAGGGATGGAAGGATGTCAGTTTGGGACACGTGCACTGCTCACCCCCCTTACATCCCAATCCCTTGCTCACCCTCCCATTCTTCCTGCCCCACAGCAGACGGGAAAGGACAGGGTCCAGGACTGAGTCGGGGAGACTCCAGTTCCATCACAGCCCAGACCTGAGATCGTGACCTTCTCCTGGTCTCACTGCTGCAGGGAGGGTGACTGCTAAGATCCTCCAATGAAGACAAAAAGGGGTTTCACTGAGGAAGAATCAGTGTTCTCAGGTGTGGTTTGGATTTGAGGTGAACTAGATTGCTGTGGCCAGAGGGGCAGTGGATACTCCCACCTCATCTTTCAGCTTCACACCCTCCAGGGTCAGAAAGTTAGGACTGAGGTCACCAGGACACCAGGGCACTGACTTGGTGACAGAGTCAACCCCTTCCCTCAGCGTCTCAGTCGCCATGCAGCCTGGACTGTGTGAGGTTCCGGCATCTATCTCTTTCAAGACTTTCCCCGGGGACAGCAGGGTGACCCTGGGGCAGGACTAGAGGGGAAGCTGATTTGCATGAGGCACCTTCTCCCCTAATGGGCGTGGGAGGCATGAAAAGGCCCAGGACTCCCCACTGCAGCACAGGAGCCCTAGGAGCCACATCCTGTGAGTGTCCCCACCATGGTCTGGACGGTGCTTCTGCTTCAGCTCCTGGCGCACAGCTCAGGTCAGAGGAAGGGCCCCTGCATCCTTGGGGGACACGGAACAGCAAGGCCTCAGGGTGACCTTCGTCCCTCATAACACCTGTCTCTCTCCTGTTGGTTTCAGGGGTGGATTCTCAGACTGTGGTGACCCAGGAGCCGTCAATGTCAATATCTGCAGGAGGGACAGTCACACTCACCTGTGGCCTTAGCTCTGGGGCCGTCTCTAGTGGTAACTACCCTGGTTGGTACCAACAGACCCCAGGGAAGCCTCCCCGCCAGCTCATCTACTACACAAACAACCGCCCCTCTGGGGTCCCTACCCGCTTCTCTGGCTCCATCTCTGGGAACAAAGCCGCCCTCACCATCTCGGGGGCCCAGCCTGAGGACGAGGCCGACTATTACTGTGCTCTGTACAATGTTGGTGCTCTTTACACGGTGATGTAAACCCACGGGGAAGTGCAACCAAAACCTCCTCATGGGCTCAGACTGGCTCAGCCTTTGATGCAGAAAATGTTTGAAGGTGGAAATGGCCAACACACCAAGGGAAGGGGGCTCCCTGGCCCCATTCTCCTGTCCGGGGATTCATGGTCATGTGCCTCCTCAGTCTCTCCCAGGGGGGGGTCCATCCCGTCATGAGACTCCTGCAAGAATATGCTTTCCCTCTTCCTCTCCGCCCATAGTTACAGGAAAGTGCTCAGCTCCCAACTGGATCAACCTACAGTGAGACTCAGTGACCCCAATGTGAGGCTGTAAGTGTCCTCTGACTCAAAGAGCATTGACGACATAGCTTCAGTCATGAATTTGACTGTGGGGACAACGTTAATATTTATCTTGGCCTTGAAATGGAGCATTACCTGGCGCTTGTGAGAAATGCAATTTGTACGTTAGACCCACTGAGTCAGGGACTTGTGTTGTTTCCAGGAATCTCTATGTGAACAAGCCCTCCAGGAGGTGGTTCCACATGAATGCTGGCGTGTGCGGAAGCACGGGACTTGGTAGGAATGTCTGTAAGGAGGATTGTCCGATAGGTCGGGGCCTCTGAGGGGACTTTGCCAAAGGTGGCAGCCCCTACCTTGACTTTTTCAAACAAGTCTGATTCCCGGGTGTTTTGCTAGAATCTCTATGCTTAGTCTTTAAGATGGGACCTTCTAGAAGTGAGAAGGCCAAAAGGGGCCAATTCTAAAGTAACCCTGATATTTTGAGGGCTAGCCATTGGAATCCATGCCAGAAGCTCAGTGTACATTCTTGAAAACTTATAACTAAGTCATTACCTCCTTCCCAGAACTGGTCTTGCAGAACCTGTTACAGAGGCCATAAAACTGTGAACAGTGCACCACCCCGGAGAAATGGTTATTGCCGGAAGCCGGTCCATCCTTGCTGCTTGACACAGTCGCTGCAGGAAAAGAAACATCTACACAGCATATGTTTCAATGGACCTGGCATATAAAGCATACTGTTTTTAATATGTTTGCTCCCTTTAGCGCCATGTGTTTTAACCAAGGTCACCTCTCCGAGAAAGGTTGTTTCCCCAGGTGGGGATCTTTCCCTGAGGTTAGGGAGGGGATACAACCCCTTAATTAAGTGCCAGGCGGGTAGTTAAGCTACATAATCTTTACTCCCTGGAATGGAGATAAGAAACACTTTAACCCTTGTAATAGAAATTGACAGGATTAAAATCGGCTGGTATAAATACGGATGTAACAAGACAATAAACGTCAGATCCTCATCAGTTCCTAACCAGAACTCCGACCAGAACTTTGGCTGGAGATCCTGGCTAGAGGTCCTGACTAGGCTGCTGATCAACTGAAGGCTGTCTTCGTGTCATTCCTTCTTCGCCGACTCCCTCCACACCTTTGGGGACCCCTGGACCTGCTGGGATTGGACCCTAGCAGGTTATTAACGCTGGCGCCAGGCCAAGCCATCAGATATGGCCTGGAGACCCCCAACACCTGAGGGCCTTCTTGCAAGTTGCAGGACAAAAGACCACAGGGAGATATAAAGCCCCCTGCATGTTTCGGTACTCAGATTGGAAAGCTATTCCCTGAGTCCGCTGGCGTAATTAAACAGTGTCCCTCCATTTCTTTAAAGCGTCCCTTGATTTTTCTTGGGTCTTCTGTAACAGGAGCACATGCTTTTTTAAGGACAGCTCCCTGCTGATTGTACCTAGAGGTTAATTTGAGTTAAAGCTGTCGTTACACTAAAATGTTAAGGAGGCAGGTGGACAGGACTGCTTTTACTACTGAAGTAAGAGAGTCCCTTAGCCTCTCTTTCACGGAAACCTGTGTCAGAGCGATCTGTTCACCCGTGGCTCAGGGCCAGCTGGTCAGCCCCGCACTGGAGCAGCACCTCTCCTTCTCTTGTTGCCGTCCTTACTCCACACCAAGCAATAAATTCAAAATGCATTAAAGACTGAAATGTAAACTTGAAATCATAAAACTCCCCTCCCCCCCAATAGGAAGCAGTCAAATCTCTGACATTAATGTTACCAACATTTTCTAATATATCTCCTCAGGCAAGGAAAGCAAAAGGAAAAATTAAGCAATGGGATACATCAAACCAAAGGGTTTTTTCACAGTAAAGGAAATCATCAACCAAACAAAAAAACAGCCTCCAGTGATAGAATGGAAGTAGATATTCACCAATGATCGTCGCATAAAGGGGTTCATGTCCAACATATATAAGAGCTCACACAACTCAACGCCAAGAGAGAAAAGCAAACCCTCAACACAACCCAATTAAAAACGGCAGCGGACCTGAATAGACTTCTCCAAAAAGAACACTCAGAGGCCAACAGACAGAGGAAAACAGTAAGAACTTGGACCCCGTACCTCACACAACACACAAAATTTACTCCAGATTGATTCTTGATCCAAATGTGAAAATCAAAGGAATAATGCTTCTAAGAATCCACATAAGACTATTTTCATAATCTTGGCAAAGAGAAGGCACAAAGGTCCCAAGGATGCAAAAAAGGGGGATAAATTGCACTTCATGAAAAGCAAAAGCAGCTGCTTATCAAAAGACACCCAGAAGAAAGTGAAAGGCAAGCTACAGGTTGTAGAAAGAAAAAATCAAAGAAATGGAAACAATGGACGACCACTCACTCTTCCTATTTCCCATCACCCTCCTCTCCAGGAAACCTCCAGGAGGTCATCCATTCTCTCAGAGAGGAGCAGAGTGTGACAAGCTCAGAGCTTCACACTGAAGGGGCTCCGGACTCTCCAGCCCCCGGAAAGGTTGCTTCACCTGGAAACTTGTTCCCGGTTAGGGGAGCTGCTGTCTGAGCACAGGATCCAGTGGGAGGAGTAGGAAAGTGCAGATTCCCACAATGCACCGCACAGTCCTGCCCTGAGAGGGAGGGGGTGGCAAAGGCAGGGCTGAATTCCAGAGCCTCAGTCTCTCCCTGCTCAGCTCCAGGTTACCCATATGGTCATTAGTGAATCTGGATTCTGGACCAGCAGGGGGCGCTGTGGGTCTGTCCCTGGGTCAGTGAGGGCCCTCAGGTGGGAAGCCAGGGTGGGGAACCCTGCTTTGTGCCTCTGCTCTGTGCTCACTGGGGACCAGCAGCTCTGACCTCCCGGGGCCCCTTGAGAGGCCCCCCCTCCCCAGCCACACAGCTTTCACCACCTTTATCCCCAGGGACACCAGGAGGAGGGAGCATTTGCATGAAGGGCTCCCCTGGGCCCTCCCAGGAGGGGACAGGATAAGAGAGACAGTGCGGGCCTCTCAGGTCTGAGGCTCAGAAGCAGAGCGTGGGCGTCTCCACCATGGCCTGGGCCCCTCTCCTCCTCGCCCTCCTTGCTCACAGCTCAGGTGACTGACTGGGGGAGCGGGACAAGGGAGGATGGGGCACCTGGGGATGCACTGTTCTCCTCTCCTGAGCGCCCGCCCTGAGAAATGACCTCAGCCCCACTGTCTGTGTCTGTGTCCTTTGTTCCAGGGTCCGGGGTGCGGGCCGGGCTGACGCAGGAAGCCTCGCTGTCGGGGTCTCTGGGCCAGAAGGTCACCCTGTCCTGCACGGGGAGCAGCAACAATGTTGGAACCTATGGTGTGGGCTGGTACCAGCAGGTCACGGGCTCTGCCCCCAAAACGGTGATGCTTGGCAGCTCCCGGCCCTCGGGGATCCCGGAGCGGTTCTCTGGCTCCAAGTCCGGCAACACGGCTTCGCTGGTCATCACGGGCCTGCAGCCTGAGGACGAGGCTGTTTATTACTGTTCAACGTGGGACAACGGCATCAGCAATCACACACTGCTCCACACCCACGGGGAACTGAGACAAAAACCCGCCCTGTTCCACCTGATCGCCCCTGAATGCTGTGACACAGAAGCGGTGGCTGTGGCAGACCCTACAGGGTCCGACTCGAGAGTCGTTCTGAGCACAGACTTGCTTTATTATTTTATTAATTTCTTAATCCTCACCTGAGGATATTTTCCCATGAATTTTTCTGACGTCCAGGCAGAGACAGATGGACAGTCACACCCCAGGGACACATGTGCATGAAGAAACATGGCCTATGGGTGCCTTGGACACAGGATCACAGACACTTGGGGATGGGAGACTCAGTGCCAACAACGAGGCCTGAGCCTGCAGAACTCTGGGGCTTCCCCATGGGGACCCAGATCTCTCTGCTCTTCCCCCTCCTCCCTCTCTGGACAAGCGGTTTCATTTGAGGGATGGGATGGATGTCAGTGTGGGACACGTGCACTGCTCACCCCCCTTACATCCCAATCCCTTGCTCAGCCTCCCATTCTTCCTGCCCCACAGCAGACGGGAAAGGGAAAGGGGCCGTTACAATGTCCTATGTGATGGTCACGCCAACTTGTTCACTCACAACGTTGTTCAAATTTCTGAGAAAGCTCCTATGTTGTCATAGCACATGTGGGTAGGTATCCCATAATTCCATGGAGACACTGTCACATTTTCTCCTGAAAACCCCATTTAATGTAAAACTACCCCATAGAACTGATGGCCTCTTAGAACAACAGAGAGGGGCCATCCCTGCCTGGAGGTGCAACTGTCCGTGTGAGCACCCCCAGCCCTGTCTCCAGACAGTGTTAGTGGGACAGGGTCCAGGACTGAGTTGGGGAGACCCCAGGCCCTTCACAGCCCAGACATGAGATCTGTGACCTCCTCCTGGACTCACAGCTGCAGGGAGTATGACTGCTAAGATCCTCCAGAGAAGACAAAAAGGGTTTCACTGAGGAAGGATCAGTGTTCCCAGGGGTTGGTTGGATTTGGGGTGAACTAGATTGCTGGGGACAGGGGAAGGTGGACACTCCCACCTCAATCTTCAGCCTCACACCGTCCAGGGAAGGAAGTTAGGACTGAGGTCACCAGGCCACCAGGGCACTGACTTGGTGACAGAGTCAACCCCCTCCCTCAGCGTCTCAGTAGCCATGCAGCCTGGACTGTGTGAGGTCCCGGCATGTATCTCTTTGGGGACTTTCCCCGGGGATAGCAGGGTGCCCCTGGGGCAGGACTAGGGGGGAAGCTGATTTGCATGAGGCCCTTCTCCCCTAATGGGTCTGGGAGGCATGAAAAGGCCCAGGACTCCCCACTGCAGCCCAGGAGCCTGAGGATCCACATCCTGTGAGTGTCCCCACCATGGTCTGGACGGTGCTTCTGCTCCAGCTCCTGGCGCACAGCTCAGGTCAGAGGAAGGGCCTCTGCATCCTTGGGGGACACAGAACAGCAGGGCCTCAGGGTGACCTTTGTCCCTCATAACACCTGTCTCTCTCCTGTTGGTTTCAGGGGTGGATTCTCAGACTGTGGTGACCCAGGAGCCATCAATGTCAGTATCTCCAGGAGGGCCAGTCACACTCACCTGTGGCCTCAGCTCTGGGGCAGTTTCTACTAGTAACTACGCTGGCTGGTTCCAGCAGACCCCAGGCAAGCCTCCCCGCCAGCTCATCTACGAAACAAACAAGCGCCTCACTGGGGTCCCTGTTCGCTTCTCTGGCTCCATCTCTGGGAACAAAGCCGCCCTCACCATCTCGGGGGCCCAGCCCGAGGACGAGGACGACTATTACTGTGGTCTGCACACAGGTGGTGGTAGTAGTTACTATTGACACGGTGATGTAAACCCACGGGGAAGAGCAACCAAAACCTCCTCATGGGCTCAGACTGGCTCAGCCTTTGATGCAGAAAAAGCCTGAAGGTGGAAATGGCCAACACAGCATGGAAAGGGGGCTCCCAGGCCCCATTCTCCTGTCCAGGGATTCGTGGTCATGTGACTCCTCAGTCTCTCCCAGGGCGGATCCATCTTGTCATGAGACTCCTGTAAGAATGGGCTTTCCCTCTTCCTCTCTGCCCATAGTTACACAGACGGGCTTAGCTCCCAACTGGATCAATCTACAGTGACACTCAGAGACCCCACTGTGAGGTGTAAGTCTCCTCTGACTCAAAGAGCATTGACGACACAGCCCCAGGTTTGGAAAGCTATTCCCTGAGTCCGCTGGCGTAATTAAACAGTGTCCCTCCATTTCTTTAAAGCATCGCTTGGTTTTTCTTGGGTCTTCTGTAACAGAAGCACATGCTTTCTCAAGGAGAGTTGCCTGCTGATTGTACCTAGAGGTTAATTTGAATTCAAGCGGTTGTTACACTAAAATGTTAACGAGGCAGGTGGACAGGACTGCTTTTACTACTGAAGTAAGAGAGTCCCTTAGCCTCTCTTTCACGGAAACCTGTGTCAGAGGGATCTGTTCACCCGTGGCTCAGGGCCAGCTGGTCAGCCCGGCACTGGAGCAGCACCTCTCCTCTTGTTGCCGTCCTTACTCCACACCAAGCAATAAATTCAAAATGCATTAAAGACTAAAATGTAAACTTGAAATCATAAAACTCCACTCCCCCCAAAAAGGAAGCAGTCAAATCTCTGACATTAATGTTACCAACATTTTCTAATATATCTCCTCAGGCAAGGAAAGCAAAAGGAAACATTAAGCAATGGGATACATCAAACTAAAGGGTTTTTTCACAGTAAAGGAAATCATCAACCAAACAAAAAAACAGCCTCCAGTGATAGAATGGAAGTAGATATTCACCAATGATCGTCGCATAAAGGGGTTCATGTCCAACATATATAAGAGCTCACACAACTCAACGCCAAGAGAAAAAAGCAAACCCACAACACAACCCAATTAAAAATGGCAGCAGACCTGAATAGACTTCTCCAAAAAGAACACTCAGAGGCCAATAGACAGAGGAAAACAGTAAGAACTTTGACCCCGTACCTCACACAACACACAAAATTTACTCCAGATGGATTCTTGGTCCAAATGTGAAGATCAAAGGAATAACGCTTCTAAGAAACCACATAAGGCTATTTTCATAATCTTGGCAAAGAGAAGGCACAAAGGTCCCAAGGATGCAAAAAAAAAGGGGGGTTGTAAATCGCACTTCATGAAAAGCAAAAGCAGCTGCTTATCAAATGACACCCAGAAGAATGTGAAAGGCAAGATACAGGTTGTAGAAAGAAAAAATCAAAGAAATGGAAACAATGGACGACCACTCACTCTTCCTATTTGCCATCACCCTCCTCTCCAGGAAGCCTCCCGTCGGTCATTCATTCTCTCAGAGGGGAGCACAGTGTGACAAGCTCAGAGCTTCACACTGAAGGGGCTCCGGACTCTCCAGCCCCCGGAAAGGTTGCTTCACCAGGAAACTTGTTCCCTGTTAGGGGAGCTGCTGTCTGAGCACAGGACCCAGTGGGAGGAGTAGGAAAGTGCAGATTCCCACAATGCACCACACAGCCCTGCCCTGAGAGGGAGGGGGTGGGTAAGGCAGGGCTGAATTCCAGAGCCTCAGTCTCTCCCTGCTCAGCTCCATGTTACCCATCTGGTCATTAGTGAATCTGGACTCTGGACCAGCAGGGGGCGCTGTGGGTCTGTGCCTGGGTCAGTGAGGGCCCTCAGGTGGGAAGCCAGGGTGGGGAACACTGCTTTGTGCCTCTGCTCTGTGCTCACTGGGGACCAGCAGCTCTGACCTCCCAGGGCCCCGCCAAAGGGCTCCCCCCTCCCCAGCCACACAGCTTTCACCACCTTTATCCCCAGGGACACCAGGAGGAGGGAGCATTTGCATGAAGGACTCCCCTGGGCCCTCCCAGGAGGGGACAGGATAAGAGAGACAGTGGGGGCCTCTCAGGTCTGAGGCTCAGAAGCAGAGCGTGGGCGTCTCCACCATGGCCTGGGCCCCTCTCCTCCTCGCCCTCCTTGCTCACAGCTCAGGTGACTGACTGGGGGAGCGGGACAAGGGAGGATGGGGCACCTGGGGATGCACTGTTCTCCTCTCCTGAGCGCCCGCCCTGAGAAATGACCTCAGCCCCACTGTCTGTGTCTGTGTCCTTTGTTCCAGGGTCCGGGGTGCGGGCCGGGCTGACGCAGGAAGCCTCGCTGTCGGGGTCTCTGGGCCAGAAGGTCACCCTGTCCTGCACGGGGAGCAGCAACAATGTTGGAACCTATGGTGTGGGCTGGTACCAGCAGGTCACGGGCTCTGCCCCCAAAACGGTGATGCTTGGCAGCTCCCGGCCCTCGGGGATCCCGGAGCGGTTCTCTGGCTCCAAGTCCGGCAACACGGCTTCGCTGGTCATCACGGGCCTGCAGCCTGAGGACGAGGCTGTTTATTACTGTTCAACGTGGGACAACGGCATCAGCAATCACACACTGCTCCACACCCACGGGGAACTGAGACAAAAACCCGCCCTGTTCCACCTGATCGCCCCTGAATGCTGTGACACAGAAGCGGTGGCTGTGGCAGACCCTACAGGGTCCGACTCGAGAGTCGTTCTGAGCACAGACTTGCTTTATTATTTTATTAATTTCTTAATCCTCACCTGAGGATATTTTCCCATGAATTTTTCTGACGTCCAGGCAGAGACAGATGGACAGTCACACCCCAGGGACACATGTGCATGAAGAAACATGGCCTATGGGTGCCTTGGACACAGGATCACAGACACTTGGGGATGGGAGACTCAGTGCCAACAACGAGGCCTGAGCCTGCAGAACTCTGGGGCTTCCCCATGGGGACCCAGATCTCTCTGCTCTTCCCCCTCCTCCCTCTCTGGACAAGCGGTTTCATTTGAGGGATGGGATGGATGTCAGTGTGGGACACGTGCACTGCTCACCCCCCTTACATCCCAATCCCTTGCTCAGCCTCCCATTCTTCCTGCCCCACAGCAGACGGGAAAGGGAAAGGGGCCGTTACAATGTCCTATGTGATGGTCACGCCAACTTGTTCACTCACAACGTTGTTCAAATTTCTGAGAAAGCTCCTATGTTGTCATAGCACATGTGGGTAGGTATCCCATAATTCCATGGAGACACTGTCACATTTTCTCCTGAAAACCCCATTTAATGTAAAACTACCCCATAGAACTGATGGCCTCTTAGAACAACAGAGAGGGGCCATCCCTGCCTGGAGGTGCAACTGTCTGTGTGAGCACCCCCAGCCCTGTCTCCAAACAGTGTTAGTGGGACAGGGTCCAGGACTGAGTTGGGGAGACCCCAGGCCCTTCACAGCCCAGACATGAGATCTGTGACCTCCTCCTGGACTCACAGCTGCAGGGAGTATGACTGCTAAGATCCTCCAGAGAAGACAAAAAGGGTTTCACTGAGGAAGGATCAGTGTTCCCAGGGGTTGGTTGGATTTGGGGTGAACTAGATTGCTGGGGACAGGGGAAGGTGGACACTCCCACCTCAATCTTCAGCCTCACACCGTCCAGGGAAGGAAGTTAGGACTGAGGTCACCAGGCCACCAGGGCACTGACTTGGTGACAGAGTCAACCCCTCCCTCAGCGTCTCAGTAGCCATGCAGCCTGGACTGTGTGAGGTCCCGGCATGTATCTCTTTGGGGACTTTCCCCGGGGACAGCAGGGTGACCCTGGGGCAGGACTAGAGGGGAAGCTGATTTGCATGAGGCCCTTCTCCCCTAATGGGTCTGGGAGGCATGAAAAGGCCCAGGACTCCCCACTGCAGCCCAGAAGCCTGAGGATCCACATCCTGTGAGTGTCCCCACCATGGTCTGGACGGTGCTTCTGCTCCAGCTCCTGGCGCACAGCTCAGGTCAGAGGAAGGGCCTCTGCATCCTTGGGGGACACAGAACAGCAGGGCCTCAGGGTGACCTTCATCCCTCATAACACCTGTCTCTCTCCTGTTGGTTTCAGGGGTGGATTCTCAGACTGTGGTGACCCAGGAGCCATCAATGTCAGTATCTCCAGGAGGGCCAGTCACACTCACCTGTGGCCTCAGCTCTGGGGCAGTTTCTACTAGTAACTACGCTGGCTGGTTCCAGCAGACCCCAGGCAAGCCTCCCCGCCAGCTCATCTACGAAACAAACAAGCGCCTCACTGGGGTCCCTGTTCGCTTCTCTGGCTCCATCTCTGGGAACAAAGCCGCCCTCACCATCTCGGGGGCCCAGCCCGAGGACGAGGACGACTATTACTGTGGTCTGCACACAGGTGGTGGTAGTAGTTACTATTGACACGGTGATGTAAACCCACGGGGAAGAGCAACCAAAACCTCCTCATGGGCTCAGACTGGCTCAGCCTTTGATGCAGAAAAAGCCTGAAGGTGGAAATGGCCAACATAGCATGGAAAGGGGGCTCCCAGGCCCCATTCTCCTGTCCAGGGATTCGTGGTCATGTGACTCCTCAGTCTCTCCCAGGGCGGATCCATCTTGTCATGAGACTCCTGTAAGAATGGGCTTTCCCTCTTCCTCTCTGCCCATAGTTACACAGACGGGCTTAGCTCCCAACTGGATCAACCTACAGTGACACTCAGAGACCCCACTGTGAGGTGTAAGTCTCCTCTGACTCAAAGAGCATTGACGACACAGCCCCAGGTTTGGAAAGCTATTCCCTGAGTCCGCTGGCGTAATTAAACAGTGTCCCTCCATTTCTTTAAAGCATCGCTTGGTTTTTCTTGGGTCTTCTGTAACAGAAGCACATGCTTTCTCAGGGAGAGTTCCCTGCTGATTGTACCTAGAGGTTAATTTGAATTCAAGCGGTTGTTACACTAAAATGTTAACGAGGCAGGTGGACAGGACTGCTTTTACTACTGAAGTAAGAGAGTCCCTTAGCCTCTCTTTCACGGAAACCTGTGTCAGAGCGATCTGTTCACCCGTGGCTCAGGGCCAGCTGGTCAGCCCGGCACTGGAGCAGCACCTCTCCTTCTCTTGTTGCCGTCCTTACTCCACACCAAGCAATAAATTCAAAATGCATTAAAGACTGAAATGTAAACTTGAAATCATAAAACTCTCCTCCCCCGCAAAAAGGAAGCAGTCAAATCTCTGACATTAATGTTACCAACATTTTCTAATATATCTCCTCAGGCAAGGAAAGCAAAAGGAAACATTAAGCAATGGGATACATCAAACTAAAGGGTTTTTTCACAGTAAAGGAAATCATCAACCAAACAAAAAAACAGCCTCCAGTGATAGAATGGAAGTAGATATTCACCAACGATCATCGCATAAAGGGGTTCATGTCAAACACATATAAGAGCTCACACAACTCAACGCCAAGAGAGAAAAGCAAACCCACAACACAATCCAATTAAAAATGGCAGCGGACCTGAGTAGACTTCTCCAAAAAGAACACTCAGAGGCCAACAGACAGAGGAAAACAGTACGAACTTGGACCCCGTACCTCACACAACACACAAAATTTATTTAGATGGATTCTTGGTCCAAATGTGGAAACGCTTCTAAGAAACCACATAAGACTATTTTCATAATCTTGGCAAAGAGAAGGCACAAAGGTCCCAAGGATGCAAAAAAAAAGGGGGGTTGTAAATCGCACTTCATGAAAAGCAAAAGCAGCTGCTTATCAAATGACACCCAGAAGAAAGTGAAAGGCAAGCTACAGGTTGTAGAAAGAAAAAATCAAAGAAATGGAAACAATGGACGACCACTCACTCCTCCTATTTCCCATCACCCTCCTCTCCAGGAATCCTCCCGGCAGTCATCCATTCTCTCAGAGAGGAGCAGAGTGTGACAAGCTCAGAGCTTCACACTGAAGGGGCTCTGGACTCTCCAGCCCCCGGAAAGGTTGCTTCACCAGGAAACTTGTTTCCGGTTAGGGGAGCTGCTGTCTGAGCACAGGACCCAGTGGGAGGAGTAGGAAAGTGCAGATTCCCACAATGCACCTCACAGCCCTGCCCTGAGAGGGAGAGGGTGGGAAAGGCAGGGCTGAATTCCAGAGCCTCAGTCTCTCCCTGCTCAGCTCCAGGTTACCCATCTGGTCATTAGTGAATCTGGACCTGGGACCAGCAGAGGGCGCTGTGGGTCTGTCTCTGGGTCAGTGAGGGCCCTCAGCTGGGAAGCCAGGGTGGGGAACCCTGCTTTGTGCCTCTGCTCTGTGCTCACTGGGGACCAGCAGCTCTGACCTCCCAGGGCCCCAGGAGAGGCCCCGCCTCCCCACCCACACAGCTTTCACCACATTTATCCCCAGGGACACCAGGAGGAGGGAGCATTTGCATGAAGGGCTCCCCTGGGCCCTCCCAGGAGGGGACAGGATAAGAGAGACAGTGGGGGCCTCTCAGGTCTGAGGCTCAGAAGCAGAGCGTGGGCGTCTCCACCATGGCCTGGGCCCCTCTCCTCCTCGCCCTCCTTGCTCACAGCTCAGGTGACTGACTGGGGGAGCGGGACAAGGGAGGATGGGGCACCTGGGGATGCACTGTTCTCCTCTCCTGAGCGCCCGCCCTGAGAAATGACCTCAGCCCCACTGTCTGTGTCTGTGTCCTTTGTTCCAGGGTCCGGGGTGCGGGCCGGGCTGACGCAGGAAGCCTCGCTGTCGGGGTCTCTGGGCCAGAAGGTCACCCTGTCCTGCACGGGGAGCAGCAACAATGTTGGAACCTATGGTGTGGGCTGGTACCAGCAGGTCACGGGCGCTGCCCCCAAAACGGTGATGCTTGGCAGCTCCCGGCCCTCGGGGATCCCGGAGCGGTTCTCTGGCTCCAGGTCCGGCAACACGGCTTCGCTGGTCATCACGGGCCTGCAGCCCGAGGACGAGGCTGTTTATTACTGTTCAACATGGGACTATGGCATCGACAATCACACACTGCTCCACACCCACGGGGAAGTGAGACAAAAACCCGCCCTGTTCCCCATGATCGCCCCTGAATGCCATGACACAGAAGCGGTGGCTGTGGCAGACCCTACAGGGTCCGACTCAAGAGTCGTTCTGAGCACAGACTCACTTTATTATTTTATTAATTTCTTTTTTAAAAAATATATATTTTATTGATTTTTTTACAGAGAGGAAGGGAGAGGGATAGAGAGAAACATCGATCAGCTGCCTCCTGCACACCCCCCACTGGGGATATGCCCGCAACCAAGGTACATGCCCCTGATCAGAATCGAACCTGGGACCCTTCAGTCCACAGACGCTCTATCCACTGAGCCAAACCGGCCAGGGCTATTTTATTAATTTCTTAATCCTCACCTGAGGATATTTTCCCATCACTTTTTAGAGAGAGTGGGAGAGAGAGGAAGATAGAGAGGAACATCGATGTGAGAGAAGCACATTGATTGGTTGCCTCCTGCAGGAGCCCCGACCAGGGCCAGGTCCATAGAGGAGCCTGCAACTGAGGTACATGCCCTTGACTAGGATTGAACCCAGGACTCTTTGGTCTGCAGGCCGACGCTCTATCCATTGAGGCACACTGGCTAGGGCACACAGGCCCACTTTAAATAGGTAGTGAGAGGTGATCTCTCTCAAAGTGTTTTTTTATCCCAACTTCATTGTGATATGGTTTGCATGCCCTAAATGTCACTGGTTTAATGTGCACAATAGACCAGCATTTAGTATATGTGCAGAGTCCTGGAACCATCTAGCTGTAACGTTTTCCTTAGTCCTCAGAGAGGGTCCCACACGTACTAATCATGCCCATCACACCCCTGCCAGTCCCTGGTAACTGCTGACCTACTCCCTGGATTTAGATATTTCCTAGGAGGGCATTTCACAAGAATGGAACTGTAAAATAGGTAGTCCTTTGTGGCTATTGCTTCTTTTAATTCTTTTTTTAAAAAAATATCTTTTTGATTTCAGAGAGGGAGAGAGAGATAGAAACACCAATGATGACAGAGAATCATTGATTGTCTGCCTCCAGCATGGTCTCCACTGGGGATGGAGCCCGCAACCCCGGCATGTGCCCTTGAACCTGTGACCCTTCAGTCCACAGGCTATCGCTCTATCCACTGAGCAAAAACAGTCTGAATAATGTACTTGAGGCCCTTCCATACTGGGACATGGGTCAACAGTCCAATTATTTTTGACCTAATAATGTTGTAATGTCTGAGCACACCAGCGTTTGCTGACGCTTCTGCTGATGGGCATCTGAGGGGTTTGCATCCTTGGCTGCTACGCATAGCGCTGCTGGGACCTGTGCACCAGGTGTGGCTTGTTTGGCTTTTAGAAGATGTCTGTTTCCATTTCTCCTGGGAGACACTTAGGAGTGGGATTACGGAGACAGAGGATGACTGGACAGGACAGCTTTTGAGTCACCGGTGGACGTTTCCCAATATGACTGCGTTGCTTGTCGTTTGTCCCCGCAATGACCAGGGTTCTGATTTCTCCAAGGCTTCACCCACCAAGGTCACTACGTCTCACGTTCACACTGCAGTTCTCACTGGTCCTTCTCTAAGGACCAACGATGTTGAGCATCCTCCCATGTGCTACATGGTCTCCTCCAAGGATCTGCGGTGGTTTAACTGAATTCTTGCTGAAATCACATACCCAGGCTGTGCTCCTCTCTGCACAGCAGGAGTCCTCGAATTCCTCAGAGACAATGGGAGGGGGGGCGGGGGGCAGCAGGAGGCCTGTCATCTCCTGTGAGGCCCAGGCGAGGTGAAGGTCTACGGGATCAGCCTAGATGGGCCCTGCAGCCTGAGGAATCACTGGAGCCCCCTGAGCGCTCCCCCTGCCTCACACTCGCCTTGTATTTTATCACCCCACACCCCCTTCCTAGAGTTGTTGTTCTCGCCTGACGTACAGGCAGAGACAGATGGACAGTCACACCCCCGGGACACATGTGCATGAAGAAACAAGGCCTATGGGTGCCTTGGACACAGGATCACAGACACTTGCGGATGGGAGACTCAGTACCAACAACGAGGCCTGAGCCCAGGGAGCTCTGGGGGTTCCCCATGGGGACCCAGATCCCTCTGCTCTTCCCCCTCCACCCTCGCTGGACAAGCAGTTTCATTAGAGGGATGGAAGGATGTCAGTTTGGGACACGTGCACTGCTCACCCCCTTACATCCCAATCCCTTGCTCACCCTCCCATTCTTCCTGCCCCACAGCAGACGGGAAAGGGACAGGGTCCAGGACTGAGTCGGGGAGACTCCAGTTCCATCACAGCCCAGACCTGAGATCGTGACCTTCTCCTGGTCTCACCGCTGCAGGGAGTGTGACTGCTAAGATCCTCCAACGAAGACAAAAAGGGGTTTCACTGAGGAAGAATCAGTGTTCCCAGGGGTGGTTTGGATTTGAGGTGAACTAGATTGCTATGGCCAGAGGGGCAGTGGATACTCCCACCTCATCTTTCAGCCTCACACCCTCCAGGGTCAGAAAGTTAGGACTGAGGTCACCAGGACACCAGGGCACTGACTTGGTGACAGAGTCAACCCCTTCACTCAGCGTCTCAGTCGCCATGCAGCCTGGACTGTGTGAGGTCCCGGCATCTATCTTTTTCGGGACTTTCCCCAGGGGACAGCAGGGTGACCCTGGGGCAGGACTAGAGGGGAAGCTGATTTGCATGAGGCACCTTCTCCCCTAATGGGCGTGGGAGGCATAAAAAGGCCCAGGACTCCCCACTGCAGCCCAGGAGCCGGAGGAGCCACATCCTGTGAGTGTCCCCACCATGGTCTGGACGGTGCTTCTGCTCCAGCTCCTGGTGCACAGCTCAGGTCAGAGGAAGGGCCTCTGCATCCTTGGGGGACACAGAACAGCAGGGTCTCAGGGTGACCTTCGTCCCTCATCACACCTGTCTCTCTCCTGTTGGTTTCAGGGGTGGATTCTCAGACTGTGGTGACCCAGGAGCCATCATTGTCAGTATCTCCAGGAGGGACAGTCACACTCACCTGTGGCCTCAGCTCTGGGGCCGTCTCTAGTGGTAACTACCCCGGCTGGTACCAGCAGACCCCAGGCAAGCCTCCACGCCCGCTCATCTACCAAACAAACAGCCGCCCCTCTGGGGTCCCTGATCGCTTCTCTGGCTCCATCTCTGGGAACAAAGCCGCCCTCACCATCTCGGGGGCCCAGCCTGAGGATGAGGCCGACTATTACTGTATTCTGTACAATGTTGGTGATGTTTACACGGTGATATAAACCCACGGGGAAGTGCAACCAAAACCTCCACGTGGCTCAGCATGGCTCAGCCTTTGATGCAGAAAAAGCCTGAAGGTGGAAATGGCCACACTCCATGAGAAGGGGCTCCCTGGCTCCATTCTCCTGTCCGGGGATTCGTGGTCATGTGCCTCCTCAGTCTCTCCCAGGGGCGGTCCATCCCGTCATGAGACTCCTGCAAGAATGGGCTTTCCCTCTTCTTTTCTGCCCATAGTTACAGGGACGGGCTCAGCTCCCAACCAGATCAACCTACAGTGAGACTCAGTGACCCCAATGTGAGGCTGTAAGTGTCCTCTGACTCAAAGAGCATTGACGACATAGCCTCAGTCATGAATTTGACTGTGGGGACAACTTTAATATTTATCTTGGCCTTGAAATGGAGCATTACCTGGCGCTTGTGAGAAATGCAATTCCCATGTTAGACCCACTGAGTCAGGGACTTGTGTTGTTTCCCAGAATCTCCATGTGAACAAGCCCTCCAGGAGGTGGTTCCACATGAATGCTGGTGTGTGGGGAAGCACGGGACTTGGTAGGAATGTCTGTAAGGAGGATTGTCCGATAGGTCGGGGGCCTCTGAGGGGACCTTGCCAAAGGCGGCAGCCCCTGCCTTGACTTTTTCAAACAAGTCCGATTCCCGGGTGTTTTGCTAGAATCTCTATGCTTAGTCTTTAAGATGGGACCTTCTAGAAGTGAGAAGGCCAAAAGGGGCCAGTTCTAAAGTAACCCTGATATTTTGACGGCTAGCCATTGGAATCCATGCCAGAAGCTCAGTGTACATTCTTGAAAACTTATAACTAAGTCATTACCTCCTTCCCAGAACTGGTCTTGCAGAACCTGTTACAGAGGCCATAAAACTGTGAACAGTGCACCACCCCGGAGGAATGGTTAACGCTGGCGCCAGGCCAAACCATCAGATATGGCCTGGAGTCCCCCAACACCTGAGGGCCTTCTTGCAAGTTGCAGGACAAAAGACCACAGGGAGATATAAAAAGAAGCCCCCTGCATGTTTGGGTACTCAGATTGGAAAGCTATTCCCTGAGTCCGCTGGCGTAATTAAACAGTGTCCCTCCATTTCTTTAAAGCATCGCTTGGTTTTTCTTGGGTCTTCTGTACCAGAAGCACGTGCTTTCTTAAGGACAGTTCCCTGCTGATTGTACCTAGAGGTTAATTTGAGTTCAAGCGGTTGTTACACTAAAATGTTAACGAGGCAGGTGAACAGGACTGCTTTTACTACTGAAGTAAGAGAGTCCCGTAGCCTCTCTTTCACGGAAACCTGTGTCAGAGCGATCTGTTCACCCGTGGCTCAGGGCCAGCTGGTCAGCCCCGGCACTGGAGCAGCACCTCTCCTTCTCTTGTTGCCGTCCTTACTCCACACCAAGCAATAAATTCAAAATGCATTAAAGACTGAAATGTAAACTTGAAACCATAAAACTCCACTCCCCCCCAAAAAGGAAGCAGTCAAATCTCTGACATTAATGTTACCAACATTTTCTAATATATCTTCTCAGGCAAGGAAAGCAAAAGGAAAAATTAAGCAATGGGATACATCAAACTAAAGGGTTTTTTCACAGTAAAGGAAATCATCAACCAAACAAAAAAACAGCCTCCAGTGATAGAATGGAAGTAGATATTCACCAACGATCATCGCATAAATGGGTTCATGTCCAACACATATAAGAGCTTACACCACTCGACGCCAAGGGAAGAAAGCAAACCCTCAACACAACCCAATTAAAAACGGCAGCGGACCTGAGTAGACTTCTCCAAAAAGAACATACAGAGGCCAACAGACAGAGGAAAACAGTAAGAACTTGGACCCCCTATCTCACACAACACACAAAATTTATTGAGATGGATTCTTGGTCCAAATGTGGAAACGCTTCTAAGAAACCACATAAGACTATTTTCATAATCTTGGCAAAGAGAAGGCACAAAGGTCCCAAGGATGCAAAAAAAAGGCGGGGGGGGGGTTGTAAATCGCACTTCATGAAAAGCAAAAGCAGCTGCTTATCAAATGACACCCAGAAGAATGTGAAAGGCAAGATACAGGTTGTAGAAAGAAAAAATCAAAGAAATGGAAACAATGGACGACCACTCACTCCTCCTATTTCCCATCACCCTCCTCTCCAGGAATCCTCCCGGCGGTCATCCATTCTTTCAGAGGGGAGCACAGTGTGACAAGCTCAGAGCTTCACACTGAAGGGGCTCCGGACTCTCCAGCCCCCGGAAAGGTTGCTTCACCAGGAAACTTGTTCCCGGTTAGGGGAGCTGCTTTCTGAGCACAGGACCCAGTGGGAGGAGTAGGAAAGTGCAGATTCCCACAATGCACCACACAGCCCTGCCCTGAGAGGGAGGGGGTGGCAAAGGCAGGGCTGAATTCCAGAGCCTCAGTCTCTCCCTGCTCAGCTCCAGGTTACCCATCTGGTCATTAGTGAATCTGGACTCTGGACCAGCAGGGGGCGCTGTGGGTCTGTGCCTGGGTCAGTGAGGGCCCTCAGCTGGGAAGCCAGGGTGGGGAACCCTTCTTTGTGCCTTTGCTCTGTGCTCACTGGGGACCAGCAGCTGTGACCTCCAAGGGCCCCAGGAGAGGCTCCCCCTCCCCAGCCACACAGCTTTCACCACATTATCCCCGGGGACACCAGGAGGAGGGGGCATTTGCATGAAGGGCTCCCCTGGGCCCTCCCAGGAGGGGACAGGATAAGAGAGACAGTGCGGGCCTCTCAGGTCTGAGGCTCAGAAGCAGAGCGTGGGCGTCTCCACCATGGCCTGGGCCCCTCTCCTCCTCGCCCTCCTTGCTCACAGCTCAGGTGACTGACTGGGGGAGCGGGACAAGGGAGGATGGGGCACCTGGGGATGCACTGTGCTCCTCTCCTGAGCGCCCGCCCTGAGAAATGACCTCAGCCCCACTGTCTGTGTCTGTGTCCTTTGTTCCAGGATCCGGGGTGCGGGCCGGGCTGACGCAGGAAGCCTCGCTGTCGGGGTCTCTGGGCCAGAAGGTCACCCTGTCCTGCACGGGGAACAGCAACAATGTTGGAGCACGTACTGTGGGCTGGTACCAGCAGGTCACGGGCTCTGCCCCCAAAACCGTGATGCTTGGCAGCTCCAGGCCCTCGGGGATCCCGGAGCGGTTCTCTGGCTCCAAGTCTGGCAACACGGCTTCGCTGGTCATCACGGGCCTGCAGCCCGAGGACGAGGCTGATTATTACTGTTCAACATGGGACAACGGCATCAGCCATCACACACTGCTCCACACCCACGGGGAAGTGAGACAAAAACCCGCCCTGTTCCCCCTGATCGCCCCTGAATGCCGTGACACAGAAGCGGTGGCTGTGGCAGACCCTACAGGGTCCGACTCGAGAGTCGTTCTGAGCACAGCCTCGATTTATTATTTTATTAATTTCTGAATCCTCACCTGAGGATATTTTTCCCATCAATTTTTAGAGAGAGTGGAAGGAGAGTGAGAGACAGAGAGAGACATCAATGTGAGAAGCACATTGATTAGTTGCCTCCTGCAGGAGCCCCGACCAGGGCCCAGGGTGCATAGGAGCCTGCAACTGAGGTACATGCCCTTGACCATGATTGAGCTCGGGACTCTTTGGTCTGCAGGCCAATGCTCTATCCATAGAGCCACACTGGCTAGGTCACACAGGCCCACTTAAAATAGGTAGTGAGAGTTGATCTCTCTCAAAATGTTTTTTTTATCCCAACTTCATTGTGATATGGTTTGCATGCCCTAAATGTCACTGGTTTACTGTGCACAATAGACCAGCATTTAGTACATGTGCAGAGTGCTGGAACCATCCCATAGTCTAGCTGTAACGTTTTCCTTAGTCCTCAGAGAGGGTCCCACACGTACTAATCATGCCCATCACACCCCTGCCAGTCCCGGGTAACTGCAGACTCACTCTCTGGATTTACATATTTCCTATGAGGGGCATTTCACACGGATGGAACTGGAAAACAGGTAGCCCTTTGTGGCTATTGTTTCTTAGAATTCTTTTTTAAAATATGTTTTTATTGATTTCAGAGAGGAAGAAAGAAATAGAAACCAATGATGAGAGAGAATCATTGATTGGCTGCCTCTTGCATGTCCCCCGTTGGAGAGGGAGCCCACAACCCAAGCATCTGCCCTGACAAGGAATCAAACCTGAGACCTTTAGTCCATCTGCTGACACTCTATCCGCTGAGGCAAACTCCTAGGACAGTCTCTATTAATTCTTCCAAATAATGTACTTGAGGCCCATCCATACTGGGACATGGGTCAACAGTCCAATTATTTTTGACCAAATATATTGCAATGTCTGAGCACACCAGCGTTTGCTGACGCTTCTGCTGATGGGCATCTGAGGGGTTTGCATCCTTGGCTGCTACGCATAGCGCTGCTGGGACCTGTGCACCAGGTGTGGCTTGTTTGGCTTTTAGACGATGTATGTTTGCATTTCTCCTGGGAGACACTTAGGAGTGGGATTACGGAGACAGAGGATGACTGGACAGGACAGCTTTTGAGTCACTGGTGGACATTTTCCAATATGGCTGCGTTGCTTGTCGTTTGTCCCTGCAATGACCAGGGTTCTGATTTCTCCAAGGCTGCACCCACCTTTGTCACTACGTCTCACGTTCACACAGCCCTGCTGGCCTGGGGAGGTGACAACTCACTGCAGTTCTCACTGGTCCTTTTCAAAGGATCAACGACGTTGAGCATCCTTCCATGTGCTACATGCTCTTCTCAGTTAGAATAAGATCCAAGGATCTGTGGTGGTTTAACTGAATTCTTGCTGAAATCACATACCCAGGCTGTGCTCCTGTCTGCACAGCAGGAGTCCTCGAATTCCTCAGAGACAATGGGTGGGCAGCAGGAGGCCTGTCATATCTCATTAGGCCCAGGCGAGGGGAAGGTCTACAGGATCAGCCTTGATGGGCCCTGTAGCCTGAGGGATCACTGGAACCACCTGAGCGCTCCGCCTGCCTCACACACTCGCCTTTTTTTTTTTAATCACCCCCCTCTCCCTTCCTAGAGGTGTTGTTCTCGCCTGACGTCAAGGAGAGACAGATGGACAGTCACATCCCGGGACACGTGTGCATGAAGAAACATGGCCTGTGGGTGCCTTGGACACAGGATCACAGACACCTGTGGTTGGGAGACTCAGTGCCTACAACAAGGCCTGAGCCCGAGGAGCTCTGGGGCTTCCCCATGGGGACCCAGGTCCCTCTGCTCTTCCCCCTCCTCCCTCGCTGGACAAGTAGTTTCATTAGAGGGATGGGAAGGATGTCAGTTTGGGACACGTGCACTGCTCACCCCCCTTACATCCCAATCCCTTGCTCACCCTCCCATTCTTCCTGCCCCACAGCAGACGGGAAAGGGACAGGGGCCGTTACAATGTCCTATGTGATGTTCACGCCAACGTGTTCACACACAACATTGTTCAAATTTTTGAGAAAGCTCCTATGTTGTTACATCAGATGTGCATAGGTATCCCATAATTCCATGGAGACACTGTGACATTTTCTGCTCAAAATCCCATTTAATGTAAAACTACCCCATATAACTAATGGCCTCCTAGAACTGTGGTCGGCAAACTGCGGCTCGAGAGCGACATGTGGCTCTTTGGCCCCTTGAGTGTGTGGCTTTTCCACAAAATACCACAAAAGACCATGTGAGGGGTGCATATACAGTGCGACTGAAACTTCGTGGCCCAAGTGCAGAAGTCGGTATTTTGTGGGAGAGCCACACTCAAGGGGCCTAAGAGCCGTATGTGGCTCTCGAGCCCGTTTGCCGACCACTGTCCTAGAACAACAGAGAGGGGCCATCCCTGCCTGCAGGTGCAACTGCCCGTGTGAGCACCCCCAGCCGTGTCTCCAAACAGTGTTAGTGGGACACGGTCCAGGACTGAGTCAGGGAGACCCCAGTCCCTTCACAGCCCAGACCTGAGATCTGTGACCTCCTCCTGACTCACCACTGGTGGAGTGTGACCGCTAAGATCCTCCAACGAAGACAAAAAGGGGTTTCACCGAGGAAGGATCAGTGTTCCCAGGGGTGGCGCGGGATTTGGGGTGTACTAGATTGATGGGGCCTGGAGAGGGGCAGACACTCCCACCTCAATCTTCAGCCTCAGACCCTCCAGGGAAGGAAGTTAGGACTGAGGTCACCAGGCCCCCAGGGCACTGACTTGGTGACAGAGTCAACCCGTCCCTCAGCGTCTCAGTCGCCATGCAGCCTGGACTGTGTGAGGGCCCAGCATCTGCCTCTTTCAATACCCCGCACAGGGGACAGCAGGGTGACCCTGGGGCAGGACTAGAGGGGAAGCTGATTTGCATGAGGCACCTTCTCCCCCTAATGGGTGAGGGAGGCATGAAAAGGCCCAGGACTCCCCACTGCAGCCCAGGAGCCTGAGGAGCCACATCCTGTGAGTGTCCCCACCATGGTCTGGACGGTGCTTCTGCTCCAGCTCCTGGCGCACAGCTCAGGTCAGAGGAAGGGCCTCTGCATCCTTGGGGGACACAGAACAGCAGGGCCTCAGGGTGACCTTCATCCCTCATCACACCTGTCTCTCTCCTGTTGGTTTCAGGGGTGGATTCTCAGACTGTGGTGACCCAGGAGGCGTCCAAGTCTGTATATCCAGGAGGGACAGTCACACTCACCTGTGGCCTTAGCTCTGGGTCCGTCTCTAGTGGTAACTACCCTGGCTGGTACCAGCAGACCCCAGGCAAGCCTCCCCGCCAGCTCATCTACGACACAAACAAGCGCCCCTCTGGGGTCCCTGATTGCTTCTCTGGCTCCATCTCTGGGAACAAAGCCGCCCTCACCATCTCGGGGGCCCAGCCTGAGGATGAGGCCGACTATCACTGTGCTCTGAACACGGGTGGTAGTACTGATACTTACATGGTGATGTAAACCCACAGGGAAGTGCAACCAAAACCTGCTCATGGGCTCAGACTGGCTCAGCCTGAGATGCAGAAGGAAAGAGCGAGGGTGGAAATGGCTGTTCCTCCCTTCCCGTCTCTCTGAAAATCAGGAGAACAAATACCCTCAGGTGAGGATTAGCTACAACATCCAAATTACAAGGAAGACTGCCCATGACCCAGTGACTCCACATCTGTGTGTAGTTCAGAAGAAACCGGAAGCTCTGATTGGAAGGAGTACATGCACCCCATGCTCCCTGCAGCCTTCTTTACAATGGCCGAGCTCTGGGAGCGACTCAGTGCCCGTCAGGAGAAAGGTGGATGGAAAGTGCTGGTACCTCTATGTAGTGGAACATTACCCGGTTATAGAAAAACAACAGTGAAATCCTATGACACCAGGGATGGACCTAGAGGGTATTATGCAAAGTAAAGTAAGTCAGACACAGAAAAACAAACACCAGATCATTTCACCCACATGTGGAACCTAAATAACAAAAGAAATGAATGAACAAAATGTAATCAAACTCATAGATTCAGAGAACAGAGTGATGGTTGCCAGAGGAAAGGGGTGATGGAGGAGTGAATGAAGACGTTGAAGGGAGTAAGAGGTATAAATAGGTTATAAAATAGCCCAGGCATGTAGGTCCAGTATAGAGTAGTGATGGCGAACCTCTTGAGCTCAGCATGTTAGCATTTTGTAAAACCCTAACTTAACCTTGGTGCCATGTCACATATAGAAATTTTTTGATATTTGCAACCATAGTAAGATTTATATATTTTTAAAGTATTTCTTTCCTTTTTTCAAGAGATCATTCTTTTTTTAAAAAAATATATTGTATTGATTTTTTACAGAGAGGAAGGGAGAGGGATAGAGAGTTAGAAACATTGATGAGAGAGAAACATCGATCAGCTGCCTCCTGCACACTCCCCACTGGGGATGTGCCCGCAACCAAGGTACATGCCCTTGACCGGAATCGAACCGGGGACACTTGAGTCTGCAGGCCAACGCTCTATCCACTGAGCCAAACCGGCTAGGGCAAGATTTATATTTTTGATATTGATTGTATAGATTTAAATGCCATTTAACAAAGAAAAAAACAACCAAAAAAATGAGTTCGTGTGTCACCTCTGACACGAGTGTCATAGGTTCACCATCACAGCTCTAGGTCCATCTACAGTGTCATAAGATTCAATGTTGTTGTTTTTATAACTGAGTCATATTCCATTTTATGTCAACCCTTGCACTTTAAAAACATTACGACACTAGACAAATGCATTTTAAACACCTCAAGAGCCAAAAGAAGGTATTGTCAGTGTAACGTTCAAGGATAAAGGAGAAGCTACAAGACTAATCTGGAACACAGACATGTCTCCCTTCACGTCATTATAGTCGCCAGGCAAAGGCAGATGCAAAAACCAAGAAATGCCCATGGGGGCCCTGAATGTCACAACCAATACAGAGACAACAACAACAACAAAAACCAAGAATTTCACCCTAAAGGATCCCATAGTGGAATCACGACCAGTTAGGAACTGACAGGCTTTCTGGGGAACCTTAAGCGGCAAACTTTGCTCCAGATGCTCATGCACCAGATATTAACCCAGCGGCCAGGCAGACAGAGGGAAAGCCAACAAGCAGGTTCCTTTAAGGTCTGGGACCGTAGCGTGTCATTTACTTTAGTGCGGGTCCATAGAAACCTGAGGAAATAAGGGGTCAACCCCAGCAGCAGAGGTGGGACCTGCTCATCCTCCTGCCTGGGGAGTGGCCTCAGGAAGATCACAGAGCCCTTCCAGGAGGCCTGGGTGGAGGAAATGGGCTGGAGGACGTGAGGTCTGGGACCAGCAGGGGGCGCTGGTGCACTGGGACTGAGAGCTCAGGGCTCTGGGCCAGGCAGCTAGGAACACACTCTACTGAACCCTGCACACTTGGGCAGACAGGTCCTCACTCAAGTGTGACCTCTCTGCACCTGGGGTCCCAGGAGCCACATGAGCCCTCAGCTCTGACACCCACACTTGTCTCCTATCCCACCCCTCCCTCATGGAGTCATTGTCCAGGCCTCATTCACAGGCAAAGAGAGAGAAGCAATCACACAACAAAAAATATTTTACTTGAAGAAACATGACCGATGAGAAAATTGAATTGACCATGCCAGTTTAATGTATAGATGATTGGCTAGTGATTCCAAAATAAATACCATAAATCACAGTTTCATTTCCCCTCTGATGGACACCAGTGTGTGTATTACCTTCCCCAACAACTGGAGATATGTTGTCCCCTGCTCATCCCCTTACATTTCTCCATCCCTCCCAATCTTCCTGCCCCTCAGGGAAAAGAGACTTTTAAACTGTTCTGTGATGTTCACACCAACTCGCTTACACTCAGTGCTGATCTCATGTTTCATCAAGACATACATGCTCCTATTTTGTTATATTAGATGTTAATCGGTTTCTCACAATATCATGGTGACACTATGACATTTCTCCTCAAACCCTATTTAATTGGAAGGTACATCATATAACTGATGGCTTCCTAGGACAAAAGAGGGTGGTCACCCCTGCCTGGCAGGGCAAATGTCTGTGTCAGGTCCCCCAACATTGGTCCCCAGATCTTTATTCCTGGATAATGATTAAGGTGTCTGGACAGAGGACTCACAGTTGGTGGGAGGACTGACAGGTTAGATCCCCCAAAGAAGTCAAGGAGGGGTTTCCTGAGGAAGGAAGCAGTGTTCCTGGAAATGGGGTTGGATTTGGGATGAACTAGATTGCTGGGTCCAGGAGGGGGCAGATACTCCCACCTCATCCTTTAGCCTCAGACCCTCCATGGAAAGAAGTGAGGACTCAGGTCACCAGGACCCCAGGTCACTGACTTGGTGAAAGACCTCAACCCATCCCTTAGCATCTCAGTTAATGTGGAGTCTATTGGTCTGTGTGAGGACCCAGCATCTGCCTCTTTCAATACCCCCCACAGGGGACAGCAGGGTGACCCTGGGGCAGGATTAGAGGGGAAGCTGATTTGCATGAGGCCCTTCTCCCCCTAATGGGTGTGGGAGGCATGAAAAGGCCCAGGACTCCCCACTGCAGCCCAGGAGCCTGAGGAGCCACATCCTGTGAGTGTCCCCACCATGGTCTGGACGGTGCTTCTGCTCCAGCTCCTGGCGCACAGCTCAGGTCAGAGGAAGGGCCTCTGCATCCTTGGGGGACACAGAACAGCAGGGTCTCAGGGTGACCTTCGTCCCTCATAACACCTGTCTCTCTCCTGTTGGTTTCAGGGGTGGATTCTCAGACTGTGGTGACCCAGGAGCCATCATTGTCAGTATCTCCAGGAGGGACAGTCACACTCACCTGTGGCCTCAGCTCTGGGTCCGTCTCTAGTGGTAACTACCCCGGCTGGTACCAGCAGTCCCCAGGCAAGCCTCCCCGCACGCTCATCTACCAAACAAACAACCGCCCCTCTGGGGTCCCTGATCGCTTCTCTGGCTCCATCTCTGGGAACAAAGCCGCCCTCACCATCTCGGGGGCCCAGCCTGAGGATGAGGCTGACTACTACTGTGTTCTGTGGATGAGTAGTGGTACTGACACGGTGATGTAAACCCACAGGGAAGTGCAACCAAAACCTGCTCATGGGCTCAGAGTGGCTCAGCCTGAGATGCAGAAGGAAGGAGCGGGGGTGGAAATGGCTGTTCCTCCCTTCCCGTCTCTCTGAAAATCAGGAGAACAAATACCCTCTGGTGAGGATTAGGAACAACATCCAAATTCCAAGGAAGACCGCCCATGACCCAGTGACTCCACATCTGGGTGTATTTCTGAAGAAACCAGAAGCTCTGATTGGAAGGAGTACATGCACCCCATGCTCCCTGCAGCCTTCTTTACAATGGCCGAGCTCTGGGAGCGACTCAGTGCCCGTCAGGGGAAAGGTGGATGGAAAGTGCTGGTACCTCTATGTAGTGGAACATTACCCGGTTATAGAAAAACAACAGTGAAAGCCTATGACACCATTGATGGACCTAGAGGGTATTATGCAAAGTAAAGTAAGTCAGACACAGAAAAACAAACACCATATGATTTCACCCACATGTAGAACCTAAAGAACAAAAGAAAAAAAATGAACAAAATTTAAACAGATTCATAGATTCAGAGGACAGAGTGATGGCTGCCAGAGGAAAAGGGGGATGGAAGAGTGAGTGAAGACATTGAAGGGAGTAAGAGGTATAAGTTGGTGGTTGTTATAAAACAGTTGCAGGCATCTAAGTACAGCACAGAGAATACAGTGACTAACATTGTAGGAACTACCTATGGTTCCATGGGGGTTTAGAAGCATCAAACGAACATTTTGTAAAGTATAGGATTATTTATCCACTCTGTTACACCCATGAAATGAATACAAAACAACATTGATGATAAAGGTAATTCAGAACTAAAATTCAATAGAAAGCAAAGCGGAAGTGTAGCTTCTGTGACCTGGGAGCCCGGGCAGCCTCTGCCACACCCTGCGCATACCCTGCTCCTGGCCTTGGCGGGATGTGTGTTTTCTGGATCCTGACCCCTCAGGGAGCTGGGTATGGGTTTCCCTGGAAGTTACACTGTGAGGAGCTTGTGGTCTCCAGGCTCTGGGACCCTCCCCAGGAAGGACACGGCTCTCAGAGGAGGCCCCCCGTCCTCCAGTTTATCCCGTGGCCTCTCCTTCTTTCCTCTGCACTTGTTCTTGTTGTTGGGATGATATGTGATCGATGTTAACTGACGTGGGCCTGGACCTTAGAACCCAATTCCCATGGCATCCATGGGGCTCCTCACAAATATCCTTGATGAGGCCAATGCAGATGGGAGAACAGGAAATGAGGACTTCTAACTCCCATGAGGGAGAAAAGTTCTAAAAGGGGTGGTGTTTCATTCATAATAGTATTCATTGTATAGCAACCCTCACACTGAAAAAACATTACAACACTAGAAAAAGGCATTTTAAAGACCTCAAGAGCCAAAAGAAGGTATTGTCAGTGTAATGTTCAAGGATAAACAAGAAGCTACAGGACTAATCTGGAACACAGACATGTCTCCCTTCACATCATTATAATCGCCAGACAAAGGCAGAGCAAAAAGCCCAGACATGCCCACGGGGACCCTGAATGTCACAACCAACACACAGACAACAACAACAACAAAAACCAAGAATTTCACCCTAAAGGATCACACAGTGGAATCACGACCAGTTAGGAACTGACGGGCTTTCTGGGGAACGTTAAGCCTCAAACTTTGCTCCAAACGCTCATGCACCAGAAATTAACCCAGCGGCCAGGCAGACAGAGGGAAAGCCAACAAGCAGGTTCCTTTAAGGTCTGGGACCGTAGCGTGTCATTTACTTTAGTGCAGGTTCCGAGGAACCTGAGGAAATAACGGGTCAACCCCAGCAGCAGAGGTGGGACCTGCTCATCCTCCTGCCTGGGGAGTGGCCTCAGGAAGATCACAGAGCCCTTCCAGGAGGGCTGGGTGGAGGAAATGGGCTGGTGGACATGTGCTGTGGGACCAGCAGGGGGCGCTGGTGCACTGGGACTGAGAGCTCAGGGCTCTGGGCCAGGCAGCTAGGAACACACTCTACTGGCCCCTGCACACTTGGCCAGGCAGGTCCTCACTCAAGTGTGACTTCCTTGCACCTGGGGTCCCAGGAGCCACATGAGCCCTCAGCTCTGACACCCACACTTGTCTCCTATCCCACCCCTCCCTCATGGAGTCATTGTCCAGGCCTCATTCACAGGCAAAGAGAGAGAAGCAATCACACAACAAAAAATATTTTACTTGAAGAAACATGACCTATGAGAAAATTGAATTGACCATGCCAGTTTAATGTATAGATGATTGGCTAGTGATTCCAACATAAATACCATAAATCATAGTGTCATTTCCCTTCTGATGAACACCAGTGTGTGCATTACCTTCCTCAACGACTGGAGACATGTTGTCCCCTGCTCATCCCCTTACATTTCTCCATCCCTCCCATTTGTCCTGACCCTCAGGGAAAAGAGACTTTTAAACTGTTCTGTGATGTTCACACCCACTCGCTCAGACTCAGTGTTTATCTCATGTCTCATCATGACATACATGCACCTATTTTGTTATATTAGATGTTAATCGGTTTTTCACAATAACCTGGTGACAATATTACATTTTTCTCCTCAAAACCCTATTTGATTGGAAGGTGCATCATATAACTGATGGCTTCCTAGGACAAAAGAGGGTGGCCACCCCTGCCTGGTAGTGCAGCTGTCTGTGTCACACCCCGCAACCCTGGTCCCCAGATTTATTTTCCTGGTTCAGGAATGAACATTTTTGGACAGAAGAGTCACTGCTGGAGGAAGGACTAACTGCTAAGATCCTGCAAAGAAGACAAGGAGGGGTTTCCTGAGGAAGGAAGCAGTGTTCCTGAAAATGGGGTCAGTTTTGAGAAGAACTAGGTCGCTGGGGCCGGGAGCGGGGCAGACACTCCCACCTCATCCTTCAGCCTCAGAACCTCCAGAGAAGGAAGTTAGGACTCAGGTCACCAGGACTCCAGGGCACTGACTTGGTGACAGAACCAACCCGCTCCCTCAGCATCTCAGTTAATGTAGAGTCTATTGGTCTGTATGAGGGCCCAGTATCTGCCTCTTTCAAAACCTCCCCTCCCCTGCAGGGGACAGCAGGGTGACCCTGGGGCAGGACTAGAGGGGAAGCTGATTTGCATGAGGCACCTTCACCCCTAAGGGGTGTGGGAGGCATGAAAAGGCTCAGGACTCCCCACTGCAGCCCAGGAGCCTGAGGAGCCACATCCTGTGAGTGTCCCCACCATGGTCTGGACGGTGCTTCTGCTCCAGCTCCTGGCGCACAGCTCAGGTCAGAGGAAGGGCCTCTGCATCCTTGGGGGACACAGAACAGCAGGGTCTCAGGGTGACCTTGGTCCCTCATAACACCTGTCTCTCTCCTGTTGGTTTCAGGGGTGGATTCTCAGATTGTGGTGACCCAGGAGCCATCAATGTCAGTATCTCCAGGAGGGACAGTCACACTCACCTGTGGCCTCAGCTCTGGGTCCGTCTCTACTAGTAACTACCCCAGCTGGTACCAGCAGACCCCAGGCAAGCCTCCACGCATGCTCATCTACAACACAAACAACCGCCCCTCTGGGGTCCCTGCCCGCTTCTCTGGCTCCATCTCTGGGAACAAGGCCGCCCTCACCATCTCCGAGGCCCAGCCCGAGGACGAGGCCGACTATTACTGTGTTCTGTACACGGGTAGTAGTACTGATACTCACACGGTGATGTAAACCCATGGGGAAGTGCAACCAAAACCTGCTCATGGGCTCAGACTGGCTCAGCCTGAGATGCAGAAGGAAAGAGTGAGGGTGCTAATGGCTGTTCCTCCCTTTTTGTCTCCTTGAAAATCAGTAGAAAAAATACCCTCAGATGATGATTAGCAACAACATCCAAATTCCAAGGAAGACTGTTCATGACCCAGTGACTCCACATCTGGGTGTATTTCTGAAGAAACTGGAAGCTCTGATTGGAAGGAGTACATGCCCCCCATGCTCCCTGCAGCCTTCTTTAGAATGGCCGAGCTCTGGGAGCGACTCAGTGCCTGTCAGGAGAAAGGTGGATGGAAAGTGCTGGTACCTCTATGTAGTGGAACATTACCCGGTTATAGAAAAACAACAATGAAAGCCTATGACACCATTGATGGACCTAGAGGGTATTATGCAAAGTAAAGTAAGTCAGACACAGAAAAACAAACACCAGATGATTCTACCCACATGTACAACCTAGAGAACAAAAGAAATAAATGAACAAAATAAACAGACACATAGATTCAGAGAACAGAGTGATGGTTGCCAGAGGAAAGGGGGGATGGAGGAGTGAGTGAAGACATTGAAGGGAGTAAGAGGTATAAGTTGGTGGTTGTTATAAAACAGTCGCAGGCATCTAAGTACAGCACAGAGAATACAGTGACTAACATTGTAGGAACTGCCTATGGTTCCATATGGATTTGGAAATATCAAGGGGACACTTTGTAAAGCATATGATTATCTATCCACCATGTTACACCCATGAAACGAACACAAAGGACCATTGACTATAACTGTCACTCAGAAATAACTTTAAATTAAAAAGCAAAGCAGAAGTGTAGCTTCTGTGACCTGGGAGCCTGGGCAGCCTCTGCCACACCCTGCACATACCCTGCTCCTGGCCTTGGCGGGATGTGTGTTCTCTGGATCCCGACCCCTCAGGGAGCTGGGTATGGGTTTCCCTGGAAATTACACTGTGAGGAGCGTGTGGTCTCCAGGCTCTGGGACCCTCCCCAGGAAGGACACGGCTCTCAGAGGAGGCCCCCCGTCCTCCAATTTATCCCGTGGCCTCTCCTTCTTTCCTCTGCACTTGTTCTTGTTGTTGGGATGATATGTGATCGATGTTAACTGACGTGGGTCTGGACCTTAGAAACCTAATTCCCATGGAATCCATGTGAAGCACAGTAACCTCCATCCTGTGTAAAAAAACTGCTCTTTGAAATTTTAACCCTGCTATTCTGGCTACTGTAAACATTGGCTTGCTTAAATAATAGGGTAAAATAAGACTACTCCCATTCCAGAGAGGCCAAAAGCTATGCCCCAGACAGAGCTCAGTGCTGGCACCAGCCCAGGCCTTGAGATATGGTCTTACGGCCCCTTCCCAGCACACAGGACCTTTTTCTCAGAAGGTCCGGAAGGCTCATTCCAAATTTGGAAAACAAAGAACTGAAAGAAGTATAAATAGGAAAGACTTCCACCATGTTGGGCCCCAGAATTTGAGACGCAATATTTCCTCTAGGCCGGCTAGTGCTAGTGGACCAAAAAGACTCCAAATTAATTTGGCTGATTGATTAAGGCATCTTCTAATTTACAATATAACACTTGGAGCTCTTAACAAATATACTTGATGAGGCCAATGAAGATTAGAGAACAGAAAATGAGGACTTCTAAGTTCCATGAGGGAGAAAAGTTCTAAAAGGGGTGGAGTTTCATTCATAATAGTATTCATTTCATATCAATCCTCACACTGAAAAAACATTACAACACTAGACAAATGCATTTTAACACCTCAAGAGCCAAAAGAAGGTATTGTCAGTATAACAAGGAGATATGAGAAGCTACAGGACTAATCTGGAACACAAACATGTCACCTTTCATATCATTATAGTCGCCAGGCAAAGGCAGAGTCAAAAAGCCCAGACATGCCCACGGGGGCCCGGAATGTCACAACCAATACAGAGACAACAACAACAACAACAACCAGGACTTTCACCCTAAAGGATCGCCCAGTGGAATCATGACCAGGTAGGAACTGACAGGCTTTCTGGGGAACGTTAAGCCTCAAACTTTGCTCCAAATGCTCATGCACCAGAAATTAACCCAGTCGCCAGGCAAACAGAGGGAAAGTTGACTATCAGGGTTCCTTTAAGGTCTGGGAACGTAGCGTGTCATTTACTTTAGTGCAGGTCCCGAGGAACCTGAGGAAATAAGGGGTCAACCCCAGCAGCAGAGGTGGGACCTGCTCATCCTCCTGCCTGGGGAGTGGCCTCAGGAAGATCACAGAGCCCTTCCAGGAGGGCTGGGTGGAGGAAATGGGCTGGAGGATATGTGCTCTCGACCAGCAGGGGGCGCTGGTGCACTGGTACTGAGAGCTCAGGACTCTGGGCCAGGCAGCTAGAAACACACTCTCCTGGCCCCTGCACACTTGGGCAGGCAGGTCCTCACTCAAGTGTGACTTCCCTGCACCTGGGGCCCAGGAGCCACATGAACCCTCAGCTCTGACACCCACACTTGTCTCCTATCCCACCCCTCCCTCATGGAGTCATTGTCCAGGCCTCATTCACAGGCAAAGAGAGAGAAGCAATCACACAACAAAAAGTAATTTTGGTGGAAGAATTGTGACCTATGAAAAATTAAACTGATCATGCCAGTGTTAATGTATAGATGATTGGCTAGTGATTCCAACATAAATTCCATAAATCAGTGTCATTTCCCCTCCGATGAACGCCAGTGTGTGCATTACCTTCCCCAACAACTGGAGACATGTTGTCCCCTGCTCATCCCCTTACATTTCTCCATCCCTCCCAACTTCCTGCCCCTCAGGGAAAAGGGACTTTAAACTGTTCTGTGATGTTCACACCAACTCACTCACACTCAGCGTTGATCTCACGTCTTATCATGACACACATGCTCTATTTTGGTATATCAGATGTTAATCGGTTTCTCACAATATCATGGTGATACTGTGACAATTTCTCCTCAAAAGCCTTTTTAATTAGAAGGTCCATCATATAAGTGACGGCTTCCGAGGACAAAGGAGAGTGGCCACCCCTGCCTGGAGGCTCAGCTCTCTGCGCCAGGAACCCCAACCCTGGTCCCCTGACCATTACTCCTGGTTCAGGGACTAGTACGGATGGACAGAGGACTCTCTCCTGGAGGGAGGACTGACTCCTAAGATCCCCCAAGGAAGAAAAGGAGGGGTTTCCTGAGGAAGGAAGCAGTGTTCGCAGGGGTGGGATTTGGAATAACTAGATTGCTGGGGCCAGGAGAGGGTGGACACTCCCACCTCATCCTTCAGCCTCAGACCCTCAGGGAAGGAAGTTAAGACTGTGGTCAGCAGGACACCAGGGCACTGACTTGGTGAAAGACATCAACCCCCACCCTCAGCCTCTCAGTTAATGTGGAGACTATTGGTCTGTGTGAGGGCCCAGCATCTGCCCCTTTCAAGATCCCACAGGGGCCCTAACTGGTTTGGCTCAATGGATAGAGCAGCAGCCTGCGGATTGAAGGGTCCCAGGTTCGATTCCGGTCAAGGGCATGTACCTTGGTTGCAGGCACATCCCCAGTAGGGGGTGTGCAGGAGGCAGCTGATCGATGTTTCTCTCTTATCGATGTTTCTAACTCTCTATCCCTCTCTCTTCCTCTCTGTAAATAATCAATAAAATATATTTAAAAAAAAAAAGATCCCCCAGGGGACAGCAGGGTGACCCTGGGGCAGGACTAGAGGGGAAGCTGATTTGCATGAGGCACCTTCTCCCCTAATGGGTGTGGGAGGCATGAAAAGGCCCAGGACTCCCCACTGCAGCCCAAGGGCCTGAGGAGCCACATCCTGTGAGTGTCCCCACCATGGTCTGGACGGTGCTTCTGCTCCAGCTCCTGGCGCACAGCTCAGGTCAGAGGAAGGGCCTCTGCATCCTTGGGGGACACAGAACAGCAGGGCCTCAGGGTGACCTTTGTCCCTCATAACACCTGTCTCTCTCCTGTTGGTTTCAGGGGCATTTTCTCAGACTGTGGTGACCCAGGAGCCGTCAATGTCAGTATCTCCAGGAGGGACAGTCACACTCACCTGTGGTCTCAGCTCTGGGTCCGTCTCTACTAGTAACTACCCCGGCTGGTTCCAGCAGACCCCAGGCAAGCCTCCACGCACGCTCATCTACGGCACAAACAGCCGCCCCTCTGGGGTCCCTGCCCGCTTCTCCGGCTCCATCTCTGGGAACAAAGCCGCCCTCACCGTCACGGGAGCCCAGCCTGAGGATGAGGCCGACTATTACTGTGCTCTGGACATAGGTAGTTATGTTTGCACAGTGATGTAAACCCATGGGGAAGTGCAACCAAAACCTCCTCATGGGCTCAGACTGGCTCAGCCTTAGATGCAGAAAGAAGAGCGAGGGTGGAAATGGCCAACACACCATGGGAAGAGGGCATGTTCCATGGCCCCATTCTCCTGTTCAGAAATTTTTGTCATGTGCTTCCTCCTTCTCTCCCAGGGCGGGTCCATCTCGTCATGTGATTCCTGCAAGAACGGGCTTTCCCTCCTCCTCTCTGCCCATAGTTACAGGGATGAGGTCAGCTCCCAAGTGGATCAGCCTACAGTGAGACTCAGAAGTCTTAGCAGTACCTATAAGACTCCCCTAACTTAAAGAGCAATAACAAGATATTCTCATTTATGAATTCAACAGAGGAGACGAAGTTAATGTTAATTTTGGCCTTGAAATGGCACATTACCTGGCGCTTGTTAGAAATGCAATTCCCATGATAGACCCACTGAGTCAGAAACGTGTTGTTGTCCCAGAATCTCTCTGTCACACGCTCTCTAGAAAGAGGTTCAACATGAATGCTGGAGAAGCTCCTCTCCTTCCATTGTTACCTTCCTTCCTCCACATTAAATAATCAACTCAAAATGCATGAAAGACTGACATGTAAGACTCAAAACCATAAAACTCCAAAAAAAGTAGGCACTAAAATCTCTGACATTAATATTACCAACGTTTTCTCTAATGCATCTCCTCAGACACAGAAAGCAAAAGGAAGAATAAACCAAAGGGACTACATCAAAGTAAAGAGTTTTTTGCACAGCAAAGGAAACCACCAACAAAACAAAAAGACAGCCTCCAGTGATGTAATGGAAGTAGGTATTCACCAATGATCATCCCATAAAGGGGTCCATGGCCCCCATTTATAAAGAGCTCACACAACTCAACAGCAAGAAGAGAAAGCAAATCCACAAAACAATCCAATTAAAAAATGGCAGAGGACCTGAATAGACTTCTCCAAACAGAACACACAGAGGCCAACAGACAGAGGAAAAGATACTGAACATCACTGACCATCACTGAAATGTAAATTGAACCCACAATGCAATGCCACCTCACATCCTCAGAATGGCGGTCATCAAATCTACAAACAACAAGTGTTGGCAATGTTGTGAAGAAGAGTGAACCCCCATGCACTGTTGGGGGGAATGCAGATTGGTGCGGTCACTCTAGAAAGCTGCATGGAGGGGCCTTAAAAAATTGCAGGCCAAACTGCCTTATTACCCAGTGATTTCACATCTGGGTATTTATCTGAAGAAACCCCAAAACACTATATTGAAGAAATGCATGAGCCTCTATGTTAACTGCAGCATTACTTACAATGGCGAAGCTATAGAAGCAACCCGGGTGCCCACCAAGAGAGGAGTGGATAAAAAGTGGTGGTACATGTATACAGTGGAATATTACTCGGTTATAAAAACAACATTGAAATCTTATGACACTATGGATGGACCTAGCGAGTATTATGCTAAGTAAAGTAAGTCAGACAGAGAAACACAAACACCAGATGATTTCACTCATATGTGGAATGTAAAGACCAAAATAAACAAAAAAAAATTGATGTGGACTCAGAGTACAAACTGATGGTTTCCTGAGGGCAGGGGGTCTAGGAGACTGAATGAAAAAGTTGGGGGGATAAAGTACTAATTGCTGTTTCCCAAACAGTGACGGGAAAGTGAAAGCACAGCACAGGGAAGCCAGACAATAGCCTGTGATAACTCTGTGCGGTGCCAGGTGGGCCCAGGTACCAAGGGAACACTTTGTAAAGCATAGGATTGTACAACCACTATGCTGTGCATGTGAAACCGATACAAAATAAGATTAAATGTGAACTAAAGTTGAAGAATAAAAGTGTTTTGTTTTTTTTAAGCAGAGGCCCAGCTTCTGTGGCCTGGGAGACCGAGGTGACCTCACCCAGGCCCTGTGTGTCCCCTGCCTCCTGCCTTGGCCTGGGTGTTTATTCTGTGAACACTGACACCTGAGGAATCTGGGTGTTTCTTCCTGGAAATTACACTATGAGGAGCGTGTGATCTCCAGGCTCCGGGCCCCTCCCCAGGAAGGACACGGCTCTCAGAGGAGGCGCACTTCCTCCAGTTTATCCCGAGGCCTCTCCCTCTTTCCTCTCTGCGTTCTGCTGTTGTTGTTGGGATGTGTGATCAAGGCTAGTTGATTTGGCCCTAAACCTTAGAAACCCAATTCCCATTCATCCATGGATATCCTCACACATATACTTAAGGCCATAAAGATTGGAGAACAGAAAGTGAGGACTTCTATATCCCATGAGGGAGAAGAGAACTCCACAACAGGGTAGAGTTCATGAATGTTAACACAGTTTTATGTCAAACCTTGTCCTGAACATAATGACAAAACTAGAGAAACACATCTTAAACACGTCAAGAGCCAAAAGCAAGTATTGCCAATATAACGTTCAAGAGTAAATGAGAACCTGCACAAGTAACCCAAGAACACAAGAGATTGTCATATACTCCTGGCAAAGGCAGAGGGAAAAAGCCATGACAAGTCCTCTGGGGGCTGGGACTCTGACAGGAGCCCCTCACAACAGCCACAGAGACAACAACAATAACAACCATGAATTTCAATCTAAAGCAGCGGTTCTCAACCTGTGGGTCGTGACCCCTTTGGCGGTTGAACCACCCTTTCACAGGGGTCGCCTAAGACCATCCTGCATATCAGATATTTACATTATGATTCGTAACAGTAGCAACATTACAGTTATGAAGTAGCAACGAAAATAATTTTGTGGTTGGGTCACAACATGAGGAACTGTATTTAAAGGGCCAGAAGGTTGAGAACCTCGGCTCTAAAGGATCACCCAGTGGAATCACGACCAGGTAGGACCTGAAGGGCTTTCTGGGGAATGTTAAGCCTCAAACTTTGCTCCAGATGCTCATGCACCAGAAATGAACCCAGTGGCCAGGCAGACAGAGGGAAAGTCAACAAGCAGGTTCCTTTAAGGTCTGGGAACATAGCGTGTCATTTACTTCAGTGCGGGTCCCGAGGAATCTGAGGAAATAACGGCTCAACCCCAGCAGCAAAGGTGGGACCTGCTCATCCTCCTGCCTGGGGAGTGGCCTCAGGAAGATCACAGAGCCCTGCCAGGAGGGCTGGGTGGAGGAAATGGGCTGGAGGACATGTGCTGTGGGACCAGCAGGGGGCGCTGGTGCACTGGGACTGAGAGCTCAGGGCTCTGGGCCAGGCAGCTAGGAACACACTCTACTGGCCCCTGCACACTTGGGCAGGCAGGTCCTCACTCAAGTGTGACTTCCCTGCACCTGGGGCCCAGGAGCCACATGAGCCCTCAGCTCTGACACCCACACTTGTCTCCTATCCCACCCCTGCCTCATGGAGCCATTGTCCAGGCATCATTCACAGGCAAAGAGAGAGAAGCAATCACACAACAAAAAGTAATTTTGGTGGAAGAATTGTGACCTATCAAAAATTAAATTGAGCATGCCAGTGTTAATGTATAGATGATTGGCTAGTGATTCCACCATAAATTCCATAAATCAGTGTCATTTCCCCTCCGATGAACGCCAGTGTGTGCATTACCTTCCCCAACGACTGGAGACATGTCGTCCCCTGCTCATCCCCTTACATTCTCCATCCCTCCCATTCTTCCTGCCCCTCAGGGAAGGGACTTAAAACTGTTCTGTGATGTTCACACCAACTGGCTCACACTCCGTGTTGATCTCATTTCTGATCATGAGCTACATGCTCTATTCTGTTTTATCAGATGTTAATCCGTTTCTTACAATAACCTGGGATACTGTGACATTTTCTCCTCAAACCCTATTTAATTGGAAAGTACATCATATAACTGATGGCTTCCTAGGACAAAAGAGAGGGGCCACTCCTGCCGGGAGGCGCAGCTCTCTGCACCGGGAACCCTAACCCTGGTCCCCTGAGCATTACTCCTGGTTCAGGGACTAGTACGGATGGACAGAGGACTCACGGCTGGAGGGAGGACTGACTGCTAAGTTCCCCAAAGGAAGACAAGAAGGGGTTTCCTGAGGATGGAAGCAGTGTTCCCAGGGGTAGATTTGGGAAGTAGATTGCGGGAGCCAGGAGAGGGCAGACACTCCCACCTCATCCTTCAGCCTCAG